>NC_138764.1:67314836-68658688 GCF_965113315.1 Podarcis vaucheri | reverse complement strand
TGACAGAACATGTTGGACAGGGTGGAAAGTTGAAAAGGCAGGTGGCTTTTCCTTGGCAATCCTTTGACTGGGTTGAGGGAAACTCATTTCAAAATGGAATTCCTCCTGCAGGTCTTATATATTCCTGCTCTGCTTTGAGAAATGGATCTCTCTGCATTTAATATGCACATTTTAAACAATGCAAACAACAAGCTGTTGGGGGGGAAGCTGATAATTATCACAATCACAGCAGATGGGATGGGCAGATTTAACAGTTTCATCACCTACTGGGTCTTGAGTGTGTTGTCTTCAGCTGTTTATGTAGAAACTCACTACAAGCTGATTAACAAACTTTATTTATTAAGAGGCCTGGGAACCTGCACAGAGCTTATTCAGCTAGGCCACACCTCTGATTCAGCTATGCATGAGCTAAGTCTCTGGGGTCATAGCATTATATCTTAAATGGACCACTTGCTAGATATTTACCTGATAATGCATATGTTACACTGATGAAATCACTCCTCTGCTGGTATTTGCACTGGAAGGAATCCCTTTTGGCTATTTTGAAGGGAAATTGGCAAAAACGACTTTCTGCCCAAACACTGCTTCTGACTGCAGTATTCTGGGTATGTCCAGAAAATTCCGGATGTATGGCAACCCTACTTAATGCAAATAGCAGCTTCAGAAAAGGGTTTTTACTAGGACCAAAAGAGTATTAGAAGGTGAAACTGCCTCTTATTTGCCATGATCATGATAATCGTCACCCACACACACTGTGGTTACTATTTCATACGCTCCAACATTTCTCCGATGTCCCATTCCATAATGATAATTTTACTATTTATACCCTACACGACTCACTGGGTTGTCCCAGCCATGTTGGGCAACTTCCAACATACAGTGGAACCTCTATTTGCAACCATAATCCATTCCAGAGGTCCGTCCAGAGGTCAAAACGGGTGGCTGGGAGAGGCGCCATTGTGTGCAGGCGTGGGCAGCGATTGCCTGCTTCTGCGGATGAGCGAATGGCAGCAAACCCGCCAGTTACTTCCGGATTTGCCGTGGTTGTGACTTGGAATGACCATAAGAGAGGTGGTGGTGGGTAGAGGTTTGACTGTATATAAAAACATAATAAAGCATTAAACATTAAAAAGGTTCCCTATACAGGATTGCCTTCAGATAGCTCAGGGGTCAGATAATTCCATACCCTACTACATTTCCCCAATGAAAATAGGGACATCCTAAGGAAAAGTGGAACATTCCAGAATCAAATCAGAAACTGGGACGGCTTCTCTAAATCAGGGATTCCCCTGGAAAATAGGGACACTTGGACCAGGGACTAGGGCTATTTAGCATTATGTCCCCCCCCCCTGACATGGACAACTCAGAGGAGAAAAGCAATGCTAAAAAAGATAGAGCGTGACTGGTGCAAATGGACATCTGAACTCTTGGGGAAGATTTCATGCAAAATTCATGTGATGGACAGGAAATGTTTCTGGAGATTTTGTAAACCCTGAATTTTATGGAGGGACATTTTTCTACCTGCATAGTTAAATCAAGCTAAAGCTCTTATTTCAGTCACATCACTGCAAATTTCCTGGGGTTTTTTTTCCATATGAGCAGAGACACTCCAGTCTGTCCACTGATATTTTGCTACCTCACCATATTTTCAACCTCAAGATGTTTTCATTTTTCCGGCATTACTCTGGTCCATTAGTTTGGTCCAAAGAGCACATCAAGATATTTTAAAAGAGCTGGGAGGAGATCCCTACATCCGTCACTAGTTCCATACATCTGTATCAGCAAACACATTCTTGAGTAATCACCATTGGAAGAATCTTGTTGCTACTTTTTTTCCCCCAAGGAAGTCTTTTTTCCATGGGTGCCATGTGCTAAAATGCTCATTTGAAGATGTCCATAATAAATGTGAATAGGTTGTTGCTAGGCTAGAACATTTGTCTTCTTTCTTGAGGCATATCATATTGACCAGCAATAAATCACCTAATATACCCTGGGTCTTAAGAGAGTTTTATTATTATTATTATTATTATTATTATTATTATTATTAGGCATTCCCTGGATTAACTGTAGGAAAGATTGCCTCATTTACTGCTCATGCATCCAGCTACTGGAAACCTTTAGTTGCTTAATGGCTTGACTGAAGTGATAATATGGGGTGATTGTGTGTCAGGGTGTTAAAACAGTGATAAGACATTACACTTGAAGAGCATTATCTGCACTATAATGGTCAGTGAATGCCTATGGAAGTACAGGTTCTATTTCCATGTACAAAGAAGCAGTTTTTTATAGCTGGCTTGTTCATTTAGTGGGCTGTCAAAGCAAGAAGCATCACTGCATCTTCATGGTGTTTTTTGCATTGCAAAAGGAGATATGAGATCTGCCTGCTATGTTGATTCTCGCACATAAAGACAAAACACACGGTGCTTCTTAGCAATATTTTGGGAGTGTTAGGAAAGCTGTCACTTGTCTAACTCCTCTGAAACCAGGGTGTGATTTTTCATTTAAACAATGTTATCAATCATAAACCAAAATGGATTCAGGCTGGCAAAAAAACCCAAACAAACAAACAACAACAAAAGTAACAAAGTAGAGAAAAAGGTTTCTGGAATGAATTAAAATGCAGGGTGTATTTGACCAAAGTGAAAGTTTTGTAATATACACAAACTTTTCTGACTCAGGTCCAAGTCAGAGAGGAAAATAAAATCCCTGATTCTGCCAGGTTTCTTATTGTGGATATTTATCAAGTTAAATGGTTGAGCAATTCACCAGAGCAAATCAACAACTATTCAAAATAAATGGCTGAAATTAAAAAATGCAAATTATGATTGGTTAATATAAAGTGATTAATTGAAGTGATGGTGTGTCATAGTTAACCAGAAGGCAAATCAGAACATGTTAGGAAACAAAAATTGAATTACAGAAATTTGCAGGCACATACTTATATACTGATAATCCCTGTCCTACAATAAAAGCCAAAGCCATCTGCTTTAAACAAAAAACGGGGGAGGGAGTATTCTGTATGCGGACAGGTACCAACTAATTTCTATAATGCATAAAAGAGCTCTGAAGCTCCCAAAACATTGCACAGAGCTCTAAGCATAATGATTAAAGTGTGTGCATTCAAACACCCTGAGGGCGGTATATTATTATTAATAATAAAATAATAATAATAATAATAATAATAATAATAATAATAATAATATACACACATACACATGTTGCTCTGCAATATTATTCCTGTCCATTGCTACAACTATTACGGTATATCCTGCATACATTATACAATTTGCGTCAAATAGGCAAATAAAGAGACAGACACATAAGCTGGGGTTGAACTGGGCCACTTTTATTTAAACCTCAAATTAAAATCAGCAGAGGGGGATAACCATGTGGTGGGAACTAACTTCACTGTATAACTATAGCCCTTGCCTAAGGATTAGGGCATGGTTTCCTAGCCTGCCCCGATTCCCAGGCCACACCCTGAAGGTGAGAAGGGAGGCCTTACATTGTCACCACCCCCAGGACCACAGAACCCTCGATGGATGAGGGAGTTTTTGCATAAAAGGAGGCCCCTATCTCACCCTTTGAACCACAGGGTCTGAGAAGTGAACCTTTGGGCCAATCCATCACCTGGCTAAACCAAACTATTTCTTTTCCCGCACCTAAACTGCCAAAAGTGACCAAATCCAGAAGGTTAACCTATTTTAAAAACACAGCAGTCCATCTAACACTCTGTCCCACTATTCAGTGTGAAGTAGACAAAAAAACCAATCTACGATTCCTGGTCTTCCCTAGGCCCAGAAATATAAGAGAGTACCCTTGAGCCCTTCTGCACAAAAATAATGAGTTCTACCATTATGAACTAAGCTGAAGTGAACTCCATAACTCACTATGAGTTAGCTAAAATGACTATGATTATGTAACTATTCTTTACCACTTTGGACATAGTTGTGTAAAATTTGCACCAATTTTGTTAAATCACTGCATAGTGATACCTTTTTGTTAATGGGTCTTTGCACGTCAGAGGTAAATATAATTCAGCACTTTATAGAAAATCTATTTTTAAATCACTTAACAAAATTTGCAACAATTCAATAATGTTATTTTACTGGAACAAAAGAGCTATTCTAAATGGAAAATGTATGGTGTGGAGTGCTTCAGTTCAGGATTTCAGCACCCTATTCCATTCCCCTTCAGTGCTCCCTCCAAACAATCAAACATCATTGTCTGATGTTTTATAACTTTTTAATCATTATTTTCATTAATTCTGTTGTTGTTGTTGTTGTTGTTGTTGTTGTTGTTGTTGTTGTTGTTGTTGTTGTTGTTATAAACTGCATTCCAAACCCACTGAGCATTCTCAGTACTGTTTTGGGGTTTTCCCCTGAGGGATTTTTTCCTAACTTTTTTTGTACTTCTGCAACACCAGACCTTCAGTGTCCCTGTTTTCCAGGGACAGTCCCTGATTTACAGAAGCCATTCCAGTTTCTGATTTGATCCCAGAATGTCCCACTTTTCCTGAGGACGTCTCTATTTCCATTGGAGAAATGTTGGAGGGTATGAAATTAGGCACTCCTCAAACCAAGGAGATAAGTAACTATGCAACCTTTAGAAGACACCTGAAGGCTGGAAAGTTTTATAATGTTTAATGTTTTGTTATGTTTTAATATATGTTGGAAGTTTCCCAGAGTGGTTAGGCAACCCAGTATAATGAAATAGGACGTCCCTATTTTCATTGGACATGGATGGTACTGCTTTGGCTATGCAAGGACAAGCTGCTAGAGAATTGAGATTTTATCAGTATATATGATATACTAAGGATGACAGCACCAGCTTGTTCTCTTAATAAGATATTTTAATGGCAGATGATGTGTATATATACCTTTAAGAGAATGCAGCATGGAAAGACAGGCAATGGGTTGGTGGAAGCTGCCCAGTGATATTTGTGAAATAAGCCTCAGAAGATTGGAAGCTTAAGCAGGTGGTGATGTGCACAATAAGGCTTACGTGTTATTCAAATTTCTCATCCTCTGCTTACTATATATATAGCTCAGTAAGGACCACAAATCTTCATCCATCACCCAAGATGTTTAGAAAATAAGACCCCCACGCACAGAGACTACAATATTTGGTATCCATACTGTGCAAAATGGCAGTTTCAAATATCTTACCAAGACTCCCTCTTAGTTGTTGAGCTTCTGAAGTCTCACTGTATATACTGGCAAAATGCTGAGGACAACTCACTAAAGATGGTGGTAACCAATTCAAACTCTGGATTTTTACCAGATATTAGGAATTATCTGACTGCACCACTCAGTAATGACCGGTATAGTGGGGCAGAACTGTGAAGCCACCCTCCTGACACCAGCGTCACTACAGCTTGCTTGGAAAGTGCTGGATTGGGGCAGGACAGAAGCAAGGTGAGGCCTGCACAGATGACTCTCCTGCTGCACAGCTCTGACCTCACTGCTTCTGGGGTTGGTCCATGATACTACACCACCTACTAACCACATTCATGACTGGGCTCTGCAATCCCTGTGAGCCTGTATCTTACAGGCAATGGCAGCTTATTAGGGCAAATGGATCACTCGCCCACTAACCTCAGTCTACCCTCAGTCAGGCCTCATTGTCCTGCCTCATTGCTTACAACCAGTTCAGGGTATGGCACTGCCTGTTGGCCTCCTCCTCCTTGGTTTCAGTGTTGCCCTTGGAGAACACAACAGGGAGGAGGACGGGGACAGTTGGTTTTTCCTGCCATTAGCTTTGGCTTCACCTACTTTTGGTCTCCCTGGCCAGTTCCAATGGGCACCACCTTATGTGTGTATTGATGAAAGCACTGATTTGGTGGTGGAATGAACAATACTATGCTTGGGATATTTCCTGGAGACATTGCATGCTTCAGACCTTATTGTAATAAATTAAAATTTATCTTGCATGGGGGGGATTTGGCAACAGTAACCATATTGTTTCCATTACAATATTTAGTCACAAAGAAGGTTTAAAGGGAAAAAGCTGTGCAGCTTCTAATGCCATTGCAGGAGTAAAATGATTATTGGTTACCCATTACCCAGGCCACCTACCCCTACACCTACCATATGCTGCAAGCAAAATGTGCTTACTCGGGTTTGGGGTGGGAAGAGACACACTAGAGGAGGAAAAGTGCTACTGTGCCTCTTGGGTGGGTACAAAGTGTGTCAAAATCAGAACTAAAACACATATGTGAACTATTTTTGGTCATTCAGTCAAGAAATAATGAATATAGGTGTAATATCTTAGTAGCAGATCCCACCCCACTTTGTGCATTCATTAGAGGATCTGAAGAGAGTGCCCATGAATACAGTTTGTAAGCACCGAGTTCTTTTCAGATTATCTAATATATCTAATTAAAAGTATAAACTGGAGGTGGAGCCTGCTACCTCCCACCAAAAAAAATCTCTAGGTGTTGTGGATCATGTTTTGGGACTAATAGCATACCTGGTTTCCTGTTTGAAGACAATGTGTGTGTGTGTGCGTGTGTGTGCATGTGGGCACACACACACTTTTTACAGCCTGTTTTTGCTGTTCTGAATGCATAATATCACCCCTGTGCAATTCTGCCCCTGGCTTTATAGATCCAGCCATCTCTCAGGCAGATAAGTAACTCACTTTCCTCCAACAAGAATAATGTTCCAAGGCACAGCCCTCAGGAAATGTGTTTCATAAAACCTTCACATCAGCAATCTGTTCCCTGTTGAGCATCCATGTCAAGTAAACAAACAGGATGCAGATTTGTCATGGCTTGAATGATAATTCTTGTTTAAGGGACATAGATGCCCCCTGTGCCATCCACGTGTGGACTGTGGCTGCTTTGTGTTTCCTTTCCTTTCATGTAAAGTGGGAAAATGTAAATTGAGAGCAATGAGAGATAGAAAAAACAGTCATCAGGCAAACCTGCTAGGGTATTTGTGTAGGGGTGGGCAGGTGTATATGGCTGGTAGTTCTTTGACTTGCTGGATTGTCAGATCAATAGAGCCCCACAGTGCAGTGAATTCCACTGCCTCCCCCCCCCCCAGTTCTTTTCTTAAAAAGGAGAGAACTGGACACACACAAGTGTTTTGTCCCCGTATACTGGGAATCTAAAAAATTACAGCCAAAAACATGAAATATAGAAGCTGAGCCAGGCTGGGGAGTTAGAGGGCAACATAGATATGACATCTGGTCCACAGTTTGACCTCACATAGCTACTTCTTTTTTTAGCAATACCTGATGTGAAGAAAAGTGAGCTGGATCAGGTACATGGCAGGAGAGAAAGTGGGCACTAACCTCTGCTGTGGTCCCAATAGGAACTGGACCTCTCCCTTGCTCGTCACAATTCGATGAAAGTCTGTCTCCCCCTCAAGTCACACACACAAACACCAGCTATTGGCTGAAAAAATAAATCTCCAAACCATAAACACACAGCTTCAAAGAACCAAATAACACAAAAAGTGACACATTAAGCATGATCACATCAATGGGGTCCAAGGATTGATTTGAGACTGGGGATTGCATGGCTGATGGACCTGCCCCCCGTGTAACTGTTTTTCCACAGATGTCCATCTGATTTCAATTAGAAAATAATTGAAACAGCAAGTTCTCCAACTGAGCAGGGGTGGGGAAAACCTTTTCAGACATTTATTAATTATATCCATTGAGACCAGTTACATTGGTCCTGCCCCTTCCAACCTGACATTCTTCCGTTGAGCAGGAAGATCTCAAATAAGATAGTAAGTATGTTGGGCTGAATGCAGTTACCATCCTTCCCATGACCAGGAGTTCCTGAACACATGGAGGACTGTAACCATGTTCAGCCAGCAATCTCCTTTCATACATTCTTGCAGAAGAACTACGTGGTCAAGTGCTCTGGCCTACCCCAGTTCTTCCTGCACTGAGCCTGCTAAAGATGTGTGCATGGATGTGTGGACTGTGAGACAACTACTACTACTACTACTACTACTACTACTTATTATTTATTTATTTATTTATTTATTTATTTATTTATACCCCGCCCATCTGGCTGGGTTTCCCCAGCCACTCTAAGGAACATCCAAATAGGGCAGAGTTTATGTGCATACAGTATATTTTCAGACTATACTGAATGTGCATAAGAAGCAGTACTAAATGTAGAGGCTGTAAGCTATAATGATCCACCTTACTTCCATCACATTCAGTTAAACATCTGAACAGTGTTAGGATTCTCACTTATGAATCCCCAGGTGTTTTTAAACTGGGGGGGGGCTGCTTCTGCTGTTGCCACAGTTCTCATCGTAATGCTTGTTTTGTTGCTATGGCATTGTTAGTAATTTCTTGTAGCTAAAGGCCCTGTGTTCAGAATAAAAGATGCCTACTAGACTTTACAAGTGCAGCTACCCAGGCATCTGTGAGGCAGGGTCATCCATTCACCGCCATCTCAGATCAATCTGTGCAGTGCAGACCCCTGAGTGCCAAAAGCAGAGAAACAGGTGCATGGCAGAAATATGCTTGTACAAGTAATAGCTTCAGATGCCTCAAGCTAGGAAGTCAAATCACACACTGCAGGACAAATCAAATCCAAATTTCCTCAGTATCATACCAGATAACTCATATTGGACAACTTGTGTTTTTTTAAAATTCTCAGTTCTATGCCAATTATCTTTCCACTCAAAGTGAACCTTCAACGTCTTTTCACTAAAACCTCTGGCAAAATTTCAGGATCAGGGATGACTACTCTGTGGACACCCAGATGTTACTGAAGTACAGCTCCCATCAGTGCAGCCATTTTGCACTGTCATTGTGAGAGTTGCACAGAATTAAGTAAAACTTGATTGTTCTACACTTCAGTTTCCCATGCCATAATTTTATAAAGTTTGTAGCACCAGATCAAATTGTAGCTATATCTCGCCTGTCTAGGACAGTTACTTTCTTTCATCTAAAAATGAACTCATTTCTTTTCATCACACTGTACTTTTGGTTTGATGACAGTGTTTGTTTACAATGTAATGCCTAATAGAGAAGAGTTGTTGTAAGGTTAAATGGAAATATTTTACCCTTTGATTACCTCTGCTTCACTTAAAAATTTCTAGACAGTCAAGTAAAGGATTGTGGCAAGGATAATTCAGTGGTACTTGGGAGAAGAGAAAGGAGTCTTTGCCAACATCTTTCCCCCTTCCCCTCCCAAGTCCATCTTTATTGCTAACTGGATGTCCGTGCCTTTGAAGCCAACAGAAAATCCTGCCTGAGGGGATGGGATAGGGGACCAAGCCCCTAAATACCTGATCTTTTTCATGTCATCTAAAAAAGGAACATCCTTGCAGTCATATGCACACAGATGGGCAAGCTAACTTGTTTCAAAGTGCTCTGTGCTACAAATGATTTGTGGCGTAGAAATGTTTTAAATAAATAAAATAAAATATTCACTCTGTTCCAGTAAAAATGAAGGCAAAACTGTGTTTAGCCTGGAGAAAGTGAAGCTAGCAAAACAGCATCTCGTGATAGTCTCAGTGGATTGGAAGCCATTCCTGAAAAATTACTAGAGATTTTTGGCTTTATTAAATAGCCTTAAGTAATCTTTGCAAAAAGTGAAAACAAAGATTTGGAGAAAGCAAAGGGTGGGGTTGGGAGAAAGCTTGGCTCTTTAAAATTAATATCATCCTTAGAGACCAGCATCTGAAAGTGGTTGGATCCCATTCCTATGTTTATTCTTGAATGAGACCAACTTAACTTAGACTGTCTGCCACAAATGTGTGAAGTATTTTTTATAATATGTAGAAACAGGGCTGTATATAACACATTTTCAGATATGAGTTCTTAAAAAGCTTGAAGCCAGGATTCCTAATAAGGACCAGCATTTCAAAATCAACAACACCTTTTAATATTGGATCTCTACGTTGGCACGTTCCCTTATGCAGTTAGCATCCCACCTGCACTTATATAGCAGTACCATCTCTGCAGCACTTTTAAAACATGAGTGGCAACATTCTCAAGAGAAAACACTGCAGCCAAGTCTTTTTGAAAGGCCCCATATTAGATGCTCACCAGCACAGCTGACTGAAACACATAATAAAAAAAAGTCTGGTATCCAGAGAGCCCTGGCAGTAGAAAATGGTTCGTGAGGTTTCTGAACATCAAAGATTCCTCCTGTGTTGCTCTTATTAACACCATAACTCAAGGAGCTTTGCCTAGTCTGCAGCAAAGCAGTCAGCAAATTGTAGAGGTTGTGGCAGGCCACAGCAGAGTATATGGGCTTTGGTTTTAACAATGCCATGATCAATATTTAAAGAGGATCCACAATGCACCTCTCTCCCTCCAGCTGCTGTCTTGAGATAAAAATGGGGATGCTAATTTGAGCTTCATTAAAAGGGACTCAGAACCCTTCCATGTGGTTGGGCCTAGGCAACGTAAATGAGTATTGTGGAAGCCTGAAACTAGAATTAAAAGCATCCCTTAAAAAGTTTATTCATAGGACTTCTCTATACTAACAGCATCTCTAGTACTCCCACATGAGCCTAGTGCACTGCTTTCCTAAACCAGCGTGGAATTTTGTTCCAAATAATAGTGGGTACCAGCTGTTCTAGTGGAATAATCCAATATTCATTGCACTGCATTGTTGGTCGGTAAAAGAACTATAATTAGCTCCATGAATTCATAATTTCAGCCCCCTTATGGTTGTGTTCTTATAGCTCCAAGAGCTTATTTTGAATTTATGGAACTTGGACCCCCTTAGCTAAGCCTACAAGAGAGACTTGCAAGATTCCCAGGACACAATCTGTTTAAGGGATCCACTTCACAAATAGACCACTTTACCTCTTGCTGATTTTCTCTTTCAGACTTGGTATTTTAGGATAATATGAAAAAGCATTAGGAAGGAGTGAGGATAAGTACTGGGAAAGACAGATTGGAGACAGAGTTTCAATATAAAGGCTGGACATTTCTATCATAGAACCATAGAATTGCAGAGCTGGAAAGGAACCTAAGGGTCATCGAGTCCAACCCCCTGCAATGTAGGAATCTCAACTAAAGCAACCATGACAGATGGCCATCGACCCTCTACTTAGAAATCTCCTGTGAAGGAGAGTCCGCCATCTGCTGGAGGAGTCCATTCCACTGTCAAACAGCTCTTACCATTCAGGTCCTACTCTCTGACACAGGAGAAAATATGCTTGCTTCATCTTCCATGTGACAGCCCTTTAGATATTTGAAGATAGATATCATATCTCCACTTAGTCTCCTCTTTTCCAGGCTAAACATACCCAAGTGTCCCTCAACCATTCAAGCCAAAGTCCCAAACCAAATTTTGATGTGTGCTCTGGCTAAGGATCATATTTCTGACTGCTGGCCTTTAACAGTAAGAAGCTAAGCATTTCTTTCTCATGAAAAATTGGGTGTGAGGAGAGATTTTGCAAAACAGCAACTCATGTTGCCTCCATGCTTACCCTTTCTGCCAGTTACTATAACTACAGTCTGGTATGAACATTGAGGCAATCCACATTTCCTTTCTTTCTACATAGACACAAACAAACCTGACTATGAATGAAAGCTGCAGCAAGGCTGGAGGATGAAAAGCCTTGAGTTAAAAAAGAAAGGAAGTAAAAAAAGAAAGGTTGGGTAAGAAAGCAAATCAGCACAGTCAGTATTCTATGGAGCATCCAATATTCCTCAACTTTTGGAGAACTGCCAGTTAGCAATGGGGTAATGGCAAGGAGTGATAGGATTAAACAACCATTCATTAGCAAGATGCTCTTCCCAGAATCTCCATTTGTTTCTGAAGGAGGAAAAAGTCTCATTTACCCATCCAATCCAATCCACCAGTTAAGAAGCAAGACTGTTAAGCTTTGTTTCAGCATGGCATGTGAGAGCTGCAAAGTTAATGGTGTCAGAAAGGCCTTATAGAAGCTGTGTTTGTGCCAAAAAACCCCACTATCATCCATTAAGGGGATGAGATGGTATTGTTTTTTCATATACCATTGTGCTGAGGGGAGTCACATATTAAGTTCAAATTCACTTCAGAAAAAAACAAAAGTGTGGGGAGGGAGAGCAAACTGCACATCAGTCTCTGTCTGGTAATTGTGTGTGGCATTTAATTAATATAAGCACTTCACATTTGGCAATATATTTATCCTCACAGTAGCACATTTTGTGGAGCTTGGGAAGACAAATAATGATACCATGCCTCTGGCATGGTCAGTAAAAATCAAAGTTAGGATTCTCAGTATTGGAACCATTTGGATCATCAGAAGTGTGTGTATGCTGTGATTGGACACAAGCTTTACACAGATTAGAATACCAATAATGTTTCTGGAGTTCAAAGAGATTGCAGTGCACCCTTCTCTCCTGTATAAATATTTGGAATAGTAGTACCTTGGAAGTTGAACAGAATCCATCATAGTAGTCCGTTCAACTTCCAAAATGTTCCGAAACCAAAGTGCAGCTTCTGATTGGAAAGGTAACAGATTGGTTACAGTATTTCCAGTTAAATGAAATATTTAAAAATGATAAAAAGAAAGGATTTACCTATGAAATTTCAAACTTCCAGAAAGAAATAATAGAAAGTGGTACTAAATTTTTATCAAAAATGTATAACTTATTGTTGGAATATGAAACCAAAGATGAATAGGTCAAGTGTGTTATGATAAGCTGGGCAAAAGATGTAGGAAATAATATTCAGATGACAGATTGGGAAAGACTTTGGAAGAATGATCTAAAATTTGCGGCCTGTACCTTACTTAAAGAGAATTACATGAAAATGATGTATAGGTGGTATTTAACACAGGTTAAATTGGCAAAAATGTATAAAACAAGAGAAAATAAGTGTCGGAAATGTAAAGAAATAGAAGGTACGTTTTATCATATGTGGTGGCAATGTAAGGTTATTTAAAAATTCTGGGAAATGATATAAACAAATTGAAAAAAATTGTTAAGAATAACCTTTGTTAAAAATCAGAAGCCTTTCTGTTAGGTATTACAGGAATGGGTCTACCTAAAGAATATAAGAATTCCGCCCAGATATTGCTAGCCGAACATTGGGAAGAAGAAGTCCCCATGAAAGAAGATTGGCAGAATTTTAAACAACCAACAACACGTGTAATATTATAGACAGTGTACAAAAATTGGAAGTAATCAGAGATAAAGACTTTATTGACACGCATGAATGAAAATATTATAAAGGAACAGGGGGCAGGGGAGGGAAGTCAAGCAATCCCATACTGTAGATTCAATACTGATTGTGTATATAGTTGTTTTAAATGTTTTACTTTATGCTTTTTTAATGTAATTTTTTTTGGTTTTGTGAAAATCAATTAAAATGTTATACAAAAAAAAAAGGAAGCCCCATCAGACGTTCAGTTTCCAAAAATAGTTTGCAAACTGGAACTGTAATTTCTGGGTTTGTGGCGTTCAGGAGCCAAAACATTCAAGAACTAAGCTGTTCAAAAACCAAGGTGTGACTGTACCTGCAACATCTTCAAGAAAAGCACAAAAAATGTGCCTGTTATTGGAGATTGCTGAGATCGTCTGTGGGTTTATTTTGCTTAATGGTTGCGTGTCGAGGTCCCCATGGCCACCCCAATAACTCACACATCACACAGAATTTTTTGTTTAAGGTTTTTGGCATAATTTTGGCCACAACTTTATTAAAATACAAAAATGTGAGTGGTTGCTTAGGCATTGGTTGTGACTATCTCCCCCCACTATGGGGGACAGACTGACATTCCGCACAATGCGAAAGTCAGAAAAGGGAAATACACTCGGGGGTAGCGACAGAGCAGGGAACCTGCCCTCAGCCCTCCCCGAATGCAACCAGGAGCTTATTGCTATATTGCTATGGCCCGAGCCCCCTTGAAAGAGTGGACAAGCAATAGTTAGCCCCTGATTCCTTTAATGGAATCCCTTGCAGCAGCAGCATTAGAGGGGCAGGCACAGCCAATCCATGCCCCTCAACCAACCAAACCATAAACCAATGCCTAACCGCAACCTTACAAGTTGTGACAATTTGCTACGCAGTAGGCAAAAACCAAATGGCCCCAGCCAATCAGCCAGATGGACAAAATTCCTACCAGGCCCCTGCCCCAAGAGCAGACGATCCCATGACAGGCATAGCAAGGTCAAAGTGAACAACCCTAATTCTAGGGAGGGAGGGACGGGCAATCCAATGCACGAGCGAAAAGAGGAAGCCCTAGCCTCGTGCAAGGAGTTTTAGAATATCTGGCTGTCAATCAACAAATGGCAACATTAACTTCTTCCCAACAACAAGGGAAGCTCCAATCGCATAGTGGCCAACGATTAATTAGCCCGCCCCCAACTTTGGAGTGTCCTGGCGGCCCCCACCACAACACGTGCTCTCCATGAAGGAGAACACGCTTTACCGTAATCCAGTCCTGGCCCTGCCTTGGATCTGGTGACGCTTTACACTAGACTTCACTGGAGTATCAGACTTTGCTCTTCAAGATGTGACAACTTTGTACTAATAGTGAGCACTTGTGTTTCCCTAGCCTAGCCTCCCCTGGGATCCCCATCTGGGAGAAGACAGGACAATCTGTCAGGCATCACCTTTCTGTATTTGCACCAATGCACAGCATCCATTAAGCACACAGTTGCTCAGGCCATAATGATTTTATCTGGCAAAGCTAACTATGTATGACTATTGATTGTATAGCTTTAAATACACAATGATTGATTGAATCACCAGCATGTCTCAAGGCCTGATATTTGTTCAGGTGGAGCCAATCAAGAATGATTTTTTCCCTTTTAGCCACAGGACATGATCTATATTAAACTTCCATTTTTTGCTGCAGCAGAATAATACTATCGGGTATGGTTTCAAAACAATACCACTTCATGCATTCTAATGATGAGCTGTTTACAAAGAGCATGTGAAACCAGCCCTATTAGTGAATCACAATGACTCAACTAGGGAAGTAATCTTAGGACTAAGTGGATAAAACATAGGAAGATAAGCATCAACAATGTTGCTAAGGATAGTGCATAGTAGAATCATAGAATCATAGAACTGTAGAGTTGGAAAGGACCGTAGATCAACAATAAACTGATAGAGCTTTGCGGTCAAATTATTCAAGTTATAAGGAGAACAAGTGGTGTTTTTCCGATATTTTCTACATTGAGTGAGCTAAGGAGAGGCTTTTGGGCAGAGTTAATGAGCTGGTACCTCAGCTTCAATAGAACTTCAGTTTCTGTACTTTGCTGAACTAGGCTTGGATAAAAACTCTCCTCGTGTGTTCTGTGGTTCTAAGTGGAGAGAGAGAGAGAGAGAGAGAGAGAGAGGAAAGAACCAAGAACGTGGGCAGGCAAACTAAGGCCTGCGGGCCAGATCCGGCCTAATTGCCTTCTAAATCTGGCCTGCAGACAGTCCAGGAATCGGCATGTTTTTACATGAGTAGAATGTGTCCTTTTATTTAAAATGCATCTCTGGGTTATTTGTGGGGCCTGCCTGTTGGTTTTACATGAGTAGAATGTGTGCTTTTGTTTAAAATGCATCTCTGGGTTGTGGGGGCATAGGAATTCGTTCATTTTTATTTTTTTTCAAAATATAGTTCGGTCCCCCACAAGGTCTGAGGGACAGTGAACCGGCCTCCTGCTGAAAAAGTTTGCTGACCCCTGACCAAGAATCTCTACTTCAGATGATTGTAGTAGCAAAACTACAGCTTTGACTCCAGGTTCTACTCCAAGAGGAAAGATTGCCAAACACAAGTGAATTTTTCTTATGAAAGGAGGGAGGAATGCTTGGGGACATGGACTTTCACCCTATGAATGGAATAGTGATTTCTGGCATCTCCCCTCACAAATACAATGATGGTTCAATGGCTGCTCGGCAACAACTGAAGACTCCTAGGACTGAGGGGTGGGAGGGAAATGCCATCTTTGAATTGCTTTCAGAACAAAGGATGTCAACAAATTCCCTCTCAATCTGGACTGAATTTTGGTACCTTTGCTGGGGAAGAAGTGGTTCTGGATCAGGACAAAGTGCTAACTGAACCCCAGTTGATTCTAGTTTCACTATAGGCACAGGTAACCTCTGAACATATACAAAGAAAGATGTGATAGGGAGCAATTATTGCACATGTCCTATGAAGGACAGCACATCCTGGGGTTGTGAGTAAACCATTTGGGGCTTCACTGAACACTTGAAGCAGTCTGTGGCATATCACCTATCAATGAGTCCAACAATAAATCTATACCTTCTACTGCAACATCTTTCAATGATCCTACTAATATATTTTAATATTGCAAATCACTTGGTGATTAGGGGGTGTATCAACAAAAAATGGTTCTATGGGAGACTATAAGCAATCCTGACTACCTCAGCACCCTCTGTTGTTGTTGCTGTTAATATCTATCTAATAAAACCATACAAAAACCTCTATGCCCTCTCATTGTCCTTCTGGTCAATGTATTATGACCTGTCTGTTAACTGCAGATTTTCTCCACTATAAAACAGCAACCCACAATTCTTTGCTTCTGGAATATCTTAATGGGTCAAGACATAGTACTACTGTAAAACCATGGGTCATGCTTGCACAACAGTAATTGTTCTCCATGCTATACATTTAGTGAGTGTAGTGGGGCAGGAATTCTTTCTTTGTCTCATTCTTTGTCTCTTTCTTATTTTTCCACTGCACAAAAGAGTAGTCTAAGCCTTGTTTTGATTTCAGACACTAGGGATGTTACATCCAATTATTCTGAATCCCATTATCTAAAATATACTTTGCTGATTAGATTTTGGAGAAGTGAATTCCAAGCTAAACTTGGCTGCTGCTTCTTGCTGTCTTTAACAAGTGGATTACTCATACATCAGATCTTCCTTTGTACACTGTAAAAGTTCTGCATGAATTGCTTTCAAGACAGGGCTCATCCTTAACTTCATCCAAAAGAACCACAGAGCATTTAGATAATCAAACTCAATTCTGATAAAAATCCATACCATGCAATTACTTCTTTCAAAGTGATGTTATCATTTAAATGCTTCTGGTGAAGGCTGGGGCCATAAGAAAGAGAGGGAGGAAGAGAGAGAGAGAGAGAGAGAGAGAGAGAGAGAGAGAGAGAATATTCTGCAGGTATCTATCACACCCCCACACACTAACCCCCCTTTTTTTGAAACATACAAATATAGACTTAGGAATATTGGTTGATATTATGAAAATGGAAAGACATTTCTTAAGGTCTATTTGAATGTGGGGGGGAGATGCTTTTAAGGTTCATTTTCTGATGCTAGAAAAAATATATTTGGAAATACATTTGGGGTACCTGCTATGGAAACTGCTGGTATGCTGAAGCACTTGAAATTAACTTGTGGGGTGGGATGGAGGTGTTGTATGAGCAATGATCCAATAGATTTTCTCCCCAGCCTTAATCATAGAAATGAATATGTGTTCTCTCTGTCTTTCTATCGCACACTCAACGTTACAGGGTACATTTCCTTTTTTAAGAAAGTTTGCTTTGAGTTAGAGAGGCCAATTTACCATACAAAATGTTTGGCCTGTCCCTTTGTTTTAATAGCAGCCAATTATGCAGAAATCAGTTGTTTAAATCAGCTAAAGGCATAGAGGCTAGATAAAAAGCAGAGGAGATCTGAAAAATATATACTCCCACCTAGGGGGTCAAATTCAGAAATACCACTATGCATAGTAGCTTACAGGGAAGCAGTTGAAGAAGGAGCAAAAAGGGTTTTCGTGTGTGTGTGTGTGTGTGTGTGTGTTTGTTTGTTTTTTTGTGGCTGATTAGCTGCTCTCCCTGTGCAAAGGTCAGAGGGGGCAGGGTTTCTGTTGAGGCAGGTGATTAGCTGTGGGAGGAGCTTATCAGAGCTTGTAGGGCAGCAGTTGAAGAAGGAGCAAAAAGGGTTTTCTTGTGTGTGTGTGTTTCTTTGTGGCCCGCCCTATGGAAAACCCTCCCATCAGATGTCAGAAAGATAAATAATTACCTGACATTCAGAAGACATCTTAAGGCAGCCCTGTTCAGGGAAGTTTTTAATATGTAACGCTGTACTGTTTTTAACACTGATAGGGAGCCGCCCAGAGTCGCTGGGGAAACTCAGCCAGATGGGTGGGGTATAAATAATAAATTATTATTATTATTATTATTATTATTATTATTATTATTATTATTATTATTATTATTATTAGCTGCTCTCCATGTGCAAAGGTCAGAGGGGGCAGGGTTTCTGTTGAGGCAGGTGATTAGCTGTGGGAGAAGCTTATCAGAGCTTGCAGGGCAGCAGTTGAAGAAGGAGCAAAAAGGGTTTTCTTGTGTGTGTGTGTTTCTTTGTGGCTGATTAGCTGCTCTCCCTGTGCAAAGGTCAGAGGGGGCAGGGTTTCTGTTGAGGCAGGTGATTAGCTGTGGGAGGAGCTTATCAGAGCTTGCAGGGCAGCAGTTGAAGAAGGAGCAAAAAGGGTTTTCTTGTGTGTGTGTGTGTGTGTGTGTGTGTGTGTGTGTTATCTTATCAGAGCTTGCAGGGCAGCGGCGCTCGCAGTTTGATCCATCTTTTAGATTTAGGGGAGCTAGTCTCAAACGTTTGTAGGGGGAGACCTAGGTTTTTTTGTGGGGGGAATTATTTGTCCTGTCTTCACGCTTTTTATGATGGAGGACCACTGTAACCACCCCCAATGACACGTTCTCAAGATGGAGGGGGAGGGAACAGCTGCAGTCGCCTGCGGTTCCTGTGCAATGTTTGCCATCTTGCCAAAGGTTGCAGGCAGCTTTACCTGCAGCAATTGCATGTTGATTGCCCTCTTAAAAGACAAAGTCCAGGAACTGGAGGAACGTGTAGCTACACTCCAAAGAATTAGAGAGCTGGAGCTCTTCTTGGAAGCAACAGAGCACACCATCTCCACCAAGGGGGAGACAGGGGACTCCCCTGAGAATGAGACTAGTTCACCAACACAGGAGCCAGATATATGGAGAAACGTGACTCAAAGAAGTAGGAGGCCTAGGGTTCGCTCTGATTGTTTAGAAATACACAATCGCTTTGAGGTCCTCTCCCCTAGCATGGAAGACTAAGAGCAGACTCCATTTGAGGATCTCTCCCTCATTACAGTCGATCAGGTATATGAAGACGAGCAGCAAAGTCAGTCCTCAGGGAATGTGCAGGCAACCTTGGAACGGACAGCTCACGGAAGAACCCCGACCAAACCTAAGAGGAGGCGTGTAGTGGTGATAGGGGATTCCCTACTGAGGGGAACAGAAGCAGTGATCTGTGGGCCTGACAAGATGTCTCGGGAAGTGTGCTGTCTCCCCAGGGCTAAGATCTAAGATGTAACTGAACGACTGCAAGGAATCATAAAACCCACTGACAAATACCCCTTCCTCTTGGTTCATGTGGGAACCAATGACACTGCAAGCAATAGCCTCCAGAAGATCAAAAGAGACTACGAGGCTCTGGGCAGGAAATTGAAGCAATTAAATGCACAAATTGTCATCTCATCTGTCCTCCCAGTTGAACGACGTGGCCCAGGGAGAGAGGGAAAAATAGTGGAAGTGAACAGCTGGCTTCGCAAATAGTGTAAACAGGAACGGTTTGGATTCTTAGATCACGGACTGCAGTTTCTTGAAGATGGACTTCTGGCAAGCGATGGGCTGCACCTCACAACAGTTGGGAGAAATGTTTTTGCCAAAAATCTCAGAAACCTCATCAGGAGGGCTTTAAACTGACTAATGTGGGGAAGGGAGACAGTGCTCCTGAAGGTAGGAGTCTATCAATTGATGAAGATGATCATCCAAATGTCATAGACCAAATGGAGCAAACAGCACGCAGACCTAGTGGTAGGAGGAAAAAATCCTTAAATAAGAGACACAGGGGAATGATTAATGGACTTCAATGTCTGTACACTAATGCGCAAAGCATGGGAAATAAGCAGGATGAGCTTGAGCTCTTGGTACAGCAAACTAAATATGACATAACAGGCATCACTGACACCTGGTGGGATAAGTCCCACGATTGGAAAGTAATAATGGGGGGGGGATGCAATGTATTTCAGAGAAACAGACCAGACCAGAAAGGAGGAAGAGTGGCGTTATATGTCAAGGATGTGTATACCTGTGAAGAGATCCAAGTTTTAGAACCTCAAAGCCAAAGTGAGAGCATTTGGGTCAAAATTAAGGGAGAGAAGAATAACAGAGACCTCATTGTGGGAGTTTACTATAGATCCCCAAGCCAAATGGAGGACATAGATGATGCCTTTCTGGAACAGATGGCCAAGCATGCAAAAGGAAGGGAGATAGTAGTAATGAGGGACTTCAATTACCCGGATATTAGTTGGATGTCAAACTCAGCCAAGAGCATAAGGTCAAACAGATTCCTCACTGGCCTTGCAGACAACTTCATTGTCCAGAAAGTGGGAGAAGCAACAAGAGGAACAGCCATTTTAGATCTGGTCCTAACCAATGTTGATGACCTGGTTAGTGGGGTAGAAGTGGAAGGATCATTAGGCGCGAGTGATCATGCTCTTCTGAAGTTTACTATACAGCGGAAAGGAGCAGCCAAGCATACTAGGACTCAATTTCTTGACTTTAAGAAAGCCGACTTCATAAAACTTAGGGAAGTGCTGGGTGAGATCCCATGGACAGTAATACTAAAAGGAAAGGGAGTTCATGATGGCTGGGAGTTTGTTAAGAGGGAGATAGTAAAAGCACAACTTCAGGCAATACCAATGAGACGGAAACATGGAAGGTGCCTAAAGAAGCCAGGGTGGCTATCTAAAGAACTTTTAACTGAGTTAAGATTAAAAAAGGATGTGTACAAAAAATTGAAAAGGGGGAAACCACCAAAGAGGAATTCAAACAAATAGCCAGCACATGTAGACACAAAGTCAGAAAAGCTAAAGCACAGAATGAACTCAGGCTTGCTAGAGAGGTTAAAAGCAACAAAAAAGGCTTTTATGGGTATGTTCGTAGCAAAAGGAAGAACAAAGAAACAGTGGGGTCACTCAGAGGAGAAGATGGGGAAATGCAAACAGGGGACACAGAAAGGGCTGAACTCCTCAATGCCTTCTTTGCCTCAGTCTTCTCCGATAAAGAAAACAATGCCCGACCTGAAGAATTTGAAGCAAATGATTCAGCAAAGGAAACACAGCCCAGAATAACTAAGGAAATAGTACAAGAATACTTGGCTAATTTAGATGTATTCAAGTCTCCAGGGCCAGATGAACTGCATCCAAGAGTATTAAAAGAACTGGCAGATGTGATCTCAGAACCACTGGCAGTCATCTTTGAGAATTCCTGGAGAACAGGCGAAGTCCCGGCAGACTGGAGGAGGGCAAATGTTGTCCCTATTTTCAAAAAGGGGGAAAGAGAGAACCCAAATAATTATCGCCCAGTCAGTCTGACATCAATACCAGGGAAGATTCTGGAGCAGATCATTAAGCAAACAGTCTGTGAGCACCTAGAAAGGAATGCTGTGATCACCAATAGTCAGCATGGATTTCTGAAAAATAAGTCATGTCAGACTAACCTGATCTCGTTTTTTGACAGAATTACAAGCCTGGTAGATGAAGGGAACACAGTGGATGTAGCCTACCTTGATTTCAGCAAGGCATTTGACAAGGTGCCCCATGATATTCTTGTAAAGAAGCTGGTAAAATGCGGTCTTGACTATGCTACCACTCAGTGGATTTGTAACTGGCTGACTGACCAAACCCAAAGGGTGCTCATCAATGATTCCTCTTCATCCTTGAGAAGAGTGACTAGTGGGGTGCCACAGGGTTCTGTCTTGGGCCCGGTCTTATTCAACATCTTTATCAACGACTTGGATGATGGACTCAAGGGCATCCTGATCAAATTTGCAGATGACACCAAACTGGGAGGGGTGGCTAACACCCCAGAGGACAGGATCACACTTCAAAACGACCTTGACAGATTAGAGAACTGGGCCAAAACAAACAAGATGAACTTTAACAGGGAGAAATGTAAAGTATTGCACTTGGGCAAAAAAAATGAGAGGCACATATACAAGATGGGTGACACCTGGCTTGAGAGCAGTACATGTGAAAAGGATCTAGGAGTCTTGGTTGACCACAAACTTGACATGAGCCAACAGTGTGACGCGGCAGCTAAAAAAGCCAATGCAATTCTGGGCTGCATCAATAGGAGTATAGCATCTAGATCAAGGGAAGTAATAGTGCCACTGTATTCTGCTCTGGTCAGACCTCACCTGGAGTACTGTGTCCAGTTCTGGGCACCACAGTTCAAGAAGGACACTGACAAACTGGAACGTGTCCAGAGGGGGGCAACCAAAATGGTCAAAGGCCTGGAAACTATGCCTTATGAGGAACGGCTAAGGGAGCTGGGCATGTTTAGCCTGGAGAAGAGGAGGTTAAGGGGTGATATGATAGCCATGTTCAAATATATAAAAGGATGTCACATAGAGGAGGGAGAAAGGTTGTTTTCTGCTGCTCCAGAGAAGCGGACACGGAGCAATGGCTCCAAACTACAAGAAAGAAGATTCCACCTAAAGATTAGGAAGAACTTCCTGACAGTAAGAGCTGTTCGAAAGTGGAATTTGCTGCCAAGGAGTGTGGTGGAGTCTCCTTCTTTGGAGGTCTTTAAGCAGAGGCTTGACAACCATATGTCAGGAGTGCTCTGATGGTGTTTCCTGCTTGGCAGGGGGTTGGACTCGATGACCCTTGTGGTCTCTTCCAACTCTATGATTCTATGATTCTAGTAAGCTGGTTATATCCAGCAGCTTATTTTGGGCGGCACAAAAGGGCAGAAAATTGTTAGTTATTTTGTTTAGTTATTACTTCAGTTTTAGTCCCAGGAAGAGGTGCTGTCTCAGGTGCTAAAATACTTTGGACACTCTTGGGCCCTATGCACCATGACTGAGAGGAGAATACTGCCCAACCTCAGACAGCAAAATGTCTTGGACAATTACTATACAGAAATTGTCTGCTTATATGTAAAAGAGAAGGTAGGGATCCTGATCACAGATTGATTCAGATGCATATACTTGTTGTGTGGATAATGCGGTTATCACAATTGGTCTCCTTGTTTGAAGCTGTTATCATATGGTAATGTATGGTGAGATGCCGTTTAAAGTCTTTTACCAGAATTACCTATTAGTGAATCAGATGAAATCATCACCATTCAAATTGATTGGTAACAGATCACATGGTTCTACCTTAGGATGCCTCTGTCTCAGGAGTCTTGTTTGATTGCAAGCAACCTGATCATTAAGAGCTAATAACATTGGTACTGGATAAGATTCAGATGCTTCAAAACTCTTGCACCAGCGTTATAAATACAGCTGGAATGAACAAAGCTGATTCTTATAATTAGCATTGTTTATTCCAGCTGCAGAACTGAGAGTTTTGATACATAAAATTCCACTGCCTCTGGCCACATCTATACTGAAAATAACCCAGATATGATGCTGTTTCACATTCTTGATCTATCCACCCATAAAGTTTAGTAATGTGCTTAGTAGCCAGATGGAAAATAAATTGCATACTAATCTCAAGATGACAAGGATAGGATGACATTGATTGAAAATCGTTCTGTGGAGTGGCTAATACTTGTAATAATAAAATATAATTCCCTAACTGAGCCTTCCGTTCCTTCATCTTTTTGGGAAAGAACTACATTCATATAATGAAATTAGAATGGCCTTAGCATTTAATTAATATTTATTATTAAGGGTTTAGTGCAGCAGACCTAATCTGAATAGGGGCCTGGATATTGTTTTAGTTAAAATCTCCCTACATAAAACCTGAACTTCTGGAGATACCAGTCTGCAATTCCCATGTCAGGTAGCTGAAGAAATTGGCTGAGAGGGAAGGGAATCCAAATTGTTCCCAAAAGTTCTTGGAAATTTCTATTTTGACAGGGGGAGATCCCACAACTTTCCCCCTCAGCTTCTCTCAAACACTGTCCCCCGCAGAGGCTATATTTACAGACATGGAGCACAATTTGCAACATGCTTGCTGCCCATAGTTCCTTTTCTGAAATTCACCAATTATGCAGCCATTGGGGGTTTTTTTACTTTATGAAAATAGCATTTTGACAGTTATGTTCATTAGAGATTAATTTTTATATAATAGCAGTTTCAGTAAAGCAGATCTTGTTATAATATGGAATGAGCTAACAAGATGTCCATCAAATGATGGGAAGGGAAATGGAACTATAAAGGTGGGCGGCAGCTCCAGTTTTCCTTTGAAGTTGGTACTCCCCAGACTTTCTTGACATCTATTTCCTCCTAGTAACATAAGAAGAGCCTGCTGGATTAGGCCTAAGACCCATCTAGTCTGTCTCACAGTGATAAACCAGAATACCATGGGTAACCCTCAAGTGGAAACTGTGAAAAAGCATGCTTCCTACCTGTAGTTCCCAGCATCTGTTATTCAGAGGCATGCGCCCTCTTGACAGTGGAGGGAGAACGCAGCCATTATGGCTAGCCTTATACTCCATTTGCCTAATGCTCTTTTAAAGCCATCTTCCATCCATTGTATGCTATATCTCAGTCAATTCTTTCCCAATTCTGAAATGGTCAGAGTCATACAGTTGTGCTTCAGGAATGCAACTGTGCTGACTGTTGCTAATCTCTGCCTACATCACTTTGCAAGGCTGGGATCCCGGGAGGAAGAAGAATGCAACAGCCATCTGCCCTTCGATCCCGGTTCAGTGTAACATGTGAACAAGCCTAACGTCTGCCTTGAATATCCTTGTATTTTTAACCTCCCTATTCCAAACACACTATCCATTTAAACAAATAAATACGAATAAGGGGCCATTCTAAAGTAATATTTGTTTTCATACCCAATCCTGTCTACCCTTCCATTATTCACAAGGTATGAAACTGAGCAAGATTGCATGAGAATAGCCCTCTGCAAGTAGGTGGTATTTGGGGAAGACTAAAACAAAGTAGGAGAGGCAGAACTGTTTGGACTGAGTTTAGAATTCCTTTCAGTGCAAAGTGATGCTTGAGAAACATCCCAGTGCATACAAATGTGGGCTTTATCTTCCTGTGAGAAACTTGGCTATTGTAAATACCTCATCTTACTTTAGTCAGAGCCTCAGTGTCTATTGCTTAATGGCGAGTGATCCGACGGCATGTTCATCAACTCTACGCCTGCTGCATAATTTCCCCATTGAAAAAATATTGAGAGATGGATGGGGATAGAGAATGAGGAAACCGTGGCATGCCCATGCAATTGACTGGTGTCCTCTGTATTTATTTCAGTGTCCTTGGCTTTCTATTGTAATGCTATTCAGAACAGCAATACAATCCTTGATATCTCTCTTGCACAACTTTTTCCCAGGCCCATTAAAGAAGTTTCCAAAAGCAGAAGCAAAGTCAAAACTCCTGAGCTCTTTTAAGACAGGTCATAACTGTGCATATCAGAATGAAGATACTGCGTAAAGGTAAAGGTAAAGGACCCCTGACAGTTAAGTCATGAACAACTCTGGGGTTGCGGCGCTCATCTCGCTTTACAGGCCGAGGGAGCCGGTGTTTGTCCACAGACAGTATTTCTGGGTCATCTGGCCAGCAGCGCACGGAAACACCATTTACCTTCCCACCGCAGTGGTACCTATTGATATACTTGACGGAGTGTGTTTTCGAACTGCTAAGTTGGCAGGAGCTGGGATCAAACAACAGGAGCTCACTCCGTCACAGGAATTTGATCTGCCGACCTTCTGATCAGCATATTCTGCATATTCTATCCCAAATGTATTAGTGTCAGGCACTAAATTGTAGAGGACATCTGAGAGCAAGCAAAGCATGTGACATAAAACAAACCCAGTGCTTTTTTCTAGAAAGAATAAGTGCCAGATCTCATCATGAAGTTGTTACAGTATGTGCCACCCTTTTTAACAACAACCAAAAAAGAGAGGTGCTGGTACTCCGTAACCTTGAGTACCCCGTGAAAAAAAGCACTGAACAAATCCCAGCTTGATTACAAGTAAGATTTCTCAGTAGCAGAACTGAAGCGCAACTTCTCTTGTGGCAGCTGGATACTGAGCTTTACAAAATTGCGTTTGAATTTTTCAGGACAGAGAAGCAACTTTCAGCCGTTATAGATTTTACAGAAAGTAAGACAATGGGCCTGCTTACATGTCACACACAGAAGACAACGGTCCTTAGTTTTCAAGTTTTTAATTTAAAAGCTATCAAGCAGAAACCAGGTAAAATGTAGTGCTTTCAAGTCTCAATGATTGCAGCAGAAGATATGTTTAAAAATGCTATTCTGTTAAATACTATTTAAATATCCTTACAATGCAATCTTATGCATGGTTCCTCAGAAGTTGGTACCACTGTGTTCAGTGTGGCTTACTTCCAGGAAAGTGTGCACAGGATTGCATTGTTGAAGGTGCTTAACTTTGGCAGCTCCATTCATGCCCATTTCCCTTCCTCCCAGTTTATATTACTACATACATGTCAAGGCCATAGTAATGTTTCAGCAGAGGAATTTAATTTGTTGTTGCTCCTGTTGTTGCTGCTGCTGTTGCTGCTGCTGTTGCTGCTGTTTTTGCAGCAGACAGACCCAATCCAAAACTCTGAAGTTGCTTGCAGGTTGGAAAGCAACTCCTCATCAGATCACTTCATATTTTGTTCAGATGTGTACACAGGCTGTGTACACATTAATGCTTACTCCAGCTTGCTTCTGCAGCTGTTACTCGAAGCTGAGCACAAATTACATTGGCCACAATCCACAGGTCTTATTCTGTAGCTTCTGAAGAAATACTCCTGTTTGATGCAATTCTGCTAAAGCCAGGTTCTGCTGATCTGAAAATGGAAGCTGCAGGTGCATACCTTTCAGACATCTGTTGAACATGTGCAGATGACAATTTCAGCGAATTGAAATTCAGCACAGAGAAACAAATCAGGGAATGGGCACTGAGTGAAGACATCCCCTCCACCCCAGTCTGTACAGCAGTGAAAGAAAGAGACCTGCAATGCTGCAGGAGGAAATGACCTGACTGCATTTCAAGCTGATAATGTTTACATAGCCATAGTTTCTTTGTTTGTTCATATTTGTACACCGCCTTTTCTTCCACGGAGCACAAGTTTGCATACATGGCTCTTCCTCTCCTCATGTGATCCCCACAACAACCCTGTGAGGTGAGTTAGGCTGAGAGGTAGAATCATAGAATCATAGAATCATAGAGTTGGAAGAGACCACAAGGGCCATTGAGTCCAACCCCCTGCCAAGCAGGAAACACCATCAGAGCACTCCTGACATATGGTTGTCAAGCCTCTGCTTAAAGACCTCCAAAGGAGGAGACTCCACCACACTCCTTGGCAGCAAATTCCACTGTCGAACAGCTCTTACTGTCAGGAAGTTCTTCCTAATCTTTAGGTGGAATCTTCTTTCTTGTAGTTTGGATCCATTGCTCCGTGTCCGCTTCTCTGGAGCAGCAGAAAACAACCTTTCTCTCTCCTCTATGTGACATCCTTTTATATATTTGAACATGGCTATCATATCACCCCTTAACCTCCTCTTCTCCAGGCTAAACATGCCCAGCTCCCTTAGCCATTCCTCATAAGGCATCGTTTCCAGGCCTTTGACCATTGCCCCAAGTGAGCTTCATGGCCAAGTAGGTATTTGAACCCTGGTACCCCAGGTCCTAGCTGGAGCCTCTAACCACTACACCACGAGCGTTTGTATGTTCAAATAGTGCACACACAAAATAGCATTTTTCATTTTAAGAAGTGTACAAAATGCGTATTCTATAGATGAACACTGGAAGCATTGAAAAGTGTGCATTTTACATAAAAAGTGCATACAAACAGAATATAATTTAGATGCAAACTTTTTATGAGTTCAAAGAAAAAATCTTCTCAAAATGGACAACTAAGAATGAAACAGGCTGCTCTGTCAGTTCCTATTTTCCTTTAATTAATTGAAGGTGCAGGGGACCCTGGTTATTATTGTGACAACACTGTGCAGCCATGATTGAGATGAAAAACTCATCTCCATCCCCCATGCTATTATATATCCTGGCTGGGAAGGGAAGGGATAAACCTCTCCTTCCCACACACTGTGGTTTCAATAATTAACTAAAGAAAAAAAGCCCCAAAATGTAGCTACACACTTGATAACATGCAGTTTGGCCCCCAGTGTCTGCTCTTATTGAGGTTTTCCTTCAAACAAAATTAAGTATAGTTCTCCCTCTCTTTAGTTTCATTAATCTCTACGCAAATAGAAATTCCTCTTCTCTCCTCCCCATTTTTAAAAGAATAAAATCCAGCCCTAAAAATAGGATGAAAATATTCTGCTTATAGGTTCTCTCCTGCTTGGAAGCTTTCATGAGAATTCTACAGAAGGTGGTTACCAGTATGTTTTAATTAACAATCTGCACACAGTCTAGCTGTTCGATTGTTGTAGCAAGGCTTCTAGAAGCAACAGGGGAGGGTATTTTTTCCTCTCCAATTTCCACGCTCCTGCTTTAACTCTGCCCACATGCAGTTATACACCTGAATATGCTTGATATTCACATTGAATCAATACTATGATTTATGCATGGAAGCCCAGAAACCCAGTCACACCATTGTGCAAGTAATTTTTCATGAAGCAGACTTTAAGCACTTGCCAACAGGCTAAATTACGCTCTTGTTAAATGTTCTGTTTTGCTCCTGCCTTTTTCTTCTCTCCCATGTACTCCTTAATATTGGTAAGTGTTCTCCAGCACAGAGGAACATCAGCATTTGGAGGGGGGGGTAAAGATTGTGCTGTCAGATGCACCAAAGGTTTCCTTTGTTCATTCTTTCCTCTCTCGCTCTCTCATTAACTTTTCTGAAGTTCAGAACTTAGTCTGGAAGATAGCTCAATGTGACAAAGTAAACAAAGTTGCCTTTTGGTTATAGACGCTGAACCAGCTGTAATCATAAGCAGTTATCCACACATGTAACCAATATTGGCCCAAGTGCATAATGAAAAATAAACTGCATTCCCAGCCAACTCAAAGAGGGCTTCCCCTGCATTTCTATGCAGGAGGTGGTAGGCATCAGGAGCACACATGGAAGTCTACTTTTGTACGTAGATTTCTCTTGCTGGATAGGGATGACTGCTTTCCTTCAGGGTTGCAGGGGGAAATCCATACCTAAGGCTTCACCTTCACTATAGATGTAAACAGTGTGTTTTTTGTTTCTTAAAAAATGTTAAACGCTTGCTTCCATCTGAGATTCAGGAAGCACCGTGACAGGAAATGAGGTCGCCATCAGGGGTAGCAATGGAACTGATGAGTCACTGTGCTATTCAATGGAACTGACGATTTACCATGCTAGAGAAGAAACTATTTTTTTTTAAAAAAAGTTTCTTCTTCCGTTAGATTCACAAAATGTTTAGGGGCATGTGCACCCCTGCATACCCCCAGAAAAAAGCACTGGATTTAAAGCAGTATTATGGCACTTTGAACAGTTGTGGCTTCCCCAAAAAATCCTGGGAACTGAGGGTGCTGAGAGTTCTGACAGGTCCATGTAAATGTAGATGCTGCTGAAAACACATTTATGAAGGGTGCTTCAAAATTCACATTTTTTAAGCATCACATATTTTCTTCTATGCCTACTCTTCAAGTCAGGTGCTACTTCTTTTCTAAACATGCAAATATTTGCATACAGTAACATAATCAAAAAATCTTTTCTACCAGGGAGACTGGCAGGCCTAGGGATCTCTCTTCTGATCCCGCAGGATCCCCCAACTTCTCTTCCTCATCTTAATGTTCCATTAATGCACTTTCCATCAACACACTGCAAAAACATAGTGTGAACATATCTTATGAGATTTTTTGCAAGCACTCTAGTTCAGGAAAAATAGGAAGAGGCTTCACAAGTCCAGAAATATACCCCCCAAAAGGGGAAAACTGTTCAGGGATTAGTAAGTGGTTCACTGAAGTACTCAGGGCTCTTTGAGGCTTGTCCTACTGAAAGCAAAGACAACTGCATGCACAGATCTATCTTTTATCTGGTTTTGGAAAAGTGGGAAGACCTGCCTGAACAGGCCCCACCACTACCAGTTTAAAATGTTTTTAAACTGTTTACAATCATACCACTCTAAAATGTCATGACTTTCCCCAAAGAATCCTGGCACCCACGGTTTGTTAGACCCCTATTCCTCTCACAGAACTACACTTCTCAGAGTTCAAAAGTCAAGCCCTCTTTCCCAGGGAACTCTCGGAATTGTAGCTCTGTGTGTCGAATAGAGGTCTCCTAAGAATTCTCAGCACCCTCAACAAAATTCAGTTCCCGGGATTCTTTGGGGGAAGCCACAAAGTGGCATGTTACTGCTTTAAATCTGTGTTTCAGATGGGCCCTGAGGCATAGTTCTTCCCCGGCAACCCAGAAACACTCACCCCTGATAAGCATTACAGAGCTAGAGGCCAATGATGCCTTCATTGTGTGTCCCTGTCTACTAGGGAAGGTATGGTCATTGGCTGTGTGGTAAGAATGCAATGCATAATTTGTTGAATTCTGGCTCTTCCTCAGTGTTGCATATTAAGATAGCTCAGCTGGTAGAGCATGAGACTCTTAAGCTCAGGACCATGGGTTTGAGCCCCATGTTGGGCAAAAAGATTCCAGAATTGCAGGTTGTTGAACTGTTGTGGTCCCTTCCAATTTTACAAGTCTATGATTACTCTGCGATATTGTGGGGAAGGTACAGGGGAGTACCATACGCCCAGAGAACCCGTCATTGTGCCATGGGTGTGGTTGAGTCCACCGAACACATTCTCTTGACTTGCCCTTCTTATGCAGAGCTTAGACAAAACTTTATAGACCCACTCCTATGTCAATCTAGCTTCCTACCTGGAGAAAACCAGGTTTTACACTTGCTGAATAACGTCACTAGAGCTATACCTTCCTTGGTGGCCAAATTTCTTTTTTTAGCTTTTAAGCGTCGCAAGACTATAATTGACTGTATTGATATGGGGCTATCTGTTTAGCCCATTTTAGTGTTGGCTAAGTTCTAAAATCTTCCTGGAGCTTTTACCTGTGTATTGACAAATGTACTTTTTCTGACTGACGGTCGAATAAAAAGGTTGATGATGATGCATACATAGTTTGCTGAGCACCTTTGATTTAAATGAGTGTGCGTAATCATTAAAGCTACCCCCCATTTCTTGTTACCACTGCTGGTTAAGACTGTCCTAGTCAGATTATGTATAATATTCCCCAGCCTTTTAAAAAGCGCAGGTATTTTCACAAGTGCCACAAATTCTCCCCTTTATATTTTGGGAAAGGCATAACTTTTTGTACAAAGGATAGTGTACATATTGTTTTCAAAGCAGTCCAGTCAACTCAGTGCAGGTCCCCCCCCCCCCCATTTCCATTTACTGTTGTGGAAAATACTAAACTATTTAAGAGCTTAACTTGTGAAAATAGCTAATATTTTATACACTGCTTCAAGGACATTTGCATTTCCTTCTGATTAGAAAATATATATCAAGCATCAGTTGGGTGTTTAGATCCTACAACAGAATTTCAGGCTGATGTGGTATTTTGCTTCTTCACATCCTAAGAACCTGCTCAGGATTTGCATGATCTGCAGAAGGAAATGTGCAGCTGCCTTCAGCTACAATCAGATTGCTAATTAGGTTCAGGCCGTTAAAAGCCAAGGTCAGTAAAATGATCTTGTAGTATCATTTACGATGACCTTTTGGGCCTTCCCCCTTTGCTTGTGCCTTTTTGCTCGTAAGTGGCAAGTCGATCCAATTTTGCTAAACCCTCTGAATTCCGATCACAATGCTGCTTATTCTGGTTGTAGCATGCTTTATCTCTAATCACAAACTTGTGCTTAGCTTCAGGCTCTTACAATATGAAACTAAGAAGATTCACCAAGAGATTTTCATTCAATGGGAAGTAGTTTAAAATAGCATTGTGCCACTGAGCTGTAATCAGTCTTGAAGGAGCTGGTTTTTCTTTTATACCACCAAATTTGAAAGAGGGTAGTGATGAGGAAGGCATTTGGTTTAAACTTCAAGGTGAACCTACCTAATTAAATTTTTCGGGGGAAATATGTTGAACCAAAACACAGCTGTTCGAGAGCCAGTGTGGTGTAGTGGTGAAGAGCGATAGACTCGTAATCTGGGAGCCGGGTTCGCGTCTCCGCTCCTCCACATGCAGCCGCTGGGTGACCTTGGGCCAGTCACACTTCTCTGAAGTCTCTCAGCCTCACTCACCTCACAGAGTGTTTGTTGTGGGGGAGGAAGGGAAAGGAGAATGTGAGCCGCTTTGAGACTCCTTCGGGTAGTGATAAAGCGGGATATCAAATCCAAACTCTTCTTCTTCTGTTCTTCAAAATGCACACTTCTCTTAATTTTCGGAGCTGGTCTTCATTCAAATGATGTGTACAGAATGCATATACCAGGATAAAGTGCAGATTCAAAAATGCATGTCTTATTGAAAAAATCATGAAATTTGCTTTGTGAATATGTGTATATTAGGTAAATTCACATGCAAAAATATGTATGTTGGGAGAAACATGCGCAAAAATGCTAACAAATTTTTATGAGGACTTTAAAAAATACAAGGTGATGAGAAAATGTGGAAAACTGAGTTTAAGAGTAGGAAAATTAGAAATTAAGAGAAACCAGAACTGATGGATTAAGTTGAGAGTAACATCTGTATACATAACAACAGTAGAGAATAGAAACAAATGCAACTTAATTACAATGCACAGGCACCCTATCTGATATTAAATTCAAAGGAATTTAAGTGAAGAATTGGTGCCAAAAACTCAACAATCCTGCATCTCAGAGCAAAGAGTGTTCCAAATCTGGGGCGCCACTACTGAAACAGTGCTCACATAACAACAATCCCTATGCAATATTCAAGTTCCTTTCCTATAGGGATTTTGTAATGTGTAAAGAAGCACCATTTCACAGAAAAGGCATTTGAATACTGTGTAGAGATTATCCCAGGTGAGGATGTATGAAGTGTTGGGGAACCAAGAATGGTGATAGACCATTCCTTACTGTTTTGTCATTGTAGAGTACCTTGCAACAAACAACAGTTTCTATTGCTGGATGACAGTTCTAAAACAAAACAAAACAAAACCCTGCAATCTAAATAGCAGTACCTTCTTCAGTGTCATTGGGTGGGGTAATGCTTACAACTAGGGTGCGCTAGAACATTTCTAGATCATTACTGGAAACCAAAGCTTCAAACAAGAAAACAGAGGGAATACATTTTTTTAAGGCATGTTAAGAGCATTCTTCTGTGTTAAGCCACTCTATCATTAGCATCTATCACTGCACAAGCTAGGTTAGAAGCTAAAGACGGCTTGTGTTTGCCTCTGGCAACTTATTAGCCAACAAGAAAGCTTATTAGGCTCTCTAGTACCTCTGGCATAGCCACCACCTCTGGGAGTGCAAGGAGATATTCCTGCTATGTGATAAATGCTAATGGGATCTAAGATCACTGTTTGAAATGAAGGGGAATGTTATCCAGTGATTATAGAAGTTGTCTAGCCTGGGATACAAATGTAAAATGTGAATGATAAAGGAGAGCCCTTTGGTGACAGGATTAATGGGAAGCTTTTTCGCGTGGCCAGATCTTTTGTTTAGTGTGTCTTTCCTCCAGTTTTGTACAAGCTGAAATGCTTTCCACAGTTTGCCGAAGCCAGCAGAACCCCAAAGCAATAGCTACCGAAGCTCTTTTTTCTACATGCATTTTGTGTGGGAATTGGGCCCATCAGGAAAACAACTTGCAAGGTTTTCTTTTAATTTTAGCTGCCACATTTTGAGCAGTTATTATTTGTTATTTCAGAAAGCAATAATAAAGCCTGTGCATTGTTAATATGGGTAGCTTTAAGTTAAGACTTGCTAATCTCATAGCCCTCTTTGCATACATAAAATTAGACAAAATTTGTAATAATGTAAGATACCCTGAAGGAGAGTAAGCATGGCAATGAGTCCAACTGCTACAATCCCTGCACTAACTCTGACAAATGAAAACTGTTCATTAATGCGAAAATAATTCCGAAGTGGGGTGGGATGTTACAAGTGAGGGGTATTCAGCCTCTTCAAAGTAGCGCTTAAAACTGCTTCAGAAAATCGATCTCTGCTCAACTGAATACAAACTGACCTGATCTGCAATTTACAGATTGAGGTGTAGATTGGAATTTTTTCTCCACAGGCCTTTGCATGTTGCAACAATAACAGCAACACCCAAAACCTATTTAAATATTTCAAAATGCATTTAGAAAGCCATATTTTGAAAGAAAATATATTTATAAATGTGTATTTAAATAGTATTTTTGTGCAACTTTATAATAATAACAATAATATTATAATATGGAAATGAGAAGCAAGTAGATTTATGTGTTCACACAAAGGGGCCTCAATAAAGCTCACAGTGATAAAGGCAACATCAAAGCAATGCAAATATTAACTTCACATAATATAATAAAACAACTACAAACAATACCATTACTATTACAGTACCTTCCCCCCCCTCCCTGTCCCCATCCAGGTAAACAGCAGTGACACCAGTGCTGGGAGACTGACTCCACCCCATGCCCCACCACTGTCTGACACCTAGGTCATGGTGCCAAGATCAATAGAAATATTGAATGCCATTGCCACCTTGACTGGAGCTGTCTCTGTTGCTTAAGAAATTAAGCTCATTAATTTCATCTGCTGTCATCACATGGTATAATTTTCTATAATTTACAGAATCACATTGGAAAACATGGCATTTCAAATGCAATCCACATTCTCACCCATTAAAAATGTGTTTATATTCCTTGCTAACTTATTCACTGATTTCTGCTCTGGGATGGAGAGAAAGTCAATGAAGAATGTTTCCGTTCTTGCTGTCACTGATACAGTTTATCACCCCCTTTCAAGGGGATTTGTTTTTATTCTCTGGGCATTTTACTTTTGAGAAAGCATTGATTCTTCTGAACATCTGAAATGCTGACAACGGTATGTAGGATTTATTTTGTTCAGAAAAATAAACTTGATTGCTGCGATGTGTGTGAACCCAAGAGACCTACAATTCACTTAAGTTACAGGGACAAAAGATTGCAAGGTTGTCCATTTAAGCCAGCTCTGAATAACATCTGGCCCTTTTCATTATGGAAACTTCTGCCTTTACCTGGCTTTACTCAGCACTTAATATTTATTTATATGATGGATTTTGTTGACAGCCTGAATCTGTGCTTCACTGCACAGGAGATCATAAGATCTGGTGCTGCTGTTCCGGCACATTTTACCGTATCTCTGAGTGCTGGCTGAACTTGTGCAAAAAGCCCCAAGCACCCCTTTTGGGGGGAGAATTGCAGCCCATGGAGGCAAACAAGGAGGCGATCGATCTCCACAGCTCAGTGGCAGAACATACGCTTTGCATAGTTAAGACTGACTACTCATAATCTGAATTTTAAGGTATCTCAGGTAGCAAGGCTATGAAGATAAAATATCTTGGAGAGTCCTGAAATAAGGAGGGATGAATTAACTTTTCCCTAGTCCAATTTGTACTGTTTTTGCATCATTCTGTGATTCTTCCTCCAAAGGATGAAAATTTGCATCTTTTATTGTTGCAACAAAAACTTATTTTTGCTTACATTTTACCTGAAAGAGTGCATGCTTGTCTGCATTTAAACATAAAATACACATTTTCTACTCTTTTACATAGGGCTTTTTTCCAACTGAGAACTGTCTTAAAACTGAATGATAAGTGTGTAGACTAGGAAATGTAAAACAAGTGGGTTTGTTGAAAAATGTGTTCTGAATAAAATCCTTGAGTAGCCCAATCCTACAAGGCCAAGTAGCCCATACAGGACAAATGTGTATGCAGTACAAGGCAACTTCAAATATTCCTGTAAGCTTAGCCATTATTCTGCCTCAATTGCCAGGATATGGTACTGTTTTAACTGTTGCAGCTATGCCCAGTGGGCTAATATATTGAGTAGTAGCTCTGTATAAGAGACAAATCATGAGCCAAACTTGAGTGATTTGGGGTTCTTTTTCTCCCACCCAAAGCATCATGTTTCTATACTTTTTCTATACTTTTCTGTAACATATAGCAATATTTGTTGTATCTATGGTCTTGCAAGAAGTGAGCCAGCCCAAAATGAATGAATGTCGAAGTGTGCCAGATTATTATTATTATTATTATTATTAAAGCACAGCAGAGGGTTTATTTATTTTTTAAGCTAAAAGCTTCATTTAAGTTTGTTTGTTTTTAAGTTCTGCACTGTTCTTTTTTTGAAGGGGAAAACCCAAGCAAACCCAGAGCTCTTCGGAACTCTACAGGAAGCTTTCTAGATAGTCTTTCATTTTAGGACCTATTGGAGATATGCAAGATATAGCACCAGAAAGGTCAGAGTAAAGCTGCAAAGTTTCGGACACAAGCAAGAAGAGGCACTACTTGGCTACCTCTTAAGTATCTTAAGATAAGAAAGAGCAAGGGACAAACCCCTGTTCCCCCCCACTGAAAATATGACACTAATATGAAGGACGAGGAAAGTGAATCCCTTTTATTTCCCCCACAAAAATCCCATGAGCCTATTTTTCTGCAGTTTGGCAGATGTAAACCACCCTGGAGGGGCGCCTCTGCTTGTAAATGTTATCTACTTTGATTAAAAGGCCCAAAAGTTACAGCCATGTTTAGATTCCCCATTATAATAGAAGGAGAGCACAGACCTTCATTTTGTACAGTGCAGCTTGAAACCCAAAATACCTATCACAGTGGAGAGAGGGCACAGAGCAGTTCAAAAACATTTTGTTGGTCATGGAATTTATGTCAGGTCGACAACAACAAAAAACAGTACAGAGGGCAAAAAAGCACTTTTTCCCCCAGACATAATTTGCTTTGTAAGTAGGGTGTCTCCTGCATTTTAAAACATTTATAAGAAAATATGAATATTACAATCTGTTACATTTTTAATTTCTTAATTGCACTCTCCCTTATTTGCTCACTCAATTATTTAAAACACACAAAAAGATCAGCACAACATATAAACACACACAAAGGTTTTTTAAAAGATAAAAGTAATGTAGATTGGTAAAACTAAAAGAACTTCTTTACATGTTTCTTTCTTTCCCTGAAATTGCTGTGGAAGCAACAAACAGAATAATACTTAAGGCTGCTGTATATTAAAATGAGCCGGATTTATCTTAAGCCACAATTATGCCAATCTGCTATATGGATTATTATCATTATTAGCTATAGGGATTATTATTGCTATTAGGAACATCAATCATAAACAAGGACCCCACTGCGCAATCACCTCTAAAAGATATTTAACCTACTTAACACACTTAAAACACTTTGGGAGGAAAAGCCAGCCCTCTGCCTCGTGGAATTAACAATCTAAATTTGAAAACACAAGGCAATGCAAGACAGAACATAAGAGAGAAAGAACAATCAAGTAATAAGCACAGTACAAGCAGTGGGTGGCTCAGCAGTTCACCAAGCCCTTCAATAGAGCCATTAATAACATTTTTAGAGGAAGAATTTGAAGGACTGATAAGGAGCTTTGTGGTTAGTTAAGGTAACGCATCCCAGGCTTAGAAAAGCACGATCCAGAGAGAGAGGGTGGGATCTAAACATGCTTCTGGGAAAATTCATTGTCAGAGGAAAGACACACACACACACACACACACACACACCTTCAGAGTTGTCAGTTAACAGGGGAGCAGTGTGTAGAGAGAGAAGACAAAACACCCTGCCCTCATTTACTGGCTAGTTGTCACAAAAGGGAGAATACTTTTGTGATGTGTCTCTAATATTGACAATTCTGGTGATTTCCAGTGGTTCCACACAGGGAAATGAGGTCCCCATGAAGTTTTTACTGTCTCGGATTTCAAAGTTTACATTACCCTCATTTCTCCACATGCCAGCTTGTACTCAGAATGGGTTTGATTGCCACGAGTATCAATCCTTCATACAAATTTCTTCCCTCATTGTTCCAAGCATGTAATGTCATGCCCTTCGTCCCAAGATATATGCTGTCTGTTTTCTATTTGGTTCTGTTTTATAAATTATGGTAATTTTATAAATGGTGGAAGGGAAAGATCCCAAAATTACTAAAGGTTAATTTTGCATATGCAAATAAACATTGGGTGGAATTCATTGTCACATTTTCCCAATCATTCCATCTGAGCAAGCATTTCCTCTCCACCCCCTCTTCTGGATGCTCTCCCAACCACTGCCACCCTGCCAATTTCAGGGGGTTGGGTGGGCAAACAGGGAAGGAGAGATAGAAAGCCCTGTTGTGCAAGTGGAAATCATTACTCAAGGCTTCAGCTGATGGGCTGCTTAGGAGACTCCTGTCCATTGTTATTTTCAGTGCCATCATATGGGTTGTAGTCATAGAGTTCAGCTCAACTAATGGAATTTTCCTTCATCTCCTCTCTCCATGTCAGGGCTGGCGAACCCATGAAGCAAGGTGAGGCGACTGCCACAGGTGGCAGGATCTACAGGGGCAGCAGATCCCAATATATACCTTTATCCCCAAACCCCGTTCCTAATGTAGATCTTTATCCCCCCCCCCACTTTTTTCTGATGTAAATCTTCACTCCCCCTTCTTCCCTGGCAGGCAGTAGGGGCACCATTTTGTGGTTCCCCTCGGGAGCCAAAATGTCTTGGACCGGCCCTGCCCCATGCTCACTGAAAATTTGCTCTGGAGTATCCCCCAACTCTCTATAGTAGATTCTTAGGATATACTAGGGGTTGCAGCATGGGACGCTCCGTTGCACAAGCAGATGTGTGCTACATGAGCAGAACAGTACAGTTGCATATAACCCTATGCATATATACTCAAAAGTAAATAACATTAACTTATCTTTCTCCAGATTAAGTGGTTTTCAGATTGTAGACAATGTAAAGTGGTTCAGGTCATTTTTATGTTTTATATTTCCTACATTCTATTTGTATAGTAGGTGTGTGTGTGTGTGTGTGTGTGTGTGTGTGTTTGAACATTGCTGTGGCTTTTGGGAAGTGCAGTAAAGAATGACTAACTGACCTTCATTCACTGAATCCACCTTTTAGCCTGAATGAAGCGTTCTCTCTTTCTCCCTCTCTCTCCCTCTATATGGTTTGAAGTGACTGTTGCTTTCCCCCCTACTGTCATCTCAAAGCCCCGGGCATCAACACTCCCTTTAAACCTCATTGTTGCCCTCTCTGAACCCTGAGTTCTCCTCCCTTCCTTTTATTTATCCAAGCCTCTTAGGCTTAAGTGCAGGTATTATAGAGACTTCCAGCAGTGGAGTCGGCACATTTTTAAGACTATAAAAAGAATCTGCCTTGGGGACCAAAGTAGTCAGTTGCAAAACCAGACAGTCAAAATGGAAATTGCTTTTCTCCTAGAAATTCCCTTCAGTCTCTTGCCATCCCCTCTAAACATTTGCAGGAGTCCTGGAAGCTCACGTGAAGCTGACACTGTTAGCATTTTGCAGTCTATTCAGAAGGTTGGCATTCATCTGACAGAGGCCCTTTGTGCTGACTTTGTCCTTTTTGTTTCTTCTTTTGTGACATCCAGAAGGTGGATATTTCAATGTGGCTGAGAGTCTGCAGGGAAGTAAGCTTGAAGGCTGCTCTAAAAATGTCTGCCGGTGGCTTTGCAGTCAATAGTTTAAGTATCCTTAAATGTTCAGTCCGATACAGAGTGTTAGGCAATCACTTTTCCCCCAGGAGATGAGGTAATTTCCCACACCTTTTTTCTCACTCCTGTTTCACTAGAATAAAGGGGTAGGACCTTATATTCAGCTAGTGGGAAGAGTCATGGGGAAGTCTACTATACAGACTAGTGATGGTGCCAGATATTGATGCTAGACTGAAGGCCCCCTTCCCAAAGCTGTTCCTAGACATTGCCCCGGCACATGCAATGAGGACTCATAAGCAAACTGTTGGTGGTGGTGGTGTTGTTTAGCCATTTAGTCGTGTCCGACTCTTCGTGACCCCATGGACCAGAGCACGCCAGGCACTCCTGTCTTCCACTGCCTCCTGCAGTTTGGTCAAACTCATGCTGGTAGCTTTGAGAACACTGTCCAGCCATCTCGTCCTCTGTCATCCCCTTCTCTTTGTGCCCTTTCCCAAAAACTGTTGGTAGGAAGGTCGTATTGATTACTTATTTATTTATATTTATATTTATACCCTGTCCTCCCCGGCCAAGACCGGGCTCAGAGTGGCTAACATCAGGTATAAAAACAATTGATTAAAATACAACTTAAAAACAAGATTATAATACAACTTAAAATGCAGCCTCATTTCAGTGGAAGTTCAGATCAAAAACTGTTTGGTGGGAGAAAACGTCAAATCTTCACCAAAGCCAACTATCCAGACTGGTCCTATGTGGGCCAGAAAAGCCAGGGAAATCTCCAAATAGGGGTTCCATCACAGAAGGAAGAGGAAAGGGGGGAGGGGATCAGGCTGATACCAAGCCAAAGGCCAGGTGGAACAACTCTGTCTTGCAGGTCCTGCAGAAAGAAATCAGATTCCGCAGGACCCTGATCTCATGAGACAGAGCGTTCCACCAGGCTGGAACCAGTGTTGAAAAGGCCCCGGCCCTGGTTGAGGCTAATCTGACTTCCTTAGGGCCCGGGACCTCTAGAGTGTTGCTATTTATGGACCTTAAGGTCTTCTGCAGGGCATACCAGGAGAGGCGGTCCCGTACAACCATTGGAAGAACTAAAGAACTAAAGAAACAATTAACCAAATTCAGAAAATACTGTTAGGTTGTGGTTTTTGTCTAACTCAGGTGGGCAACTACTCTCCCCAGTCCCCTCAGTCTATGGCTTCCCAGGAAAGGACTGGCGTAAAGGGTGCCTCAATATACCTATCCTTTAGTTGCTAACTTGCTCACTTGCTTGCACTGAACATCAAACGAACAGATCACACAGCTCTATATGAATCACACAGGTTCATATGAATCCATCTACAATACCCCAAACTATTTCTTTTTCATGATTTTCTTTACTTCATAGATTTGACAATGAAAGAGGAACACTGATGGCTCATGGCAGAAACCCATCTGTAGGAAGCTGCCAGTTCTCCCAAACCACCACGGCACTCATCCTTTCCGCTAGTCACACACAATTTCACTGTCAAGATGTATGCATTAAGCCCACGTTACTAATTGTTATTACTCTTGACTGTCAAATGGTGGTTTTTTATAATAAAAGAAAACCTCTTTAGAGTGGATGAATGGGGGAAGTATAGTTGGTACTCAGTGCTCTGGGTCTTCTCAGTTTTTAAAAGGGTTGTTTGTTGCTGCTAGATGCATCTTAGTGTAATTAACTAGGGGGAAAGGTCCAGCCATATCAAATTGACTGAAAGAGAAGTGACAGCCAAGCAGAGCTGAGGAGGTTGCCATTCAAATTAAAAGGTGATAGAGAAGAGCATTATTCACATCTGTGAAAGTCCTTAAGCAAGAAGGAAAAACAGGAATTCTGAAAGGGCTCTGGAGAGAAGTGAATTTACACTGTATAACTGAATGAACATTGTTACTTTTATGTGCTGTTTGAAGAGGATGCAATTATTGGCTTTGGCTCTGATGTTTCCAACAGATTTCAATTCCACTTCATGTATGTTTCTTGAATGTTTTTCTCATAGTTTTCACCAGGGCCGGATTAAGACCTTTAGAGTCCCTAAGCACCTAAAAGATTTTGGTGCCCCCAAATCTAATACATCTAATTCAAAATGTAAACAATAATATACTGTATATCACTATTTTCTATTATTACTATTTTATTTTTGTTATTTTATTATCATGTTTATTATGTGTGTGTGTGTAAAATATTTTATACACACATACAGTGCTTTTTTTCTGGGGGGACGCAGGAGTACACATACCCCTAAACATTTTGTGGATCTAAGTTTGGCCTCATTGAGGGGCAGTATTTCAATATGCGTAGGAAAATGACAGTACCTCTACACATTTTTTTCAGAAAAAAGCAGTGTGTGTGTGTAATTCTATAATTTATTGTGGGTGCCTTTTTTGTGGAGCCTGGTTCAGCTGTACCATGTGGTCCGTGGTAAATCCAGCAATGGAAAATATCTGTGGTGCCCCACAGTGTTATCAGCTTAAGAGGGTAGGGTGAGCAAGGATTACTCACCTCCTTCACTGGTGTTGTGCAATGCCAGGTCTATAGGCAACAAAACCGCTACCCTGCGAGATTTCTTTACCTGTGTGACGGAGACCTGGGTGCGCGAAGGGGTAACTGTTACCTTACGAGAGATGGCGCCCCCGGGTTTCTCCGTCCTCCACCAGTCACGGACTGTGGGCCGGGGGGGAGGGGTGGCAGTATTAATCCGGGAAGATTGTTCTTTCAGGGCTCTACCATCGCCATCGATCCCCGGCATTGAATGTGTTGGCCTAGTGTGGGGCTCCGAGGAGAGCTTGGCTGTCTGGCTGGTGTACCGGCCACCTAGCGCACCAGCAGCCACCCTGTCAGGCCTGCTGGAGGCGGTGGCCGGCTGGGCCTTGGAGTTCCCTAACCTATTGGTATTGGGAGACTTCAACTTCCACGCTGATGCCACTCCCTCCTCACAGGCTCTGGACCTGGTGTCTTCCATGGCGACACTAGGGCTCTCCCAGTTTGTTTCGGGCCCCACACATCAAGCAGGCCACACGCTGGATTTGATCTTTGGCGCCGGTATAGATGTGATCATGTCTCCTTCGATGAAGGTGCCATGGTCTGATCACTACGCTCTGAAAGCCAGGATTGACTTTCCACCCCCACCCTGCTTAGGCGGCGAGCCGATTTGGGCTCGCCCGCAGAGGCTGATGGACCCTGATAGATTCCGTCAAGCCTTGCGGGACCTTGCTCCCCCTGGCGACTCATTGACTGAGCTTGTTGAGGGCTGGAATACCCAGCTCCTGGCAGCCATCAATGAGATCGCACCTAAGCGCCCTCTGCGACCCCGCAGAAACCGGGCTCCCTGGTTTACCGAGGAGCTTCGGAAAATGAAGCGGGACCTCAGACGGCTAGAGCGAGTATGGCGGGGTGCCCGTGACGGAGCCTCAAGAACATCTTATAGGGTTTTTATGAAAACCTATGAGATGGCAGTGAAGGCCGCTAAGAAGTCTTACTTCTCGGCCTCCATTGCATCCGCTAGCTCTCGCCCGGCGCAATTATTTAGTATAATTCGGTCTTTAACGTCCCTTGAAGGACAGCCAAATTTAAATAACAATCTGACACACAGCTGTGAGGCATTTGCGAGCTTTTTTGCGGAGAAGGTCCTGTTGCTCCGCCATGACCTCCCTGCCAATTTGGATACAATAAAGGAACTGGAGGCCCCTCGACTGTCCTCGGGTCCAGTATTGGACCACTTTGACCGGATATCTCCAGCCGATGTGGACAGATTCCTCCAAGCTGGAAAGCCCACCACCTGTCCTCTTGACCCGTGCCCGTCATGGCTGATTAGAGCGTGTCCAGATGAGGTGCGGGGCCCCTTGGGGGATATCATCAATTTGTCCCTTGGCACCGGGATATTCCCAGGGGAACTGAAGGAGGCAGTGGTGCGTCCGCTCTTAAAGAAAACATCGTTAGATCCCTTAGATCTATCCAATTACCGCCCGGTCTCGAATCTTCCATTCCTGGGTAAGGTGATTGAGAGAGCGGTTGCTGAACAGCTTGGTAGGTTTCTGGATGAAACATCTGCTTTGGATCCATTCCAGTCCGGCTGCCGTGCTGGTCATGGGACCGAGACGGCTCTGGTCGCCCTAACAGATGATCTCCGCAGGCAGCTGGATCGAGGCGGGTCGGGGCTGCTGATTCTTCTAGATCTGTCAGCAGCCTTTGACATGGTCGATCACGAACTCCTGGACCACCGCCTTGCCGACGTGGGGATCCAGGGCACAGTCCTTCAATGGCTGCGCTCGTTTCTCTCTGATCGGGGACAGAGGGTGGCGCTTGGGGGGGAATTGTCATCGCGTCACTCCTTGGTGTGTGGAGTGCCTCAGGGTGCGATTCTCTCCCCGATGCTTTTTAACATCTTTATGCGCCCCCTCGCCCAGCTTGTCCGGAGTTTTGGGCTGGGTTGCCATCAGTATGCTGATGACACCCAACTCTATCTGTTGATGGATGGCCATCCTAACTCGGCCCCAGACACACTGACCAGATGTCTGGAAGCTGTGGCTGGATGGTTACGTGGGAGCCGGTTGAAGTTAAATCCTTCGAAGACAGAGGTCCTCTGGCTGGGGCGGGACGATATGGGATCGAGGGGGCAACTCCCATCTCTTGCAGGGGTGCAATTAGTGCCAGCACCGTCTGTTAAGAGTTTTGGTGTTATCTTCGATACCTCCCTCTCTATGGAGGCGCAGATTACAGCTGTAACAAAGGCGGCATTTTTCCATCTCCGCCAAGCTAAGCAGTTGGCCCCTTATCTCTCTCGCCCTGACCTAGCCACTGTGATCCATGCGACGGTCACCTCCAGACTGGATTATTGTAACTCGCTCTACATGGGGCTGCCCTTGAGACTGACCCAGAAACTCCAGCGGGTGCAGAATGCCGCGGCGAGACTCCTTATGGGGTCCTCGCTGCGAGATCACATTCATCCGGTATTATACCAGCTGCACTGGCTCCCGGTGGAGTACAGGATCAGGTTTAAGGTGCTGGTTTTAACCTTTAAAGCCCTATACGGCCTAGGACCCTCGTACCTATGGGACCGCCTATCCTGGTATGCCCCACAGATAAACCTACGGTCTACAAATAATAACACCCTCAAGGTCCCAGGCCTCAGAGAGGTTAGGCTGGCCTCAACTAGAGCCAGGGCCTTCTCGGCTGCAGCTCCAACCTGGTGGAATGCTCTGGCACAAGAGACTAGGGCCCTGCGGGACTTGACATCTTTCCGCAGGGCCTGCAAGACAGAGTTGTTCCGCCAGGCCTTTGGTCAGGGCGCAGCCTGACTCCCTCCTCTGGCAACCTGCACAGAATTTTGTTTAATCGGTTGCCATCAATTTGATTTTAACTAATTTTTATAATGAAATATTTTTAGAATGTGTTATTATTTGATTGTTTATTTGATTGTTGTTAGCCGCCCTGAGCCCGGCTCAGCTGGGGAGGGCGGGATATAAATAAAATTTTTATTATTATTATTATTATTATTATTATTATTATTATTATTATTAAGAACAGGACATATGAATTACTGCAATCAGTGCCACCTTGCCCCCAGACTGTGTGGTTAAGGTGAGCACATCATTCAGCGTGCACGCATGGCTGCTGCAGATTTTTTTTGGGGGGGGGCTTCCTGAATTTTTGGAGGGGCCTTCAGCTGCCTGGGCTCCCCCAGATAGCGCCTATGGATCTGAGGATATCCAGATATTTCCTTCACAAATCTTTATCCAATTGTTTCCCAATGAAAATGGTACCAGGGCTTATGGAATTTAGTCTCCCAGGAAATATTTGGAAAAAAATAAGAAAAATCTTTAAACATTTTAATTTCATTCCTCTTGTAATTAATTATTGCACTTAATTAATGTACTGTCCAGTTTTAATGGGTCTGTAATGTGCCTTTAATTGGACATTTTGTTTTTGTTTCGTTATTATTATTAGAATCTTGTACTTATGGAATTTTGTGCATGACCTAAGAAGGGCAACTTCGTCCTGAAATATAATGTATAAATAAATAAATGGTAGTAGCATTACTGCTTCTAATACCACGTTACAGCTCTACATAATAAAAGCCGAACTCCTTGTGTGATCATTCGCATTCCTATGTGACAGAACACAAATAAATACGTCATGATACTAATATCACTCTTCTGTTACAGAGGTCTGTTTCCAGCAGATGACTTCCATATTTACATGGTACAATAAATCTGACATGAAAATGTAAGACCTGGACGTAGCTGAACAAAGGGTAAAGAAAACCAAATTTAGCTTGTAATAAATGGATTGCTTTGTAAAAGAATATGTCAGCCTTTGAGTAATATGGAATATATTTGACTGGGTCATTTTTTATGCAGTAGGAAACCACTAGATGGCTTTCACTGCAAATTGCTGAAGCATTGTGCCTTAATACATTATCCATCACACAGAAGCAGAGAATACATATATCTATATATCAATAGAGAGACAGACAGACACACAAATAAATAGATAGATTCTCCTCCCTGGTGCATGGCATTGAAAGAAGGGCATTTTCTATTACTTAAAAGGCTAATCTCACTTGAAAACAGTTCAGGGAGGGGTATAGCATCTCTTATTTACTTAGATTTGCAATCCTTCCGACTTCTATGCCTGTTCAATGCCTTTGTTCCCCCAATCTGTTGCACATGAGGGACGGATGGCAGGGAACACATTCCTGTTGCCTAGGTAACCAGGCTGATACTTCCTGCCTTGGTATACTGTGCTGGTAGCTTCATTGCTTGAAAGCATTGAAGAGCCATTCTTTCACCTCAATCTAGTTTAAATCATGACGTTGTAACACATGACTTGTTGGGACAACAGGTGGTTGGCCATGTGAATTTAGGTGCACATCCAAGTATAAATTGCATAGAAAATAATGCATGCAGGTGGACAGCCTCTGCTTTTGCGTGTGCTTCCACACGAGGAAATCCAGTCCAGATAGAGGAAATCAACTACCAATCCTGTGATGTGCCCAAAAACTGTTTTGAAGGAAGATCTCAAGCAATTTAGCACTTCATATAACATATTCTACCAGCAAAACAATTAAGATCAAACATCCTATTAATAACTCTTTCAACCAACTGATGTTGCTGGGTCTCCTCAGAACATGTCTAAGTCTCGATCCAACTCTTTGACACTTTACTAGACCACCAAGCTACACTTATTATGGTTAGAACAGTGGTTCCCAACCTTTTTTGGCTATGCCCCACCTAAGCATCTCTAAAATCCTGCCCCCTGCCCCTGTGACATATAATTCTTATTATTCAAAAAGTGAGCTCCTATTCATGTGGATGAAGCTTAAAAGGCCATTAACTTGGTCTAAACAAGTTTCCAAATTGCCCCCTTTAAAAATCAAATTGCGGGGCGTGTGCCCAACATTGGGAACCATGGGGTTAAAGGGGGGAAAGACTTGTGTGTTTATCCCACAATAAACACCCACCTGGAAGCACACTAAGGCAATGAATAGTGCCCTACTAAATTAATAGCGCAACTTCAAATCACAGTTAATATATACAAAAAAAGCTAATTAGTATCTATGTCTATATTAGGGATTGGAGATAAATTCAGTTCATTTCACATAGAAAGGTGAATCTACTTGATTAGCACTTACCAAAGCAACACATGAACCAAAACACTGGTAAATTCACACTTCTTTGCCATATAGTTCTTAAGCCAAGTAATGTTTACAAAGCTATATAAAAAGGTAAAGGGACCCCTGACCATTAGGTCCAGTCGTGACCAACTCTGGGGTTGCGGCGCTCATCTCGCTTTATTGGCCGAGGGAGCTGGCGTACGGCTTCCGGGTCATGTGGCCAGCATGACTAAGCCACTTCTGGTAAACCAGAGCAGCGCACAGAAACGCCGTTTACCTTCCCGCCGGAGCGGTACCTATTTATCTACTTGCACTTGGACATGCTTTCGAACTGCTAGGTTGGCAGGAGCTGGGACCGAGCAACGGGAGCTCACCCCATCGCGGGGATTCGAACCGCCGACCTTCTTATCAGCAAGCCCTAGGCTCTGTGGTTTAACCCATATATACCAGGATATGTGCCTCAAAATCCATACATTAAGAACATAGGAAGAGCCTACTGGGTCAGACCAGTGGCCCAGTTAGTCCTACACCTTGTTCTCACAGCAACCAAGCACATGCCTTGGAAAGTCCTCAAGCACACTTCCTTCCAGTGGTTTCCAGCAACTGGTATTCAGAAGCATCACTGTCTCTGTAGAGACAGAGGATAGGCATCATGGTTAGTGACCATCAGTAGTCCTCTCAGTCACAAATTTGTTTAATGGTGGCTGTCACTGCCTACTGGGGGGGGGCGGGGTGAGTTCCATAGTTTAGTGAAAATAACATAGGAAAATATGCTACAAAGGGGGGGTCACTTTGCAAGAATGTATATATTAGAAAAAAATGTATACAGGTATCTGTCTTATGAGAAAATTGTACTACTGTCCAATGCTAATGAATTCACAGGGGCTTTTTTTTTTTTTGAAAATTCACAAACTAATGTGGGGCACTGAGTTTAAAAATGGAAGGATGAGAAACTGAGAGAAACCAAAATGGACAGATGTACCCATCCCTAGTATCTATAACAGTATCTATGTCTATCCATATTTTCACTATTGTTATTAGGTTTCTGAAACTTCATTGAGTATGTGGCCCAACACCCTTTCATTCCAAATTGCATCAGTCCTTAGGAAAGAAATTCTCAAAACTTTATTTTTAATTATACATGAAAAAACAACACACACAGCAAAAGTTACTAAGACCTCACAATTTTACATGGTTTTCAGAATAGCTTCAGTATTCCATCAGGAAACTGGAATTAGTGTGTGGGTTGTAGACTTCCTTGGGCATTGGATTTCTTCACTCAGTTTTGATTTATAATGAAAAACTGTTGCTAAAAGGTTTTAAAGGCCAATGAGTGATCAATTTCCAGAAACAGGAGACAATTAAGAACTGCCAGATTGGGTCAAAGCAGGGTTCCATCTGGATCCTGTCTTTGATAGTGGCCTCTATAGAAGACTTCATAGAAAGCAGACAAAAAACAAAGCTGCTTGCAGCTAATCCCAAACTCTGTTTTTCTTTTCTATTAACCAAAGCTTTAGAGATGCTGTGAAAATAAGGTTGCATTCCCTTATGGCTCATGTACTTAGCAGCCAATAATTTATTTGTCTTCCATGAACTTGCCTAATCCTTTTCAAACCTAGCTCCTTAAAGATTTGTTTTGAGAAACAGGAAAAAATATTAACCCAGGTGGAATAACAACCAATTAGTATAGAACAAAACAAATAAACAGAAGAATGTGTTTTTTAAAAAAATAATAAGAAAGAAACTTTTATAATACAACCCGATACATGATTTCTCAGAAGTAAGTGGGTTAAATCGGGCTTTCACCCAAGTAAGTATGCATAGTTTTGCATGCTTCAGGGGAAATCACCTGTTAAGAAGTACCCAACATGGAGGTGCCCTGAATAAGAGATGTCAACAATGCTAAAGAGGAATCAAAACAGGACATGGGGGGTTGACTGGGATGCATGCCAAGATTATCATAGCCAAGGGTAGACCAGGAGTGGAGACAGAACTGGCTTTAGCAAAAATATATCAACTGGGAACTGGGAACAGGAAAAAGAGCCAGAGTTTCAAATATGTTGCAAAAAGCCTATGGGATCAGTGCTACTCCCAAAAAGGAGGATAATGTTAACCCAAGGTTTCAAACGGTAGATTTCCCCAAATAAAACAAGCTGCTTTTGAAACAACCTGTGAGCCATAATGTGGCAGTGTAGACAAACATTTAGTAGGTGGACTAATGGTCTAACTCAGTATAAGGTAGTTTCCTATGCTCCTGTGAATGGCACCCAATGATGTGGAGTTGCCCACAGGAAGCCAACAGCAAACAGATTTAAACCTAAGCTATTTTGTGAAATGTGCACCAAGTCAAAATGGATTGCAATCAATAGTTAGGCAGTAGTTCCCAATGAAATAGGGAAGATGTTACAATTCTGGAAGATCCTGTGCTTCAAGTGAAGAGGCCAGGCACACAGATGGTGGTACAGAAACTCTGTAATATCTGAAGATGCCAAGAAAGTTGATATGACACAAACTCTTTGACTATTGCAATATGAATGTAAAATTATCTTGATCTGAAAGAAAATGAGACTGTATACATAGATGAGCTTCTGGAATGAAAGCATTTACTGTACATATGTGTATAAAAAACCAAGGCACTATTAAGTATTGCTGAGGAAAGCCTAGTCATAAAAGTACATTGAGCGTTAAATGAGACACTCAGAAGCATTTTGATATTGTTAATAGAAGTACTGTAGCATCGAACTCAAAGTTGGTCCGTGTTGTAGACCTGTTCTTACTGTATACCTACTTAGTCAAGCAGTTCCATTGCATGGCATTCTTAGTGTAACTGAGGGAAGAAAGATGGCAAATAATAGTCTCCTGTAATAACAGGTATTAGAAGTACCTGTTGATTTAGTCTAAGTATGGAAAGCAGGTTCTTGAGACCTCTTAAAGAAGGATATAAAGAAGGCCTGTCTAATAAGGGTGTGAACTAGATTCAGCCGAATCCTGAATTGTGGGGTAAAGCAGGATATGTCAGAGAGAAGTTACTCTTATCAGGGCAAAGTAGGATCTCTACAAAGTGGCAAGAGGGGAAGCAGGGCCTCCTGGAACACTTAGTGGTGGCTCATTGATAAAAACATTTTTAAAATGCTGCATCTGATGTAAGCAAAAGTAATGTCTCTAAGCTTGTCATGAGAACAATCACCAGAATAAGGAGAAGGCGGAAAGTAAGCTTTGTTGTGACTGACAGGTCAAAAGTCTGTAATCAGGGGAAATGATTTTACCTGAAAAGTGAAGCCCTTTTAAATACTTTTGTCTGTAATTTGTCAGGTTTCTTACCCAGTCCTTTTTTTCTTTAAAAAATTTTTAGGGGTACTCTAATTTTCCTACTCATATTGAAATATTGCCCCTCAATGAGGCCAAACTTAGATTCACAAAATGTTTAGGGATATGCGTACCCCTCGTTTCTCCAGAAAAAAGCAGTGTTCTTAGCTAAGAACACCTCTTCCCTTTTTGCAGTTTTCAAATTGATTGCTCCCAGTGCTAAATTATTCCTTTTCTATTATTGCCAAAGGAAAATAAGGTTGCTTGGGATGTGGGTCAGGGCCTTTTCAGTTATGGCACCCAGGTTGTGGAACTCCATCCTGCAAAGAGGATTGATTGGCTCCTTCTTTAGAGGGTGTATGGATATGTTTGGTCTTGCTATTATTTTTTAAAAAACACTTCTTTTATTGTTGGTTTGTAGCTTTTCTAAGCTACTCTTGTACCTTTCATTAGGGATATTTTGGGGGCCAAAGCCAGAGTGCAAATCATTTAAAAAAATAAATGTCAGCCAGCTCTGGAGCCTATTCTCTAACTATTTTTGCAGTGTTTGTTTTTTTGGCTTTCCTCTTCTGAGTGGTCTGCTGCTCACAGTATAACATATGCCCTCAATTTGGGAACTGGGAGATTTCAGCTGCAGCCACATTTATGATGAGGAAGGCACTCAAATTGACAGTGGAAATTGCTGCAGCTTCAATCTGCAAGTTCCCACATTATACTTAATATGCAAATAAACTGCTTGGATGAGAGGTGAAGGGGAAGGAGGACAAAGTTGCCTTCAAATGAGGAGGAAATACAGAGATTAGTTTAGCAACCAACAGGAAACCACTTTAAGACTGGAATCCTATACCCATGCACTTGGGAATAAGCCCGCTGAACTCAGTAGGACTTATTGCTGAGTAGCTACATAGAGGATTGTGTTGTGAGGCAGAAAACTAGCCAGAGTCTGCAGAAGCATCTGCTGGGCATGGGTTAATAAATTCAATTAGACTTAAACCAGAGAATTAGAGTTATTCTGCCTCCCACCACACCAAAAAAAAGGGGGGGGCGGAGATGACACATCACTGGAACAAGCTACTCCAATTGAATCTGGTACAGTGAGGCTTGAGAACAACTTCTCCCCATACTGCAGCTTCATAAATCATCCTGCCTTTAATTACTGAGCCATGGTATTACATACGTAAGGTACTATATGTAATAATTCTGAAATAGGAGGAGAATTTTCCTGACATTAATACTGAGCTCCTGTTTTGCTGATCTTTTCTTTCTCCAAGTACTCTGATCTCATGTTTACTATGATCTTATGTTTCAGGCTGTGCAAGGAACCCAGCTTGATTTTAGGAGCTGCATGCATAATCAGAATTGTGTGAGGGTTTTAGACTTGTTGCAGGGGGAGGATGGGGGAAGGCAGAAGGGAAAGCAAGGAGCAAGATTTAATTTAGATAGCAAGGGAAAGAGAGAGAGAGTTGCTACATATTTTTGTTTGATAGTAAAATTTTCACATTAAGAACTAACAAATAAATAGATCGCAGTCCACGGCAGGAGCAAGATAAATGCAGAGACATGAACAACGTTTTGGAGAATTACACCAATAAATACAACTCACATCTGGATCATCCCTCTTGATTAAATGTAAGCCAGTTAGCTACTCCATGACCTGGAAGTTTATAGCCATTGCTCTATGTGCTACTAAAGATCTAATCAAACAGTCAAATGGAAGCAAAGTTTTATGAATGCTCCAGACTTTCATATGCATGATGCCCAATTACCATTCACAGCAATTGCATGGAGGCTGGTACTGGTGGGATTGCATAGGGGTGTGTATAGCCCAGTTAGATCTTGATTTTTAGTATGTGTACAGACTGCAAATGCAGGGTACACCTGTCAAACGGTAACACAGATGTCCTAAGGTGAGCTTGGCAACTTCCATGGAGCAGAATGGCCAAAGCTTGTTTGAGCTTGATCTTCAGTATGAGCCTGTTGTTGTTGTTGTTTAGTTGTTTAGTCGTGTCTGATTCTTTGTGACCCCATGGACCAGAGCTAGTATGAGCCTAGACGTTGCCAACTCCTTTAGGTCCATGAGCACACCTGAGTTTTTGAGCAAGTGGCATGGGAACCACCTCTTCTGGTCCTTTCTGCCCCCCCTTCCAGATAAGCCACCCTCAAAAAGAGAGAGAAAGGGGGGGGACTGTGCATGGAACCACCCTGAGACCTGTGGATATAGGGCGGTATACAAATGTTAATAATAACAATAAATAGGTGAATGTTATAAATTTCATCTCTGTACATTTCAGAGTAGCAATCCACCTTTGTTCTTATTTATCTTCATTCTCATGTTAAGGGTGAGGAGGCAGGACCAGCCCGCATGGTGGAATGGTGCTACGAAGCCACCTTCTCAACACCAAGGTTGCTGCCACTTGCTAGGATGGAGCAGGACAGAGCATTGGTGAGGTCAGAGCTGCGTGGCCACCTGAGTAGAGCTAATCTGGAATTCACATCAGTATGCCAGTGCTGCCCTGACCTCACTCTCACCCTGCACTGTCCCTGTAATCAGCAGCTGGCATTGGGAGGGCAGATCCACTGTGAGGAGGTATAGTTGAGAAAGAGTGTCTAGACCCATTCTCCATTGAATTTAAGCATAAACTGGTATTTCAGCTCAGAGTGAAGTCCAACAATCTGTAAATAAAAAAAAAACCAGCACACACACACACACACACAACTGAACACATAAGGGGGGGAAGTCTATTTCATGTTTTCCTATTCAATGGATATTTTTGAAAGTGAAAGCCAATTGCCACTGAGGTGTACGTTTTAGGAGACCTTGAACCTTGTGGCATACTTTCTCAGAGATGCCTTCAAAAACCATGGTGATATGTGGTCACTATGCTTCATAACTTTGAACATACCCAGTTAAGAGGGGGGAAATTGGCTTATCAGCAAATGCCAAGAAGAATCAACGCCTCCAGCACTAAGGGACCAGCTGCAAATTGAAGCACTATGGCTTTTCTGACACCTCTTTTATATACAGCTATTCAGTGCCTTGGCTTAGAAACTGGTAAGAGGGAGAAATAAATGGCCTAAGCCATCTACATCCTAATAGATTTCCTATAACTTAATGCAGGAGCTCTTCAATCACCCTATTAATGTGCACAGTAAATGCAGTGTTGAAAAGAGACAGAAAAGAATAATGTCGTACTCATACTCAAATGTACATGTGTTAGACTTTCTTCCTGCTGTGTGATGCACATCCTGTGGTGAAGGAACGGTCAACCCTGTGATGCCACATTACATTGCAATGTGGACACAATGTATTATTAAGCACTCAGCAATAGTGAAAGATCCAGGCATAGTGCCATAGGGTTTAGTTTCTTTTACTATGCAATGCTACAGCAATGTGGAGGAGGAAGGCAGAATCCAAAGACAGTTGTTTCACCTTATCTAGCTCTTTCAGCAGGGTAGAAGTGAGAGCAGAGGTACAACCCACAGTCCTCCATTTTTTCCTCACATTGTTTCCCTCCCATTGGGAATCATGGCAGAGAAATAAAAAACATTGATTTAGCCCTAAACAGCCTTGGCCCTGTATACCTGAAGGAGCTTCTCCACCTCCATCATTCAACCCATACACTGAGGTCCAGCTCTGAGGGCCTTCTGGTGGTTTCCTCACTGTGAGAAGTTACAAGGAACCGGGCAGCGGGCCTTCTCAATGGAGGTGCCGGCCCTGTGGAACACTATCCCATCAGATGTCAAAGAGATAAATAACTATGGGGTGCTGTATTCCACACAAACACCTGGGTGCAGGGTTGCCTCCAGGAAAGCTTGAGTTCAAATACTGCTGATGGAAGCTACATTTGGGAGAAAGGGAAGGGATGAAGGGAGGAGGCACCTTGTAAGGGTAGGAAGAAGAGAGAAACCAGATGTGAGAAAGACATGGGGCAGCAGAAGGATGGCAAGGAAACAATGAGATGGGGCAGGTCTATCTGATACTTTGTAGCTCTTAAGAAAATGTCCAAATGAGATGAGGAGAGTGTCGTACATCTCTGCTGGCATAGTAATTATGAAAAATAATAGGGGTCAGCAACTTGGTGCCCTCTGGATTTTGTGGACTTCAACTCCCTCCAGGCTCAGGCAGTATGGCCCGTGGTCAGGTTGAGGTTCACAGAGAGCCAGTCCACTGTCCCTCAGACCTTTTTCTTTTATTTTTGTAATTATTTATACCCCACCCTCCCCAGCCAAGACAAGGCTCAGGGAGGTTAACACCAAACATAAAACAATTGATTAAAATATAACTTAAAAACAAGATTAAAATACAACATTAAAATGCAGCCTCATTTCAGTAGAAACTCAAATAAAAAACTTTTGAAGGATGAAAATGTCAAATCTTCACCAAGGCCAAGACCTTGTGGGGGGCCGGACTATATATATATTTTTTTTTGGGGGGGAGAAGTCATTATGTCTTTCCTTTCCTCATTTGAGCTTCCTCTGCAGAGTTGGCTGCATCTCATCCCGTTTCACTCCTTGTCTACCAAATGTATGTTGTTCTTCATACAAACACGGGCGAGCACCAATTGGGCAGCAGCACTCCCAGTTACGTGTCCTGCTTTCATGCAAGATGTGTGCACATGCACACAGGCTGCTTGTTAACGGCCACCATTCAAAAGCCTATGTGAAGTCCCACATAAACATTCAAAGTTTAACTAAACTTTCTGCTGCTACTGCTTCAACATCCCTGTCTTCTTTAATAACCTCAGCGAAATCAATAAACATGACTGATTTTGCTAGCATAAATCACAGATGTCTTACAGCTCAGATATAATGAGACTAAATTGGTTTTGTTTTTTGGTTTGTACATTCCGCCCCCCCCCCCCCCGCCCGATTTCTATTTGCTGTTTTTCATGTTCAAGAGCTTCTTCGAGTGCCTCACTTCACTTATGAGTGATTTAAACAGAGATTTGTTTTTACAAATGCACATCTTTGTTGTTCTGTTAGGACAGCACTTTTTTCTGTGCGCAAAAACTGCTCTGTTATGGAATAATATATTGTTCTTCATTTATTTAGCATTTATATCCTGCTCTTCTACAGTAAGTACCCCAGACAACAACTCATAAAAAGAATAAATAAAAATGTTAATATGTAAATAAATGAACATGGCCAAGAGCTAACTTAAAAACAACAACCCATAATACTAATATGTTCTGTAATGTGGATCTCATATCCAAATCTCAGTTTATCAGAAAGTTTTAGAGTGGTGTATATATGCTCTAGGGGATGCGGGTGGCGCTGTGGGTAAAACCTCAGTGCCTAGGACTTGCCGATCGTATGGTCGGTGGTTCGAATCCCCACGGCGGGGTGAGCTCCTGCCCACCTAGCAGTTCGAAAGCACCCCTAAGTGCAAGTAGATAAATAGGTATCGCTTTATAGCGGTAAGGTAAACGGCGTTTCCGTGTGCTGTGCTGGTGCTGGCTCGCCAGAGCAGCTTCATCACGCTGGCCACGTGACCCGGAAGTGTCTCCGGACAGTGCTGGCTCCCGGCCTCTTAAGTGAGATGAGCACACAACCCCAGAGTCAGACACGACTGGCCCGTACAGGCAGGGGTACCTTTACCTTTACCTTTATATATGCTCTAGAATTTGCACAGCATTCAAAAATGTCCCATATAGAATGCCTAAATCTTTCAGCAAGTTTTCAACTGTAGAGGCATAGCTCAATCAGTAGAGCATAAGACTCTTAATCTCAGGGTTGTGGGTTTGAGTCCCACATTGGGCAAGAGGTTTGTGCATCACAGAGGGTTGGACTAGATGACCCCCATGGTCCCTTCTAACTCTACAAGTCTGTGATTCTATGATACAGCATGCTGCTTGCTTGCACTGTGTGACTTCATTTGCAAAATAAACAAAAAATCTGTAATTATTAGGGTTAGGGATGGTGTTGCTTGCTGCTGCACCTCCAGATATTTAATTTCTGTGACTTGGGCTCACAGGCATCTCATCCAACAAAAACCATCTCTCACCTATGATAGGTGCCTCCTTATTGCATCCACAGGGTGTGAAATATATCCTGAGATGAGACCAAGAGTCAAGCAAGGTTGAAAATGGAGAATATCATGCCATATTTAAGTTATGTCAATTTTATATCCATGCCATGATCTACAGAGATGGACCATACTGCATGACACACACTTGTCCATACCCTCTACCATCTAGTAAGCAGCAGTGGTGCAACCAAAGGTGAGGTAAACGTCATCCATGCCATCCACTAGTGAGGTTAGCCTAACCCTGCCTCAATAACAAGCAGTCAACCTCCCCACTTGTGCCTCGCTGTCCATGTCTTGCTTGAGGGAGGCTTTCCCACCTCACTCACTTGATAGGCAGGAGAGCATAAGAAGAACCCTGCTGGATCAGAACATCCTGCTCCCTGGGAAGCCCACAAACAGAACATGGAGCCAATAAGCCTCTCTTGCTATTGCTCCTCCACAGCTGGTAATTTAATGACATACCACCTTTAGCCCTGAAGGTAGAAGATACCAGTTACAATGACTTGGAGGTAGCAGATACCAGTTGACTTGGAGGTAGCAGATACCCTGGAGGTAGCAGATACCAGTTACAATGACACTGCCATTGCAGTGGAGGTTGGTTCATTAAAACTAATAAGGCACTGCCTCAACCAACCTTAGCCTGCTATCAGCCAGGCCCCACCTACCTACCTGCCTGCCCATTTACAATTAGTCAGGGGACAGCTCTGCTTGTCACTGGCTGTTTCTGCACCTATTGTTGGTCTCCCTGCCTTGCCAGTCCCAGTGGGCACCAGCCACCATTGGTTGACTTATCCTCCATGAATTTGTCTAACCCCCTTTCAGTGACTAGTGGTCAACATGTTCTGTGGCAGCAAATTCCATAAGTTAACTATGCAATCCTTCTGTCTGTCCCCAATCTACCACCAAACTGCTTCACTGAGTGACCTCCCAGTGTTATGAGAGGGAGAAAAACTTCTCACTATCCAAAGAACAGGTAACACATATGTATTGCTAACTTGTGTAGTCCACCTTATCTTTAAAGAGCAGGACAAGCAGCAAAATGTCTTAATTTCATTCATCCTGATAACGGCACTATGAGTTTGGTCACTTTCCCATTTTACATCTAATGATTAGTAATACATGCTAAGGAGCATTTCAGTGTGCGTGAATAGTCTAGTATTATTTTATATTGCCTTACTGTCTTCTGAGGTAGGTTAAGCTAAAAGATAATGACTTTTTCAAGGTTACTTGGTGGGTTTCATGACAGATGGGGGATTTAAACAAGCCAAGTGTGAAATCTGCCACAGGAATTCATAGTTCCATTTTCTGCCTGGGGTGTAAGTAAAAAATTGTCCAGAAATTCTCTGAGGAAGTCCATGAAAGTCCCCATCAATGGAAGCCCTGAGCATGGACTTCCACTTCTGCAATGGGGCTTGCCCCACTCTCCTCCCCCACCGTGTGCCCCCCACTGCTGGCTCAGGTGGATCAAGAGAAATGTAGTGGTCTTACATCAAGAAGATCCTGCATGGGTAGTAGTTCATTCTGCACCAAATTGTATGAAGTTTAGTCATTAAGTTTAGTCATTAAATTTCATAGACATAATTCAATGGGTGCTTAAGCTCATTGATTTCAATCAACTTATGCACACTTACTTTTGTATTGAATGTTGTCCTTTTTCATATGCCTGTTTTGTCACAGCCACCGCAGGCATAGTGGTGAATGAGGCAGCCACGCAGGGTGTCCAAACTCAGCAATGTGTACAGTACTCATTGACTGGGCAATATTCTCATTCTAGGGGACCTTGACAGCCTTCTGATCTCCAACAGGGCTAGACAGTGCAGTAAAAAGAAACCATTAAAATGTGACTAAGATGAAAATGACATTGGGAGGACAGTATCTAGCTACCGGTAAGACTTGATCATTTCACGTCCTCTTGGTATACTGCTCAGCATATGATAAGGAACAACAGTTGTCAAGCAAAATGTTAATTCCTCTAGCAACAGAAAACCTTGGGCCAGCCTCGTAATATGCATGAGGTCACACCTGATATCATATTGTGGGGTCTGATGCTTACAGGGGATGGGCTGGCATGGAACTATCAAAACATTGCAGAAATGCAGCTATCTTCTTGGTCCAGGGTGAATGCAAATCCGGGTGAGAATAGTATCCTAATTTGGCACCCAGACTAAGTGGAACAAAGCTGTTTTTTGGCAAAAAGAGCCCCTTGTCTTCGTTTTGCCAAAAATTTCTTCACTGCAGCACATACCACAAGGAGAGGTGGCTTACATTTGGAGCTTTCATTATGACTAAATCCTATTTATACATGCAGAAAGGATTAGATAATAGGCCTTTTATGCCAGGATTTCCCATGGGGGCATCCCATGAAACAGGGCTTTCACGGGAGCAACAATACAATGAAGTAATTTCTCTTGTACAATGGTTTGTTCTTTTCCCAGTGTTTTAGAAGAAGATAGAATATAAATATATATCCTCCAGTACACCTAGCCTCTGAACAATATACTGAGGAACATTGCATCTTGACCCCAATCTCTTTATGCCCTGAAGCATGGGGATGATAGAAGTTGTTAGGTTTTTATGCTCACTAGTACAGCTGAGGAAGCTACTGCTATTATCAGGCTTCTCCATATCGTAAGGAAGCAGCACACACACCCTAAAACAAACAAAAGGTTGGATCCAGACCCAAGCTATTAATGCTTTAGTCTCACTGTAGTCCCATTGGAATTAACAGGCAAACTTAATCAGGACTTACTAAAGTCTGAATAACTTGGATCCAATGCAGACTATTAAACTTGTTTTCCTTGGGCCTTTAGCGTTTTACCTTGAATCTCCCCTCTGTATGTCATATTCATACACTCCCTCCCAAACAACTATAGAACATTGCTCCTATTCCATTTAGCAAGGAAGTGTACAAATTGATTTCCATGTCAGCACCGATCAATATTTATGTGCATTAATTTTTTATTTCCTGCATCTAGCCAACGAGGACATGAATCTTCAGTGTGTTCCCCTACACACTCATGTTCTGGCAGCACTTTAATCCTCTGGCACCACCAGTCATGCAACAATTATCCAAAGATCAGAAAAGAATTAGTTAAATGCTCAGCAAACCATGTTATATGGTAGCTGGCTGATATTAAGAGCACTTTACTAGGGAAGGGAAGCTTAACTAGGTGCTCAATACTTCATGGTATTCAAGGACATTTCAGTAACAAACATCCTTTACAATATTCCATCACCATTCGCCCATGTTAATAGATCAGATTATGATACTTGAGAACTGATCTGCTAGGTGGATGCACAGCTCAGAAGTCGGCAACATATATTTATGTCCTGGTTAGCATACTGTTCAGTTGCAGCAATGTTCAGGCCTTTTCTCAATAGACATTTCCCAGCTATCCCGCTTTACTACAGGTAAAGTAAACATTTACTAAGACTGAAATCCAAACACTTCTTCTTTGAATCCTTTCTCATGTAAGTAGAAAGATGGTGTAGAGTGGCTACAAAATAGTCATTTTCGTCACCAAAAGAGAGGACTAAAGAGGTCACCAGCTTGCAAATGGCAATTTTTAGTTATAGATCCAAATTTAGAAATAATTACTGTATTTTATGACTTAGCCATGGTGGTCCATGCATTGGTAACCTTGTGGGTTACTGCAATGTGCTCTTTGTGAGGCTGCTTTTGGACAAGGTGCCTCAGCTGAGACAGGGGGTTAACTCTCATACATGCAGATATTGGGGTAACTCCCCAGGTTACAAGTACGTCTCCCAACATGAGGTAACTTCATACAGTTTCTATGAACTCAGGTTTTGTAGATACTTGCAACATCTCACCTACAGTGAATAGTCATGGATCTGAAGCAGGAGTCTAAAAAAGCCTGACTAGTAAATGTCCAGATCAGCCTTTATACTGTTCACTATTAATGCTTTGCACAATGCCTCTATTGAATCACGAAGCAGAAGTCTCGTTGTCTTCGTGTTGGCTGGACTCAGCCCATGCTTCCATGTCTCCTCCTCTTGTTTATTTTCAATGCCTCCAGGCGAAGGGAAAGACAACAATTAACCTTCCCACAGAGTTTACTTTATGTCTTCACCTAATCTATTCTGTATGTCATTTTTATTGCTTATTTATGGCCTGCTGTTTATCTTAGATGTTCTTTATCCTCAGCATTTTCCTTATTACTAGATAGCTCACGGGGAATGGTAATTTATGAGATATGGAGCCTTTCACAGCAAGGTCAGTGGCTCAAAATTAGCCTAGTTCAGTGGCAAGAATATGTTACTAGAAAAGTGAAAGCTGTGAAACAAAGCTGTAGGTTCCAGCTCTTAATCAGGGGACAGGACAGTCTATTCCAGAAGCTCCTGCTTGGCCATTAATTTTTAACAGGAGCCATATTTTGAATTGGACACAGGCTAAAGGGACAGGAATATTGGCTTCTCCCAGTGACTCACTCCTACATATGCTGAGGCACTCAAACAGTGGGTTATCAACGCACCACCTGCCCAGTATTCAGTACCAGAGGGCTTTCCTTATTGCACATTTTAGCAAACCATACTAAGATGCAGGCAAATGGTTCCCCACTCCTTGAGTGTAAACTGCAACAGAGGCTTCTTTAAGATTATGTCCTTATAGAGCCCAGCTTCTCTCCCTCCCGTGTTTTGATTTAACTCCCATTGAACTCAACGGGGCTTAATTCTGAGCAGGAATGCAGTTAAGCATTCTTTTTGGCTGGTCTTGCAAAATGAATTTTCTTCAGTGAAACAATTTACTCACTCAAAACTGATGAACAACTTTCTTTTATCCTCATTCATTTGTTCAGGTGATCTGGTTTTACAGACTCTTCCCACTGGATTTAACGGTTCTATTGTAGGGGGTCTTAATGTTTTAATGAAAACCATTTTGAAGGTTTTTTCATTCTTGATGGGGAAAGTGGGTGTATAAGAACACAAAACAAACATAACATAATGCAATATTATATTGCTTCACTTTCAAACCCATTCCTGTGGCCTTTGAGGACCCTGTTGGTAATTTGGCTGCATGTGGCCCAGGACTTCTGCCCCCAGGTCCTTCCCTGAGTGCACCACTGTGATATCATAGTTTGGGATACATTTACTATATGCTTTGATTTACACATAGGAGTAAGTGACTGAGGTTCAGTCGGGGAGATAAGTCTTTAAGTCCATGTTGTAGAAAGTAAAGTGATTTTCTTTTTTCCACAATCCCTACCTCGTGTGCAGTAAGGAAACTGCAGGCTGCTACAAACTCATTTTCTGTAGTTCTTTGCTCTTCTCTGATATGTTAGAAACAGCTTTAAATAATTCAATTCCATGAGTTTGTTTGTTTTATATTTAGTTGGACATGGTCATAGAACTGAAGTAATTTTCTAACTCACTGAATGATCCCCTTTTGCTCTCTTAAGCACTTTTTGTTCTCTTGAAACGAGTTTTCAATCAATGAAACAAAGTGCTCACTTGCAACCAATGGACTATCCTTTATTCCCTGGAAATGTAATCTTGCAGCCTTGGATAAATTTCATTTAAATATATTTGCATGGTGACGCCAGGTTAGCCTTTGGCTTAGGGTGAAATCAACCTCTTTTCCATGCAAATATATTACAGATGGAAGTGACCTCGCTAGTGATTGGGTTAAATATGCTTTTGCATAACAGCGTGGGCTGTGAAATGAAAATAGAATCTCACTCTTTTGTGAGTGTGTGTGGTGGGTTTAGGGTCCCCCCCAAAGAAAAGGTAATTTAATGAAAATGTCTCAGTGTTTTTCTCCATTCCACATGACACTATATAGATTCTGCTGTAATTCATCAGGGTGCTACCATGCTGATGCCGAGAGAAACTCATTCCACTCAGGGTTCTCTCACTGAGCAATCCTGACCCTTCTGGAGTCAATGTCACTAGCTGATCTGCCATTCCTACTGCATTGCAATTCATTGATGCAATTGTGTTTTATCAGGATAAAGAACACACATCTTTACCAGTTTTAAATAGTGTGCCCTGGGGTGATACACTTTTAGGGATGTAGTGAGAAGGAATATTTTCCAGTTATTTCAAATGGTAGAAAATCACCAAATGTAAACATAGTTAACATTTCAAAAGAAAACAAAAAGATACCGTAGCACAAATTCTGCACCGGCCAAAGTTGAATTTGCATCTATTGCTTCCTTTGCATAATTTATTTGGTTTCTACTAGCCAAGGGGAGGGGCAAAAGGGTATGAAAGACATTGAGGTCCTGCCTCCTACCTGAATACTCACTTTTTAATGCAGATTTCACTGGAGGTCATCCACATACTATTCAGCAAGACTGGACCAACAATCCAGTCACAGCATTTTGCACTGTGTGGAGCTTCTGGACCAATCCCAAGTTCAACCCCACATACATTACAATAAATGGTTTAACTTGAGGTTTAACTTGAATCACCTTGATCAGGCTATTCTTGCCCAATAATGGCCATAACTGCTACTAGCTACTGAATTTACCCAAGCCTCCACTGACAAAGATGGATCCAGGCTCACTCTCAAACTACAAATTTAGTAGTAGCAACTCTACAATAAGTGTATTGAGGAATTAATGCAACTGGTCCACCAGCTGTAGCTTGGCCTCTTCCATGCTCACGAAAATATGTATTGCTTTGAACTAAAATGTGCAGATTAGCAGCTGCTCTCCAGTCAGCCTGGAGGATGCTTCTGTTTGCCAAAAGTCTTCTTCACTTTTTGAGGAGCGTCTTTTACAACAAAACCCACCAAATAAATGCAACAAATAAATACTCTTCTCTTAAAACCATGGCACCCAAACCACAAAGAAACATAGCTGTGCAATGAAGCAGAGATGGAGTCAAATATTCCTCACTTAAGTCTGAATCATTCCACCCATTTGTATTCCATAATCCATGTTCTTTCAGTAGATCAATTGCTTAACCCCAACTTTGAGAATGATACAACATCACCATTTTAATCTACCTAAACTGGTGAAGTCTGAAATACTGGGTCAAAACTGAAGCCGAGCTAATTTAATATGTATTGATTTCTTGAAAACCATACTTGTCTTGGAAATGCTATGGATTTTCAAGAAACATTCTGCTGTCTCTATTTTCTAGTTTGTTTGAAAACATAACTGATGTGTTTTCATGTCCTGAACATCATAATTTGCTGTGTTTCCTGTATGGTCAAAGTAGGGAAAGAGATAAAAGAGAGTTCTTTTCTGCAGCTTGTAAAAAGCCTATACCTCGGACCATCCCAGAGGAAAGTAATAGCTTGCTCCTAACTTCTCATAATGACAGCCGCTGAATGCACACTTGACCTTCTCAGAAAATGTATCACTTTTAACTGGGACACAAAATACTTCCTGCACAGAAGACAGAACATTCTTTCTAAAGGCCTCTTCTGGTGACATGCTTGAAAAAACATAGGAAGACTCATAGCCATCATGTCCTTTTTTGCTTCACATTCATTATGTAACAATATGGTGTGCTATATATTGGCATCCTAAATGGCGCCTCCAAGTTGAGGATGGCTGCAGCTCAGTGGTAGAACAGAAGCTTGGAATGCAGAAGGTTCCAAGTTCAATCCTCAGTATCTCCAAGTAGAGCTGGGAAAGACTCGTGCCTGAAGCCATGGAGAACTACTACTCCTGCACAATATAGGCAATACTGAGCTAGATTATTAAAGCACGGGGCAGCTTCCTAAATTCCTACATTCCTGAGGTAAAGTGTTGCTTCGCCCAGACAACTCATGCAAAGGGTAGCTCCTATTGCCACAATAAAATGGATAATATTTATCCTGTAGTTATACATTCTACCTGATAAAATTCAGATCATGTACCAGATCTAGCGAGGGCTGAAAGAAAGAGCAGACAAGAGGACATCCGTGTCTGAAATGTGCATTCTTTCCCTTGCCAACGTACCATTTTGCATTTCCAACTCATGAGACACACTCTTTTTCTGGCGCTGCTGTAACTGGAGAGAGTCAAGCCAGTACTTGGCATCTTAGGACTCTTTATGTAGCTCTACTCTGTTCCAAAGGTTGTCTCTGACAGATTCAAATCACGCTTTATTTGCTAAGCTCTCAATAAATTATCCTGCCTTTGGCAACCCTTGCTCAAATGGTGAACATCCAGGTAAATAAACAATGAGAAATGTTTGCTTCTGTGTACACTGTCAAATCTATTGAATGTATTTGTGCTTACCTCATATATCTCTTTGACTGTTAATCTTCCCATCAGATTCCATTCCAAGGCAATTAGAACAAATGGAAGCCTGCAAATTTTTACATAAAAAGAGGGAGAGATGTTTCTTTCTAAGACTGGGGGAAACACAGATTTTCATTAGTAAGAACATATGAGCAGAATAAGACCCTGCTGGATCAGACCAATGCCCCCATTCACACAATACATTTAACAGTCATGGCTCTGCCCTCCCCACAAAATACTGGCCATTTATTAAAGTTGCTAAGAGTTGTCAGGAGGCCCCTATTCTCCTCACAAAGCTAAAATTCCAAGAGTGGTTTAACAACCAATCCCAGGGAATTCTGGGAATTGTTGCTCTCTGAGCAGAAGAAGGGTCTCCTACCAGTTCTCAGCACCCTTAACAAACTACAGCTCCCATAACTTTTTGGAGAAGCCATGACTGCTTTAAACTGCTTTAAATGTATATTGTGAATGTGGCCCTAATCCAGCATCCTATAATGGCCAACCAGATGCCTCCTGGAAATCTGTAAGCAGGACATGAGCAGAAGTGCACTCTCCCCTTCTGTAGTTTCAAACAATTGCTATTCAGAAGCATACTGTCCCCAACCTTGGGAGCGGTGGAGCTAGCTTCTTGGGCACCTGGAGTGGTGCTATGCACCCAGGGGTGGGGTGATCCACACAGCGGCGATCGCGCCCGGCCAGGGGGTGCAATCTGGCGCGTTGGCGATCACGTCCTGGCCGGGAGTGCGACCTAGCATGGTGGCAATTGCGCCAGGCCAGGGTTGTGTCACATACAACCCCAGGGTGACACCCAGGGCAGACCACCCCCACCTCCCTTCCTACGCCCATGAACCTTGGATAGTCCCTGGAGGCCGAGTATAGCCTCCATAATAGTTGGTAGCCACTGACTTATCCTCCATGAATTGAACGAATCCTCTTTTAAAGCCATCCAAGTTGGTGACCATCAGTGCTTTCCTGCAGTGAAGAAGTACATGAACTGTACATTGTTAAGGGTGCTGGGAATTGCAGCTCTATGAGGTAAACTTTAGTTCCCAGGGATTCTTAGGAGAAAGCCACATGCTTTAAATGTCTGGTGTGGGTGGAGTTTTTGGATTATAAAATGCTAAGTTTAGTGGAGAAGGTAATTTTTTATCTCTTGGCTTTAAATCGTAGCTTTATTTTTTAAGTTAGGTATGGTTTTTTTAATATACATGAAATCTACCTTTAACTAAAGGTAAACGTAAAGGGACCCCTGACCATTATGTCCAGTCGTGACCGACTCTCAGGTTGCGGCGCTCATTCCGCTTTATTGGCTGAGGGAGCCAGCGTACAGCTTCCGGGTCATGTGAGCAGCATGACTAAGCCACTTCTGGTGAACCAGAGCAGTGCACGGAAACGCCGTTTACCTTCCCACTGAAGCGGTACCTATTTATCTACTTGCACTTTGAAGTGCTTTTGAATTGCTAGGTTGGCAGGAGCAGGGACCGAGCAACTGGAGCTCACCCCATCACGGGGATTCGAACCGCCGATCTTCTGAACGGCAAGTCCTAGGCTCTGTGGTTTAACCCAAAGTGCCACCCGCGTCCCTACCTTTAGCTAGATTTAGCTAAATTGAAACATTTAGAATGAACTTTCTCTGGCTACACTACATCACTACAGGATTTACACTGGTACCTCAGGTTAAAAACTTAATTCATTCTGGAGGTTTGTTCTTAACCTGAGATACCACTTTAGCTAACAGGGCCTCCCGCTGCCGCTGCCGCTGCCACCGTGCTGCCGCCGCCGCATGATTTCTGTTCTCATCCTGAAACAAAGTTCTTAACCTGAGGTACTATTTCTGGGTTAGCGGAGTCTGTAACCTGAAGCGTCTGTAACCCGAGGTACCACTGTATTAGCATTCAAATGGCAGAATATACTTTATAATCATTAAGACTTGGCAGAAAATAGGACAATGAGGACATGCACATACCAGAGACTCCCAATATTTGCCACTGCAAACAAGGAAAAGGAAATAGTTTGGGTTACTGTGCTATAGTACCATGTGGTAGTTATTGGTGCAGAAAGTATTTGTAGAGCAGCATCAATCTGGAAACTGAAAATTTGGCACACTAAATATTCTGTATTATATTTGGAGATTTTGATCCAGTTCTGTGGTAAGCAACAGGCAAAACAATCTGCTTCAAAATATTTATCAATGTTTCACATCAAAGCAATATATCCAACTCTGTTTAAAATAAAATAAAATAAAATAAATTGCAACCAGGAAAGGGCTAGGTGACTCTACTGTATTTCCATCCCATGTCACTTTCGCATTTTTAAAAACCTACAGTTCTATTTACCGGTAATTTCATTCTGCACTAATTTGTGTTTTTTTTCTGTTTAAAAGATCTACTCAAAGTAATGTTTAGCTGCATATTTGGAAATCTTTAAACTGTCATGAATGACATTGCAACATTCTAAAAAGGTGCAAAATTTGTTGAATAGCTAAGTTCCAATCCACACATTTGTCAGTGAAGTGTGGAAATTCACAAAGATCTCATTCTCTGAGCCTCCACAGCCCTGGACACTTTACATGGGACGTAAATGGAAGGAATGGGGATAGAAGAGATTTTACATCTAATCCATTAGGAGTAGAAAACATGAAACACCTCCAAGATAAGAAAGGGCTCGAGGAGCCAGGACAAAAGAGATCTCTGGTAACTGTTTTCAAGATTTGTTATTGAATTTCAAAACAGCTCATTTATTTGTTCCCATTTCTCAACAAATGTACATACAAAGAGGCAGTGAATTTGTCCTTGACATTGTATTCCCACTTACAATGAAGAGTTAAAAAGCTTGATTTCCTTCTGTAAAGGTGGGTTCCCCCCCCCTTTTTATATTCTGGGGAGATTGGACAAGCAATGCTTTAATTTAAACAAACGTTCTGTCTGCTATCCAAGAGACTGACTGAGCCAGCAAAATTCAATGTTGCATCGAACAGGCGCCTCATCAATTTTGCACCAGAATTTTAATTTTATCTGGGAATAAAGAATAAACTCACCCATTTTGCACCATCCCTCCCTGCAAAGACAAATACCTGTAAAAAGCCCAAGGGGTTTAACAAACTAAGAAAATCAATAAACTTTCTTTCCCCTACCAATATCTAAATGGACGGTGTGTGGGTGTGTGTATGTTATAACTCAGTAACTGTTGAACAAAGGTCACTGCTGATTTGAGTCAGACTTTATAACCAAGATTGCTTTTTTAAAAAATAAAAAGGAGGGGGGGAATAATAAAGAAAACAGTTCTTTTTCCCTCCTGCACAGGGAATGCAGAAAGATAGAATTCATATAAATGTTCATATGAGTTTGGAATGTCATTACACACTGCGCTGTTGAAAGAGCCCTATAAAAAGTGTTAAGGGATACTCAAGATATTGTGATACAGCAATGCTAGCAAGGTTAAGTCGGGAGCTGTAAAACAGCCTCCACGTACGACAGGAATCTAGCTGATAAATGCAGTAGCATCATCAATCTATATGAAACAGAGACACACGTGAAAAATTGCCGGACCAATGATCTTTGCTCTGCTTTAATGTTTGCATTGTTAGAGTGCATTTCAGTCCTTCCAATGATGGATATTACCCATTGGAAATTTATCTTCTCAAAATGAATGCATTAGAATAGAAATGCTGGGTGAGAGTGACAATGAAAGTGGGGAATGGGGTGAACACAGGGCTTCCAAGCTGATTAAAAAATAATATTTGGTGTCATAGCTATCGCTGCTTTTGCATAATGTTATTCGCTCAAGCAGGCTGCCACACATATATGGAAACCTGTAAGATATGTGATGCAAATGGAGGTTCCCAACCCAACAACTGGATTCATTAGCATGAAATTTCACTGCCTAGGGATACTCAGTTAAGATAAAGAACGAGAGCTTATGGAAAGTATCCTGGATTTAACATTCAGTCCCACAGATGTTTGAACTGGAATATTCAGTGGTTTCAGAAACCTAGTGTCGACCACTGAGAGCACGGCAGAAAGGAGATTCCATTTAGCTCAACAATGTCAAATCTTGTTATTTCAGGCCTTTATAAACATGCATATATTAATCCCATGCCTATTTATATTCATACTTCCATTTTATGTAAATAAATGTTATAGGAGAGAAAGTCACCTCCCTATCAGCTACTTTAAAATATGGAATAATAATGAATAGTCCATACATTCCTGAATGTCTGACACCTAGATTTTCAGAACATTTTTCTCAGAATTTGTGGAATACTCAATAGATCTTTACTTGCATAGATAAATGCACATGTTGTCAATAAATCTGGTTCCATGACTGATTTATAGCCACTCGCAGCAAAACAGAACCTGATTGTCTTCTGTACAGTGGGCCCTTTTTCACAGGAAAATTGTCACTCAATCTACAATATAAATTAAGCACAGCTGCCTTCTACCTACTATCCATGAGACAGATACACCAGTAACAGTAAAAGGGCTTGTACACATGATTAACTGTGGCATATGTGCAAAATCTATGTCATGTATGGATCGGATACTCTTGAAGATGAGTTCACCAAGTTTCAGACTGTACTTTGGCAGCTTGGAGCAGCCTTCATCATCATAGTTAACATAAAATTACACTTTCTTTTATTATAATTTCTTTGATTTTGGGCTTCTGGGGATTAAATTGTGATTTTACTTTTCCAAAGCAAATTAAAACTGGTTTCCACAAAATACTTTTTTGGGTCTCAGGGGAAAATAAACATTTATTCAGCAGAATAGTTTGTTATGGTAGTTCTGTTCTGTTTGTTAGCAAGGCATTTTATGTCCCTCCCTGCTTCCTTTATTTTACCTCTTCTGCAGCCTACCAGGAAAATCCTTAACTATCTTTAAGAAGATGTACTCAGTGGTTGGTATATTGGATGGTGCTGAGTTAATTTTGTCTCCCACCAATTCTGTTGAGCTTCTTTTGGATTTAGCAGAAGGCAAGCTCCATGGGTGACAACTCATTCAGTGCTTTGAAAATACCTTTCAAGCAATTCCAGTAACTTGTCTGGAGACCTTTAACCCTTTTTGCAGAACTGTAGTGCATTAAAGTGAGATCCAGCCATTTTGTTCTAGGGAATGATAGATAATTATTTTAATAAAAAGGTGTCGGAGGATTCTAAGCTCATCCAGGGACAGAAAAGTCTCATGGCTCCCTCAAATATGGGAATGGCAACAATCACCTGCTGATTTCAAAAAATTCAGTTCTCCAAACAAGGCAGGTGGAGTCAAGGAAAAGTATGATAAGTTGGGAGCAGAGAGAGGAATTCAATGTAGCTCTAAGCACATATTTTTATCAGAACAAGAATTTCTGCTTGCCTGATGAAACAGTCTGCCCTCTCTTCCCCTTGTGCATCCATATGGGTATATTAAAATCTCATCTCAACACACTGAATTCAGGGCTGAAATCTTGCATGTACTGTATGTTGTTTACATCTGCAAGGCTTTGAGCCTTCACACGTGGCCCTGGGGCTGGAACTGGCTCCATTGTAGCTGGTGCACCAAAAGTAACCATATGAAGCCAATGTTGTTAAAACCATTTATCCATTTATGCACAATGCAATTGGAGATTTAGGACCCTAATGGGGGATGAAATATGAACTGCCAGTTTCTGGTGGCCTTGTGATTTTATAGAGAGAGGACTGTGGAAACAGAGAAGGGAAGAGGCCAGCTGAGAAAGGAAAAGAGGACAGAGGACAGAGAATTGCGAGAATAATGGAGGAGGATATTTGGGAGGAACCAAGAAAAGGCAACGGAAGAACAGGAGGATCAGAGAAAAGGGAAGTCAGCATCAGAATGTACCCAGGCAAGTGGAGAGAAGGTGCGTTTTGGTGTAAGTGGAACTTGGAAGAAAGAACCAAGGAGGAGGAGCAAACAAAGAACACAGCTTGAGAGGAGACTTGAGATTGGGCCTACAAATCCAAAATGAGAGGCTAACGATACTCAGGACTATGACACTGGGTGTTTAGTTCTGAAGCATACCACAGTTTGAGGAGAGATGGGAAAGCAAGACAACGCTGAAAGAACCACTGTCTGCAATTCATTGTCCAAATAAGATACTGACCTATTGCTTGCAATATGTGTACTTTTGATGTTGATCTGCCCCTCTCCCCATTGAGACCCAACAGATGTGGCAGTCACAAAGTATTCACAGGCTGTACACATTTTACAAGGAAGGAGTGTTGCTCTTCAAACCTCCTTACCACATAAAGCTAATTTTTCCTAGTTGCAGCTTTAGTGAAAAAAAGCAAGTACTTTATATTTGTACAACCGGAGGGTGTGAAAGCATTGATTCCTTTTGTTTGTTCTGTGTCATTTCTTATTGTAAAGAAGATACATGCATAAAAGTGGGAGATCGCTTATAGTTTGAAAAAGAAAGAAAAAACACACACCTTTGAGCATCTGCAGTGAGCTATCCTATTAAGGATAAGAACAAAATCATTCTGTGGGGGAAATATCCATTAGTGACATCTTAATGCATCCGAAATAAAGTAGGCTCTGAAATGCAGTATGTGGCTTAACCAAGGAATCGGCGATATTAATCACACCCTTTATAGGCATTTTGCCGCCACATTCAGGATTGGTTCACTCTAGCATGATTGCTCTGTCTGGTGGAAAAAAACAAGTGTAATGTGACATCATCAATCTAAGGCAGAGAATGGAATAGATTTTCTGATTATGGGGTTAAGTGATGCATCAAGAGGGAGCAGAGCTTGGTCATTGCTAATAATTTAAATTTAGGAAGACCGAGTGCTATGACATTATCTGAATGGCATTAAAGAGGGACTCTTTGATGCCAGCAATTTATATGTGTCTTTTCTTTGCTATGTCTGTATTTATTATCCTTAGAAGGAGGAGAATCCAAACTAAGGCAAATTAAGCAGTTCTGCCCTTTGGGCTCCCTTCACATGTAGATTTGATTCAAGATCAAAGCAATCCTTTCATGAAAAGACTTTTGGACACGAAGAGGCAGCTTCTTCATCCACTTTTGGCTGTGCAAGGCCCACTGAAGCCAACTGTATTCATTGTATACATCCAACATATAACAATTGGGGTGTATTAAGTATCTAGTTAGCCTGGGAGCATAGTTCAATGGCTGGTAAAACTGATGGATGTGATAGAGGGATGTTCATATGTAGTGTAATAGTTAATGCTGTAAACCATGAAAATGAAGCATGAGACTTTTCATGCAACCAAAGGAATTTAATTTTAACCCAGGAAATTACAGTCATCTTATAGAATGTCCATTGCTCTGGTCTTCTGCTCCTTGCCTGGTGTTCCTCATGAACCTCATGAGATACAAACACTCATCATGGATCACTTTCCTTGAGTCACCATCTCTAAGTCACCATCATTACATAAGGGCATGCCTTTTGTATCTGTGTTGAATCAATTGCATATATTTAAGCATATGTGTTGGCTGCTTTTCGCACATTGGCTTCAGTACGTGAGAAGCAAACACACGGAGACATACACATGCACCCCATGATTTGCACAGAATGTATCCCATCATTTGCAGTTCTTGCATTTGGTGGAAGAAGAGTCTTGAATTCAAGAAGCTCTCATGTCATGGGAAAATGATAAAGTTGGCCCAAGCTGTGACCTTAACTCTCTAGCTTTGTACTATCCAGTCATGCATAGATCTTTGTCCTCACAACTCAGCCCCTTGGGAAGTTCCAAATGGATTGCTCAGATTCATAACTTTGATGCACTCCAAGAGAATAAAATAAAAAGCGAACTGCTTCTTATCCTCATTTTTTATTATTTTATTTTGAAAAAATACTCCAGCAGAAAGCTTTCTTTTCAAGCCTAATTGTTGTGCGAGGCTGGGAGTCTTCCTGAATATTGCAGCCTGGAAGCAAAAGTTAAATCTTACCTCCCCAGCTGTATCAGCTAAGAAGATCACCTCTCATTAGATTTGGGGTGGGGAAGTGAAAATACTTTTTTCAAGCCTAATTGCTGGCGGGTGGGGGGCAGACAGTGTGTGTATGTGGTGGTATGGGAATAGTTGCAGTGTGCATGTGGTGCCCATGACAGCCACTCTAGCTTGACAGGCCTGAAAGGTTGACAACAGGAGCTTCTCTCTTTTGCCTCGTGGCAAAAAATAGCCAGCCTTACATTTGACGTCTCATTTGCCCCTGAGGTTATTCCCACAGTTGTGAAAATGCTTCTTCCATCTTTGCCGCTTCCTAAGAACATAAAACAAGCCTGCTGCATTAAGCCAATGGTCCTCTGGCCCTGCATCCTGTTCTTCTTTAGCTAAAAAAAGATTTCCAGCTAATGACATGGAAGGGCTCAGGTATCTATAACTTCGTATTTCTTCTCTCCAGCTAACAGATGGCTCTGATTCTGAAAGTTGGAGTCAGAAAATAGTGTATCAAAATATGGTTGCAGATGAGCTGCAAATAACTTCAATGCTATGGTACTAACCCCATTATAAAAAGATTGAGGGAAAGAATCCAGACTTCAGAGATATTCCTATTTCTTAGTGCCACTAATGCACACATTGAGCACACATAGACTATGTATCTCTTTGTATGCCTCATTTTCTGAAGTTTCTAGTTTCCATGTATTTCTTTGACTCATTATCATTGCCTCTAGTTCACTAAAAGTATGCTTCAAGCAGAGCATTTTAAGCTTGGAATGTTCCTTGCTTAATAATGCCATTATGGCTGAATGGTTGACTTCTCTCTGTGGATGGTGAAAGACCGCCCTGGGATTCCACCCCCCCCCCCCTTTTGAAAAAGAATATTTTCATCTAAGCATAAGACTGGATAATTCATATATATATATCTGAAAGAACTGCCCCTAAAATGCCATCAACTTACTGTTTTATCCACCACTTAAGCACGCACACAAAACTTCTTTTCATGCCAATGCAGCAGTTTCTCACTATGCTCTCTGTTTTATGTTTCCCTAACATTTAGCAGAGGAGAAAAGTTATATAATGTCAGTGTGAATGTGTATATATATTCCCTTGGCAATGTTCCCATCCTTAGTGGTGACTTTCCAGATTCCAGGGCGTCAACTCACGGGGGGTGGGGCGGGGGGCGAGAACAAATTATTCCTTTAATTTCATAAAAGATGATGAGGGGAAAGAGAAAAGACAAGGTTTTAACCTTCAGAATGATTTTTTTTTTTCCTGATCTGGCACATCTGATCTGGAAGGATAAAAGTTGGTGGCCGAAAAGGCATGAGGCACATTGATATGGTATAATTGATTTTCTCAAATATAAATATATAAAGCTGATGCTTCATAACATATAAATATGGCTAGATGAATATATCCTTTGGATGAGAGTCCAAACCCTTAAGAAAGAGCTTACCAATGGGAGAGTCTGCAGAAACTAGGATCTTCGGCAGATGAAAGATGGTTCTAGGGCACAAGAAGAAGAGATAAGAAGCTATAGGATTTGGGGCTAATTTGATGAAACATTTGCAAGGGAAAGAAATGACTTACAGTTTTGCCTTTGATCATTGTATGAGTGTCTTGTGCTATTTCTTGGTGATGTGCGTTCCTTTAAAATGGGCAGCCAATACCAGTTTGATGGTAAAAAGCAAGAAATACTAAAATATAATGCTTGAGAAGCACCATATAGATGCTTCACTTTTGCCCCACTTCCTCAGTTCAGCACACAGCATCAGGGTGTAATTCATCTCAGCTTGTACTATGGGACAAGCTGTATCGGCACCTCGCTGATGCAGTATGAGGGCAGAGTGGGGTGGTGGTTTTACATAGTGGTATATCACTGATGAAACCGCACAACTCCTGAGTCCCTGTGCTAGCAACACTCGCCGAAGGAAGTTGGTAGCAGAGGGACTCTGGAGCGGTGGCGGTTTCACCAGCGATATTCCACTGAGTGAAGCTGACATCACAGTCTGTTCCTCATATTGATATATCGCCCAGGCATAACACATTCCTTCCTTCCTGAACAACTGATTGCCTTCCAGCTTTTTCAAAGCTAATAGACCAGTAGAAGCTGGTTTATTAGGGCAAATGGCACACTGCCCCTAACTTCTGCCTGCCTCAAGTTATCTCCTATCTGCCTTCTTACAACCAGTCTAGGGGGTGCCTTGGTTATCAGTTTCCTCCTCTTTAGCCTCAGTTTTGCCTTTGTACAACTCAGCAGGAAGGACAATGGAGACAAACCTGGAATTAGTTCTCTCTATCATTCCATCATCTCTGCTTGTCATTGTCTCTGGCTCCACCTACTGTTGGCCTCCCTAACGTCTGCCCAATGGGCACCAGCCACCACTTCAAAAGGACAATTAGCTACCAGCTGGCTAATCGCAGAGGCCCTATGCCACCCATTTGAAAATGTGATTCCCCATCCAGCTTGGGGTATGCATACAAAATCAGTATATTTGGAGTGTATATAGCAGGACTGGGCTGAAAAGTTCCTTTCCTGTGATCATTACATTACTTTTTATTTAGATATTTTATATTACCCTTTGGCTGGTTCATTTATTTTGCCTGTCCTATAGCTTACTGCAATTTTAATTTTAAGCCTTGCAAAATAAAAAAGAAAACCTATCAAGCAATTAACTAAACATCAAATCTGTGACATTGGAATTGATCTTGTAACAAGGAAGGCATAGCTAAGTTGGGGTCATCAGTTCAATTCTGAGCCATCAGGCATTAAGGAAACACCATTCTTTAGATGCAGTTCGTGGCCACATCTGGTCTGGCAAAACATTATAGCAAGCCTGTGTCCACTTTAAATACTGTATAGCAAAGCCACAGTTTGTCAGAATAAGGAGTCAGGGGATGAGAACTGACAGCTGGCCAAGAAAAACCTGCCTGGGCATTTCTCATCTCTGGGATGTTTCTGCATTTGACGGCTTCAATCTTTCATTCTGAGATGTGTATTGATTGGCTTAGGAATTACTGTACACATATATCTCTACACAGTGGAGTGATAGAAAAGCAAACTTTCCCCCAAAGTGTCATATCCCAATGGGATGGGAACGATTGATTTTTGCCCATTGAATGTCTGGATTCTGCACGTTTCTATCCAGCCAATTTTCTTTCCAGAGGCCCCACTCTAGTTCACTTAATTGTGTTTTCCAAGCAAGGAGTCTAGAGGGATATGTCACTGTTTCTGTCCAAGGCAGGCACAAATCTCTTTAACCCATTTGGGTGTGTGTGCACTTTTTCTGCAGAGTCAATAATGTGGTTAGTGAATCTGTACCTGAAAGAACTATTAAATATTCAACTGAATAATATAGGGAATGTAAAAGATTGATATAAGGAGAACTGTAAGGGCTGAATAAGGAATACACACACACACACATATATAATTTTTATTGGGGTGCAATTACTGCAAACATAGACTTCCATTTTGGTTTGGATAGTATATTTATGTCTGAATCTGCTTTTAAGATAATAGCTTAGGAAAAACAATTGAACTGGCTATTTCCCTCCAAGTTTATTAGGACATTTTTCTTTGTATTTATAGTATGTGTCAGTATAATAGCATCTAAAAGCTTCAAGATTTCTTGCATATCGAATCCATGCATATGAAACTGAGTTCAAAATGGAGACCGTGCTAAGTAGTTTTTCGGGAATGAAACAATTCTTTTTGATGATTCAACCATTAGGTGGCAACAGTTTAATATAGCTGGCTGTATTTTGTTAATATTATTAGCACTGCAACTCAGCCAAGTACCCCTATTTAAATATGTACTGATTGGAGGGAGCATGCTTCCAGGAGGCAAGAAAGGATAAAAACAAGGGATATGGAAGCTGCATAGCTCAGGCTCCACAAGTCTTCTTGACTCAAGACTCAATGGGGAATTCTCAGGATAGCCATCCTATTCTACTATATGAACACCTGGCTGGTATATCCAGAATCATTTCCTCCTGGATTTGGCAGTAGAAGTGTCCCTTTTTCTGGCCCACATTATTTTGGGTGAACTAGGGTGATACAAGGCCTCTTAGAGTCCCAAGGAGCAGTGGGGAAACCTACAAACACTACAAAAAGAAGGCATAGCTTTGCTCTTCTTCATTCCACATTGGAATCATGGATTGCACCACTTCTTTGCTTTCAAGGCTGTGAAGCTTTCCAAATCTTGTATTTGGTGCTTAGTTCAAAAATTGACCATCTTCCTGATCTCCAAGGGTGTGCACATCCTTGAATATTTGTTAGAATTTTTTTAAAATGTGCACATTCTGAAGGGTTGGCCAACAGGACAAATCAAATGGCAGAAAGCCATCACATAGACCCAAGTAGTGTGCAAGCTGCTTTGTAGTACACCAGCTATCACCTCTGCTGAGAGGAAATTAAATTCAGTTAACAATTTATGGTGACTTTACCTAATTTGCACTGTCTGAAACACTATGCAATCGGGACCCAGCCATCCTTTGAAATGTTCACTTCTCTGAATTTTGTAATGCACTTCCAGCTACGTCATGCGTACATAAACACATTACTAGGGTAAAGTCTACATATAAATGCATATATTAGTGAAAATAATACACAAAATGCATTTCTGGGGGGATGCTGCTTTGCAAAAATGTGTTTTGTAGGAAAAATTGCCTACAAAATGTGTATATTAAGAGAAAGTCACACCAAAGTGCTGGTGAATATTCATGATGACTTTTTTAAATGGCAAACTAGTGTGGAAATTCAGACAACTGAACTTATTTTAAAAAAAGAGAGAAATGGGGAGAAAGTTAAATTGGCAGATTTGCTCAAACCTACCCTCTGCTCCCTCAAAATAACTTGATGTAAAATTGCTTGACAAGGATCGCTATGGTAGAGAACCAACTGTAGAAGATCAAGGCATAATGACCACAGAAGAGATTCTGTAGTCACGTTCATTATTGTCCACTTGGTGAAATCCATGGACAAGTAGGTGGGAAGGGGAAGCCCAAGCCCCATACAGTATAGGTTTTGCCTGCAGAGAGCTCCAAGTAGTTAGCATGATCCAATGATAGCTAGTGAAAGCCTCTGATTCCCTGCTCAGAGGTGATGAGAGCATTGGGACTAATGTGACTCTCTTTAGGTATTGTGGATGAAACCAAGGAAAGAAAGCAATCAAAACCATTGCAATCCTACTCTCCAGGAGGAGGAGGGTAACCTGTGGTCTCCAGATATTGTGGACTACAACTCACATCATCCCCTGACCCTTGACTATGCTGGCTGGGGCTGATGAGAAATGAAGTCCAAAAACATCTGGAGAGCCACAAGTTCCCTATCCTTGCTCTATATTACCTTGAAGACAGTTCTGTTGAACTCAATGTGAATTACTTGTGAGTAGATATGTCTAGGATTGTAAGGGCACGAGCAGGCACACTGCATCTGTGTAGAGATTCTTAGCAGCTGATATGGGTTGTCTGAATCCCACTATTATGACAATTTACTACAATTCTGCTTATTTCTTTTTATATCTTTCTGGATATATACTTTAAGCCAGCTTTCCAACTGAGGCTACCGAAGTGGCTCAAACATAAAAGCTTTTCAGTATAATATACAATAATAAAATATTCAATAAAACAAGCAGCCAAATGGATTAAAAACAATAAACATTCCATCAATCATACATAATATCAGCTCGCATGAAAGCTCAAATATTACCTTGGACATAACATGGATCCAGGAAGCTGGATATATTGATCAGTCTGGAATGTATAGTGTAGTTTCAGTCTGGAGGGTATTATTCTGTTCCAAAGAAATGGAGGGCAACAGCTCATGAGCTGACTCTGATTGCTTTTGAGCACCACAGAGATAAATTGTTTCCTTTTTATTTTTGAATCATTTTTTGAAATCAGCTCCTAAAATGTGCTGGCTAGGAATAGTATTGTATGTGTTGTCCATTTACAGAGGGGGCATTATTCCATCAGATAAAGTTCAATAAGTGCATCAATCAGAAAACAACAGTGGCAGTTATGTGCCTGCTTAGGGGGTAGAGAGAGACTTAGATCACAAACAGGTATCTTACTGTCCACTCTGACCCTCCACCTCTTTTGGACCAGCCTCCCCAGAGTTCCCTCAGAAGATGGATCAATTATTAAACCACTCTGAGAATTGCAGCTCTGTGTGGGGAATAGGGGTCTCCCAACAGCACACAGAGGGAGGCAAGTGGTGCTGTGGGTTAAACCACAGAGCCTAGGACTTGCCGATCAGAAGGCTGGCGGTTCGAATCCCCGCGACAGGGTGAGCTCCCGTTGCTCGGTCCCTCCTCCTGCCAACCTAGCAGTTCGAAAGCACAAAGTGCAAGTAGATAAATAGGGAAGGTAGACGGCGTTTCTGTGCACTGCTCTGGTTCGCCAGAAGTGGCTTAGTCATATTGGCCACATGACCCGGAAGCTGTATGCCGGCTCCCTTGGCCAATAAAGTGAGATGAGCGCCGCAACCCCAGAGTCAGTCATGACTAGACCTAATGGTCAGGGGTCCCTTTACCTTTAACAGCACACAGCACCCTTAACAAACTGCAGTTCCCAGGATTCTTTGGGAGAAACCATGTGTGTTTAAAGTGGTATGATACTGCTTTGAATGTACAGTGCAGATGGGGCCTTATTCAGATACATTTTTAAGTTTTAGCAATTGGCAGCATCCAGAGAGAAAGGAACACTGAACCACCTTAACAGGTGTTTTATACAGGCTGACTTTCCCAAGCAAAACTATACAAGGCCTTATAAGGAGCATCAACTTTCACAAACTTTTGATAGGCTCCCATCTGTCACATAAAAGACGGTCGTTATCTTTGGTAATTGTGTTACTTCATGTTCAATGTGACGCATGTTTGCGACACAAAAAACTGAACTCTTGCCACATGCCTGCTTCCAATGGCTCTACTAATAGCTAAAAATAATACTCAGTATGTCTCATCCTATGTGATGAATTCTTATTTTAGAAGAGTTCAGGGCTCAGCTCCCTTCTCAAGTCCTCTAGGAGTCAGAGCTATTGAGCTGATGGATAGAGGTCCTTCTGTCAACTGCACATGTAGGAAAATGCATGTATATTTAGTCCAAAACTTGTAATCTTGCACACCGTGCAGTTTCATGGGCAAATTTTGAATTGTTGATAATATGGTGTAGGATAGCTAATGGCAGTGCTTTTCTTCTATTTTTTCAAAAAGTGCTGGTACCCTTGAGTATCCCTAGAAAAAAAGCAGTGTCTAATGGTTTTAGGATAGCTTTACAGGTGGACACACCCACCCAGATCTCAGTGATACAGAACACACCAGCCTCCTCACCCACAATCAAAACATGGATGAAGGAGGTCTTATTCAAAGCTGATCTGGCATTCAACAGTAGCAACCACATACCCGAGAGCTGGTTGATAGGACAACCCAGGTTTGAGGGAGGGCTGGCACACAACATATTCACTAACTGACTGTGCCATGTGCCCCTTACCAGGCCTGCCCCACCCCAAAACCATACCTCCCTCATCCAGAACTACTGTGATTGCAGGACTGGGGGCTGCTTCTCTGAGCTCTGTTAATGCCTCCCTAAATACCTATAATCTCTCCTTCCTTATTTTCTGTTTTGCACCAGAACAGGACTGTAGTAGGACAATAATGGGCAAAATTCATGAATTCATCTTCCTCATTAGGGGTTAATACAATAAAGATGGGCTTATTGATTCCATGGTTTCCACTCTTTGAGCACATGTCACTGTCAGAGATAGCTGGGGATTGCATTCTTCCTTATCTGTATAGTAGGGCAGACTATATATTTAATATTTTGACAGTGGTGCCAATACCAGGAACAAGGACACAAAACCGGCTTTTAGATTTATTGTCATTGATCAGGAATGCTAGGAGGGCTTTTGTAAAGACCACAGAGACAGTTGGTAACACTTCCGAATACCAGTTGCTGTTGTGCTTGTGTTCTAGGTGTATGTTTCCCATGGGCATCTAGTCGGCCACAGTGAGAACAGGATGCTATTCTAGGTCGGCTACTTGGTTGTCCCAAATGGCCCTACTTATGTTCTTACAGGAATCTTATCCCTTATACATTATGTAATGAGCATTTTAAACCCCTTTGACATCCAGTGACCATAATGCTGAGTTTGGTTAGGACAAAACAACCTCCGACTGATCTACTGTATAAAAGGTTTGCTGGATTATTGACAAAATGCTCTGTAATCATCCCCCTGGAACAAGAAAGGAAACAGGACAGGCCTGAAGAATGGAGAACAGATCAGATGTTTGTCACATATTAAAGACCCTATCACTGTGCCTGCACGCCCGATTAAAAGCAATATTGGAGAAGCAGTCAGGCTCTTGGCTGTAAATGTCTTAAGCTCTCTCTTTTTTCTTGCTATACTGCAGGGATTCTCATAACTCTGACAACTTGCTCTTTCCCTGCTCTCAACTCTTACCCATCACAAGGACAAAGCGAGATGTTTGATTCAGGAACATCCCCGGGCGTATTTACTTTGATAGAACCATTTTTTCCCTTCATAAAAGATTTTATTTGAATAAAAGGAGGATTCTTATTCAGTGTGCTAGACTTGAAAGCATTTCAGGCATAGAAACATCATCAACTATAACTCTCACTGTAACTAGCACTCTCAAACACACATACCAGCCCCAAAATATGATGTCATATATATATATATATATTTAAAAATATGTATAGGCCACCTTCTGGATACAATTCTTTCGAGGCAGCTTTCATGATAGAAATATAACACAAAAAACAATATTAGCACAGTGTAAATCATTCCCAGGATCTGAATTGGGGGGTGGGAAAAGCTTTTTCAGCCCTGAGGGCCACGATCCCTTCTGGACAGCCTATGGGGGCCACATGCCAGTGGTGGGCGGGGCAAGAGGAAAAGGGAGATCGAGCAACAGATCCTTCTTGATCTTCTATTCAGGCAAGTAAGGATGCATCCCAGCCAGGCCAAAAAAATTATCAAGGAGGGTGTAAAGCGTGTTGGGTATGATGTATTCCTCAGGAGGGTAAGTGGCATGGGGAGAGTCCTAAGGACCAGTTAGGGAGGCTGGAAGGCCTGCATTTGGCCCTTGGTCGGAGGTTCCCTTCCGTGGTCTGCAAGTTCATAAGGCCACTTCTTTACTGAAGCTAAGGAGAACAGAATCTAGCAAATGCCTGAATGTTGCCTTTCCACCAAATGTTGTTCAGGCTCATGTTCATCATAAGTCACACTGCACTGGCACCTGATTAGTTGCAAGAATACAGAAGAGGAGGAGGTGACAGCAGCTCCAGTGGCCTTGGCCATGGCAAGAGTCCCATCCAGAGATGCTATGCTAGAGCAGAGATCTGTTTCTGCCACACCTCTTTCCCATATGAAACTGGAGCCTGATGCTATTAAGTGACTGTGTGTACTTTCAGTAAAAGTGGGAATCATAAGAATGGATGATGCGAATCAGCACTGAAATCTAAGACTGGATTGGCATCCAGCTGTTAGAAAGGATAATTTCTCAGACTGAGCAAGGGGCTAAAGAAATCAAATTCTGACCATGTACCAATAGTGAGTAGTTGACTTACTGACCTAGTATCAGAAAGACTTACTATGCGGGTATAGAAGCAGGACATCAGTTCATAATATGCCTTCTTATTAATTACTAACAGGGTAAGAATGTCAAGGTAAAGGTCCCTAACTCATTATCAAAATTAGATTTTTTGAGCAGTAAAAGTTTGTATTGGAGTCCTGTTACCCATAAATCTTGTCAGTAATAGGGAAATACATGTTTTCTTTTTTAAAAAAGCATGAAATGTTAGTGTCCCAAATATCTACCTGAATCTCTCGTGCATTCAGCCTCACTGCTCTGTTTCTTCTGTGAATTGCTGCAAATCTTAAAGCCAGTTAACTATTAGAAATTGGTTGTTTTCATTATATCACTGTTAAATTTTTAGTTGAGATGCATTAGCCTCTTTCAAAGCTGCCAAAAAACTACTCTTAAGCTGCCCACATGCCACCTACAAAATCAAATCCAACTTTTTGGAATAGAAATGTCAAAACATAAAGAAGAAAGAGGCCTCTTAACCTTAGCAAGTAATTATGCAACCACCTACAAGGCTCACACCGTTTGTTAATGGGAACAGAACATGAAGTGCTGGATTTCATACATTTTATTGGATGCATAAAGGTATCATGAGCCATGGCAATATATTAGCACCTAACAGCAAGCAACCCAGCATACTATAAGAGGATTTCATTTGTATGGTCATTTGTTCCATGAGATACTAAAAAAAAGCACTGAGAAAATAAAGACATGTTTGTTCAGAATAACAGAAAACATTTATATTGCAAATACAGAAAGAGAAGTTCTGAGAAGTCAAGGTTAAGGCAGGCCTCTAAACCTATTTCTTTTCCAGAAGCAAAGTACATGTTTTATAAAATGAGCCTTTCTTTGTATTTTCAGTTTCAATGGACATTTGCAACTTATGTATTGACTTGTTTGTGTGTTTGTTTCTTTTTTATTCTGGCTTTCCCCCGTAGCACAAATTGAAACAGGCTTATACAGTGGTACCTTGGGTTCAGATGCTTCAGGTTACATAAACTTCAGCTTACAGACTCCGCTAACCCAGAAATAGTACCTCAGGTTAAGAACTTTGCTTCAGGATGAGAACAGAAATTGCATGGCGGCGGCACAGCGGCAGCGGAAGGCCCCATTAGCTAAAGTGGTGCTTCAGGTTAAGAACAGTTTCAGGTTAAGAATGGACCTTTTGAACGAATTAAGTACGTAACCAGAGGTACCACTGTATTGGGAGACACAGTCTTCAAATAACCTGGAGCTGAGTCATTTTAGTCATAACCAGCACTTTGAATTGTGTCCAGGAATGACCCAATAGCTAGTGGAGCTGCTGTAACAATGAGTAACCTGCTCCAGTCAACAATCTGGCTTCAGTATCTTGGACCCACTGAAGTTTCTAAACACTTTTCAAAGCTAGCCACACATAGGCATGTATTAACAAAGGCATGTATCACCGTGGCCAGATCAGACATTTCCAGAAATGGGCACAGCTGGTACACTGGTGTTAATAATGGTAATGGGACCCCTGACCATTAGGTCCAGTCATGACCAACTCTGGGGTTGCGGCAATCATCTCGCTTTATTGGCCGAGGGAGCCGGCGTACAGCTTCCAGGTCATGTGGCTAGCATGACTAAGCCGCTTCTGGCGAACCAGAGCAGTGCACGGAAACGCTGATTACCTTCCCACCAGAGTGGTACCTATTTATCTACTTGCACTTTGACATGCTTTCGAACTGCTAGGTTGGCAGGAGCAGGGACTGATTAACAGGAGCTCACCGCGTCGCGGGGATTCAAACTGCCAACCTTCTGATTGGCAAGTCCTAGGCTCTGTGGTTTAACCCACAGCGCCACCCGCATCCCTGGTACACTGGTGTTATAAATGTGCAAATGCACTCCTTGCCAGGAGTCACACCTAAGCTGCAAACCTGAGTTTTGAGAGGGAGTGTAATCCAATCCAGCACAGCTTGAATCCCTATTTCCTGATCTGCCTTTCAACTCTTGTCTTGTCAGTACCGGATTGAACTATAAGTCCATCCTCTCTTTCCCCCTGCTATCGTTTCTACAGAGAATGAGGCCCATTTTCCTACTGCTTTATTTGGCCTGTCTTTAAATCTCTCAAAAAAATGGGGCAGCAGCTGCTATTACTACTTCTAAACTTGGAAGGTTCTTCTTTATATATAAAAAAAACCATACAGCACTGGGCAAGTGAAATGGAACTTCGTTTTTCACTGGGTCTCAACTGGAAGCTCTTGCTAATTCAGTTTAAACTCTTGCTATCCACAGGAAGTGTTGGTTTTATAAAAAGTGTTGCAGGACCATTCAAAAATACTGTCTGATTTCTGAACTCTTTCCCCCAACTAAAGCAACATTCACTGTGGGCTGCTGCGAAGTGGCTTTGTTTTGCATTTCTCCCCAATAGCTTCTATGTACTTAAAGAATAAGAAAACAAATATGGCTATTTCCAGCCCTGGAAACCACTTAGTTTTACTACTGCATGTAGATAAATTCACTGTGAAATTGAGTTTGCACAGCGATGGTGGGAAGTGGGGAGAAATAGTCCATTGAAAGCTGGCAGAAGCTAGCTAATTGGTCTCAAACCAAAGGCTGCAATTCACAGGACATTTACTCCGGAGAAATTCTGTTCTCATCACTAAGACTGCTCTCGAGCAAGTTGTGTTCTGAATCATTAAAAGACCTGTAATTATACTGCTCAGAATTAACCCAGAAGGCTGTTTTTAAAAGTCCATTTTAAAGTGAATTTATACTATTATAAGGCCTGTCGACTCTGAGTAATAAAAGAGGAGATGCTAAGTTAAGCTTTGTGTTATCCTGTTTGCTCAGATGGTGCTTATGGTGCTGTATCCCGTACAAAAGCACTTTTCAATTTATTTTTATTGCTCTTCTCTAAAAGCATTCCATTAAAGGAATATTACACTATATGAAGTTTCGAACCACCGTCGGCAGTTTATTTGCTTGTTTTGCCAGAATGGAATAAACAGTTATTCATGTAACTGTTATTGCTGCTTCATGCTTGCAACACTATAGTTAAGGGTCAATTGCTGTTTGTTCTTTGTGCCATTGTGCTTCTAAGCTACACATCTTCCTTTTCTTCTCAGGAAATTTTTAACTTGGCTCATTCACCAATCACATTCAGCTGGGAATTGGTCTTGAGTTGAAGGTTGCCTGCTGAGAAGGGACTTTGTTGAAGCTGCACAATTTAATTGGCATGTGTCGATATGACTATGAAACTGCACTCTGGTGGGAGAAGCAAAAAGCACAAACTCAAGATTGCATCTCACATAAACTAAGCCAGTGGTGGGGAGTCTGCAGTCCCCAGACTCAACCCATGCAGCCTTTGGGATGCTGTACACTCTGTTTTGGGACCACCCCTCTGAGAATCTTTTCTTCTTCAGTGTCATGGCTGGTATTCAACAAAATATCTCCACTAGTGTAATGACTTTGGACTGCATGATGGCATTTCCCCTCCCTCTCCTGCACATGCCATACCTCTCCCCAGTCCTGGGGTTTTCCCCAACCTCCTGGAGCAGATTTAAGGAGGTTGTGAGGACATGCAGGAAGAAGAGAGAGAGGGGAGGGATTTTGATGCACTCTTCCTGCAAATCATATTTTCTCTGTCTGTTTCTGTTCCCACTCTCCTACTAACACCTTGGCGGTACTTTCTGGTGTTGTGCCTTTTATGCAACTTTTGTGAATGTCCAGGGAATGCTCTGGTCCAGTGGTTCCCAAGCTTTTTTTGGACATGCCCCACCTAAGAATCTCTAAAATACTGGTGCTCCCCCCACCCCGTGACATATAATTCTTATTATTCAGAAAGTGAACTCCTATTCACATGAAGCAAGCCTAAAAGGCCATTCACTATTAATAACTCATTCTCGAATTGTCCCCCTTAAAAATCAAATTGCACCCCAGTGGGGCATGTGCCCCACGTTGGGAACCACGGCTGTTGCCCTAATGTCTTCCAATTCTCCCTTCCAATCCACCCAGCAGAGCAGTGGCACAGCAGGCAGTGGCCAGTAACCTCTGTGTCCTTCCAAAAATGCAAATAAAAGAGGAGGGTAAAATATTGACAGCAACACCCCAGGTGAGATCTAGTAGTTGCCCCTTATTTATTATTTCATTTATTGAAGCTGTTTATATACCATTTAATTACCAAAGTTTCTGAGTGGTGGAACTATGGCAGCAAGGATGCTCAGTTAACTTCCTGTGCCTTTGCAGGCAATCTAAACTGTGCTTGATCAGGGTTGAATAGGATTCTGAAGCAGCATTGAAGGCATTGTTTTTGCTGTCACATATGATGTAAAGAACAATACAGGCAGCAATAATTACATTCAGCACCTCAACTTCAAGTCAGATGGCCAGCCAGCACCAACAGTTCCCTGACCCACATTTCCACCTGCCCACCAATGAAACACCCACATGGGCATATATCTGGTTTGGAAGGGTAATTATGCTTTAAAAAGAAGAAGAAGAAGCTATTGAGGTGCTGCTTAGCACATCTGGAATAAAACAGGTAGAAGAATGAGAGATTCAGGCATCTGCTAGCACAGAGTCGCAGTGCAGAAACTGATGAGGAAAAAACACAAGATGAGCATATTTATGTACCTTTAATTGGGGTCTGTAAAAGACCTAATTGTTAAAAAAACAAAAAACAAAAAACCATGAAGACTGCTTTAACCTCTCTCTGGTTACATGGACAGCATCTAACTTTAGAGGGAATTCTATCAAATCTGTCACTTAAAACCACTGAAGATAAAACATTTCAACAGACCAATCAAATAGCTCTTATATACTTAGGCATTGTTTTAAAAGCATGCCTATAATTGACAACAGCTACAATTCTCCCAGATAAACATGCCCATTTATTAAGATCCATAATGGAGACATTCCAGAGTGTCCCTTCATTCACTAAAATATGTTTGGTTGAAACTCACTTTGTCAATGGCTTTTGCCACATACTGAAAATGTTCCTTTTAGGAAGTCTTTGGGGGGCCTAAGTTTTCACATTCTGCTGGAATTGGCTTAAGTGGAAGCTTTCTGCTTCTTACTGTTTTCATTCTACTTCATACTGTTCTTATTTTTGTTGCTGTTGTATTTTTATATGATAAAAATTCCAGGGATGGTTGTACCATGAGCCAAGACTTGGCTGTGGTGGTGGATCAGGAGAGGAAGTGAATCACACATACCCATCCACCACCCTGGGCTGCCCAATGGTCTGACTTGGTTTAAGGCATCCTCTTATGTTCCCTCAACAAGCACTTTTAAAGCAGCAACAGGAGGTTATTGCCTTATGGGGGAGAAGAGAAACAGGAAGCTCTTCTACTGCAAATGGCAAAATGTCTTGCGGCAGATTGTTAGTTGAACTGCTTCAGGAAAGATAGAACTGGATGTAGCTACACACAGAGAGAGAGACACACACACACACACGTTGTGCAGGTTTAGAAGCTGGTAGGGGTACCTCTAGTTAGATCATTGCCATCCTAAGAAAAGTCTTCCTTTTGTATATAAAAGAATAAACTGAAACATACTAGTTTATATAAAGCACAGTATATTAACTAGTTTATATAAAGCAGTCATGTCCAACAGGTAGATCAGGACCTACCGGTAGATCACTGGGTGTCTGTGGTAGATCACCAATAGATCACTGGTTCCCCCCAAAGAAGCTCAACAAGTTTGGCTTGATCTGAACTCCTAAAAAAACAGGCCTTCCTGTTCCCTAAAAAAAGTTCAACTTTGACCTGAACTCCCAGTTCACTGCCAATCTTTAAATCCATGAGTAGATCGCAGTCTCTTGGGAGGTGGCCAACCCTGATATAAAGCATAGTATATTAACTATGGTATCTCTCAAATGCAACTACTAAGTCTTTCTGAAATGACTTATTGGGATAAAGACCATACTTGTACCCCATACTCAAGTCCTAAATCCAGAATTTCTGCTTCTATTTAAGTAGATTGTATTTTACTGGTACCTTGACTGATGAATAAACAAAATATGTTTTCCCTTTCTTCTAATTTTTAAGTGTGAAACACACACAGAGAGAGAAAAAGAGAGAGAGAGCATTGCTCACATAGCCATGCCATTACCGCTAATAAGATTCTGCGGAATAGGAGCAAGAGGCTCCTTCAAGTCAGGATGTGGCAGCTAGCCCAAGATGCATAGGCTCTGAATTTGCAATCTCATATATGCCATTGATCTCAACAGTAATAAAGGGAAGAAAGTGGAAGGAGTAACTAGGTGACACATTGGAGCCACGATGTCACCAAAATCACAGCTTGCAATAGATACCTGCCATATGAATTTGTTATTTGGCATGGCCATATTAAAAGTCTTGCAAAAACCGTGCATTACATCAACTTTTGTGGAATCGTCTAGGCATCTACAAGAGCTATTTTACACACACACACACACACACACACACACACACACACACAAGCAACTGATCTAATTGCAGGCTGGGCCTAATGTTGTTCTACTCTGAAAGCAAAATGAGAATCAGGTGGGAGAGGCCAAGATAGTCTGTTGGCTGCCTTGAGGATTTTACCAGAATTATTGTTTCTTATGTGTTCAAAGGCAATTTCATTTTCAACGAAGGAGTGCAGAATTTGGGTATGATAAACACAATACCAAAGGGATGCAGTGTGCAAGGACAAGACCATTTGACCTAAATTCTTGCAGTAGAGCTTGCTATAATGAACCCTGTCTTATCTCTGTGGATAGGGAGATGATTTGCAGACATCAAATTCTGTAATTCAGCGAATGCTGCTCTAAACTTGGGAGACCAGCACATATACACGCACAAAAGAATTGTTGATGCAGAATAATATACTTGCACATGGTAAGCAATAGACAAGCAACTGTATATCACAGTGAGCAATAATGTCAGGTTTGGGAATCAGATAAATTGCAAATAACAATGGAGAAGACAAGTGACCCTTGAGGAGAATCAGCTGATAGAATGAGACGAAGTGGATGTAAAGCCCTCTCCTTGTTTAGTGAAGGGGGATGGGTGCCAGTAAGGTGGAGGATATTTTTGCAGAAAGTGGGGTAACGATGGACTATAAAGCTGTGTTGAGGCATAGACAAAATTATGACAGCTGTTAACACAGGGAAGTGGGGAAGGAGAGAAACCACAGTGTCAAGGAATAGACAGGAGTGTTCTAAGGTACATAGTACAAGGGCTTGTTCACATTTCTGTTTTCCCGTGTCTAGAAAGCATGGGCCCAAGTGATCGTCTGCTTGACCCACACATTCTAGGCATAGGTTCATGAGCCTCATCTTTTTATTTTGTATTTTATTTCTTAAACTTCTATATTGCCCTTCAGAGGATAACAAGGTGGTTTATAATATAAAAACACATAACATAGTAATGAACGAAAACAATACCCTCAAACAAACAATTTTAAAGGCCTGAGAGAAGGGGAAAGTTTTTTGCCTGGCACATAAATATATGTAACGAATGCACCAAGCAAGCTTTTTACATAACAGAATAATCAAACGATCTGGATCCACAGGGCTAACGTCTACAAAATATGGACTGACACCTCTTCAACCTTATCTGTGCTTTCAGAGAATCTGATCGGCACCTTCACCATGTGTGTCAAAGCTTACCTAACAGCCGGATTTCACACCTTTCCAAATGCTGCAGTGCTGCTCCTGACGGTATTTATATGCATTGAAATAAACATATAAAGTATTTTGAGTGTGGATGGGGATACACATTTCAATATTGAGATAACATGCACATTTAAATATGTGTTTTGAGAGAAAATAGATGCTTAAATATGTACCTTGAAGGAAAATACACATTTTAGTATGATTTAATTATGCATTTTAAGAGTGGCTGCTTTTGGAAGATCACAAGCTAATGCAGAAATAGAACAGAATTCTGAATAAAAATGGACCTGGAGTAGACAGATCACCCATCCCAAAAATCACAGGAAGCAAGGAGTGAGTTATCATAACACCTGAAAATATTGCTAGAAGCAAAAGAGAGTTGAGTCAAACTACTAATGGTGTTTCACAATATTTATAGTAGCACCAATTCTCTTTTGATTTTTTCAGCAATAGCTGGAAAAAATGTTTCCTTGTTCAGTTAGATCTCCTCATCTTCCATTTGCAGCAGAATATGATAAGTTATGTTGCATTGAAATGTCACCATATGACATTATTTGCACGATTGGCTCCAGTGTGCTTGCTTTCTCTTTACTGAGTAACAACTGGGGGGAGAGGGGTTCCCAGTTTGAAAGAAAGAGGTTTTAACTTTTTACCCCAGTTCAAATTCAGATGTTCTTCCACTAGAGATGGGGGTGATTCAATTCAATTCACATTTAATGTCAAATCTTACACCTTATGAAACAATATGAGAACTGCAACACAGCCTTCCACCAAAATTCACACTTATCAAAAGAAGAAATATGAATACTTTCAAACCAAGTTAATTTTATCCTATCAATTTAGTTTTGCTCTCACAAGATGTGAGGACCCCACAGTTAAATCTCTATCACTGTACATCCCTTGTATTCTCCTACATGCCCCCTGAATTATATTAAAATCTAGATCATCTGTTACTAATTAAGTCGGACATTTTTTATCCAAATGTATTTCCAGATTTCCATCCCATACTTAAAAAAATAAATTAGTTAGCATTGTTTCATCCCCAATATTGCTCCTGGAGTCACTTCCTGCATTTTGCATTGCTTCTAATGGAGAGGAAGATTCAAACCCTAAAAGGATGCCACAAGACAGAAAATGAGAAACATGTTCCTTTTTGAGATAAGAGGCAATGGTTAAGATAATATAAAGGGGGACAAGAAAGCAATAACCAAAACACCTGTTAGGAAAAATGGAACAAATTATTAAAATAAACACTTGAATCTCCTTCACAAAGGGCATTTGAGATAGTTTGTGACTGCATTATGTTCAGAATTTTCTGGGGTTTGATTCAGTCCTTTTATTCTGAAGATGCATGCTACATAACCACTTTTGTGATGTCCTTGGTCCTTGCATTCAGTAAGTGAATAGGAAGGGTGAAAGCATGGGATTATTCTAGATCTTTATTATAACGACTGGGTTATTTTATAACACCATTAACTGCAATGCAGTTCCACTGAGACTGCTGCCACCAGTTCCTTCACCCAGCCAGTGGCTATGATCTGATTGTCTCACTTTGTACATGTCCAGCAGACGTCAGTTTCTACAATGGCTTGGCTGAGCATGTGAACAGAAGCACTAGTGAGCACAGCAGCAAACAGGATAAGCTGGGTGGGGGAGGGGAAGGTCACCACGCAAGACTTGCCATTCTGTATTTAAATCTATCATCACAGCTTTAGGCAGTGCTGAGTAATTACTTTGACTTGGTAGGAGACGTGTGGCACTATGCTGCGCAAACACATCGCGCTCATCAGAGTCAAATAATTGATCCAGCACGAGCCCACTGTCTCATATAGAATCCCCCCAACCAAAAGATGCTCCAGCCAGTTTACATTGCTAATGCGACTGCTTATGTCCCAGAAAACCGTGTTGCCTTTCCTCCTTTCTTTCTCATTTATGTACTTCGTCTCTATGCACACAGTAGCTGGTGAGTCATTTTTCAGACTTGGTGGTGGGATGTTTCTTTGTCCAGAAACAATTTCACTTCAAGCCCACAGGGCTTGTCAGTTGGCCCTTTGCCCAATTCCTGCTCCCTTTGCCGCAAATTACCAGGCAGGGAAATAAATGACAGTTTTCATCATTCCTGCGTAAATGATTCCGTGCTGAATCAGCCATTTTGGACTCTGACTGCATTGCCTGTCTGAGAAGGAAGGGCTGCATGCATGGAGATGGCATGAAAGTCAAATGAAAATCTCCCAAGGAAGGGGGAGGGGATAAGAGATTTCGGCTTGTTGCTGTTCCCAGGCCTAAATAAATAAATAAATCCTCTTCTCTCTCTCCTTCTCTTCTTAACTCCTCCATCTTTCAAAAGCCCTTCCTTCCTTCCTTCCTTCCTTCCTTCCTTCCTTCCTTCCATTTTATTTTATTTTTTTAAATTGGTTTTGTTGTGACAAAAAAGGGGACAGTTGAATTTTCAGGGGCAAAAGAGGACCAGACTCCTGCATATTTCATAGTCACATAGCTGACAAAGACTGAAATCTTATATTGAGCCCAATGAGCCTTACTTCTGAGTAGACATGTATAGAAATGTGCTATTAAGAAGCACTATTTGCAGAGATGGCATCCATTTCACCTGCAGTAGAGTGTTTACAAGGACTAACTTTGTGTTCATTTAGTGCCAGTGAGTCAGCACTAGACATTTCCTCCTTGTCCAGTGAACCTTGCTCAAGTGTAGGTTTAGACTGTAACTTTAAAGTGTTAGGTTTCTTTGACAGTTACATTTTTGTTTGACAATCAGGGGAGGGTATCTTTTCATATACTGAGCTGTATATTCGTCACCCTTGTGGGCTCACAGCTTTTGAGAATCGTTAATGTACTGTAATGAATGAGTTGCCAAAAGAGTTCGCCTGGCAACATTTATTAGCAAGATTGTAGCTGACACAACAGAAGATGACGAACCTTAGATTTATTTAGTGTAATGGGGGGGATACAGGAAGTGGCTGTTAAGTTTGGAAAAGAAGAAAGGCATAATTCACTAGAGCATTTAGTAAGCCATTCGTGATTTACTGTTAAAGCTGCCTGCCAGATTGACCTTTGGCAGACCAGTTCACTTCTCTGGGACCTAGCTTACTCTCTGCACAAGGAAATTAAGTAGTCCCTCTTAAATCCCGCATAGAGAGCACTGAAGATCTGCAGTCCTTACAGACAGTCAAACCACAGGAACCATCCTGTCAGAAACCTGCTTTACAGGCTGGCTCTTTAATTTATGCTTGAATCAATCCACTCCAAGATAAGAACATCCACAGGGACTGTCTTGCCTATGTATGCCCACCTGGGTACATTCTATCACATAATTTTGCTTTATACTTTTGGATGCATTGGATTTTATTTTTAGCCCACTGCATTCCATCCTGGTGTTAAACATAGGTGTGTCACTGCACATAAAAGCATAAATCTCCACAGGTGAGGCGTGCAGCTACTGAGAATCCATCTGTGGACTTGCTCCCTCCTTCATCTAGCAGCAGCCTATTCCACCTGGCTGAAGGAGAGGGAGAGATTGGAACCACGGCAAGGTAGTGAGTCTAAGAACTTTGGATTGCATTCAGCTGAGGCCACATTCATGCCATACATTTAAAGCACTATGCTATTACTGTAAGGTGGCATGGCTTCCCCCCTTACACCTACAATTTGTGAGGGGAACAGGGGCCTCCTAACAACCCTATAGTTCTCAGGATTTGGGGTGAAGCCATGCTCATAGTGCTTTAAATGTATGATGTAAATGTGGCCAAAGCTCTACTCAGAGAAAACCCATTGAAATCAATGTAAGTTAGTCATGTCCATGAACTTCAATAGATCTACACTGAATTAGACTGCTGCTGGATGCCACCCTTGGAAATTTAAAAACTGGTACCTGCATTTGCTTTCCTCTTTCCAGTTTCCCATTTTTTCCCATTTTCTGAGATGTCTTTTAGACAGTGCGCCTGAAGTCAGGGACTGTCTTGTGTATCATTGATCTGAGGTAAACAGTTCTGGGAACCTTTTCAGCTGAAGAGCAGGATAAAGATGCTTTAAATAAATCAACACATCTTTGTGTTCCCTTGAAGCCACAATTGGGACACAGATGGCAACCTTAAGAAGCCTCTCTCAAGATGGAAACAGGGCATGATGCTGGAGATCATCACAGGATTTTTCTTCTTTTGCAAAACTGTAGTACTGCAAAGGTCTACAATTTTACTCAGAGCATCAGAACATTTGTGACAATGTTTATTTTTTTAACTGGCACAAGGGTTGGGGTATTTTGACAGTGGTTCTAACTCTCTCACTTGGGAGTTATATTTGGCTCCCTCCTTTCTTGTAGTTGGGCATTGAAAACATTTGTTTCAGATTGCTTTTAAATAGGGTTAACTAGAGTATTTGAGGTAAGGTAGGGTAGGGTTTTATTAAGTTGTTCTCGTGGCTCTGCTCATATTTTATGCTAAACTGGCTGTCTAATTTGGAATATCTCTTTTGCTCCATGACAGCTTTTTTATTATTGTCCTTGTCTCTCTTTTTTAATACTCATGTTGATAATGGCGTTAACTGCTTTTTTGTTATTGCTTTTTTCTATGCAGTCTTAGAGGGAATTTTGTCTTAGGGAAAATTTTTCTTATAGGTCTAAACATACATACATACATACATACATACATATGCCCAAATCACAGATTATTATTATTATTTTTTAAAAAACCACCAAACAAGACTAATAGCAGCAAGTGGAAGTGGAGAGCATAGGAAGAAAGAATTTAGCATGTTCTTCTCCAGTATTGCTGTTCCAATCAAAACCACCCATCCATACCTGTTTTAAAACAAAAACATTTTGGGAGATCCAGGGATAGATCTCCCCCTACATTGTGTCTGCTTTGGTCTATCAGCAGAGCAAGCCCCATTGTTAGGGAGAGTGAGAGTGGCCACTTCAGGTGATAGGTGCAGAGGGGTTAGTATGCAGTCTGGGCATACAGGGCTGTGTGTGTCACAGGATCTGCCTTGCCCCTCCTAAGATAGCCTACTGCATTCAGGCACAGTGGAAGATGCTGTGCTGTTACTAGTGTTGAAGGAAGATTGAAGTTCCAGACTCCTCAACTGCCTGCATGGAAAAATAGGAAAGGACACTATTTTGTCCTTCACCTTTGGTGGCAAAATGGTCCTCAGCTCACACTTCTAGTTATGAGGGACCCCACTAACATGTTTATACTGTATCAACTGAGTTGAGCTCAGGGAATTTAGGGCTTTACAGATTTATACAACTTTCTGCCAAAAAGAAAAAAGCTTTGATCAAAATTTATTTTTGCACCTCTCATTTTGAGCTTCTCTCTATGCCACTGATGAGTAAATGCAATTTAGTTTATACTTATGATTTGTATTATTATTATCATTTCCCTTTCTGTGCCTTCGTCTGGAGGTCTTTGAGTAACGCCAAAGTCCCAGATCCATCTGTGTGCTGAAACGTCATTGTAGAATAAAAATGCTACATTAGACTGTAAAGGGTAGAACTGATTACGTAATTATTTGCCCAGGGATTTTGAATTTCAGTGTCTTGTTACCATCTTGAAAACCCTATTGAGAGGGATTGTTTTCCCCAAATCCTCATTTGTAAGCAGTTTTGTTGTGATGCATTTCTTAAGTGCTTGGATGTTGAAGTGCACTTTGCAGAAAGGAGGGAGGAAGATTGCCTCAATTATGCCAGTAAATGCATCTCCATAGTAATTACAAGCTGGTCTTCATTTTTTATTCTTAGCCAATTGCCCTTCATCTTTTGCCTATTCGGGGAAAACAGCAGACGACCCAACATAGGGGTGCAACCAGTAAGTCCAGGGTAGTCACAGCTGCAAAACTGCAAAGTGGCAGCTCTTAGGTATGTAAGGAAGCAGCTACATGTGCCCCAGTACTAAAGAAAGAGGGAACTCTAATACAACCCCATCCATTAGATAGAATCCTGTCCCACATCTGGTGAGCATTCTCTACAAAGGTCATATTCACATCATTCATTTACGAGCCTCTTATCCCACTTTAATAGTTATGGGAACTGAGAATTGTAGTTTGTTTTTTTTTTTTTTTTTTATAATAATTTTTATTACATTTTTTACAAAAATAACAAAGAGATCAAAAAGTAAGAAAAAAAAAAAAAAAAAGACCAGAAAAAAAGGAAAAAGAAAAACACGACCATTTCAATAACTCATTTCAAATTTCCATTGGACTTCCCCCATCCCTCGCAGAATGCATTTCTTAACAATAAATTTATCAGCAAATTATATCCTTATTTCGTATGTTTCTTTCTATTTTCAATTACAGTTTAAATTTAAATCTCTTGATCAATATATACTCTGAGCAATATACCATAATATCGTTTTTACCCATTTAAACCTTGATTCTTTCATAAATCTTGTCAAATTTCATAAATAATTAAGTTTTGTTACTGGAGCTAGATTCCCAATCACACGACATCTTATGTTTCATATAACTTATAATACTTTTGCAAATAGTCTTTAAATTTTTTCCAGTCCTCCTCCATTGCTTCTTCTCCCAAGTCTCGAATCCTTGCAGTCATCTCGGCTAATTCCATGTAGTTCATCAGTTGCGTGTGCCAGTCCTCCAGTGTGGGCAAATCTTGGATCTTCCAATGCTTAGCGATAAGAATTCTTGCTGCTGTTGTAGCGTACATAAAAAAAGTTCTATCCTTTTTAGACACCTTCTGGCCGACAATGCCCAGAAGGAAGGCCTCTGGTTTCTTGGGAAAAGTGTACTTAAACACCTTTTTTAACTCATTATAGATCATTTCCCAGAAGGCCTTCAGTCTTGGGCAGGTCCACCAGAGGTGAAAGAATGTTCCCTCAGCTTCCTTGCATTTCCAACATTTGTTATCGGACAAATGGTAAATCTTAGCTAGCTTAACCGGGGTCATGTACCACCTGTATACCATTTTCATAATGTTTTCTTTCAAAGCATTACATGCAGTAAACTTCATACCGGTGGTCCATAACCTTTCCCAGTCATCAGACATAATATTATAACCAATGTCCTGAGCCCATTTTATCATTGCTGGTTTAACTGTCTCATCTTGAGTGTTCCATTTAAGCAGCAAGTTATACATTCTCGATAATAACTTGGTCTTTGGTTCAAGCAACTCTGTCTCAAGTTTCGATTTTTCCACCTGGAAACCTGTTTTTTTGTCTAGCTTAAAAACCTCATTAATTTGGGCATAATGCAGCCAATTTTGCACCTTATCCTTTAGTTTTTCAAAGCTCTGCAATCTCCAGTTTGCAGTTTGGAGAATTGTAGTTTGTTAAGGGTGTCCCTCCACAGGGTATTAAGGCTACCAACTTGCAGAAGAATAATTCCAGGGCCTTGGGAGGGGTGTATATAAGAGATTTCCTCCATAATCAGAGGGGAAGCAGAGGTTTGTCTCCTGTTGTTCCTTACCTTAAAAAAATTAAGGGGTGGTTATGTGGTATGTTTTCCTGTCTGCAGATTTCTAAAGTTTTACAGCTTCATATTGGCTTTTCTGGTGCTTGTTTGTTTCCTCCAATATGTCTTACAATGTGAAGCTATCCTAATGTTCTGATGAGTTTTTGTTGTTGAAGCAAAGCAACAGCCCTTTAAAAAGAACAACACCTTAAATGAAGCTTTTAACTTTAAAAATAATCCTGTGATTGTGTTCATTGACACACAAAAAGACAGTAACAATGCTCTGCTAGCATTTTAGACAGCCTTACTTCTTGCAAAGCCCATGGGCCTAGAGAAAAATAAGAGATATGGAAAATACAGAGCAGTGAACAGAACAGGAAAGCACAGGAAAAGAGAGTGGCACAGGGCTTCATAGGGGGCCTGATCTGACTTGGGGGAGTATTGACATCCTGCTTTGACTCAGACAGGGGTAAAAGATCCCTGAACCACCCCACCGTGCCTCATTATTCAACCCCCTACCCCAAGCTAAGTACATAACCCTACAATTTACCCTGTTTAGAGAAGTTTTTAATGTTTGATTCTATTTTTAATATTCTGTTGGGAGCCACCCAGAGTGGCCGGGGAAACCCAGCCAGATGGGCAGGGTATAAATAAATTATTATTATTATTATTATTATTATTATTATTATTATTATTACCCAGTTCACATCAGGAGTGGACAAAAAAAATCAATAGTTGCTTTGGTTTTCTGAAGCTGTTTCATTCAGTGTTCAAAGACTGCCCTTTGCATGATGCACATGAATTTGACCAGATCCAGTGAAAGAAATGGAAAACCTTGGTTTGGTTTCATTAGATGTTGATGCAATGCTGTATTCATCTTGGTTTTTGGCAGTATAATTAGTTAAAATAAGCTTTTAAAGTGGTGTCCCCTGCCCTCTTTCTGTCAATGCTGAGTCCTCAGTTGCTGTGATGTCATCAAATGTCAATGAGCATTTGAGCTGCAGAGAGAGTAAGATGTGAGCAATAGCTTGTTGAGAAAACAGCATTTTTGTGAGAGAAATTAAAGAGCCAATTAGCCAGAGACTGGAGGCACCATGATGTCTTGGAATGAGATAAGTGACAGAATGGATTAAGGAAGAAGGGCAGAACAGAAAGTAGAGAATGAAGATGGATACGTGGAGGAGGTAAAAGCAGGAAATTTAGGAAAGATAAAGGAAAATGGGGTTGGAAACTTCACACAGAGGGTCTAGGGAAGAAAGGTCTTTAGGTTGTTGGTATGAAGGAAGTGAATGAGCAAATGAATTTTTCAGAAAAGGGGCTGTGGAGATGCAGTTCAGGTACTTCTTTTTGCATTTTGATTTGAATTATTTGGTGAAAAGTTAGCAATGGCTCCATAAATGTGTGACAAAGCTATCAAATGAATTTTAAGGAGATTCTGCAAAAATCCCAAGAATGAACGTTTTAATTTATTGCACATTTACAGACCATAAACCTTATTAAAGAAGGGTTGTGGACATGATCCAATTGTCCTATATGTCAACACTAGAAGATTATTATAATCAGTGAAAAATGAGAGAGAATGTAACTAGGGAAATTTACAATCAAGATTCTTCTATCAGCTTTCCTAACAGCTCCATCTCTTCTCAGAAGGACTGGAGCATTATTCTGGTAGTCTACAGCAGAATAGCAGGCTCTATTCTGCTTAGCCAATTCTCCATCTGTAACAAGTTCTCAGTGAACATGACAGACATTTATAAAAGCATGCATAGTATGGAGAAAACCGAGCTCTTCTCTCTCTCTCATAATTCTAAAATCCAGAATAATCCAGCAAAACTGAAAGTTGAGAGATTGACAGACAAAATGAAGCGCTTCACACAGTTAAACAATAGATTCCACTGACACAAAATGCAGTGGTGTCCACTGATTTATATGGCCTTAAAAGAGGACTAGATGAATTCATCGAGGATACATGTATCAGTGGTGACTAGTCATGATGACTATATTGTCTTCAGTATCACAGGCAGTATATTGCCAAATACCAGCTGCTGTGGACATGGATGGAAGCATGTTATTGCATTTTTGCCCTGCTTGTACACATTGATAGACATCTGGTTGACCACCATGGAAACAGGATGCCAGACAAGATAGGTTTTTGGTCTGAATCACCTAGCTCTGAATTCATGAGGTCTTTCTGGTAGTCAGATGGCTCTCTCTTTAAGATGATGTAGAAATGCCCAAGCTGGCTAACATAGAAATCCACAAAGCAATATCACAAAATATACAATAAAAGTCATGGGGGAAAATAAACAGAATACAAACAGAATAGCAGAAAAATATCCTAAGACCCTACACCATATACTTTCTATTTCTGTAATAGGTCTGAGTGTGATTCTATTTTGAAAATCTTTTGTAAGAACCCCTCTGAGAACCCCTTGGGGCTAAAAAGTGCCATATAAGTATTCTAAATAATACATACACAACTACAGCATATTTCAGTAGTGCTAGGTTTGCTTTCTCTAGTGATGTGTGCAATTGGCCCACCAATCTAAGCTGGGCAAAAGCACTGCTAGCTACAACCCTCACATGCACATCCAGATCGCTCATTTCCACCATCACTGATGACAAGAAAAAAATTTGTATCCCAAAAGACTGCCTTGTTTGATAAGGTGCGTAGTAGACTGTCTTTGCTTCCTGGATCTGCAATACAGACACTGCTTCAGTCCTGCTGACTCGCTTTCTGTGTTGTTGGTAGTTAGTGTGTGAAGCTAATCAGTGTTAGAAGTAACATTTGGGGTAGGATGGGTTTTACCAAGAGGTTTTTATTTGCAGTGTCAAAAAGAGCCTTAGTAACCTATAACCTTAGTAACCTGTGTCCTGATCTCTGTAGGCTGAGCAAGTCTCACAGGTGTAAGTTCCATAGAATTTAAAGGATTTTAATCCCACATAAGTATGTATAGAAGTGCAACTATAGGCTGGAAATTGATCTTTCTGTTTTCCACCCATAAGCAGGCACAAATACAAATATCCTCTGAGAACTCTATTTCCCTGCTCTTATTTTCCTTATGTTGATTAGGACATTCCTTCTTTAGGCAATGCTTTGAACCTAAATAATAATTCATTTTAATGTACTGCTGCATTTTCCCCCTCCAGTCCCCACTATACAGGGAGGAAGCAGAATTAGTAATGGAAATACAGAATTTTAAAACAAAACTGCTTTTAAAACTGCAGTATACAAAAAAGGGGCCATAAGTACATTTTGCTTGCAAAACAGAGTAGTAAATGTGGTTTTTCATTTACTCACATTTAGGAGGTGTTAAATGTACTGGAACGTAGCAATAACCATAGACTCCAACTGTATAGCAAGCTAAAAAATGTTATGGCAGTCAGAGCTAGGGAAGTGACATAAGCTCTCTCCTCTCCACAATACCCTAAAGGCTGGTGCTGTTTAATCCAAGTGAAGGACTTAACTTTTAATTGGAAAATAATGCTCCTTGATAGAGGTATCCAACATGGACTGACTCCAGACCACAGAAATTGTATCTTGCTTTCTGCCCTCCGACACAAACCTGCCAGATTTCTTCTGATTGGATGGTCGTGCTCCAAAATGAGAAGCTTCTCCATGAATCATCTAAAGCCTTGATGGGATCTTTGAAGTGGGTCACTTATCTCAGGTGCTTGAAAGTTGGCAGAGTAAATCTTTTTTGTGTGTGCTACTCTTTTGATGTCCTTCTGCTGCTTTGGCTCTGAAAAGGCATTAGCACACTCTGCATAGTATTTAGCATGCCAAGATTAATATCCTGAACTTACACACTGCTGCTCTTTCTTTCTTTCTTTCTTTCCTTCCTTCCTTCCTTCCTTCCTTCCTTCCTTCTTTTTGCAGCATCCTTTTAAAGTCATCCTAATAGAACTCTTCATAAACTTTTACAATCAACATGGCATGGCTGGTTCTGCTAAGGAAGCTAAAATGTGACACCATTATCATACAATGTGTGGAGAGATCCCTGAGCTCAGGAAACAGGGCTTGCTTCATTATCCCATCCAGGGCATAAATGGCAGTCTGCTTAGCACAATGAGTTCAGTAATTGCATTTGCTTGTGCTAGGTCCACACTAAGTTTTCAAATAATGCAACCAGACCTAAACATCTTCTCCTCCAGGAAGGTTTGGGTTGCAAAGAAAACATCTTCTCCTCCAGCAAGGTTTGGGTTGCAAAGAAAAGGAAACAATGTTTTCCCCGAGTGCCCAGAAATCAATCCATTGGTGCAATATTTACACTCACAGGGAGCAGCTCTTCAAAATCTCAGACATCTTTCCCAGACCTATCTAAATACTATTATTAATTATGATATTTACTATATTTATTAGTTGCTTTTTTTCCAAAATGAAACTCAAAGTGACTTACCAAAAAATGGTGGCATGAACTAAAGCTGGGGTCTTCTATATGCAAATAATGCACTCTGACATTGAGCTGCAACCACACCATCTAAATTGCTTATTTGCAGGAACTGTCTCCTGCCCTGCCCCTCCAGCCTCTGAAGCAGAACTGCTCTGTGCCCCAGTGTCTTCCTGCTCACTAACCCTGGTGTCTCTTCAGCTTCCAGCACCTCCCCCCCCCCGCCCAGTCTGCTCCTTCTTCTCCCTCTGACCACTCATTGTCATCCTACCACCTCTGGCTCTGAGCTTCTTCCCTGGGGGTTGCATTCAGCCAGTCCAGGGCACATGTGAAGCAGCCCTTAAAAGTCTGCTCAGAACTGACAACAGGTCAAATTCTTTATTCACCATTTTTCTACACTGAATTCCTAAAAAATATTGTTAACTATTCTAAATAACTGAAAACACCATCAACCTCTTATCTTGAGAAAAAGCAAGGTTCCACCTTTATTCTGATTCACAAGCCATCAACAGTTGTGGAAAAGTCAGAGATTCAACAGGAAAATGTTCACATCACTGTGACATGTTCAATTTCTGCCTATCATTCAGCTATTAAAAGCATGAGAGTCCTTCCAGAAAGAAAAGGAGGGGGCAACCCCATCTACTGGCTGCTGTGCCTGTTCAGTTACAGAATATCTGGTCTGTTCATTTCCATTTCAGATTGTAGTAAATGGGAGCATTATTATTATTTTAAATCAGTGCAAGCAACAGGGGGTTTCATCCCAACTCATACTAGAATAATATAGGCCAGTCATAATGAACCAGTTCCTGGGGTAGAATTAATGTGAGATAGTAACGGTGATTAGGTAATTATCAAGCACTGTAAGTATTTAACCTTCCCTATGACAGACACATCTGGCATCACCTGAGCTCACACAGACTCTCTGAAAAGAATTATCAGTTTTAAATTGTGCCATTTAAACTATTAATCAAGAAATTAAGAATAAAGCAGGTCATGCACATATTGTCCTCATGTTTTTAGTATTTTGGCATCACTCATATCTAGGTACTTCCTTTCTGCATTAGTATATAATGAAAATGGGATTGCAAGCATTTCAGGTTAGATAGGCAAATTGGCATTCACTTCCATAAAGGAAGGAGGGATACAGAAAGATGCCTCATCTTCCATCAAACTAACAACCCGCCTAGCTCAGTATTGCTTGCATTGATTGGCAGTGGCTCTCCAAGGTTTCAGAAAGGAAGTCTTTCCAAGTCCTACCTGGAGATGCTGCGGATTGAACCTGGGACCTTCCACATGCTAAGAAAATGCTCTAGAACTGAGCTACAGCCCTTCCCCCTTTTTTCTCCAAGGAGCAGCAAACACCACATTCCACTCTCAGATATTCACATGCAACATTTCTGCACTGTTCACATGCCTCCAAACATGGTGCTTGCAGGACTGATTGTTGGAATGGTGCTTTTAGAGACGAGACTCTTTCGAAGGGTGAATATATCCCTGAACTCCCTTCCTGAATGAGGTTAATCTCTGCTCAGTTAGGGAAGAGTGACTCCTGCCCTAGCAGAAGCAGGTACACAACCTACTCCTGTATAATCTATGAATCAGGACTATTCGGTTCATATTGGCCAGCTAACACCACATAAAACTACACTGATTTAACCCCTTTCTTTTTAATTCAACTCATTTTACCTCAATACTGGACTACTTGTACAAGTGGTTCGCATGCAAGTATTTCTCAATAGCTTGCATGCAGCTTAACTGATCAACTAACAAGTGAGCTGTCCACGGTTCTGATCTCCTGCAAATTATCTGGAAACCAAGCCTTATGAGGAATACAGTGGTACCTCGGGTTGCAGACGCTTCAAGTTGCAGATGTGTCACATTACAGACTCTGCTAACCCAGAAACAATACCTCGGGTTAAGAAATTTGCTTCAGGATGAGAACAGAAATTGTGTGGCGGCGGCGCAGTGGCAGCAGGAGACTCCATTAGCTAAAGTGGAACCTCAGGTTAAGAACAGTTTCAGGTTAAAAATGGACCTCCAGAACGAATTAAGTTATTAACCCGAGGTACCACTGTAGTTTAGAGATTTGGGTATGCTTAACCCAGAGAAGAGAATACTGAGAGGTGATATGATAGCCATCTTCAAATATCTAAAGAGCTGTCACATGGAAGATGGAGCAAGCTTGTTTTCTCCTGCTCTGGAGAGTAGGACCTGAATCAATGGATTCAAATTACAAGAAAAGTCCAGTTATTTACCTAAACTAAAATGGCAATGACATTGTTGCTGAAAGGCTAGCTCTGCATCACCGCCATATCATGCTGACTGATCCTGGTTGAACCAATTCTAGAAGAGAGCTGCCTTCTTCCAGACTACAGCCTGCAGGGAAAAACTGCCCAAGCACACAAAAAGTCCATACAAAAAATCATACTGTAGAGTTGGAAGGGACCCCCAAGGTTCATCTAGTCCAAACCCCCTGCAATGCATGGATCTCAACTAAATAATCCCTGACAGATGGGTATCCATCCACTGTTTAAAAATCTCAGATGAAGAAGATGAAGAAGAGTCCACCATCTTGTGAGGCAATCTGTTCTGCTGTCCAATAACTCTTACAGTCAGAAAGTTCTTCCTTGTTAGGAATCTCTTTTGTGGAACTACTTTTTCATTAAAGTATTAGTGAGGGAGGTTTGTAGAAGAGCAAAGTCTGTTTTGAAAATATTTGGCACATGTATGTTTTTAACTGAACTTCCTATTATGCTATGTGTGCACAATTAAGGAACATCTCATGGCATGATGAACATTTTTTACAGAAATTCTGTCTGAAAATGTGAAAAATATCTAAGGCAGGCTTCCTCAACCTTGGCCCTCCAGATGTTTTTGGCCTACAACTCCCATGATCCCTAGCTAGCAGGACCAGTGGTCAGAGATGATGGGAACTGTAGTCTCAAAACATCTGGAGGGCTGAGGTTGAGGAAGCCTAGTCTAAGGTTTTCAAGGTACCTTAACTCTAGCTTGCTGTTCAGAAATTGCATGATTTTAGTCCAGATATGACACCTGTAAAAAGATTACATGCTGTTCCTATATGCCATTCTATTGGCTGTGCTGAAACATAAATGGTCAATCAATATAATGGTACATGAGAAATTGACACATGAAGTGCTTGCATTCCTGAGTGCCACTGCCTAATCTGAGATAAAATAACACAGTGAATGATATAAGACACTGACAGTGAAGTGCCGTATTACATGGTGATATAATTATCTGATGACATCACTGGATCCTCACAATTCAAATCAAAATAAATTAAAAATCAAAGTGAAGGCTGGTGAACTCAGCTATCATTTTTAATTAGAATTGTTCCAGCTTGGCTTCTAACCATCTTTTATACATATAGTTGCAATTCTCTTCACACTGAAGACAAAATGCCTTGCCGTTGACTTCAAAGGAATGAGGTTTGCTCCTTCATCTTCTAGTTAAGAGACGTCTGCATTCAAGAATCTCCTCCCTATGGAGATCAAATAACATCTTAACCTTGTCTTTGAAAAAAAATAATTAGGCTGACAGCTCAGTCCTCAAAGTTCTACATGGGCCAAGGCACATTACAACAAATGGGTCTAAGACCAACAGAATACTTTGAAGTATACAGCAGATTTCTGAATAAGAAAGCTTGCATTCCAGTGTTCTTAATATTCTATTACTTACTTCTGAATTTTCCTCAATTTCAGAGTTTAGTAAAGTCATAAGCAGCTAAAATAGCTTGAAAGTATTTGTGGTAGGTACTGTATCAGATTTGGTCATGTCCCTGCATGTATTCATATATTTCTTTCTGTTCCATATTCATTCTCTCTAACACAGAGTTTATGTATTGTGCCCACAGTGTGGAGTGAGGAACAGGAGCAAATAACTACACACTAGACTGAAGTGGAATTACATGTCTACAGCTCACAGGGATTGGCATTGCACAGGGCAGAGATTAATTCATTGGGCAGCTTGACTGCTGACCAATATCTCTATCCCAGCCATAGTGCTGGGATAACAATGGGAGTGGAATGAATCTCTGGTCAGTCACAGAATAAACTCATACTGTGATCTCATCATACAACTGGAGAATAAATCAGCTGATGCTGACGATGAGGCTTTGAAGTGTCACCCCCAAAACCCCAGGGTATGTCTTCTCCCACTTGTCCCTGTTATTCATCCAGTCCAGTGCCATTAGAGAATGGTTCACCTGATTCTGCGTCCAATCTAATGTAACACAACCAATGCAACAAGCCAGACTGAATATTTCCAAGAAGTCATCGCTGCCAATCCTCAACTGGACAAGGAGAATTGGACAAGGAGACATACGTATATGCACCTTGGAGCTTCTCCTATAACTTGTATTTGTGTATCTGTTTCTGATCAGTATGAGCGCTCTCCTATATCATAGTTTTAGCAGTCATTTTGTATTCTTCTCACTACATCAAAGAGTCTCTTTCTTTCTCTTTATTAGTAGCCAGTAATATATTAATGCATTCCTTGGTGTGAAATGTGCTCTTAACTATTACCTTGGACACTCATTTAGCTGAATTTGATAGTGACAACACATTGACATTGGTAAGGTTAATGATCCAATCTTTTATTTCGTTGAACAAGTTGAACAACATTTAGTACACTGTTTCACGATGTCCTAGAGAGCTGTCTTGGCTATTACTTTAATCGTGCTATGGCATCTATGCCCTTTAAGTAATTGGCACCATGAAAATATTCTCTAAGTCCTGTCACAATTGATTAGTATTGTGCTGAATTACAGCAAGATTACTCTCTTTTTTTGCTTTTTACTGGAAGATGGCGAAATTTGATGCTTCAGTAAGTGCAACGTTGTTGATTCCAGTGTAAACCACCCAACAAATCCTTACTAGACTTCTAATATCCCACTTAATAACATCACCTGTATCAAGTATGGATACCATTACCCACATCTCACTTACATATTGTGGACACAGAATAATTTGCCAACCAATTCAAAGCACTATGGCTCAACACCACCTTTTGCTATGTTTCTCAACCTTTGACACTGTTGCATGTCTGACACAGTATCTCAAATCTGATGTATCCCATAGATCAGTGGTTCCCAGCCTTTTCAGTATGGTGATCTACAAGTCCAAATCTACTTGGGATGCTGACCCATTGATTTATTATCATATGATTTTTGGACCTTAAGTCTTCAGCAGTTATCAGATTCATGCATTTTAACTGCAGATTTGTCAATTTTATAAATATGATTTGAGATACCCAAGCTGTGCTTAACATCTATGAACATCCTGTGGGCAAGGCTAGGAGAGACAACTGCCATTTATTGTTCTGATTCCCTAAACAAAACAGAGACAAACCTAAGCAAAATTAACATCAAAAAGTTTTTAATGCATACTACCAGCACTGACTTCTCTTATGTATCAAATAAGCACCCTTCCCCCCCATTGTACCCTATATTGTGTTTGTAAATACTAGAGGTATATATAGACACCACTTAATTATTTTACTTTTGTTACCACTTGTGTATTAACCATTGTTTCTATCTTGCAATAAATCACATATTCTTTGTTTCTAGCCTTTGTTGTCTGATTGCTAATGCCCCCAGCTAAAAGTGTATAAGGGTAATTTGACCTATGATCCCAAAATGCATGTGTCAGTTGAGCACATGCATCTCTGCATACATGAGTAAAGGGGTTGGGAAATGGTAACGTGTATCAGCTCACAGAGTTCAAAATGTGGTAAATTAGCCCTGGTTCATTTGTGCGTCTTCCTGCTCACCTGGTCTCCTAAGCCAAAAACCTGCCCCGTATGCACTACTGTGGGTGAGTGAACACACTTCACTGTGCTGTGGGTCTGTCTGTCTCATTACCTTGCAAGGAATTTCTGTAGGTAACCACTGGCTCTTTAGTATATCATATGGTTTCAAGAACACATCCCTGAACGTGTGTCCAAAATAAGCATTTTACGTGAATAACACGCCAATGGAACTGAATATGCCATTTTTGAAAGCAACGTATCCCATTCAATGTGTAGCATAGAGCAAGCAGGTTGGGAGGGTGATATCCCATTCAGGGCAAGGAGCCAGGAGCAACAGTATTGAAACGATGACATCTGGAAAAAGAAGTGGCATTTGGTGGCATTGATTTGGAATCTAGCCAAAGTATTCACTATGGGACTTGGAGACGCAAACACAACAGCATAAAATAAGACAGACAGATCTTAACGGTGGCTGCTATTTGTCCTTCCACCACCTTCTCTTTTTCTTTTAAATTACCCTTGATTGTGTAGCATCTGCTCCTTTCAAGCCTGCATATGCTTTTCTTTTTACATCTGCATGTGCCTGTCTAGAAAAGGCATAAAAGCAACTGAAAAACAAATATCCATCAGAAAGTTTTCTTTCAAAGCCTACTGTAAGTCAAATAGGCTGGCAAGCAGAGCAGCTCAAAGCCTTACATACAAGTACTGAGTAATCTTATCTATCTAGGTAATCATTCTGAGAGACCAGTAACATTTTTAGAAGAGGCAAGACCCCAGGAAGAGACTTGTAATTGAAGTGGATTTGGCAGGCAGAATGGCTTCTCGGCAATGGAAGTTTAGCTGAGGTACCTGAAGAAAGAATTTCATATCTACACAGAGGCAGCCATCACAAAATTCAAGTATATTTGCACCAAGGCTTTGCTTACCGGGGTCAGGTTTTTTCACTGTTTCTCATAAGGTGGACAGTGAGTCCCTGAACAATTAATGATGAAAGACAAGCCTCTCTCAGCTTTCAGAGATGTTTCATAAGTCCAGACATCTACAAGTTGATCCCCTGTTGAAATACTGTGAGTTTCTCCTAGACATGGATCAGGGGTTCCAGTGGCCCCATGTAACTGAGCTCATAGCCTTAAGTTATGTTTCCCTTCTCCACACCTGGTAATTGAAAGCTTCAGACAGCTTTACCTGCTACTCTCTGCTTGTTCAAAACTTAACAGGCGCACAAGCAAGTTCCAGTTCTCAGCCAGCCTAGTTTTTAATTTTATTAATGACTGTACGTATGTATATATGTATCCCACCCTGCATTACATATGATAATGGTGCAGGTCACAACAAATAACGAAAAACAGATAAATGCAAAACCAAATCCATACATTCTTGAAGTTCTGACATCAGCCTGCTGTACTCCCTGCAATGCCTAAGGCTACTCCCATCTTAAATCCTACGGTCAATGTAATATCATGTGATTATGCCCTGGAAATGTCTGTAAGTAAACACAGGGCAAAAATGTGAGCTCAAAAATGTGAGCCGTTCCTACACTGGAATCGTTGAGACTCATTTTAAATATGGTCCAGATTCAGCTGAGCCTTGATAAACCCCAGGATGAAGTTTGCTTTCCACCCAACCCATTAGGCCTTCTTTCCTTGGGGAAAAAGTATTTGGTGGTTTCAATATAATAGTGTAAGTCATGGAAACCTCACCAATTCTAGGTTGTACTGGTGCACCAGCCACTTAACTGACCTTTCTATCAAAGAAGAGCTGAAACAGCTTTATGACCTTTGACTGGATCCCAGCTCCTTATATGAAAACCCAATTAGGATACTCTCACAGTTTTAAAGCAGCTTTTGCCATTGAGAACTTGAGGTTTGGACTATTTTCTTCATATGACAGCACAGTCGCTTCCAGCCATGACAGGCTGTTTCATGATCTATGGTGTTATAATAGCAAAAGCTGTTCTTTATTGCTAAAAAATCCAAGCAATTCCATCTCCAATGCAACACAGGGGCTGAACATAAATCAATTATATATTTTTGCTATCTCCAGTTGGTTCTCTGACAGTTCAGTCTCATAGAGCTATATAGCTGTACAATCCAATGCAAAAGAAGATTTACCTTAGGTCTTAAAGTGATCCCCATTTACAAACATCAAGATGTATTTGGGGTTTTTCCCCCAGCTCACTTCTTTAAGGTACTTCCTTTCCTGACCTTTCCTATAGCAATACCTGCAAGTAGATGAGCTGCTCCTTTATTGGAAACTTCCTCAATCTCCTTATCTGTATTCCTGTCGCCACTCTGGCCTTCTTCCCTTGTATCCTTCTAAGGCTGGATAAGATACAATTTTGAAGCTGCAGCTACCCAATTATGCATTGGCTCTACAAGGTTCCTGGCACTTTATGTTGTCCATATCTGTTTTCACACTGGTAAAATCCATGATATTTGTGATTATCAGTTTACATTTCAAAATATATTCCTGTGCTACAGGGATTAAAGGCAGGACAACATTATGTAACTGTTTTGCAGAACCCAGACAGATGAAAACTTGGAATATATATTGGAATGAATGACTCTGAGAGTGGATTCAAGTATAATTATATCCATTGCTTCCTACTCCGCTCACGAAAAAGTTTTTCTATTAAAAAAAAGTAGTAGTCAGTTGCAAAATTGGATATGTAATTTTTAAAAATTGAATCCTTGGGATAAAGGGAATAAATGAATATTGTATTTGTCAAATAACTCAAGTACACACGTGACAAGTGGATTATTGAGTAACTGGACAGGCTTGATGCTAACTGTAGACTAAGGTAGTAAAACAGAGATGGGTAACCTGTGATCTTCCAGACATTGTTGGACCCCATGCTATCAGCCCCAGACAGTTGTCAGGAATGATGGGCTCTGTAGTCCAGCAGTTTCCCAATCCCTACATTAGAAGAGCAGATAATGCTCAGGGGTTGCAAGTAGAGCAGCAGCAAAAATAAAGAGTGGAGCTAGTATGAGGAGCTGCCATTCCTTTAGCTTTAGTTGTTAAACCCCTAGTGGAATCAAGATTGTTCAAGTGAAAGGCACATGAGCCTGATATGTTCATGTCTGCTGAAACATTGCAGCCCGTCACACAGCAGGCTGTGAAAAATAAAACCCTGCTTTTAAGTGATATTCTTGCCTTTCAACACCACATAGAGTAGACAGGGTACATTCAATACATAAGCTTAGCACCAGCAGTCAACCAGGATGAGCACTTGGCAAGGTCCCAAGGGGCTTAGAAGTGTCCGTCACTGGTACGACCTGGCTTTGCTGCCTCAGGCTGTTTTAGCAGTGGGTCAGTGGCAATGTTGCTTTTCAGTGGGAGCAATTCTCAGCTTCCATCTGCAGTGGCTGCCTGCCATATGAATTTACCTAAAACATAATGCCCAGCCTACAGATCATTTCATAGATTTTTACAGTGTTAGGTTGGTGTGTGTTTTTTGTGTGTGTTTTTTAAGGAAATGTTTAATGTCCCCTAGTGCTCTGTGGGCATTTGGTCTGAAAATAGACAAAACCGCCAAACTGCAGACAAGTAGATGTGGGGAGGGGGGGTGCTAGGCACTTCAAAAGTGTGTGTGTGTGTTGTTGTTGTTTCATTTTACTAGGGAGAAGTAAAAGGAATTCAGTTACCTTCCTGTGTGTTTGTGGACACCAGTTCAATGGCATAAGTTGCCCATATTCCAAACTTGGTTCAGGAGCCTCTAGGGGTATGAGCCTAGGTTTTGAGATTTGGGCCCTAGATAACATGGCCAAGCTAAGCAGAATTTGAAAGAGGTGTAAGTCTATCCTTGCTCAAGCCCACTCCACCCCTGGAATGCCCCTTTTGTGTAATTTATGCCTACATAAATTATACTAGCAGAGCCAGGTAAGGGACTTACGCTGTCGCATCTGCAGTTCAACTGTGGGTAAGAAATTTATGTTGGCATAGGCCTGGCGGAGCCCCAGCTCAGCTGAGAAACCTAGGCATCCACTGAATCCAAACTCTCTCATCCCACTGGATCTTGTGTTTGGACTGTGCTGTTTTTGTGTTATTTTTGTATACTGTTTCAAGATTTTTAAAGATTCAAAGTGGTCTAGAAATTATTTTAATTAATTAATTAATTAATTAAATTATTCCTTTAAAGGTTAAGACAAAGGTCCACTTCGTGAGCTGCCAGCAGTCAAGACAAAAACTCTCAATAAGCTATAGTACACATCCAATCAGAAAAACCATAATTAACCTCAGGTTACACCCTAAATTATTATTCAGCCTGTGGACAGCTGCTTCAGGAAATAACAATAAAAAAATAATTTTAACCTAGCTATGAGAGAAGATAACCAATAGTGTGACAGAATGATAATGACAGGTGTCAAACAGGGACATTGAAAATGGTCATAAAAGACCAAAAGCAGCGATCACAGCAAACAGCCACAGTTGGGAGCACAATATTAGGTTTTTTCTTTTCTTAATCCACAGAGATGTAAAATGCTGGAAAATAAGACGAAAGTGTTTCTTGTCTCTGTGTGAAGAATCCATACAATTAACATGCTCAGGAGGTCTCTGCAACAGATGCTTGTTAGCCTAAACCGGGCACCAAAGAGCTTCAACAAAGCACAGAGTCATGAGCAGATAGGTCTTTAGTATAAAGCCGTGTTTGCCTGCAAGCTGTATTTAATGAAAGCCATTCTCCACCACCACTCCTCCTTTGTTTTTTGTTTGTTTGTGTGTTTGTTTTTCCTGAATCTGAGATATTGGCAACCATTTCCTACTCTATTTTTTTAAGTATCTCTTATAAAAAGATACGGCATTATTGAATAGTCCCCTGCAGCAGCTTGTGACAGTTTTACTGCAATTTTTTGTTATCTTGCAGGAGGGCACAGCTGTGTTTCTCAATTGAAATTCAGGTTGTAGATTGAGCAACACAAAGCAAAATATGCCCTTTTCTAAAGCTAAGGCCTGTCCAGTCATGGGGACAATAACCCTAGGCTGGTCTGACACTAAGGTGAACAATGAAAGGTGTTTGGCTGTTTGCTATAGGAGTTTATGTGCAGCTGAGAAAGCCCCTAGAGGTGCATGCAAAGGCTTGGAAACAGGCACAAAGGTTTATCAGCTGCTTTCTTCTTCACATTCAGTTTGAGGTCACTTCTAGAGGTCCCCCTGAATTTTGCAGACAACCATGCAGCACTGTCTTTGGAAGAAGGAATTCAGGAGTTCTGTTGCATGCATGGAGCCGTCACACACACACACACACACACACACACACACACAGATTAGTAGCCCTATGCCCCACACCCAGAATACATATTTTGTCTCATACCTGCTTTCCATATTTCTTGTTACCGTAGCTGGGTTACTATCCTTTGCTAAGCAGATTGCTTGCTAATAACCAGGGATGATTGATGTTTCCTCAACAGATGCTACCAACTAGGGATGCTTTCCTGAATGGGCAATTTACCTGCAGGGTTGATTCTAAGTTGAGTGTTCTGTCATTGGGTGAATGTGACGCAGCTAAGGCAGAGGAACAGACAGCTTTTAGCTTGAGCTTGCTAAAAATGGGGAGTCCATGGGGTGTAATTAGGATACAGCATTAGCAGTTATGCTATGTGTTTTGAGGCATCAGCCTAGAGGAAGGATTTCACCTGTATCATTCATCTGATGAAATAATGTACCCTGAAGAAGTGATATGTTCTCACAGGATGATTAACTGTGGAATGATGTGTTTGAAATGCTATCCCATGACATTGTTTTAAATTACAGTTGCATTGTCACCTATCTAGAACCCCATGTAGGTATAGTATTCATATGCCCATGGACTGTTATAGTAATTTCATTTTAATGAATGCAAATCCTTTTGGATTCATGGGTTGCACTGAAATCAGTGCCACAAGATCTTAGCAAGTGGGGAGCTCCTATCTGTACCCATAAGAAATCATTGCATCTGATGTCCCAGCTCATTTTGCAATGCTGTGCCTCATTCTCAGATGACCCTGATTTGGGACATAGTATAAAACTACCAAATTTGTCAAGTATTAATTTTCCGGTATGTGTTGGATTCATCCTTCTCCTGTTTCCTATCCCTCCAAGTCTTTGTGTCTCATTCCCTCATGTATAAAACTGGGTTCTCCTTGATTGCATGGCCTTGGCCCTTTCTCCACAGGTCCTCCTGAGTAGTTCCTGCTTATTACTTTCAGTAACAGCTTTTCATTTGCATTGGCTGCACCCACTTCCATCAGCCTTGCCCCAGCTCTGAATGCACAAAAGCCACATATGCTTATTTAGAACCATCAGAGACAAATGAAATGACCTCATTTAAAAAAATGTTTTATTCAAGTGTTTTGCAATTGCTCTTCCCTGCTCTCCTCTTGCCCTCCCTGTGGGCCTTTCCCTCCACCCTCAAGTTGAGTCTTCCTGGAACAGGCTACATATTTGTCTCTTGCTTCCCTGCACACCCATTATTATGGGGGGTGCAGGAGTTCAGCTCAGCACCTCTGCTCAGTGGCTCGAAGTGGGTTGAATTGTAGCCAGCGGCAGGGGGGGGGGATAAATGTAGCGTAAGATGCCTTTTTCCATAGCAAACTGCAAATTGCCTCAGCAGCACGGTCCACAAAAGGTTCCTGCAGAGCGAATTTATCTCCCATTGTCGTCCCGAAGAGGGGAGCGGATAAGACCAGGCATTTTATTTTTAAAAAGTCACATTCGATCTTGTTCAGCTTGGAGTCCACAGCACTTTAAAGGACTTTCCACGGGGAAAAGTACAAGAATGCAAGCCCGAGAATGCGGCAGAGATAAAGGGATTTTATTTTTAACAGCAGACAGGGTTCATGACCATGTAAGCATTTCAATTTCTAAGCCCCTCTCTTTGGATAATATAGTTTGCCAATGTGAGTGTTATGTCATCTAATGACCCATGGGGCAGAAGGAAGCTTGGCAGCAGGAGAAGGGGAATAGGAGGAATTTATCCAGTAATGATTCTCATATTCTGCCTTAAAAGGGGGAAAGAGACATGGAGTTTATCTCAGTCTCTTGATCTCCATTACTATAGTGCCACAGACATGGCTTTTTCCAACCAATCCTGTTCACAGTCTCCCTAGCTCACACTGTGATGCTACAGATAAGCACAGTTACTGTGCCACACACAGTGTGACTAGTAATAGCCACAGTGAGAAATATCACCTGAAAATGCTGTAACACAAAGACTAAATGAAATCAAAAGCTTTGCATTTTTAAAAACAAACATTTTAATGTTACATAGCAATAATAATAATAATAATAATAATAATAATAATAATAATAATAATCCTACAGTTGGGCAAAAGCAGCACAACATTGCAAGCTACTAAGAACAGAAATCCATTAATATAGTCCTCATATGAAAGATCAAGGAATGGCAACTATGAGCCAAAGATGGCATAGCTGAAGATGGCATAGCCAAGAATTGTGACAACCAAGGTCAAAATGGTTGAGCCATAATGGTAAATTAATAAGTAGCCTTCCCACAGCTTATTTTGACCTGAGCTCAAAATCCAGAGTTCAGGTTTGACTCATAAGTTATTTAATGAGTTCACCGGCACAATCACATCTTTGACAGTGAAACTGCTATATTTCTTTCCCACTCACCTGACAAAAGTGATATTGGGGGCCTTGCAAAATCTCCCTTCCTTCTTCCTTCTTCCCTCACTCTCTCCATCTTGGATAATGTCAAACTAGAAATCCACAAGAAACAATATTGAAGATTTACAGCTATGACATTACTCTTGTGATGTATGTTTATTGTATGTAATATTGTTTTTAATATTATGTTTTAATGCTGTAACCCACCCAGGGATCTTAGGGTGAATAATATTTATTTGCTTAGAAAATTGCTGTTACTTTTCACTACAGAACGGCTTTCAATGTTATAAGAAAAACAACTCATGTTTTTTTAAAAAAACAATAGCCCTCTTTAAGCATACTAGCTGGGGCTGGCTTTTTGCTGCCTGAGGCAAAGGGCAAGATCTATCCCTCCCATTCCATGTACAGAATCCAATTGGCAACAGAATCATACCTCAACACTGGCAATGGGACAGTGCCCTTCACTACACCTGTGGGTAGCAGGCTAGCTTTAGGATCCTGGGGGATAGAGGGCTGTTGCTCTGCCCACTCCCTAGCACCTGCAGCCTGAGGCAGCTGTTTCAGTTTGCCTTATAGTAGGGCCAGCCTTTGTAAAAGTGACATGTAATATCTTCTACAGCTCTAAATCACTCAGGACACCTCCAAGGGAAATTGACCCTCCAACTCATGGGGGCCCCGTCATGGGGGACAGTGGTGACAGAGCAGAAAGCACCCTTGCTTTCCCTGATGTCCCTTTGTTTCTCGTGCAGTTGGGTTGTCTGAAGAGGGATGGCATAAAAATACATTCCTATATTTTATGACTAGCTTCCTAACTATATGAAAATTTAGGACTGTCACCACACAGCCCCCTATTGGAGAATTTGTAGTGCCTCATAACAATCCTGGGTTTGCAGGACGGCAGGGCCAATTAAGGGAACAGAAGAGAAGGCAGGTTGCATAACTGCAGTGGTTGCCGCATGGGAGCTAAAAGGGAAGGGAAGGAAGAGTGGGATGTAGTGGGAGAGGTCTGGATAGCTAAGGAAGGGTAGGTTGTTGATGATGATTAAAAAAGAAAAAACCGTTAACAAGGAAAAATAGCAGAGACGGCTACAACACAGAAGCTCACACCAAAAGGCTAACACAACAAAGCTTTTCCCAACTCACTTTTTGCTGTACGGAAGCCTTGTCTAAACTGCAATCCCACCCACCCACCATCCTACTGCCGCTTCCTGACATTGTGAGGATGCTAGGAAGCAGCCACTGACAAAGTCACTGACAGAGCCAATGCAGCACTGAACCGTCTTCAACCAGATTTCAAAAATAAATAAATATCTTCAAAAGGCAAGTAAAAATATTGGACAGAGGAGAGAATGGAAAGTCAGCAATGCTCAGATTAGCACTATTGGTCAGCTTTCCAGCATCAGTCTCTCCTGATAAAATACTGCAGCTAGATCAGATGTCAGGCCACTTTAGCTTGGAGATATGCACACTACCCATCCGTAGGAAGGTGGTCAAGGAAACAACATCTAAGGCAATTTTCTCCATGTATTCATTTTCTCTCAGGCTAGAGGAAAACAGATTGACCTTTTTACAATTCATTGTGATATTCTGGGAAAAGAAATACCCCGGTGTGCCATGTTATTAAAGTGAGAAATACATTATGCACATTTTATGTGCTTATCTTTATAAAGGAACATTTGAAAATAAGAGAGTTTGCTCAGACACTGTAGCATTGGTAAATGACAGCAGTCAAAAACTATCATCCTTATGTGCAACAAAATATCTCACTCCACTCCCACTGAAAACAACCCAGTTTCCTTCAAAGCAGCAATGAGGAACCAAATGTCGTCCATATGTTGAACACCAGCTCCAGCCAGCATGGGATGATGGGAGTTGTAGAACAATAACACCTGGAGAACACAGGTCTCCATCCCTACTATAAATAATTTTGACCTGGACCTTCACTGTGGTTCCTTCTATTAGGGCAGTATTTCTTGAATCATCTTGTAAAAGAGAGGGCACAACCTGAAGCTTTAAAGGTCTTTGCTACATTTTTTTAGAATACTGGTTTTCTTTAGCAAATAAATGAAGAGATTGAAGGTGTGTGTACATCCTCATAATTACAAAAATAAGCTGGCCATATTTTACTGTGTGACTGTTTTAAAACTGTTGCTTGTTTTTAACTGCTCTTGGTCTCGTATTTGTTACTGTTCTGGCATGTGAGTTTTTGCAGAAAAGTAGGGTATAAATTCATTATCACCACCACCATTTGCAAATATTTATAATGTGGCTTAAACAGCAGAATCAGTTATCCATCCCTGTCATCAATAAATGTATCAATGAGAATATCGACTTAAAGCAATAAAACTATCAATGTACGATAGTTTTGTAGCATAAATATTGTAACATAACCAACTTTTTCTTAAAATGACAGTTAGTTCAGCTGTTTATTTACCTATATGTAGAATGTAAAATCCATCTACATCTTTGCAGACAATGGGTTTTCACACATTAGATTTTTGCCTAAGAATCAGAGCAAAACCCGTGAGCTTCAGAATTCATTTTTTGGGATAGAGCTTACCACTGGTGAGATATATATTTAAAATTAATTATTATTTCTTTGTGAAAACAAACTAATTAGTGGTGTAAAATTCCTGCACATCATGGAATTGAGTGGACTACATCCATGTGACTGAAGCAAAAATATGAAGAAAGGAATGTGAGAGTTAAATTGTATAACTAGAGTTATACAAAGTGACTAGAGTTCCTTTGGAAGATACATGTGAATATTCATCCTGAAGACTTTAGAATAGTTTATTCTAAGAATAGACTTTAGAAGAATAGTTCTTCAGATGAAGAAATAAATTTTCTTCAAGTCTTTCAGCATCCTTATTTACTAATAAGTGCATGCTTGTCAAAATGTTTTTTTACAAGCGTATTCTTTTTTCACGTCTATTCCATTGCTAATTGCTCTAAAATGCTATATGGCTTAAGCTTTGTCTTTAAGTTGGAAAAATCACTTCCTGCACAATAAATAGCACTCATTCTAACATCTCAACTGAGAGAACATAAGTGAACAATTAGAGCAGAGCACAAATAATTTTTAAGTCAAGACCTTGGCGGGTCATGGACTGTAAAGTTTAATGTGCCTGTGGCTCCTGGCTTGATGGCAATTACATATAGTGAAATGAGAAGTGTCTCATAATTCTGTTCAGAATTGGAAACGTCTTCCCCTTCTTTGGCCATTAGTATTCTATGTAGTGCTCAGTCATTTAGTCAGAGGTACATGTAAGTGGTTGTTTGGATTGGTTCTTTTAATGCACTGGTGGTTCTTCTATCTTTTCATTCATTACTGGTAAGTGAGATTCGCACACCCCCTGCTTGCTTATATTGCACTGGCTGAAAATATTTCCCCAAAGTTTCAAAATTAGTTCAGCTTTTCTAATTTCAAAACCAATCTAAATTTTTTTTTATCAACCCTACCCTACAAACCAGGAAACCCATTTGCTCTGATCCATCAATCCATTCAGGCCTCTACCATATCACCTGTCTCCATCCATAAAAGGAAAATGTAAAATACAAGACCATTAGTTATTGGTCTAAACTCTGAAACATTAGACTAAAAGTTGATCTGCACATTCAGAACACTATTCTGTGTTCAAAATTCAAACTCTAGTGGTCAAAGATAGAGAAGACATTTCTCATTTTGCCTAGAAATATGGGGCTATTTCCCACATTTTAGTGGAGGCAATTACTTTGAACCTCTGCACCCATTTTCAAAAATCCTTGGAAAGATGCAAAGCAGACAACAATGTGGGACATGCCTTGTAGATAGAATCAGTATCAGCATGGAAGAAGCTGTGCACGTTCAGGATACTATTCTATGTTTCACATTCAAATAAAGCTCATTCCTCTACACTTGTTTTATAAATGTCCAGAAACAACACAGATTGTGCCAGAATGCTCTCTCTCTCTCTTGAGTATAGAGATACTTGAATGAAAGTTGGCACACACATTTATGAAATTCTTTATTTGATGTTCAATCACTTTCTCAAAATCTGTGCCCATTTTCAAAGGTGGGACGTATGCAAAAACTATTAATGACATATCAGAGACAAAAATCTCTAAAACACTGTTAATAGAAGTTAACAAATCCTGTAAGCATTACAGTCCCTAAATCCAACACTGTGTGACATCAACTCAGCAGGAACCTATCTGTGTCACTAATTATATAGTTCTCTGGCTCCAAGACATTATCAGTGAATAAATTATAATAAGGAACAGTTAGAGTTCAATAATGAACTTAGCAAAAGATAATAAGATAGTCATTAGACTGACAGAGCTTTGCCTGGTATTGAGGAGAGAACTGTGCTCTCTTAAGCAGTTCTTCTGCTAATCGAGTGTGCCATCACATGCAGGAAAACACATATTTCAATTAGTCTGGAAGAAAACACCAAGGGGAAGCCCTCCACCCACTGAGCCAGCCCTAGACTGGGATCCAGATGATTTGGCCTATCATCTCACTTCTGCAATCAATGTGTGAGCAAAATGCTTGGAGAAAGACATAGGCAGCCTGGGGATGATGAGCAATAGATGGATTACGCTTTCAGATGCTTAATATCATCACAGGATTTTTCTGAAGGATCCCTCCGGGAGACCTCATGGGAGTCACAATGGGTGGGAGAGGACTAAGTGTTCTGACAGATGTTGCTGCCAAGAGCAATAGGGTATACCGGAAAGTAAGAGGAAAGTAGTTACAGGAATGAGTCACTGCCAGTGTCTTGGAGCAATGATTGCTCTGTAGATTTTACTGGCCCAAATGTACTGGCAATAATATACGTTGAAGCTGTGGCCCTCCAGATGTTGTTGGACTCCAGCTCACATCAGCCCCAGCCAATATGTCCAATGCTCAGAGCTGATCAAAATGGTAGTCTAATGATATCTGTAAGGTCATAGGTTCCCCATTCTTGCCATATGGATTCTAAATGTTCATCAAGGTGATTACATGCACATTTCACTCCTTAAACTGTCTACAAGTGCTCCAAATCAACGTTCAGCTGTTTTCTTAGTCATCTTACTTCCACAGATGTTCAAGTTATTTTGTTTGTTCTGGCTTCCATAACTGACCCTTCAGATGGATTGAAATCTTTATGGTAAAAAGGAAGCTGGGAAACAGAAGGTGTAGAATGTTTAGCCTGTGGTCTCTGTGACTTACAGTGTGCTGATGAACTTATAACAGGGATTTATTCACCCAACTAAGATATAGAAGAAGGCAGAATAAATGTCACTCAGATGTGTCTGGACAACAATCTGGACTAGTGTTTGCCAGAACGCTCAGGGATCATGAAAACAAATACAGAAACCTTGGCTTAACAAGAATATCCAGAGCCTCCATATACAGCAAAGTCTAAGAACAAAAGATATTAGAAATGGTATCTCATGAATTCCACAAAATTATGCCTTATCACTACTGTATATCAGACAGAAAACATTTCTTTGAGCTCTAAATCCATGACAGTTTGCATACTTTTGGCTATAACATCAAGTTGGTGAAATATAGGCTTCTAAAAACAATGCTAGCAGGCAGGGGTGGTGGGTCCCGTTTACCACTTGAGGCAAAACAGGAAGTGCCGCCCTGTCCTGCTGCTGCCACCACCACCAGTGCTATCATAACTGAGACCACTGAGACCGCGTTCACCACCCACACTGCTGTGTCCACTGTCTGCCTCTTTATTTATCTGGGTAAAGAGGAATGTTTTTGCTTGGTGCCTAAAGACATGCAATGATGGCACCAGGTGAGTCTTGTGCTGACAAGGTGGAAGCAGGGGGGGGACAGTGTTCTTGCACTTCTCCATCCCATTCCCAAATATAAATCAACAGGAAAACACATTTATTTGTAATGTCAATGGGAATGTTGTTTTGTGTTTGTGGGGGAAGGAGAAAAGTCTGCTTGGAAATGAGTCATCTCTGCATGCAAGGAAGGCAACTGTTTTGGGGGTGGGAAGCCCTTTATGGATTTTCCTGTCCCTAGCCTGGTCTTCTAAGTTTAGAATCTGAATCGAGAGATCTTGTTTTTAATAATAGTAAGCACAATTAATTACAAGTAATTTAGCAAATGTCTTCATGGCCACAAATGCATTAAACGGAACAGATTAAATGTGATTCTGGGAAATTATACATTTTAACTCCATCTTTGATGAGTATGTAATGCATAAACTCCCACAGCACCACACAGTATTTTGAATTGGGGGTCTTTTGAACAGGGAATTGCCATGCAGAGTTGCACTGTAACTGAGCTGGTTTATGAAGCCAAAAGGAATGAAGCACAGAAACATGTATTAAAGGGGGGGGTGGAGAGACTCAATTATTTGATGAAATTAAATGTATGACTGTCAAGTAAGAAAAAGCAGAAGTCAGCCATTCTCTGTCTTTAATAAATGGAGGCACATAATGGAACAGTGTTGGTGAGTTCGGAAAGAGCATTGCTTTGTACACACACACAAAGGGGGAGCCTAAAATACACTGGCATCTAATTCAGCTAACATCAATCTACTCAACTGAATGTATTCCATTTCCCTGTTGGAAGAATGTTTCATTGCTGAAATGTCTGTTCCTATTGTTACTTTAGTCATAAATTCCTTAAAGTTTATTGAAATGTGATTGTTCTCAAATCAATCAGACAATTTGGCTAGCTGCTGTTGAATCAATACACAAAGCAAGCAAGGTACCCACAAAATGGTGGCAAGGGGCCTATTGCTGAGGGCAAGACCTACCACTTCTCTCCTACTCCCGTTGACTTTTGACACACCCTCCTTTTCTTTGGCCCCTGCTTCTTTCAGTCCTCTGCCCCTCCCTTTCTCAACCTTGGGTTCCCAGGTATTGCTGGACTACAACTCCCATCATCCAGTAAAGAATGATGGGAGTGGTAGTCCACCAACATCTGGGAGCCCAAGGTTGGAAAAGGCTGGGCTAGAGAATGCACTGGGACCCAGTGATTCAAAGCCACCTGCACATTCTTCCCTATCTGCCTTACTCTCATGGAAGCCCATAAGTTTTGTCTGGACTGCGAAGGGGAGAGCAACACCAGCTGTGACTTATAGACACCTTCTTTTTCTTTTGAGCTTATGTTTTGCTTTGTTGCTACTATAGACAAAGGGGGAGAGGTTCTTGCTGTGGATGCTTGTGGACAATGACTCAGGCGTTAGAGCCTGGATGGGCAGGAGAACAGGGGCGAAAGGTGTTAAGTTGCACAAAAATCACACAGGCAGAATCTATTGGCCAAGAGTGACCTCCTCCTTTGTGTGAGAGGCCAAAGGCAAGTGAATCGGTTGTCATGAGTGAAAAATGGGGTAGGAATAGTTGCTAAAACCATTGTTGGTTAATCTGTTTGAATATCCCATTATTATTATTTGTCTAGGCATTTGATTAAATGGAAAATTTTAGTTTTTATCTTCATTGTGATTTTGTTTGTTTTCCTTAAAGAATCGTTAATTTGCTGTTTATTGGACCTGCTGATATGATTTTGTAATTTTTGTATATTGCTTTTCTCTATCTCTTTATCCCTCCCTCCCTCCCTCCCTCCCTCCCTCTTCATCTTTATTACTTTGCTCCCTGCCTCTGGGGCTGAAAATATGCAGTGGAGAGTTGGCAATAAATACTGTAAATAAATAAATAAATAAATAAATAAATCTGCACCAGTGTGATGGCTTGTGAATGCTCTTCGCAAGAAATGCTTCTGCTCCCTTAGAGATACATATATACAGCCTTTATTTTACATATGTACAAGCAGCGCATTGCAATAATGCATCCGAATCCTCCCGCTCAGTTTCTGGGAGTGACTTATGCCAGCCCCTTCTCCAACAGAAAAGGCGGGAAAGTTTCACGTGATACCTCTGCCCCCTCCTGTTTAACACTCTCCTTTTTTGGCAGACGGAATAGGCATTGTTTCACTGTCTGTGCCAGAACTTCCTGTGTAGTGTTGAGGCTCTGGTTCAACATCTGTGAGCCATTCCACCTCCTGGCTTTCCCCTCTTTCCTCAATCGCCACTTCCTGCCCCCCTTCCTCTGCCTGTCTCTGCTCCTCCCCTTCATTCTCTGGCAATACCATGACAACCAGTGATGTCCCCTCAGTCATAAGTGATTAAGTGGACATTTACTGGAAAGCTGAATGGTACCTCAGAAAGGAGAAGAAGAAGAAAAACCCAGCTTATCATATATAGCAGCACTAATAGCAAAGTGAAAATGATGCCTAAGAAGCCAAAACAGCACTATCCAGGCTCAAGAGGGTGTTGTCTATATGCATGGGGTTTGCAAAAGTATAAAAACATCTACAAAAAAACCTTTTTTCAAAACCCACCAAAGAAACTTGGCCAACAATGAAAACTAACGAGCTGGATCTGTAAATAAACTTTCTCGCTGAATCATCTGTGATTCATAAGGGGGGAATAAAACTTTCCAAATGATGCTGCAAAAAAGAGAGGGGGAGAGAGTTTACATCAGCCCCACAGGATAGAATGAAAGGGCTGAATTTCTTTGATTTGTTTGATTCACTGAGAGGATATAAAAGAGAAGCAGCAAACACCTGGCCAGATTATCTCTGGCCAAGATACTAATGGAAAGAAAAATATCAGAATAGATGAAAATTAGGTTGTTTCTCGCTCAGGGAAGTTGGCAGAGGAGATCAAAGTGTTTCTGTCAATGGTGTCTGGCCTTTCATTAGTGGCAAAAGAATGCCCTGATTAATGGGTATGGGGCAAGGCTGCCATTGGCCTTGATGAACTGGGATACACTCAACAGAGTTCAGGGAGGGGAATCAAACTCCAAAGAGTTTCAGCAATCACAGCCAAGATGCTGACAAAACCTGTAACTTATCATTGTCTGAGTTCAGTCTCAAAGGGGGGAAAATGTCAGAGTCATTTCCAGATTACTCACAAAGAATCAATAACCAAACAGGAAGACCCCAATCCAACTGCATGCCCAAGGAGCCTTCTTCAAAATACAGAGATTGGACTGATCAGGTGTTCAGCTAGAGAGCTGTCTGAAATTCAGGCATTCCTTACTCCCACCCAGACAGATTTCTGAAGAGGAATCCATACACAATCCTAGCAGTTTCATCAGAAAGAGGAACCCTTCCAGCAACATTTGTGCATGTCGTTCCTCTTTCAGCTTGGAATGCCTGCTGGAAACCATGCACTTCTGTGCATGGATGGCCCTTTGGTAAACAAGGGAGTGTGCCATCAATCTGATGTATACTCTCACTTTCTCCACAGACAACAGGTGTGATGCTTATCTTATTCAACAAAAATCATGGATAACAGATTTTTATTAATTTATTTATGCTGTACTTTGCAGATCTGTACAGAAAACGGCTAGCAAAAACAAAACAAAACAAAAGCACACAAAGCAAGGAATTATGGTAATAACAACAAAAGCTGTCATCATCATGTAAGTGAGTAACAAGGATCCCAGTGCCCATGGGTAACCTTTGCTGGCCTGTCAGAGTCCCAGCCACAGGAAGAGAAGCTGAACTAGAATACAGATACTTAGAAAGGTATGTGACACACTGGTTCCTTAAAAAGCCGAGAGAAAGGTTTTTAAACATTTCTACTGCCAAAGGATTCAGGATATATCTGCAAACATTAACTCGTATCATTCTACCATGAGACAGCTTGAGATTGGAAAATGTGCTGGTCGCTGATTCGAAACTGACCAGATGGAGCAATAACTTGAGTGGGTGGATTAGCAATTCATGGGACTCATCATCTATGTTTGGGGGATGAAAATTATTGTAGCAGCTGTTATTAATAATGAGATATTTTTGTGCTGCATATGGCACTTCTCTTACTTTTATGACACCTGACACATAGTACATGTGTTGGTCAACAAAACATTATTGAAGGAGTCATTCATCATTTGCACTGTGTGCAAAATTCCAATTAGCATTGAGCACAACTTGAAATTGTAAAATATATTCCTCCGTGAGCAATCAAGGGTGCCAAGTTGCAGAAGATCACCTTTGAAGCATTTCTGATAGAGGAGGAGATGGAAGCAAACAAGATATTCTATAAACTCAGAGCTGCAGTGAAAATAGGAACAAAGGACTCTCGGAATTTTTCAATTATTGCTTAATTTCATGAATTCAAAATGTGTCAACCTTTTTTGGCAAGACGTCAGTGGCTAATGGTGATGATAATAATATGCTAGATCACACTCTTGTATATGTTTCATGTTAATTAATTGGGACCACTTCTTGGCCTCACACAATTGCTAACCCAGAATCCAATTTTCCACTTCTATATTTTTGTTATCATATTATATATACCTAGATTGTAAGAGCATCAGTTATTGGACCATTGTGATAATTAAATTGCCCCTAAGGTACAATTAAGGTTAGCAAGATGCCCACCATATGGTATACTGTAAATGTCTATGAAAATGTTGTCCTAAAGGTGACTATAATTGAATAGTCACTGTCTTCTCTATTTGAGCTTCCATCAGGCTTTGCCCTACCTTCCTCTCATTTAGATCCTGCTTCCTCCTCTCATCAGTCTCTTGGTTTCCTTGCCCCAGAAGCTGAGTACAACAGCACACTCTTCATATGTGATTCCTAAAGGTAAAGGGACCCCTGACAGTCAGGTCCAGTCGCGAATGACTCTGAGATTCCTAGCAACTGGTATTCAGAGTTGGAGGTAGAATGGAGGTAGAATATAGCCATCATGGCTAGTATCCTCCATGAATGCCACAGATAGCATCAGAGGAGCAACTTGCTTTGAAAGAGGTTTTCAGCTTGACTAAGATTGTACTCTGTCTCCAGTCTACCCTTACTCAAATGGAGAAAGCGAAATGCCTGGTCTGGAGATGGACACTTCTGCATTCTGTGACCTCCTGGAATGTTCCCTACACCATTGAGCAGGTGTGAGAGTGCAAGAGGATCTTGGTTCCTCAAGCTCAGGGGAAGGTGCATGTGAGGTTCCTAACTCTGGTTCAACACCTGGGTGAGCTCTGGCCTGATGGGCTCAGGCTCAGTGTCAGAAGCCTGGTCCTGAGAATGTAGAGAACACAGGAGGCTGCCTTTTATCAAGACATGCCACTGGTTCATCAACCTCAGTATCGTCTACACTGACTGACTCCACGCTTGAGGCTGGGACCATGTCACCCTTGCTCCTTCTTATTCCTCTGCCACCACAGATCCTCTGGATCCTTCATGCTTTCTTGCCATCTTCCTTTTCCCACTCAGCTAATGCTGAACTAGGGGCTTTGTCAACCTGTAAATATGTGCTGGGGGTGGAGGGAGAAGATTGCTCCAGTGGCTGTAACTGTCACAAATGCCAGTCGTGTTGTACCTTTATTTATTTATTTATTTATTTATTTATTTATTTATTTAACACATCACCTCCCGGCACATAAAAAGGGGAAGAAATGGAGGCAGTGAGAGATTTTACTTTTTTGGGCTCCATGATAACTGCAGGTGGTGATAGCAGTCACGAAAGTAAAAGACACCTGCTTTTTGGGAGAAAAGTGATGACAAACCTAGACAGCATCTTAAAAAGCAGACAGATCACCTTGCCAACAAAGGTCCGTATAGTAAAAGCTATTGTTTTCCCAGTAGTGATGTATGGAAGTGAGAGCTGAACCATAAAGAAGGCTGGTCGTCGAAGAATTAATGCTTTTGAATGATGGTGCTGGAGGAGACTCTTGAGAGTCCCATGGACTGCAAGAAGCTCAAACCTATCCATTCTTAAGGAAATCAGCCCTGAGTGCTCACTGGAAGGACAGATCCCGAAGCTGAGGCTCCAATACTTTGGCAACCTCATGAGAAGAGAAGACTCCCTGGAAAACACCTTGATGCTGGGAAAGATTGAGGGCACAAGGAGAAGGGGACGACAGAGGACAAGATGGTTGGACAATGTTCTTGAAGCTACCAACGTGAGTTTGACCAAACTGCGAGAGGCAGTGGAAGACAGGAGTGCCTGGCATGCTATGATCCATGGGGTCACAAAGAGTCGGACACAAGTAAACGACTAAACAGCAACATAATACATTGTTCCTAGCAGGAAGAAGTATGTGGTGACTAAGATTGTTACCTCCTCCCTTTCAACTTTCAGACCTCTGCACACTCATATTGGCAAAAGTGCATAGATGCATGAACAAATGGGGTTTCGTGTAGGCAACTGGAAGGGCAAGTGCTCTCAGGTACCCAAGAACACTCAGGACAACCCAAGCACACCTGACACCCCTGTTCTAAAGTTGCATGGAAGCAGACTGATATGAAGTGTCACTGGCATTTATAAGCATTAGCAGTTCAGGATTATTTTCAGGCAGGTGCTTGTCAGATTAAAATGTTTCTTGGGGATGGTGGCTTATTTCCTTTCTCAAATCAAATAGACTCTGCTGCCATCAGGGAGCAGAAGGGGAATCAATAGATTCTCTTTCTTTCCTCTCCATTCCCTTCAGAGAAAGGTCTCCGTATTTGCACAGTGGTAAAGTGCATTTGCACATTTTTTTCCTGCAAGGTTCAGTCTTCGAATCTCTAACTAAAGAATATCAGGTAGACAGGCTTGGAGTTTTATCGATGATGGATTGATTGATTGATTGATTGATTGCATTTATATTCCACCTTTCCTTCAAGTAGCTTAAAGTGATGTTGCACATTGTTTTTCCTTTCACCACCACCCCCACTTTATTTTCACAACTATTCCATGAAGCATTTTATACATAAAGTGTGACTGCCCTAAAGTCACCTAGTAAGCTCAGTGGGGATTTGAACCCTGGTTTTCTAGGTCCTAGTTTAACACTCTATCCACTACACCACTACCATATCTTGGAATACAGTTCTGGACTTGGTGGACCAATCGTCTGAGTCAGTCAAATGAAGCTTCCTTATGTAAATAGGGTCTCAGATTATTCTACAGTTATCATGCAGTGGACAGAACATATGGGAGAGCAATGGCCAAAGCAGGACTTGAAGTTCCATGTGGAAATCTGAAAGGAAGTGCACTTCATTTAGCCTTCAGGTTCTAATTTATGGCCAGTCCTAAGACATCTAATGTTGGCTGAGATATATGTGCTGCCAAGTGCTATGAACTGAGCTAGTTTTATTTTCCTGTGGGTACGTGATATACAATGGCATTAGTAGATAAAATGCCCCTGATGATTCTAATAGTTGTTCATGGGTGCTATACTGTTAACAAAAAGGACACTCCAGTGAAGTACTTCTGAATAAACTTCTCTGCTATAACCATCAAGAGCTGTTCCATCGAAAATGGTCATAAAATGGTATTAGATGCTTGCAGGCATTTTAGGCACGAAATGGGCATTTATGTTTCATTTGCCACTGGCATGCTTTTTATAGCAGCACTCCTTAGGCTGCTTTGATGTCTGGATGTGTGAGTTTTTCTTTGCACACACAGATGCATCTGAATTATTATAGCACAGCTACAAGGCAAGGACTCTCGAACATCCGGTTCTTTAAACAGCTCCTGGGAATTGCCTGCATCTAACAAAGGAATCCACCAAGATTACCTCCTGTTTGGATAATATTCCGCTAATTGTGCTGTTTTATTTTCATTGTCATTTCTATTATCCCATGTCTGGTTCCCTGTCAAGCAAAGCATTTGGCTGTGTTTTATTTTACTACTTTGGCTATAAGGCTGCAAGATTGCTGACTCTTTTATTCCTAAAGATGGTCATTTTCCAGAGCAAGATTGCCAGCTTCATCCTATCACAATGCTGCAACGGGAAGAGAAACTGGCCCTGCTGAAGTCCCTTTTCTAAGCCCTTGTCTAATATCTTGGGGCTGGGGATTCACAGCTTAGAGGTTCAGTCCCCAACACCTCCATATGAAGGCTCTTGGAAAGCAGCTGAGAAAATCTCCACCTGAAATTCTAGACAGCCTCTGCCAAACAAAGCAGTCAGTGTCAAGCCTGTCTACAGATGGCCTCATTACTATAAGAGAACTTCATACAGAGTGGATTTGTGGCTGGATTGCCAGGCTGCAAACTCGAGAATGCTCCTATTTCTTTAGAAGCAGAGTGACAAGATGCAAATGATGGCAAGACCACAGCACCTGGAATTGTGGTGATGAAGAGGGAATTTCAGCAGGTGTCATGCAAGCTACACCTTCTTCTGCAAAGCCTTTAAAAGGTCTTATCGCCTTTTCCATCTGACCACCCTATGCAATGTTGGTATCCCCTGACATATTTCATGGCACTCACATAGATCCCTGAGTAGGACTCCTGCAAAGAATGCATGCAACCCTTTGGGTTCAATATCCACCCAGGGAGGAAAAGATTCCACAGGAATGCTGTAGAAGGGGATTTCCTACATCAGTAAAGGCTCTGACTAGATGCCCTTTGGAAATTCCTTTCAAACATCAGCCAACATCCCCTCTGGTCTCTTGAACACAGAGTGTGCCCACAGGAATGGAAGTGACTAAAGTAGGGTGCTTTGATGAGATCCGCTGGGGTCTTCAATCCACCTTCTCTGTCAATCTCCCCTGTGCCTGGAGAGAGCAAGAGGAAAGGCAAATTACAGACTCTTCTGGGTCTGGGTCTTAGCTTGGTGGACCATCAAACATACATGAGCCTATGACAGCTGACTGACCTTGCTGGATGTTTATATTCATCTAAATCCCAGTGAAAAATTGGTCTCCTGGGACCCTGGTGTTGCTTTGCATAGGCATTATGTAAAACCTGATGCAATTGCTTAGCCCCTCTGTGCCTTGAGTACCTTTTAAACAAAATTTAGGGACATTAAAGATGGTATTTCTCCTATTGGGATGCAGATATACAATAGCTGAAGCAGCGGGACAGAGACCATACACATAAGTGCCTAGGCAGCTTGAAACTTAAGGCTTGGTGCTTCTGATCACCAGTAGAGGGGGATAAAACAGCAGCAGCTGAATCTGGCTTTGTTTCTTTCTTCCTACATCTGGAGAGAGGAAGAGATCAAAATCCTCTTCCCCTGTTTGTTTTGGTTTTTTAAAAAAAGATTCTGGCCTTTGTTTTGTTGCCATATATAGTAAAAGACCTTTTCTCTCTCTCCTGGACATTCTCACTGCCTGTGGGCAGTGAGGAAATACAGTGAAAGGAAAAAGGAAAGTGTTGGAAGAATTAGCAATGAAATGAATGGGATTTTATGACCGCAGGGAGGGGGGGAGCACGTTACTGGTTAGCCATGCTCCTTTTCCAGAATCCTTTCAAGTAAATATGGAACTCGAGCACTGATGTTAATGGGAGACATTCCACATTTAATCCTGCATTTCATCTAACCACAAGGTTGTGTGACTTCTCATTTATATGAACAGATGAAGTAAACTCTGTTATGTATGTATTCCTTATAAGTATATTTTGCAATGCGTTCGTATGATTCTAACCTCAATGTATACACGATTTTATGGTTTCATCCATAAAAATGTCCACACTAGCTCCATTAAGCCTGGTGTAAAAATAACCAACAAATGTCAATGTAGCTGTAGCAGCTTTATTCTCTCTCTCCCTCTCTCTGTGTGTTATCTCCCCCCACCCCTCTTTCCAGGAAGAGCTGATGAAAACCAATATGTTATTCTAGACTTTTTTAAGGGTAGTCCCCACTTTAATACATTTATGTGAATCCATATTGCTTTTGGAGAACAGACATTGGTATCTTTAGACAAGACTGGGATACTCTTGGTTTTTATAAACACTGCTATGCTGTTTTAGGGACGCGGGTGGCGCTGTGGGTTAAACCACAGAGCCTAGGGCTTGCCTATCAGAAGGTCGGCAGTTCGAATCCCCGTGACGGGGTAAGCTCCCATTGCTCGATCCCTGCTCCTGCCAACCTAGCAATTCGAAAGCACATCAAAGTGCAAGTAGATAAATAGGTACTGCTCTGGCGGGAAGGTAAAGGGCGTGTCCGTGTGCTGCTCTGGTTCACCAGAAGTGGCTTAGTCATGCTGGCCACATGACCCGGAAGCTGTACACCGGTACCCTCGGCCAATAAAGTGAGATGAGCACCGCAACCCCAGAGTCAGTCACAACTGGACCTAATGGTCAGGGGTCCCTTTACCTTTTTATGCTGTTTTCTTCCAGGCTCTCTTCCCCAATAAACGACTGCTCCCTCCTTTTGGCATTCATCTCCACCTACCATTAGAATTAAATCGCTAACCACAAAAACAACAAACTGCTGAGCTCACAACCATCATATATTACTATCACTTCTCTTCAGCTAGTTTGATAATACTGGTTAACTAGCTGGAAACCAGTAGAATCTCCAAAGGGATGCAATGGTTACTTTTTCAGGGACAATTTGAGCTGATGTTTTAGTTCTCCTGAAACATGCACAAAGAAGCAAATTTCCAACACGAATTAACTCTGTTTAGAAAATGAAACAGTTGCTGCTGCATCCAATTTTTGCATAAGTACCTAAGTACACATCACAGCAAGATCACCTGCACTCTGAAAAAAGTGTGAAAAATCATACTAAACTTGCCGTCAATGCAACATTCACAGATGTTAGTTTAACAGAGCAGCTCTTTCCGACAGAGGAATTCAGAAGTTTGGCTGTGAATATGGCACAAACAACAGATGTTGCTGTAATGGACAATATTTTGCAGCTCAACATATTTTGTGCTAAGCACTCTTATGCTACAGTGAAATAGATTCGAAAGTAACTTTGCCCTAAACTCCACCTGTGAAACCTTTGAGTAAGGATAGTTTATAAGGAACCCAAGTGCATGACAAAGAAGAAGGAGTTTAGTGGATTCATTGCTAAGGTATGTCTTTTTTGAGGCTTTGCCAGGCCTCAGATATACTAATCTGAGATACACGATGCTACTGAGCTGGCCCAGATCTGATCCCCTACCAGCAGAATTGCAGGCAGTGTGGGTGGCAGAGTTCACTAAGAGACAGAGAGATCATCAAAACCCTGTAACCCTTGTATTTATTAAAAATCATTTATTTATCTAAGGTGCTTATTTTGACTTGCTTTTATCTGAAGTTGCGCTGTGTTTCTATTTTTTATTGCTGCTGCTGAACGCTTTTTAATTCCACAATAGTTAGCTGATCTCTGCTTTTAATATATATATATATACTGTATACGATTTTTGTTGTATGGCTTTATAGTCTTAACTGTTGTAAACTCCTCTGATTCTGTTTCTATGAATAGCAATACATAAATATTTTATAAATGACTTTGTTTATATGAGTACTGTGCTCTACAATGATTGCCTCCAGACTCTCAGTATTTTGCAGGATGGATCGAGCCACAGACTTTCTGTACATTAGCATAGCTGAACACTACAAGGCCTGGTCAAGTACAAATAAGTTTCTACTTGGCACTGAAAAGAAAACAGAAACAAGACAGTGCAGCTTCTCTAAAGAAGGCATTTCAAAGCTAAGGTGCCACAACTGAAAAGGCCTTGTTGCTAGTCAGTATTCATCCCATTTCACAAGGAATCCAAACCTGAGCCTAATCTTAATCCCTGGGCTTTATATGTAAAAATCTGAACTTTAAATTGTGTTCTGAAATGAACTAGAAGCCACTGTTTATCTTTCTGTGTTGCATCTTATATCCTGTTACGGCATTAATTCAAGAAAAAAGGAAGGTTAGACATGCTTTTGGGGTAACACACATCAACACCACAATGGTATTTGGGGGAAAACAGGAAATGTTTTGTGGGATTCCATAACAGAAGTCTTGTCAATAAAAAAATGGTTGTTTATCTCTATTTGCCAGTGGCCAAGCTTGGATGGAAATATTTAGGAAAGATGGAGCCAAAGCTGGAATCAATTTGAAGTATGGAGAAAAGTATTCATGTGAAATCAGTAATAGCATTTTGACATTTATCAAGAGTGACTGATAGAATTTAGCAAGTCCAGTCTTCAAAAACTGAATGGAGAAGGGGCATGAAAGCAATTCAGATATATAGAATGAGTTGTACTAAACAAGTTCAAGGTTGAGCTTATTAATATTTCAGGAGGAAAGCATTGGGCATTGGAAGGAGGGAATCTAAGGAAAATTGTGGGACTTGCACCAACAAAATGTTTTTAAAAGACTCTGGCTGCAATCCATACTGAATACCTGAATTCAATGGGACATACTTGTGGGCAGGGGGGGCAGGGGGGGAGATAAATTAAATTCCGTTCACATTTAAAGGCAAACACCCAATTCACACTTTATGAAAGAAGACAGAGAAACGTAGCCTTCCTTTTCAACTTGTACATTTCTGAATTTTGAAATGCAGTTCTGCAACTCAGTAATGTTTACAAAAAAATTATAGATGAAACCGTAAAAGCATATATTAGTGAAAACAATATAGAAAATATATTGTATTATGGGAAACTGCTTTGCAAAGATATGTGTTTTAAGCAAAACTGCATAGAAAATGTGTATGCCAGGAGATTATGGGCGGGAGAATGAATTTTCATGAGGAGAGGATAGAGATAGAGATAGAGATAGAGATAGAGATAGAGATGATAGAGATAGAGATAGAGATAGAGATAGAGATAGAGACAGAGACAGAGACAGAGACAGAGATAGAGATAGAGATAGATAAAAAATGCAAACTGCTGCAGAAATATGGAGAACTGAATTTATGACTGGAAAAAATAGAAACTCAGAGAAATCAAAATTGACATATTAGCCCATCCCCTAAATAAAGGTAAAGCAAATGAGGATAGAATCAAACTGCATGGCTACAATCCTTGGCACAGTTGTGTACATTTTATTCCATTCTGTAGGATTTATGACTGAGTAAAATATAGAATCACATTACACATAATTGTCTAGAAGCAGACACAGACACAATTAACCAAGAAAGTTTACTGATTCTAAATTTGTTTTTCAGTTATAAAATGAAATACTAGTATTCTTGTCTCTCAAAAACTCAAAGAAATTTGTAAGGATTCTACCGTGATGTAGGCATCATTATTGTTCAGCACCAGCATACTGTAAATAGAACTAAATCAGGTCAGTTGTGTATGTGAAAGAGCCTTGGCTCAAGCTGGGCCCTGCCAAATGAAATACAGGATTTGGTTGAGGTCCTCAAAGCTTCACATCTCTTTCTTTCAATGGTATTTCTTCACAAAGTCACAAGCTCTGATTTGTTTTGGTTTTTTTAAGGGACTGTGTAAGCGCTCAGGTTTCTAGAATTCAGCAATAAGCTTTTTAAAAGTCTTGCCTAATTACAACCTACCCAAAATTCTGGCGCACAATATTTAAAGCTGGAACTTATTGCTTTATATCCACCTTTAACTTAAAATGATAGTCTAGGTTACTGGACAAAAAGTCTAAATTGTAAAATGCAGCCTGCTGAGTTAATTTCTTCCAGTTTATAAAGCATAGTTTTTATATTGAATGTAATGAGATGGTTACATTATGGAAAGCATTTACTTATTAAAACTGAACTGCAGTAGATGTGGGAATATTTTTGGTTGTTTTTGAAAAGTATGCCGACATCCCAATGAATAGTTGCAAGTTATCATTGAGTGGTGCTATTTTCTTCCTTTCAGCAGGGTTGCCCAATCTTCCAAGTACAGTAGGTTAAGTGATTTCTCAACCTTCTACTTAGTACAATAAACTTTGTCAGATGTTGTTATTATTATTATTTGCTCTGAGCACTACCCAGAGTGTAACAATTTGCATAAAATTCCCCTCTGACTTGGTGAGAATTTTAAATAGGATAGAAACAAAGCAGAGTTTTAAAAAGGGAATCTGGCAAGGTGGCTTTTATTTAATTTAGGTAGAACAGCATGTAATAATAGATGTTTAAAATGTCAGTAAAATTCAGCAGGAAATTGTTATTTGCATTGACAGTGTAAACCAAGTGCAATGACGGTCAATTGCCCCCACCACTTCCATCCTTGTACTGCAGCTGAAGGTTTTAGAGATGGATCAAACTGTTTTGATTCAGAACCTGGTAACATTTTTACTCAGAGGTACAGATTTCACTTTTCAACAAGGTTAAAGGAATATCCAACAAAAGCACATTATCTGCAGCACATTATGGATTATCACAGTTAGGCTGTAGCAAATTGATGCAAATGTCTGGGAAACCTATGGGGGGAAAATAACATAATGCACTCATGCTGCTTCTGAAATCATACAGACAGCAAAACAATCCTGCACAGCAGATATTCTAAAAAGTAAACCACATAGAAAACATCAAAATATTGTAACCCCCCTAGGGGATTAATAGATGTCACTATAGTCCTTTGGAAGAGCAGAGTGGCGATGAGAACTCAGTATAGATACTTCTGTCCAGGATGCCCTTCTCAGACCCAATTCATTGGGGGGGGGGAGAATGAATCTCGTGGTTCCAGTTCAAATAAGCCAGAACTACCAGATCTCTTCTGGATTGGTTTCCCTTGCTGGGAATCAATGACACAATCCATTGTGACAATGAAGGCTTCCCACCCAATAAAAAAACAATATCCGCTTCAGAGGCCTGATTTGTGTCAGGACCATGTCAAGGGAAAAGGTTTAAACTTTCCTTTCCCATCCCCTGTGATCCAATATTGGTCAACAACACACACAAGCAGTTGATATAGATATAGGGGACATACACACACAAGAGAGAGAGAGTCGAAGTTTCCCCCTACTATCCAGTTGTCTCCTACACTGTCAAACTGCATTATTACCTATGACGCTGAAGCAAAGGACAATATGAAGCCTTTAACCAGAACAAATGCTGCTGCCACTTTTGTCCTCCCAGCCTGTTGGCTTCATTATATGCTGGTTGAAGAAGCATAGGCACCACTGGTCCCACCCATCATCACCCAACTCCACCTCTGATCCAGGTGTATTTACTTCCAACTGGAGAAGGGGTGTAGCAGCACAACAAGTCCACTTGTTACTAGTCCTTGACACATGGTACTACCAGTCATAAAGAACCTTTGATAAGATAATGTATATGTGATGCATAATGACCATGAAGTCAATACAAGCTTAGGGAAGAAGAACAATAATACTGAAGAAGAGTTGCCAATGTCCCTTGCTCATTTTGAAAAAGCCACTACAGTGGTGCCCCGCAAGACGAATGCCTCACAAAACGAAAAACTCGCTAGACGAAAGGGTTTTGCATTTTTTGAGCTGCTTCGCAAGACGAATTTCCCTATGGGCTTGCTTCGCAAGACGAAAACGTCTTGCAAGTTTGTTTCCTTTTTCTTAAAACCGTTACAGTACTACAGGGTGCATTGCTTGAAGAGGTGCAGTTGTGACTTGACTTCGAGGAGCAACTCATAGCACGCAGTGTGGTAGCCTTTTTGAGGTTTTTGAAGACTTTGGTGATTTTTGAAGCTTTTCCAAAACTTCTTTTGCAGCCATTTGGTAAGTTAAACTTTTAAAACTTTTTTGGGGGTTTTTGGATTTTGGGTTGGGGTGTTTGGAATTCAAGGACTTGGTGTTGGGGAGGGGTTTGCAAGAATCTGGAAGCTTGCGTGTGTTTTTTCTGCATTTTTATGATTTTCTGTGACCATTAGGCCACTCTGCTGTTTTTTTAAAAAAAAATCTGGATTTGAATTTCTGTGTCGTGGGTGGCTGGGGGAACAGTTGGGGAGGGGTTTGCAAGAATCTGGAAGCTTGTGTGTGTTTTTTCCTGCATTTTTATGATTTTCTGTGACCATTGGGCCACTCTGCTGGTTTTTTTTTAAAAAAAATCTGGATTTGAATTTCTGTGTGGTGGGTGCCTGGGGGAACAGTTGAGGAGGGGTTTGCAAGTCTGGAAGCTTGTGTGGTTTTTTCCTGAATTTTTATGATTTTTATTGTTCCTTCAATTTTTGAATTTATTGTTCCTTCAGTTTTTGAAATGCTCTTTACAGTATGTGTGACTTTAAAGCACTTAATAAACTCTTGTTGTACCAAATTTGGCTTTGTTTGGACTTTTTTTGACCATAGGAACGCATTAATTGAATTTCAATGCATTCCTATGGGATTTCGTGCTTCGCAAGATGAAAAATTCGCTAGACGATCCGAGATCTGGGAGAGGAAGCAATGGAGGAGGACTGGAAAAAATTTAAGAACTATTTGAAAAAACTTTATAAGTTATATGAACTATAAAATGACGCAAAATTTGAAATGTTAGCCCCAGCAATGAGAGTGCAATATCTATGAAATTGGATAACATTATTGAAAGAATCAAAGTTTAAATGTTAAAAATGATAATATGCTTTGTTTTCAGAGTAAATGGACAATAAGGGATTTAAACTTAAACTGCAATTGAAAGTACAAAAGAATCACATGAAACAAGGTTATAATTTGCTGATAAATTTATTGTTAAGAATGCATTGTGCGGGAGATGCGGGGAAGTTCGATAGAAAGTTGAAATAAGCTGTTGAAAGGTCATGATTCTTTTTATCTTCTTTTTGTTTTTTTCTTCTTTTTCTCTTCTTTCGTTTGTCTATGTCTGAAAAAATGCAATAAAAACTATTTTTTTAAAAAAGAAAAATTCGCTAGACGAAAAAACTCGTGGAATGAATTAATTTCATCTTGCGAGGCACCCCTGTATAGCATACTGTCCTCTCTTAAAAGCAGAATAACAAATGAGAAGGCTCCTAACTACACTGAGTGTGATAGACTCCCAACTGTTCAGGGATAGGGGTGGATGGGTGTTTTAATGGTTCTTTTCCCATTACTCACTGACAAGGACACCATGTCATGTGAGCAAGGGCTGAGGAGAAGACATGTGCTTTATACTTGAACTGAAGAAAGGCTTCCATTAGAATGCTGTTAACATGCAGGCCCTGTCCTGTTTTGACTGATAGCTCCACACAAGAGCAGCTGCTTTTGACTTTATGTACAGTAGACAATGGATGAAATGCCACCTGCAGTGTTCAGCTGCTACACTTGAACAAAGAATAAGCCATAGTTGCCCCTGAAATAATGGCAATTGGTAAAGCACAATGGGTCTAGGTAGGCACTACAAAGTGAGAAGGCTCTTGTTTTTATGGTGTTTTATGTACACTGCCATGTTATATCGTATGAAGTGGTGGTATATTTTTAAAATAAGACTTTAATTTCTAAAACGATTTCACTCCAGACAACCAAGACAATTTACATCCAACACCAATGTACTATACCTTTTTACATTTCCAGTTCTATTTTTTCCTGCCCTTCCTCCTGAAGCAAGGAAGGAATACAACATATCCAATAAAACAAACTAATAAAATACTAATTCAAGGTGCTAAAAACTAGCATTTACAGTCTGGACAAATAGATAAGTACCCCCTAGTTAGAACTTGCTTCATCTCCAGTGAGGTCATTCCATCATATAGGTGCCACCACAGTGAAGACTCTTTTCCATACCATCATAAGGCAAACCTCTGTAGGCTGTGTATTGTGGTTAACAGAGGCTCCTCTGCATATCTTAGTGCCCTGGCAGAGTTGTACGGGAAAAAGGCATTATCTTACATATCTTGGTCCCCTTTTCTTTATGGCTTTATAAACAAACAAAATAACCTTAAGATTGGCTTGGTAGTACATTGGCAGCCAGTGCAGTTTTTTTTAGCATAGGTGTTATGTGTGTTGCAGATGATACCCAGCTCTACCTCTCTTTCAAATCAGAACCAGTGAAGGTGGTGAAGGTCCTGTGTGAGTGCCTGGAGGGGGTTGGAGGATGGATGGCGGCTAATGGATTGAGGTTGAATCCTGACAAGACAGAAGTACTGTTTTTGGGGGACAGGGGGCGGGCTGGTGTGGAGGACTCCCTGGTCCTGAATGGGGTAACTGTGCCCCTGAAGGACCAGGTGCGCAGCCTGGGAGTCATTTTGGACTCACAGCTGTCCATGGAGGTGCAGGTCAATTCTGTATCCAGGGCAGCTGTTTACCAGCTCTATCTGAGACCCTATCTGCCTGCGGACTGCCTCGCCAGAGTGGTGCATGCTCTAGTTATCTCCCGCTTGGACTACTGCAATGCGCTCTACGTGGGACTACCTTGGAAGGTGACCCGGAAACTACAACTAATCCAGAATGCGGCAGCTAGGCTGGTGACTGGGGCGGCCGCCGAGACCACATAACACTGGTCTTGAAAGACCTACATTGGCTCCCAGTACGTTTCCGAGCACAATTCAAAGTGTTGGTGTTGACCTTTAAAGCCCTAAACGGCCTCGGCCCAGTATACCTGAAGGAGCGTCTCCACCCCATTGTTCTGCCCCGATGCTGAGGTCCAGCGCCGAGGGCCTTTTGGCGGTTCCCTCATTGCGAGAAGCAAAGCTACAGGGAACCAGGCAGAAGGCCTTCTCGGTAGTGGTGCCCGCCCTGTGGAACGCCCTCCCATCAGATGTCAAAGCGATAAACAACTACCTGACATTCAGAAGACATTCTTAAGGCAGCCCTGTTCAGGGAAGTTTTTAATGTGTGACATTTTAGTGTATTTTTGGTCTCTGTGGAAGCTGCCCAGAGTGGCTGGAGAAACCCAGCCAGATGGGCGGGGTACAAATAATAAATTATTGTTGTTGTTGTTGTTGTTGTTGTTATTATTATTATTATTGGAAGCCCCAGTAAGCAACTGAGTCATAGCAATCTGCACAAACTGCAGCTTCCAGACCTACTTTAAAATCAGTCTCACGAAGAGCATATTATTATTATTATTATTATTATTATTATTATTATTATTATTGCAATGGTACATGCAGTGTTTTGATGTTTTTTCAGGGGGTACTCAAGGGTACACAGTAATGGCACCTCTTTTGTTGTTGTTGTTGTTGTTAAAAAGTGTGGCACTTACTGTAACAACTTCATGGTGAGTACCAGCACCTATTTTTTTAGGGGGAGGGGAGTAGTGGGCACATGTTACCAGAGTATGGATCACAGTTGCCAACCTATCCCGGAATGGTAATTACTGGAGCACCATCCAGAAATGGTAAGTGGCAACATAGACAACCATTTTTAAATATAAGCCCAGAGTCAGGGACATGGAATATGAAGCTTCCCCCACTGAAAAGCAACCAAGGCGAAGCCACCTCCCACAATGCCTCTGCTGTAAAAGTGAATGAGGCAGTAACCAAGACAGAAAGACTCTGTTTGCATTGCACAGGAGCTAGTGAATGCAGTGCCTATGTGGGCGCAGGGTGGTGACATCATGAGGATATGAAGAGCATTGCTAGGCATTTAATAGCCATCTGCAGACACAGTGCTGACAACTTGCTGCCAGTTGGGTTGCCAGCATATGCCTCTCTCCACTAAGGGCATGTTATCCCTCTCCCTTGGACAGTACTCAGCAGTGGTAACTGAAGACTACTGCCCACTCCATGGCTCAGAATCCTTACTCTAAAGTTAAAAACAAAACATTTCACTAGGCTGACAGTCCAGCAGCAATACTTGCACAAGGTCATATAGTGAATCCCAAACGCTTGCCTCCCAAGTTCACTAGACCTTTAAAGCTTGCATCACTTCTTAGCTTACATCTCTTTACATTCAGGACATGCAGACACTCTCATTCTTCCCTGAGTTTTCATCTTTTAAAATGAAGCCTTCTTCAGCCACTGTTATGCAGCAATGGGCTGTAATAAGCTCAGGCAGTGGGGGAGGCAGAGCTCCCACACTATCCAAAGGATACTAGAAGGCCAATTGCTTAGGAATGAGAAAGCGAATTAGTTCCATGGTAGTTGGGAGAAATTTGCTGGCGGGCTTTAATTGGGGTTAAGGTTGGCACACAGGTCAATTGAATGGTCAAATGTTGTCAATCGACTGGTTTATTGAACACCTATTATTTGACTACAGTGAAATATTCTTGAATTTCCCACAAAGCCACAGTGCTGACTAGGTGGCCTGCTACCTCATTCATCACACCTGACTTTTCAAAATGACATAATAAATAAATAAATATGTAGGCTGAACTTAATGTTCCAGGATAAACGCCAAAGTGGGGGACTTGTCTAGTGAATCATTCACATGTATAGAAACACTTGCCAAATATTGCTAAAAGATATAATAAAAACTCATTATAATTCTTAAAAAGTTACTTCCAATGTTGTACAATAAGTTAGCTAATTTGTTGCTGTAATTAACGTAAATATCAAACGCGATGATTAAATTGTCTTTTTAATTGTCCTGCTTTGAATCCTGCCACCCCCGCCATGCACCTGCTGTTTATCAAAATGTAAGGAGAACACTGGCTCACCACAGAATCATCTATTTTTGGCTGAATGTGAGGATATTCAACAAATGGAGGAGTGAACAGGAACCTGAGAGTGATCCATTGCCCTGTGTGGAAACTTTGTGTGAACAAGCTGTACACTTAGGTTTCCCCCCTAAGTTCTGTTTCCTGCATTATTTTTTCAGGGTAGAGAACACATGTACGGTGCCAGTGCATTTACAGCTTACATACAGCTTGTATACAAGTAGACCATAAACAGAACAGCAATACACGCTTAAGAGATCAGGGCTTGAAGAGCTGGCCCTACCATTAGACAGAATGATGCACCTGTCTGACACAGCTAATACTGGGTGTCATGAAATGGCTACAAATTACTAAACCATTTAGGCTGCAGTCCTGTGTCTGGGATATAATCTAACTCAGTGTTCTGCACAAAAATATGTAAGAGATTGTTAACATTTTCCCCAACATGGAGTGGGGAACACCTCAGGCAGCAAAATGTTTTGGACTTTGTCAGAGGTAGAGACAACAGGCTCAGTTCTGTGTGCATCACCACCACCACCACCCTATGTCTAGCTGACCAGTGTATATGCCCTCAAAGTTTAGTACGATACCTACTGTTCCAAACAATGTTGTGGCTGCCTCATGTTAGGGGCTAGCTTTAATTAGAAGAATTTACTGTGAAGTTACTGGGTGGTAGCAAGCGAAGTCAACTCAGAGCAGATCCTTTGAAGACCCTTTAAGTATGACTAATATTGGATATCTCCCACAGTATTGTTAAGTTACTATGTGTATGGCAGGGTAATTAAAATTTAAAAGCACATAATTGTTAAAATATAACATATAATTTGAGGGAGGGGGACATCCATGTATTCTATTTTCAAAAGAGTAGTTGTAAGCATCCGCTTGTTTTATTAAATTCTGTAGCTATCACAATTATTCCTCTGTGGGCTGACAGCTGGGCAACTTGAAGTTTCAGCTTGATTTGAAATGGCTGAGACATAGATTCCAAGGCAAAATAACCCCAGCTGCGTAATGGACATGCTGACAGAGCCTTTAACTAGGATGTTGTTCTCCACCTTAGCAAGCAGCAATTGTAATTATAGGTCAGGAAGGAGAGATGTATTTCATGTGATTAGAACCTGTTTGCATTTCTCCTGGCTAGAAAACAGAAAGAGAGAGAGAGGAAGTACAGGGCATATGGGAGTTTAAACGTCTATTCTATGTCGGGGGGGGGGGGTCAATTCTGTGAGAAAACAATTTTGTGAGAATGAAGTTTTTCCATTTTTGGAAATGTATATGAGGTGTGTGTGTGGATACCAGAAGGGTGGTGGTGGTGACTTGTAGCACTAGCAGTACACTTAGAAAAATCACAGGTATTTATTAAAGTTTTCAGGCACAAGAGTGGGGGAGGGGCAGACAAGCCTGAGGGTTGCATTCTCTTTAGAGCAACCCTCGGGATGGGGTGTGGGGGTTACATGCTTGTGCTGTTTTGGGTCAGAGGCAAAAATTAGCAGAGCAACTGCGATTTTGCCCTTGTATAGTAGGTAAGTTTCTACACACGCCCCACACCTCTTTGTCCTCCATCCAGGCAAGCAAGAAGCATTATTAGTATTCCAGGACACATTACAGCCTTGTGAAAGCATTCAGGACCAGTCAGGGGTGTGGCTGAGGAGCAAGCATGACCGGGAGGGAGGCTGTACTGGGTGCCAGAGAGAGGGACATCTGTGAAGACTGTGAAGAAGATTATTTGTGAAATGAAAGAACAGTCACAAAAAAGCCATCAACCAACTTGAAAGGTAAGCTAAGACCAACACAAAGCCCTGCACCTGACATGTGATAATTTCTCTTAATTTTTCTCTCCTCTTTAATAATTTTTGAATTCGGATTATTCTCTTATTAATTGATAGGGAATGGTTTGCGGGGGAAATGTGGATTTTTTTATTTTATTTTTTGCACAGCACAAGGTTTGCTTCTCAGCCCTCATCAGAACACCAGGAAAGGTGAGGTGCAACGCAGCTACAGCAGCAGTGCTGGGTTGAAGGCAGCTGCCAAACATGCCATTGATGATGCCAGGCCTGGTTATTCAGTTGGGGGGGGCACAGGGAGAAAACTGACTGGAATATGATAGGGAAATGAAGTAGTTGCAGGAATAACACAGGCTCCATTTTAACTTTTACTGTTATTTATTCAAGCTTGAATTATGCAAAAAAACCAAAACCTTCCTGCTTTAAAACTGTGTTGTTTTAAACAAACACATGTTTAAAGGAAGAGGTCAGCATACTTCTCCACAAAAATTCAATATAGATCTCCACAGCTGCCCACTAAACACCACAAGATAAATAAGGAATTGGATTGTGCCACTTAGGCCTTTGTTTATTTTTCAAACACTAATGCACAAAAGAACACTAAATGTGGGCCGCTTGAGGTCTCGGACCCATAGGCTTTACTTTCTGAGGTAAACATTATTCTTGAGTTTATTAAAGTACACGGCAAAAGATTACATAAGGTACAAATAACATGAAAACAGCCATTGTGTGCCAGCATTTGCTTGCATTCTAGTCAAAAGAGTATCACAACACGAACCTTTATTCCTGCTCTAAGCAACAGTCAAAAGTTAACAGCCATTCCTGAATTAGATGTCTCTTCGGGTTGAGAGGAATTGCTTCCTGCAGCAGAAATATGAGTATTACTTCTAAGCACTTGGGTTGTGCAGTACTTTATAAAGCCACATCTTCTTCCTTATATAGTTTGACTCACAACAGGCTCATCTGAGTTACTCCACAGAAAATTGGAAGAGGCATCAGTGGCCATACACATCTGAACAAGGGACTGAGTTTGTTATTATTTTATTCCACCTTTCCTCCAACAAGCTCAAGGTGATTTAATGTGTGTTCTATGGCATTTAATTTACTTCCTGTTGTAGTAGGGAGAATTTTGCTACCCACACTGTACCTCTCAGGTATGGCACAGTTCCCACAAATAACTAAGAAACGTGAATAAGAACCTGACAGGACTAGCCAGACTGTTAGGCCAAGTAAGGTGGTCACCTCAGGCAGCCAACGTTGTAGCGCTTTTTTGGCAAAATCGCAAATTGCCATTTTTGAGCTATTTTTATGGGCTGCCATAAAGAAACACACCAAGGCCACTAAGCCAGCCTGCTGACATCTGCTGAATATACATGTGGACAGAAGGCCCACTAGTGGTACCCCTGCTTGCAGAAAGCCCAGGATTCCTTGGATCCCAGACTGCTCTCACACCTGAGGCTGGCCTGCATTGGGCTCAATCTGCCTGCCCCCCCCCATCCATCATGAACGTCTGGGCTGCCAATGTGGTGGGTCTGGCACACCCTTGAGTGCCAGCAGCAGTACACTGTTAGGATTGCTCTTGCTGGAGATGCCTGTCTACTCTGGGGTGAGTAAACTGTAGATGAACGCAGATCAGCATAGCTTCTCAAAGAACACCCCCTTCGGTCCATGGTGGTGCTTGTTTTAAAAAAGCAACAACCATCAATTCTGTTGTTTATGAATAGGGGAAAAAGGAAAGGGAAACATTCATTTTTATTTGCCTCAAGAAAATAGGAGGTGGCAAGAGGCGCAATAGAGAAAACTATGGATGAAAAAAGGAATCTTGCGCAGTTACGTGAGATACACTAGCAAGTAGCTTTATATGTCTTTATATTGTTATTTCTAATATTAGTTTGCTGTTTCTCCATGAAAGCTGATTTATTTGAAATGTTATTACTTGAGAAACACCCTAATCTTTTTGTAATAATTCATATACTGGAGATTACAGTTTTGGAAGGCAGCCCAGCTCTGGCTCCAATCCTATTTATGGATTAAAGGATTTGAACAGCCTTGCAAGCTAGATCTCCAATAGCAAGGATAATGTAAACCTGGTTCCATATAAAATGCTTTTCCTCTGCAATCGTAACCCCATTAAAGGCAGATTGTTGGAGAGCGCTGGACAAGAGGCCTTTTTCATTACAGCAGAAAAGGGATATCTTCAGCCCGCAAAGAGCAGGATTTTTCAGAGCCCTTATTAGGATCCCTCTCAGCCTTCTTTTGTGGTTAGCCATGGACCTGGAAGGCCATCAAGACAACTAATTACAGAAGCTTTGTGGCAAATTCTGAAAAATCTTTTGTGTGTCTTACCCCCAGGAAAAACAAAACAAAATGCCAGTTGTTCCTTTGGGGAATCCCTAACAAGGAAAAATACCTCCTCAAACTGCATTTATTTTGAGCACTTGCCAGAAGATTGCAAAGGTGTAATATACTGTTGAAGATTTAGATGTTTCTAGTTAACTTCTGCACCAGGATTGCTTTCTGCTAAGATCAGTTCAAGATGCTGGTTTTATAATATGAAACCAGGTCAGTGGTAGCGCATCTGCTTTGCATTCAGAAGGTCCCAGGTTCAATCCTTGGCATCTACAAGCCGGGCTGGGAAAAATTTCCTGCTTGGAACTCTGGAAATCCCCTGGCAGTCAGTGCAGACATACTGAGCTATATTGACCAGTAGTCTGACTCAGTATAAGGCAGCTTCCTATGTTCATATGAATCTGTGTTTCTGACACCAAGTGCAACTTTTGAGAGCCAGTGTGCTGTACTGGTTAGAGTGCTGGAGAAGGACCAGGGAAACCAGGGTTCAAATCCTCATTCATCCATGAAGTATACTGAGTAACCTTAAGCCAGTCACTATTTCTCAGCATAACTTACTTCACAGGACTGTTGTGAGGCAGAAATGGGAGAGAGGTGTTCATATCACCTTGAGCTTCTTGGAGAACATGCAACAAATGTAATGGTAAAAGCTTTGGCTCTGCATATGTTGGAGCCCATCTCCTTGACTCTTTTGCTGTCTTCTGTTATAATTAGGCCAAGAAAATCTTCATAATGATGATTTCATCTTCGTGTCAAGCCTGCATAATGAGATTACATAGGAAGGTCCTGTTGCAGGTAATTGAGGGATTCTCTTTCTCTGAATACTCACCAAGTGCAATTGTTTTCTGGAAAATCTGTATTTTCTTGTTTGGGTTGAAGCTGGTGGTGGGAAACTATAAGATATATTCATGTTGTTGCCACCTAGTAGCCAAAGGGCAGATTTGTTTATTCTGAAAAGTTTAAGACAGAGCATACTTCAGGGCTCAAGCTGTTTTCTGAGATGGATGCCAGGCTGAGTCGTGTGTGAACAGAGGACAAAATAAAACCAAGTTGCCATACTGTTACAGTTATGGAGGCTATACCAGCAATTTGATATGTTATACAAAATACCACCTTCCCCGCCCCTCAAACGGGGCACTGCACCTTTTACATTTCAAGAATACAGTAGGTGGAAGCAAAAAGACAGTACGTACAATATTCTCTGGCACTGTGATACAGTGATAGAGAATGCTGCATCTGTAAAATTTCTGCCTGCTGTGAAGGCACAGAGTTTCTGCCAGGAAAAAAGATGCTAGGATGACCGAGACTGATGCTATACATTTCAAAGCATTTGACCATCTGTTGATGACATCCAGTTTGGTTTCTTGTTATGATAGAATAGTGTGTCTGTGTGAGTGCAATCATGTGAGCGATAAGCATGCATGTGTTCTCAAACACAAATGTTCCTTTGTCCCTCTATCCTGAGTGGCTACATGCACAAGGATTAATGTTTCCATCTAATAAATTAATGTTGGCGATCGTTCTTAGAAATCTCTTCAGCTAATAAAAAAAATCATTGGCAGTAGGTGAGTGCATGGAGAGTGGGAAGGAATTTAGAACTGAAGCATCTGCTCCTGGTCCTAACTTCATGCATTAATGTGCAAGCTCCATACAGACAATCAGATGGCTGTGCAGGCATCAAGACCCTGGAAGAACAGAGACAATCCCCATCCCTCCCCATTCACGAGCTCACTAACTATCCCAGTGTTGTGCTACACCTGTTAACCACTTGTATAGTGGGAGGAGGGAGTAAGACCATGCCAACTGGCCCTGCTTCTGATATCACATTCCCTGCTGGACACTAGCACTGTGATATCTCTGTTTCAGAAAACATATGTAAAGAACCTATGTGCATATAAGTGCACGTCACACTTCTTTTTATAATAGTCCATAAAATGTGTGGATGTTGGCGGGCAAGACCAGCAAGTGTGGTCTCATTTTCTCCTCTGCGCAGTGTAAAGATACAGAAGGGGCACCAACTGAATAGGATTGAAAGGCAACAGCAACTCTAGCAATTTTTTGGCCCATAAAATGTGTCCAGGATTAGAAGGGTCTAAGGTGCATATGCTCCTCGCAACAAATACAAGGCTGTGGGATAGACTTTGACAGAGGGAATGCTTTATTCAGGCAAAACTAGAAAAGAAATTACAGAAAGTCAAGAATAATTATGGGTCCTCCAGCAGCCAAGAAATGTTGGCATATTTTATTAAGCTCCCATATGGTGTAAGAATCTGTCTGTAAATAGAAGGTTGTGGGTTACTGTTTAAATAAAGAGGAGGGATGCTAAGACACCAGTTAAAGTTTTAAATTTCAGCTTTGTAATTTCAGCTTCTGCAAGTAGGCTACAGCCTTTCAATCTATACCTCTGTAGAGAGGATATGACAGGGCCCCTGTTATTTGAATTGTGATCATTCAAACGTTATGATGGAAAGAATCATTGACTAGGTTCCAAAACGCCATGTATTTTGCATGCAGAAGCTTTTCCGTTCTCTGCTGCAGTGGCAGATCCTGCACTTTTTTCAACCAAGCCCCTGAAAGGTTGGGGGCACCATGGGGCAAAAGTCGCTTTCACTGGACAGCGCAAATAAGCTACCACCATTACTCAGTATCTGCACTGAAACACTTTAGATTCCACCTGTCTTTGCTACCTATGTAATTCTGGTTAGGCTGTCATGATGATGAGTTCATAGACTGATTTAAAGTATCCTGAATGGGTCATTCAGTGAAGAATATACTGCCCAGAGGCTTGTGGTTGGAGCCCATCTCTTGATTGGAGCCTATCCTCCCATGCTGTTTTTAAAAGATATATTATACAGAAGAACATATGAGATATACAGTGATAAATGAGTTTGTCTCCATTGCCAGAACTGGACATAGACTACCACTTTGTGCCAAATGGGCTCTGGTGAATGTAAAAGAGCTCGCTCTGCCGTTAATACATCACCATGACTTACAGGCAGAAAATTCTTCATTTTATTCCTCCTTTGTATTTCAAATGCACCCAAACACTACGGCAGACAAAATGATTCTGTTAATGCTCCCTAAACGTGTCTGTAATCATTCATGCCGTCTTTTGATGCAGCCATGTTCTGGCTGACAGCCCAAATGTTTAATGGAGTCTCAGAAGGAGCTTTGATGGGCATTTGCATGACTTAGGATGTTTCTAAATGTAAACAGAACCAGCATGGTATCCCTACTTGCACATGCACATGACCCCAGGAAAGAAATCCTAATTTCACTTCTTCTCTGAGTAAGGGGGCTCTTAAACTTAGGCAGGGGGTGGGCTCTTAAACTTAGCCAGATGGATTCTGTTTCCAAGCATTTTTTTCTGTCTGTCTAACCAGGGGGAAGGTGGGTGGAAGCAACCTTTCCAAGACTTAGTGAACACTTACACACACGGCAGGGGTTTCTCTAATCACCACGCTGTGCAATACAGCAAAAGGCAATTGATCTAGCTTGCAATTAGATGCTTTTCAAAATATCTTGTATGCTTATTAGAATGACGATGAAGGACAAAGAGGGTGAAAGTTATTCCTGTGCAAAAGACAAAACTGATGCTCTATTGATCTTTCCAGTTCACCATGCAAGACTTCATTCTGGGTGTTCCTTGTTCATGCCAGCGAGTCAAACAAATGTTGTGTTTGTTCAGTTTGGAAGAACATGGGTTCCATTTACCTCAGCAATGCATAGTCCCCCAATGAGTGCTGAGTAAGAAAATTTATTCCCATCCTGTCTCCAAAATAAGATTTATTTTAATATGTTTTGAATATTTAGATCCTACCCTTCAACAGGATTCTCAGTGTATCTGATTATTAGTGTCCTGTTTGAAATACAAAATGCAGCATGCCAATAGTACAACATAGAAAATACAAGATAAAAATATAGCTGCTGCCTAAAACCCCACCTTGCAGTTAAAAATGTTTTAAGCTGAACAAACAAATAAATGAAGAGGCCTGAGCAAATCTGGAACAGCTTTTGGGGTGGTGTAGTGCACACATTGAGCAGAGGAGAAGGGGGTGGTTCTGTTGCGCAAGGGAAAGTTGTTCTACAGAACATCATGGAAGAATGGATGGGATGTCACAAGGGGAGTTCAATGTAATGTATATAGAAATATGTGTAAAAAAAAATGAAAATTCAGTAAATCAAATAATTAAGAAAGGGGGGGGGGAGTTGTTCTAGTTGTGCAATTATTTAGTTATTGCCCCTCAAATTTGGCTGAGTAGCATACTGGCAGTCAGTTTAGGTCTTTCAGCAGAAGTGTTATATGCAATCTATGGCCCATGCCAGACAACAATCGTGCTGCTGCATTCTGCACTAGCTGCCCATTGACCAGGGTACTGACTGTATATAACAAACTATTATGGAATAAAGGGATACAGTGTATAGCAAGCAGAGAAGAGCCTTCTGTATAAGAATAAAGAGGGCACAAGTACAGCAGTCCTGGGTGTGAGAGGAGGGATGTAATAATGGCACAAATGTGCCCACTTTTATCTGTGAAATGTTGAAGGGATACGTAACCCAAGAGAATCACACTATATTTTCACTGGCTTCTTTTTGTCCCCAAATTAAAATTCATCTATTTGATTAAGCTGCAACAGAATTACACACTACATGTGGTTCTGTGGCTCTTTGCCCATCCCCACTGGCTCTGGGAGGCTGAAACCTTAAGCAGAGGACTGGATAGGGGATCTCCAGAAAGGGAGAAAATGTGCTGCATAATCCACTTCAGGAAATGACTATAGCTCAGCGGTAGAGCACATGCTTTGAATTATTTTATTTTATTTTACTTATTCATTTAGTATATTTATGAGATGCCTCATAAAATCAATTCTCTAGGCATTGTACAAATAAAAGGAGAACAAAAACAATAAAACCACAATAAACCTAAGAGAATGTCATCAGAAAACCCAAAAACCAAATGTAAAACTAAAACAACTACCAAATACATAAATATTAAATTCATCAATGGATACCACAGGGACTTAAAAGGCCTGGTAAAACATAAAAATCTTAACCTGATGTTGCAAAGACAGCAATGTGGGCACCATACAGGCCTCCCGAAAAAGAACATTTCATAGCCAGGGGGCCACCACTGAAAAGGCCCTTTTCTCTCATGAATACAAACTGGCCATGTTAGACTTGATATAAGAAAGTTGCCTGTATTCCTCTACCCTTTCCTTGCCAGCCACTTAAAACTCATCCGCTCAAAATCATACCTCAGCTAATTTCCTATCCATGGGCAAGAGATGAAAATATGGATTATTAATCTTTTCCTATGTATGAAGAAAAGGTGTGGCAAGGTGGTGTGATGTTGAGTGGACCTTGTCCAGTAGGAAAAGTATTAAGTAGCTTGTCTGCCAGCCCTACCTCACCCACTGTCTCTCCTCCTCTTCTTCCTTCTAGCCCACTACTACATGACTAGCCTCTCCTTTGACCCTAATTGGAGACAAATTTTTTGAATTAAATAATTCCCATTTTTAGAAACAGCATTATATGTTCAGTATCAATGGTAATCCTATTGCATATATTCTGTTTCCGATATCTATGACTACAGAATCATCTGTAATGGATTCAGAAATAGATTAGAATACCAAATTTGTATTAATGTTAATGGGCTGTTTTTCAAATTAGTTTTATATCATACAAACACTATTATTGTCCGCTGTCCACCCATTCTTGCCCGGCACTACATAGCTGTAACAATGAAACATGATGCCTTGGACAAAGCTCATACAAAGGGAGGCTTTCAATTGAGAAACGTTTGATCTGTGCATGCCATTCTTGCAACAACCCCCCACTAAACTCCAATCTCTAAAATGAATACATTTGGTGGAATCATTTGCTTGAATTTGCTGGGAACTTGAGGGTCAAACTGGACAGGAAAGATCCATCCACATGTATTGTGGGGCTTCCTCCATGTATAAAGCAAGATGGGGGGGGATGAAAAAGGCTTCACAAGTGAGCCTTCCCAGAATTATTGTTCCATGTTCTGTTGCTTCAAGTATTTTGCTGCCGAGCTCGGCTTCCTTTGGTTTCTCAGCTGGGTTAAGAACAATAGGTGATAGGAAGCTAACCTGTTCTGTTTCCCAAGGATTTCCACTTATGCAATGAGACTTCCTCCCTCTTCTCCACCCCACTGTGCCTTCCCAGCATCCTCCCCAAATCTGCTCCAGTGCACTGAGGGAATCCCAGGTTTAAGGAGTCCTATTATGCAAGCAGAAATCCTTCCACTGATATGAGGATTACGTAGTAATACTTTGGATACAGCCCCGGGTGCCTGGGGCAATGAAGCAAAAGTAGGAGTGGTCTCTCCCTTTGCCTGTGGGCCAATTTTCATGTTAAAATAAAGCCCTCTCCTTGCTTTATATGTCAACACAGAAGGTACATGAGCAATAAATATGGCTGTATTGCTACATTGACTTTGGTCCTGAAATAATAACCATGGAGAGTGGTAAACTATATCACTGGTTCCTCAAAAGCCACCTAATGTCTCATTAGGACTAAATGAACTGTGTATTGCAGCCTCAAGTGGCTAATTGAGCCCTTTAAATGTCAAGAAAGGAAAATACCATCTTATGAAGATCTATCCAATCTTTTTGCTTATGTGGCTTAAAATAATGCATGGCAAAACCAAAGCAGATACCATTACAAACTGTCTTGCACAAGTTGCTCTCCTCTAAACTCAATTCACACATTCAGAAGCTTTCACCCTTGTTCTTTATGGTATATAATCTAGGATAGGGGTCTCTAGCATGGAAACATTACCTCCTATGCTGCTTGTGAAAGGTTTCATTAAATATCCCATTAAAAATCTACAATGACCATCTTCTGGTATTCCTGTCTGCATAGGGGAGGAGCCAGGGGTGACTCTGTTGTGAGACAAAATGAGGAAATTGCAACACCAGCCCAAGCAGTTATCCAAGTGTCAGCTATCTGGATGGTATATGACTCCCTTGAGCCTTCCACTCTCTGCCACTGTCATAGCCTCTGGTTTTCTCACCTCCCATCCCTTGTTCGTTGCTTTGCTGCTGAGTGCTGGCCACATCCTGAACTCCAGGAGAGGAGAGGCTGAAGGTATTCCAGAGGAAGGCATTCTGGGCAAAGGGGCCTACGAGATTGCCTGTCTTACCATATCTAAAAATTCTCTTTTGAATTTAGTTAAATATTTAAAGCTACTAAAGTAACCTTAAACTTAGAATTGGGTTGCAAAGCGTATTTAAAAGCATCATGGATCACATTTAGTGGCAAACTGCAGGGAACTGCTAGATCCAAAAGTTGTGACCTTCAATCATTGTTGCCTAAGTGTACTTAAACTGTTCTGGGACCTTGTGGTGGGTAAGAAACATCCTCATCATCATATTGTGTATTCTTTAAAGAAAATTCAATGGTTATATATTTTGTAAGTATAGTGGATAGGCCCTGTGGTAATTTCGCTAGTGGAGGTGTGGAATCAGTCCACTTTCAGCAGCTTATTTTGCCTGGTTTTTTAAAGTACAAAACAAAACAGAAAGTTGGTATGTTCTGTCTCTTGAATAAGTACGGAGAGTAGTGTTCTACAGAGATTCTGTCTTGGCAGATTGGAAATCATAAAGCCATTCTTTGCAGTGTCTACAGAGGAATCACAGGCCGATCTTGATAAATAAAATGTGACATTCATAACACACCAAAAGAAAAGAAAGATAAAGGATAAGAGCCTTAACATCATTGCTTTAAAAAGCATGGTGATAAATAAGGGATATTATAATTCAGAGTCACTTGTTGGGGAGGGGGATATAATATTGTCTGAGAAGAAAGATGGATCATCCAAGTTGTTTGCCTGACAGTAAAATAATGGCTATTGGATGAGATGTTCAGTAGCATAGCAGAAAATCAGTGTTAAAAGAGAAGACAACATCCAGATAGGCACAGTACTGTACAGTTAGTATCCTGTTCATGTATTGAAAAGAAGTAGGTGCACAAAGAAGGAGGAGATAAATGGGCAGAATGAGATGCTGAGCCTGGGTACAAATGTGTTTTTCCCTTCACCTCCAAGATAGGCATGTAGTGTAGAATGTAGTTATGGGTTGTGGTATGCCTGTGTAAAGTTTTTTAAAAATACATTTATGTATACATATTGCATGCATTAATTCCTCTTTTAAAAAATGATTTTTTTACAAGCAGTTGTAAAACTGATGTAGACCTGGTTTGTGTGTGTTCATTCCTTGGTTCCAAATGTTGACATGGACACTAACCAATAGGTGTCACCAACAGCCATACACACCATTGTTGAGTTATGCCACTCTTCAGCTCCCTTTTGGGAAGATGGATTGGATCTTCCCAGGTTCAGCCTGGAGAATAACAGAAACCAGCAAAACTGGTTTTAGCAGAAACTGCCATGCAATGTGGGGGGGGGGAACTATTGTGTTGAGGATAACGAGGACACTGGCACACAGATTTCTACATTATTTAGAATCATAGAACCATAGAGCTGGAGGGACCTTGCAGGTCACATAATCCAACTGCCCTGCCCAGTGCAGGGTCTGCATTTCAAGTTGCAACCACAGCATCCCTGACAGGTGGACATAAATCCTAGGGGAAAGGTAATGAAGTGGCAAGACTGCATAGGAGATAATGGCAATCCCCACCCCAACCCCAATACTACAAAACATTATTTCATCTCCCCAGATTTCATACCCAAGGAGCAGTTCATGGCAGGATTTATCGGTCCAACGACATGTGTACGGTTTGATGGTAATATCAAACAACACTTGCCTTACTCTTCTATAGAGGAAAAATGCTTACATTTGACATCTACTTGTAATGGCTTGCTTGTTGTTGTTTAGTCGTTTAGTCGTGTCCGACTCTTCGTGACCCCATGGACCAGAGCACGCCAGGCACTTCTGTCCTCCACTGCCTCCCGCAGTTTGATCAAACTCATGCTAGTAGCTTCAAGAACACCATCCAACCATCTCATTCTCTGTCGTCCCCTTCTCCTTGTGCCCTCCATCTTTCCCAACATCAGGGTCTTTTCCAGGGAGTCCTCTCTTCTCATGAGGTGGCCAAAGTATTGGAGCCTCAGCTTCACGATCTGTCCTTCCAGTGAGCACTCAGGGCTGATTTCCTTCAGAATGGAGAGGTTTGATCTTCTTGCAGTCCATGGGACTCTCAAGAGTCTCCTCCAGCACCATAATTCAAAAGCATCAATTCTTCGGCGATCAGCCTTCTTTATGGTCCAGCTCTCACTTCCATACATCACTACTGGGAAAACCATGGCTTTTACTATACGGACCTTTGTTGGCAAGGTGATGTCTCTGCTTTTTAAGATGTTGTCTAGGTTTGCCATCGCCTTTCTCCCAAGGAGCAGGCGTCTTTTAATTTCGTGACTGCTGTCACCATCTGCACTGATCATGGAGCCCAAGAAAGTAAAATCTCTCACTGCCTCCATTTCTTCCCCATCTATTTGCCAGGAGGTGATGGGCCCAGTGGCCATGATCTTCGTTTTTTTGATGTTGAGCTTCAGACCATATTTTGCACTCTCCTCTTTCACCCTCATTAAAAGGTTCTTTAATTCCTCTTCACTTTCTGCCATCAAGGTTGTGTCATCTGCATATCTGAGGTTGTTGATATTTCTTCCGGCAATCTTAATTCCGGCTTGGGATTCATCCAGCCCAGCCTTTCGCATGATGAATTCTGCATATAAGTTAAATAAGCAGGGAGACAATATACAGCCTTGCCGTACTCCTTTCCCAATTTGGAACCAATCAGTTGTTCCATATCCAGTTCTAACTGTAGCTTCTTGTCCCACATAGAGATTTCTTGCAGTTTGCACTAATTTCAGAGACTGGAGAGCTGGGTGGGTGTGAAGGTCAGAAGGTGGTGCTACAAGAACAGAGGAGTCCATCTGGCAGTGAGAGTGGGACAATGTGATGTGTGAAGCTGCTCAATGATTTGATTGGCAGGCAGGGCTGTGGCTCCACCTGGTCCGGCTGTCTAGCAGCAAAGCCATCCCAGGAATGCCATTGCCTCTTCCATTCTGAGCACTGGGAGTCACGGAAATTTCTCTCTGTAAAGCTTCTGTGAAACTGCTAATGGCTGTAGACAAAGCCAGCTTCTGACGACTTGGACTTCACTTACCAGTTGGTCCCTTTCATTATCAAACAAAAACCCGCTCAACCATCAAAGTTATGCCAGCTGGGCAGTAGGGATTGTGGGGGAAGGGGGGAGAGAAAGCTTCTTCCAACAAACTCTAAACAAATCCCTTTATTGGGGTGGGGGTGGGATTCTCAGCTGCCCACACAGTTGGCCCAACAAAAAATCAGTTTCTCATCAGCCTGAGTATAGCTACTGCATGTGTTGGTAATACCTCTTTATAGTAAAGGGAAGAAAGCTGAAACTACTACAGTAGTTATTTGGTCTAGGATAGTCAATATTTCAGCATGCTGCCATTAGCAGTTTTGCAAGCATTTTAGCACACATCCAAACAGCCGAAACAGGGTTGTTACTATTAAAATAAGAAGACTATATTAAATATATGCCTTTTGCCCTTTATATGTTCTTAGGTTTTCCAGTCCTATCTAGTCCTACAGTGGCCAACCGCATGCCCATAGCAAGCCCATAAACAGGATATGAAGGTGACTAAGGTCTTCCTTTAGTTATCAGGTTGGATACTGTGAGAACATGATTTTGCTCTAATCCAGCCTGGTCTTATTATGTTGTTATGAGGGCATAGCTCCCTCCTGTTCTTTTATCCAGAGCAACTGGTATTCACAAGCATCCTGACACTGATCCTACAGCTAACATAAAGTCATCACTATTAGCCATTGATAGCAATATTGTTCATTAATGTTTCTAATTCTGTTTAAAAAGCCATCTGACCTAGTGGCTATCATCACATCTTGTGGCAGGAATTCCACAAGTTAACTATGCACTATGTGAAGGAGTAATTGCTTTTGCCTGTCCTGAGCCTCCCACAATTCAGCTTCAAATGATGAATTGTTCTAGAGCTATATTATTATTTCATTGTGAATTTAAATGGTTTTTAACTGCCCTGAGTGGTATATGGGCACCAGAAGGGTCTGCAGATTGCAGATCATGGATGAGATGATTTGGAGAATGGAAGGAAGGAGAAACTCCCTCAACCATCTCAAAAGTAAGATAAGTGCACCCCACCCATGAGAATTTCATCAGCATTTTCTTTTCCCTTTGATAATTTCAAATGCAATTTCTTTTTTCACTTATTGATTGAGAATGGTCAAAATAATGTGGGAGAAATTTTCAACACAGCAGTACTTCCAATTTGTTGTCTCAAATTGATAATGACATTCTGGAAACATTAAGTACAAGCATGTTCTAAGTCTGATGGTTCATATACTGTAATAGCTATTGCTGACTCCAAGAATAGCTAAAATGATGTGATATTTTGCAGTGTGATCAAGAAGACATTGACAGTGTGGGCTTCTTGTCATCTCTAAATTGGACAGTAGTGAAAACTGTGCCTCTGGGTATCCTACTGAGCTCAGGGGTGGGAACCAAAGACAAAAATGATGTTCTTTTGCAGAGTCACCCCCACCCCACAAATAATAGAGTTACAGAATCAAAGAGTTGGAGGAGCCCATTTAGTCCAACTGTGCCAATACAGGAAATCAACTACTTGTCTTAGTTCAGTGGTAGAGCATCTACTTTGCATGTGGAAGGTCCCAGGTTCAATCTCTAAGATCTCCAGGTAGGACTGAGAGAGAATCCTGTCTGAAATTCTGGAGAGACCCTGCCTGTCAGTGTAGAAGATGACACTGAGCTAGATGGACCAATGGTCTGACTAAGTTTAAGATGGTTTTCTGTGTTTCTATCCAACTTCTTCTTAAAAACCTTTAATTAAGGTGGGGTCACCACCATGTGAAGGAACCACTACTGAGCAGCTCATGCCATCAGGAAGACCATCCTGATGCTTAGTCTAACTGGTTTTTCATGTCATTCAGGCTCAACCCTCTGGAGCAACAGGAAACAAATTTGCTCCATCATATTTGTGGAAACCCTTCAGATATAACCTCTTAAACATCATCTTCACACCCACCAACTTCAGTTTTTCCTCATTGGATTAGGGATCTGTGGACTCAACTCTGAAATTCAACTGTGATTCACTTGGGTTGCCACCTCATATCAGAACATGCATGGAGAAGCTAGAAGAAAAGTAGGCTAGCTTAGAGCCCATCTTCATGCTGATCATAGAAAGAGTGGGAAGAGGATGAATGTGCTCTGGTGTTCCCAGTACATATCAGAACAGCTAGATCAGGCCAATGGCCCATCTAGTCCAACATCTCACAGTGGCCAACCAGATGTCTGTGGGAAACCCACAAACAAGAGCCCTGCACAAGAGTATTTTCTCCTCCTGCAGTTTCCAGCAACTAGTGGAGGCAGAGCATAGCCACCATGACTAGTAAGCTGTTGATAGCTTTAATCACTATGAATTTGTCTAATGCTCTTTTAAAGTCATTCAATTTGATGGCCACTTCTGCCTTCTGTGGAACCAAGTTCCATAGTTCAACTATGCTCTGTGTGATAAGGTACTTTTTATCAGGGGTAGGGAACACTTTTTCAGGGCCACTTTCCTCCATGGACAATATTTTATGCTGCTTCTAATGTATTCATATTGCTGCACCCCAACCTGATATTTCATGAGCTGGTGTTAAATAAATACTTTTATGAGCAGATAGGTATAGATGGAACAGACAAACAGGCTTTGCAGGGACTGCATGCCAGTGGTGGGTCAGGTAATGAATGTGGCTCTCATCTTAGTACAGCAGACTGCAGTCCAGCCACCCAAAAGTCATCTACAAGTTATTTTCTCCAACCAGGCATGCTAGAGATGCTATTACAGTTCATGTCAGCATCTTGATAATAGGCTTCAGTCTCATCCCTGCTTGTTCATCCTGATCTTTGCATGTACTTTTGATAGAGTCTAGTTCCAGCTCCATCACTGCCTTGGAGTTAGATGGCAGATGGGTGAACCTAAGTCTCAGAAATGTCTGTTCGCTGGAATAGACACATGGAATCTATGATAGTGAAGTTATAGAATCCTAGAAGTGTAGAGTTGAAAGGGACTCCTAGGGTCATCTAATCCAAACCCCTGCAATGCAGGAATCACAGCTAAGTAATCCCTGACAGATGGTCATCCAACCTCTGTTTAAAAACTTCCAATGAAGGAGAGATGATCACTTTTTGTGGTAATGCATTCCATAGGCCAACTCTTACCACCAGAAAGTTGTTCCTATGTTTAATTGGAATCTCCTTTCTTTTAACTCATTGGTTTGGGTTCTACCCTCTGGAGCAGCAGAAAACAAGCTTGCCCAATCTTCCATGTGACAGCCCTTTAGAAATTTGAAGACAGCTATCATTTCACTCTAAGTCTTCTTTTCTCCAGGCTAAGCATATTTCACTCCCCCATCTGTTCCACATTACAAGTGCCCAGCTGACAACAAATGCCATCTACCTCCCAGGTTTCTTCTTATAATGGCAGAATACAAGTCAGATAACTCAGCCTTAGCTAAGTCTCCAGAGGGAAACAAGGGGCCCATTGCCTCCATCCCCAGGATGAACCATAATTTCCGGCTTTCCCAGATTTTTTAAGAGAGGGAGAAGGTTCCTCGCATTTGTAGAACATGAGATAGGAAAAGTGTACAGCCACTGTTCTTAGCTTTTTTTGGTGAGAAACTAGCCCGTTCTCAGTCTTTTTACTTTCCCACCCCTGCTGGAAGAAATCCTGCAGACACCCATGCCTATAAGAGCAGCTCTGCTGGATCAGATACAGTCCAGCATCCCATCACCCAAAGTAGCCAATCAAATATCTCTGCAGCCCAGTAAGGCTGGTTGGGTTGAGAAATGCTAACTTGCCCAAGGCTTATATAAGATGAGAAAACTATAAAGGTGCTGGATTTTTCACAGCGAAGTTCAACACTCTAACCAATATATATCACATTTGCTATTATATTATATTATATTATATTATATTATATTAATTATATTAATTTTAATTATAATATAATATAATATAATATAATATAATATAATATAATATAATATAATATAATATAATATAATATAATAATATAATATAATATATATTTTAAAAACCTGTTGTGAAATGTGCCAAAAAATGTTTTTATGTTGCTCCAATGCTTCAAGTAAGAGCAGTAAGGCTAATGTGTATCCACTAAAACAGTAAAGAACTTTGTACCTTTAGGAAAAAATATGTCTTCTCTGCTTCATATATTTTTAATTTCAAATTAATTGAAAGAACATTTATCAAGGCCTTAGTAGGAAGGAAATTAAATATTTTATATTAATGGAAGTATTCCTATGATACAAAGTTTGGAAAGCTTTAAAGAATAATTTCTGTTTAATAAATAATAAAACTACACTGGTCATTTAGGTGTACAATTAAATCCTCATTAAAAAGGTATACATTTATCATATTCTAGCAATAAATTAAATAGACAATTCTCCACTATAATTTTATGAAAGCTAAACAAATCTGTATTTAATGGCTGGAAGATGTGTAATCAGCATAATTGTCTTCTTAGCTCTAAGTGCAGTCTTTATTGGTTTCATGTAATTTAGAAGTATGACCTTTATTATGTCTTCCAAACTCAGCAAAACCTCCCTGTTTGTTTTTTAGCTGCAGGCATTTCTTTCCATTGCATTAATAAAATATTGAGTCCCAGGGATGGTTGTACACAAGAGAGCAGTCACAGTATATGGCAGCAAGAGTTTTCCCCCCCAGATGTCTCTCGGATACTTAGGTCCCTGCCATACCCTAATCCTCCACATATTCACTATTGTATCACTATTGTATCATGGGGTTCAATAGGTAGTATTCCCAGATAAATTTATTTATTTATTTATTTATTTGTTCCTTTTGTACTCAACTCTTCTCAAACAGGCACCATGTTTGGCTTACACAACAACCCTGTGAGGTGGGTTAAGCTGAAAGACTGATTTGCCCTAAGCTATTCTGCAAGCTTAATAGGTGCAGACCAAAGCATATGAGTCAATGGCAGGTCAGGATCCAATTTTAGGAGCAAAAGAGGTTCATTGTGTGGATATTAAAATTAGACTCAAAGAAAAGTGACACCAAGGGAAGAAGTGACACAGGTAAGGAAATGAAATTACTGACAAGGTGAAGGGATGGCTCTTAAAATTATATTTTCCCATTTGTTGCTTGAGGCAGACCCACATTTAAAAAGACAAAACTGCTGCCACATTTAGTTTGGGCGTGAGCAGCAACCTGGGGTTCCCACAGCCATCCCCAGCCATCTAGCTACTATCCCACATTGCCTTAAGCTTACAAAACTGAAAACACATATGGCTGTGAGATCTAACTTTATCTGCTTAAGTTAAGATCTACGCTCCAAGTAGGATATGTCTTCTTCAGTGTTGGACAGCTCCATCAAAATGGTGTCAAATAGAACAAAGTGTCTGGCTTAGGTCAAGAGGCAGAAAGTTTAGAAGAGGGTATAACTTCACAAGAGCTGAGAAACAGACTCAAATGAGACATTGTTCATCTGAATGGAAACGTGGATAAAATGGCTAAATGTTTATTGCCCCCTGAAGGCCACATTTGGTGCCACAATGTCAGATGATGTATTTTTGCCTTCATGGTTTGAAATCAAACTGTGTGGGCAAAGTCAATGTGCTGATTGTCAGTCCTATGCAACTGATCAGGCCCTTGTGGCCTTTACTTGCTCCACACTTGAAATCATATATGACATTAGGTGTAGGGCAGTTGGGTATGGGCTTCTCCAAAATGGCGTCACAGGACAAATACAGAAGCCAGTGGGCCAGAGTTTCCCCACTGCTTGACTAGAAAGAAATTATTTTCCCCACTCCCTCGCAACACTAGAACCAATTGAACTTATTGATAGTGGTTTCAGGCCTAACCAACCAACAAAATTCTCACATGGAACAAAATACCTTACGGAATTCATTGCTTTGTTATGCGGTGGATTTTTAAAAAGTAATTGGGTTAAAAACTCTAGTTGTTAGATCAAAAAAGCAACCTCTACTTTACAAATCCTCTGGAAACTTGCCTTTGATTGCCATGTGACGGGAACAATCAACAGGGTATGGTTGTCATTGTCATGGCCTGCAGCTGAGAAGTGTCTACCTAGCCACAATTACAAGACAATGTTGCACTAGATGTGGAATGATGAATCTGTGGCCCTCCAGATGTTGTTGGACTACAACTCCCATCAGCCCTGACCATTGAATAGGCTGTCTTGGATTGAGGAATCCCAACATCTGGAGAGCCACAAGTACTACACCTCTTCACCAGAGGGACCGGTGGTCTTACCCAGTGTACCAATTCTTACAATACATTAAACGTCAATGCAGAGAGCTCCTTATACATCTCAAAACATGCCAATTCAACTACTCATTCCTTTGTAACATTTAATTATAGGAAGGATACCATCTGCGAACAGTTTATGACAGATAATATAACATAACATTCTTCTCCTTGTGTTTGACTATTATTCAACAAGAATGTCAGCAAGCTCTAGTTTTATTTTTGGTTCACCCATTCTGAAACTGTGATATTATCAATCCATGGAGTCACAGAGTTCCATAGTACATAACAGATAAATCTTCATGGAGGAAAAATGTGTCAGCTATCAAAAGAGACTACATTTCCCAATATACCTTTCAACTTACATACATGCTCATTTTCCACTGCATTGAATGGCTGCAGCTCCAGTCAAGACCTGGGATTCAGCTACATTAGTCAAGAAACAGTGTTTTGAATGGGTTATAAACATGCAACACCAGGTGGCACCAGAGAGCAAAAGAAATTCTAAGCGATTTTCCTTAGTGTTTGTTTTTCTTTTGTTATAACAATTTGATTTCAGACTTACGGGGGTTTTTCCCCTGTATGCAGATCCACCCCTGGTTTTATGCAGTCAAGAACATTGTGTGAGACACACAGCAAGGAGAAAGCACATAAATATAAGGGAGTGTGTTGGGGTCAGTCTTGCCATTTGCTGGTTCCCAAAACAATTTGAATGTCCCCAACACTACCCTGGCACACCTAGGAACCTTTGGAGGAAAGCTCCCAGTGGCATCAATGGCAACATTTCCCCTTAGGCTCTGAGCCACATGGGAGAGAGGCTTCATTCTGGTCAGCTGTGTGTTGCATATCTCATTTTGCTGCTTAGATAGATGCATTTCACTTCATAATGCAACATATTTTCAAACCAGCCATGTCCAGTTTCTAAATGTATTGATTCTGCTATCATTTCACTTGGTCGTCCCCCCCACCACCACCTTTTTCATTTGTCACTGATCTCTCTGTAAGAACACATACAACTTTCAGTAGCAGATTCTTTTTTATTCTGTGCAAATGTGATTTGTAACTGAATGGGTAACTGAAAATCCTTTTGGCACAGCATCATAAAACAATAGAGCATGTGTTGCTAATACCATTTCCCTCTTACAAAGAAAACTTTTTCAAGCCAGCCAATTGCTGAAATGTCAAGAATTTGATCCAAAAGCCTCTTGGGGGCCAGGAGCACTCCTCCACGGGGTGCAACACACACGTTGCAACCTGGCATTTAAGCAGCTGCTCCTATAGATCATGTTCTTAAATATTCACTAGCATTTGTCAAAGAACCTGAGAAATATGTTTCAGTCTTGTAAAACAGACTATAGAAAAATACCTCTCTCCTTAGTGCATTCACAAAACATAATGAATTTAGGGAAAGGGGAACCAAGATGCATAGTATTCTTTATCTGAACAATCAGTTCCAACTTCCCACAGTTTTCAAAAAAAAGCATGGGTAGTTCTAGGAGGAAGGATGGTTACAGTGGCCATCTTGAGACTAAAATGTTTGGATGGTAAATATAATTTGGAACCAGATAATTTGCCGAACCCAAATAGCTGGAAGGCACAAAATAAAGTGAGACCAGTTGCAGCATAAGGGCAGAGGGCCGTCTCGTGAGTGGCGCCTGACCTGTGGAATGCCCTTTCATCAGATGTCAAGGAAATAAATCTAAAAGATGACTTTTAGAAGACATCTGAAGGCAGACCTGTTTAGGGAAGTTCTTAATTTTGATGTTTTATTGTATTTTTAATATTTTGTTGGAAGCTGCCCAGAGTGGTTGGGGAAACTCAACCAGATAGGTGGGGTATTAATAATAATAATAATGTGGTTTCCTGGCTGTGCTGCCCATCTGGCTAAGAGGGTACGTCACCCCTGCCCTTGCTGCACCCCATACCACTACCAATGGCTCGCCACTACAGCTGGGGAGCAGAGCAGCAGCAGCAGAAGCCCACTTCATCTGCCACCATTGAATGAGATCATACAGGAATGACCACCAGATGATCCTGGTGAAAGACAGAATGCCATCTCCTGAAGACAGGAGCTGCATCCTAGTGCCCCGATGACTTGCCACATATTTGTCTACCATTATGATCAAAATGACAAATGATATCCGCCTACCACAGAGAGTAGGGATGAATACAACTCCAGTGTCTATATACTGTATTCACAATGTTTGACCTCAAAAGGCAGGTGTTTTTCCCATGCTGCTTTCCTTTCCTAGAAAAACAGCTTTTAATATAATGTATTAAATAGGTGATCACAGATTCACTTTTGCAAGATTATGTTTGTATTAAATCCAGGTTTCATTTAAAACCAGGTTATTTAAGTTTACCACAATTATTATGTATATTTTTAAGCGGGTTGATTTTTTTTTTTAAAAAAGAATCCAATTTAAATTCCCTCCCCCTATCACTTATCTATTTTGCCTTTCCTCAAACTTCCCTCATTATAGATGAAGGAAGAGATTTCAAACAGCTCTAAAATGGTCAAAAGCACCAGTGCATGTTTACTTAGAAAATCTCACTGGATCCCATGATACTTATTCCCAAGAAAACATACATGGACTTGGAGCTTTAAGCCTAAAGTAACATGTATATGTGACTGAGCTATGCAAGTGTGTGTCTCCTTGAGTTCTAAGGCTCCTTTACTTAGTCCATACTGTCTTGCTTTGGAGGCTGAAACTATCAAGGTAGCATTTTGCAATATATTGAAGAAATCTGAAATAGTGTTTAAACAAATCCTTTGTCTACATTATCTTTTCATCTAAGATGTTTGCAGTGCTTTGAATGAACTAAAGCAGGAGCTGGTTTTACATGAAAGCAACCAGCACACTTTTTTATCAGCTATGTTATATATGAGTCTAATTTATACACTGCTGTTGCTGGAAAGTAAAGAATCCTCTTAAAAGAAAAAGGCAAATAAAGGGCTGCAATGACAAATTATGGAAGCTGGAATCACACAAAGACCAAAAGTAAAAAACAAAGGGAGGGAAATCACAAGATTGTGTATGTTGCTTTATACTCCTCAAGTAGGATTATTGTTGGTTTTATGGAAAGTTCATCCTGAAGGCACATGGCAGTTGCATTAGTTTAGCAAGATTGAGCTGTTTAAAATTTCAGGGTTGTCCGCCAAAAAAAATAATAATAGGAAGTTGTATGGAGAGGAATGTGCTGACAGCAGTAATGTTTCGGTAATAATTCATGTGTTGTAGATGATGCTCTGGAAAGCAGCCCAGCTGGCTAATGCAGATTGGTGATGCTCTCCTGCTGATGGCTGTACAATTGATTGGCATTTCTGCTCCATCATGAAATCAGCTTGCAAATTAAATGGAGATAGTTTGGAAAGGGGGGAGCGAGAACAGAAGAAGGGTCTCACTGCCTGAATGTGTTGCGTTGGATGAGGTTCACAGGGTTGGATTCTTCTCAAAAGAAAAAAGCTGGGTTTGTCAGCTCAGTTTGATTTCAACTAGTGCTCAGTCATCCAGCAAAAGAAGCACCCTTGCCTTCTGCCTGATTCAGTCCCTCCTTCCTTTTCTCTCTTCCTCTCTCAATAATACACTGCTGATATTATATAGATATGCACCTGCTGGTGTTCATGAAGTCCTTTGCTCATCTGACTTTTCAGACAGTGCTCAAGTAGGTACTGAAGCATGGAGGTGAAAGCTAAAGATAACACATCATCTTGAAACATGTCTTAGGACAAGAGCACTTGACTATGGCCAAGTATATTGAATATGTGGATCTCCCTCAAGTTATCATGCAGTGGTTCACAGCACCACTCAGGCGACTCTCCCACCATGACACTCTTCCTACTTGCCGTTTCCCATTTGTAGCAGCATGAAGAAAACAGTCCTATTTGTGTGGTGGGCACCACAGAGATAGATTGCCCAAATGCAAAGGACTGCCACATGGTGACAGTTGTCATGTCAAACAATTTAAAGCAGCTTTCATGCGGCAGCCACAACAGATGCATTGTATGGCAGCTGGAAGACATGCACTTTTTGTTTAGGCTATCATGGGACAGCAAGAAAATATGGAGGGGGTGGTACCTTGAAACATTTCTTTAAAAACATTACTCACCATGAAATCATCAGACTCTTGGCCCAACCTTCTTCTCAGGGTAATTTTGTGGATAGTAGGGGACAACATGTGTGCCACTTTGATCGGCTTGGAAGATGGATGAGATATAGAACATAATGTAAATAAGACTTCCTTATTAAAGATCTGGGCACATTTGCAGATGCATCCATTACTGGATGCTATGAGTATGAAACAGTTAAGCTGAGTGTAAATTATACAAGTTCAGCAGAGGTGAGACTCTTCCTTGGTGTGCGGTAAAAATATCACATGTTCACACTTTTTTCAGTACCCAGAAATACAACAAAGTAATGTCTCTTTCCACAATTCACTAGAATGAAAGTGTATCCAGCTGTAGCTCAGATATCATCGCTTTTATATAAAATACAGCAGGACATTTACCAACATTCTACCAAGCATTACTGTAAATAATTAAAACTGAACACTTAATCAAAGTTACTAAATGCATTTGCTGCTGTAACATACTTGCTATAAAAAGAAACTTGTTTTCTATCTCTGTCTTGCACAGTAATATCTTCATTTATTTAGACTGCAATCTTACGTGCATATACAGTACAGTGGTACCTTGGGTTAAGAACTTAATTCGTTCTGGAGGTCTGTTCTTAACCTGAAACTGTTCTTAACCTGAAGCACCACTTTAGCTAATGGGGCCTCCTGCTGCCGCCACGCCGCTGCTGCACGATTTCTTTTCTCATCCTGAAGCAAAGTTCTTAACCCCAGGTATTATTTCTGGGTTAGCAGAGTCTGTAACCTGAAGCGTCTATAACCTGAGGTACCACTGTATCTGGAAATAAGCTCCATTGAATTCAATGTGGCTTGCTTCAAAGTTGAGTATAGGATTGTACTGCTTTTACTGTACTTACATTAACATTAACTTTATCTTAAAGGTTCAAAGCATGTAAGGTTTAAAATTTATATTATGCTTATCTCAAATGCCTCAAAGCAGTTAAAGTGATCTCCAACTGAGTATGATGAAATGAAAAAGACTCACAAGCTCCCAGCTGCTGGGAACAAATAAATGTAGCCTGAGGTCCACTTAAAATGGATTCCGCATCCCTTTGGTTAAGATCCTAAAGCAAAAAGTGGGGGCAAAGGTAGTTTGTCTGCCCTATCCAAACCCTATCCAAAAGATCCATAGAACTGCTGTGTCCATTTTTCTCTTATAATCACAGAGTAGCTGAAAGAGTGATTGAAGAACGGATAAGATTTCCAGCTTTTTAGTGTGTGATTAAGGAAAATGCAGGTTCTAACCCACATGATAAGCACTAAGTGAAAAAGCAATGCTCATGAATTCTGTTTTAATGAACACTAAGTAGAAGAACATAATCTCATGTATGTGGCATTATACTACTTCCATATAATGTGATTAGCAAAACTCGAGGGAAGGAGGGATCCATAGCTGTGTAGTTTTAGCTGCCAAAACTGCAAAAGGGCCAGTTGTTACTAGGATTTTTATTTTTTTATTTTTTTATACCTTATTTACAAAACACACAGCATCTCATAAGTAGGTTGTGGGGTGGGTGGAAGCTGCAATGCTATTTTCACAGCAGACAGGGCACTGTTGCCTCCTGTGAGGAAGAGGGTGAAGGCATCAAGGAGGTCAGCATGGAGGTCACTGGTGTAGACATTTCTTCCAGAATGTACCCAAAGAAGTTTATCAATCCATCCATCTTTCCTGGGAATGCTATGAATTGAAGCTCTATGAGGGGAATAGGGGTCTCCTGACAACTCTCAGCAGCCTTAAACTACAGTTCCCAGGATTCTTTGGGGGAAAGCTATGGCCGTTTAGAGTGATATAATATTGCTTTAAATGTATAGTACAGATGGGGCCCATTGGTATTTTGCAGAATGGAGAATTCCCAGCAACCTTGCACTAAACTATCTGACTTTTAGAAGACATCTGAAGGCAGCCCTGCAGAGGGAAGTTTTTAATGTTTGATGTTTTAGTGTTCTTTTATAATCATTGGAAGCTGCACAGAGTGGTTGGGGCAACCCAGTCAGATGGGCGGAATTAATTTAATAATAATAATAATAATAATAATAATAATAATAATAATAATAAGCTGGTCATTTAGTGGTTTGAATAAGGAACAGTGATAAGAAATACTCAGGCACTGTATTCAATTGTTAGCCAAACCATGAGAAGTTTCAATTAGGTATGATGCTTTAAAAAAATAGCCTGATACAAATATATATCTGAGTAAAGAAGAGTTTCAATTTTATATCCTGCTTTATCACTGCCCTAAGGAGTCTCAAAGTGGCTAACAATCTCCTTTCCCTTCCTCCCCCACAACAAACACTCTGTGAGGTGAGTGGGGCTGAGAGACTTCAGAGAAGTGTGACTAGCCCAAGGTCACCCAGCAGCTGCATGTGGAGGAGCGGGGAATTAAACCCGGTTCACCAGATTACGAGTCTTAACCACTACACCACACTGGCTCTCAGTGTGAATGGATGTGCCTGTGCAATATTAAAACAAAAAAAACCAAGCAATATATTTAAGACAAGTGAGTGAGTCTTTTATAGAAAATAGAGTACAGTAATGCTAGGATGAAAAATAAATGTGCTAAATAATTCAGAAAAACCTCTCCATGTTAAGAGTATATATTTACTATTTGCCATTGCAGATAACACTGCAACACTACATTTTAATTATATTAATGCAAATAGAAAATAAAAGTATAACACATATTCAATGAGATAAAGTAAATAAAATGGGACGGTTCTTTGTTATACATAACAAGTGAATTGTTAATATGCACATATATTATCCCACATTTGATATCATACCTAAATTAGCAATAAATGTGCAACAGCAAAATATAAATCCCAATAAAGACTATATACCATGCCAATCTTAAAAATATCATATCACTCCAAGCAAGACATATAACTGAACAACAGCTATATTTTATACACAAAATTGTACATATAACAAAATAATGCACCTTACGCTAATTAAATCTAAACAATTTCTCTTATACTTCTAACCTCCTAATTCCACTTATATTTTCCCAGTGCATCAAAAGAGAGGAACCAATACATGATGCTAAGGGATCCATATTTCTTTTCCTTCCTTCCTTCCTCTGACTCTAACCCTAACCCGGAACCATATCTTTTCATAGGATATACTACCCACCCAGTTTATATGTTTTCTGCCCAAAGGTGATTAGGCAGGGCAGTGTGAGGACCTTACAATGGTATTATTTGGTCAGTGTATTCGGCACTAGGGAGGAATATTTCTTGCAAACAAATTGGCTGGCCTACTGGTTTTTGTCTACCTCATAGCAAATATCACAACTTTGGGCAGATAAGGCATTGAGTTGGGTCCTTAGATGATCATTAAAGAGGGGTCAGGAAGGGGTATCTTTGTCCGGGAGTCCACATGACAAGAGGGCAATGAGCACCTTTCCCAATTGTGGCCCTGGCATGATCATACCGCCTGGTCATGTCAGGGGATGACCCCCCCCACACACACACACACAGAGAGAGAGTTAGGGTGAACCTCATCCTATTTATCAACCAACAGACAAGCTGCTTTATACCAGACACATATCAAATGCCTTGGCCAAAACATACTTGTTGTGGCCTCTTTCAACCCAGTACCAATGCCCTGTATCTTATTTCTGTGGTTGGCCCCTCACCAGGCTGTGGGCATCATGTGCCTGGGTATGCAAACACATCAGAACTGATGCCCACAAAGACCAGCTACAACCTGACCTCCATATAAGATTTATGCAAAAAATTCAGATGAATGCTCAATAAAATGGTTGTCTGGAGGAGCCCTCTGTTCTGCCTATTGGCAGAAAGGCAGGAAATAAAGAAAATAAATTAATAAACAACAAAACACAGGTGCATTATTTCCTCCAGGGACTGGCTAGAAAATGGTTTTCCTAGGTTGTGAATGTTTTGGTTGGTTGTATTTATGAAATTAGAAAATGTTCAGGATTTCAGAATTTACCAGAAAAAATACTTCCCTGCTGTCCTCTTTGAACTGAAATGGGGAAGAAATGCACTTGATTTTTTTTTCATCTCTCTCATCACATTGGAACATTTCTAAAGAACAATAAAGCAGTTCTGCTACACCAGCCACTACTTCGTGCTTCTCTTCTGCATTAGTAATTTAATCTGGCATTCAATTTATGCATCTACAGACATCTGTAACAAAACCCAAGGTTTCTTCCTACACAGCTTCTTTTGTTGTTATAATAATCTGCTTATTGAATTTTCTTCAATAGTCATAAAATAGAAAGGTCTTGGTAAGAAAACAGGCTATGCTATGTTAGCACAATTCACTTGATATTTAGAAAGAATATTGTTGGGTTGCACAATGTACCTTCATGTCTAACTTGCCTAGAAACAGGTGGGAGCAAGAACTCAACTTGTCTGTGCAGAGCCTTTAGCAATAAATGAATGTTCAGGAAGCCACAATGCAATAAAACAACTGAATGTGGCATATAGACAAAGCAAGAGAGAATGAGGGGAAGAGGGGGATATATATATATTCATTCATTTTTTTGAATACTTTATATACACACACACATCTGTATATATTCCAGTAAAAAGGGCATTGGACAAAATCCACACCTCAGCTCAGGTCAAGGAGCACATAACCACCAGCTCCTGAAAGGACCATCAACAGAGAACAGTCCAACCATGACCTTTCCTGGGGCTATTTAAGACATGTGTGTCCTGAGGGAAAGCAGAAGAGGAAAAGTCCAGCCCTGGGAGCTAGTACCATCAGTTCCTAAAATCAGCATGAGAATATTTTGTTGTTTAGGTTAATATTTAAAATACAAAGAAATGTTTGAAATATAAATGCACAGCATCTAAGTATCTGGAATACCACCTCCTTTTCTACAGATCCTTTCAGGTGTTGATCAGCAAAGGAGGTCTTCTTGATAGTTCCAGCATCCTCAGAATTGGCCGGGGAGATGGCATTCTCTGTGGTAGCCCCTAAGCTGTGGAATTCCCTCCCCACAAAGGGGCCTCTGGCACCTTCATTGTATAGCCTTCATTATATGCTGAAGATGCTGTTTACCCTGGCTATAAACAGAAACCCTGTGCAATGTCTTCTGTTTGCACAATGGGGCTTTCTGCCCTTTTCTTCCTCCTGTGCACCCCTCAAAATTGGCTTTGGGTTTTTCCGGCAGCCAGTTAAGATGGTCCCTCCTCACCCAACCTACATGATCCTGAAACTGGATTATCCCAGAGAAAAACCTCAGCAGAATTGACAGGCATTTGCAAATCCTCTCTCTATATTTTTCAAAATGCTTTTGGCTTGAGATCTATGAATTATTAGTGCATTGAGATTTTGCACACACTTATACTACATGGTTTGGGATTATGTTCAACTCTGTTGATGAGTGAGGATCAAGTATCACAGAATACTGTAAGGGAGAAATGCTCCAAAGACTTTTGAATTACTTCCTTCACTATTAATTCTATGACATACTGTTAGGGACTTTTGCAGACTGGTCTGCTTCCATAAGAGATGGCAAGGAATCTTAAGAGATCAGTTTGTGGTGCAAGGAAATAGCATGGAGGTAGAAAGGAAATGGCTATAAAGGGGGAGTTATCACAACTGAGAAAACTCACATGAAACACACACACACCCCAAAAAGTCTTCAGGTTCTACCTAGATACATAAAATAATTTCCCAATCTTTGGACAGCAGAGATGGAGTTCTTTTTTTAAAAAAGTATTTTGCACATGCTCATGGACACTTTAACCATTCAACCTATTAGCCTTGTCAACACAAGGATTTTTACTTGTACAATGAGACTTTCACCTTTTCCTCCTTCCATGCATATCCTACACCCTCCTCAGATTATGTGGGAGATTCCATGTGTACCCTGCACCCTCCTTGGATATGTTCTAGAGGCTTGGGAGAATCCACAGAACATATTGGGGAGAGGGAAGATCATTCCATTGCACAAACAGAAATCCTTACACTGACAGAAAATTCATGGGGTGGTATGTTCAATATAACTAATATTCTTTTTAAAAGACTTATTTCACCTTGAAAAGGAATTCTGCATATGTTCAATGGCACTCAGCTGTAAGTGCCAATTTGCTGGAAACAAAATATGAGAGTGTTGCTCAAGATCAGAATTGCTCAGGCATAAGCCCATTGCATTTGCTATGGAGAGATTTGGCTTCCATGAGATCTGGTGTGATCCAGACATTGTACACAGGAAGCTGCCTTATACTGAATCAGACCCTTTGTCTATCTAGTTCAGTGTTGGTGACACTGACTGGCAGAGGCTCCCAGAGTTTCAATCAGGAACATTTCCTACCCTTACCCTGAGATTGAATCTGGGACTTTTGCATGTTCTCTACCACTGAGTTTCAACTTACTTCCCCATGAATCTTACTTCAAAATTTGAAGGGCTTAGATCTGTTTTACAAATACTGTAAACACATAACATTTGTAAGGCTGCAACAAATGTTACCAACCTGCACATACCAGCATGTTACTAGGAATGCAAGTGTGACACCACAAGCTATTTTCCAGAAGAAAACTGTTACCCTGTGCATAAGGGAAAGTGTCGGTCTAAAGATAGATGCCGCGCTGTCTGGAAACAATTGTGCAGATCAGCATCTTTACTTTTTAGTACATGCATGCACAATATTCTAATTCTGTTAGCAAAAAAATAAACATAACATCACGACCACCAATTCCTTCTCCCTTTGAGACTTCTCAAGTGAAGAAAAGTTGAGTATCAGATTCTAGTCTCAGATAAATGAACCCTGTTGTTCCATGTGGCTTCACTATATTGTGAGCTGGGAAGGAGCATAGTGTCCCTAGACAAGGAAGTTTTTAAAAGGCAGCTGGTTTTTGAAATGTTTTACAGGCTGCAGCTGCCTTTGTAATTGCTTACAGAACAAAATAAGCACCAAAGCAAACAGACACACACACACACACACACACACATAAAAAAAAACCAAAACTGGTTTCTCTTCCAAGAAACTGAATACAAGATCAACAAGCAGTGAGAGCCAAGGAGTCTAATTCCCTTCCATTCATTTTAGCCCATTATCATACTGACCCATTTGACGGTGATGCTTGTAATGAGTAATAACTTCTGAATCGAAGAGGGTGACTGTCAGTTTGAGGGAAGCCTGACGGGAAATAGCGCTGAAGCATTACTGTCAACAGGTCTAATTGAGTCTTGATAATTTCCCCATCTAAAGATATTAGCTAGGGCTACTTTGCCATGTGGTTTTGCAAACCTCTCAGCTGAAGAGCGGAAATATTAGTTTGTGAGCTGCTTTGGGAGGCATTAATTGTCTGAAAAGTGGGATAAAATATAGTAAATACCGGTAAATAAAAACAGTAGAGCCACTGCTTTGAAAGGGTGTCTGCTGTTTGTTAGTAAAGCAAAAAGCACAAAGATGACAGAGGTTTCCAGCCTTTTCCCATCCAAAGAAAGCCTAATGTGGAACCCCTAGACTTCCAACTGTGCAGAGATTTGTTAAGCATCTAACAATATTATTGAAACAGACTGCTCCACTTAGATCTACTAGTAGACATGTGTCATGCCAGACAAGGCATTATGGTGACTGAGGCAGAAAATCCAAATAGCACAAACTGGAGATTCCTCTGACAACAGCTTCACTGAACTGAGCAGGGTAAGGACACTAATATGAGAACACTACTGAGTTCTTGCACTGCTCTGCTCCTGTTGTTTTCAATGCTGGATTTATGTGGGAGAGATTCTTCATGGATTCTCATCAATGTGTCAGATCTGTGTGATACCCTGGTGATGGCCACACCTACCCCAAGAGACCTGCCTCACCTTACCTCAAGTAACTTATGTTGCCTATGGCTTCCTTTCTATATTAAGATGTGCCAAGGAAAGGTTCAAATTCTCAGCTGAAGCTATTTTTCTCAGTATCATTTCTTATTCCAGTCCCAGATTTCTGCTGCTCATCCTCAGTAAAATTAGATTAACCTGGTGTGTGAATGTTCAACTGTACAACAGATACAGTGAATTCCTGGGGAAAGTGAAAGCTCAGGGTATGTCTCACCATGAAACATCTCACTGAAGAGGCTTTTAAAAAAATATTCATCCAATAAAGGAATAGAAAAAAACATTAGAAGATTATTTTCTTCCCACTCTAAATTGAATCAAACACTCGAAAAAGATTACAGTTCTTTGCCAACCAGACTAAATATGTTTAGCGTACGTGTGAAATTCAAATCATTTTAAATTTTATATGGAGTTGTTGTTTTACTCAGGCCTGTTAAACTATGCAACACTCCAGAGTGACTTGCTTATGATCTTTTAATATTTTGGTCTCTCCAATGTGTTGTTATTATAATTATTATTTATTCATTTAATGAATTGCTTCCTGTGCAGTACCTTGAAATGATTTCACAATAAAATCACACACACACAAATATAATTGCATATATAAAACCAGCAGTTTTTGTTTTTTTTAATCATTTCAGTCCAATATAGATACCTACTGGGAAAAAGTCTCCAATTAAAAGGCCTCTCAGGCTCCTCCTCTGTCTATTACATGCCAGGGTTGTTGGGATCAACTCCCATCATCCTTCACCATTAGCTACACTGGGAATGGGGGATAGAAGCTGGAGTCCAGCAACTACATTGTCTGGCCCTGGAGTTTACAATATAGAGCTTCAGTACTTTTTAACTGGACCTCTAATATGGGGCTACTAGAGTCAGGGTTCATAGTTGGCATGGGTATACAATATAATAAACAGCTATATGGCACTTTCAGTGCTAAAAACATCTCAAACACTTTATTCTCAGTTCACCTTGCAACACCCTTCTAAGGTAGTCCAATATATTGGTGATGTGGAGGTTGAGTTTGAAAAATTGTCTTGCCAGAGAATGGCAACAGTGATGTAAAATGGGAAATTCCAGCTGATAGCTCATACACTTAACAGGTAAGTGTCACCAGATCCCACCTCTGTATATTAACTCACATCACACTGAAATCAAGAATAGAACACCCCAATTTTGCCAAACTATGTTGCTTCCTTTTTTACAGTGCAAGCCTAACCATGCCTACTCAGGACTAAGTCTCCCTGTATTCAGTGGGCCTACTCAAGGTAATTTGGGTTAGGATTGCTGCCCTAGCCTTACATAGGTAAACAGTCACAAGTAGCCCATACTGACAAAGTCTGAGAAGTTGTTTGCCCAGTTAGCTGGCACATCCCACTTATACTGACATCACATTTAAGTAATCACAGTGCAGCCATTTGATCTTTCACATCCCTGAGTGAGTAATACAGTCCATGTTAACCTATTTGGCAACTCTGTATGATTCAGCTATTTGTCCTGATAAACACACCCACATACATAACCTCCCCTGTAACAAGTGCCAGCAGTGAAAGCATCGATTTTATGCTTTTTTGCTTTGCTACCTAGAATGCTTTCTGCAGAAAGAAGACTCCCAACCCAGAAGGTCATGTTTGAAACAAGGATGACGGTAGAGACTAGCACACCAGGAGAATGGCCGTGAACTCCTACCAAAAAAAAAAGCTGCCATTTACAAAAGCTTATACCAGTCCTGCTTTATCTATTTAACCTTTTCCTCTTTCAAAACACAGTTGTTATTTTAGACAGGCTAAATTGATTTCACCACGCATTTCGCCATGACATTTGCTTCTTTTATTTTGGCGTGTGGGACTGAGTTCTCACCGTGTTTCCAGCGCTTTGACCTCTGTGCTTTTAAGCTTTTTCACCTTGAAAGAGGGAAGCTCTTCCACACTTAACCAATTAAATATACATACCACAGTGTTCTCGAAAAGATCAGTAAAAGTGTGTACACCATGAAGGGAAAGCATTTTAGGATGAATTATTGATCAGAATTTCAATTAAAACAACAACAACTGTCACTGTGTCCTGTTGGGCCAGAGAATTGTACCATCATGTAGCATTCATAGGGTTAAAGAGGATGGTGTCTCTGGCAACTTCCACATTTGCATTTAAAGCATTATGAAACATTTAAAGCATCTTGGGAACTGTAGTTTGTTGTTTGGTGCCGAGAGTTGTTAGGAGTCATACACCCCATTCCCCTCATAGAGCTGCAATTATCAGAATCCCGCTTCCCAAGAAACAATGGGAATTGGGAGCTCTGTGAGGGGAATAGGAGTCTCCTAACAAGTCTCAGCAAATTACACTTCTCTGGGGAAACCATGATTGTTTAGAGCAGAATGATAGTTCTTTTGATGTACAGTGTGGGTGTGGCCTCTGCCTCAAGGTCTATTCATTAGCTGGGCAGCAGTGGTTCGCTCACTAACCTCCTTAAGATGTATGGTGATGAGGAACAGCAGCAATAGCTTACTCATCGGCTGTCTGCCTGGATAGCAAGTAGATGGTGAGGCAGGGAGCAGGGAACTCACAGAGGGTGTTTTGCTGAAGGGTCCTCCAAAATCTGGAGCCAACACTGCAAGGCCTTGAATTCTTCTCAGAGAGATGGAGGGGGGAGAGAGAGAGACTCTTAATTGGCTGAAGCAGCAGCAGCTGTGGTTCGGGGGGCCACAGGAATATATGATTGCTCCTTCCCTTTTTGGCACATTGGTAACATGTCAGGAAGAAAAAGTAGCAGAGGAAATGCAGAAGAGAATTGGAAGAAGGCATGGACCTGAAGAATCAATAGCCTTCCGAGTCCCCCAGCATTTCCCAAGTCATGCTGAGACTGCAGCAGTTTTGGTTTTGGAGCTGGTGTTCCCATCATCCCTGACCAAAGTCCAAGCTGTCTAGTGCTGATGGTAGTAGCAGTCCAGCAATACCTGAAGAGCACCATGTTGGTTACCTTTGATGCACCCTTCTATTCTTCTGGAAGAAGCCTGCCAGGGCACTGGATATGGTGGTTCAATAATCCTCAATTCTCCCTCCGCTATTTAGGATTGCAACCTGAATCTCCAGAAGCTAGCACTATGTCCAGACTAAAAGCCTTCACATTACAATGCACATTTGCAAATTCTGACTGCAAAATATGTGGCAAATATTACTGGGGGCAAATGACAATTCATTATCTGGGTAGGGAACAGGAAGACAAACTGAACAGCATTTTGAACACGGATTAGCAGCAGAGAAGACTATAACATCTCCATTAGCAGTACTGTTGTTGTTTTTCTTTAGATGAGTCATATTCATTTGCAATACAGAGATTCAATGTCCCTTACCTCCATACATCCTCTTTGGCTTTGTGGACCATTAAATAAAATTAATAATTAACCATGTTGTCAAGGACTTAGATTAATTTCTGCAGTAATGGCCAGGTTGAAAACTTTCCTGATCAAGCTGAACTGGAGTAGGTTTCAGCTGAAGTCCCTGAACTGAAAAGATAATAGATTAATCTAACTCATTACATGAGTGAAAAATGTATTCTCTCGCTCACTTCCTCTTTCACCACTTTATGATAAAGTATCTTGTTATCGGCTAGAAATGTGAGTTACAAAAATAGTGATGCATGATACACCACTGAATGTCTGCTTGAGATTAACGGGGAAGGCAAATGGCTTCCATAATTATAGTTTGTCAAGATGACCATGATCGGCCTCTTTACTCATAAATTTGGTTTGATCAAATGGAGATTCTAGTCATATATTTGCATCTGTGCATATAAAACTAATGCCTTCCCCAGAACGTTTTTCTTACACACTTGTTGGCTGTGACCTTGGAATAGGGCATATCCAGTCAAGATCATTAATATCTAGCAAGTTTCACTGATCTGTGCTGCAACATTCTCAACAAAGGCAGGTGCCAGCCAGTACTGCCCCATTGCCAAACCCTAACACTGTGTGGTCTGGTAGCTGCTCACCCAATATGTTGTGCTGTGCACCAGCTCCTACCCCCCGATGATAGAGCAGTTGCACCATTCTGCAATGTATACAAAACACAGAGCATGCTGTGGGGTGGGAGAAGCATCTAGGAGGACCAGAGGAGAAGGTGGGGAGAAGGTGGGATTTCTGGTCAGCTGGGCTAAAGGTTCCTTCCTCTTCAAGGCCAAAGAAAGACAGGAGGGAAAGGGCAGCAGGGGCAGAATGGAACCTTGCACCAAAGTTTCGAAAGCAACCTGCCCTGAGGGTAGGGCAGCACTGTTGGCTGCCCGTAGTCTGAGGTTTGTACTCATGAGCCAAAAAAAATTTGCAAACCTTAACAACAACGAGCAACAGGGATCTGAGAAAGCATGTTTAATTCCCTTATATAAAATAAGCACATTATTAAAAGTACACCATTTTATCTGAACATACTGCATAAACATCTCACATTTCTCCCAATTGTCGAAAGTAGTTGAACTGAAATATTTGGGGGGGGGGAATCAATAAATCTCACTTAATCTTGTTTAATTTGTGCAATCACAGGAATATTGATTTTGTTTTTTACCTACAAATATATCAGTTTGAATAAAACATGATTGAGCTTCAGTTTTGATATAACTTGCAGCCAGTCTGGATAAATTTTAACTTCATTTTTGGTTTGTTTTATGTCTACTTTTTCTTTTAATTTACTCCTCTCCTCTTTACAAATAAATGGAGTCTGTATGTTTTTGAGAGAGGTGATTATATTATAACCTCCCATGGATAGGTGTTTGGAAAACAATACAACTTTGAAACTGCCAGATTTAACTAATGTTATAACCATTCATTTATGTTACTAATAAATTGAAGAAACAATGGACTTTTATAAGCAGAATATGTTTTGTGAAAAAATATAGCACCAGAAATCTTTTCCACCCCGCATCATCCGTGAGAAGGATTCTGAAGCACAGAAGCTTGTGGGATGTAAAAATGGGATGCTTTTAATGTTGGGCATAGGCAGAATTAAAGGTAAAGGGACCCCTGACCATTAAGTCCAGCTGTGGACAACTCTGGGGTTGCGGCGCTCATCTTGCTTTACTGGCCGAGGGAGCCAGTGTTTGTCCGCAGACAGCTTCCAGGTCATGTGGCCAGCATGACTAAGCTGCTTCTGGAAAACCAGAGCAGCGCACAGAAACGCCGTTTACCTTCCTGCCAGAGTGGTACCCATTTATCTACTTGCACTTGAGGTGCTTTCGAACTGCTGGGTGGGCAGGAGCAGGGACCAAACAATGGGAGCTCACCCTGTCGCGGGGATTCGAACCGCCAACCTTCCAATCAGCAAGCCCTAGGCTCAGTGGTTTAGACCACAGCGCCACCCGCATCCCATAGGCAGAATTAGCAAGGGCTAAAGGAAGGAACTTGGCTGAATACAGAAGTTTATCTCTGCACCTGCTCACTGACAGGGCAGCCCTACCATTAGGCAAAGGTCAGCAACTGCCTCAGGCAGCTAATGCTGTGAAAGGAATGGCAACAGTGTTGGAGGACAGAACTGTGTGTGCCATGTGACCTGCCCTGAGCCACCTCAGCTAGCTGGTCTCCTTAGGTACAGTGGAGAACACTGTTCCATAACTGGTGCTGAAGTTTGATTTACCAGTTTTTTGGTGGTTGCTTTTACTGGGTTTTTAGAAGTTCTAATTGTATTTTAGTATTGACATTTTCTCCTTCTGGGCTCCTTTGGAGTTTGTGAGATGTTCCCATTAGGAAATGCTATCATTTAAGCTATAGCTGAATGATTGTCTCACCCCTTATATGCTTATAAAATCAAATGATCATCTCACTTGGAACATTATGTCACCTCTTATATATGCAATCAGTCTCGGTGCTTTTTAGGGGAGCACCTCCTGCAGATACCATCTTATCAGGAGGTTTGTTCTACACAATGTAGGAATCAGGCTTTTGGTGTTGTGGAAACCTACCCTTTTGAAGTTCCTCCCCTTTGAATATATACTTTCAGAACCTACAGCAAGCAGTTTAAGCTGAGATCTTTCCCAGTCTGCATCAGTACTGGAAATATTTTAAAAACATTTTAAATATATTTTTATTGTTTTATCTCTTGTTGTTTGCTGCCCAGGATTCTTCTGTGATAAATAAATAAGTTCCTTCCCTTCAAATTGCATTGAGAGCTTCTTCTCTCCAAGAGCCCACTGAGGTCAAGTCAGCAGATCAAAGCTCAATGAGCAAAATAAAAAAATATGCAAATTAGGTAATTTTCAGATAACTTTTGAAGCACCAAAATGAGCAGTCTAAAGGGAAAATATATTGAAATCAAACAGAGAAGACTCGGAGTGCAAGAAAATTAAATGTATTTTTTTGTGATGGTACTTACATTTTTTTACATTAAAAATGAATAATATTGTTTAATAAAACACTTAAAATGAGATTTTTAGGATATCCCATTGGTAGTTTGACATCAGTAGAAATTCCTTGCTGGTCATCAGATGGACCAGAATTGCCAGATTCATAATATCAAAACATAAGATGCAGTTTATGTAAATATTCAGGATTTTATCTATATTCATTTACCTTGGAGCAATAATTACAGGATTTTCCAGGCATATAGTCAACTGGTTTCCTTTTGAAATCCTATTTTTATTAGAAATATATAAAAATGCATAGAAGCACCCTGTGGTAGTTATATAATATTTCTACATCAGTGCTTAAATTTTTTCAGCACACCACCACACAGGAGGCATGGTTATGTTGTTTTACTCATGCCCAGTTGGCTTCACAGCCTGTGTTTTGCCACTTGTGCTCTCGCTGTCTGGCCTGTTTCATTGTGCTTAGTGCACCGGTGTAACAAGGTGCAGAACAGGTTTCACGATACCAGAGATGATGCTCAGGGACAACCACCTCAACAACAAGTGTGATAAGCACTTCAACAGGTTCACCAGTTCTATCTACTGGAAACCCCCTCATGGCATTCAGGATTCCATTACTCTCCAGGGGCAGTTACAGATAGGTAGCCGTGTTGGTCTGCCATAGTCAAAATAAAAAAATTCCTTCCAGTAGCACCTTAAAGACCAACTAAGTTAGTTCTTGGTATGAGCTTTCGTGTGCATGCACACTTCTTCAGATACACAGATACTCTTGTATGCATGCACACTTCTTCAGATACACAGATATCTTCAGGGGCAGACCATCTTAATCTGCCCACCACAGATCCTGCAGGGGAGGATTAGAACTATAAATCCAAACTTCTGCCAGGAAGTGATCTGACCGTGACAACGACATAACACCCACCCCCACTTCCATCTCCAGATCACCCCTTTCTCCATCTGGAGCAAACACTAAATCAGATACTGACTATTATGTAAAGATATTTTCTTAATTGCTTACATAAACCTGGTGGCATATATAGATTTTCTGCAGATATTTAAAGGTACCATGACAGGATAAGGCACGATGCCTTTGTGGGAAACTTCAGTCAAATATAACAAGCAAGCTTATGGACCAGTTAATGCATGGAGAGATTGAGGCCACAGAACTGCAGAGTTTGTAAGTACAGTGGTACCTCGGGTTAAGTACTTAATTCGTTCCGGAGGTCCGTTCTTAACCTGAAACTGTTCTTAACCTGAAGCACTACTTTAGCTAATGGGGCCTCCTGCTGCCGCCGTGCCGCCATAGCACGATTTCTGTTCTTATCCTGAAGCAAAGTTCTTAACCTGAAGCACTATTTCTGGGTTAGCGGAGTGTGTAACCTGAAGCGTATGTAACCCGAGGTACCACTGTAAAGCATTTAAACTTACTAAACAGAGGGGTAGAGGAGGGCAGCACTGTAAGTGGCTAGAACAAGTTATTTATAGCCTATAGAACAAGTGTAATAGCCTTTCATTCCCACGCTTCACCATGCTGCATGATTCTGTTATTTTAATACTCTGCTGGGGACTCTCTCTTCCACGCTTTGGATCCAGGGATCCAGTCAAGTCTCTTACTAATTGCCCCACATGGGTGATCTATATCCTACCCCCCACGCCACCCTCCACAGCCATTGTCCTCTGGGATATAGTCAGAGTGAGGAGGTGAATGAGATGGTTAGGTATTAAGTTTATACTCAGAAGTCCAAGACTTTTTTTTAGTGGTAACTCACAGGAATTCAGTTCCAGCACCATTCAGGCAGGCGCTGGAAAAATAGCACTGCAGAAGTCAATGAGCAAATGACTGCCATTCTGTAAAACAGCATGAGGAGCAGACTCCTTTATATGCCATCTTCAAGACCTACCAAGATTGTGGAGCTGCAGATATCAATATGGCATGCCTTGCTCTTTCCAAACATGTCATTGACACTTGTCAAGCCATGCAAAAGTCAGGGGGGGGGTTCTGTTTAAGGTTCCAACCCAAATTTCAGGAGATTTCAAAAGAGAACTCAGTTGCCATGAAAGTCAAACACAGCAATGAGCTTCAATCTGCGCAGAAAGAAGAGTGCAGATGGACTGCTGGGATGGCAGGCCCAAAACTCCCCTCCTGCCTGCTCCTCTCAATCAAGCTGGTCCCTAAATCTGTGACTTTAACCAGACTTCATGCCCAGGAGCTCAGTCTGGGTGTGGCGGATAGCCAAATAGGCAAGCCAAGAATAGCATGCCTGTTTATATAAGCCATTCCAATGGGCCAGAGCAACTAGCATCTGTCCCAGCATTAAGAATTTGACAGTTATCCTCATGTCTGAGCCAAATAGCCTCTGGAGCATGTTGTTTTTAAACATCTAATTCTAATTTCTTTTCTCTTTCATTTCATTTATCATCTATGTAGCTGCTGTAATGTTAAAAGTGCTTTACAATCTGTGTCTTCCCCTCTCATGAAAGTACTTTGAGAGGGTGTCTAGGCCAGTGCTTGTGGCATATTTCATTTTATTTCGCTTTTGGCCTTAGTTATATTGGCATTCAACTTTGTGCAATTCCCATTAGGAAGCTCTTCCTTCTCCTAGAATTTCTGTAGAGTTTGGTTTTTATTTTTATTTAACAAATGCCAAAATGCAAGCATAAATCTAAACAATCTGATACAGCTTGAATAGTAACTGAATAGATATGTGCTGTTGAAGGAAAAGAATGAACAGCTGTGGTATATCAAAAGAACCACACCTTAGACAACATGCAAACTGAAACACAGCTATAATTTGAAATTCACACTGTTCTGAAATTTTGCAATGCGGTTCTATACCCAAGTAATGTTTACAAAAATGCATACACTGTGATAAATTGTACATAAACTGCAAACAATAGTGAATTTAACCAACAAAAATGTATCATATATGGGGAAATGGGTTTGCAAAAAAGTATGTTTTAGGCAAAACAGCATACAGATATATGTACATTGGCAGAAATTCCCACTAACACCAATGTTTAATTTTTACAAGGATGTTGTTGTTTTTTAAGCAAACTGGTGTGGAAATGTGGAAAAATGGGGAAATGAAAGAAATAAAAAATGACAGATTCACCAATCCCTACCTACAGAATATATAAATGCATACACTCGGAGAGCAGCAGAGCGTGTCATAACACCCAATTTAGGGCTCATCCACATTTCTGCTTGTCCTGTGCCTAGAAACAGTGTTAGAAACTGAGATATGAAAGCTAGGAGCTAAATGGCACCTTAAACCTAGGTTATGGGTGCCGCAACAGAGTGTCTAGGCGCGCTTTTTTATAACAAGAATACAAAGCCGAACATGAACTGCAGCTAAAATCTTATGTTCATTTTCTGCATGGTCTAGTCCTCATCTGAAGACTGCAAAAAACAAAGTCATACTTCCCCTTCCCCACCCACCCCTAATATTCTTCTGAAGGTCCCTTCCCCAGTCTTCAGAGAGTGCCTGGAAGTGAGGAAGCAGTGACAGTTTTAATCTGAAATCTTAGGTGCAGTACTGCGCCCAGAGCTCAGAAACTGCTCACATTAATGAAATTCTCTGTCGCAAAACGTGCCTAGCACAATGGGAGTTTCCAACGCTGCATAGAAAGCATGGGTCCACATGGTTTTCCACTCTGCGGCGCTACCCACACTTCCCAAGCCCTTCTTTCCCAGGGAAAACCTGCTCTTTCGCTCTAAATCAGAACAAATGGCAATCTGTTGAAAACCAAAATTGCCATATGCTCTGATTGCTTGCTAAACAGTGGTTTTCCCTAGGAGAAAAGAGCATGACAAGAGGAAGTGTGGATAAGCCCTTAGTCAGCTGGTGGTCACAGAATGTGACTTCCTCTCTGCTAATATGTTCCATCAGTTACCCTGGCATCTTGGCATCCTGGCAGTCTTATTCTGAAAAATGTCTCAGAGCTAGAATGCACCACTGCATGTACAGCATGATAGAATGCATGTTTACTCACAAGCTTACTCCCAAGAAAGTGAGACTAGGATTGCAGTCTTATTTTTTTTAAATCCACTTTTCTCTGCACTGTGTACACCATCCTCAACCAGCACTAGAATGGCCATCTAAAGACTCCTGAAGCAGACCTGATTTAGCACTAGTTCCTCTATAGTTGCTCCTTTTTTGTTGCACAGAAATAATAATATCTACCTTAAAGGCCACTTCCAATCAACCTTTTGTTTCCCACTTGTAAACATCCGTCTGGAGATTTCCCTGCCCTAAATGCAAACATATTTGCAGAACAATCATATCAGGCTTTGCCCATGCAGATCCTGCAAAACAGATATCTTCATAGCCTGTGTTGGCATCAGGCTGAAATAGAGACTATGGTGACCAACACCCCAGCTGCAAAAATTGACTCTAGAATTGGATATACACAAATATGTGAAATCAATCCTGTTATCAAAAGAAAACTTAGCCAGATTTTGAATACTACTTGTGTTTACTTAGCTTCCACTATGGGGACTCTAACAAGGAGCCTTTTAAAAATTTACATGAGATTAGCTCACATTTAAAACTTACAAAATCGTGCATGTGTTCCTAGCCACTAGCCACTACAAGTTGCTGAAGTCACAGGCACTCTCCTGTGTTGTGTATGGGTTAGAAAGTTGGGAGAAAGACCAGGGAGATCCAGGTTCAAATCCCACTCAGTCATGAATCTCACCTTGGGACAATTACTAGCTTTCATCCTAATGTACCTCAAACACTTGTTTGAGTTTATTTAAGGAAAGATGGGGAAACAATCTTTTAAAATGCAAGCAATCACCTTCTACAGCAGTCACAATGGGCAGGCTAATGGGGCGATCACACTTTCCACAGCACCGAAATATCACAGTTTGCTTATCTAAAAAACTAATGTAATATGCCCTCAACTGCAATGCTACCTTCAGGAAAGTGTCTGTTAGGATCCTTACAACTTTGCTGGGGGGGAGGGGCAGGGTGGAATTGTGTGAAAATGTCCATAATAAAAAAAGTTCCCCAGGGAACCTCGGGGGCTTGCTGCACTTTGATGCTCATTAATGAGCTGCCAGTTTTTGTACAGAGGCCAGGACTTGCATGTACAGAGATGACACTGAACAGCTAGAGGAGGCGGCAGGGTCCTGTCCACCCTCAACACCGCAGCACAATGAAACTCTGACATGATCTGCACAGTGCTTGAAAGAAGCAGCCACTCATCAGCTCGTGTGTCAGAAATCAAAAAGAATCGGCGTTAGCACAATGGCATTTGCCGGTGCTGTTGTCACTGGTGCAGCAATGCCCAAGATATTATCAGGAAGAGTAAAGGAGCTTTGCATTTAACTTAATCTCAGAAATTTCTCTGCAACAGTTCAACTGATTGTTCAGTGCCACTTTCAAACCTTTCCTAGAATGCATATCAAGTTGATTCCCCACGTCCTGTGAGCCTACAACCCATTCATCAGTGTTTTCTCATCAGTGCTACCATGTCCAACTTATCCAAATGAGAAGCTAAACAAATCCTCAGAAACACATTCAGGGTAGGAATACCTGGGCTGCTACAGAGGTAAACCAAATGCATATTTTTAAATTGAAGCCTCTTATTTTGGCAAGGCTGGAATGTAGCCCACTCTAGAGTGGTAGGAGTTACATCAATTTCTCCATCCACTTTTCTCTTTGACCCAAGCCATCACTAGTTCCCCACAAAAGGAATGTGGCCCTCATGCTGAACAAAGATACCTGTACCCACTTCAGAATCAAAGCCAGCAAGCAGAAGAAGATTCCCTGGCTCAGGATTGTTTACATCTGGCCTTAAACATTCACAAAATGCTTCTATGCATAGGCGCCAACCCTGTGGAGCTGAGGTCACTTCAGCTGACCCCCAAGTATGTGGAGATGGGGCTGAGCACCCACAACCTTGAGAGGCCGAACCTCACTGTGACAGCAGCAGGCCCCTCTGGGCCTCCCCACATCAATGGAGGACCTCATGGCCTCCTCCCCAAGCATGTGATGTCACACATGTGTGACCCCACATGTATGTAATGAGCAACCCCCCTCCCAATATCGGACGGCACTTGGCCCTTCTGCTCCTATGCATCAGCTTATCTTACGGCTGAGTAATGTGAGGGACATTTAAATCTGTGACCATGTGACTGTCACATGATGCTCCACTAGGCCAGCATCCCACAAGAATGCATCACAAATGGAAAGTGATCAAAGCTTTGATATATGTATTTAATATATTAAGCAGTATAGAAATTATCTAATCTATCAACGCTTTGATGGCTTTCCATTTGTGGTACAAAAAAACTGAAGCAACAACATTCAACTTAAACAAAATATTACAAAAATGCACAGCTACATATAAAAATGCTACATTAATACAAAGTTACACACACACAAATATATAATTTTCAATTCATTTTCCTTCTGACATACCTTCCCTCCCAGCCTCTGGATTCTCACCCAGGGTTCAAACAAACTCTCAGCTCATCCACAAAAGACTCACCCTGAGAAGAGTTCGTGGGATTAGTGGACATCTCCCTAGTCTCTTACTCTAGACTTACTGTACTTTTTATGAGCAGGCCCAAGGCCGATGGTACTTCCTCAGGCTGCCCACAGCTGTGTCCCATTCAGCTGCACTCTCCACACCCAGTTCCAGGTGCAACAGGTTTGTTGAGTTTCCTAGGGACAATTCCATTGTAAGTATATTCCTCCACAAAAGTGGTTTTTAAATAAAGACTCCTATTTTCTCTCTCTGCAGGACTAATAGCAGCAGGAGTGAAAGGGATGTAGATTAGGAAGTTGTCACAGGAGGGTTAACCCCTTCAGATGCCAAAGCCCCAAACACCACTTCTCTAATCAGATTCGGACCCTACACACTGCAGCTCATTTTAAGTAAAGTATATCATGGTGGGAACAACCTGGACTCTGCTTCCATGTATAATTGCTGCTATGGAACCATTTCTTTTAATGACCTATGCATAATAATAATAATAATAATAATAATAATAATAATAATAATAATAATTTATTTGTACCCCGCCCATCTGGCTGGGTTTCCCCAGCCACTCTGGGCGGCTTCCAAAAATACAGTAAAATATCACAGATTAAAAACTTCCCTGAACAGGGCTGCCTTAAGATGTCTTTTAAATGTCAGGTAGTTATTTATCGCTTTGACATCTGATGGGAGGGCGTTCCACAGGGCGGGCGCCACTACCGAGAAGGCCCTCTGCCTGGTTCCCTGTAGCTTTGCTTCTCGCAATGAGGGAACCGCTATGCATTGTTCTAAATAATTTTTTTTCATCCAGTAATGGGACATTTTTCAGATTTTCTTAAGCCCTTAACAGCATCTGAATGTCATTTAACGAATGCTTATTAGGAAGTGCTACAGACTGAGCATTTTGGATCCTATTAGCCCAGTGGAAAATATGAAAGAATAACAACTTTGCAATATGCATTTCTTGTGTGGGCCTCACCTGCTAAATCTCTTATTTGATGCTGTAGCATGCCTTGTGTGTGGGATATCATATGTTTTATGAGCATTCTGACCAGATTCTCACATCTTTGACATGAAAAGACTAGAGAAATGAGCAGTTTTCAACTTGCAACATGATCTCTCCCTGATGATACACACCATACTGAGGTCCTTCTAATAATTTTTACACTTTTCAAAGGTTTGACATTTCCCACACAAAGTCTCTGGAGGTGAGGGATGCTTAAAAAGGAAACAGGAAAAAAGTTCAACACTGAAAGTCAGGAAAGAACTCTCCATCAAATTCGTATTTTCTCCACTTGGATCTGTAAAACCAAATTATATCAAAGAACAGAGGTCAGCATCAAGACACCTTAATAAAAGGCACACTTTCAAAAGCTTTCAGTATGCAGCAGATATAAGACTGGATTTTCCAAACAAGACTACTTGTACTATGAATTTTCACTGTCTAGCTCCAGAGGATCACTTCTGCAAATCTTATTTCAGGTTACAGTGGCATTAAACTGTGGCATAAATTTGAAATCTGTTAGTCAATTTTATAAACTGAACACATTTTCAGTTATGAATTCATGTATGCAAATTCAACATTTGCAGTGCATCTGCCCCTCAGTAACAAGTAATATATGTTATCAGAATATATGGTATTTCACACAATAGAGAGATGCAGGGCAAACCTAAGCTTGTTTACTCAAAAGTAAGTCAGATTAAGCTCAGTGGGGCTTACCTCTTAGTATGTGTGCTTAACTTTATAGTCTTACGATACAACCCTATACACATACCTGGCAGTCTATTTGAACTCAATGGAGTTGAATAGACAAGTACATATAGGATTGCACTAATTGCGTCCAGGTTTCATAAACCACCGGTTTGGGCTAAAAACAGTTTCATTGGGGATGTGTATACACTTTTTGTATTCCCTCACTGTACATTTTAAGAATGATATGTGATTTTTGCAAAATGAAACATTATTGCATGGCACATACATATTAGTGAGGGCTGGACCTTTTAGTTGATAAATTGGTTCAATTAATTGATTAAAAACATTATGATTTTGATTAAAGAGCTGTCCATAATTAATTTATATCGCTCAGGAGGGACTGTGTTTTCTAAGATTATGTCTGCTGAGACATACATCATCTAAAACAAGCCTGTGCTTGCTCTCCTTTAAAAAAAACCCACCCACCATAAATTGTATTGCATTTTTTTCATAACAAAAAGCATATTTAACAGAAAACTCAAGTACAAGTCATTGTGTTCATGTTGCATGCACCTATTCATTTCTAAGATTTTGTAGTGCTAACGTCATGGTGGGGAAAAAAACCCTCCAGAACTATGTAACCCATTCTATCAGTTGCATAAGCTAAAAAGGGGAACCAAATTTGCCATACGTATTATGGGAATCTAGCAAGTGCCATTTCCAGTGTTTGGCTATTTTCATACAAACTCTATGTCAGCATCATAAATAAGAAACTCTTGTGAAGGATTTTTATCTGCAGATCAGATATAGAAAAAAGTTCAGTGATTGGGTGCATCTCAATCAAATTCTTCATTATATCTTTGACCAGTATCCAGTATGTCTGAACTGAGGGACACTTGTACCATCCGTTTCCACATCCCCTCCACTCCACAGATGATAAGATGTTATAGATATGCACTTGTGCAATGTACAATATACACTGATTCACTGAGGTCAAGTAACAGCAATGTACAAAAGGTCAGCACAGATCCCTATATCCCTGCTTATGGAATTCAATTGGCTCACTTGGTTCACGTTCCATCGCATCTCTCCTGTGGGATCTCAGTACCACTTTCAGATAATTCAGGTTGTATGCCCTCTTCCTTAAAAAAAACTATTAGCATATGCAAATTTGTGCAAATGTACTTGATTGATTAAGTCTCAGTATTAATCAAGTATTAGCATCTGGAGCAGGCTCAGTTGTTCCCATATCAACATTTTTACTTATGCAGCACCCTTCAACACCTTCCACTGAATTGCAGAGGTCATGGGCAAAGTCATCCAATGGATACACTTTCAGAATGAGTGAATGGTACTTCACTAGTCAGTGTACATGTTAGCATTTTTATTGCAGAGTCTCTGCAAGGAACGAAGCATGTCGATGCAAGCTACTTCAGGAGCCAGCATTTCCCTTCCCCATCTGCTTTTCCGTGGTGTGCCCATGGTTTGCACAACTGTCACCTGTATCTTACCTGCATGTTTTCTCCATCTTCAAGCTTGTTCCTGTCATGTTTTGGGGGCTCTAAAAGTGGGCAGAGAGACATTTCATTCACTTCAAAGAGCGAATGTCAATTTCCTCTGTTTCGAAGGAATTGCTTTTCTGCTAATGATCAGACAAAAAGATAAATGGCACTACTTTGCAACTTTATGGTTTGCAAGACAACTTCATCCTATATTTATTCATATTCTCCTATACATGTGTGCTTTGGATATGAACATGATCGTTTCTACAGTCACTTATACATATGCATGTACATGCACATTCACCCATACAATGATAATGGGCCAATATCCACACATCTGGTATAGGCTGTAAATAACAGCAATCCAAATCACCCTTATGCCAGGCTGTCAGGGGAGGGGGCTGGATTGGGCAACACCTCCATTCAGCACTGCTGGCTGAGCCCTCCTGCTGACACTTGCATGCCTCCATTGGCACCAACTTCCCCCTTCCACTAGCTGAACATGCAGGTGGAATGCTGTCAGGTTCTTTGCTGCCAGATGCACCTCTAAGGGGCGATCATTCCAGATTCAGGGCCCTACCATGGAAAAGGCCCTTCTTTGTGTCTCCACACCTGACTCCTGATGTTAAACAAGGCTTGAGCAGTTCAGTTGTAAACCTGATTCCATGCTCTTCTCCCCAGGTATGATGAAAATCTTTGCAGACTTCCTATCTGTTATCCATAGCAATGAATATGTGGGATTTATTTCAGGAGTGAAATATCATGCCTATTAATGGTTCTTCAGTGCCATCAAATTCCTAACATTGATATATTACAATTTAACCTTCTTTATTATGCTTTGGCTGTCTTTACCTTTGCTCAAAGTTCTCCTGCTAGGATTACTCACATTTTCTGCTTTGTAGAAGCTACCAAACCTTTCCTCAGTTATCTCCACAGGCTATCCTTGACCTTTCACATCCAGAAAAAAATCTTGTCTTTACATTCAAGTCTTTCTGTGATCCTGCCCGGTCCTGCCCTTTTGGTTTTTGTTTCTCACTAAATCCATGTCTGAGACATTTGCTCTTGCCAACCCCCATCATCATTTGTGAAACCTCCTCCTCACTTGCTAAGAGAACATTCAGCTGCATGATACATGGATCTGTCTCCTCTTTCCTGCTCCACTTGTTCTATTTCCATATATCTGTTTCTTGCCTTAGATTTGTGTACAACTACATATAAACACTTGGAACATAGGAAGCTGCCTTATACAAAGTTAGGCCATTGGTCCATCTAGTTCAGCTTCGACACTAGGGGTGGGGACCCTCTGGTCCAGGGGCTATATGTGGTCCTTCAGAACTCTCTTTCTGGCCTTTGTGACTGTCCCCAAGCAACACACACCGTCTAACCTGCTGCATCCCTCACCAGCCCAACTTTGAACCCTCCCCAAGTGTTTTTACATCATCACATGCAGACCTTTGCCACAGAACATGAAGCTTTCAAAAAGTTTTAGGACAAAGGTGTGCAGCTTCTGAAGTTTGGGGAAAATGGGAACTCCCTCTCATTCACAATGGAAAGTAAAGAGAGATTTCACCCATGTTAATTTCTAGGTATGCTTTAAAGGTAAGGTGTAGATCTTTTCTGTGATACTGGTTCTGTCTCTGAACATTGGGAAAGGAGACCTCCCTGAGTCTGCAGCTTAATTTGGTCTGCTGTTGTTTGCATTTTTAATATGTAACAACACACAAATCCCTGCATAGGATCAGCCTTCAAGGCTACATAAAGTCCTAAGCATAATGACTTGGAAGTAAGCCTCCTTGAAATCAATGAGTAAACAAAGTTAGCATTGGGCTGAAAGCTAGCTACTGAGCTTGTTCCACTAATGAGATTGGCTGTTGTCCCCCTCTCTCTACGAAAATAATCATCCGGTTGCTTTCTCAGTCCTCTGCAAGCAGTTTGCATTCATTTAAGACAAGTAACTTGCCAAACCTTGAAACATGAGCAATAAAAAGGAAGGGTGAGGCACAAATTCCCTTGATAATCAATTTGCAGAAATTGAAAGCAGAGAATTAACTGCCATTTCCAAACCCAGACGTCTCTTCTTGTTTACAATCACCCACCTCTATAGACCTTAAGGTTTCCTTTTCTTTAACTGCCAGCCAGTCAGTGTCCCTCAGTCTCACTTACTATAAAGTAAAAGGGCTCTGAGATCTTTTGGGGAGGCCCTAGTTTTGCTGCCAATATCCTTTTATCTAGATTGTATTGCAGTCTAAGGAATAGAGGAGCACAGGTCCTTTCCAAACTATAACTGGATTAAAGTGCTCTGGCACAACAAACCTATTTGTAAAGAAAATGGACGTTTTGCCATAAGGGAAGTGGTGGGGCAACATAGTAGAAAGTGTACCATAAAACTAAATCAATAAGAAGTTGTATAACTTCTGTGCAAACAAATCAGGGTGAATACTCAAAAAACAGTGGATATTGTATAACCTCCGTATGAGCGTTGCTCAAACAAATCAAGACTGATGCTTAAATAAACAGGCCTGCCCCACAAATATAGACTGCCCCCAAACAGCAACCCCTTCTCAGTTTTTCTAGACACTTTCCCAAGAAAGAAGCGCCAGCTCTTGCCTCCGTTTGTTAATGTAACTTGGCTACAAACATCTTTTTAATAACAGCCCCATTAACCTCTTTGCTTGTCATGCAACTTGGAATGCTTTCAGCGCCACAAGTAGAATAAAGAAATCTGACACTCATTCTTTAAGCAATTAGACTTTGTAAGATCAACAGTGTGCATTTCATTAAGGAAATGGATCCATCAGCCTTGGGAGTGTCACATGAATATTTCTTCATAGTGGAAAATGCACATGTTTACAAACTGAGCCACTTGAAATAGTTTTACAAACAGCTGTTTAACTGTGTTAGCAAAATTACTAGCTGCATTCCTTATTCATTTTTTTAATGTAGCATTTAGTGTAAATTGATATTTTTCCTCAATTAGCTTTCACAAAAGAGAAGCAAGTTACTTCTACCCATAAAGGATGCACTCAGGTCTCTGTCAGGGATCCCATCCCAAATGCTACCACAGAGGTGAGTAAGAAAGAAAGCTTTATTCAAGGCTCACAACAGTATAGGTTATGGTATAGATACAGATCACCTCAGACACAATGAGTCTGAAACGAGACATCATGGGTCCAAGGCCAGACAAAAGTTGTGAAGATATTTCAAGAAATTGCCATGCCCCTCCTGCCAGCTTTTAAAGATGAGAAGTGGTGTGTTCATGAGTGAGACCCCCTCTCTCTCTGAGACATTTGCACTTGGAGACACACTCTTCCTTAATGGAGGTTTGACTGAGGAGGTGGCATAAAGTTGTTGGTGATGGGATACAGCTCTGCCCCTCTGACTGTCCATTCCACGGTGATGGGATGGAGGTCAGCCCCTCCAGCTGTCCAGCCTCCCCTCTTGGCTGGTCAACACCCTAACCCATTGCCAGGGAATTTATCCATTCCATGGATGGGGCAGGACAGAGAACCAGTGAAACTGCTTCTGCTTTCCCCAACCTCTAAAGGTGAGAGAGTTGGGGGGCATCCTTCATTTTGGGCTGCTTCCCACAGAGAGCATCCTCAACATCTTCTTCCTCTGCTTCCTCATCCGGCAACAACTGCCATGACAGCCCCAAGCCAACTCAAATCATGGGGCTCACTCCAGTCTCAGATAAAAGAATATAAACTTCAGGCACTGTCTGGTCCTCACCATGGGATAGATATGTTAAATAGTGGGTAGACATAGCAGACAACGCAGCGATTTCTCCAAAGCAGCTCTTTATTTGTAAGCTTGAACAGAACTGAACTGCAAACAGCTCAGCCGGCCTGCTTTTATAGGCAGCCAGCTGTCAACATTGTAGCAACAACAACCCAGGGTTTCCCACCTAAAGTAACTGACGTGGACCTGAGTGAAAACTATATACACGATACTCCTGGTGGCCAGGGTGAGAACTTCAATACATAACAAGATATATATTGCATTTTGTCACTTAAATGGTGCTTTGAACGAAGTGCTTAAACACTATCCTTATGGAGGGCAACATTTGATTCTTGGAATTACAGTGTTGCGCTGATAGCTTTAGATACTCATGGGTTTGTAACCCCATCTTCTCATCCTTCCATTGAAACACAATGGGTCATATTTCTCCTATGATGCCCAGGCTTTGGAAACTTCCCCCCTCCTCACTCTCACCCCAGGTAGGGCAGTGCAGTCTTTGGCATCTTTTAAAGATTCATTTGTTCAATCAAGCTGACTTTGCTGACTTTTAATACAAGGCTTTTAGTGCTGATCATTTTTATTGATTTGTTTTCTGCAGTGGATTGTTGTTCCTGTAATTTTGTATTTTAATGAATTGTAATTCTGGATCTTAATGTGTTGTCTTGATACCATTGGTACACCACCCAGAGATTATGATGATGAATGACAGTACATAAATATTTGTAGTAGTAGTAGTAGCAGTAGTAGTAATAATAATAATATGATATGTAGCATGAAATTAACCTCCAGATTGGCTGTGACTCAAATCTGTGGTATAGTGCTGTTCCTAGAACTTCCAGAGAATTTGCTTACTGCCACAGAATTGATTTGGAAAATCCAGCAGCCACACTGGAGGTTTTTGTTTAAATAAGTGCATTGAAAATTCCTGTGTTTCAAATGCTTAGGGCAACCTATGTCCACATATTACCCTCTAGATCTTGCTGAACTACAATTCCCCTCAGCTATTGGCCATGCTTGCTGTGGCTGATGGGAGTTTACCTCAAAACATCAGGAGGGCAGCAGGTTGCTGAAGACTAATTTAAAGCATCTTCTTTCCTGTTGGTCTATTCAGAACAGATTGTACAAACTTAGCATGTGATGGACACAGTTGTGTGACATCTTGCACTCTTGTTTCAAGTTGTAACATCTGAAGATTGCACATGCATCCCATGTGCATGATTCTTACTCTAAAACAGTGACATATATGCATCACTCCTGGACTAACAATGACAGCAGTCATTTCAAGGGATTTATTGGTGTTCATCACATTTAGACAATTTACATCAAAGGTGGGAAAATGGGAATGGTCCAGATTGGGGCAGATGAGCACATAGTCCAATGGCTAAATATTGTTTAGTTTACACAAGTGTAGGCATTCAATCTTAATCTGCTTTCCAAGTTTAGATGGTTCATTTTTCTTGAGGATGATGATTGGCAATGACATCTTTCACATTAACATGATAAGTATCATGAATGCAGAAGCCAGAGCTTCTCAACCTACTGTAGCTGAAAACCTCATTTGTAAATGTACCTGACCTACTGGGACCAGAAAAACAATCACAGTGCTGTGGAAGACAGTTGAATTTGCAATATATTCACAGCATCCAGGGAAAGAGAGGAATTGGTGGAGAAAGGACAGGCATTAATGGCCCTTCCAGACTGTTGCTATTTTGGGGTGGGATTCAATCATATACTAGCAAATTCAGGTAGCACAATTAAGGCTGTTTTAGAACTCTTGCACAGACTTTTATGACCAGAGAAGTGATGGGAAAATGCAGTGGAAAGCATGTGACAATGCTTGATGCAATGTCATCTAGCCTTCCTGCAAATAAATCAGGATGAATGTTCAGAAAATCGGCTGTCTGGATCTGACTTTAGTGTACAGAATTTATCTGGGGAATTATTTCATCACAGAGGAGCTATGTGTTTCAGGATCCTGGGGTACTTCAGAAGACTTGAGCGCTGCTGATACAGTTCTCTCCAAAAATTTCTCCATCCTCCCTTTGGTTCAACTGGTTTTTCTCTAGCCGACTGACTCATTTTTCTCTTTGGCTAGACACCATGTGGGAAGTTCCCTGGGTTATTTCCACTTGACTACACAACAGCAGCTGGCAACAATGACAAAACTGCAGCTAGTTAGTTGTGGAAGGGCAGTTTTAATCTGTTCATTGCCCTCTTGATGAGCTCAGCCATTTGGTGTTTTGGGACATGCCCTTTAGGCTAAGAAGCATATTCCAAAAAATCACTTTCCCCCATCTCTCAATGAATTTCTGTTTCTCCTGATTACTGACTAGATCCTAGAAGAACTGAACATTTATGCAGTTATAGAATTAGGAAGGGGTAGAAAGTTCAAAACAACTTTGCAGGATAGTGTTCCTGTGGAAAACTGAAATATTTCATTGTTCCTTAAAAAAAAAATAAAGTTCACCACACTCAATTGTACTGTGAATGGCGCTCCCTTCCCCCGAAAGTTTTACTCCATTCATAATTAAAAATCAGTCTATATTTCAATTTTATACCTGTATGATCAGCATTCATCCAAACGCTGTTGCTCATTGCTGAAGTTGATGCTCTAATGGAAACTGTCTTATATTTGCTGAACTTGACATTACACTTTAATATGGAAATATATTTACAGAATAATGCCTTGTCTTCTGGGCAATCAGCTGGCTTGGGGGTGTCACATACTATATTTCACCAGGGATTTTGAGGGCAGCAAGGTGGAGTATGGATCAATTCTGCCTCATACTCATTGCTGATTTCTGCTACTAGGAAGGTTCCTTGGCTGCATGAAATTGTTTGTGCAAAGAGCAGGAAGAAAGGTGCTGAAATCCTTCTAGATCACTCATAGTATGAAGATTTGGTATAGGAAATGTGCTATCTTGCCAAATACTACAGTGTCTAGGCAGCATTGTGATAATGTGCAAAACAATGTAAGCCAACTCTTGAGGAAAGTGACCTTAAATTATTATTATTATTATTATTATTATTATTATTATTATTAACTGATATACTGACATTGTCATAACAAATACACATGTTTACATGAATACAGACAGAAGGATACAGATAACTCTATTATGAGGATTTCTCTTTCACTTTGCACTCTTGTTCCTTCTCACTCAGCTGTTGCACCCCCTCCTTCTCATCCCCCATTATACTGTTGTAATGTCTCCTCTCAGACATAAGTACTTATCAAATTAATAAATTTTATGTATTTTTGTTAATCTGTGTATTTTAAAAATTTTTAAAGCACACGACTTTTGGCTGCACGATATCTATTAATAAAGACAGGTAATTGTGTGATATTTTTAGAATGGATAAAAAATGTCAGAAAACACTCTTGCCTAGATTTCTGCAAGCATTTAGTGAATATTTAACCTTAACATTTGAACAGAACAATTCCATTAAATAGGATGGAACTACATGGAAGCTTTCCATAGCGCCTTCATAGAACATACTGAAGTGTCCATTCAAATGGAACTGAATAGCCCAGAAGGAAATAATCACTTTCTCTAATCCCTTTGTTCTTCTTTTTTCCACTCCCTGCCTCTCACTTGTATCATACATAGTGAAATTGCTTTAAAAATGCTCAGGATGTTTTATGACCTGGTCACTAGTGGTGCTTACACTGATGTGTTAAGTTGTACCTTGGATACTGTTGCTAGGTGGAAATGCAGCAGATAGCAATATGTCACCATGTTCCTTTGGCAGCACAATGACAGAGCATGTGTGGGAGAAACCAACTGTCTTGCTCTCACTATGTGTGGGTTGCAAAAACAAAAACTTTACACAAACTCTTCTTTTCCATTTTAATCTTTCACAGCTTTGCAAGTGCCACCTCCTCCATTTTTTTCCTGTTGAGTTGTTGTTGTTGTTGTTGTTGAGTTCCCCTAAACTTCATTTTTGGGGATGGAGAAAAATACTATGGAATATGAACAGTGCTTCAGCCTGGGCACAGATGAACTCCACTGTATTTATAAGAATGCTTTAATCCATGGAGAGAATTTGCAGTTCTCAAACCTTCCGTAAAATATGCTATGGGAATAGGCAGCAGAGTTCTTACAAAGGAGGGGAACTCAGTGGCAAAGCAGCTGCTCTGCATGCAGAAAACCCCCAGGTTTGATTCCAAGTAGATCCAGATAGGACTAGAGAAGACTCCTACCTGAAACCCCAGAAAGCCACTGTACTCAGTGTAAACAGCACTAAATGAACCAGCGGTAAGGTTTTTATGAACATATGAAGGATTAGTTAAATGGGTGCAAAGTGTGACTAAGGGACAGCTTGCCAAAGGCTTAAACAAGTATCATATACTTTATGGATTCACGTTGTGATATCTGAGAAAGTAAGTTGTACTTACAGAGTACAACTACACAGGATGTACTCTAATATTATCTAATATTTAACACAGAGTAGACAACTGGAGAAGAATACTGGTTGCTAGAAGGCACAAGATAGGAGAGTACTGTTAAGCTTGGACCCTGCTGGTGGGCTTCCCAGAGGCATCTGGTTGGCCACTGTGAGAACAGTGTGTTGGACTAGATAGGTGACTGGCCTGCTGCAGTAGGCTCTTGCTTTGGTCTTATTAAGGTGCAAATGAAGGCAGGGCTAAACAGATTCCTTCAAGGTGGTCTCTTTACTGAGCACAACACTGTCTAGTTCCCCATTATGAAAGTTATTATTCATGACAAGGGTACAGTTTCTTGGGATGTCATATATTCCATTTCCTATGCAGCTGACATTCAGTACACAGTACACACAATACCAGATACTCAGAAAAAAATCATAAGAACAAAGTACAGTGGTACCTCAGGTTACATATGCTTCAGGTTACAGACTCCGCTAACCCAGAAATAGTACCTTGGGTTAAGAACTTTGCTTCAGGATGAGAACAGAAATCAAGCAGCGGTGGCACGGCAGCAGCAGGAGGCCCCATTAGCTAAAGTGGTGCTTCAGGTTAAGAACAGTTTCAGGTTAAGAACGGAACTCCGGAACAAATTAAGTACATAACCAGTAGCTCCCCAATCCTTCCATGTACAGGTACAACTGTATGGGATTTCAAGGGCAGCTGACAACATTTAAGCCCAGTTTGTGACACATAGACACACACAGCTTCTTTCCTTGATACTATGTTGCACAACTCAGTCCATTTCAGGGCTTCTTTTCCTTGGTCCCCAACCCTGCTGTTATCCAGCTTCCAGATGGGTTGGAAGGAAACAGATCTAGTAAATAGTCTGGGTCTGAAAGAGAAAACAGGGAACAAATAGGGAGATTCTGATCCAGGAGTGGGAAACTGTGGCCCTCCTGATGTTGTTGGACTTCAAGTCCCATTATTCTTCACCGTTGGCAGTGCTGTCTGGGGGTTATGGGAGTTGTAATCCAACAACATCCGGAAACTCACAGATTCCCAACATTAAGTACCCAGCAAACAAGAGTGGCCAAATACAGGTCTTTCAGGACCCTGGACAGGTCATGAGGACAACTTCCAACACCTGCTTTGTTTAAACTGAATTCTTACACTCTCAGACCACTCTCAGACTTTGCCCTGAACAGAAAGAAGACAATCCTTAAATGGAGAGTCCTTTGACCCCACCACCACCACCACCCACCTGCCCTGGCCCTCTGCTGACCATGCATTAGGAAGAACATATTTAAAGGGCAGAATTTTCGGCACACATAGACTGTCCCTATGATTGAGAACTATGATTGCACAAGGAATACCTGAATATGGAGCAAACACCCAATTAAAGTCATGAATTCTCAACATTTTACTAGGTGATGTCTGAAAACACTCCTCTTACGTGTTCATTTATCTAAGTTGTAATGGGGCATTAAAAAAAAAGTTGTAGTGACTGCCAGGTTTCTCAAGATGATGATGATGATAGTTGCTATAGTTGTTATTTAAAAACATGTATTATTTTTATGCCTCTCATAGGGAATAAATTTTTTTAAAAAAACTATGAGGCCAAACAAGACACGTTAATTAAATTCTAAGCAGTATACTGTCATAGAAACATGGTACAGTGACTTTATCATATGACATAGAGACACTCATCTCATGCTGAGCTTTTAGTGACAGCACTGGGAATCTACAGATTGAGACAGAAAACTCCTAGCATTTCATATATATAGGGTTCTACAAAAATCCCAGCAATTAAAGACACAGAGGGCACTTTTCCCAAAAGGTTCAAGAGAACATTGTTCAATTAAAACAAAATCTGGTATGTAGAAAGCATACATTAATCCATCTCCTGATAATATTGAATATATATATATTTAAAAAGAATTGCAGCAAATGTTTCTCTCTCTCTCATTGATCATATAGCTCTGCTAGTATCACCCTTGAAATGGTCTGAATCTGAAACTTTGATAGACAATTTGAAATCAGGAAAAGCTCCAGGGCTAAATGGATTTTCATCTGAGTGGTACAAAGTACTGAAAAATAAATTTGGATCTTGCTACTTAAAATTAAGAGCGAATCTGAAAAAACTAATCAATTGCTTGATTCTATGCAGGAGGCACATATTTCTATTTGGTTTTAAAAGGATAAAAATCCTATAAACTGCTGAGGCTATAGACATATCTCTGTTGATAGTAAGATTCATGAGGTTGCTGTCTGAATCATTTTTGTGATTATCACTATGGGCTTGTGTGATGGGCAGGTCCCAGCCACCCTCTGGGTCCTGTGCCTTCTGGGGAAGGGAGACTGGCTACAGCACACTGTGTCCCTCTGCTGTGTCCCCTCAGCTGTGTCCCCCATTTGAGGTACTTGTTGCCACCAGATAAGAGATTGTTTGCCAGGTTGTTCCTTAAGCCTCCTTAGGTAGCTGCAGGTTAGGGCATTGAGGCGTGAGAGTGCTTACGTTAAGCTAAGACCATACTGTTTTATGAAACAATAAATTAGTTTACAGAGATGGAAATAAAATGGAATGTAAGACATGCAAACGCTAGAAAGAATGAAAAATGAAATGCCCCAAAATGAGAAACCCAAAATATTTCCTTTGGAGCAAAACAAACCAAAATTGGGCAAACACAATTCTCTATCCTTGGTCTATACAGACCCTAACTTACCTGGGTTCCTTACCTGCAAGTAAACCCTTTGTACCTTGAAGTCCTCCTCACCATCTTCAAAACTTTGGTTGTCACACTTGTTGAAATTATTGATCTAACAGTTTCCAGAATGACAACTGGTAGTATAGATTCCCCCTGTCAATTATAGACCCCTCCTTTGGGTTTCAGGAAATCTGATGCTTTTAAATCTCCCATCTTCAAATGAGAGATGTGCAGTTCTGTATATCAGCAATGGTGCACGCCTTTGTCTTGATGTTTAGAGTCTCAGGGCACTTGCAAGGACTTTCAAGTTATCTCTACATTCCCCCTACAGGTTGTGACAAGACATGCAAGCAAGACATACATTCCCATATAATACACAGACAGTTCAGGGTAGTAATGTCCCATACATCTGCAGTTTGTCTGAAAGTAATGCTGAACCATGGCATGTGATTGGGGAAAATTGAGAACGGCCCAGAATAATTGGTAGATGTTACTTTAATGGGAGCTAATGATTAAGAAATAGCCTCTCCCAATTAAAATGCTTCAGAGGTATCTCCAGCTATCAGAACTTGAAGATGACACACACATCCCTCAAGCTAACTGGAGATGGATGATGTAAACTCTGTTGATTGGCATCCATTTGTCTTGGGAGACAATGCAGGAATGTGCCTTTGGGGGTGAAGTCTAAATTGTTGGAAGGTTACAGCGCATGCTGTGGCTGTTGAAACCAATACAGGAGAGACATGTTTTGTTGCAGCTGGGGCAGATGAAGACATCCGTTTGTGCTGCTGCAGATGCACCATGGTATTTCTTCTCTCTGCACTCCTCCCTGCAGTCATTTCTCCTCTGATCTCCACTAGGCATGCATAATCTATCTGTCTCCAAGCACTGTGGTTTTCTGCAAGGGATTACAGCACAGCAGAGTTAATGTTGCCAGCCTTCGTGTCACATTTGCAGACATCTTTGTAACACAGTGTTCGGCTGTCAATTGGCCTAGTGCCAGAAGCCAGCTCCTCATAGAGCATGTCCTTGAGGATTTGGCCATTATCCATTATGTGGACATGACCAAACCAGTGTAGATGCCACTGAGACAGGAATGTGAACATGCTGGGAATATGGGCTTGGGAGAGCATATATTTGTTCGAGACTGTCCTGCCATGTGATAGAAATACTGCATATATGAAGGAAATACCATTTTTTGACAGAGAAACACAGAAGGAAGAGAGCGCTGTAACTTAAAGGCATAGCACCTGAAGAGTGAACATCTTTCTCTTTGGGGATATGGTGGGAAGTAGCATATAGCCTGCTTGTTAGGTCTTTGGAATGGAGAAGGATGTTGTTCTTTCCACATTTTTAAGCGAACCAACCTAATCTGCACCTTCTGGACAGACCAGAATGTAATTCTCCTTTGGATTTTGTGCTTCTCTGAGTTTTGCAATACAGTTCTCAGCTCTGAAAACACACCAAAATTTATTTAAAATGTATATTTTAGGAGAAAATACATTTAGAAATTCCTACATTGAGAAAAAAATGCACAATGAAGTACATATTTTGTGATTATACACACACACATATATGTGTGTATCTAAATATAAAATGTCATACAGATTTTTTAAAAGAAAACAACAAAAATTAATGCAGAAACAGGATGAAACTGGCATAACCATGTATACATTCAAAACCGACAGCGACTAGAAATAGCATGCTGCTTGCCTTCTATTTATTTTTAAATAAATCAAATATTACAAAAGTACCACAAGTCTCCAGTACTCCCACCTCCAAAAAAACTTCAGAGCTCTGGAACTTGCACAAACCCAGGAAAGCAGACAGCACATAACAAGATCAACATGACTTTATCAAAATCTGCCTTTTTTAAAGGGGGGGAGGGTTATCAGAAGACTGGGTTGTAGACAGGGTTCTGTCATCTCGGGAATTTAGCTGGGATACTGTCTGCAGCTGAAATACAGAGAATACCTGCTTTTAGCTATATGTTCAAAAGACATGGGAAGGTTTTATATAGTGCCTTGGCAAAATATGTTTTCTCAGGGCAAATTGTTAAACCAGCAATTGTATTATGTAAAAACATATTGGATAGCTTAAGTGACTATATTGAGAGCAGCTACAGTTCAGTGGAATGGATCCAGGAGTCTTGGCTATTACACATTCATAAAGAAAAGTTGCAATTAAATCTATTACATCTACTTCAATAGATTTATATCCACAACTCATTCAAGAAAGTATTATTTTGTAAGTATGGCAAGTTCTAATTAATTTTTGAAATTGGATTAGTAACACAAAATAATTTTTAGCACTGTGAGAGGTCACCAGCAATTTTAGTACACATTATAGAATGGCCCACTGCTTGTGGGAAGATGTAGATCAGGCATAGGCAAACTCGGCCCTCCAGATGTTTTTGGCCTACAACTCCCATCATCCCTGACCACTGGTCCTGTTAGCTAGGGATGATGGGAGTTGTAGGCCAAAAACATCTGGTGGGCCGAGTCTGCCTATGCCTGATGTAGATATTAACATGATCCTATTTTATGTTTCTCATTTCTTATTCTAGATTATTTTCCTAATGCTCAGTAGTAACTATGGTTAATATTGACAGCTGTTCTGGTAGCCGAAGGTAGAAAATCTTTCTGCTTTCCTTATGTGGATCAATAACTTAAAGACCTACTAGATTCGGTCAATTAAGCAAAAGTTGCTTACAAAAGAGAAAATGATCCAAAGAAGTTTGATCTAATTTGGAAACTATTTTCAGAGCTTTATAGAGATTGAAATATCTGGATGGTTTTGGAGGCATCAGATACCTGTGACTTTACTCTCCATTACTTTATTTAAATATGTTCACATCTAAAAATGGAAAAAGACAAACTATCGTGGGATGCTTTTAATAGGGCAAAACTAAGGCTGCAATCTTATTTACACTTCCCTGGGAGTAAGTCCCACTGAACTCATTGGAACTTACTTCTGGGTAGATTGCTCTGTAAATCATTTATGGTTTGTGGGTGTGGGTGTGTGGGTGTAATGAAGCAACAGAGTACTCATTAAAAGCCTGTGTGGCCATATCTGTCTGCCAGAGGCAAATTGTAAATGTGGTGTAAGTTGTCCAGTTGTTGTTGTTTTTACACCCTGCCCATCTGACTGGGTTTTCCCAGCCACTCTGGGCAGGTTCCAACAGAATATAAAAACACAGTGAGACATCAAACATTAAAAACTTCCCTTTACAGGGCTGCCTTCAGATGTCTTCTGAAAGTTATATAGTTGTTAATCTGTTTGACGTCTGATGGGAGGGCATTCCACAGGGAGCGTGCCACCACTGAGAAAGCCCTCTGCCTGGTTCCCTGTAACTTCACTTCCCACAGTGAGGGAACTGCCAGAAGGTCCTCAGAGCTATACCTCAGTGCCTGGGTTGAATGATGTTGGTGGAGACGCTCCTTCAGGTATACTGGGCTGAGACCCAAGTTTGAGAACCTACAGCCCTCCAGGTGTCACAGGAATACAATTCCCATCATCACTGTTGCTGGACTGCAACTACCATCATCCCTGAATACATGTTTGAGTACAACAACATCTGGAGGGCTGCAGGTTCTCTACCTCTGTATTAGTAAAGGTAAAGGGACCCCTGACCATTAGGTCCAGTCGCGGACGACTCTGGGGTTGCGGCACTCATCTCGCTTTATTGGCCGAGGGAGCCAGTGTACAGCTTCCGGGTCATGTGGCCAGCATGACTAAGCCACTTCTGGCGAACCAGAGCAGCACACAGAAACGCCATTTACCTTCCCTCCAGAGCGGTACCTATTTATCTACTTGCACTTTGATGTGCTTTCAAACTGCTAGATGGGCAGGAGCAGGGACCGAGCAACGGGAGCTCACCCCGTTGCGGGGATTCGAACCGCCAACATTCTGATTGGCAAGTCCTAGGCTCTGTAGTTTAACCCACAGTGCCACCCGCGTCCCATCTACCTCTGTACTAAGCAGCAGATAACTCAGGCACAAGTAGCAATTTGCTGTGCTGTCACTGTGTAGAATTGAACACTATTCAGAGACCAGCATCTTTACAGCCAAGTACTTTGATGCTTTGAGAAAATTCTGGCCACTGTTCTTTTACAAATCTGAAATATAGTTAATCAGGAGTAAAGGAATATGGTCCTGGGCTTTAGTTTTTACACACAGATCCCTATCTACTATAAGATCAGATGGTGCAGGTGGGGAGAGAGATTTCTGAATGTGCAAGCTTACTCTCCAGGGTGCTTCAGCTGATGAGGAGTCTGTAAAGAAAATCAACTTTGGAAATCATTGAGAGAGAGAAATCCTTTTCCCCCCCTGTGCTGCCTGCCAGGTGATTGATCTGGTCCATTCGGAGCATCAGATCATAGCATTCTGTAATATAATTTTGCTTATGTGATCTGTCTTTGTATGTGATCAATATGATAAATACTACTTAAAAAATATATATTGCAAGGCAAAGTGTGTTATTTCTCACTAAAGCAGGCAGCCAAAGGGGCATGCTCTGCCCCCGTGCTATGTGTCTCATGAAGCAGAAAAGCAATTCAGTCAGACTAAAGGGCTACAGACAAAGTGGTATATTCTTGGCAATAAATGCAAATGATTTGAATTCATTTCCCTGCTAAGAGAGAGAGAGAGAAATTAAAGCTAAAGATATTGCAGATCAAGGATTTCAACTTTAAGCTGGCACAAAATTATCATAAAAGAAAACAAGTGACTAAAGGGGGGAGAGGGGGAGATGCCTCTGAAATAATCTGTGCTAATGAACAGACCCCTGCTCTGGGTTTGAAGTACCTCTCTGCTCTGCAGCTCCCCTCCCCCCACCATGCACAATAGCATCAGGCCTTTGCTGCAATCAGTCGGCCAAGAACAGCTTGTAAATATTTGGATGCTCATTGGCCCATGAGGATAAATCGTCCTCCCTTAACATCAAAGAGTTCCTTTGCTAGTGCCTTTGTTAGGTAACAAATGGTTGCAGTTTCTGAAGCACATTCAGATTTCTTTTAATGAGTTGTGACATTTTTCTTAGCCTTTTTTCCCCCAGAAGGAAAGTGAAGTGGTCCATGCTTGATTATTAATCATGATGAAACAAAGAATAATAATGCTGATTTCTTTCATTCTGCTTGCAAAGACCAGAAATAGACAGAAGTTCGCCAGTGCAAAGATAAATGGATTCTCTTATATAACAATTACCGGAGTGTTCTTCTGTATACCAAGAAAGAACACAAGAGCCACTTTGCCACAGCATCCAAACACTTCATTTATCTACAGTGCAGTTGAGCTGTGTCACTACCCTTGTTGAACTGAAATGTTGCGCAACTGTTGTCACAATTACTTTGTTTTCCCTTTTTCCTGGTTGGATGTCACCCAACGATGAGTACACTGGGGTTTTTGAGGGGGTCCAGCCCCACCGTGAAGGAACTGTAGAGCACTCGACAGAGTTTTGACCATGCTCAAAATTGGAATCCATAATTGAGCTGTGTCCTTCAAATTTCAGCTGTTCAGTTGTGGCATCCTTGGGTAGTCATGCGTGGTGATGGAGTGTACCAAAGGCACAGTGCAAGCCAGGATCAGAGAAGGTGAATTGGGGGTGGGAAATGAACCAGGGATCCTGTTGAAGGCATACAGCCCATTTCCCCAATTCAGGAAAGCTTTGAACTAGTGCCTGGCACTCTTAAAGCAGTGATTTCAGCAATGGAACAGCTTAGATTATTCTGAGAAGCACATGCCAGTTAATATCTGTTGGTGCCTGCTTGCCTCCTCCAACCTGGCCCCTTCCATTGCCCTCTCACTCAGAGCAATGAAGCCTCAGTGGGGTGCCATGGCCCTGCTGAGCGTGGCCAGAAGCCGGCCGTATTGGAAGACCATGGGGCAACCAGAGGGCATCAAGTTGGAACAGGAAATGGACCGTCCTTTTATACACTGGAGCACTATTCCTACCAACCACTTCCAGCCCAGCCTGCGCAGTTTGCGTATTCCAAAACTGGAAGATACTATCAATAGATATTTAGCTGCTCAGAAGCCACTATTGAATGAAGAAGTCAGAAATACTGAAAAAACTTGCTAGAAAGTTTGAAACAGGAGAAGGGAAGTTCATACATCCTGCTCTTCTAGAACATGATAGAATGAATAAGCATCCAAGTTGTTTATCAGGCCAAGGATTTGATCACCACTGACTTACCCTGAAGTACCTTGTCCAGCGCAGAGGTGGATGTATTCCTAATCAAACCTACAAGAATGATCAAGCCTACAAGAACATAAACCATATTATAGTAGTACATTAGGCAGTGTAGCAGTTATTCATGGTGGGTTTGGACGAGTGATGCTAGATGGTTTTGGAGTTGGATACAATGTGATGATTGGATGGGAAGTACAGTGGTACCTCAGGTTAAGAACTTAATTCGTTCTGGAGGTCCGTTCTTAACTGTTCTTAACCTGAAGCACCACATTAGCTAATGGGGCCTCCCGCTGCCACCGCGCCGCTGCTGCACGATTTCTGTTCTCATCCTGAAGCAAAGTTCTTAACCTGAGGTACTATTTCTGGGTTAGGAGTCTGTAACCTGAAGCGTCGGTAACCTGAAGCGTATGTAACCCGAGGTACCACTGTAATATAACTAGCTCTTTAGAAAAAGACCTAGAAGAATTTATAAAATGCCTTGAGTATACCTTAAATGATATATCTGACATCTTAGAATGATGAAGTCTGAAATTAATAGTATCAGACTTCCCATTATTTTGAGCTAGCAAAATAATGGCACAAAATAAACATTTTAATATTGTGTGGACTACCAGGAAAATCAAGTTAGAAAAGGAACTTTTCTTGGACCATAGCTGTCAACTTTTCCCTTTTTTAAAGGGAAATCCTCTTATTCCGAATAGGATTCCTCGCAAGAAAAGGGAAAAGTTGACAGCTATGTCTTGGACACTGTAGAAAGCCCAGCAATTCAGACAAAAAGTTAAAGCATTTCTAGGTGAATGACAATATACTAATACTCTAATTTTTTGTTACTGTATATTATTGCTGTATATATATTCCTGTATATTATTGATTTTATAATATATAAAATCAACAATAATATAATATTTTCCTAGTTTTTTATCTCTTCTGTTGCTGTTCCTGTGTGTGTGTGTGTGTGTGTGTGTGTGTGTGTGTGGGCCAAGAACTGGAGATTGAGCTTCAACCCACTAAGCTACAACTCCCACAAATTAAGGGAAACTTAAATTAAGGGGAATTAATGGAGGTTAGCTTACACCAATACACTGCACTTGCTTTTCTTCTTATGAAGCAATTTTAGCCACAACATAGCATTATTTATACACCTTGGAATTTGAGGAGCTGGTAACCCAAGAATTTCCTGCGCTAAAATTGTTCAGAGATTTGAAAGTATTGGCAGGCAACTCTTTGGTTTCCCCTGTTGCCAGTCCAAATTTGTTCTTCCCGGTCCAGATAACATCAAAAGGCATGCAACAACAACAGAAAATCTCCAAATATTTGTAATTAAAAGCAGTCCTCTCTCTTCATCAGGGCCAGTGTTGCTAGCTCATTGGGTGCCAGAGCCAGCTAATATTTGCCAAGGAAAATATTCTTGCTAAAACCTTATTCCTTATCTAAATACTGAGATGGTCTGGAAATGGAACTTGGCAGAAACCCACAAATTTTACTCATAGGATTTAATCATGTGTGCATGGCAGCGGTGGGGGGGGGTAAATGCCTAACTTTGATCCAGTTGTTTTTTTTAAAAAAAATGATTGAAATAGGTGGGTAGGCTGCTTAGCCAAATGCCCTGCAGGTCACACAGCTTGAGAGGCACATGGAATGTTGCACAGTGCCAATCACTGTAACACAGTAAACACACTTTTCTCTTCCTTTATTTTTAAACCTGTGTGCTCTTTTACCAATCTGTACACTGGGCGCCAAATTACTGACAGGTGACTCTACCTAATTCATGTCTCCTTGTCCTCCTTTTCTGAATTTCCACTACAGTTCTCCAACCAAGCAATGTGGGCAAAAATCAACATATTAGTAAAGAAAAAGCATACAAAATGCATTATTTTAGGTAAAATTGCTTGCAAAAATATGTATTTGGGGGCTAATGAATTTTTGCAAGGGTTTCTTTAAATAAAATAAAATAAATTGTAACCTGATGTGGATAGGTGGAGAACTGAACTGCAAATTGGAAAAATGAGAGAAACTGAAACTGACAGATTCACCTATCCCTACCGACAGGTTTGATTAGTGTTTATTATATCAAGCATCACTTTGCACCAAGAATTGCCCCACTGCCATGAAGATCATGATCATTACAGAATGGAAAGAGCAAGGCAGCAGTGATGAGCTATGACCTGGAAAGCCTGAAGCTAAAAATCTCAGCTATAGCCCTAAGCAGCCATAACTGAGGCTGTGGGAAAATACATACTCAGCCAGAGGCCTTTTGAAACTTCTTAATGCTGCCAGTCATCTGACTGTAAATGGAAGAGGTGCAATAAAAACTTTCAGTACTGTCTAATATTTCACACTCAGTCTAAACATTTCAACCAGCAAAGATAAAAGATCTACATATTTCTTTTAATTAATGTAACTGCCTTTGCTGCCATGTGAGTTTCTCACAACATTTAATGCAATTATTGCACAAGCTTTTAATGTAAGAATAATTCTCTTTCTATGGGGGAAAGTATATGTGGTTTGTTTTAGCTCAGACAAGCTAATTTTGTTGGAGCAAAGACAAAATTAATGGGTTTTAGCCAGTGGTGGCTTTGCACTAGTGGAAATCATTCTGCTCATACACGGCAGGTCACCCAGTTTTGCCAACCCTTAGTATTGCACGCATGCATGCACACGCGCGCGCACACACACACACACAATATCTGCTTCTGAGACTCTGAAGGAATATAGGATATGGTGCAAATGGGGTGTCAGGGTGTCAGAGGGTTGCTCGAGAGCAATCAGGCAAATGCCTCCCTGGTCTGTTGTAAAGCCTTGCTATTGGTGCCAAAAAAAACCTTCACCATGCAGAGCGCCACTGTTCCGTGGCTCGCTCATTCACTGGCAGAATCTGAGAGTGGGCGGTCATTAAACCTTCTCCAGCAGAGTAGTTTCTTGACGCCCAGTCTGCGCTTCCCCTCTCTGCATGGAAGCCTAATGGAGAGCCAGTGTGGTGTAGTGGTTAAGAACGGTAGTCTCGTAATCTGGGGAACCGGGTTCGCGTCTCCGCTCCTCCACATGCAGCTGCTGGGTGACCTTGGGCCAGTCACACTTCTGTGAAGTCTCTCAGCTCCACTCACCTCACAGAGTGTTTGTTGTGGGGGAGGAAGGGAAAGGAGAATGTTAGCCGCTTTGAGACTCCTGAAGGGGAGTGATAAAGCGGGATATCAAATCCAAACTCTTCTTCTTCTTCTTCTACTGTGCAAGGAGGGCGTGGGTAACGGAGGACCTCTCTCCTCCCCTCTTTGCTCAGGCAAGGTGCCCTGGCACCGCCTCGCCTCCTCCAAGCTTGGAACTCCTCTCCACTGGAGGCATGGTTACTCTCCTCTGCTGAGGAGGTGCTGCATCCAACGATCTTTGGGGGCTCTCTGTAATCCATCCGGCTTTTACCCTCTTGCCCCTGAGCCGATGGCAGTTCCCTGACATGGGTGGATCACAATATGCAAGAAGCAGCATTTTCCACTAGTACAAAGCCATCATTGGATACAACCCAATGATTTTTGCTTGAATTCCAAACAAGTTCTCTGATCGTGTTTGGAACTCTGTCCAGGAGACTTGGCCAAATGCAGCTGTTTTAATTCAGTCAACGCTTAACCTGACACCCCCTCCTCTGTTTTCCTTAACTCTGTCTCTGAATTTGAACCTTGTGCTTTGTTCATTTAAATTGTGGAAGCTGCCTGCCCAGTCTTTCTCTCTCATCATCCTTTCCTACTTCTAGATCTTTTGCTTTAAATTGTTTTGCTGCTTTTGATGTTTTAGTTTCCTTTCTGCTGCATTCCTCTGGGGGTTTTTTCTCTTTGTGCTAAAAGTAAACCTAGAATTTGTTTAAATATTATCATTCCAGGAGCTCCAGATCCTGGTCCAAAATTTCATTCCAAAATATACTATGCTCCTGATAAATCTGCTGTGCATTTACCCTAAGAACATATCTCCATTGCAGATTAAATTTCTCCTGTGATTTTGATTGCATGACTTAGTGTACCAGTTCAATTGCTCCCCATTAGAGAAACATCTTACATTTTCACACATTTACTAAGCCTGGAACATCTAGATTATCCTTCAGGATATATGGATGCAGGCTTGATTTCTGTTATGCTCACAAGTGCTTCCCACTTTGAAGAAACCCTGCCTAGTCCATTTATGATAGACGCCTTTTTATTATTTCTCATAACTAAGACTGTAAAACATATGAAGTTCTCTTGCTCACCCACCTCCCACCAGACTGAAGACACAAGACATTTAGGGATAGACCAGCCAAATGGCTGATCTGTGTCCTTCATCACCGACTCACCAAGAATGAGCAAGGGAAGGCCATAGAGGACAAGGGCTGTAGCTTGCCTAAGGTCCCAGATTAAATCCCTATCATCTCCAAGTAGAGCTGGTAGAGAAATCCCTGTTTTAGAGAGCTCCTGTCAGTCAGTGTATGGAGCTAGATTAGACCAAAGGTCTGATTCAGTATAAGGCAGCTCTCAATATTTGTACCATAATGCTTTCTTCTAAGCTGCTTTGTGCATCTTCAGACAGAGTAGGGTAAAGAAGAAGAAAATCTGCTTCCAGGGGAACAATTGAAATTGGGAGAAGTAGGGGACACCTAACCCTTTCGTCATCCATTATTTTCCCACTCCAAATTACCTCCAGAGGATTTCCCTTCCCCTTCCAGACTCCTGTGTTCTATTTGGGCAAATATGCATTGAAACCCTGTGGAAGGCAGAAACATTGAAGTAGATACGAAGTTAGGGAAAAGCTAACCTGCTTTTATCCCCTCCTCCCCTCTTTTCTGATACCAAGCACTCTTCCAGTTGTGGTTGTCTTTCCTGTTTAAAAGGGGCCACTGGGGCAATATTACATGCATCTGCATGTAACATCTAGATTTACTCTTTCAGTTCAGATCAACATCACAGATGCCTTAAACTGACATGGTAAATAACCAGTGCAGATAAGCACGAAGTCATTTGTTTTCAGTAGTTTCTATGACAGAGATTGCAATTGCACATCCTGTTTTCTAATGAACAGGAATATACCTAAACAGAAAGCTGCAGAAGGTGGTCAGTCAGTTTCCTTAAGACGGTTGATTATCCCCAGATAGCATCACCAAAATGATTTGTAAGTGTTCTCTAAACTTTAGAGAATTGATTTATTTATGAAAATGTTTGGCTAAAAGAATTGTGTCGTGTCTGTTTTTTTGCTTGGAAACATTTGAAAACCCAGACATTTATTGTGATTTGCTTTTGTTACCAAATGCCAAAATGTTTGACTTTTCAGAAACAAGTATGTTAGGTCTTAGGGCAGAAGAGGAGATTGTAAATTACACGGCAAACAGCAGTCCCATATATCCTCTGCCTCCATTCCTTCTGCAGTATGACACTATGAGACATGATGGCATCAGTTTCCAGAGAAATAACTAATCAAGTATTAGTCTTTTGCAACAAAAACTAAACAAGATGCTTGTGACATTTTAAAAGATTTGTTTGTAGGCTATTGTTCACTTCTCCTTAGTCTTTTCTTACTTACCTAATTTTTGTATAGGTGATATAGCTCATTGGGAAGAGACAGACAGATGGATAGATCTTGGTTATCTTATTGTAGATATTTTGTCTGTTTGCTACTTTGGCTGTTTTTTATGGAAAGGCAATATATAAATGTACAAATAAATAAACATGAATAAATAGAAGGAGGTGGAGTTTGGATTTGATATCCCGCTTTATCACTACCTGAAGGAGTCTCAAAGCGGCTAACATTCTCCTTTCCCTTCATCCCCCACAACAAACACTCTGTGAGGTGAGTGAGGCTGAGAGACTTCAGAGAAGTGTGACTGGCCCAAGGTCACCCAGCAGCTGCATGTGGAGGAGCGGAGACACGAACCCAGTTCACCAGATTACGAGTATACCGCTCTTAACCACTACACCACACTGGCTCAGGAAAGGTGTTTCAGTCAGATTTTTAGAGTGCTGTCAAGTTTAAAGTCTTTTGAACATCTTAGGTGATCAAGTAGAGCAGGGCAACCATATCTTGCCCTCCAGATCTTTTGGACTGCAAATCCAACCATCCCTTACCATTAACCATGGTGGCTAGGGCAGATGGGAGATGTAGTCCACAGCATGTGTAGGGCACCATGTTGGCTATTCCTAAAGTATTCCACATGTGGTGTGGCTGTGGGCTTGTGGACAGATAGATGGATAGATTTCCAGCTGTGGATAACATTTCATGCCTTTAATGTAGTGAATCCCAACTCAAGAAAATCTTTGCTACCATTTAATTATTAACCTTTACAATCTCACAAGACTCTCTCCTTTTCATAGCATCATCACACTCCATGTTTCTCTGTACCTTCTCCACCAGGCAACTAGAAAGGTCAGGGACAGCCCAAGTCCATTGTGCTGCTATAGACACGGTTATTGGTGGGTTCCTGCTGAACCCTTCCTTCACCTCCAGTCTTGGAGCTGACCCTGTTAGCAGAAGTAGCTGCTGTCCTCTTTCATGAGTACTGTCTCTGAAGTGCTTATTTCACTGCTGGAGTGGAATATTAATGTGAACAATTATTTGTATGGCCCCACTCTAAGAATGTATGACTCCAAATAAACACCATCTTTGTTCAGGAGCTGATTCAGAGTCTTTTGAAACAAAAGGGATGGAAGCTGCAAATTCACCACTTCTACCTCAAGACCTGCAGTGGCAATGAGCATTACTTTTGGAAAGAGCATTTTGAACCAGAAAGGAAGACCAAAAAGAGAAATGCTCAGATCCCCAAGCCTGCTTTTAAAATGCCCTTTTATTTCATTGTAATTTTTCTTGGTGCTTTGCAAGGGGAAAAAAGCGAAAAGACCAGCTGTATGGCCAGAGCTCCATAGGGACCATTTTCCCCGCACTACATTGCTATTACGTTTTTCCTCTAGACTCCCAGAAAGAGCAATGTTTAATTGGTGTCCTGGTGAAATAAAATATTTCAAATGGCTGAGTTTTCCATCCTTTGCTGCAGAACTAATCCCCCCAATATCCAGGGGCCCCTCACTGAGTATTCAACTAAAGAAAGGAATCGGCAGTGAGCTCTCCTTAATACATCTGGCCACAATGCTCAAACTCCCTAGGTACCTTTATCGTACAATAACCCAATACATCAATTAAACCCAACAGACCTTTCTTCAATAATCACCACCTCGCACAATAAATCTCTTTCAGTGATCATTTCTTTTCTACTCACAGCAGACCCTTTTGCATATGGGATGTCTTAGTGGACGTCTCTCTCCTTTTTTTAATGTTAGCTTGGTGGCAGGGGTAAAGTGAGAAATAATAATTCAATCGCATAAGCTGGAATGTGGTATCTGTTTTTGATGTTTTCTGCTTCAGCTGCCCGCTACCACATATGCACACCAAATCAAAGGGCAGCTTTTAGAAAGCAGGTGCCTAATAGGAATGATGGTTTCAGGTTATATTATAATTTGAAATAATGTGCTTTTCCAGCAGAAATCCATACCCTTAAGCTTCTGGACACAACCCACCTGCACATTTCCCTAATATTCTGCTGTGTCCTTATGCAGCTCCTGTTCGTTTAAATCAGAAAGAAAACTCAGGTGGATTGTGCCCTTTATTAGAATTTGTGCAGCAAAAGTTAAAAACAGAGAGATTCTCCTTCAGGTTTTTAAAGCATGTATTTATGGCTATTAAATATCCACCCAATAGGCTGTAGAATGCTAAGCCAACAGGAGATATACCTAATATTTGAGAACTGAATTTTTCTTTTCTTTTTTTAAATATTTTTTAATATTAACAACAAAATCTAACAATATGCCAAAACAAGAAAGAAAGAATTCCAAATCTTACAGATTAAAAAACACAAAACTAAGAATGAAAGAAAAGAAAAAGAAAAAAGAAAAGAAAAGAAACAAGAAAAAAGACAAAGAAAAAAGAAGAAAAACAGACATTTTCCCAACACCATATTCATCGTTACATAACCAAAGTTGATAAAACAAAGACTTCCACCGATCTCACAACACTTCATTTCAAACTTGTTATATCTTTCTGTATTTCCTTATTATCTCAATCCTTGTGTGTGTGTGTGTGTGTGTGTGTAAATATTCCTTCCCCTTTCAATCACCGCATGCCAGTGTGGTGTAGTGGTTAAGAGCGGTAGTCTCGTAATCTGGGGAACCGGGTTCGCGTCTCCGCTCCTCCACATGCAGCTGCTGGGTGACCTTGGGCCAGTCACACTTCTTTGAAGTCTCTCAGCCCCACTCACCTCACAGAGTGTTTGTTGTGGGGGAGGAAGGGAAAGGAGAATGTTAGCCGCTTTGAGACTCCTTAAAAAGGGAGTGAAAGGCGGGATATCAAATCCAAACTACTACTCCTCCTCCTCTTCTTCTTCTTCTTCTTCTTCTTCTTCTTCTTCCCCCACATTTTCTCTCTAGTCAACATCATTCCCTTCCCACTGTCTGCCAAGAAATACCTTTTACTAGAGGGGCGAGCAATGCCTTCTGGCTGGCAGGACATATCTCCCTACCCCAATGGTCAAATTTGACAGGTGAGCAGGGTCTCCTACTTGTCCATCACCTGATGTCAGGTGGCAGAATGCTTTGAAGCCCGAAATGTTGAGACTTCAAAGCACAGAACGGGACTGTTTGAAAGCCAGTTTGAAAACACACACACACCCGCCACCCCAGAAGTTTAAACAGCAGCAAAGTTCAGAAAACCAAGATAAATGATGCCACTCAGTGTAGAAGAAGAAGAAGAGTTTGGATTTGATATCCCGCCTTTCACTCCCCTTCAGGAGTCTCAAAGCGGCTAACATTCTCCTTTCCCTTCCTCCCCCACAACAAACACTCTGTGAGGTGAGTGGGGCTGAGAGACTTCACAGAAGTGTGACTGGCCCAAGGTCACCCAGCAGCTGCATGTGGAGGAGTGGAGACACGAACCCGGTTTCCCAGATTACGTGACTACCGCTCTTAACCACTACACCACACTGTAGACAATACTGAGCTAGATGGACCTTTTTTGATGTTTGAATGTAGGTGGGCCAAAGCTTACTGTGGGGTTCACACCCCAAATTCCTTATTTGTTATGGGCATCATGCTTTCATGAGCACTGTGAAAACATGAAAAACTATTGTGTTTCATGAAGGAGACAGTTGCCTGGTCATTAAGATATACAGTGGTACCTCAGGTTACATACGCTTCAAGTTACATACGCTTCAGGTTACAGACTCCGCTAACCCAGAAATAGTGCTTCAGGTTAAGAACTTTGCTTCAGGATGAGAACATAAATTGTGCTCTGGCGGTGCAGCGGCAGCAGGAGGCCCCATTAGCTAAAGTGGTGCTTCAGGTTAAGAAAAGTTTCAGGTTAAGTACGGACCTCCGGAACAAATTAAGTACTTAACCCGAGGTACCACTGTATTATATTACGGGGTATTCCAAAGCTTACTTCGGGGTTTGGCACTAGGCCTGTTAGCAGACCAGCTCTGTGTTACAAAGATGTCTGCAAGAGTGACATGAAAGCTGGCAACATTAACCCCACAGTGTGAGAATCCCTTGTGGAAGACCACCATGCCTGGAGACAGACAGACAAGTTGTGTATCCACAGCAGTGACCACAGAAGGAATGACCACTTGGAGGAGCACAGAGAGAAGAAACTCTAGAGTGCACCTGTAGCAACACAACCGAATACCTTCACCTCCCCAACATGCAGTAAAACGTGTCTCTCCTGTATTGGTCTCTACAGCCACAGCAGGTATTGTTACTCTTCAGTGGATTGACTTTACCCCCGAAGGTATACTCTTCCATTGTCTCTGAAGACAGTCGGATGCCAACAACTTTGGGGTTTAGGGACATACTATATGCTTTAGTTCTATTTTAAGTTTTCTGACTGAGCTGCATTTTTAACTTTCAAATAAAAGATTGAGAACTTCTAACCAGCTTCAACACCATAAAAAGGGAACGTGATCATTGCAAGCAATGGAACTGTATGCACTACAAGAGCTTTTATCCCTGCCCCTTCAGAATAATGCTGTCTGAAACTCCTGACTGAGAGCTACTAGCTCAGGCATAGGCAAACTCAGCCCTCCAGATGTTTTGGGACTACAACTCCCATCATCCCTAGCTAACAGGACCAGTGGTCAGGGATGATGGGAGTTGTAGTCCCAAAACATCTGGAGGGCCAAGTTTGCCTATGCATGTACTAGCTGATATATCTTCACAGCTTTGTGGGGAGAAAGTAGGCAACCATTTATCTCTTGTTCTTGAGTTTGCCTCAAAATCTCTCTTTTGGCCATCCTTCCCCAACCTGGTGCCCTCCAGATGTTTGGGACTTTAGCTCCCATTGGCATGCTAACTGGGGATGATGGGGCTGCAGTCCAAAATATCTGGAGTATTCCAGCTTGGGAAAGCTATTTAGAACTTAGGAGCTGGGTCTCATGAAGATGCTGCGTTGCACAGAGATCTTTTTCATGAAGTGTTCAAAATATCTCCCCATATAGGCGTCTAAGAACAGTAGCTAAGTGAGCCATGACAAAACCTGAACACTGCTTCCTTATAGGAAAAAGCATATTCAATATGCTGTCATGTATGAATTATGGACAAGGGTCTTTCCCCCCTTTTCCTCCTTTTTTTTTTTTTTGGTATGTATGCATGCATTGAGAAAACGCAGATGTCCCTGCCTAATATGCTCCAATAAGGGTTATAAGAGCTATAGTGCTTTTAAAGGAGGGACATCCATTATTCTCAATGAAGCTGTCACTTTCTGAAATAAGGGGTGTTGCTTTAAAATAAAGGACATCTGGCAACTCTGACACTAGCACCCCAGCCCACGCACACATACATATTCTGACAGCTGTACAAGTTCAAAGCCGAATGCCTGATCTGACTATTAGAAGATGATGAAGCCTTAAAAGAACTAGAATAACTCTGCTTGTCTGTTTCTCCTCAAGGACTATGTGGAAACGTCTCAGTTAGTTAATCAATAATTGACTTAATAGCCCATAATGGCTCATTCTGATCAGATACAGTCCATTGGACAAATGTTCAGCAAATTACAGTCCTTTATGTTCTCCATTCATGTACGGCTGTACAACTTTCATTCAGTTGCTTTATTTTAGACAAGATTCCATAGAGAAGCCAGAAAAATTAAGATTTATGCATATGTGCATTGTCTAGACCTGACATATCTCAAAAATCACCCTTCTTTTATATGTACCCACTCAAGCCCTGAGATCAGTTTCAGAATCCCTGCTTTGTCAGAGATTCAACTGCCAGGTTAAAAGCGGAGGCCCTTTTCAGTGATGGCCCCAAAGTCTGAAATGGCCTCACTACTGAGAGGGTTTGGCAGAGCGCCAGTGAATGGGTACAAGGAGGAAGGCCTTTTAAGTGATGGCACCAAAGTTTTGGAATGACTTTCCTAGTGAGGTTGATTGATCTTTGAAATTTCACCATTTCAAAAAGGATTTTAATGCTTAATACTTGCTTATTAAAGATTGTTTTACAGTTTGCTTTGTCAATTTTATAACTTATGGTTTTGATGTTTGCATTGGGCTGTGCAATTAAATTCAACTCACAGAAGACCAATTTAAATGAACCTGTTGGTAATGCCCATTAATTTCAATTGGTCTACTCTAGGTATGATTAATGTTGGAAAGAATCTATTGTTCTAAGTAGTTCTTATTTTATAGTTGGGTGTGCATTTTATAGAAAAGATGGGTACAAAAAAGAATAAATATGCCCAAATTAGCAGAGAGGAAGAAGCAAAACAGTATTGCAGCTACCTGGAATAGACTTCTGGGGGTATTTTATTTTATTTTTTAAGCATCTAGCAATTTCACAGCAGCAACATCTCAAAGGGAATGACTGGTTGCTGGGGCAAAACAGGAAAGTCTTTTGCTAATAATGAAGGTGTGTGCTTTTTCCTGGGTTTGTTACCTGGCCCAGTAGAACTGGGTGGTTGTTTTGCAGCCTGCGCAATATTTGTTTTAGCCTAACTTCCACGATAAGCAATGTACAAATATAATGTGTGTATATTTACATTAAAATACAGAGGCCAGCCTTCTAGTTAACTACAGAGTTGTTAACAGGCCCTAAGAAGTGTCTACATATGAAACACACAGAGGGACTTCACTCATTCACCTGCCAAACAGCTCCCCTAGAAGGAACTGTTGCTCACCATAAACGTGGAAGATTACAAGACTTTGACTATGAAACAGCAAATGGCTCTCTCCACCACTTCTCACTCCATGAAGAGGTGTAGTACCAGAATTCCTATTTCATCTCACTCACCAGAAAATTATTTTATTTCCTATGATGTAGGGAGGGAACCCAGCTGGTGGTTTCACTCAATCCTGTTTGCTATCACATGGTATTATTGGTCCACATTCCAGCACATATAGCACATCCTTGCTACAGTCAGTAATCACAACACTGACTTCAGACGGGGCATGGTCTTCTTCACTGTCACTACTGCCTATTCACTTTCCCTTCCCCTCTAGGCTCAGTTTATGCAATGACACAGAGGGATTGCAGAAGGGAAATGGAGGCTGTTGTTCCACCTACTTATTGTTGCAACAGTTTGGGTGCTCAGGAAGACTTGATCAATAAGCAGTATGGCCAGAAAGCTCCAGGGCTTGGCTGTGGGGTCCCTGTTTGGTGGAGAGAGTGGGGAGAGAGAGAGAGACTTTGCAGGTTCCCAACAAGACTGATCCCTGATGTCAGCCCCAGATGTTCTACTTCCACTGTCAGAAGCCACATCCCTGTGAATGCCAGTTCCTGAGAATCACAGTGGACAGAGTGCTGTTGTGCCCATGTCTTGCTTGTAGGCGTCCCACAGACATCTGGTTGGTCACTGTGAGAACAGGATGCTGGACTAGATAGGCCATTGACATCAACCAACATGCTCTTCTTAAGTCCATAACAATAATCACAGTCGACCTAGAAAAGACACAAATATTTTGAATGAGCTACTGGTGTAAAACTCTCAATATTCTATGGAGAAATGAAACTCTAGAGTCTAGGTCAAAGCTAAAATGTATTATGAAGCTTTTGTGCCACTGTGACTTGCATGATGTGCAGTGCAGACTGCCCATCTAGCAGCACCTTAGCAGAGAAAACATGTCAAAGCACAATAAAGTATTCACTCACGCTATGTGAGTGTGTATGTATTTATGTGAGCATATGCATTTAAATTACTACCTCCCTTCCCAAACAGGGATTTCCACAAGGAAACAGAGTAGATGCAAAGCCCTGACCTGCCTTTAAGAACAGCAAATGGCAATGGGGAAATATAGAGCACTGTAGTGTTGGCATTGTCCTCTCAGGATTGTTTGCAAGGCCCAGGAGTGTAACTAGCAAGGATGCAGAAGGGTATTAATGAAAAGAGTTATGAGGGCCTGTGACACATAATGGTCACATTACTAGACTATTTTCCAGGCTGGGAATGAAGTGGACGTCTGTGTAACTGCAGTGAAACCTGGCATGCAGCTTCCTTGCTGCGTTAAGTTCAGTACCTAGCCAAGCTGGAAGCTGCACTGATTGGACTTACTGGCATTAACAATATGATGATGGTCAATGAGTATTACTGAACTAAAGCAGCAATAATGATCCTGATCATGATGACAATCATGAGGCTTAATGTGCTTCAGGCATCAACAAATAGTGGTTGTCAACTGGCTTTTGGAGGCTTGTTACTAGGAATGGCTGATGGAGGAGAAATGTAGCTACGAACTCCAGCATCAAGAAGAGAAGCTTGGCAAGGGACAAGAGAGAGGCATGGATGAATCAGTAGCCCCAGTCCATTGGGATTTGGCAGCCTGGAGCTCCGAGGGGATGAGACATGACTTTGGAAATGGACAAGATCTGTCTTTGGTCTTTGGGTCTGTATGGAAAGTGGGAAAGATAGTATTCAAATTTATTAGAATAGCTGCATGATACATAAATCTTGTTCAGACCACAATCAATCATGAATGCATGGATGAAGTGGGGTTATGCCCACTGCCCCTGCCCACGGGCATCCATGGGTTTGGTGGAAAGCTGAACACAGCCAACATACAACACAAAGGTACATGTAGGCTCTGTATCTGGTGTCTTACTTTGGCAATGTGCATGATCTGATAGAAATTGCCTGCTCATATACAACTTGTACATGTGTAGGTTCTTTTTGCTCCTTTGAATGAGCATATGGAGTTCATAAAAAAATAAAGGTAAAGGGACCCCTGACCATTAGGTCCAGTTGTGGCTGATTCTGGGGTTGCGGCATTCATCTCGCTTTATTGGCCGAGGGAGCCGGCGTACAGATTCCGGGTCATGTGGCCAGCATGACTAAGCCGCTTCTGGTGAACCAGAGCAGTGCACGGAAAGGCCATTTACCTTCCCACCGGAGCGGTACCTATTTATCTACTTGCACTTTCACGTGCTTTTGAACTACTAGGTTGGCAGGAACAGGGACCGAGCAACGGGAGCTCACCCCGTCACGGGGATTCGAACCGCCAACCTTCTGATCGGCAAGTCCTAGGCTCTGTGGTTTAACCCACAGCGCTACCCGCATCCCCACGGAGTTCATAGCCATGGATAAAAGGCAGAATCCTGCTTCCCCCTTCTGCACATATGGTGAATATGTGAACGTGGAAGGGGGTATAGGGTGCTGTTGTTCTGTGACAAAATGGTAACAAAATGCAATAAATAATTTGTTTCACTTATAGCTCAAATCTTAGCATCTAAGACCGAAGCCAGCTCAATACATATTGGCACCTTCTCCCTCATTCCACATATAGATTAGTGGACTTGCGATGGGATGGTCTCCTCCACTGCATTGCACCTAAGACATCAGGCCAGGCCAGGTGGCATACATTGACCTGTCCTCCCACAGAAGAGAGTAGTCAGGGGGGCTTCAGTGGGGCAACCAAGGGGCTGCCTCCATTGATATTCCCTCTGCAGCAAAGTGTGACACTTGCCTTAATTTGCCCAAAGCTTGCCCTGTCCAACACCCCAGAGTTGATATGCTCTTCCTCAATATTATTATTATTACTATATCACTCTTCATCTGAGGATCACAGGGAAGTTTAAAATACAAAAACACAAAAATGCATAATGTTGTAACAAACAAAAGCAATACCCCACCTGGTTTTATCCATCCCAGAACTCAAGATTTGGCAGGCTAGAAATCTTTTCATAGGTGATTTCACATTCATAGCTGGTATCCTTTTTGCTCCCCTCAGGTGACATTGATCTTTGAACTCTGATAAAGAGAGAACCTGAAAAAGAGAGAGAGAGAGATCTGCATTAGCATGATGATGTATAGGAGATCTGACCATTTGTCCTGTAATATGACTGCATATTCTCTTTTGTATAATGTTTTAGTTTTCTCTTTATAGCATACTTTTTTTAATAAAAACAATCTCTGACATGTATCTTTAGTACCTTTCTGCACAATGGAAACCCATGCATTAAAAGATACAAACAAATGTCTTGGTATGAGTTACTGGCACAGCAAGGAGAACATGCCAAATGAAAATGTTCCATCTGCTAAACCGTTACCTCACTTTTAATTGTGGAGAACAAATAATGCAAATTAGAATTCACATTTGCAAAAAAAATCTAGCATAACATTCATCCTATTCTTTCAGTGTCTCAGAAAACACTATTTAGAATATTGCAGAATTCTAGGATAATTCTAGGATAATTCTATCCTTTTCCAGTGTATTCTGCCTTAGTCCTTTGGAGCCATTCTCAAGTAGCTTATGAAAGCAGGTTCAAAACAGCATATTATCTGAGCCTTCAATTTTTGGTATCTGAGCAGAAACTGTTGGCAATTGTGTTTTTGACAGTAACAAGACATCCTGTAACTCAAGAGTCTCAGGCATTCTGTTCTTCTGTCACTGAACTGAATGAAAACATATTTAAATGGGGGTGGGTGGGATCCCTGTTAATTTTTTCCTTCATTCAAATGGCAGGGTGCGGGGGAAGAGAAGAAAATATCACATTTGCCAGGATCTTAGAGGGGAATGACAACAAACTGGTGAGGCAAAGAAAGATCATCTTCCATCTTCCAAGGATTAATCTAGAAAGAGCAAAATGAATGTGAAATAGCTTAAAGCCATTTTTGCAAAAGAAGGGGCAGAAGAATTATAAAGTAAAGGCTCCCCTCATTTTTTTTCTCTGTTTTGCATGCACAGATTTTCCTGTTTGATGTTTCAATTCACTATTGAAGGTAATAACTGAGTAGAACTAATAATTTTGATATAATTGCCTGTGATTCTCCTATAGCAGTGATTAAGGTTAAATTATTATTAGCTCCCTTGAATGTTGCTTCAAAGTGGCACAATGCCTGCGAGCACAGTTTTCCATTGTAGGCCTGCCTGGTACACCAAGGAAGCTATAGATGGTGCTGTTTTCTTTTCCTGTGATTTCCAGCGAAGCCTTCAAGAAATCCTAACCAGGCACCCAGCTGGTTTCTTGGACAATATCCAAAATGGCTTTGTGTAAGAGAGAAGGGTCACTTGATTCACTGGAAAATATATCAAGATAGGGAAATATTATGTTTTCCCTTGTGAAGTACAGTACAAACATTTGCCTTATTGCCTAACTATTGTGGTGATAATGGTGACACCACTGAACTCTGTCACAGCATTGATGTGCATGCAGGTTGTGATTTGCCAGGAAGTAGAAAAATGTTCAAAGTGAGAGGTGATCCAGATAGTTGTGAGCTTTGATTTTGACATGTTCTTCTCCTTCTCCTTCTCCTTCTCCTTCTCCTTCTCCTTCTCCTTCTCCTTCTTTGGCCATCACTTGTAGCTGAGTAAGATTGTCTTCCATGAAAATGGTCTTAACAGTGAGTCCGTAAGTGACTGTGGAGGCCAATTTTGAATCCACCCATCCTTCCACAGTGGGGACATAGGTTTCTGGGAGGGAGTTGATCACAGTGAGGGTTTTCCAAACATGCCTTCCTCTTAGCTTGTTTCTCCTTTTTGCCCTGAATTTGTGCTTCTTCAAAGTCCATGACACCTTTGGTAAAGGCTGTTCTCCAGTTGGAGCACTCTCAGGCCAGTGTTTCCCAGTTATCAGTGCTTATACTACATTTTTTCAGATTTGCTTTGAGAGCGTCTTTAAACCTCTTTTGTTGTTGCTTTTTGGAAGTAGAGTAGTTGCTTTGGGAGACAATAATCAGGCATCCAAACAACATGACCAGTTCAATGAAGTTGATGTTTAAGATCATGCACAAAGTTCCCACATTGCTGGCTGTCGCATCTCAGCAACTGTCAAGCTCCAGATAGTGAGGCAGTGTTCCAAAAAATGGCAGGGGCTGAGCTCTGGAACAGCAAATATAATCAGAGGGAGTACTTACCACTCAAAATTCTCAATTTGAGTGGGACATCCTGGAATTACAGAAACCATCACGACTTCTGAGTGGTTCCTGGAATATCCCTTTTTTTTGCTCCAGCACTCTGGCAAGTCACCTGGATGATGCCAGAGTGCCAGACCAAAAGACACTCAGTTTTTGGGTCTCTCACTCTCACACAAGTCACCTTACTTCAGCAAGGACTCAGGACCAAAAATGAGCATCCTGATTTTGTTCAGCGGGATGTTGGTGGGTATGGGAGTAGGTGCACTACAAGAGATGCTTATAAGAGTTCATGAAGAGAGACAACAATGATGTAATTTATGCTCTGCTCAGTGGCCACCACCTCCTCTGCCACCATGTTGGCCAAGATGCAGCTGAAAAAGCAGCTACTGGTGGGTAAACTGCAGTGTAGTATGGAGACCCTGCTGGGCTTCTGGTCAGCCTCTACACCAAGTGTAGCCACAAGTCGCCACTCCAGAGGGACAGGCTCATCTTGGACTTCATTAAATGGAATAGACCTCCTGATTATTGAGAGTGATGTAGGCAAGTTCCTCATCAGTGGCACCTGGGCAGGCTACCCAGAGTAATCATCCGCCATCGCCCACTACCCAAGGACCCCAGCCAGTACAACATCTGGCTGAGCTGCCTTAACAACGGGCATTGTGTGTATTTTATATACACATGTATCAGCATGGTCAAGCAGTCAGAAATTCTCAAATTCATGCAGTTGTATATTTGCCTACACATAAAAATGCATGTACATAGAGGCATAGTAACACAGGGAGAAGTATTGGAACTAAGGGGACACCCATGCTTAATAAAAACCAGATACAAACACAGATGGGCATGATGTGTATGTATAAGGGATTATCACACAACCTTTCTCCTGATTCAGCTCACAAAATGAGCTTAAAGACAAACAGGGGAATGGGTGCACTGGCAAACAGAGCCATAACTAGGTGATCTTGCACCCCGGCAGAACGGTCCAGATTGTACCCCCTAGCCATGGACAAATTAGCTGTTCTTTCCACCTCCCCTCCAACATCCCACCCACCCCTTCAATTCACCCTCTATTTAAAATGATATCTTATGAGGCGATAATCAATATTTATATTTATGGACATATTTTCAGCTGATTTTGCAGGGGGGGGATCACCTGCGCTTCTGGTGGGAGCCCACACCACCCCCTAGCTGCAGTCCTGCTGGCAAATCAGAATGTCCAGCTGCTACGACTTCATTGTTTAATCTCCACACACCACTTTTGAGATCATGAAAGCTTCTTAGAAGATCTCTGAAGATTGTCAGTTCACATACGACACTATCATCTTATCACTCTTTCATAAGCTGAAAAAAGTGGGGGGAAGATGTAATTGAATATAGCAGGTGAATTGACTCATACGTTTCCCATAATTTAATTAGCTTGTGAATGGCCACCATGGCTTGCAGGACTTCTCTCCAATCTTAAATGTCCTTTTTATGTCATGGAATTAATCTGGGAACATTATTGTCTAGAGCACAAATAATTTTTTTGGTTATATCCCTAATATGTCATGCTATCATCAGAACTTTTAATGCAACTCACCTGCCAGATAGAGTTTCCTTTATTCTGCAGTTTGATCACTTCACCTTGCACTCCTGTGGCTAGATTGCTTTATCATGTACAGACCATGGAGTTGGGAGTCAGAGGAGAAGGAGAGGTGGTTCTTTCCCATTCTGGCCTGTGTGCTTGTGAACTCTTTCTTTGATCAACAATGCCACTTAAGAACACAGGGAATATGCATCTTGTTTAGCCATTTGCCTCTCCAGGCCTGCAGATCCTTCTGATGTACCATTTCCTCTTCTTCAAACACACACACACACTGTGATAACATGGTTTATCGCTCCCACCCTGCCCCCTTGTGCTATCCTAGCTATGTACAGGCAAGCTTTTGACAGAGCAAAATGTATTGGCATTTGCACCTGAGGCTGCTTCACAAAGGATGCCCACCCCAAAATATGGATATACATTTTTATAGAGAGAAAATGTGTGTTTATTCCTACTTGTGAAGTGGAACTTGAATGTTTGCTTTCCTTTGCTTTATCCCAATAAGTTACGTATTTTGGCTTCCCAATCTGTATCCCTTTGTGTGAAAATAAACCTCTATACCAGGGATAGCCAATGGGGTGCCCTACAGAGGCTACTTGGAGTCAATGGGAGTTGGATTCCAGAGGGCCACAGGATTCCCATCCCTGCCCTAGGAGAACCTTGCTTTCTTGGCCATTGTCATACATAGCAGACTAGAAATCTTGTGAGAAATGATATTCTGGGACACGTCCAATAAACACCTGGGCATAAGGACACTAGAGGAAATGAAATGGTTGGTAAAGCTTCAGGAAAGGACCTGCTGTGGTTCCACTCCACAGTTTCTCTTCTATGCCCAGAGTTAAGCTGTGGCAGGAGCATTAGCAGCAGCAGATGGTGCTGTGGTGGTGTTCACCTGACCTCCCAACAGCAAAGTCACTGCAGCTTACCAAAGAGACAAGGGAGTGAATGGGGGGAACTTGGCACAGTGTAAATGCACCAGCAGAGTCAAACTGGCACTTCTGCTAGTGCATTTGCACCACACCAACCTCCCCACTTCCACAACACTCCCCCTCTCCCTCTCAGTGAACAGCAGCAGCTCAGTTGTCAGGAGGTCAGGTGGACACTGTTACCCCACCACATTGTCCACTACTCAGTATTAGTCAAAAATATGACATCTGTCCCTTCGAACCTTGCAATTCCTATCACAAAGATCACAGGGGAAATTATATGTCCAGATGCCCAAGTGTTCCTTTTTAACACTTGCTTTTACAAGCAGAACCAATGTGTAAGGTGTATATAGCGTAACTATATCCTCATACCCTGCAGCATTTTCCCTCTTATTTGCTCCATACTGTTCTTGTGAGTGGCATTTATTTTTTTATGGAGCCAGTAAAGCCTTGGACACATAATTACAATGGTTCCATTTCAGAATGATGGAGCTGGATTCACCTGCTTTTTATTTGTTTGAATCAACTGGACGGCTTGACAAAATTTGAGCATTGAAACAAGAGAGATCTGTTTGAGGATGTGCTACCCTGGTTCTTTTCAGTAAATGCTTTTACTGATTCTGTGTATACCACAATACAGATGTAACTCCAAACCTCCAAACTACTTGGTGATAAAGCGGTATCCACGTGTGAGAGAGAAAGAGAACTGGGAATATAAGGGAAGACAACAGGTGCAAAGTTTAGATCTTACAGGCACAATTTGGAGATTGCATTCAATTGCTCCAAAAAGCAGGCAACAGTACACCATGCGAATTACGCAATTTGTCTGTGCTGCTGCCATTTTTTAAAAAGCTGTCTATGGGGTGTAGAGAAAATAGCTCTGGGCCATTAGGCTTGTTTGACCCCAGATGTCACTGCAAAGTGTTCAGATCTGGGATTTTGAATTTCTCATGCATATGTATTTTACTGGATCTGCAACAGAGATACTTCTTTTTCTGTCACTGGTGATGGGATGAGGAGGGGGATTGCAGCCCAGGATCAGGCCTCTCAATAAACAAATGTTTAACCTTATTCTCTCCAGAGATGAGAAATCGCCTCAGGCAAGCTAACAATCGCCCCTTCCAGTACACAGCAGGCAGAGGAGTGTGTGAAAGAGAGCCAAAAGTATTTTGCTTTTCTCGCTCACTCATTTGCGTCTTGTTTTATTTATTTTAAACATTTGCATCCTGCCTTTCCACTATTGAGCCCTCAAGGTGGCTCACACAACATCAAAAGCTATGTTGGAAGAAACCAAAAGCTCTCCTGGAGATTTCAAAAATCCAATCAATATCAGCTAAAATAAAAAAGCACTCTATAACACCCTCCCACACCTCCTTCCCACCAAACAGCTGATCGGCACAATTGCTCATACTTGACAGAGCTATACACAGAGAGACCTGCATGCACATTTGTATCAGAACTGCAGAAGCCTAACCACTCTCCCTCTTTATTTCCCAACTGTACGTGCATGAACAACAAGCAATAAATATTGGCACCGAATGAGTACCAATTTGTACCGAAAAGTGTTTTGAGTACTAATGCTTTCTCTGGGGGTGGGTGATGGTCACCTCAAATTATATAAATCTTCTCTGTTTGGGGTAAAAGCATGTTCATGTTCAGATTGAAGACGAGTGCCAAATAGCCTTGAAACCTGATTAGGCAAGCTGCAGTATTCATTGCTTTGCATACAAGCAATCCCGGTTTAATATTGCAGCCCACCTGAGCTGTTTTCTTCCTGCCTGCATTCTAGCTCATAACATCCAGCAGGCTGTGAAATAGGCTGCCAAGCTGCCTTCTCGGAAGCCCAGGCTAGATCAACCACATTTCTGTGAGCCCAAGGAAGAGGTGGAAGGAACCATTTGCAATCAATATATAACAGACAGGATGTAGGATGCAGACAATCATGCAAAAAGGGAAATATTGGAGATGCTCTATTTTACTGCAGAAGAAAAACATGCATTAGTGGTATATAGATATAGATCGTACTTAACTATAGAAGGTTTTTCAGTGGAGGTCTAGAATAGAGTACATGTCAGTAAAAGATGGAGATGTTCTTTCGCTGCAGGGAGCATTTTGGAGACACCTTTATCCTGCTTGGCTCAGAGCTCTTTTTCTTGGGTTCTGGTTTCGGCAGGGCCAGATTTAGGTTTGATGAGGCCCTCAGCTACTGAAGGTAATGGCACCCTTTATATGTCCAGCTTTCCTTGGTCAACAACAAATTGTCGCTGTTTTTTGTTTTGGATATATACTATATGGCAATTTATGGACCTAATAGGTATCTAAAGCTATTTGCACATAACAATATATGTATTTTATCAAAGTAATTGTTGAAAAACTTTCCTTTATTTTTTGGGAGGCCCCCAAGAGAGTGGGGCCCTAAGCTATAGCTTGTTTAGCTTATACGTAAATTCGACACTGGGTTTTGGTCCTCCAGACCTGCTTAGTTTTGCTGCACCTCAAACATGCTCCTCATAAATGGTCCTCAACCCAGTTTTGGTTTATAGGTGATGGGAATAAAACTGCCTGAGGCCCCTTTGGCTATTCTAAACAACACCTCATTGTGTTACAGTGTGTTTGGAATGGCAGGCTGTATGCCTTAGTGTTCATGTTCATACATTTACATGCAAGTGCAATGCCTTATTGTTCACATGTGTGCATTTATTATTTGTTAATTGCCTTCCACACACATGCCTCAGAACAATGTAAAAAATTCATTAGCACTTAAAACGAAGAAGGTTAACAGCAACATCAGATAAATGGATTTGCATACATGTGCAGTACCACCTGGTGGCTTCTGCTTCTCTCTAGGTCTTTACAGAACTCTTAGCTACAAGGGACAGGTGAACACATGTGCACTGTCTCTCATAACACGGAGCCAGAACATATGTCAGAGGATTTCTTCAGTTCTTTTGCATCTCTTTTGCATGGTCTTTGTTGGTGACACTTCTATAGCCCTTGACTTTGGCCCTAAAAACATAGCAATGGAGACTTCATATCTACATGTTAGAGAATCGTTGGTCTGTTTTTAAAAGCATGGCTTTCCAAAGGAATCATAATTATTTCATGCTATTTCCCCACATTTTTAGCACCAAGAGAGAGCAGATATTTATACACTTCTTCTGCTGTTTTATGCACTTCCTCCTATTTCATTGAAGTCACTTCAATTTGCATCCTGAACATATTGGCAACAGAACAGCAAAGCAAACAGAGACAAACAAGACAAATATTAAACACAATTTAGACTTAATAGCACAGTTTTTACATTTAGGGTAATGTTTATGATCTATACAACAAATACAGTGAAAGGATGGGAAATTTGTGCACCATTCAAATAAGCATGGGGGCTTTGTATAGCATAAAAGATTCAATTTGCAAACAAAAGGACTGCATTTGCATCTATATACTTAAGCTCTTCTGAGGAGCAAAATTAGAAAAAGAGTCTGGCTGTTTTACTTCATTTTTCACCCTCTTCTCTTCCAAGCAGCCTTTCATGGCCAGGAAATGAGGCTGGAAATTAATGAATGGGATCCATGCAATAGCTGCTTAAAAGTTTAGCTTAACATATGGAAAGCTCAATGTTACCACAATCACCAAACTACCACCAGTCTTGGGTCTATTCAGAAGTGGCGGGGTGAGTAGTTTGCTAGCAACATGACCAGATGCTCAAATATTTCAGGTAACTGCCACACACACATACCAGTAGTAAGCTTTCAAGTGGCTAACAGGCAATTTGACCACCCTGCAATTTTGAGCCTAACAGGAAGAAACAGAAACCTGCTCCTTTAAAAAATGGGACAAGTATGAAGATGTTGATCATGGGTAGGCAAACTAAGGCCCAGGGGCTGGATCCGGCCCAATTGCCTTCTAAATCCGGCCCGCGGACGGTCTGGGAATCAGCATGTTTTTACACGAGTAGAATGTGTCCTTTTATTTAAAATGCATCTCTGAGTTATTTGTGGGGCATAGGAATTCGTTCATTTCTCCCCCCAAAAAATATAGTCCAGCCCCCCACAAGTTCTGAGGGACAGTGGACCGGCCCCCTGCTGAAAAGGTTTGCTGAACCCTGATGTTGCTGATGGATCCAGGCTTTCCCTTCTCTTAGAAGAAGAGACAGGGGCTTACTTGGGAGAGTGAGACTCTTAACACCACTTTAGATCCCATTCAGTGTATGGATAGTGCTCCTTTTTATTGCTGCAGGCATGCAACCTACCACTAGAGGGAGTCTAATGCACCTTTACAGCAGAACTCGCATCTTCCCCAAGACTGTGTCAAGAAAACTAGAGGCTCTGTGTTCATTGTCGTGGCAAAAATAAAAGCAGCTTCTTTATTCATGTTTATGCCATGGCTTATTCCATATCCACCAAAATAACAGAACGGATCTGAGTAGCGCAGAATCACCTGGGCAGGACACTTCCCACGTAGTTAGCGGCAAGAGTTGACCTGAATGTCAAAACTGCAGCCGTTGGCACCTGCTCTCTGCTACAAACATATTCAAGAATTGTGGGCTGTTAGGAGGAGGCCATCAAAGAGAGAACTGCCTATTGCGCTTTCCCTCGGGCTTGGTTGGCTAAAAACCTCAGCTGCTCCTGCACATATGGCTCGCCTTTTGTCATAATTTGTGTTCTTTGTGCTTTCCGAGATGAGAGATTTATTTACATCAGTCAAATCTCTCGAGTTCTGGGAGGCATTTTTTGTTTGCTTCCTCGGCTTGGCGATGCATCTGGAATCAGGTTCCTGCAAAGTTAGCTGGCCTTTGTTTAGTGCCGTATTAATATCACTTTTGACATTTGCAATGAGGCAGCACCGTCTACTCCCAATCACTTGAAATTACTATGATCATTACAAGGACCGACATTCACAAGTGCTCAGCTCTCCTCTGGCACTTAAGTGCCCCACAAGGTCACTGGCGGCTTCAGAAACCCTTCCTGTTGCACAGGGTCTCTCTGTCAATGCTGCCACGTTCCCTTTGGTCTGGCTGGAAGGGATGCAGGTCGGCTCCATCAGCAGAGATTGCATGGGATTATTTCAGTCTGACCTGCTGCCTTGCCACCTACAGTAAGTGTGAATGCACCCTATAACTCTGCCTGGAAACAATAAGCAGGTTGCAAGTGTGGAGAATGTAGCACGCTGTCAGAGAGACATGCTGCTTACTCAGCAAGCTGCTGAATGCCCCACCAGCTTGAACTTCTTCAGGGCCTAAAGTAGTAACCCCTGTACAAGCACATTACATTAACCTAATCTCATTTAGAAAAGGCCACTCCACAGGGCACAGGCTGGCTCTAGAGTGGTCATCTGACCCACTTTGGAGGGGGAGAAGGCTTGCTGCATTTCCGAAATGTACGTCTGCTGTCTGAACCTGTTGTCTCTCACCTTACATTAAGAAGAAGAAGAAGAGTTTGGATTTGATATCCCGCCTTTCACTCCCTTTAAGGAGTCTCAAAGCGGCTAACATTCTCCTTTCCCTTCCTCCCCCACAACAAACACTCTGTGAGGTGAGTGGGGCTGAGAGACTTCAAAGAAGTGTGACTGGCCCAAGGTCACCCAGCAGCTGCATGTGGAGGAGTGGAGACGCGAACCCGGTTCCCCAGATTACGAGACTACAGCTCTTAACCACTACACCACACTGGCTCTCCAGTTTAAGCTTAATGGAACAAAGCAACCTTTTTATTTTTATTGTCTTCTTTGGGTGTGATTTGGCTGTGATTTGACACGTAGAGAAAAAAACTCTGCCCCCTCCAAAAAACCCCAGATTTTGGAATGCAACTGTATAGAGTCCCAGGGTTTTAGATTAAAAGCAGGAGTGTGACATGAGTATGTAAGGAAAGCCCAAAGTGTTGACTCCACAAGGACAATTGCTTAAACCCCCTTAAAATGGCTTCTTCCCAGGACTGGGCTCCAGGACTTTGGAATTCCTTGGGCAATAGACCAATCCTTGGGCAAGATGTCAATCATTAATTTCCCTTAAGGGAAGCTCAGAGTGATCTGGGTGGGTTCCTCCATCGTTGTCCTCCCCCAGAGGACTCTGGGAAAATCGAGCCCTTCAATTTGCTCTGGGTGTCTGATGAAGCCAGAAGCAGGACCCAGCACTTGCCTGACCCTGTTGAACTCTAGTGCTGCCCATGTCTCATTCCATCAGCCTATATGTGTGCATGCATGTGTACATAATTTGCCCTGCCTTCCTTCTTCCTCACAGACACTGTTTTCTATCCGGTGAAGATCTCCTTTCTTCCTTGCTGCTGCTGCACCTTATCTCATCCCACTCTTCCCCTTAGAAGAGTACAGAGCAAGTTGCACACAGGTAAGAGGACTTCGCCACCAAATAACATCTATATAAGAAAATATTGCCCTTATACATTTCTGAATAGAACATAAATACATGTTCCACTTCAGGCGACTGACTAACATTTGCTGCTTTAGCTATCACCTGAAGGCCAGCTAACATTTGACACGATGTAGCCAGTATACACCAGTGTTTACAGCACTGGAGTACCATATTGCTTAAGTTACAAACTCATTGGATAGCCGTAGGCAAGCCACTAATTCTGTCAGACTCCATATGGGGATAATGATAATGATGGTGGCCTGACATATAGCCTTTGTTAGAATGACTGCAGTAATGTATAGCAGAGTTGGGGACCCTCAGGCCTGCAGACCAAGTGCAGCCCTCCTTCCAGGCCTCTCCACCTGTCCCTTGGGATTCTCCACAGACCACACAACCTCCCAAGCCACACTCCTTACCAGCTCTGCTTGGACTGTTTTTGCCTGGCTGGAATATGTCCTTGAACTCTGATAATGTTTCTTGCTTGCCTAGGCAGAGGATAGGGAAGGGTGTGGTTGTGAAGGAACTACAGTCATACCTCGGGTTACGAATGCTGCGAGTTGTGCATTTTCAGGTTGCGGACCGCACTGGACCAGGAAGTACCAGAATAGGTTACTTCTGGGTTTCGGTGCTCGCGCATGCGCAGAAGCGCAAAATGGTGCCATGCGCATGCGCAGAAATGCCAAATTGCATCACGCGCATGCATAGACATGGTGCTTCAGGCTGCAAATGCTGCGGGTTGTGAATGTGCCTCCCGCATGGATCACATTGACAACCCAAGGTATGACTGTACTGAAAAAAAGGTAAAATTTATATCCCTTGCTCCACCCACTTCTGCCTCTGGCCTCCCCCACCACTGGCCTGTGGCTCCTGAGCAGCTTCACAGAATAGAATGTTGGCCTCAAACTTCAACATTATCCCCCCCCCCCCAATATATAGGAAGGAAAGTTCTTAGCACATTCCAAATGTGCTATATAAATAGGTGGTGGTGATGATGATAAAATAATATTATCATCAGGAGGGAGACTCCTTGAAGAACTAAATTCAATAAAATTGTGATGGGGAAATTCAAGTCTCCAAGCAGTCGGTAGTATCAGTTATAGGCGTGCACCAAGTAGCCACAGTAGCATATTGGTATTCGAGGGAGTGCCTTAAAAATCACTTTGCTTATCACTGCCAAACCTTTGATAATGATATCAGCACTGTCCTATCTGATTCACATTGCCTTTCTTCACAAGGGAGACATCTCCTTTAGTGCCTCATAGCTAGTCATGCTGAGGAATTTTCCACACTTGGCCTAGTTTTAGAAATATAGTGGTATTCATGGTGGATGGGAAACCAATATTGCACTTAAGGCAGAGGGCATCTGTTCAGAGGTGATACCAAAAGCTCATGAAGGTTGAAATGGGAATGTAACTTGATGTAGGGTAGCGTGACTGGTTCCACCACACTGGGCACCAAGCCAGGGGTGCTGCAGGGCATTGCCAACTAAAACATAGTGAACTGAGCAGGACAGAAGGAAAGAGGAGGGAAGACACCGAATTTTGGGCTCACACAGGATGCCACTGAAATTTGAAAGACCAAAGTCCACCCCTGAACCTTCGCACACTCTGAAAACTTGTGCATGGGTTGCAAAGCTTCACAAATGTGTGCACAAACTGCATAAGAAAGCCTAAAAGGTGCTTTGACTGTCACTTGTGAAAATGTCGTGAATGGTGACTGTCTTGGCCCAGGGAAGCAGCAGATTCATAGACTTGAAAGCCCTACCATCGGCACTAGTGAGCATACAGACTGTCAGAATGTCTGCACAGCCTAACTGTCCTGCGAGTGGTGAGTCTTGGATGTCCAATGGAGAGGAGGAGGAAGACCTTTCCCAATTTCGTGGTACAGTCATACCTCGAGTTACAGACACTTCAGGTTGTGTTTTTTCGGGTTATGGACTGCCAAAACCCAGAAGTTACTTCCAGGTTTCGGCAGTCGCACATGCACAGAAGCGCTAAATCGCACTTTGCGCATGTGCAGAAGCGCTGAATCGCAACCTGTGTGTGCGCAGACACACAGCTGCAGGTTGCAAACACTGCGGGTTGCAAACGTTCATCCTGCCCGGATCACGTTTGCAACCCAAGCATCCACTGTATTGCAATGTCTCTGCACTACCACACTGAACAACTTCCAGAGGGGTAACTGTTAGTCTGTTGTAGCAAAAAGGTAAGAGATGGTGACAGTCTCAAGGTCACCAGTGGGCTTCCTGGCTGAGTAGAGATTAGAACCTGGTCTCTCCCAGACACAGTACAACATTATTGCCTCTATACTATGCTGGGTACGCATACAGCTATAGAGGAAAATGTAAAACAGTGAAACCAAGTGTATTTGCTGTATTTGCATTTCATAGCCATTTGACACCACTGGTAAGTGTGTACATGTGTGGATAAAACTCAATCCTAGTCCATGAAATCTTATGCCATAATAAATCTGATGATGTTTAAGGTGTCACTAGAGTGCTTAAACCGAACAGTTATACCTTTGTACGCCATACCTGATAGCACCACTTAAGAACCTTGAGAAATGCCTTGTTGGAGCAGACCCAAAATTCATCCAGACTTATCCTCCATTGATAGACTTATCCTCCATTAATTTGTCTAATCTCTCTAAAAAGCCAACTAAACTAATGACTAGGACCGTGTTGTGGTAATGAATTCTGTAAGTTAATTATGTGCTGAGAGGGAAGAGATACTTCCTTTTGTTTGTGGTTAACCTATTGGAAATCAGTTTTGGTGGATGACCCTGTAGAAAAGTGATACACAAACTGGGAGAAAATTTGGCTAGGATTTTTTAAAAAGAAAATAAAATAAAATACAGTTGTGCTGCACAATGTCCTCACTGAAATGCAATTGGAAGGGAAGTCTTCTAATAATGAAGTGCCTCTTTTTTGTCAAAATTGTCTTTAACTTTTTCAAGGATAAGAGATTTTTTTGGCTGATTTTCTACCTAGTTTAAGGTGAGTCACTTAAAAGGTTTTATTTTGGAGGGGGCAGAATGCAGCCTTTCCTCAAAATAAAAATGTCAAGATATCATGTTTCATAGGAAATAAAGGAGGCAACCCTACTCTCACATACAAGTGAGGGCTATCGAACTGAATGGGGCTTATTTCTGATGTATAGGATAACAACTCAGCAAGGAGTATAGCTCACCAGATCATAAGTGGTTTTAGAACCATTAACTTGTAATCACCTGCTCAAATGCAGCTTACGTTGGTAGCAACTAAAAGTTTTTACTGTGGACTGATAATTTAGTGGTTGTGTGTGATAGCTTGAGGACATCGTTTTAAATCTTTATTGAAGCAAGTCCTGTCTTGACTGCATCTCATAACTGATTCATGCATCCCATGTTGGGAGTTATTTTTTTCAACCAGGTTGGTTTTTTAAAAAGAAACATTTGAAAGTGCTGGTTGTAAGAGTGACAGATGAGTAGGTTCACCACATAGCCAAATCATTGTCATGCCTTGGGGAAATAGGGCAAGAGCCACAGAGATGTCGGGCTAAGCATACAAAGCACTTATTTGAGAGGTTGCATATGCTCCTGCTGGGTGTGTACATCTGCATGCGGCAGAGGCTTGCTCCTTGATCCCATAGCTCAGCAATGGGGAACCTCCATCCCACTGGCCTAATTAGGCCCACCAGACTAATTGGCCCATAAGATCGTTTTGGCCAAGGCATGTCCACCTGCCCCACATTTACATTAGATGTGAGGCACTGATGTTTCCTGGGCTGAAAAGAGATTTCTAGGCACTGTCGATCAGTAGCAAGCAAAAATCCATGCACAGTGCTTTGCAACTAAGTAGCCCACACTACTGTTTTTCTGTTGTTGGCATGGGTAGCTTGCGAGAAAATGGTGCCTGTCTTCTCCAGGAACAACTTCCATTCTTCAGACTGCACACTGCAGTGCTCTGCCAGGAATACTTGCAATTGCTTCATACGGGGGCGGGAGACAAATGCAGTGTGGCCCACAGCAATGTCCCTTGCCAAAAATGATGAATTAAGCAATGGTGGCTCATCTCCCATGCTTATGCTACCACAGTCAAGCAGTAGGAGACTGTAGAGTGCTGTGGTGGACGCCAATCAGCTCCAGCCAACATAAAGCTCTTTATGGTTTTGGAGAGGGCCTGTCTGAACAGCAGACTGAGGCAGCTGACTCAGGCAGCAGAATCCAAGGGGCGCCACCATGGGTGTCCCTGCCACCACCAGAGAAGCGGCTGCAGCAATGGTTTCCAGGTTCCACAGTGATACTGTGAGAGCCGCATGAAATCTCATGAGATCTTTGGGGAGTCCAGAAGTCACTGCCACAGCCTCATGACCCTTGTAAATGAGGCTTTGGCGGTGGCAGCACATCTCCATTTTGCATCAGGAGCCAAAATGGGATGGCCTACCCCTGGTTTGGGACCAAAGTATCCTTTCTCCCATGCAAATGTCATCATTCTGACACTGCTCTAGGTGCCACTGCCCTCAGAGGTGAGACAGGTGGTAACCCGAAAAAGGGTCTCTCTCTTTTTGCTGTGGCACTGTTTACAGAACTCACTCCCCAAGGAGATTTGCTTGGCATCTTCCTTGTTGCCTTTAAGGCACCAGATAAAAACATCCTTGATCTCCCAGACCTTTTAGGTGATCTTTGAATATATTTTTTTAAGGCTGCAATACCATGCACACCTACTTGTGAAGGAGTAAAGTCTCATTGAACTTGGTGGGCAGAGAACTGTACTGTTAAAACACTTTCTGCTTTCTCTCAACTCTGTTGTCTTAAGTCTTTTTTACAGTGTATTTCTTAGTTAGAACCCTCTAGGTGGGATTCATCCAACTGTTCCCATCAGCAAAAGCCCTGTGCTAGGACTTCCACCTGCCCTGGCATCATCTGATGAAGGATGGTTTTAAAAAGCACAAACCTTTACACTGTACTATTTTGCCACTGAGAAAATGCAATGTTTTCCCCAGCTTAAATATCAGGTGGTACTGTTTGGAATATCAGCACCTACTGGACAGTACCTGTAACATCTCCTCGAGCATGTCCAGCTTTATGAAAGCATTAAAAAGATTTGGTTTTTAAATTATTTAAAGGGTGAGTATTTTACACACACACACACACACACACACACACACACACACACACACTGCTTAAGCATGTGGGGAGGGTTTGTGCTCTTGTAGCCCATTTTAAATAAAAGCAGTGCTCCCCTGTCTTCTGACATGGAAAGAACAGTAGAACTATTCTGAGTAAAAAAAAAGTTTGTCAACCAATACTAATGTCAGCTGCTCTACGAATGTGTAGCATAGACTTGGGTGCAAGCAGCATTGGAGCAAGGAGACATTATTCTCTTGTTCTGGCATGGAGGCTGCTGTGACAGACCCTGTGCTGCAGCCTTTTTATAACTATAATAAATAACAGGACTGTTGGGATTCATACTGAATGTTTGCTGGACTTGCTCTAGTCTTTAAATCTCCCTCTAATTGAGCCCAAAGCTTCTGGCTAAGCAGATAATTTGTGATGACTCAATGCCAGGAATTTTGAGAGAGCCAGTGTGATGTAGTGGATAGAATGGTATGTTTGAACCAGAAATACCCAAGTTTACTTCCCTGGTCAATATAAAGCTGAGTCAATACACCATCTCAGTCTATTCTACCTCACAAGGTTGTTGTGAGGATCAGCAGAATAACCCCCAGGGATGCTTCTCCGAGCTGCTTGGCAGAAGGCTGAGATAAAAATTATGATGATGATTAACAAAGCATTCTTCACCACTCATTATTTTATTTCTAATTCAATTTCTAAACTGCCCTTCATCAATTATGATCCCAGAGCAATTTACAGCACAGGCATCAATTCATTAAAACAATGAATTCTTAACTAACAATTTTTAAACAGCTTAAAACAAACCATATGAGCAGTACAGAGGACAACCCTCATCAATTTACTGCTGGACTTGTAAAAGAAATTTTCACCAAAGGCCTGGGTTGGGAGTAGGAAGGGAGGAGAAATTTGATTCAGTATGCACATACAGTTGGATCTATCAAATTCACATTTTCCAAAACATTAAGTGAACTGAAACACAAGTGTTCTTGAAAATTCGCAGTTATCCAGATTTTGTGATGCAGTCCTCCTACCAAGCGATGCGTACAAAAATTCATACTACATATTAGGGGAAAGACTGCATTAACAATGGAGATATTGGTGAAAATAACATACAGAAATGCCAATGGGGAAACTACATGAAAAATGTGTTTATTAGGGGGAAATTTACACTAAAACGCTGATAGATTGTCTGGAGGATTTGCTGTTTAAAAAATTGCAAATTGCTGCAAAATGTGGATAACTGAATTTAAGAAAATGAGAAACCGAGAGAACTGAAACTGGCAGAATATTCCATCCCTAATGTGGAGCTCCATCTTTAACTGGCACCAGAAATGTCAAGGGAAGCCTTACATTACAGCAATCAGATGAGGGAGTTAGCAGAGCATGGATTACAGAGTCTTGGTAGTCCAGGTCCCAAAACAACCATAGCTGGCATAGCTGGAAGTGGTCATAGCTGGAAATAGCTACTTGGGTCTGCAGTAACATGCTGGATCCATAAGCCCCATCCACTGCATGCTATCTACCCAATTCCTCAACACAAGAACCACCAACCCACAACCCCTTGTTGAGTTTCAACTTTAGTTTATCATCCAGCCCCATGAACATAGCCATTATTGTATCAGAACTCAGTGTCAGCTTTAAGATTTGACACAAAAGCCATAATGATGAAGGCGCTCGTCTTCAGCCCAAATCCTGGGACATACATATATATGGAACTATGTCAGACAAAGGCTGGAGACAAGGAAATAGAACCCCCTTCATAGCTTGGCTTGGACAAGAAGAACACAGTAGGCAGGATCTGAACACCAAGGATATGATTCAGCCCCTTTGGGCAAACATTGTTCAGACAGCATGACATCTGGTACTGAATTCTTCTTCTTCTTTTTTATTATTAATTATTATTATTATTATTATTATTATTATTATTATTATTATTATTATACCTGGAGGTCTCAGAGCGGTTCACAGAATGCATGAATGAATAGAAGAGGAAGCAGCATCTTAACTTCTGGCTCCTCCTCTCAGCCTTCAGATCTTATGCACAAAATCTACACAAGTGCAAGTGGTACACACAAAGCATCTCTCTGCATACTGTGTGCATGTGTCATTTAATTACACTGTGTAGAAAAGGACCACTGAATACATGGAGGTCCCTTCAGTAGAAGAGCCAGGCAGCAGATGGTGGGAAGTGGGGGGCAGCAGTATTGTCTTAAGAGAGGATGGAGCTTTGTATGCCACGCAACTTGACCTGCACCCCCTAAGCTAGCCTACTGTCCTCAGGTACACTGTCCTATCACCAGAGGCGAGGTAAGACACAGCTGCCAGCCTGTTGGCTTCTGTACATAGAAGGAGTGGAGAGCTACAGTGGTACCTCTGGTTATGTACTTAATTCGTTCCGGAGGTCCGTTCTTAACCTGAAACTGTTCTTAACCTGAAGCACCACTTTAGCTAATGGGACCTCCTGCTGCTGCGCCGCCACGCGATTTCTGTTCTCATCCTGAAGCAAAGTTCTTAACCCAAGGTACTATTTCTGAGTTAGCAGAGTCTGTAACCTGAAGCGTATGTAACCTGAAGCGTATGTAATCCGAGGTACCACTGTATACCTAATATGGAATCAGCTTCCACAATTATGGTGCAGGAAAACTGTAGTGTGAAAACTCACTTACCACTTCAGATCGCATCATGTTTTGCTGTATGGTTCCCCCTCTGCACAGCAATATGTGTAACTTGGATGTGCTTTTCATTGGGGAAATGGTGCAAGACTGGGGGCTGACCTCTTGCACACTCTTTCACATGCACAGTCCTACACAGATTCAAGCCATTCCTGCTGCTGTTCTGTTCCAACCGATTGCTCACTCAGTGAAGGAAAAGATACAGCACAAATTTCCTAGGCAGGTACAGTGGTACCTTGGGTTACAGATGCTTCAGGTTACAGATGCTTCAGGTTACAGACTCCGCTGACACAGAAATAGTACCTCGAGTTAAGAACTTTGCTTCAGGTGAGAACAGAAATCATGCAGTGGCAGCGGGAGGCCCCATTAGCTAAAGTGGTACCTCAGGTTAAGAACAGTTTCAGGTTAAGAACAGACCTCCAGAACGAATTAAGTTCTTAACCCAAGGTACCACTGTAGTTCCAGTGATGATTTGCCTTGTGTATGTTACATTTGTTCCCATTTCCAACCAAAAAGATCACTGAAGAGTCATCTGCAATCAAAAAGTCTTTTGGGGTGTACCAGCAGATTCCTCCCTGCCCACTCCCAATTCCCGTGTTCAGAGATGGTTAGTGAATATATTTAGATCCTGCCTTTCTTTTGAAACAATAAGAATCCCCCCTCCCTAGATAATTACTTACTTACTTACTTACTTACTTACTTACTTACTTAGATTATTTATAACCTGCCTGCTGCACAAGCCACTGGGCCCTTTAAGACACAGTCAACTAAGATAAGAACAATACATAAAACTCCATAAAATAACACATCCCTTAAAATATTCCATACAGCAACTCAACAATAATTCGCCACATTGCAATTTATTAATAGCAGCAGTAACAACTAATTGATTTGTCTCTCCTCCTCCAAACGTCCTCTGAAAAAGGTGGGTCTTAACCACCCTAAAGCTATCAACTTTACGGTTAAGAAATGGGGCCTCAGGAGGGTGGGACTTCTTGGTGGGAGAGGGGCCACCACTGAAAAGGCTTGCAGCACTTGTCATAATACTAGACTAATCACATACATTTCCTGTATAGAAAGATGGATATCTAGCAATATTTTGAAGGAAACGGACAAACGTCTGTAGTTAAAATGTGTTAGCTTTCTTCGGCGGCACTCCTGTGGCCACTTTATTAGGGAGGAAGGCTTACGTCTGAGTAAGCATGCATTGCCTTGCCCTGTTCATTTCTCTGCTTCCCCTGCCTAGAAATCTGGTGGGAAAATACTATTTCCCCGTGTTATATTGCACCTACCCGCCGCACCTTTGCACTCCCAGGTGTGTTTGTGTTTCCTGATTTCCGCACAGGAATTTCCTGAATTGATATACATCGAATATGACACGCCGTCGTAGCTTAGCTTGACACTCGCCTATATGGAAACCCTGAACCCTACATTCCATAATCGCAAAACACTCTCCCGAGAGACTTTCAGCATAATGTGCAACAGGCCGGAAGAAAGAGCTAGGACCACCCTTTTTTTCCTTTTTATTTGAAGGCTGCGATCCTGCGGTCACTTACTTGGGAGCCTGCCTCCCGGGGGCACTTGCTGCAAACGTTTTGGTGGTATGGGTGGGGGGACAAGGAGAAGAGTGAAGGAGAGAGGGAGGTCCCCCTCCCCTCCCTCCATCCCCAGGATGATGTCCCACCTGTGGCAACGCACCTGTGCGCCTGTTTTTACCTGGCCCAGCTCGCGCGGCTCTGGGATTGAGCCCCCTGAGCCCACTTCCCCTTCTTCAGGCTGCCTTGCCGTCCCCTTTTTCGCCCGCCAGCCTTGGACGCAGGAGCCGGTGCCAGCCACCCCGATTCTTCCTCTTGAGCTCTGAATTCTGTTGCTTTTCCGCTGGAGTTTGGCTTTCTGCTCCCTCCCTCCTCGCCGCGCCCCTCCACTCCCTTCCCTTAGGAGCCAGCGAGGACCCCCCACCCACTCCCTTGACAGGTAGCATCCCTGCTGTGGATGAAGGGGGGGGGCGACAACCCCGGCTGCGGATCTATTCCAAAACATATACCTGCTTCCACACACGCCCACCCCCTAAAAATCATCCCCGTTCTTTCCCGATCCAGCCAAAATCTCCCCCCCCCCTCCCTCCGACGGATTCCTTGATTTTGCTTTGCTCTGACGTTGCCGAGGAGAGAGGGAGAGGGAGAGAGAGAGAAGCGGGCGTGGGGGGAGTTCCGAAGACTGCAGCAAATTGGGGCAGGCCTGGGATCTGTGGGCGCTGGCCGGGGAAGGGTTAATCCCCGGTGCCTGTATGTTAATGAGCTCCATGGTAATGCAAGGAGGCCGGCTTTCGCGGGCAGGCTGCTGGTGATGGAGAGAGGAGGGAGGGAGGGAGGGAGAAGGAGCGCCGTGCCAGTCTAGCTCCTGTGGTACTGGCAGAAAGCGAGCGAGAGCGAAGCGCGCGGAGTGAGCGAGCGTGAGGGAGGGAGAGAGAGAGAGAGAGAGAGGGTGGGCGGGAGCGAGAGGGAAACGCCGAGCCACATCCATGAAGGAAATGACAGCGTGAGGCAGGCGAGGCAAGGCAGCCCTAGCCAGCCAGCCAGCCAGCCAGCCAGCCGCCGCCAAGGGGAAGCCTGCCGGGGCTCGCCGATGCCAGCCCGGAGTCCGAACGGATCCCTGAGGTGGCCAAGCCCCGCCAGCCAGACGAGCGGGAAGCAGCCTCGGGCACCGCATCTCGGGCACAAGAAGCGGGCGAGGCGCGCGCGCCGGGCTGCTGCCGCGGAATGACTGACTGACTGACTGACTGAGGCGCGGACTGAGTGCCGGAGGGGCGGCAGGCAGGCAGGCAGGCAGCGGCTCCGTCAGGCAGGAGGAGCAGCCGCCGCGCGACTTTCGGAATACAGCTCCATGCCAGGCTGGCCGGGGGTTTCATGAAGCCGGGCTGTGGGTGGATTACCTCGCCGTAATTCCGAGGAGGGAGAGGGCGACGGGGAGCGCCCGGGGAGCGGCGAGGCGAAAGAGTCCTTCTGGAGCCTGGGTAAGTCCGCCAAGGCTGCCCACCGCGGAGCCCGCGCCTTGCCCGCCAGCACCTGGTTCCCGCCCCGCTCGGCTCGCTTTGGAGCGCGGCAGGGCAGTCTGCTTTCCTTATCGATTCTCGACGGGTTTATGTTAAATATGATGGTGGTGGCTCACCAGCCACTTTCCCGCCGTCGCGGCGGCGGGGGGGGGGAGGTGTCGCCTCTCTTGACAGCGCGATGCCAGTCGCCGTGCCCGCTCCCCGTGGACTTCCGCGGGACTCGCTCCCAGGCTGGAAGGGGGTGTTGCTGCATGGAGAGGTTTGCAAGCCGTCCAGGCGCTTCTCCCTCGGCGGGAACGGTGGCTTTCTAGCCGTGGGGACGCAAGACAGGTGCGTCTCTGGAGCCCACTCCCCTCGAGCCGTCGATGGCGGCAGGAGGTCGCCCCTCTGATCTCTAGGATCGCTGCTTCCAAACGGGCTCGATCTCTTCGGGATTGTGCTGCTCCTTCCGGAAGCCCGCTCCGCGTTTGGCGGAGGCAAGTGCGCTGGAAGAAGCAAACAGGTTCACCCTCCCGAAGAAAAGTTCCCACCGAGAGAGACTTGGAAGTGGTTTCGATTTCCCTTTGGAAACGTCTCTCCCAGTGTCCCAGCAGCTTCTGGGGGGCGGGGTATGACTTTGTATCCATGGTTCAAACCCTGCAGAGATGGTGAGCCACCCCCCAAAAAAAACCCCAAAGTTGCTTGCTTAATAGAATATCCCACCGCTGAAGCTTTTCTGTCTGTGGCACTGGTTTGCATTCCTCCTTATAATGCGGGTACCAGCCTCTCTGGGACCCTCTTTTGCAATGTGGCTCGCTGCAAAACTTCGTGTTTCTAGAGACTGTGGGTTGTTAAGTGCTGCCACAATAACTCCCAGTTAGATGATGAAGTCCACGGAACCACACTGAACAGAGGAGGAGTTTGCATGCTAAGGAAAGAGATAGGATCTGCTTTGGTTTGGGGATTCTGCAGGTGAGGAGGGAATAATAAGGGATACATCCAGTTAATAGACCATTGAAACCAATGGACTAAAGGTATGCCCAATCATTTCAACACGTCTACTCTGAGTATGGTCAGCATTGAAACTTACCCTGTGAATGCCCCCCCCCTCGTTGTGTTTACAAGCATTCTCCCAGGATTTGTATAACTTGTCAGTAAAATGGGTCACTTTAGCAGCTCTGACTGATTGTGGGTTATGAGCTCTCATTGACTGGGCTGCCTTATTGATGACATCGTTCCACCAAGTTAAGTCAATGACCTACTTTTTTCTATGGTCAGGAGACTGATATAACTATTCAGCAAAGACCAAATGCCATTCAAAGCCTGCAACGTCAATACCTTCAACACTTCATTTCCTTGGTATCCCCCTTGGCCAGCTCCTCCATCCCTCCATGAACCTGCAGACTTTTTATAACACAGTGTTTTGGTATCATTCTGTTAAAACTGAATGAAAACAACCAGTGTAGACTTTGGAAGTAATATACAGTTGAAAGTTTCGTGCAGTGTGGGTCTTGAAATGGAACAAAAAGTGATTCCTTGCTCTGATGGACCCACTGCAAGAAGATGAAGGTAACCCCTACTAATTCGCCATTCCCTGAATCACTATTTTCAGTGTATTTGTTTGTTGACTGACCCCATCCCAGCACAACTTAAAAGAGGTTTGTGCTGTGGAAAGAGGTAATGGATTCTGTTTCAGAATCTGAACAAATTCCAAAAATGTAATAGACACTTCCTTTCTCTCTTGACACACACACCCCTCATCCCTGATCTAACCCTGCCTGATACTTCTCTTTAACCCTGTAATCTTCTGAACTCCTCAGCTGAAGAATATGAATTTCCTAGAATACAAAATTTAAACAAAGAAACAAATCCAGCAGTTCCAATCACTCTGATGGTAGAGAATAAATGTTTCCCTGCCTTTGGCTCTCTCTGTTTGGCAAAATTACATTTAACACAGGACAAGTTGGCTTGCAGTGCAGCAAAATGGAAATGGCATTTGGAATGGGTTTTGTGGTGGAGACACAGGGACCACAGGGTTTTCCAAAGGTGTCTCCTGTAATCTGAAACCCCCTGTGCTGAAAGGAGCAATGAAGAACTTTCTGCTTGGTTGCAAGGTTTCTTGAAGGCTTCAAAAGTTTTTTTTGCTACTTTCAGGCTATAGGCATCCCTCATGTTCCATTGCAGTGTTTTGGGACTTGCACTGAGAAAGCTGCAAACAACTCTAGGGAAGTCATTTGGATACCAACGTGCAAAACCCCAGAAAGCCATGGTGCAAGTAATTTGCATGTTTAGCCAAAACTCCCTGTAGTATTCTGGTGCACCAGTAAAAGTTATTCATGTGAGTGATTCCCTGCCCCCCGGCAACCCAGAACTTCATAAGTGCAGGTACACATGACTGTCTGTTTCTGCCCACTTTCACAACTGTTCCCAAAGAGAACTATCTCCTCAGCAGTGTCCAAAAGGCTGTCATCCTCCACTGGCAACAATAAAGTATTACTCTGTTGTTTCCACTCACACTTTAACTCTTGCCCTGGATCAATGTGTGCTAAAAGTTCACACCCTCTACTCTTTTTGCAAACACCATTTTGGCAGTCTACCTGCCCATCTAATTCTCAGCAACTGCACTGGTAGGGATGTGTCCTCCTGCTTTCTCTCTTCTGATATTTCCATTCAGTCCCTGGAACATTTTACTCCTTTGCCTGTCAGGCATCCATAAAAGAATAATGGTAGCAGCAGCAGCAGCAGCAGCAATAATAATAATAATAATAATAATAATAATAATAATAATAATAATAATAATAGCTCCCTGCCTCTCTCCCAAGCTGAGGCAGTGGGTGCTCTTGAGACAGGCCCTTTCCCCCATTTCCAAACACTCTTGATTATTCAGCTAATCTTTATTTCATGGGCACGTTACAAGAAACACACAAACAGAGGGAGAGAGAGTGGAAGGCGGTGACATGTTTAAAATACACAAGAAAGGCGCTGGCAGGAATATAATCGTCCTTATTCTGCTGATATGAAATATTTATGGCTCTAAGTTGCGGCGAGGTTCTCTCCCCCTTCCCCCTTCCTCTTTGCAAACCTTTCAGCACCACCCCTCCCCTTTCTGCCTCGGTAAAAATCATATTTAAACAATTCAGCACGGGGCCCTTCATTCTTACGCTTTACCCCCTCACCCAGCTGTCTCTTCGTGTAGCTGCGCACAGCTGTCTACACGCGTAGCCGGGGGGTACAATGTACTTCTGTCCATCACTACAAATGGGAAAACCAGGAATTGCTAGCCAAGCTACTAACCAAATCATAAAGAGACCCACGCATTGTGTTACAGTCTGTTAACTAGAAATAATTCACAACCATCCATTTAGCCAGGCCTGGGAAGGAGGGGGAAGCCTACAAAAGAAGCCCCCCACACCCTCATTTCCCTCTCCTTCCTTCATCCAAGGTGCCTGTATTTGATAGCCAAAGCCTGCTTACCCCCTTGGGCATTCTGTTATTAATTCATTAGATCTGATCTTACTTTATTTTATTTTATTTTGCTCCCTCCTGGCATTCTCCCTCCCCACCCCCACCCCCACCCCACCCCTTCTCACAATTCAAACAGTGGTGAATGGACAAAACTCCCTCAAGGGAAACATTTTTTCACTTAGTTACAAAGATTTCATGGCTAATTAGAGTAAATGTGGTTTTAAGAGTGTTAATCTCTTAACCAGCTTGGCTGGCAGGCCAGGGCGCTTACAAAAGGAAGAGAAGGATGAATAGAGGAAGAGGGGGCTGCTTCTCAGGGTTCTACCATTATTGATGACGGTGTCCATCCTATCCAATAAGAGCCCTGTAGATGGTCAAGTTAGGCCCACCGCCCCTCTCAGTGAGGGATCCCTTCATAGAACAGGGCTCTGTCTTGATGTGGTTTGTATTCCCAGCCCTCCCCAACATGACCCCAAATTAGTGCCTGCGAAACTTAAAGCCTCAGAGGCTGAGGCAAAGGGAAAAAAAGTTCTTTCTCCTTAGAAAAGAGATTTCTGGAAAGCTTCGATGATAATAACATCAGAACAGAAAGAGGATCAAGGCAGTGTATTCTACTTGGCAGGTACAGGCTGCTGCCTAACGTGTTTTATGGGCAAGTTCCTCCAATGCAGCTAAAAAAATAAACTCTGTAAGATGTTTCCCCAAGCTTCACCAGCCCCATGGTTAGGGAGTAAGAGCTGTTCGACAGTGGAATTTGCTGCCAAGGAGTGTGGTGGAGTCTCCTACTTTGGAGGGTTTTAAGCAGAGGCTTGACAACCATATGTCAGGAGTGCTCTGATGGTGTTTCCTGCTTGGCAGGGGGTTGGACTCGATGGCCCTTGTGGTCTCTTCCAACTCTATGATTCTATGATTCTATGATGATGGGAACTGGAGTCTGGCAATGTGTGGAAGGGACCACAGGTTACACACCCCTGTGCTATATATAGCCTATGAAGTGTGATGAGAGGGAGGGTGCTGACGTATGATCCAAAGACTTCTTCTCTGCCAAACATTTTGCAGGGAAGTTTTCTGAAACAGTTGAACCCTCCCCAGTCTCTTCAGTGGAGGCCCTTCACCCTCTTGTCTCCAAAAGATGGATCTGAGGACACATAGACAAATAAGGAGAGTTGTTTGTGTGCAGAATCATTCTGTCTCTGCCCAGCGTATCAGTTTTGCTTCAAGGTCAAATGTATGTTAATGATGGAGAGGTGAGGCAAGTGCTTCCAATTTTTCTTCTTGTTGACATCGTTTTCAGATCCAGAAGTGTTAAGGAGGGTGGGGGGGGAGGAAAGAAGGAAGAACAAGAAAAAAGAAATCTCCCTGTCAAACCACTTTGGCATGAGCAGGAGTTAGTTGTGGGGTGGGATTTGTTTGTTTATTTATTTAAAATAAGGTTTCTTCTCTGAAGCAGATGGCTCCTGCCAGACCTGCAATCCATCTTCTCCTTGATACCATTTTGACATAAGACCCAACGCTGCACTAAATAAACTCCAGGGCGCTGCAAGCCGAGGACTCCTGAGCTTGGCAAAAAAAAACCAGAGCCACTGATTAAGAATGCTCTGGATTTTCTGTTGAGCTTCTTGTTTATTTAAATGCGCCTGCCTTTTCCTTTTCTCTATGCTCAAGACATCCCAAAGTTTTCTCCAGTGACTTTCATCTTTTCGATTTTCACATGAATGGGTTGTGAAACCTGCAGTGCCACTTTTCCCCACTAGAGGGGGGCTCCTGCAGATAAAGGTTGATATACTGGAAAGGAGCTTTTGTATAGAGCAGTGGGTGGGTGGTAGTGGTGCCGGGAGCGGGACACTCTGCTATGATCATGCCACTGTTCAGAATCTGCTAAAAACCACCCAGTCTTTTCCTTCTGTATATCATATGGTGAAGCAAGGCATGCCTGTGCAGTTGTGTGCTTAAAATGTGATATACATCTGGCCTGCGAAGTCCTAGCTGTGAATGGCAGTAGCAGTATGGTGGGGGGGAGCAAGAGCAGTTGAGTACTTGAAAAGCATTCCTGGTCTTGAACCAGGTTGATGTTTTCTCCCCTCATTTTATCAGGGAGAGAGACCTGCTTTCAGAATCTTCTCAGCATGGCTCCATCTTTCTATCGCCCCTGCTGTGGCTGGAATGTAGCTCTGAGAACAGCCACAGATGTTAGTAAAACAGCATTAGGAGGACTCTCAGAAATATAAAAATGCAGCAACTCAGAAAACTGATGTCAATTGTGAGGTCTCTCTCTTTCGTTCCCTTTCTCTCTCTAATCCAATATACCTTGCACCATGTCTGCTGCGCTGCTTGCTGTTCTGCCTGAATTAGGTCCCATCCTTGTGCTTCATTGGCTGGGAGAATATAGTGCGGCCTGACTCTGTTGGCAAACGGGGATACTGCTGGCATCTCTGTGGGATGGTGCATGCCAGCAGAGGGGTTCTGGGAAAGCGTTGGCCTCCCTTCCAATCTGATTGAGCCCAGCTCGTGTTTCTGAGTTTAATCTACACTTCTCTTTGGGCTGAAATTGAACTGGGGGGTGGAGGTGGCAGAAGGGGGGTGGCAGGTGGAGGCTGGAAATATGAAAAGAGAGATAAATGTATCGTGTTATGAAAGTTTAATCCTGCTTTGCTGTGGCTAAAATTACATTCAGGGCTGGAGATAAAAGGCATCGGAGTAACATTATAAAAAGGCCAGATCATCTTAAAAGGCAGAGCGATAGCAAGCCCAAGTCAGACAAGCCATCAATCCAATGCTCACACACAGAGGCAGTTCTCCAAGGGAGCGGAGAAGCAAATGAGGTGTGCTGCCGGTTCCCTCCTGCCTAATACTGCTGACTTGCTGCAGTGGGAAAAGAAAAGGCACTTGGCTCAGAATGTCCATATCTGAGAAATGGCCTGGTGTGTTGTTTGACGGCCACTTTCTTTGTGGGCTGGAATGGGCTGGCTGGGGGAACCTTGAACAGCAGGATCTCAGGGACCCCAACAGTGCAATCTGGAGACGATTAGCCGCACTTGGAGGATCACAGAAGGTTGAGAGGTCTGTGAAGTTTTGGCATATGCACGATACTGCTCAATAAGGCACACTGGAATGAATGTGAACTATGGTGGAAGTGAAACAGTGGAATACTGTCAGCAGCTTGTGTGTTTCAATAGATGGGTTGCACAGGGGACCTGAGTTCAAATGCTGCTCTCCTTAGATCCTGCGTATATTTCATATTATTAAATAGCAACCCCTTTGCTATTTATTAGACATTTGGAAAAAGCAAAGGCCAAACCAGTTCTTTATCTTTCTTGAAGCACATGCATTCATCAGCCCTCTCTCCAACTGCCACCAATGATTTCATGCTGTTCGGGTGCTTCTTGTGTTCAGTACCTCTGAAGTCCTCAGTGACTCCTTTACATGTGAACTTTCAGGGTTAAGGCCAGGAAAGAAAGCCAATTCAATCCAGTATTCTTCATAATGTTGCACAAATGGTTAATGACCAATTAGAATGAGAAGAAGAGCCAAATGGCAGTTGGTATAGGCCTTGCTGCATTACTTCTTTTTGCTGAGGCAGAGTGTCAGCCAAGAGAAGAGTTAATAGGCACACTCTTTCCCTGCAAAACAAAATAAAAAAATAAACACTTGAGATATAACTTATAACTGGTTCTCACCTCCATATTAGTTGGAGTTTCTGTTTATTGGTGGGGATGGAGCAAGACTAGTCAAAACAATTTACTGCCTGAGGCAATGAAAAGACAGTGCTTCCCCTTCTCCCCAGTTCCACAAGCTGAATGAATCCCATTGGACTGGAAGTTGAAGGGACTAGAGAAGACAGAAAGAAGCTTTGGGAATTGCCACCATTCAGCTCCCATAGTGGCCTCTCCCTCCACACACCCCAACTGCCACCACAGGAGCATATTGCCCTGAGGAGAGGGGAGAAGAAGCAGTAACAGCTTTTTCTAAACAAACAAGTTGTCTTATCCATTCTATTGTAACTTTATATATACAGTGGAACCTCGGTTTTCTAACATAATCCATTCCAGAAGTCTGTTCGACTTCCAAAATGTTTGAAAAGCAGGGATCAAAGGGCTGTCAGAAAGTTCAATGGGGAAAATTGAGAAACACGCCTCGGAAACCGTTCAACTTCCGAGGCATGTTTGAAAACGGAAGCATTCACTTCTGGGTTTTTGGCAGCCGAGATGTTTGAAAACCGAGGTTTGACTCGTGTGCGTGTGTGTGTGTGTACTTTGCTTGTAATCATCTTACAATTGGACAGCAATTGTATGCCGCAATCCCCACCACATCCTTTGCCTGATTTTGGCCATCCATTTTTTCCTAATGGTAGCTCTGGGGTGGAAATCTGAAAAGAGAACAGATTGTGATTGTTCTGTCTGCTGATAGACTTCTTTTTTTCTGACCTCACAGTGACTACCTGCCCCAAAGACTGAACTATAGGCCCTCACTCTATCACTGTGTCTAGGTATAGTTTCTCTTTCTAGTGTCTTCTGACCAGTATCTCTTAGTTCTTTCATGACACCTAACACCCTTTTTGCCCAATCCATATCACCAGTATATAGAATTATCCACCCTCCCCTTCTCTGGCAGAAAACCCCACATACATTTGTTGTGTCCAGTTTTATACTGTAGTTTTCCTCAGCCCACCCTGAGATAGCATTTTCTGTGCATCTGCTCTTCTTGTCCTTATGCTGAGTTTCCAACAATTCATTTCTGCCAGTTTTCCTAGCATTTGCACCACTGATTTGAACCCATAGACCAGTGTTTCTTAAACTTGGGTCCCTAGCTTTTGTTGGAATACAACTCCCATCAACCCTGACAACTGATCCTACTAGCTAGGCATGATGAGAGTTGTAGTCCAGCAACAGCTGGGGACCCAAATTTGAGCAACACAGCTATAGACAGAAAGTGTGAGGGAGAGCGTCATTGTAGTAACAAGTGTGGTTTTCCCCTCACAGGCAGGCAGGCAGGCCTTCTTCTCCTTTGAAGTAAACTTCAAGAAAGTGAAAGGTGACATCTGGATAAATATTACAGTGACCTCTCACCTCCTATTCCTCCTCCAGCTTCGCCTTTCTTATCACTCCCTAATGAATCCATCAACGTGGCAGCAGGAGGGAGAACAGCTCCTCCAGGCCAAAGCAAATTTTATTCCCCCAGCACCAATTTTCTCAGGGGTGGGTAAAGGGAAGAAGTGTTCCAAATTTTGAGGAATACTTCAGTTATTTTGAAGCCAACATCCAAACAGGAAAGGAAAGTCTCCTTCCTAGTTGCCTGGAGTGACCGGGAGGCTGGGCGAGTGTGAGATAAACATTTATTTTATTTTATTTTTGCAACATCAAAGCACTACTGGAGTGAGGCAGTCTGTACTCCCCAAGCTTGTTGAAGGCAGCTGAGGTCTGAGGTTATCAAATACTCAAAGTTGGCTCTTGGGAAAATCACTGTAATTTTGTGATAGTGTTGTTTTCTCACCCCGTCTCTCTGCTCTTTGCAATAAATATTTGAAAGCTAGAGTAGATGGGGCTTTTAAAATATCAGCAATGTTCACATTGGGGCACCTTGGTCCTGAGCTTCTGGGGGATTCCTGTGTCATTCACAGGTATGCAGGAGGGCTTTGTTCTTTGCACGTTTTGATATGAATTCACCTGATCTGCACCTCCTGGACTAATGTGCAGACTGGAATGCAATGTACCCTACAGATTTTATATTTCTCCAAATTTTGAGATGCAGCTCCTGACTTAAAAACAAAACAAAAACACCAAACTGTACATTAAAATGCATATTTTTGGGGCAAATACATTTAGAAATGTGTACTTAAAGAGAAAATACATTTAGAAATGCGTATTTTGTGAGAAAATATGCATTTATTGTTTTTGTATAGATTTAAAAAACACCTCTGATTAGTGCAGAAATGGAATGAATTTATGAATGAACACATGTGAAAATGACTGTTCCAGCCACCATATTCATGGGGATAAAAATGCATCTAGTGATAGTGCAAGGCATAGTTCTTCCAACAGTGTAAGGCAGTGCTCTTCAACTTTGTACCCTCTGATGTGTGGGCTAAACTGATTGGGGATGATGGGAGTTGAAGTCCAGCAACATTCAGGGACCCAAAGTTAAAGAATGATGATGTAAAGGGCTTTGTGGTATGGAATTAAGGCTGACGATAACTGGACTAAGATGAGACTATAAGAAAAAGAAACAAAAGGATTCAGGCAAGACTATTGAATGTGTTAATACCAGCAGCAAGAGTTAAAATGGTCCACTCATGAAGGGCAGCAGGTGGGTGATTGGATAGGAAAGTTAGATTAGGACGGAGGACAAGTGCTATGCAGGAGCAAGGCTGAAATGTGGGAGCTGATGGTGGGTCACCAGGGAGAGAAGATCAAGGAACCATCCAAAACAGAGAGAAAAACATGACAATGATAGTGGAAATATAGGGAGCTTTTGTAGCAAGATCAGGGATTCACAAGGTCCTAGCTGAGACCTCCTTTACTGCTTGCACCTGAGCTGCTTCCATGAAATTTGCTTGGATCCTACACCCATGTTCTGGAACATGATACTCCACACTTACCCAGGCCCATTCCTCCTGTGATTGCAACTGTTCTATCCCTCATAAACCCTGACTTGGATATAAACAGGTTCTGTTATGATCACAGTAAACCCCTCAACAATCATGTAAAGTAGATATTATGATACCCCCTACAAATTGGTTGGTGCTGAGTCTACAAGAGTGATTGGTTTGCCTAAAACCACTGAGTACGTTCATAGCTGAGATGAGAGTTAAACCAATGGCTTCCCCACTCACATGCTTAGCTGCAACATTGCACCAGTTCTTATCAGCTGCTGGGAAGCCAATTTTTATGTTTCTCCCTTAAAGCACCAAGCAGCATAAGGCAGCCAAACTCCCACTGCTCTTTACCAGTTTTCAGGAAGCTGAGAAAAACAGGAAACTTCTAGGGAGCAGTGCTTAGTCACAAACTGTTCTACATATGGAGGCTTTCAAGGAAGCTGACCACTGTTATGTACAGGCCTTAGTAAGACGCTGCTGACTCACCTTGGAAAAAATTATTCGGGTTATTTCCAGAGGTGATCTCTTTAGGAACAAATGCCTCTGGGAGAGGTTTGCATGCTTGCTTGAGACTGTATATTTCATTACTGGTCAGTTACCTTATTTGTAATCAGGGAATCCTATAAAATCCAGTAGAGGTTTGCCTTGCCTCTTCAGTAAGTAACACCTGAACTGATCTTCCTCTTCTACCTTTCTCCCTAAGTCCCCTTTCCTTATCTGCCTTGTCTTTCTAAGCCTGATGGCAGCTCCCCCTCTTTTTAAATTGACATTAGCTGCTTTGGGGGATATTGTTTGAAAAGTGAAATATAAACATTGAAAATAAACTGGAAAACGGGGGTCCCTCTAAAGTTGGAAATCCTTCTTTCTCACCTAAAGTTGTTCAGTGCTATGTAAATGGATAGTCTGTGTGGCACCCGGGTGGGGGGAGGGGAAGACACATCAAGAGAGTGAAGGAAAAGATCCATACCTGTCAATTCTACCACTTTCCAAATGAACCCAGAGCTTCGCCCATGGGAAGTGGAAACACATTCAGTAGATCTCATTGATCTGATCTGTTACGGTTAGATGAACTTGACCTGAAAGTGACATCGGGTCAATGAGATTTACCAAACAAAGTCTTCCGCTTCCCATAGGTCAGCCCTGCGGTTAACCAAAAGGCAGTCAGGTTAGCACCTCAACATTTATTCCTACCACTCTACTTTGATCTTTGCCCTAAAAGTGGAAGGCTCAGAAAGACATGGTCGCACAGGGTCTAGGCATGCAGCAACAGATTTACTGTTTTGTTCCAAACCTCACCGTGCTAAGCATGGGATGTATCTACATCCAGAATAATTAGCCTCAAAAGCCCTGTGTGAGTGTCTCTGGGAATTAATGGCATCTGGTCCCCATAGCAGACTTCTTTAAAATGCTGTTGAATCCCAGAGCAGTAGCTACTATTCTCAGAGGAAAGTAAATTGAAGGGAAGTTTATTTAGCCAGCATCAGGAGCAAAAATACTGCCACCTCCATACAGTTCATGAATGGAATGGACTGTAGCAGTTTAGAGGACCTAAGATTGCTATATATGTCCTTGGGTGGTGGCCTTTTGCATGTTCCCCAAGGACAGATGTATGGAAAGAAAGTCTGTCATTCAGCCTCGGGTGTGATTATCACTAAGGTTGCAATCTTATGCACACTTAACAGTGAGTAAACCTCAATAAACACAGTGAGGATGTACTTCTGAGTAAACAGCATTGAATTATGATGAACAGCTCACACTCTTCAATCCATTCCTGCTCCTGTTCAGCTGTAATGTTTTCTTTTAACAGGGTGAACATCCCCATCTTTTCTTTAATGCATTTTAGTGCTGTTCAGATAACCTACCGCACTTAGACATAGAGTGCCGGAGAAATGCAGAGCATGTTTTAATGGCTCTAGTGCAGGTGTACCAGGTTGCTAATGAGACCTTAATGTCGGTGGCATCATCATTGCCATGGAGAGGCAAGGGGACAGCAGCCAAAGCACGCTCCCTTTAACTGACATAAATGATCCATTAAATATTGCTGTGTTGTAGGCCTGCACAACTTGTGACCCACCAAGCCAAATGCCCTGTTTTTTTTAAGTCTCAACTGAAAAGCAAAACCAGGAGATTTATCAAAGCCCATAGTGGGCTGTAATGTGTAGACAGGGAGTTGAACTTGACTTAGTGCATCACACAGTGCTAATCACTGCAAAAGGGAAGAATGCCATGTTACCCTAGGATAACCCTCTTGTTACCCTCTTGAACCTTGAGTCCCCAGGTGTTGTTTAACTACAACTCCCATAATCCCTGGCCATTAGCTAAGCTGGTTGAAGATGATAGGGTTTGTAGTGCAACAACAAGTTTGTATTCCAAGGACCCAAGAACACTGCTCCAGGAAGTCAGTGCCATAATTATATTTGTTTTGAGCCTTGCCCCTGATACAGCCTGGATCATATTTATGGCCTTCATGCAACACACAGGGTGAAGTGTCCAAATGGACAACATTGTGCTGTCCTAGACACATTCACCAGCACATTCCTCATCACACAAAGGTCCAGCTGCATCCCTGAGGATATCCTTCAAGGCAAACTTTTGGAAAGTGCTAAATGTGGTTTATGGTAATCACCACTAGAGGACTCACAATTATTCCATAAATCCCCCCACCCCAGTACTCACAACTTTCATCCTCATTACCAAATGTTTCAGTGGAAAGAGCCTGAGCTAGGGAATCCTGTACATACTTTGGCTGCACCTTTGATATCATTGCAATGGTAGACCTAATATTGCGGAAGGCCTTTTTTCCAGCCATTACCCTCGATCTAGAATCAACCTGGGAGCCTCTGGAAACATGAAGCTTGCAAAGCTCAGTGTGCTGCTACAATCTGCCTGGGCTGATAGATGCCAAGACTGGTCCATGTCAGCTTTAAAGCTGTGTAGCAATGGCAGAGAGCCTGCGAACCCAGTTAAAGAGCAAGCCTAGGAGTTCTTATTTGCTTGGTTGCTCTCTGTGTAATAATGTTCTGATAGAAGGGATTGTGCAATGCAGCCTTTCAAAGCATAGAAATCACACGGCATGGGCAATTCTAGTGCATCAGTTCCACCAAATAAATTCTCTGACTTGGAGGTGGTCACACATTGTGGCAGCCCAGGCTGCAAAGCACCAGAACAAATTTTTGGGAAGATGCAAAGACAGCTGCTGTTTAAGGACTCCAAAGCCTGTTTCAGTATTTGTTCAAAAATGGATAAATAAGTAGAATATGCCATAGGGATAGTGGACCAGTGTGAAGCTTCTTTCTTTTCTTTTTAAGTTTAGAAACCCCGATTGATTTTTTTAAATTATTTTTTGGCCTAAATTTTAGCACTCTTCATCTAGTTTTCAAGAGGCAATAGTTGGTAATTTTGTCTTCCCAACCCCCAGCCCACCTCTGAAGAGGAATCTAGGCTTTAGTTGGTTTAAAAAAGATTATAGTACTCTGGTTTTCAGATTTAAGGGGCCCTTATAATTTAACTCTAATTGACATTTAGTAGCCACATCTTCAAAAAGCTCTGCCAGGTACTTTGGAAATTTTGTCTCCATTAGGAAAAATTGGCCTGTGCAGCCCACAGAACCTAGAAACTACCACATCTGTGTGCAGCAGAGAATAGACATAAAGGACTCCTAGGGATTGATTTGGGGGTGTATTATGCTGCTGTGTTGTTGAAGTTTAAGCAGGTCTTTTACTGGTTCTTGCCAGGGGTGGGAGGCTGCCTGCCTGTGTGAGCCACAACTGAGATTTCTGAAGGAAGAGCAGAATAAAAGTGCCATAAATTACAGCACCATAAGAGATGTGGACATCAGTCGTTACGCATTTGTTACACATTTTTGTTCCTTGCATTTTCTCAGCACTGAAAACATAGTATTTTGTTACTAAGGAACAACAATTCTTCTATTGCACAGAATCAGGTTGTGCAAGTGAGGTTGAGCTGGGCTGCAGAACATATATATACCGGTAAGTGCTGAAGACAGCTTCTGCATAGTGACTATGACATCAGTAGTGATAAGCAGAAAACTCTCCTCTCCCCACCAGTTTTCAGAACTTTAATTGTTCAAGTCTTCCATAGCTTTGCAGTCATCCAGCACGACCACTTTTTTTTTAGAACTTGAGCCCGAACAACAGCAGATATTTTAATTTAAGCAAGGGCTAAGGTCTTGAATTGGTTTTGAAAGCCAGGGAACATGTAAGGTCATGATTAAAAATAAACAAACAAACAAACGTGCATCCTACTTTTAGATGGACACATCTTAGGTGGGATGTGCAATGCTTTGCTGTCAAAAACATGACCAGGTCCACACTTGTTTAGTTTCAGCAATGCTACACCATAAAGTGTTCCCAGGCTACTCATAGCTCCCACATAGCATCTAATAATAAAGGAAGTTATCTCTGGGCACATGCAGAGTGTACTTTCATCCTCATTGAGTAACCATAGCTCAGAAATTAGAGGTTTCTCAAATCAGAATGCATAGCTTCTAGGCAGGTTTTTGTGCCAGAAGTTTTCTCTGTAACAATTAACTACTGCATACTAGAATGTTTTTGCATCAGCATTAATTTAGCCAGTAAATGACTGTATGTTTGAAAACAAACATCCTCTAACACATCTGACACTAGTTCCTTCCTCTGTTTGTTTAAATTTGTTTTTAATGATGAAAAATTGAAATAAGAAAACTCACAAAATACTGACTCATAGATGCGGTCATCCCCAAACAATTCCTTCTCAGTTCTGTGATAAGCACCAACTGTAGATAACAACATGCTAAATTGTCTCATTATCAAACTACCTTTCTTCTTGTGGATCAGTTTTTCCTATCTAAACTTTATTATGATGGTTATTATTTTTGTCTGTGCAACGCTGGGGATTTTATAACTCTTCAAAATACTAAAAATACTAAACGCCTGGATAGGCTTGCATTAAAGATAGAATTCTCCAGATAAATATGCCAAACACTGACACAGGACCATCACTACTGTCGTTTGAGCTGTGGTAGTGGAGGCAGCACACACACACACACACACACACACACACACACTCTTCATGTACTGGCAAAGTTCAGCAAAATTACATAATGTGGACTGTTGGCTCTAAAAGCAAGTGAGTTTTGACTAAGCAACAGGATGGGAGAAGTGTTCTAGGCATTTTGGAATGAGGCAGGTTTTCCTGTGTCCCTGTGAAGAACAGCCCCATGAACAAATATGCAGGTTCAGAAAGATTTATCAGCATCCCAGGCTATCCTGGATTCAGTTTCTAGGGCTAGATGTAGGAAGGAAATGACTCAGTGGCTCTACAGGCCAAAGCAGCTTGGAAACTGACAAAAGACTGAAATGGAGCTAACATTCCCACACTTGCTTTCTTTGAGACAAATGTAGGAAATAGTGGTCCCACTTAGCCGATCCCAGACCATCCAATGTCAGAGTCTGAACTGTGAGACAAGAACAATGTTTTACTTTAGCCTGTAGGACTAAATGGCAGCTCTGTCGTCTTCAGGCACAGGGGAAAAAGTGTATGCTGTCCCTTTAATTACAACCCAACCTCTGGATTCTTTCCCCACTCTACCTTGTTGCAGGCCTGTATTTTGAGCCCTTTCAGAGAGCTGCTCCACCTGTGTGGAGCCTGAATTCGGTAGACATCACTCACCAGAAAACACGTGTTCTCTGAGAATGTAAGGATGCACATCAAAAGGCACTGGCCCAGCTCAGATGTCATATTAAATTACAGTTTATTTAGAATGGAGCCCAAATTTAAGAAACACTGGCATAGTCCCCATCCATTTCTTGGTCACACTATAATGTGACAAAGAGATCATGAAACCAAGGAAAGGCACTCAATATTTATTATCGCCCTTTTTTTTTGAGAGCCAGTGTGGTGTAGTGGTTAAGAGCGGTAGTCTCGTAATCTGGGAAACCGGGTTCGCGTCTCCGCTCCTCCACATGCAGCTGCTGGGTGACCTTGGGCCAGTCACACTTCTCTGAAGTCTCTCAGCCCCACTCACCTCACAGAGTGTTTGTTGTGGGGGAGGAAGGGAAAGGAGATTGTTAGCCGCTTTGAGACTCCTGAAGGGGAGTGAAAGGCGGGATATCAAATCCAAACTCCTCCTCCTCCTCCTCCTCCTCCTCCTCTTCTTCTTCTTCTTCTTCTTCTTCTTCTTCTTCTTCTTCTTTTTCCATAATGGCTCTCTGGACAACATGTGTGGGGTTGCATCCAGGCATTGACAGATCTGGTCTTGCTTAGTTTCACAGGCTTGTTGCATCATGCACCTTTGGACCATATCCTGCTCCAGCAAAGGCTCTTACAGTGTTAACCATAAGTTAGGGCTTTTGTTTTCATTGCTTTGCATAAAATGTATTTCAAGTTATTTACTGGTATTCCACCTACAAAAATGCTGGTTGTAATTTGAAAATCAGGAAGGTTTAGTATTTAATTGAGCAAGAGTGTCAAATTTTGTCACAGTAGGTCTCCCTAAGTCCCTCATGTGTAATTGCATTTCCTTTTTCTGTACTGGAACCAGAAACAGTCTATTGCTGCCAGGTAGAAATGAAGTGCTTGGCTTGTGTCAAGGGACAAACACCAGAGAAGAAGGATTGCAAAAATAAAAGGTCACAGACCCTTGCATTACACTGAGAGGGAGGAAAAGCTGGTCCCAGATCGGTATCCTGCCATTTGAATGCTGGAACAGCACTTGTTCATTTTTGCATTGTGTGCACATTGCTGGGGATGCATTTTACTTGGTTCGCCACAGTGTCAGATACCATGGGGTGTGTGTCTGTTGTTTACTCACTATTGCAATTAAAAACTTCCTTAAGATCTCATTCTATGAGCCACTGCACAGCAAAAGTGAACATACAAGGAGCTGCTGGCGTAACACCATGGGAAAAGGTTTCCACATTTCAAAAAGTGAAAAATCAGTGATTTCTGCCTGGACAACTGAATCCTGTCTATGCCCGGGAAATTCCTGACCTATGGCAACCCTACCATAGGAGGAATTCAACATCACCCTCTTCTGGTGATTCCATCAGCCTGCCAGGTGGAATGAGCACCCTCATCTCCTTTCATGTACTCTTCTGGAGGTTCTCGTGACTCTCCAGAGTGGTTTTGAGGGAAGCATGGGGTGTGTGGGAGAAGAGCAGAGGAAGCCTCATTGCATTAGCAGGAGCCCATGCACTGGCTTCTGCTAGCAGACCAGGTTAGTTGAACCCTGAGCCATGTCCTGTTTGCTTTGCACCAGTGTCACAAGCCAAGCCAACTTCTTGCTGTGGCACACCAAGGGAAATAAGTGGCTGAACTTAAGGAGGAATGGTGTTCTAGGAATAGTAGCATGCTCTTTAGACCTAAAGCTGAGCCTACACTGAGCTTGAACTGAAAGCTAGGTCTACACCAGTATTTTATAGTCTTTCCCCACTTCCTAGCTCTGCATTTTGACCTTGGTCAATATATATATATTGAGTTTAGTCTAGGTATCTGGCTGAAGATGTAACTAGGCTTCCAACTTGGACAGCTTTAAACAGATGAGACAAATTCATGGAGGATAAAGCTATCATAGGCTACTAGTCATGATACCTGTACAATGTCAGTATGCCTCTAAATGCCAGTTGCTGGGAAAGATGTGCAAGAAAGGTTGTTGTGCTCATGTCCTGCTTGTGGGCTTCTCATAGACACCTACTTGGCCACTGTGGGAACAGACTGTTTGACAAAATGGGCTTTTGGCCTGTTCCCACAGGGTTCTTATCTTCTTATGATACCCGCCATCACAGCAAGTTGTATCTATACTGCTATGAGGTTGGAGAGTAAAGAATAGTGTTAGGCAAGCATGGCAATGACCATCTTTATATAGAACCTTCTACACCAAAGTCTTGCAAGATAAGTGAGATCTGGCAAGAGGGAAGAAAATGAGACTTCATTCCAGGCTGCCAATCCTCTCAGAGCTGAATGATGCTTAAGGGCCTCATTATATCATCACACTGACTGGTCCTCCCTGTCTACATCCAGCCCATTTCTCATGGCAATCACTATTGTGTGGAACTCTCATCAGCTGCATCCTCCACCCTGTTAGCATGGCTGGGGAAGAGAAAATGGTTTTGGTTTTTTTAATGACAGAAACATCCTTAGCAAAGAAGCAAGAGTCAGTGTTAAAAATAAAAGAAAACAAGACAGCTTGTTTCATCCAAACAGAGAGGTTATTAAAGAAGCTTGAATTAATCAGTGATCTGCCACTGCTCTGAAATGGAAAAGCAGGGCTGAGAACTGAGTGGGAAGAAAGTCACTTTCCCAGGTACACATTTACATTAAATTATTATTGAAGAGGTCATACTGTGCTCTGTTGTGGATGCAGATATGCTCATCAGCCCTCTGCTTCTTGGGAAACAGATGCATAGAAAACACTTCAGTTGGGGGTGTTGCCATTACCAATGATCTGAGTACAAGACACGCATATTGCCAAGCATGGAAGCATTCCCACCTGCCTCCACTTCAGCTCCCAGTAGAATGGCTGCAGATTCAAATCTCAAAGTGTTCAGAATAGCATGATTACGTCTGCCTGATGGATCATGTGACTCTACACAGTGCCTAGTAACAGATCCTTGACATTTATCCTTGATCAGAGTATCCATCCCAATGCCAGACCTCGGAAATCAGGGCAAAGGACTATGCCTCATGCAGTGTATGGGCTCTATACCAGGGATGGTGGCTCCAGAAGTTGTTGTCCCTTGCACGGTCAGATGCTGGGGCTGCTGGGAGTCCAGCAAGATCTGGAGGTCCACATGTTCCCTTCCCTGTTGCTTAGTTACCATGTCAATTAATTATCATACCATTACTGACCAACAGGAAACTAGAATGTAATTGGGTAACTTGTTCATAGTTTAGTCACAGATGAGCAGGTACAAATCTTAAAAGGTATATAGGTTTCAGTTCCTGTGCTTGCAAGCATGTTTTCCATAGTATTTATATATATAAAGTAATACAGTTTTTACAAGCTTATTTTGATGTGTGTACTGCCTTGACCAGTGTTGTCACATTTATTTCCCTTCTAAGCTAAGCTACTAATTCTTCTAATTCATATTATTATACAGACCTATATATTCAACACTCTGAACAGTTTGTACAAATTGCCTCCTTTTAAGTGAAAGATAACCCCACCCAAAGTCTCATCATACATTTCTTTGCATGTATGTAAATCTGTATAGAACTGCCATGAATTGAGCAGTTATAAAATGCAGAAGACATCATAGCTCAGTGGCAGAGTACAAGTTTTGCATGTGGGATGCCCAGGTTCAATCCCAGCATCTCCAGCTAAAAGGCCTTAAATAGCAGAGCTGTGAGTCTCAGCCTAAGATGCTGTCATTCAGAGTAGCATTTGTTGTGGTGGTTGTTTAGTCATGTCCGACTCTTTGTGACCCCATGGACCAGAGCACGCCAAGCACTTCTGTCTTCCACTGCCTCCCACAGTTTGGTCAAACTCATGCTGGTAGCTTCGAGAACACTGTCCAACCATCTCGTCCTCTGTCGTCCCCTTCTCCTTGTGCCCTCAGTTTTTCCCAACATCAGGGTCTTTTCCAGGGAGTCTTCTCTTCTCATGAGGTGGCCAAAGTATTGGAGTCTCAGCTTCAGGATCTGTCCTTCCAGTGAGCACTCAGGGCTGATTTCCTTCAGAATAGATAGGTTTGAGTAGCGTATACTGGGCTAAATGGACAGTCAGCTTCATGGGAAATATAGGAAGTTGCCTCAAACAGTGCCATACTATTTTGTCTATCTAACCTGGTAGTTTAGTTAGTATAGTGCAGCAATTCTTTTGGGTTTCAGGCAGAGTTCATTCTTTCCACCACGTCCTATTAAGCCATTCTCTCTTGATAGACCAAGTATCGAAACTGGGATCTTCTGTATACAAAGCTCTTACTCTACATTCCCCCTCCCTATACTCAAACAGACCACAGAGAGCAGAGTGACGTGACTTAGTTTAGCCACAAAGTCAGATCATGCATGTACCCAGAAGTATACAACGCCATATGCTAGCTTCATCTGTTTATGGGAGATGTTTCCATTTTCTGTCTCTGATCTAAGACACCAATACGAACACATGAAGATGAGATAAAACCTACATAAATGGAAATTAACATTTCCTATTTTTAAAAAATCATGTTAGTACAAAATTACTAAATGGTTACCATTGGCCCAAATAAAACTCAGGTCTAGCCATACTAATTGGTTTCTACACTGCTGCATACAAAGCCCTTCCAAATGGTTTTCAACATTACATTTTATTCACATATCACTAGAATAAACAAGAGGTCTGTTTAGTTGCTCTAGTTCATTGTAAGCATACTTATGAGCCTCTGCTGTTTGCATGCATGTGATACTCTAGTATGGGGGAGGGTTTCTATTTTCTTCTTACCTTCCTTGTTGATATGTTGGGGTACTGTCTTTGTTTCTCTGAGAATAGTAAGAACCAGAATGTTGACAGCAAGGGTTTACATTCCTGTTGTTTTTGCTTTGCGCTTACTGCTCACAAGCTCTGAAGATAATCCCACACCTGGAATAGAATTATTTATCCAGTAACTAGAGAGAATATTTCAGGGCTTGTGTATGTGCGGGCTTTTGCTGCTGCTTGTTCCTAATAATATCAATGCCGGCAGCAGAGTGAAATCTATAGCTGCACAGTCGGGGATTCGGAATTTCAGAACCTAATTTAAACAAATATACAATTTCCGGGTTTACTTATGTAACAGCAGTGTGGCTTCTGTGAAGCCACCATGGGGAGCATTGAGGATTATGAACGCCACTCTCTTTTAAAGGGCTGGCACGGCCAAGGGCTTGTGTTGTTTTAATGGGGTGCCTGGGGAGTCATTTAATTTGGTGCTGGGTGGGTTTATCTGCTGCAAGGAGTTTTTCCAGCATACAGACGGGGGGAAACAAAGATCCTCTTGCACTTGCTTCTGTGCTGTGCTTTGTGGCATGCAGGCAGCTAGTGTGCTGAACTTTGACACTGAAGTCTTAAATTCAATTCATTTGAAGTCAATTTTTGATACAGAGCTTCTCCATAACCTTGGACAAGGTTATTCTACCTCATGCGCCTGTTCCTTTCCTATGCACTTTTCTACCTACCCCATCAGATCAGCCAAAGGGCTTCATGTCTGAAGCACTGAGGGTCTTCACAAAGGTGTTGCATTCATTGTGGATGCAGTACTGTTGTCATATGGGCTCTGCAATGTCTGTTACATAGTAAGTGACATTTGGATTGTGCTACATTCAGGAACAGTATGAACTGTCCCATTAGCACAAAGCAGCAGCCCATTATCCAGATTCTACCCCTTCGTTGGCCTAGAGAAACCTTGCAACTGGTTTGTGTTTCAGCCCTATCAAGGAGTTGTATAAACCTTAATGCACATGCTGTGTTACCAACACCAGTGAAGAGTCTGACATCAGTCATTCTGATCCACCAGCAAATATGACACACAACTCCAATAAGGGGTGGGGAAGAAACCCGCAACCTTAACAGGATGTGAGATTTAAATTTCAAAAATTCAGTTTGTGGTGAAGCATGAAAATTCACTATATAAAAACTGTTTTGCCTAAGCCTATGCTTCAGTTGCAACCATTTTAACTCTCCTGCATTGCTTTGGTTTTAGTAAGGATGAGAAGTGGGGCCGAGTTACACTGAATTAGGTCAATGTTCCATCTAGCTCAGTAATGTTTATTATGACTGGCAGTGGCCTCCCATGGATAAAGCAGAGGGTTGTGTTTCTCCCAGCCCAGGTCTGTTATGCAGGATTCTGCTCTTTAAAATAAAATGGAAGTTAAACCTGAGACATTTTCTTATTTGTTTATTTAAATGTTTTCAGGCATAGCCCCCAAAGGTGGCTTACAGATAATCATAAAATATAGAATCCAACAAAATGCTATTTGAAGTTAACACAAAACCCAACAGGTTTAAAAACAGGATCTTGAAATTTCAATTCATGGGCCAAAACTATCCAATACAAATTTCATACAGTTCATTCCAAAGGTGGAATGGAACACTGAAAAGATTTCAAGGTACTGTACCCTTTTAAACACAAATGTTGTTTTAATGGCCATTAGCAGGCCAGTACTTTAGGTTACATCCATTAGATGCATTCATCTGTTACACAAGCACTGAGTACTGTTCTTCCCCAGTCTAGAGTTGGGAGTTGTCTCTAACTAATCAGAACAAGGGATTGCCATTTCACTCAGGAATAACTGTAGCAGAAACATGGGAGGTAGCATACAGGGAATAAAGGGGTGCTCCAGGGTGTTAGTTTCAGCCAGAGCTCAGATCTAGAAACCTTGGACACAGAACCACTTTTAGTATGGGTTAAATTCCTCTTCCTAACCCCATCCAGCCAATACACATATGGGAGAGACACATATAAGAGAACAAGTCTTATTTTGATTGCAGTTATCACAAATGTGTGCTTGCCAAATTCAGGATATAGGTATTTTCTTGGATTTTATAGCTTACATGGAAATGTAGCAAATTCACTCTTGCTCTCTCTCTCTGGGTTTGGTTCCACATGATCTTTACACATGAAGGTTGTTGGCTTAGTGTTTCTGGAAACCGATTGGCTGCCCAGCTTCACAGTATTTGCAAATAAGTGATTGAGATAAAGAGAACATACCTGATATTCCCAGCATGAATGTTCCACTCTTCGGATATTTGTCCCAGCACAAGCTTGACTCCAAAATTACGTATGTGATGCTCTTTCCAGGTGAGTCTGAATAGAGCTTATCTATTTATCTATCGAGGGCTGATAATTTTGAGATGAAAGCCATGCATGGGAATCAAGGCTGAAATTTCAGTCTGGTTTCTCAGATGAAGCTCAAAGGATCTCAACGGGCATGAAGCAGCATATATAATTACTATTGGGCTAGAGTTCATGGAGCTGGTTGTGCCTTTCTTCAAATTATTGTTTACGTAAATTCCCCACTGTGCTAAATATTGTATATATCCAGATCACTAGACTGAGATTATAACCTTAAGTCCCAAGTCACACTAATGTGTTTGGATGGGAACCTGTGGCTCAGAAAGATACAAGTAGTCATTCTGAGTCATGGAACTCTTTCTAGCGATGAGTTCTGTGATTTAATGAAATCTGTAGTAGTGAGTCCTCTCCATTATTTTCACGATAGGGCTCCTTGGTGCCAGATGGCACATCATCCCAGCCCTGGAGGAAAATAATGCCTATGTGTGTGGGTGCCTCTCTGTCCTAGACAATGCTTTTGGCAATTCCTTTTGGATAGCAGGAAAGTATGTAGCTGGAAACAGAAGATGCTCTGTAAACAGAAGGTCCCAAGTTCAATCCCCAGCATCTCCAGGCCAAGATAGGAGAAGACCCCTGACTGAAACCCTGGAAAGCTTCTGCCAATCAGTGCAGACGTACTGGGTGAGATGAACTAATGGTTTGACTTATACCCAGTTGGTTTTTGGTCCATCTGGCTCAATACTGGGTTTCAGGCAGATCCCACATGGGATGAGGGGGTGAAGATCTCTGGTGTAGCCCAAGGCACACATACCACTTCTTGTCTGCATCTCAAAGCATTTTCATTCTTTTCCATATAAAGGAAGCTGAATCACAGAGAAGGGAAGTAACTCACTCACAGAGTTATTTAGTTAGTCAGTGGCAAAACTGGAGATAGATTCCACCCCCTGCCCTCCACTTTGGCTGAAAATCACTATTCTTCCAAACCACTGTCTGCAGCTAAATGCTGTCATAACTTGCAATTTGCCCACAGTTATGCTTCCTCTTTTTCCCCAGACAATCTGACGTGTGTGAGGCAGAGATATGGGGTTGCGGGTGGGGGAGGAAAGAGAGAAGGCTCATCCGGTACACTTGTTGGATAAACAATATCTGAAACTGGGACAATAAGCGAGAATTAAGTCCATAATTCATGTGATTATGTTTGTTATCAGGGAAATGCCTTTTCACAGCTGGGTTTTATTCTTTCCCTCCAGCTCTCCTCCTCTTGAACCCCCCCTCCTCCCTCCAAATTTGGCAGGAAGCAATTATCGGAATACTGTACTTGGCCCTCCTAGCTATTTCTCAGATTTGTGAATACAATATTGCAGAAATATCATCCCTGTGCGTACATAAAGGGAAGGAGGAAGATGGGTGGGCCAAGAGGTCCTGGACACTGACATGTTTTAGATGTGCAACATTTCCATTCCCACTACTGGTACTGTGTATACAACATACCTTTAAAACATAGCACCTGGCACCCCCAAAGAATCATGGAGACTGTAGTTAAGGGTGCTGGGAATTATAACCCTCCCAGTAAGGGTGCTGGGAATTATAACAGCTCCCAGTATGGCATGCACACAGCCACTGGATATGGTCATACCAGTAGTTTTATTGTCCACCCGCAACACAGCTAGTTCTAATCCCCTGGAACTTTGGCAAGAAGGTAGGATTGTCCATTGCTGGCTCCAAAACTTGAAGAGGAGCTTTGAACAAGATTCCCTTAGTAGGGAGGGGGTCTCAGTGACACTGTGTCCTCCTTGCCACTTTCACCATGGCCCCCTTTGCCCTCTCCTTGTGAGTCCAATCTGCAGCATTGCCCAGAAGGAGAAACCACGACAAGTGAAGACTAACAGTCCTTCTTGCTCTTGATACTATTTGGACACTTAGAGAGGACAGCTGAGCAGGCAGCAATTTCAAGGAGGAGGAGCTGGGTAAGAGGGCACTGGGATCAACAGTACACCCCCCCCCCAGTAGGATATGGACCTAAGCAGGTACCAGGTGATGACAACCGCTGGTGCCAACTGTGTATTTCCGTCACCCTTCTCTTTTCCCTATTAGTTTTACTTATATTTATTGCTCACATTCAATGCTAACTAAGGGAAAACATTTAAGCATGCATACATGTCAATGAACAGTCATATGAAAATCAGCAAAGAGGGCCCAATCCAATCTAACAGAAGCACTTTGTTATATCATTAGTTTCAATTGGAGTAATAAACAAGTCTTTGCTGAATGGTAATTGAAATCAGTGGGACCCCCTACATGGTTATGTGGGGCTGGATTATGCCCACTGTTTCTATCTCTTTGTCTGTGGATGAAGCATTGGCACAGCCTGGATGAACTGCACGCTTTCTCTCAAGCCTTATAAAAAGAGGCAGACAAGTAACAAGCAAGGCAGTGAGTATATTTCATTTGCCTTATGGCTTGGGAAGAAAGCTCCTACCTATCTTGGCTGCTGCAGCAGCCATGCCTGGATCCTATTATCATGGCTGCCTTAACAGATGGGAGCAAATGACCATGCCATACTGTGACAGACAAGATGTATGTTCTCCTATGTATCCTAAGCTACACCTCCCTCTCCCCACCTCAATCGACTAGCAGTAGCTTTATGTGCTCATTTCTCCCTCATTCACTTGACTTACTCTGCATTTAGCTGTGTTAGGAATCACTTCTCAATTCTGTTCTGCTGGCTTTGCAGTGCAACTCACCTGGGACTAATTCATCTGCTCTGATTTCATTGGTTCTAGCCTACCAGCTGCCTTTGTAAACCCAAGTAGGGTTAAGTTGTGTGACATCCCCAAGGTCCAAAGTTTAGAGAGGTTGGGTTCAGATTGTTGTGTTTTTGTGGGTGGAATTTAATTGTATACCAGCAATTAAAGTTGATTTGGCACGTTTGTGAAACAAACCAGCTTCACAATAGACCCCGCCAAAAAGATGACTTTTTGAAGTAAGACGAGTAATGGGAAAATGCCCTGGAAAGTGCAGGATAACAATTGCTTGATGCAATGTTATAGAACTTCCCTGCAAACAAATCAGAATGAATGCTCTATAAACAGGTTGTCTGCAAGTGACCAGAGTCTTTACTCTGCTTCCTATGCTGGCACCCCAGGGGGTTACTGGTAAAACATATTTGATGGTGATCTAGTTAATCCAGCTTTACCACTGGAACTAAATGTGCTTAATACCATAAAATAGAGATTCTGCCACCACCTATAGCAGAGATTAAAACAATTAATGTGGGGAGCAGTTACTTTGGTTTAGAGATCTAGCTAGTAACTTTTCCAGCTTTCAGCCTCTAACTGGCCAACTCTCCCAAAATGTTGTCGGTGGTAGTAACTTGGTCAAAAAGACTACAGAATTAAATGTGGGTGAGATAATAAATACCATTGGCTCATAGCACACAAGTAAACCTGCCCAAGAAGTTAGGTTGATTATACAGCATAAACACAGAAATTGCAGTCAAGGAAATAAATGTATGTTTGGCAGAACAATCAAAACCCGAGCTGGGAAGCAGTAAGCCACCCAGTCTACAGGCCCCATTGCTATGCCAGCTCTCAGCTGGCAGAATAGTCTGGTGCCAGTTTTCATGTCCCTTCTGCTTTCTGCTGTGAGATTGTTATAGGTGCATTGCATATTGGAACCTGTAATTTAATACATGAAAATAATTGGGGAGGAATAGGGGGGAAAGGGTAAGGTTGGAGTTTTGGGAGCAGGGCAGAGTTTATATTTAGTTTCGTGTTTGAGTGAGTTGCTGGAACAAAGAAACTTCAAGCATTTGTCTCTGGCATTTTGGATTTCTTATAATGCAGCTCTCTAGCAAAGTTGAGCCGTTCTAGAGGCAGTGTCTTGTGCCCCAATGCAGAGCACAGGTCAAGGCAAATTCACACTTGTTCTAGCAAGACAATGCACATTTTGCTAATTTGCTTGTGTCTGGAAATACCAACCAAAGGTGCTACATGGTATCTGAAATATTTGCATTGGAGGCAATCTAACCAGTGTGGGCATAGAGTTACATGCAATATTATGCACTGTATTCCTAATTTTGCATGATAGCCTGTTGGTCAACATCCAGCATCTAACGTTCCTTGGCTGTGCCTGTACCTTTAATCCCATTATGTTATTTTATTTCTTGGCCTGCATTGCCTCTTGTATTATCCCTTTCCCCTTACATGCTGTTGCCTTTGGATCTTGCCCAATCCTAAATATATGTACCTACCTTACACCGAGTCTATAAATTGGTACCAGTAGCTCTCCATGGTTTCACCAGCACTTGTTGCCTGACCCTTTCACTCAGGCTGGTCCAATGTGCAGCCCAAGGGATGACTCAGTGCCTTTTGGCAACATCTGACACGCACACATACCTCACACTGCCTTCCCAAAGTCAGGTAAACAAGGCGCTGGGTTTTGGGGAGGGAGGGCTCTAGGACCCTGCCAGAGCCTTGTGCCTGCTGGCTATGGGAAAGCAGTGTGAGGGTTAGGGGGTGTCATATTTTGACCTTGCACCCCACCCCCATGCAAGGCAATGTGTGGCCCACAGGTTCCATGTTCAAGTACACTTTCAGCCCAATTGGTATGAAAAGTTAGATCGCCAGACTTTAACTAAAGATGTCAGGGATTGAACCTAGACCTGCTACATGGAAAGCATATGCTCTACCACTGAGCTATAGACCCTTCTGCCTATCTCCCTCGCCACCCATCAGCTAAGCCCTTTCTATCCATTTGAGCCACTAACAAGCCAGAGTGCACGGGAACAGATAGTGTGGTTTGATAAATAGGGGGATGGGTTGAGGCTGGTTCAATAGGATTGCTCATAGATATATATTTTTTAGCCGAAATCATTGAAGCTTGTAAGATCTGCCCTTTTGGTGACCCTTGTTACAATATATGGAATTCTAGGGAATTTGTGACAGGCTGGTGACATATAACTGTGGTCAGTAGGGTGAAACAGTGCCTCCCCCTGTTCTTTGCAAGCCCATAATGAATCTTGCTTTGACATTGCAAAGTTGTTGAGGCAGAAGTATCATCTGCACTCAGAGAAACCAACCCCACCACCTCTACCTTGATACAGATATGTGATCTATCTATCTTGAGACCCTCGATGTTGCTTCTTTTCTACCTCCTGGTGGTTTGCTTTCCTTCAGTTTACTTTTTACATTGATATTACCACATGTTTCCTTCCCTGCTGACGTTTTCCAAAATCTTGGCTTTTAACTAAGGCAAGACTGCAGGGAAAACGTAAGAGCTCTTCTATGCATTCATTAACTTCACTAACAAAACAGCAATTCTATATACCCAGGGAGCAAGTCCCATTGGGTGGCAGTTACTTCTAGCCAGACATGGATAGGACTACACTGTAGATTTCTAGGCATTCCCACTGAAATTCCAAGTTTAGATTAGAACAAAAATGCAAGGAAACTTATTTCTTCATATATGAGAATGTAAAATAGCTTGGAGTTCTTGAGACTTTTATGTCATTTTCAGGAAGCCTGAACACCAGCAATCCCTTTAGGGGCAATATTTGGCTGCAGGTCCTGTTTGTAGATTTGAGGTGCCATTTTCAATTAATGCAAATATGAAAATACCCTTTTTAAAACAGGTTTTATTTTCAACATGGATAAGATGGTGGGGACTTTGAATGTGATAGCGATTGGGGGACTTTTAGAATAAGAATGGCTATATGTAGGCTTTGGGAAATGACCCTATGTCTTAAATTCTCCTTTTGGATTTGCTTCTGAACAAACTCGCTTAGGGTTGCCCTGCACATGTGCTTTCTCTCTCTGATGAATCCTTACACATTTGTTTTCCAAGCATAGGTGATATGTGAAGGACAATCTAAAAAGCACCCAATTATCAAATATACTGGGATTAGTCTTAGAATGCCAGTTCTCAATTAGGTCATTGTCATACTGTGTCTGTGCTGATCACAGTTTATAACATTGGAGGCAAATCTGTGGCCAGCCTTCCAGATGTTTGGACTCCCAGCTGCCATCAGCCCCAGTCATCATGGCCAAGAACATCTGGAGAGCTACAGGTTCCTCCCATCTGAGTCACAACAGGTTCCATACTGCTGCCTTACAAGCTTCAAATTCACCTTCATGATTCCTTAGTTTGCTGTTGTGTTTTGAAAATTTTAACTCAAAGTGAAGTGATGGCTGCTATGACAAAGTCACCATAACATCATTATTGGGTCCCTGTGATTGATTGTTTTAATATCATGACGGGTCATGTATGTGTGATGAATGGAAAGCCCATCACTCCTAACTCAACCCAAATTCTCAAGAGTATAATGAGCTGTAACTAAAAAAGGGGGCGGGGGCAATTAAGCCTGCTTGTAAATGGTTTAGAACATGTAGAACAATTAAGTGTCATACAATCATAAGGTTTGGAAATATGTTCAAATGTCATCTGTAGGAAAAAGGCTGCAAAGGCTTTCCTGATAGATGGCCTTACAGCCTCGGCATAAAAATATTTAATGAAGGAGAGTCCACCAGCTTCCTAGCATTCTGTTCCACTGCTAAACAGTTCATACCATACCACCTGGACCTTATTTGGAGCACCAGTTTGGAGAAGGCTGATATAAGAGGTTCAGGGATTGGAGTCACCTATCATAAGGGGACTAGGAAGAAACCCAGCAGTAGGAGCTTCCAAAGGAATAAAGGGATTTACCAATAAATTACACCCTAGAAAGTGAAATGTATCCTATTTTCCCAAAGAAAGCAAACTCTAGTTTAATGAAGCGTGCACAGCTAAAGCACATCTAAATGTTTCTCTTGTTCCCGTTGTTATTTTTGCAAGAGATTTTCTAATTGTCTGCATACAAGACTGATGGTAGTCCATAGCATCTGTCTACTACTAACAGCAAAAATGAGAGAAAAGACTAATCATGCCTCCTGCCATCACATGGAGATTAAATGACACTTCTATAACTCCCCCCCTCCTTTCAAACACCCGCTCCCGCTTTTCCTTCAATGAGAATCACAGGCATTTGAATAATAATACTATGGTCTCCATTAAGATGACAGTGGCGAAAAAATCAGCTCAAACCCTGTGATTATGCCTTCAATCTAATAATTATTTAAATACCAGATAACGCCTTTCAGACTAATTGAGGCCTTTCAGCTGCCTGCATTCGATTGCACTGCTGCATTTACTCCCTCTCAACTTCCTTTACCAAATGGGTCCAAATTGCTTTTAAAATTGCATTTATAGGCTACATAAATTACGCTGCTCTCTTCTTCCCCCATAAGCCACCCCACAGAGTGGACAGGCAGTATAAATGATTTGAGTTAACTTGCTTGTATTATCCTTGTTTACACAATAAGACAAACGGAGAGTGAGAGCATGTTAGGGTGCCGTAGTGTAGGAAATTTGCAGTGGGCTAAGACATGTGGAAGCTGAATTCAGGCTTAGGAGGAAGACGCAGTAACCTAATCCTGCACATGGCTGTTCAGTAGTACCTCCCATTGAGTTCAGTGGGGCTTATTTCAGGATAGGTAGGTGTAGGGGTGCAGATCAAGAGCTAAAACTCTTCTGGATCTAAAGCTTTTATGCAGCTACTGCCTTTTTATCAGAATATGGAAATAGCTATTTGCTTTTATGATGGAGTATCTATTTATTCTTTTTTGGCCACCTTGCATATTTATAGTTAAAGAAAGATGAGGTTGAATTTTGCTAATATATCAGTAAGTGAAAATTAAAGAGATTAGGTTTGTTTCCCGAAAGAAGAATTTGTGAAATCCTCTATGATCAAATGGGCACAAGATGTGGGTCATAATATTGATTTGAATCTGTGGGAACAATTGTGGAAAATAAATTTAAAATTCATTGCTGGTTTTTAAGGAGAACTCCTTAAAAATGATCCACAGGCGGTACTTGACACCAAGCAAACTAGCCAAAAAGTCTAGATCCAAAAGTGACTTATGTTGGAAGTGCAAACAAACAACCAGCATATTTTACCATTCATGGTGGTCTTGTAGAATAATAAAATAATTTTGGGAGGTGGTGTATAATGAACTTAAAACATTTAAAAGAACATTTTCCCCAAACCCAGAAGCTTTCCTTCTGGGAATAATGACAACAGAAGACTCGTTGCAGCTTTCCCTAATCTGGTTCCTCCCAGATGCTTGGACTACAAATCTCACCATTCCTGAACATTGATCAATGATAGGAGTTAAGAGTCCAACAGCATCTAGAGGGCCACAGCCTCTCTATCCCTGGTATACAGTCATATTTTTTTGCTACACCCTAGAAGAGCAGAGTAAGAGCAAATGTCCTACCATGTATTTTTCCTATAGTGTCTACGTGTCTGTCTGTCTGTCTGTCTGTCTGTCTCTCTCTCTCTCTCTCTCTCTCTCTCTCTCACACACACACACACACACACACACACACACACACATGAACACATACACACACTCTCTCTCTCTTACTCCTTGGTATCTGCTTTCACGCTGTGCTGTCATTTTGCCATTTTATCAGAGAACAAAGCTACTTAGATACTTTGGTTCTCTGTTCCAGTCAGTGGTGTTTATTACAGGTTATCATGCTCCTTTTGTACACTTGAAAAGCAGTTAGCAGCCTCAAGTGTCTTCCTTACAGCAGGAGCACCTGAGCCACTTGATTTTGCCCTTTGGAAATGATCTTACTCCTGTAAGAAGGAGGGAGAGTTTTATTTTGTAAAACTTCACTTGGGAAATTAATGAGAGGAAATATGTGAGTGAGGTTGAGCTGAAAGGTGAGCTGGTAACCTTGCGTTCCAGTCCCATTCTGTTTCCACTCTTTAATTCATGTTCGCCTCACAGTAACTCTCCAGCTCCACTGCTGCAATCTTCCTCCTCATAATAGGAACTGTTATTTGCCTTTCATTAACACTGAGACAGGTACAATGGCTGCAAATGAAAAGGCCTCCAAGAAGAGAAGGAGTCATCACTTAGCTGAACTGGCTGCCTGTTATAATTGCCCTTTCCCTCACCTCCCCCCTCCTCCATCGTGTCACTGTACCCCAGGAGAGTCTTAGTTACTTTTGAAAAAAACTTGTATCTTCAGCTTCCTTGTTTGGAAGAAATGTTAGCAAACTTAAAGTGAAACTGTTCTATGGTGCTTGCCTATCCACCCTGATCAGCTCTTGATTTTGATGTGGCTTGCATGCAGCATCTCTGCCAAACTAAGCAGTTGGCTCCTTATCTCTCTCACCCGGACCTAGCCACCGTGATCCACGCGACGGTCACCTCCAGACTGGATTATTGTAACTTGCTCTACGTGGGGCTGCCCCTGAGACTGACCCAGAAACTCCAGCGGGTGCAGAATGCCGTGGCGAGACTCCTTATGGGATCTTCGCTGTGTGATCACATTCATCCGGTACTATACCAGCTGCACTGGCTCCCGGTGGAGTACAGGATCAGGTTTAAGGTGCTGGTTTTAACCTTTAAAGCCCTATACGGCCTAGGACCCTCGTACCTACGGGACCGCCTCTCCTGGTATGCCCCACAGAGGAACTTACAGTCTGCAAATAAAAACATCCTGAAGATCCCAGGCCACAGAGAGGTTAGGCTGGCCTCAACTAGAGCCAGGGCTTTCTCGGCCGCAGCTCCAATCTGGTGGAACGCTCTGTCACAAGAGACTAGGGCCCTGCGGGACCTGACATCTTTCCGCAGGGCCTGCAAGACAGAGCTGTTCCACCAAGCCTTTGGTCAGGGCGCAGCCTGACGCCCTCCTCTGGCAATCTGCACAGAATTTTGCTTAATGGTTGCCACCAATTTGATTTTAATTAACTTTTATAATGAAATGTTTTTAGAACATTGGATTATTTTGACTGTTGTTAGCCGCCCTGAGCCCAGCTTCGGCTGGGGAGGGTGGGATATAAATAAAATTTATTATTATTATTATTATTATTATTATTATTATTATTATTATTATTATCTTAAATTATTTTACACTTTTTCTTTGACCCAATAGGGAACCCTTTTCTAAGATCCTAAGTGTTAGCAACTACACATGCAGAGAGACACACACACCCTTGGGTAGTTGGCTAACATTGAATTAACCCTTCAGTTGCACACTGAATGACATTTGCCGCTGCACTTCCAAGAACGTACGGGAAGCTTGCTGAATCAAACCAGTGGCCCACCTAGCCCAGCATCCTGATCTCACCATGGCCATCCAGAGCCCTATGGGAAGCCCATAAGTAGGACTTGAATACAACACCATTCTCCCCTCCTGTGATTTCCAGCAGCTGGTATTTAGAAGCATGCTATCTTTGACACTGGAAGTAGGACATGGCCAACCAGCCAGCCATACCTTACCAGCCCTATTGCAAGGATATTAACAGTCCAGTAGAACTGGCTCAGCAAATTAGTACCTTAGCCAAACCACAGTGAACTACCTTCTATAATTTAGGACCTATAATCCAGATAGTGGAGCATCACCATAAGGTTTCTCAGTAGAAGAAACAGAGCCCAGACTTTCTTTTTACTAAGAAAAGTGTGTTTTGTTAGAAGAAAAGCAAAAGAAGCATCAGTTTATGAGTTGGAGCAAATGGAGAAGAGGGTGGGTTGTAAAGGGGGGGGGAGAAGATGAGCTGAAGTAGCAGAGAGAGAAACAGGGCTTGTTTCTTATCCTTAGTCCTCTGAGGAAAATGGAGGAAAAGGAGTTTTCAATGGTAGATTAAATTCAAAGAGTGGGAACATCAGATGTTCCCAAGCCACAGTGGGGTTTCTATTGGACAGAAGTTTGGGGTAATAGGGCACAAAGGCAGGCACCCAACTGTGAGTTTCAAGAGTCAGTGAGACAGAGTGTCTGCCAGCAAGACTGCTCTCAAAGGCACACAAAATGCAGAGGCTCAAAGGCAGTTGTACTTTAAAGAAAACAAAAGACCAGGGTGTCAACTGAAAAGGGGCCAGAGATTCCAAGACAGTGATTCCAAGACTACTTTTTCAAAAGGAGGCTGTAGATGGGTGAACTCGTACTAGGCAGAAAAATCCAGCCGTGCATGGGACTCAGTGTTGTCAGAGAGTGGCAGAGTATTTCCCTAATCCCAAGCCTGATGCTTACTGCTGATCATGCACATGCATGATTTAGTGTTATGCCTGAATATGGTGATTGTTGCTTGCCAAGGCCACTCAATGAAATCATGCTTGAGCTGAAATTAGAGCATGGGATGTCTAGTACATAACTTGTGTTCTTAACCACAGGTTGCTCCAACTGTTTGCAAATTTATTCAGCAATTCCTCTTGTGTAAAATAAAATTCTACCCTCCTACACTGTTCACTTGCATTAAGCCTCAAAGGATTTCTTTGTCTACTGGGGTCTTAGTGTCAGACGGAGGTTCAACTTACTGGTTACAGTAAGGTTTTGGCAATGGAAGAAAATCTGTAGGCTCTTTCATTGTCAGAGATATCTATAAAGGTGTTGAATGAACCTCTGCAGATTAATCTCAACATCACTAAACATTAACTTCATGAGCCCTTTACATCTGGCATCGTTTTATGACATACAGTATTTAATAACAGAAGCAGAATTAATTCTAGTGCAGGAGAGAATCTCTTTGCTGGACTACACAGCTTATATATGTTTGTGAAAGCTGACAAGAACATCTGCTTTAAAAAAAAACAACTCAACGAAATGCAAAGGAATGATAATATGTATATTATTGTGAAACCTGGAGCTCAGATGCAGGTTCCTTAAGCTAGTGTTTTCAGATAGCATGCTAGAAGAATGTGATGTCTTTAGGAATTCTGCAAATTGTGGTATTTATATTTTCAGCAGCAGTTGAGTTGATCATACTCACTTGTGGATTTCAGCCTTGTAAGTTCAGAAAGTGGTATATTGATTTAAAAGTGAGTGAACTGAAAGGGAAAAGGCTTGATTAAATTACATAGCCAAGCAATCCAGAAGAATTTTCTGAAATCTACTAAATCTCTACGGAAACAGTATATGATAATATTACTCAGCTATCCCTCTAGAACTTTAAAGTATTTAAAGCATTTCAAAAGGCAATTTTAGGCACACTTACCACAAAGGTGGGTCACTTATTATTTGCATATTGCAGAAAGAAAATGAGACTGAGTGAATGGTGGTTTAATTTGTGGGTGTGTTTTTTTGAATCAACGATTTCTTCATTCCCAGCACTACAACATCACACTAGTTCTCTACTCTTCAAGTCTTGTTAGAAAGGACAGGAGAGACCAAGTGGAACAAGTGGGGGGGGGGAGTATTAATATTCCATTTCCATGCAAACATCTAACACTTTAGTACAGAGTTTGCCCGGGTCTGGTGTCAGCTGCCAAGGCCCATGATGATGTCTGCCCTAGACTTCCTGAACTGGGCAGATGGGTTTGGGAAGCCACCATTTTAAATCTTTAAGGTCTTGTTGTCAGAGTGGGCAGCCCAGTTCCTCCATACACACTGCCCAGGCTTGTACTCCAGGGAAGTCATTTTGGTGCTGCTAACACAGCAGTTTGACTTCACCCCTGGAGGCATACTCCATTGTCTCTCAAGACAGATGGCTGCCAACAATCCCAAAGTGCATGACATAGTATCACTGCAAGGAGTTGTGGGAAATTTAAAATAGTGGCCTCCCAGCCATCTGTCACTACCGCCAGGTAAGCCTGCAGTAGGGGTGACACAAAAGCTTTCCCAAGAACCTCCTTGTCCCTGGTTTTGCCCATGCGTCCAGAAACCCTATGGCTAGTTCTCACTGAGATGGCAAGATATTCTTGCCTAGCTTTCTTCCTGAAATGTTATTTTTGTTTGTGCCTTAAGTCATATAGGCCTACACCTACAACCTGAAATTATACAACCCAAACATAGGTTTATTTACCTCAGTGTGGACTAGGCCTCTGTGACAGCCGATTGAAGAGTTGGACAAATCCGTGATACCATCCTTCCAACTTTATTTGTTCTCAGACTAATAGGAAACACACATCTTCACTACCACTTCCTTAAATGACCTAATTTACTCGCTGCTTCCCGAAAGTTGACTGTCTCTCCTTTACACTGCTTCTTAACCTACTTTGCATCAGAACTGCTAAGTCATGAAAATCAGGTTATTACAGAAGGCAATTTTTATCTTGAAGCACTAAAACCTGTATTGTGGCTTCCTGTATTGTACCTTCAGTTCATCTCTGCTGTGTTTTTAGCCTGAGGGGCAGCTTAAAGCTACAGGTTTGAATGAGGCTTATTTGGTTCTGCAAGGAGCAATCAGATTCCGGTTGGGTTGACTCACTCCATCTTTCTAAGGAGGCTAAATAAAGTAACTAGTGCACTTCTAAAGGGGCCCATCTGTATCAGGCATTCTGTTGTGCTTAATATCTAAACTGAAGGGTCAAAAGGCTCAAATCCCACATTATTAAAAACCATGAAGAAGAAGAAGAAGAAGAAGAGTTTGGATTTGATATCCCGCCTTTCACTCCCCTTCAGGAGTCTCAAAGCGGCTAACATTCTCCTTTCCCTTCCTCCCCCACAACAAACACTCTGTGAGGTGAGTGGGGCTGAGAGACTTCACAGAAGTGTGACTGGCCCAAGGTCACCCAGCAGCTGCATGTGGAGGAGCAGAGACACGAACCCGGTTTCCCAGATTACGTGACTACCGTTCTTAACCACTACACCACACTGGCTCTCATAACTTACAGCTAGAAAATATACAGTGTATTTCTTAGAAGGATAAAGCCTTTATGGCTTTTAATCTAGAAAACAAGGTAACTGAATGTAAAAGTGTAGAGACAATGAATATACACTCCCCCCTTCTTCTATATAATGTTAGAATTTGGGAACTCTTTGTCTGAATATGCGAGGACTTAAAACATAGATGGGGTCTTCTCAGAGTCTTTTCACGTTTTAATGTCATATCAGTATGGCTAATTAATTTATGGGATTCACAGCTACAGTGATATGATGGTCACTAACTTAAATCCTTTTTTTGAAAAAACAAAGAAACTAGATGTCTAACTCATGGCAGATTAGCTTTCTCATAATACTAGAACCCAAGATCATTCAGGGAAGCTGATAACAAGTAATTCACACAGCACACAGATAAACTACAGCATTTGCTTCCACAAGATGTACTGGAAGTAATGAATGGATAAGTCTATCAATAGCTATTAGTAATAATAGTTATTTTGTCCAGTATCAGAGGCTTCTTAATATCAGTTGCTCGAGACAGAGCTATTGTCCTTATGCCCTGCTTATAGGCTTCCCAGAGGCATCTGGTTGGCTGTTGTAGGAAACTGGATGCTGGGTTAGATAGGCCTTTGGCCTGATCCATCAAGGCTCATCTTATGTTCCTTTGTAAGGACTATTGAGGATGACAGCTAAATGGAACATCCATATACAGCCCCAGTATACCTCTAAGCACCAGATAATGGACACAAATGACAGGGGTGGTCATCATTTTCATGTCTTGATTTTGTGGTTCCAAAGATATCTGTTGTCCCCTGTTGGCTATAGAAAGCTGGATGAGCAGAGCTCTCTGGTGAGATTTAACTGTGATTCCTGCATTTCAGGGGGTTAGACTAGATGACTACAGTTCTATAAGTCTATGATTCTATGATTCTAAGAATAATGTTTCATTTTAGTGAATAGTTAGAGATTTTCTGCAAGAGGAGAAAGGCCTGTTGTATTTTTTAATCGGCACCAACCTTCCTCTCCCTTTGTACCACCACATGCCTATTGACTGGCTCTCCCACCCTCAGAAAAGAAGAACCAGGACTGCCTGAGTTACAGCAGCAAAAATTGTGCTCCTCCTTTGAAGTTTAAATGTTATTTTTGGCTCCTGAAACGGAAAAGCATATTTTATGGAATCCAACAGTTTGACATGCAGCAAAATATGACCGAATGGGATGCTCCTGTCCAGGGTTCCAGTCCAACCAGGCATGCCCTCTATATTCCCCCTGTCTACTGCATACCCTCCAACATTTCTCCAATGAAATTAGGGGTGTCCTATTCCAGAATGATAATTTTACTATTTATACCCCACACCTCTTACTGGGTTGTCCAAGCCACTCTGGGCAGCTTCTAACATATATGAAAACATAATAAAACATTAAACTTTTTTTTTAAAAAAAAACCCTTCCCTATACAGGGTTGCCTTCATACAGCTTGGGGGTTGGATAACTCCATACCCTCCAACATTTCTCCAATGAAAATAGGGGCATCCTAAGGAAAAGCGGGACATTCTGGGATCAAATCAGAAACTAGGATGGCTTCTCTAAATCAGGCACATCCCTGGAAAATAGGGCTACTTGGAGGGTCTGCTACTGGTTTTCAATTTCTCTAGAGCAATCAGTAAGCATGTCAGGGCCACTGAGCACACTCAGTCGTAATTAGGCTGTTCTGGAGTTATTGTACCTTAGGATTCCCCCCTCCCATTTTATGTACTTCTGCAATCCTGGAGGTACCTCCAAACATGGTGATACCTTCCTGTTGTGTGGGTTTAAATTCAATAAAAACAGAGATATTTATATACTGTAACTGATGGCACTAAGAGAACTTTTAGTACGTATGTATATGTATATATTCTTAGCAAGTATTTCCTCACCTGTAAAATACACTGCACATAGGATTTAGAATCTGAGGAAACATAATTCTGGGTAATTTACTTAAAAGGGGGGGACAGTGGGGGAGAAAAAAAGAACTGCTTTGTTTGGATGAAATATTATATGTATTGAGGACTCCTGGATTTATGGTGGCAATAATTATAGAACAAAAGCTTCTCATTTCTTATGCTCTCTGTCCATACAATTCAGTGTAGCCAGAACTTACTTTATTCCATTAAAAAAGGAGCCCTCAAATTGTATTGGAACTGGCACTTGGATAACAAGCTTTTTGGAGCAGTTTGGTTAAAGCGTTTTCACAGGATTAAGTTAAAAGAAGTTCTGGTTCTCACTTAGCAGAAATCATCCTGTAAATAGCATTGTGTAGCTGTATTCCACAGTGTTTCAGGTAAGTAGGGAGTTCTTAGGTGAAAAGGGGATTATGAAGCATAAAGCATTTTGTCTCTCTCTTTTTTCATCCTCATGGTGTAGCTTGAGGAAGGGGGTGGTTATTTCAGAGAAGGAAAACACACAGAGACAGCTGGCTTGTAATAACTTCATATCCCGGAAGGGTGGATAAAAGGCTCTCTGATGTAAGCCTGCATCACATAACCAGTGCTTTTCTAAGGCAAGCCTCCTATTTCCTAAGGAAATCCCAACCTTATGACTCCTAATTCTACTTGACAGTTGCCTGTGTTTGAATGAAAGGGAAGGAGAGGCAGGTGGGCAGCAGAAAGGATCTCTTAAAGGTCCAGCCCTTTGCCAAACAGCTTGCTTATTTCAGTCCACACAGTGTTAGTTCTATTAACTCATACAACCATCTAGGCACATCATTGCTGATTGAAAAGTGTATTACTATTACTACCGTTATTATTTTCTTACCCACATATCACCATATGTTTCTGGGACAGGTTGCAACAATATAAAAATCTGATATTACTTATTTATTAATTAAATTTATGCCCTGCTTTTCCTCCCAAAGGATCATTTTAAAAATCAATTACAAAGGCACTCTGGTAAAGAGGCCCATCTTCAGCATATGATGAAAGCTCTACAGTGAAGGTAGCATACATAGTGTATCTCCACCACCAGCCTGTTTCAAACAAGCCAATGATTTGCAGCACCTGGATTTAAGCATTACTTGGCAAACACTGGCAAAAAGCTTGTTACCAGGCTGAAACCATCCTAAAACTGATTTGATGGGAGTAGATGTGTGGGCATGCAGCAGAGGCAGAAGGACTTGCATAGGCAGCATTTTCAAAGCAAGCGCCACTAGCAGAGCTCACAAAGTGCACAAAGCATACAAGAACAATGGAATAAATTACTTCAACATCTTTTCTTCCAAAGCACTGTGATTGGGCAGCTCTGATGAAATCAGTCCCTCTGATTAGGAGCTAGACCTGTAGTCACAAAAGACCTCCTACACTCCCTATTCTGATGTTTTCTTTGTATGACAAGCTTGCAGAGAAATGCCCCCAGATTAGTATGGAGCTCCTCCCTTCAGTTTGGGCATTTTGAAGAGATTTTTCTTCAGCTCAGACAAGTGCTGAATCTGTCCCCAAAAAAATCCCCTGCTTTGGGCTCACCCACACTTCCATTTGCTCTGCCGCTTTCTTGCAGGAAACCCCACTCTTTACCACTGAATCGGAACAAATGATGATTGGCTTTCCATAGATTGCCATTTGTTCCAATTCAGCAGTAAAGAGCATGTTTTCCAGGAAAAAGCTGCAGGGCAAATGTAAAACCATTCAGACCCATGCCTAGAAAGTGCAGGAAAACCAGAAAACCACTCAGACCCATGCTTTCTAGGCACTGGACAAAGAGAAGTGTGGACGAACCCTATGGGGATTTGTCCAAATCCAAAACACATCCCTATTAATGTAGAATCTTGATTCAGAGCAGGAGATGGCCAGAAGAAAGAGAGAAGGGAGGGCTCACCAAACATCATCTCCAGCCCTAGGTTGAATTTCCCTGTGGATCCACAATAGAAAAAAAGGTGCCTCATCCTTGATGTATATGCATCTTTAAATGCACATGCTCCAAAAGTCTGATTAGCCCCCCTTTCCAATAGGCATCAATATGTGTGCTAAAAGATGAAAATATTACTTCCGTCCCTCACATATCTGCTGCACAAACACTGGCATAATACTGATGCTTCCAATCACAACATATAGCATGGCCCCTCCTTTAGGTTACCTGAAATAGATGCTTTGAGCACTGTGTACACCAAAATCCAAGGGCTTCAGTGTGGTAAGTGGATGTCCAAAACTACTTGAATGAGAGCCACAGCAATTGCAGACTTTGTGTAAACAGCACTTTGCCTTGTCTGAGTCCATTGAGTGCTTTTGTTGGAAAGGAGAATTGCAGCTGCTGAACTCGACCCCCTTGCAATGAATGTTCTTTCAGACAGGTACTATGCACAGCTGATGGGCAGCGTACAGATCAAAAAAGGGACAGAAGCCGGTATTGAAAAGAGCATACAGCTGCTGCCTGCCAGAACCAATCAAAGGCTGCCCTGCTGTGATAACAAAGAGCAGGGGTTGAGCTGCTCCTAGTCAGGGTGAGTGTCAGCTAGCTGAAAAGAGAGGAGGTGGCAGAATTGGGAGATTCCACAAGGCTTCAACGCAGTGTTCAATGCTACGCAGGTTGTCACTGACAGAAACCCTAGGATACTGTTTACAAGAGGAGCAAATAGCTTTCAAACAAAGCACTTCACTCATATCTGACTAGCGGCAGGAAAACCTTTCTTTTTACAGAGGCTCCTTCAGTATCTCTCAGAAGTTCATCCCCAACATTTGATTTAAGCTCCCTGACTTGCCTGGTTCAGTGTTATTCAGTCTTATGTTTCTGAAGCATTAAAGACAGAAAAAGCAAATAAGAACAGGGGAGTATATTAAGGAGCTTAAAACACACACACCCTAGTGGTGTCAGCTCAACTATTGGACTGGATTTGATTGATTATATTTCTGTGCCACTTTTCATTCAAATGAATCCCAAAGTGGCTTACAAACAATAAATAACAATAATGTGATAGAACATAATAGAACATCACAAATACAGCATATATCATATGGAATAATTGGATGAAGCCATGAAAGGGGTGCCCCAGTGATGCATAGTGACAAAATACTTTATGCTTGTTCTAGATGGACAATTCACCTGGCCTAGGGAGTGATGCGATGGTCAGGGAATGTCAGATAGCAACCGGACACAGTCTGCAACTGCTTTCAGTTTAAGCACAGCTATTATCAAAGGTGGGGCAGTAAAGTGGGAGAGAGGCAAGAAAAGAATGAGCATGGTAAGAGGGGAAAGGCTTTGGTTTTGTTGAGAGGCAACTTCAGTGCTTCTTTCCACGTGGCCCATTTATGGGAAAGGAGCGGAATGTGAAAGGTCCCATATTCAGGTTCAAGCATCTCCAATTGAAAGAGCCCAGGCAGGATGGCAAGGAAAGATGCCTACCTGATAACCTGAAAAGCTAATTCCAGGAAGAGTAGATGGTACCAAGCTGTGTCAACCAATGCTGTGTCTTGAAAGAAGCAGCTTCATTACATAATGTCTGTATGATTGTGTCTGTGTGGGAGAAGGCCAAAGAAAATATGTAGCGGCAGCCATGGGGAGAGTAAAGGTTACATGGTTATCTTCTAGGTAACTTTACTTCAGCTGAACCTAGTATCTAAAGAAATATGGTGCTCAGATGCATGGCTTGTTCAATCCATGCTCTTACCAACTAGACATTTTCAATAGATGTGCAAACTTTGCACTTCTTCTTCTGCAGAAAATGATATGCCAAATAATAATTTTGCACCAGTCTTCTTGATCAAGACAGTTCTCTCCTCACTTCTTGCTTTGCACAATGAACAGACATGAAAATGCTCTGGTATCGCTAATAGCCCAAGGCCCTGTCTGCACTTTCCCCTGCTGCCCCTCCATGCAAGAGGAGAGACATGGCAACACATTGTACCTTACAAAGCAGATATTCCCCACGAACATCACTTTCCACCTCAGAGCAGACCCCCAGTGGTATCTATGAAGTGAACCATCAGGCATTCACTAAGGTTATAAATGAAAGCTCACACTGCAGTAAGTTGAATTCATGTCTCCTGGGACTCTTTGTCTTCAGCCAGGGGTCAAAATTCCCAGCATGGTTGCATATTGGTGAGTGGCTGAGGCCACTCGATGCAGATTATGCAAGCAGGCATGGAGCCAGCCCTCTGTGGGCTTGCCAATTACAGAAGGTGCAGACACAGCCTAAGGCACCACAATGCCTGTGCATGTGAGGAATGTAGAAACAAACAGGAGGTGCTGCAGACATGTAAGCCATCTCTTCCTGATATTTCTTTCTCTTTAATTACATTGTAACCCACATGGATTTCACAGAGAGGAAACCCTTCTTATTCACCTGTCAATTCAACACCTTGTCATAAGCCCCCCTCCCAGCCAAGGTTCTTAGATCTGATGCCTGGGTAGGTGAACTGTCTGCAAAATACTTGTCTTTGGGCTGAGATTGATTATTCCCTCCTGCAGCTGAACGAACTCATGACTCAGAGCATATTATGAGCAGTTAAACTGCGTAACAATTAATGCACAGAGGCGGAACAGAGTGCTAAAGCCTGCAGTGTTTACCCAAATGGGAACACTGTTCATGGGTTTAGAGATGTCCTCTTTTGATCTCAAGGAGTTTTAGTGAGTGGGTAGAGGAGTGTTTAAATTCTTTCTACATGATATTTTAGGTCTAATCTCCCCTCTTCTGTTTTTTTTCCTCTTTTTTCTATAGAATCATGTGAGAAACACTGCTGTGGCAAGAGAGACACACAGGGAGTTTTGAGGTTCACACTCCCTTTCCTCCTCACTCTCCACCACAGAATGGAACAGAGAAAGATCTGGCCTCGGATATGGGACTCCGAAGACTCATCGGTGGCCTTGGTGTTTCTTTGCCTGGTTTTATTTTCATGGAATGCCACTAGCACTCCCGTCTATAATACCTTCCACTCTGAGAACCGTGATTGGACTTTCAACCATCTGACTGTCCATCAGGCCACTGGAGCAGTCTATGTGGGAGCCATCAATCGGGTTTACAAGCTGTCTGGAAACTTGACCATCTTGGTTGCTCACAAGACAGGGCCAGAGGAGGACAACAAGTCCTGCTACCCACCACTCATAGTGCAGCCCTGCACTGAGATCCTAACACTGACTAACAATGTGAACAAGCTGCTGATAATTGATTACACAGAAAATAGGCTGTTGGCCTGTGGGAGCCTCTATCAAGGAGTCTGCAAGCTGCTGCGATTGGATGATCTCTTCATCCTGGTGGAACCATCTCACAAGAAGGAGCACTATCTTTCCAGTGTTAACAAAACTGGCACTATGTATGGAGTTATAGTCCGTTCTGAGGGTGAGGATGGGAAGCTTTTCATTGGTACAGCAGTAGATGGCAAGCAGGATTACTTCCCCACTCTCTCCAGCCGGAAGCTGCCACGTGACCCAGAGTCATCAGCTATGTTGGATTATGAACTTCACAGTGACTTTGTTTCATCACTCATAAAAATCCCTTCAGACACACTGGCCTTGGTCTCACACTTTGACATCTTTTATATCTATGGATTTTCCAGCGGCAACTTTGTCTATTTTCTGACTGTCCAGCCAGAGACTCCTGAGGGTGTCTCCATCAACTCAGCTAGCGATCTCTTCTACACATCTCGAATTGTGCGTCTCTGCAAGGATGACCCCAAGTTCCACTCCTATGTTTCTCTGCCATTTGGTTGTGTCAAAGGTGATGTGGAATATCGCCTCCTACAGGCAGCCTACCTTTCCAAGCCCGGGGAGGTGCTGGCCAGGTCCCTCAATATCACTGCCCAGGATGATGTCCTTTTTGCCATTTTCTCCAAGGGACAAAAGCAGTATCACCAGCCCCCTGATGACTCAGCTCTTTGCATCTTTCCCATCCGTGCTATCAATGCCCAAATTAAGGAGCGCTTACAGTCTTGTTACCAAGGGGAAGGCAACCTGGAACTCAACTGGCTGCTTGGGAAAGATGTTCAGTGTACCAAGGCGGTAAGAATGTTCACAGTATTTCACCTAGATTTCCTGCAGAAGAATAGAAAATATTGTAGTGAGCAATATTGAGTAGCAACAGAAATTCTAGGGTGTAAAAACTGGTTTCTGATATCCTTCATAGGAACTTGGAGAACATCTCTTGAAGAATTGTTGCCTGCTAATTAATAATATAATGATTATTTTGGTTCAAGTAGGTTCAAATCATTGGCTTCCTCTATGACCTTGAGCAAGTTCTGTTTTCTCATACTCGTATGGAAAATAAGAACACCAATAATGATGTATCAGCCTCAGCAGGACATTGGGAGGGATAACTAGTTATGGGAAATCTTTTTAAAAAACATTTGCCATTTATCAGCATTCCTGCATAAAGCAGAGCTATTATCAAGTTATTTCTGCCATTGCTCCCCAAGTATCAAACTGAGAAATAGAATCCATTCATTAATCACAATGGAAAGGCAAATTCTTTTATGGCTAAGAGTTGTTCTTCTGTTATAGTAATGGAGGGCAAAACTAAGATGTAGCTGATTTGGTAGATTCCATTTCTTCTTGAAATCTGGTCTGAAGCCAAACCTGAAAGTGCAGCAAAGAAGCACCCTTCCTCCCTGAGCAGGAAGGTTTCATGCAAACAAGCCTGAAAGATTAATGGCCAATTTCAGTTGCACATTTTGGTCTTCTTGGATATTGATTAATGTAGCTGGCCCACTTGGATAAGTGCAGAAGATCCAAGACACAGAAAAATCAATTTATTCTGTAGCTTATTGTGGCAAATAAAAGAAACTGGGGTGTTAAGAGACATCCCATTTAATGTGTACATTCATGCAGCTAGTTGTGCCAGGGTAATTAAAACATTGTTAAGACAAGGTTCCTTAATTTCACTGGAGCTAGATAGTCATCCTGTTTGGTCACACTCATCATAGACAGAAGATGCTATGTAGCATTCACTTGTTATTCAGGATCTTCATTTTCAAAAATGCTCAAAGTTTTAACATTTATTGCAGAGGTGAGGAACCTCAAACCTGGAGGGCCAGTTGCAGCCCTCCAAGCTGCTCTGTCTGGCCCTTAGGACCCTCCCCAGGCCATTGCTCTCACCACCACTGCTTTGAACCACCCCTTTAGCATTTTTGCCTGGCTGGAAAGTGTCCTTGAATTCTCATAATGCTTCTTGCTTGCCTGGATAGGGAATAGTAAGAGGTTTGTGACTCTGTGTAGATACAAGGGTACTATACAGAGGTAAGATTTACACCGGTTGTTCTATCCACATTTGCCTATTTCCTGACATGTGCCTCCCCCAACCAAAAAAAGATTGCCCAGAAGGCAATTTGGCCCTTGGAATGGGCTATGCTCCTGATTTATATGGGGGAAGGGAAATGATAGACAGAAGTGCCAGCTTATGAGGCCGATGGGGAGGGGCGCAATGTTGCACAAGCGACATCCTGACATTGCACACCTGATGTCAGGACATTGGGAGGAGCCAGAGGAGGAGCCAGATGCAGCAGCTGCACTGTTCACTGACTGGTGGCTCCTCCTGGCACCACCACTGGTGGGAGGCTGTTTCAACCCTCCTTCCCCTCCATGGCAGGAGGAAGAGAAGGCGCTTCTGTGGTTTTAGGCATGGGGAGCCCCGGCCCCGATCCCAAAAATGTAAGGGTTCCCAAAAGTGCTTGGCCTCCTGGAGCTGATTGCAGTTCACCGGGTGCTTTGTGGTGCTCTCTTAAAAGCAAAGTGTTACGGTAATTCTTGTCATTAAAGCTGGATTGTGTGGAGATGGCTGCATGAGAGAAGGAACCAAACACATAGAGAAAATCAGTTTCTTTTCTCCCTTCAAACTTTCTCTGGCTGTTTTTGATCCTATTCTACTAACAGCTGAATCTTTTTCTTTCTTTTGACAAGTGGGGAAAATGATATAGCCAATTTCAGCCATCACCCCTCTGCCATGTCATTTGCAGAGGAAGAGCAGAATGAAGAGCTCTGTGTCTGAATGAGGAAAGTCCAGTGTACTAAGGATGGTACTAAATTCAATTCAAGGCTGATAAAATGGCTTAGGAGTTAACTCTCTGCTTGACTGGCTTCCTGGGTCTGCTGAACTGTGGAAGCAAAAATGCTAACAGGTGATGGAATAGGGGAATGAGGGTGGGGTGCATTTCAGGAAGCAATGCATCCTAAGGACTTTGAATAGCATTTTGCTTAGGTCTATGTATACTAGCAGCTAGTGAAAAGACAACAAAGCTTTGAGGGTCAGTTTAGAGCTAGGGTGGGGAACCTGTGGGGAACTTCCAGGTATTGTTGGATTATATCTCCCATCAGTCAACATAGCCAATGTTCAGGGAACATGGGAGTTGTAGTCTTTCAACATCTCAAGAACCACAGGTTCTCACCCCTGTGGTTATGATGTTTCAAGGTGTGTGCAAGGCCTCCTCTTCTCAATGAAGGTAGGGAAATTATGAAACACAGAGGAATATGAGTGATCAAACCTTTCCTTGGGGAAAAGCTATAGCTCAGAGGTAGAGCATCTGCATTGGTTTAGGGCTGGGGATATTCCCTCTATGAAATTCTGGAGAGCTATGCCAGCCACTGTAGACAATGCTGAGCTAAACAGGCCAATGGTCTGACTCAGTATAAGGAATCTTTGTTCCTTAGGTCCAAAGTCTGCAAAATGTACCGTATTTTTCGCCCTATAGGACGCACTTTTTCCCCTCCAAAAATGAAGGGGAAATCAGGGTGCGTCCTATGGGGTGAATGCAGGCTTTCGCTGAAGCCTGGAGAGCGAGAGGGGTCGGTGCGCACCGGCTCCGAGGGTTGCGCAGAGCTGCCTGCAGTCCCCGGCTCAGCACAGCTCTGCGCAGCCATCGGGAGCGGGGCGCTAAGTCCCGCCCCACTCCGGATGGCGGCGCAGAGCTGCCTGCAGTCCCGGGATCAGCGCAGCTCTGCGCGGCTATCGGGAGCCCCACAAGCTCGGGGGACAGCGGGGAGGCAGAGCGTGCCTTCCCACTGTTCCCCGACCTGGTTCTTCCAGCCCCGCACCTGGGGGGGGGGAATAAAATTTTTTTCCTTTATTTCCCCCCAAAAAAACTAGGTGCGTCCTATGGGCCGGAGTGTCCTATGGGGCGCAAAATACGGTAATTGAGACACCAATGGAAATGATATATGCATTTGTGTGCATATGCACATGTACACAAGTGTACTTCTGCAAAGGGTTTTGTAAAACATGTTCTGAGGATGCCACCATGAACTGAATCTTCCAGGCAAGTCTTATAAGAGATCTAAAAAGGATCTGGTCTCAGATTTTGGAATGCTGCCTTGGGCCCAGCTGAACAAAGATTTGTTATATGCTAGATGTTGTTCACAGTTCAAGAAGGACACTGACAAACTGGAACGTGTCCAGAGGAGGGCAACCAAAATGGTCAAAGGCCTGGAAATGATGCCTTATGAGGAACGGCTAAGGGAGCTGGGCATGTTTAGCCTGGAGAAGAGGAGGTTAAGGGGTGATATGATAGCTATGTTCAAATATATAAAAGGATGTCATATAGAGGAGGGAGAAAGGTTGTTTTCTGCTGCTTCAGAGAAGCGGACACGGAGCAATGGATCCAAACTACAAGAAAGAAGTTTCCACCTAAACATTAGGAAGAACTTCCTGACAGTAAGAGCTATTCGACAGTGGAATTTGCTGCCAAGGAGTGTGGTGGAGTCTCCTACTTTGGAGGTCTTTAAGCAGAGGCTTGACAACCATATGTCAGGAGTGCTCTGATGGTGTTTCCTGCTTGGCAGGGGGTTGGACTCGATGGCCCTTGTGGTCTATTCCAACTCTATGATTCTATGATTCTTGTCAGGTGTTGCTTAGGGAGGCTTAGCCTTATGAAGGTTGCTTTGTCTCCACTTTCTTGCCTGTCATCCACACTCACCAAAATGCCTTCTCCCTTTCAGCCAGTCCCAATAGATGACAACTTCTGTGGGTTGGACATTAACCAGCCACTGGGAGGTTCCATACCAGTAGAAGGGGTGACTCTTTATACATCCAGCCGCGATCGGATGACTTCTGTCACTTCATATGTCTACAATGGCTACAGTGTGGTGTTTGTGGGCACCAAGAGCGGCAAGCTGAAGAAAGTAAGTTTGTTCTTTTGGCTCTGGGGAGCTCAGATCATGTCTCTTCTTTTCTCTGTCTTTTGCTGGAGAGTATAGCTGGCTTCCAATAGTTGTAGAGGCCAGTTTACTGATAAGTATAAATGTAATTTGAAAATAAAAAGGGTACACTTGAAACCATCAGACAGGTAAGTGTAATTTGTATTTGCTGTCAGTTATGCTCTAAAGTCAAATCCCAGCCATTAAAAGCACTACAGAGATACAAAAGCCACTAGAATGCACATGCACAGATTCTTGTGGGGGTCTCATTGCTTTACAAAGGGAAAAAAGTAGATTTTATCATTCTCCTGGGGGGATGCAATTCAATATACCTGAGATTGCATGGTCTGCTTAATAACCACTTTCTCCCGCAGTTCCATGTAGCTGTAAGAGGCACATCTGGATGTTTAGATGTTCAGTTCATAAGGATTGCCTTAGACAATACGCAAGGCATCCAAAATTGTTTGCACTTGTTTCTTGAAGAAATGTGTTCTTTCACATAGAAATGTGGTTCTTTACTGGTTGCATAGGAAGCAAGAAACTGTCCAAAAACTGTCTTCATTTGGAGCGAGTGAAAGGGCATCCTTTCCAGAGTGTCTGTTTAGTGATGGTAGGGCAGAGCAGTGAACATGGATTTTAACAGTACTAGATGGTGCCCATCATTTACGTTCTCTTGCTGGCTTTTTTCCCCACTGTCAACATAGACTTCTGGAATATAAATGTTCGTGGGATTGGATTCTGCTCTTCTTAAGTCACCCCAAAGGTTATTGTGATCAAAGACCTTAGTGGGACAGGATTCATGTGTCATGTTTGCTCAGTTAATTGTAGCTGTGCTTCAAGATGGGCTGTGCAGTGTGGCTGGCTGGCTGGCTTCCTCAATGAGTGTGGTTGGATGTCCTGGAAGAAAAGGGGGATATTTGCTACAGTAGGAAGCTCCAGTAGTAAATGGAGGAGGGGAATAGTGCAAACCTGTGCATTGACATTAGTTAGCTGGCTTTTAAGTCTGAAAGAATTTGGCACAGCGTGCAAAACACCTGGTGTTTTAAGGTATTCAATATTAAAATCACACTTGGGTAGTTTAACAGTTATGCCACTACCAAGAATTAATGTGTTGCACTGTATTTGAGGCTCATCCATTTATTCATGGCCACAGATTTGCACTGAGATCTGATCTTTAATCTCTTTTGGAATACTATCTGTATGTTTACCAAAGCCTGGTGAGCAGGCACTCTTGATAGCACTCCTACTGTTTGCTAGTAAAAGTCCTGCTTGGACTGGACAATATCTCTTCTCTCTGTTGAGAAGGGAGCGGGTTAACTGGCAGTGGTAGCCTCTTGGGCAGCCCATAGCCTGAGGTAAGCTTTGCTTTTCTGAATGTAGTCTTGCCTCTCACCTTCCACCCTTCTTACTGACCTCTGTGTGATAGATTGACTTCATTAGATAACATTCCTTCCTGTTTGCATCACAGAGGAAAGGCTACTTGCCTGAGGCAAAGAAATATTCCAGATTCCTTTTGCCCTTAAAGAAAAGCCTTGTTTTGTGGAACTTAGGAGTCAGTGATTAAGTTGGACTTTCCATCCCATATATCCATGTCAAAGCTCATTGCTAAATTAGCGTCAGCAGTCTCCAAATACATTGATCCATTCCTTTCCATTGAATGATAACAAAGCTGGTGATTTTGACCTGTCCTGGGCAGGTACCAGTTTTCATTTAGAACGGACAGAAAGCAGCCTGGTACCTGTGCATAAAAATGCAATGTAGTACAATATACCAGTGGGGCAACATTTTTATTATATTATATGAATAAAATAGCCCACCATTCTGCGGAAGAGCTCAGAGTGGCACACATGATTCTCTCCCTTCCCCATTTTATTCTCACAGCAACCAGTAGGTTAGGCTGAGGTATGGCCACTGCTTCAAGCTCACCCAGCATGGCTTTATGGCTGGGTGGGTATTTAAACTGTGGTCACCTAGGTTCTCATCCAAGGGTGGAATTTAACAAAGCATTCCAGACAAGTGGTACATGGAAGCAATCTCATACTGACAAATGATAAACTGGCCATTCAGGGCAGGGCAATCCCATGCACATTTACTCCGAACCTGGGAGGCCACTGGATAACCTTGGGCTGGTCACCATCTCTCAGCCTAACTTACTTCATAGGCTTGTTTATTGAGAGGATAGAATTGGGACAGAAGAACCATTTGCACCACCTTGAGCAACTTGGAGGAAAGGCAAGATAAAACTATATTAATAAATAATAAGTTCTACCATGATCAATGGGTCTTGTTCCCACATAATTATGTATTCATGTTTACTCATAAGTAAGTGTTAATTAGGCCGCAATCCTATGCACATTTATCTGCAAATAAGCCTTGTTGAAGGTGGTAAGACACTTCTCAGTATTCATGTGTAGTACCTGGCTGCTTGAAATCCAGGGCAGGAAATGGTTTATCACTCTATAATTGCTTCCTTTGCTTCCAGTACTGCACTTAGTACAGACTCCAATAGACTACTAGCAGCATTGTACTCTGTGAGCTATTGGCCTAACCCACTATATAAATGACCCCCCCCCATTCATCTGTAGCTTTGAACCCCGCATTCCAGGATAACATATTGCAAAGATACCCTAGATGAGTAGACAGTGGGTGGTGAGTGCATTGTACTGCATTAGTGGCTGGGGAAGGCCTAGCTTTAAAGGCACTTAAAGCAAGCAGCTTGTGCTTGCATGTTAGCTGTTTAATATACCAAGTAGAATTGTGTCCCATTAATTATGTAGGATTACTAAAGGAATGCTCTTTCCGGGTTGGTTTAATCCCCGATGGCATTTATGTAGTGGAGGCCTTTTAAACATCTACGATTCTGATGCAGAGTAGATCTATATATGGTGTTTGGCTTTACTGCAGTCACAGAGTAGAAAAAAGAGAGGGAATGGGTTTTTGTGTTTATGCCTCCTGTGTTCCAGAGGTCTGCAAACATTTGCTGGGAATTTAGATTAAATCTCTGGTTAATTTATCCCAAACATATACTGAAACTAATCCTTCATGGCGTTTAAAAGATGATATTATTTGTAGTGCTGTTTAATACTATTATTATGTAACAGAATTCTCCATCATGCATGCCTGATCTGAAGTTGCTTCGTTTTACTATTCCACTAAAATTGCCAGCCATCCAACAAGAGGGATTGGGTTGACAAAGAGTCATCACAGAGGATTAGTTGATGTGTCCTAGAACCTGGCTATTCTTACTCCGTAATGGTTTTAGCTTTACGGGTGCATCGTGCTTTACATACCTTCCGGTTTTTGATACTGTGCAGTAGATAAGACAGTGGAACTATCAACATTCTGTAGGGTGGGAAGTGGTGCACTAAGGGCATCCTTAGTCACATTCATACATAGTGGGCAATCTATCCCAGAGTGAGTGGACTCACCTCAGAGAAGTTGGGTCAGCTGCATTGGTTCATTGCAAACTTGCCAGCCTTGCTGGTACACTTACAGATAGACCTGCCTTAATCTTTCATCCAACCAATCCATCACATGGATTCTCCAACCAATCCATCACATGGAAGCGAATTGAACATCCGAGTGTTAAGTGGGACAGCAGCAGCTCCGTTGTTGGGCTGAAAGCTCTGTGTGCTTTTAGTAATGGCAGCTGGTGAGGCGATGGTAGTAAGACAACACAGTCACTAAGTACCACCGAGGGGGAGGATTCATAGTTCAGGAGCAGAGTATGTGTTATTCTTTAAGCGATCAGGTAGACCTTTCTGCCTGAGACCTTGGAGAACTGTTGCTGGCCAGAGTGGGCAGTACTGGGCGAGCCAGACAAACACTCTGACCTTGTAAAAGACAAGATTCCTCTATTCTGTGAAGTGGACCCTGGTCACCTTGGCTGCTGTTTAGTGGTGGCTAATCTCCACTCCAGAACACCAGATACAACTACCATTTAGGCCAGGGGTCAGCCAACTTTTTCAGCAGGGGGCTGGTCCACCATCCCTCAGACCTTGTGGGGGACCGGACTATATTTTGAAAAAAGAAGAATGAATTCATATGCCCCACAAATAATCCAGAGATGCGTTTTAAATAAATGCACACATTCTACTCGTATAAAAACATGCTGATTCCCGGACCATCCGAGGGACGGATTGAGAAGGTGATTGGGCCAGATCCAGTCCCTGGGCCTTAGTTTGCCTATCCATGATTTAGGCATTTCCTTCCTCTCTCTTTATGCAAGGTAGAATTTCAAATTTAATATATCAGTCACCATGATAGGAGCTTGAAAAAAGGTGAATTATTAGCCTGTAGTGTTTCTACTTTGGATTATTACTTTGTTCATTGGTGGGGGGGGGAACACCCTCTGTATATCAATCTGATTTTACAGGGCAGTTGACAATCATATAAAAAAAAGAAAATTGAAAGGGGGGAGGCATCTCTTATCACCTTTCTAAATGAAATCACATACTCTCCCCTAGTTTGTTGTGGGTAATCAGTCTGACAACTGTGGGCAGAGGGAGGTGCCCCAGGTAAGTCAGAAAACTAGATCTCAGGGCTATTGTGCTAGTTGATTTTATCTTTGTTATAGAAAAAGTGGAAAGGTCATCATCTTGGACTAGGACTAGTCAGCCAGTCTACCTTATGGGGTTGTTATGAGGGGAAGAACCATGAAGACCACCTTGAGCTCCTTGGAGGAAAGGAAGGAGATAAATGTAATTAATTAAATAATTCATCAGATGAAGAGGGAGCTAGTTGGGAAGAATTGCAAAGGGCATCCTAGAAAAATCAGTCAGTGTTGGTAAAGTTTGTTTTGGCTGAGCATATCTTTTTACAACTTTGTGTTTTCTTGATATTAATGACCTTCATGTGTCTCTGATCTTAGGGCTGTGACCGCTTTATTCATTGCCCTTCATAAGACATTGGTTACTCTGCAGGTGGGGGGGGGTGGAGTTTCCTCCAGGGTTGCTAGCAGCAATTTTGGAAAATCTAGAAGGCTTTCAGGAAATTGTGTTTACACAGGGGGGAAAAGACAGGCTGTTAACAATGGATGGGACACTAACCTGCTATTGAAAGCAATAACACTTTGCCATAGCATTCAGGGGATGGAATGCTCCCTACCTCAGTTTCCTGCCAGTAACACAATTGTCTGCCTGCCTTAAAGCATTATGGAGGAGAAGTGCATTGTAAAATCTAAACACAATTTAGAGGGTCACCACTTTGATTACCAGTCTGAGCCAATGGGGGTGAAAAGCCAGGAATCCTGATTGTATAGCAAGCCACCTCATAGCTATTACTCGAAGTCTCCAGATGAATGATTTTCCCTCCCTTTCTTTTTGCCCTGTGGGGATTTCCCTGCTAGAAAAAAGTCAGGATGCTGAATGTATCATTTTTCTAAATTTATCTGCATGTCCTCTGAGGATTCATTATTGGAAACATTACATTCCTTTGGTGGTGTGCTATTTCCTATTAGCTAATTAGCCCATTCCTGTGAAACTCTTTGGACTAGTCTGTCTCTTTTTCTCTGAGGATTTCAGTGTTGCAAGGACCCCAGTACCGCAGAAGAGCTGGAGAGATTCCTTATTTCTGGCTACATCACAAACCTGCTGGGTCTCTATATTGCTTTTGCAAATACTGAGTGAATACTCTTAACCTCAAGTACAGCATATTACAGCTTAACAGTCAGGAATATATGATTAGACTGTTAGACCGGGAGACCAGGGTTCAAATCCTCACTCAGCCAAGAAGCTCACTGGGTAATCATGAGCCAATCACTGTCTTTCAGCCTAACCTACCTCAAAGGGTTGTTGTGAGAATAAAATAAGGAGTGGGGAGAGCCATGCATACCACCTTGAGCCATGCATACCACCTTGTACACACACACACAGAGAGAGAGAGAGAGAGAGAGAGAGAGAGAGAGAGAGAGAGAGAGATAGAGATTGACAACAGCACAGGCTGTGCATATCATAACCAAATACTGTATGCATTTGAGTGTAATCCATAAACATGCTGGTTATGGCAATCTTAAAATGTCCCACGAGCAGATAATACTGTTACATAGCCTATAATCGATATAGTCTCTAGCTCCCCAGCTATGCTTAAGGTTGGGGACTGGAGAGGAGTGCTGCATCCATGCCAGGACTCCACAAATAAATTCATTTGCTGTGATCACTATGGGGAACCCCATAACCCCCTTGCCTCAGCTCAGAGCAACTGCCCAAGGTGATCATGATACGGATGAGCCCTCATCCCCTTACACATCAGCTTGGAGTAAAGAGAAGTGCAGGGCCTTGCCCCTGCAGTCATGCTGGGCTTTCGCAGCACCTGGAGCATTTCCAAAACTCAGTGTGCCATCACAGACAGGATGCTGGCCCTTCATTCAAGAAGAAGAGGCAGGATTGATGGCAAATCACACATCTGGGCTCTGTGACAAAGCCAACCAAAATTTGTAAAGCCCTGGTGAGTGCAATGGACCACTTTCCTGGAAGGCATCCTATGGTAGCCCAAAAAAAAAAAAAAAAGGCACAGAAATTCATTTTCCCTCTGTGAATCATTCTGGGTGGTTGCAAACCTTTATTTCCAGCAGCTACTTTGCTGTGTAAAATCAAACTGAACATATTTATTAACTTCCTGGCATTGGAGCACCTCTTGCTTTTCCATAAAGCTAAGGAGAGCTCTGTTTAAGATTGAAAAGCTAGCAGTGGGTTATGGTCAACCCAGACTCCTTTTGCAAATTGAAATTCTGTCATGGTGATTCAAGCCTGACCGTTCTGGACACTTGGAAATACTTCATTTCTGCTGCAAATTGCAAAGCTCTGTACACATACACTTAGAGACCTGCCATTGGGTGCTGTCCCCTCTTTGTCTACAAAGCCCCTTCTCCCTGCCCCCCCCATTCCCCACGCTACTTTATTCCAGCCAGTCACAGCTATAACTGACTTTTGGAAAGGAGGGGGGTTTGTCTGCTTTAAAAAGAGCGAGAGCTTAATGCTGCTTCCCCTATAATGAGATTGGCTTGCTTCCCAGACTCCTGCTAGTGAGCTTGCTGTTTGTTTTGTTGTTTTATGAGCCCCAGAGGGCCCGGCGAGCTGGGCTTTTGGAAGCTGGGCAAGGCCAGTGTCGGCAGTTTATTTACAGTTTACAACCAGCCTATGGGGGAGCTTTATTTTTGTGACAAGTCTAGAGAATGCTGGACCCTCCAGGGACCAGGCCAAATTTTATCCATGTCAAATGCCAGGAGGATATTTGGCTATCCTGAAGCAAGGAATGAGGTGGACAAAAGCTAAGTATCTGGCAAGGGGATAGAGGTTTTGTTGTGATGTTTGGAACAGGACAATATGACACTATTGGTGTATTACTTTTTCAGGATCTCTTACTATGGGCTGTAGTAGTTCTCTGGCATGTCTCCACATGCACACTTAAATAAGACAGTTTCAGCCGAATTTTACACATGGCATAAATGCAAAAGTGGCCAACTCTTAGGTTCAAAAGTAATGGGAAGCACTTATTTAAGTCCCAGGGGCTTTTTACTAAGATTTAGAACCCTTAAACCACTTATGCACTCGAGAAAATGGTACCCATGGTGAATTTAAAACAAAACAAATCCTTTGCAGCCTGATAGATTTGCATTAGTTTCTAAGCAGGTGAAACAATAATGGACTTCTGAGTAAATTCTGCCACTAGAAAACTTTGGCAATTTTGGACAAGTCAAAGCAGGCTTGGAGTTTTTTGCTCAGTGATTCAAAATCTGAGATTACTCTCTAGAGGAGAGAAGAAATCATGAGAAAGTTGTTTCAGTAGATAAGGGCAAAATAAATTAGGCTCCAGCAGAAATTTTGTGATGTTGATTTAAAAGAAAGAAAGAAAGAAACACACGGGACATTTTATCTCTAAAAAAATAATAAAAAAAATCTGTTTGTGTACCAGCCAGCTTGAAGCTTTCCTCTCTTTTTACTTCTTTCAACTTTGTACTAAGCTATTTCCTCTTGGTTTCCACCCTGCAAGTCCAACATTTCTCCAATGAAAATAGGGACATCCCATTCCATAATGATAATTTTACTATTTGTACCCCACACATCTTACTGGGTTGCCCCAGCTACTCTGAGCAGCTTCCAACATATATAAAAACACAATAATTGCCTTCAGACAACCTTCAGACAGCTCAGGGGTCAGATAATTTCATACCCTGCAACATTTATCCAGTGCAAATAGGGACACCTTACCATATCCTCCAACATTGCTCCAAAGAAAATGGGGACATCCTAAGGAAAAGTGGGACATTCCAGGATCAAATCAGAAACATTCTATGTCCTTTTAAAGGTGTTTGTGGAAGGGGAGGTGTTATTGGTTTGGTTTGGTTTTAGTTTTTATTATGTATCTTGTGTTATCATTTTGTATTTTTATGTTGTGAGATGCCCTGTGATCTTCAGGTGAAGGGTAGTACACAAATTTAATAAATAGTAATAGTAGTAGTAGTAGTAGTAATAATAATAATAATAATAATAATAAATTGAAGGCACTTCTCATTGTAGCATAAAATAAAAGCTGTCAGTTTAACCACCGCTTTTTGTAGCTTTTGCAGGGGGTCTAGATTGATAATGCACATTTAGTGCTGGATTTTCCAAGAGCAGTAGCTGGATGCACAAAGGAAGCAGAGAAGTGCAGGGAAACAGCTTGGGGGGTAGGGGGGCAGGGGGTTATATGCACAAATTTACAGAAGGTATTCCATGGATAACAGAGACAGCCTGCAGAGGTTTTCCATAGATATTGGATGAATCTTGGACGGAACAGTGTGTTGGGGGGGAGGAGCTTTGGGGAAATAAAGGGCCAAGTTATTGTCCTGTTGTTAGACACGTAACAAGCCACTGTGGAGATCTTGCATGGTTCCTATTAATTCCATGTGAACAGTCTGTAGTGATCTTACAAACAGTCTTATAGCTGCACAGCTGCCATCTGATGAAGTTTTGTGAAGGAGAAAATATTTGATGCCAAAATCTGAATTCCAATGAGCTGGTTGCTTTAATGGCATGATGCCAAGATATATTCTTTTAAAAATAAGAAAATGTGTTGCTGCTTATGCATTTAGAGGTATAATGTCCCTCTGTCTGGAGAATAATGCTTTGCTTTACTAAAAGCATCGAATGCCTGAGTTGATTCTATCCCATCAGTAAAGGTCAGCTTTAAAAATTGCACTTTTGCTAGCATGAGTCATGGGAACAAATATTTAAGGGACTGGGCACAATCTGAGCCTAACTAATTTAATCCTGCTGTATCTGGGTTTCAAATGACATTTAGTTAGCTCTAATGCTTTCTAACCATATCCTCTTGTTTGATATATCCTTGCCTAAAGTGCAATGTGATGGCCTTCATTAGAATAAAGAATCCTATTGTTGGAGTAGTATAGCATGTAGATATTCTTCTGGGAAATGCTTTCTTCTGGCTGCAGCTGAAGGTAATGAAGGGAAACCTGTACTTAAACTGATGCGCTCCTTGGTGCTCATCTGAGACTAGCAGCAAATGCATCTGGGTTACTAGGTCTTTTCCTTCCATCCCAACCTGTTAGAAAGAATTTATTGAATGAAAAGCGTATTACCGGTTTACAGGTGGTAGGTGAACTAATGCTCGTTTCAGCTTTGCAGATTATGTTTCAGTTAACCTTCCATTAAGATGTAGTTTTTACATCCATCCCAGCCCAAACAACCACCACACCGATCCACACATGTTTTGCATTCCTGACATTGGGGTCGTGTCCCCTGTCGTGTCACAGCAGGGCAGATGGAATGACTAGGGTAGATTGCCTGGTTCATGGGTGAAAAATCAATCTTGTCTTTCATGCCAAGAAGTGGTGTCTCATATTATAGCTAATAAATCAGTGAAGTGCCCTTCATCCAGCTTGTCAGTGGAGGACAGTGTTTGTGTGATTGAGAATAAATGAAGGCCAGAGTGCTGTCAGGCATGGAGAAGTATGTGTATAATTTTGCCATCATGCCGTTTATACCTGCTACTATGAGAAAAATGAGTTTGCTGGGATAACTTAGAGCCACACACTTGCAACAGCATGTGGTCAGGGGCCACAGAAACACCCTAGAAAAAAACCCCCAAAAACTGTAGCTTTACCAGTAGGTTTTTTTCCCCTTCTTGTTAGCAAAGAATTCATACCATGGCACAATTCTAGTTGTTTTTGTATCAGTAGGAATGGACAGGTATTGTGTATTAGATAAGTCTAAATGTTCTGTCAGTTATTCCATATGAACAGTCTTGTCCTCTTGATTCAAAAGGTCTTAAGCTTTCAGTTTTTCAAATCCTTTGTTTAAAAAACAACAGGTCAGAGATGAACAAATTTATTAAGATGTAAGCTTTTGTGGACTACAGTCCATCAGATGCAAGTCCATGAAAGCAGTTGTCCACTGACTTCCGGGTTGGTGCCTCCGGCAATGGCAGAGTTCCTCTGATCGGGAGGAACTTGCCCCGTGGGAATTTGGGTCTGTACCGCCACAGCGAAGGCGGAGACCCGTAAAAATCACAGGCGGGAGAAGCCTGTGAACTTGGGATTTGGCAGGCACCTTCTGTGCCTCCCCTACTCGCGGGGAAACCCGATTTCGGGAACCCGGAGCGACGTGGGGTGAGTGGCGCGGTGCTTCAAATCGTCTGCTTCTTCCACGGAGCGAAGCCGCATAGCTGTTGCCGGAGAGCACTGACTTTTTCCTGTGGACAATTTGACTCCAAAGTAATTACCCGTGAGTAGAGCTGATACGGGAGAATCGGATTTTAAACGTTTAATTTGGCATCGAAACGGGGAGATTCAAAACAGGAAGTCCGCCTTCCCTATTTGTAAATAGACTGAGGCAAGGAGTCTGTAAGCTGAAGTCTTGGAAAGCCTTTTGTAAAAGATTAAAGTTCCATCGGTAAAGAGTATAAAATCCCCCTTGGAGGCAGGAGAAGGGGGGGAGCTGTGGACTGAGTATGCCTGCAGGAGAGAGTAAAGAGAGTTAAAATACTGCCACTCTGACCCTGGAAATGGGCTGCTAGTGGACTGATGTTTTGGAATGACCATTGACAGCACTTAGAACGTTCCTTGACAGCTAGCAGAATAAGAGAGATATATTGTTTCTACTGTCTCCGGCTGCTTCTAAAAAGGAGTAATAAAGTAACTGAAAACTGAAACTAACTTTGGATTGTACGAGTTGCGCTTAAAGGTGACATTCTTGACTATTATAAATAGAAACTGTTTCCCCCTAGTGGAAGTTTCTGAAATTGGTTACTTTATAAGAGCTGGGCTAGGGGAGTTTCCAGCTGCAAGATGAAAACTGTGTGACTCTGGGATTGACCTTGAATCTCTTAAGTGTTATGGCAAATGGAAAGAAAAGGAAAGAACAGATGTAATATCAACAGAAGAGGCCTTAGTGGTCGCATTATTGAAAATAAATGACTCGCTAGAACAGCTTCACAAGAAAACAGAAGTGATGAATGTGAAAGCGGATGCTGCAAATAATAAAATTGATTTAATTGTAGAAAGTTTAAATAATCTGGGACAAAAGGTGAACACCAACACAGAAACCACCCAGAAATTGACACAGGAATCTACTTTAATACGGCAAACTGCGGATGAAGTCAGGGAGAAAACCTTTGCTGCAGAATGTAAAACAACACAATTGGAGTGTGAGAGAGCCCCATACATTCAAAAGCAACTTGACGAATATAAGCTGACGTTTGCTGTGATGGAGCTTAAAGAAAAACAGATGAATTTGAGGATCAGAACCTCACCAGAACTGGGAAAGGAAAGTTTGACAGAGCTTCAGGAGGAGACAGGATCAACATCGGCTGAGAAAGAGAGATTTTGGGGGGTCAGTAGGACCGCCAAAAATGTGAATTTACTTAAGGGTAACTGTGAAGGACGTTGGATTGAAGAGAAGGGGGATTGGGAAATATGGACAAATCTGAAGTTGTTATGGTTGGGCCGAGCTGTTGTGGTGGGGATGAGGGTTGCTGTGTTGCCGGGGATGTTGCTTTTGTGTCAAAAAGTGCAAGTTTTGGATGGGAGGGATTGTTTCAGGAAGTGGCAGAGGGATGTTCTTGGATTGGTTTGGCAGGGCAGGAAGCCTCGAGTAAAACTTAAGATATTGACGGATGCTAAAGAAGGAGGTGGACCTGCCCTGCCAGACACCTAAACTTTGTTGTGAATCATCTGCTTTTTGCTGGCTGAGAGAATGGCTGTCTTTTAAAAGCACTGAAGTGTTGGATAATGGCAGATGAAGTTGATGGAATTGGCGGAAAAGACTGGCAAGATCCGAGACCAGGGAGAAGAGTCGGTGGAAGAAGACTGGGAAAAGTTTAAAGACTATTTATAGAAATATTGTAAAATTAATGAATGTTAGAAGAATGTTGGAATGAAATTATATGGCTTCAGTAGAAATGTTATAAGGAATTAAGTATAAATAGATTAATAGAGTATTAAAGGAAAATAAGGTTAAAAGGTGTTAAGATAATTATAGGATAGAATACAGGGGAAGATGGTAAGGAATTGCTGAAATAATTAATAGAAGTGGAATACAAAAAGGGAGGTGTGAGGAGGCCGTGGAAATATGGGAAAAAAGGTAAGATATTGGAAGTTTTTTCTTTTTTCTTTTTTCTTCTTCTTCTTTTGATGTGTTTTTAAAGTGTTTTTGTTTTGTTTTGTTAATTTTTATGTAGTGTTTTTGTATTATAATGTATTGTTTTTTTCTTTGTTTTTTCTTTTGTAAGTGTTTAAATTGTTGTAAAAGTAATAAATATTATTATAAAAAGAAAGAAAGAAAGCAGTTGTCCATTTTACAGGTGGTAGGTGAACTAATGTTGTTTCAGTTACCTTGCATCTACAACACGGTAAAACTGTATTCTTTATGGGTAAGAACCAGAACTTTGCATTCTGCTCAAAGACAGACCAGATGCCACTGGATCTTTTTAAAGAGCTGTGAGCTTTTATCCCAGCTGGAGTCATGAAGTTCATTGGGTGATCCTGGGTCAGTCACTGCCTATCTGCCTAACCTACCTCTCAACATTGTGAAAATAAAATATTTTGCCACCTTGAGCTTCTTGGAAGAAAGGTAGAATTAAAATGAATAATGAAACAAATAATTATGTGCATGCACACTGATGACTGTATAAATAATAGTTATAGTTGTTATTATACTAATACATTTAACTGTTCACAGCATTTGATGTTGATTATATCAATGATCATTTCATCAGTATATTGCCACTTTTCACAGTCCTTCAAATTGCACATAGCAAATCTTGCATGCCAACCCTAGTTCTTCCCTAGTCACAGACAGAACAACATAATTTTGCTATAACCAATATGTTGCAAATGCTAAATCATGCAAAGCTGACTAATTTGCATGCTTCTTTTTTTAAAAAACAAAAACAAAACAAATCTGGATTTATTTTCCATTCACAGTATTTAGAATCCAGTGAAATCCTAGACAGCCATAGTTCACTAAAATCGATTCAGTCAGGCTCTTTTCCAGACACTAGTAAATATTTTGTTTAACTGAGAAGTTACCTCATTCTTGGACATTGTGCCATGAAATATGCATTGTGGGCAATGAAATAATCAATTATATGTTGTATGAAATATGGCCAGTTTGCCAAGAGAATTAGCAGAACTATGGTTTTTCTGTGTGTTGGTAAAATCATGCATTTCTCCTGTGACAAACTAGCAATTTGGTCAGCCACAGTATTGTTTATTTCCTATTGTAAATCTTTGTTTTCTTTCTCCTCCCCTTTTATTTTGCTTTATGTTGCATAGCTGTTGCCCTTTCACCCATTTGTGATAATAATCCTAGCAAGTCCTACACGTGATTTATTTTTTATTTCATTTTTATTTCCGTTTCTCCATGGAGTTTCCTGGCTTAGTGGCAAATTTAAATCTGTTCATACTCTGACACTCTGTTACCACTGTACCACACTAGCTGTCTCTCATATAATGGGCTGTGGATAGAGGTTTTCCCGTTTCTCTGTAAATTCACGTATTATTTGGATTCTTGGAATATTTCAACCACAAGGGGCTGAAGCCAAAGACTCATGCAGCTGGGAGCGAAAGACTCATGAAACCTGGCTCAGCAGTTCTCAAACAAATATCTGGAGAGTGAGAAAGACCAAACAAATTTAGGACCCCTCCAAATGACCTGCTTTTTGAGCATTCATCCTGATTTACTAATACAGAGTTAGAGTGTTTCCAGGCTTTACTGGGCAAGTATTATATGTTCATTCTCTTAAACAGCAGTGAGCATTCATCCTGAATTTATGCCCATTTGCTTGTTGGACACTTATACAACTTACTGGTAGTCATTCATCCATCCCACACTTCTCAATGCATTTTCCCATCATTTTCCAAACCACAGAAATTCTTCTTTTTGCAAGTGGATTTGTTGTTCTAGGAAGATTTTGCACTTTAATCTACAGTACTTTCATTGCACAAACCTTACATTCCACTATTCCACTATGCACTTGAATCATTCCTGCAAAATCATGACAGTTTAAGGGAGGCATCCTCAGCTGTTTCAAGTGCTACTCGTCGCTCCATTCTAGCTCCTCACCAGCATGTGTCCCAGCAGGTAGTACCTGGAACACCCTCCCTGGGGGGAGGAAACCAAACTTCGTTCTCCCCATGTCCCAGGTTGATTGTTTTCCTCTACTAGCCTCAGGTTAGTATTGGACAAATTTGAGCAGATAGAATTGCTATGAGGAACCCATGAATGCTCTTTCTCCACATTCTTTGCAACACTAAGTGGCTGAACAAAGTTTTGCTGCAACTCTGGAAATGGTGGAAATAATACTATTTCCAGTGTGGTGTAGTGGTTAAGAGTGGTAGTCTCGTAATCTGGGGAACTGGGTTCACGTCTCCACTCATCCACATGCTGCTGCTGGGTGACCTTGGGCCAGTCACACTCACCCCCACTCACCTCACAGAGTGTTTGTTGTGGGGGTGGAAGGGAAAGGAGAATGTTAGCCACTTTGAGACTCTTGAAGGGGAGTGAAAGGCGGGATATCAAATCCAAACTCTTCTTCTTCTTCTTCTTCTTCTTCTTCTTCTTCTTCTTCTTCTTCTTCTTCTACTAAGAGTGCAATCCTAACCATAACTACCCAGACATAAGTGCTATGGAATTCAATGAGGCTTAGTCCCAGGTAAGTGGTGTTAGGATTGCACGTTTAAGACAATGGGGAGTTGAACAAAAGGGATTAGGTGTGTGAGTCATTGCTAAGAAAGAGAGGCTCTGTTCCTTGCTGGATAGGGAAGCTTTTTATGCTCTTGTTTTTGATTACCTTTCCTTGTTGTTTGCTTGAGGTAATTCTTCCATACGTGCAGCCTTTAAAATGTGATTCTGTTGAGACATTTGTATTATTACAACTCCAAGACTCTGTGCAGTTAGCTTTATGTACCTATTGAATATTTCAATGCACTGTGCATAATGCTATCTATATTCATAAGCCAAGCAGGCAATGGACAATGGCTTTATACTCCACACAGTTAAATAATAGTAGTAAGGGATCACATTTGCCTGGCTCTCCTGACTGGCTAGCTTCAAATGTCATGACTTTCACTTGAATGTGCTGATTTTTTATGCAGCTTACCTGGGTGTGATTTATTCTGCTGTTGATGATTCTATTGGCCTGAGGGGAGATGAGAAAGTCTGGATGCTGGTCAGGAACCCAGGTAGCTGCTGTGGGGACCTCCAGTCCTAGAGCAGGGATGTCCAGATCAAAGGTTTCATGGCCACTGGAATATAGAAATGTGCTAGAGGGTTCTACTTCCCACAGTAATCTTCAGGTTCTGTAACTAGGCAGGGGTGAACTGTGACAGGCCTGCATCCTTGTCCCCACTGATCACATGCTCTGTCACAGACAAAATGCCCTGTGAGACATAACAGAGAGCTGACAGAGTGCTAGGCTTCAAACCGGAGGGCTTTCCCTTTAGAAAGCTGCATTCCTCAATAATGTAGCAGGACCTGAGAGTAATAGGCAAGAAATACGGAGTACTCATCTTAACAAGTTGTCTGCTTCTAGGGAACTGTCCGAGGTACTGAAAGACTCCCCCCCCCCCCAATCCTTATTTCCTGGTTCTGATTCTCAGGCTTGATGAGCAACAGAGTGAATAGACGTCAAGTCCCCGTCCTTGTTATCTGTTCCAGATTGCTTTCTCCAAACATCATTTTCGGCTCACCCTCAGCAAGACTGAGCAGAATATTCCCCATAGTTGGGAATGGTTAAAGGAATTGGCCCTTTTGCTACACCAAAATATTTGTGCCCACCATCTAACACTACAGAAATACAATCTAAGCCCTATAGTCACATTGATTGCAGCAGCTGAGATTTAAGCATGTGCTTAACTCTCCTATTGAAATCAATTGGAATGGAAAGTGCTTAACTTTGGCTGACATATGCTTTAAATCATTTTAAATATAGAATTACTGTTGAGGATTGTGAACTCTCCTATGGTACGGGCAAATCCAATAGCAGTTACCATGAAAAATGTGCAATAAACTGCCACATGAATGCCAATACATTTTACAGAATTTACTTGGAAAATATACATTGCCCATGGCTTGGGCTATTCTACCTACGTTGTCTGTGCTAACTGTATTTTATACTGTTCTGTTAGTTTGGGGTGGTGGTGGTGTTGAACTAGACAATCAGAAATCGCCAGCATGTGTTCCAAAATCACAAAATGGATTTAACAAGTGAACTGTGATTGTTTTTCAACTGATTTTCTGGTTTCTGGTATTCTTGAGGCTAGACACGATATAGGCCACATTTTCAAGTATTTCCTGATCATAATGTAAGCTGAAAATGAGTTTGTTTGTTTTTAACTCCTTGACTCACAAAATTATGGGCTTAATTCACATCCCATTGAATTTAATAGCAATGGTGTCATAGTTTTTAATGGAGCTTGATTGTGCCCATTAAAACTTGGAAAAGAATCATTTAAAAATAGAATAAATATTACAAGAATTATTCAAAAATGTTTGAGTTGGCAAAGGAATTCAAGCATAAAGATGAATCACTGTATTTTAATCGTAACAGACAATAGTGATAACTAAAATAGAATGAGAAAGATGTGCAAAAAATGGATTAATTTAGCAAAATGTGGATAACAGAAACCTCCCAGTACTTTTAACACCTTTGCAGATAACCAAAAGCAGCACTATCCTATAACCCTAATGATAGATTTATATCTGCACCCATATAAAATATAGCCTTGCTGCAAAAGTAGTAGCAGTGCTGCACATTTGGCATTTTTAAAAACCAATAGGATTATTGTACACTCTGCACTGGAGCACACAAGCTCAGAACCCTAGTAGGGTAATGTATGGGAAATGCATCTGGAAGACAAAATTGTATCGAGAAGTTAGTGATCTAACACAGAGCCCTTCCTGCCTCTGTTCCTCCCCCCTCCCTCACTCTTGTTAAGTTTTCTGATAGTGTGAGAACAGTCTTTAATGCCCTGAGAATGTTGGGAGGAGGTGAAGCCCCACACACAGCTGCCTTAATCAGTTGTGGAGGATAATGCTGGGTACCTTCTTTGATGTTGGACATTGTTTTGAGAAAGTGAGGCATTGGGAAGGGGTTGGCTAATGGATGATCTGCACATAGCCAGTCTTGGAAGCCACATAGGCTATCTATAAAATTGGACAGTTTAGGCAGAGTTTCTTTGAAGCTCGTGCATGGACTGATCGGTTGCAGGGCCATTCAAACTGAGGCTACCTGGGGGAGTCGCTTCGCTGCTTCTTGAGGGCTTCCAAGTGGCAGATTGAAGTGATTGCTTGGTATGTATACATTGCTTGCTGTTTTAGAATAAAACCTTTAGTCTTCTCATTCACTTGTGTATTTTGTATTGCTTCTGAATCTCATTTTAAAAGAACCACCTTGCCTTTGGCAAGACGGAACCAGTGGGGAAGACTGGTTCACACAGTTTCACAGGACTGTTGCTTGGTGATGTTTGCCAGTACTCTTCTTAAAGTTTTTATAGCCTATGGGCACTTTAAAAAGCAATACATTTATTGAAAATCTAGGGAAATGTTCTTGTAGATATTTCAGTAATGTGATCTTTACCTAAACTAACTCTGGAATTTCCCATGTGCAAACTAACTGAGGACCAGTAGCTGTTGGCATAGGGATTCTGCTATGATTTTGTCAGTGGATAAGTGACCACCTTTTTACTGGTTGTGTAAGTTTTGATATCAGCGATATTTGAATAGCATGGATTAAACTAGACAGCTTCTACTAGTTCTTCACTATTTCTGATACTTTCTTCTCTTGCATGGTCATAACTGGACAACATAACTATAAATTTACTTAAAAGCTCCTTCTGAAGTAGAACATATTTTCTCAAGTTCCTTTTTGCTGCCCCTCTAAACTTGTGCCATGTTACACCTGTTCATGTATCCCACACAATTCTCCTGAATCAAGCACATTGTGTGATGGAACAAAGCTGGTGTTTCCACATCTTTTAGCTAGCAGCTCATTTTGCCAACGTGCAGGCATCCCATCACAATGAAAATTGATTAGCACTAATGTAATTAAAGGAATGGTTGCCAAGGTGTTCTTCATAATGTTTAAATTATCCTCCTTCCCGCCCCCCTGGTGCCTCTCCACATATTCACTCTGCTTTTGCTGAAGACAAATTTCCTTTTCTTCCATATGTTCTTATTGGAACGGAGTTTTATTTTTGCCTGTGAAAGTTCACAATACGCACCAGATAGACAGCATTTGGAGCAAAGCCTACAGAAGTGCAAAGCATGTTGAACATTTCCCTAGACCTTAGGAAATTGATTGCCAGATTGAATGAGTTCCATCGCTTCTTTTAAAAAAATTGTTACACATGCCTGCATGCAAAATGCACCTCCGATGGATGTGTTAGTGTAGAATTAGCTGTGTGTGTGTCTTTTAAAAACCTAAGAAGTGGAGACTGAGAAAGGATCAGTATGCAATTTTTTAAAAAAGAGAGAGAATTTATCCTTTAGTCTAACACCATGTCTTCAATTATAGGCAATACTGAACATTTCATAGGCAAACATAAAACATTTGTTCTACAGGTACACAGGTAAATAATACTATTATCTCAAGCTCAGCTATCCTTAAAGGTTCTCATTAGAGAATGTCTATTGAATCACTCATGGGGTCTTGCTTCCTTTAAATGATATAATTGTACTAATTGGGTGGGGGTGGCGGGGAGTAGCACAGCTACAGTATTTCTTTATTCCGAATATTATTCCTGAGGTTTAGAAGGAGGTTTGCAACATCAGCATGTTGCAAATATCAACATAACATTTCTCAACATAATACAAACGTAAAACATCATTTCTCCCCCTGTCTGCTTCTCTCAAGCCACATCAGCACTGTGGTTTTGATGTGGGACAGGTGTACATTCACTAAGCATCTAGATTGCTTATGACTTTATCCCATTATGATCCACTGCCTGTCCTGGCTCATCCACAGTACGTGTGACAGCAAATGCAAGACCGCTACAGACTGTGCAACCTGTGCAATACTTTGAAACTGTAGAAAAAGGTGTCTGCTGTATAAAAGTACCTGCTTCCTTCTCGTATTTCTGGGTTAGTATGAAGTCAATAAGAAAGAAGGCAAACCTGTGGTCCTAAAGAGGCTGTTATGGCTACAACACCCATTATTCCTCACCCAACAACCTCTGAAAGGTCTAAGGATGCCCACTCCAATTCTAGAGAGCACACAACAAGGCAGCATATAGTTTTACTTGCACTTCTTGTGTGAAGTTAGGGCGCAGCTGTTATACTGTTATACTCAAGACAGATGTACAAAGATATCATGGAGGAACAGAGAGAGAAGAAAGCAGTCTCTTCTCTATATCAGTTTCTACTATAATTGTTTAAGGTTTGACTGGTAAGCACGAGTTTCTGCTCTGTCTGTTTCTACCAACCAGCAAATCCATCAGGGATACAAGGATGAAAGCCTGGTGTCCAATTCAAGATCCATATTTTCTTTTTTTGTCAAGGGTAATGAAAAACTCTCAGGCAAACCATGTAAGACTGCTGAATTCCCATTGGGACTTGAAAAAGTAGAGGGTGGCCCTCACCCTTTGCATCATTCTTAGTAGTAACCATGCTCACTTACATCATATTTGGAGGTGAACTGTGTGTGTCTGTGTAGGTAAACTAAAAATTGTACAAACCTGTTGTTTCAAAGTCCTTGCCCAGGGTAGCCAATGTGTGCCCTTTAGATGCTGGCCACACTCATAGGGGCTGCTGGGACTTGCATCCAATAGTACTTGGAAGATCTACCATGTTGGCTTCCTCTGACCTTATCTGTCAGTTCAGAGAGGCAGGCTTGTGCAGGTCCAAAGTGGAAGGTCTGGTTTTTAAAAATTATTCTTGACCTTGCCATCCTATTCTCATTGTTGGAGGAGTGGAGCATGATGAATTTGCAAAGATCCTGATAATATGCTGCAGTCCCCCCCCCCAATAAACCTGATTATCAACTTAATGGTTTATGTGTCCATGTGTGTGTGTGTGTGTGTGTGTGTGTGTGTACACACACACACAGAGAGAGAGAGAGAGAGAGAGAGAGAGAGAGAGAGACTAAGATAGTGACAGAGGTGTAAAAGCTGAGCACATTCCCTGCAAACATAAGACAGAAGTAGCTGTGGGCAGGTCTCGGTTTCAAAGCTATTCTGGAACACAGCATGCCTCTCTAAATTGCTGTTTTGGTTTCTGATCAAGTGTGCTGTGGATTATTGTTATCGTTCCTGAATGCTGCCAGCTAGTGCTGCTCCAGCAGCATGTAGGAAAATATAAAAGGCCATAGTCAAAATTATTACATGTATTGAGCCTGCAAATTCATCATATAAGCCTCTGCCGGGTATTTATGGCCATATTAAATGGGCACAAGCTGGATGCAGCCAAACTTTATTTTATGGCAAGTCTATTGCATCCCTCATGATACATAGTCCCTTCCCCCCTTTTTGATTACTGCCCTTTGCATTTCTGGAAATAGATGCCTAGAAAGGCAGATGCCATCTTTCTCAGGCCTGAGCTAGGTAATAAACCAAGAATGATAAAACATGGTTTGTGATACAAGCTATCCTAGAGGCAGGAAGGTGCAGGCATATAGACATTGTGCTATAGACATTACTGATTCTATGTTAGAGAATCAATGGAACAGCATAAATATAGGATATGCTGTCAAAAAAAGGATGCAGGAGATCCTCATCCTGCATTAATTACTGTCTTAATCCGGTACATCCTGGCCGGCCCAAACCCTGGAATGCCTATGCTGAAGCTTTTAAAACATAGCCATTGCTCTATGATTTTAGTACCAGTAGAGCTGCCTGCAAGCCATTAGGGTTGATCAAATGCCAGGTTGGTACTTTGGCTTCTCTGCATAGCACCTTCCAGAGTACATTGTGGCCTTCATTGAGATTATTATGCGTTGCAATCTGCCCATAATTTTTCCTTGTTCCCACATTGGTACAGCATTTTCTCCCTTCTAAGGAAATGTTCCACACCCTTGAATTGTTGGATTGCTTCAGAATTATACTCCATAGTTCTATTATACACTAAAATTGGAAGCTCAAAAGACAGCTAGGTGGAATCTACACATATACAAAAACCGTTCTGAAAATGCTTTTTTAAAAGTGTTTTAAAAATACATTGAATTTTCCATAAGGCTCATCATCGCCATCTACTGTCACATTGTATATTGCATTTAAAACACACTTAAAACATTTTACTTGCAGTTGTATAGTGTGGTGTCTTCCTCCTCCTCCTCTTCTTCCTCCTCTTCTTCTTAATTTCTAAGTGGTTTAAGTATTTTTAAAATTATGTGTAATTCAAATGCACAATAAAATGTATATGATCTGCTATTTTATTTTTGGAGACTAAAAATGTGTTTTGTTAATGCTGTGAATAATAAATTAATTGATGATGATGATGTAAACTTACTCCTTTCTGTTCCTGGGGTCCAAACTATGGTTTAGACTATAAATAGGAGCCACCAGATCTGGGATGCGGTGGGGGAACACAGGTGAAGTTTGTTTTTTTAACCCCTTGGGCACTTTTTCTTAATTGGGAGCACAGTGCTCTCTCCAGAGCTGCTATTTGTGTGGTGTGGAAAGCTATTGCCATGGCTGGCAAAATAAAGATGTTGATCATCCATTCTGCCTGCCTTTTTCCACTCTAGATAATAGCATGCTTTGTTCAGAGCCTGTCTTTAACTGTAACACCTCTCACAAATGGGGGCCTGACCCCATTTAAGGCCTCTAGATAGTGGTGTTCTATAAATAAATAATATCAGATGCAAAGTGTTCATGATAATAAATGAACGAGGCACTTTCTTACAAAATCCAGCAGGCCTAAAGTTAGACTTAAAAGATCACTTAGCATTCAGCTGGTTAATCTTGTAGTCAATGAGCAAAGGGTGATTGAAGCCCACTAGTTTCATTCCATAAACATAGATGGTTTAAAGGGAAAAAACAGTCTGAATGAATAATTTGCTAAATGAGGAAGTAAGATTCTTCCAACATGCAGATCAGCAAACAAAATGCTGAGAAGCAGCAGCCCAGAATAACAACACGACATGACAGCAAGTTCAGAATAATTAGCGTATGAGTCAAATGTATCCTATGCAATTATCACAATGCCTACTTTTTATCCCTGTTGCCATTCTAGTTCATTATAGTTATCATTAATTTAAGAAAAGAAGAAGAAAAAAAGGTGGCATACATGGTCCTCTTTGTCCCCATTTTATCCTCACAACAACTCCATGAGGAGGTTAGGCTGAGAGGCAGTGACTAGCCCAAGGTCATCCAGTGAGCTTTGTGGCTGAGTGGGGATTTGAACCCTGGTCTGCCAGGTCTTAGTACAACACTCTAACCACTACACCACACTGGCTCAGTTATTTGTTCAGTTATGGGTGTTTGCATCAAAAAGGCACATGGATGAAAGTGGCATGCATTTAAAATATATGTAGACATCCTATTGCTTGAGAGAGACGCTACATTAATTTTTGTATACGTATTGGACTTCATTAACCTGCTGCCTACAGGCTTTAATTTATGCCACCCTCAGCATTCTATAAGGCATGTGCATGGTAACAACATAACATTTTGACTGGTTATAGTTAATAATTGTTCATCTTAGCACGGACTTGGTTCACCCAAACCTATCAGCGTATTGAAAACAGCTGATTTGCACCTTCGGCATCTAAGATCAACTAGTATACCAAAAATCTAAAACAAATTGTTCTTTCAAAGAATTTTCTAGTTTTCCTTCAGCTGCTTGGCAGTTGACGTATCGTGTTTGGCAGTAAACATGTTCACTGGGAGCTCTTTTTGGTGGGGCTGATTAGGACATAACCCTTTTTTCTGTCTGCTATTTCCCTTGCTCCAAGTCTCCTTTTCACCAAACGCTTTCCATCAGAAAATTGTGCATTTGAAAATCCTCAGGGGAAAAGCTAGGGAATGAGCAATGCGAAGCCAGGTAATGTCATGTGGGAATAGGATGGGAGTAGCCCACATGGTGCTCTTCAGATATTATTGGACTCCAGTTCCCATTAGCTTCAGCCATCAAAGCCAATAGTCAGGGATGATGGGAGCTGTAGTCCAGCACTATCTAGAAGGCTTCATGTTGGCTATACTGGGAAACAATGAAGCACATCCACCACACCCATTTCTCCACTCCAAACTGCCCATTACAAATGACTTTTTCGTATTGTAAAACATCTCTTAGGTTACCAGAACACATGTTTGAGCCTCAGCCAGCAGCTTCCAGCTGCCTTACAGGATGCTTACATTGGGTCTCTATCCTGCATCCTATTAAAAATAAAAAAGTGCTAAATTTGCTGCTTTCTATAGAAGGAGCCAGCCTGTGTGCATAACCTGTGTACATAAATGAGTAATCTTTGGGGGACCATTCAGGCCTTTGTTCACTGACATTTTAGTTTATTGGCACATTATGGGAGGCAAGTTTTGGTAAAGCAAATAGATTATAGAACAAATGTCACAACCTTTTCTCCAATTCAGCAAGTGAGTAACAGGCCACTTCATATGGATATTTCCCATCCTGTGAAGTTCAGGACCTGAAGGCAAAACATTACACAGCATAACCAGGATTTCAGACTGCATTCACTGCATTATCCTGTCAAGGCTGCAGAATGACACCACACCACTCCATTGCACCAGGGAATGAATTTACGTGGGGACTGCACAAACACAAATGTGTTCTATTTGGCTCTCCCATACACACCTGTCCACAACTGAATGCATCATCTAACAGGGTAGTGAGAACTATTTCATACATAGTGCCAGCTTGTTTCTTCAACTAGTGGAGGTTCTGAACCCACAGCCTGTGTGTTAGTTGTGTGATGCTTTTACTCCAACAAGATTCTGCATGTTTTACATGCCATCACAAACTACATCAATGTGGGTCACAGTGGCATGGAAATACCAACTTAGGTTCCTTTATTTTGTGTTACACAATGTATTCAGCATAGAAAGAGAGAACTGCCACAGGTTGAATGAAACAAGTGACCGCTGTGGATCGGTAATGTGAATTGGACCTGACTTTCAGGTTCCTGCTATCTTAACAAGTGATAGTGAAAATTAACGTGTCACACATGACAAAACACCATTATAGAAGTCTGGGAACGGCCAGTCCTTCATTTTAACCAATCCATGAAATGAACAGACAAGTAAAAGTACTTTTTCATACATTGCATACTTAAAAGGAGTGGAATTCATTCCTACAAGAGGTGGTGATGGCCACCAGCTTGTATGACTTTGAAAGAGTACTAGACATTTCGTGCAGGATAAGGCTCTTAATGGCTACCAGCCACAATGGCTGTGTTCTGCCTCCAGTGCTGGAGGCATAGCTGTCAACTGTCCCTTATTTGGCGAGAAACTCCCTTATCCCAGCTCCGTTTCCCGCTGCTGTGCCAGATTGATGATGTCCCTTAAATTTCCCAGGTTTCATGCTCACCTGGCTTGGGAGGGAAGCAGTGGCTCGGGGTCCTCCGCCTCGTCTCCGTCTCTCCCTTTTCCCCCTCAGGGGCACATCGTGAGGAGACGGGTGGTGGTGGGTGGGCAGGCAGCCCCCCTCTTGTGAGACTTCCGCTGCGCTGCCAGGGGAAAGCAGAGGCAGTGGCAGCCTGAGGGAGGAGGAAGAGGAGGGGATGGGGAGGGACACAGAAGGGCAGCGCTTCAGCGGGCACCGCAGCGCCGCAACCGCCTCATGCCGGGCCCACAGGCGGCGTGGGTGAGAGTCTCTTTCCCTCCCTCCCTCCCTCTCTCTTGGGCAGAGAAGGGCTGATGGAACTCCTCATGCCAGGATGATAGCAGCCCCGACATGCTGCTTAGCATACCCTCCCAACTAGTGCAGCATCTTAATGTAGTGATTTCCCCCTCTGCATCCCTTTCATAACTCTAGTTTTATAAATCATTTGTCCATCCATAGTTCAAATTTTTACTATAAGTTTTCTGTCAATCCTACCAATGTATGTAATTCTTTACAATAGCTTTTCAAATACATTATAAACTTTCCCCATTCTTTATTAAAGAGGTCCTCTTCTTGGTTTCTAATTCTGCCTGTAAGCTTTGCCATCTTGACGTCATTCATCAGTTTTGTCTGCTACTCTTCTTTGGTGGGAGCTGTAGATCCTTAAGATCATGTAGTCCAACCCCCTGCAAAACACAGTCAGTGGCAGCCAAAGCAGCATGGCTCCATGAGTGCCGGATTTCTGTATAAGCTAAGCAAAATCCCTTATTTTGGCTGCTGATCCCTTATTTTCGAGGCTGCTGGTCCCTTATTTTCAAATCTGTAAGTTGACAGTTATGGCTGGAGGCAATATGCCTTTAAATACAATTTTCTGGGAATCACAGGTTGAGAGGGCACTGCTGTATTCAGGTTCTGCTTTCAGGCTTCCCATGGACATCTTGCTGGCCACTGTGAGAATTTGCCCTTAGAATATAAGAAGAGCCTTGATGTTTTAGGCCAATGAATTGCTTTTACTAGGAATGTGTGTGCTTTATTTAGCTGGCACAAAAATGGTTTTCTATAAGGGCAGCAGGATGCACTGGTCTGTGTGGGATTGTTGTTGTTTTCCCCCGAGAAGTGATAGTTTTGAGACTTAACCGGGTCTAAAGAAGGATGTCTATCTTGATCCACCACCCTAGTAGAGGGTCCCATTCCTTTCCAGCTTGTTGACAGCTTTGCAGCACTCACCATCATGGCTATGGGGACAGGGAAGCATTATATCAGTGCAGAGCTCCTGATCAGCAGGCGTTTCTTTTGTTTAACAGACTGCTGGCTGGAATTCAGAGCCCCTGGGGAGAGCAATTCCCCATCATTGTCAACACTACTGTCCTAATTATGCTCATAAGAAATAAAGTGAGCACAAGGAGATTTACACTCTTTAAACTCTGTTCCTGTTATGTCTGAACAGGAGGGGACAGATGGAGTCTATTTCGACATGAAAAGACCAAAAGGCAGAAGGGAGGAGGGAAAATTCCTTTCCACCCCTACAGCTGATACCAAAGTGTGTTGGGTCTGCCCAGCTCATAGAAGACGGAAGGCTTTCTGCACCTTTTTAATTCTTGGAAAGCTGACATCCTAATCTTCCAATTGAACATCTCTGGGGAAGATCATGCCATTACCAGATGTAACTTCAGAGGAAGCAGCTGCTTGTCTATCCAAGAGAAATTTTGACATGACTTGTTCACATGTAGCATTATAGCTTGGGATATTCCTGGTGAATTTTGAATGCTCACAGAAGATGCACACAGTTACCCTGGCATTACAGACTCCTATCCTGTAATCACTTTGCCATAAACAGTTTTCTCCTCTTCTGTGACACTGTTTGACAGGTAAAGAGTGGGAAGCATCTGCAATACAATTATAAGGGGCTTGGAATCATGTATGATTTCTAAAGATGTCACATTTGCAGAAACCAGAGGGTACTACAATCTATTTGCATCCTGAAGTAGGAAAGAAAGCAATATATAGGTTTGGAATACCTATCCTGTTCACATTGTTTTCTGGCCTTCTGCCATGAATTTATCAAAATACAATCAGTCAGATAGCTAAACTGGTGCAGTTAAATAATTTAAATCAGGGCCAGCTGGGACTCACTCAAGAATTTTTTTGTCTGCATGCAGGTGTCCTTTATAGTGAACCACTTGAGACTGTAGAGCAGAGAGGAAAAGGACAGTATCATCTTCTCCAAACTCTAGAGTTGTTCCAGCCTTAAACAATCCATTGATTCTCCCTGATCTGGAATGACATATATATACTTTAAGGGCAAGCCTGGGTCTTTGCCTTGGCCAAAACAACTAGTCTTGATAGGCAATCTTCCTACCTTTGCCTTCAATCTCCCTCCTTGCCACCTTACCCCTTAGTTTTGTGGCCTCAGCCAGTGAATTTCTCTATTTGGGACTATTTTTGGCTTTAAATTATGTCTAGTGGTCTTTGGGCTTCCTTGGCCCCTTGCTCTGCAGAATTTGCTTCGGCTGCTGTGGCATTAAGCATATGATATGCAATTCAGATCATCCTTCCTCCAAAAATATATTTAAAAATCTTGGTTTTTAAATAAACTAGCCTGGCTTTTTATTTTATTTTACTTTAACAATAGTAAAGCAAAGTATGAACAAAACACAGCGGGAAATACCTCTGTTTTCATTAGAACGCAAAAAAAGGAATTCAGCAAGTGAGAAATAGTCTTCCGGATGGGTAGCTGCTTGAGTTCTCTTTTCTTTTTCACTCTCTTTATTTTAAATCATAACTGATAAAAGGCTCCCATTAATCCAAAGGGTAGGTTAAAAATAGAGAGCAGCTTTGATTTGGTCAGCTGATAAGGGCATAGAGGGGACCTGAAGGCGGGAGAGACCCGGATAAAATTGCATCTGTTAAGATCCCCGGACTGGATTAGGGCTTGCTTAGCTTTCCAAGGGGGTCCGGATTTGCAATGCGTGATGGGAATATAATTACCGTGAAAGCGGATAAAGCTTTTCTTTTACTTTTGCAAGATTTTTGTCACTGTCCCAGCAATAAAGGAATTAGCAGTTCTTTCTGCCACCAGATCTTTCTTTCATCTCTCATCTCTCTACTAACCCCACCTCTTCCCCCACCTTCAAATCAAGCCTGGCCATTCTTTGTAGCAAGAAGTTTAGCTCAGCTTTAAGAAGCCATTCAGAATGGAAGAATTAAGCTGATGGATGCTGCTACTTGGGAATGAAGTGTGATAATGGATCAGAAGTTCTGTTCTTATCCCCTTTCCACATCCTTGGAGCACTGGGGTTACCTTTCACATATGAGAGTTATCACAGATTTGGAGACTGCTGATACCAACAAGGATCTAAAGATCTAGCCACATTTGTTCCAAATTTCCCAAAATTCACCTAGTTGGCTAGGAGCCAATTTACAATTTGTCAGACGTATGTCCTTAGGAACATAGTTATGTTTTGTGTGCCCATTTTTAAATGTACACTTTAGCATGCTGTCATCTTGTGTGGACCAACAGTGAAGCTAAGATGTCTTGGCAGATGCTTCACATGAACTAGGAATATAATATAGAAAGTGCCTGGAAATTCTTTCCAACCTGTGGTTGTTTCATCCATGCCAAGCATACTGGAGTTCCCCAGCAGGCAAAACAATTGGATCAGAAGCTTGAAATCTGCTTGGCTATGCTTTTCGGGTATAGGGTTAGTTAAGAAGTGGTCTTCCTCCTAGGCTCCAGATGATTCAAGTTTTCCTTGCAGTATTAGAAATCATTGCCTCCAACAGCAGAGTGTATAAGCTTGTTATTTTTTGCAGCACTTTATCTTTCCTTGACATGCTGTTTTCTTGAACACACTCATCATCATTGTGTGGGGAAAGTAGGGGTGTGAAACAGAGGTCCATGGAACACTTTAGCAGTGATTTCTTTTATCATGGTTAGATATATTGGTGATTATATGATGGCAGAAATCAAAGTTTGTCTGTGTAGTTCGATTTCACAGTGTTATATGCAGTTGTGTATCTGTGGTGCGGGAAGCAGATTAGTGCCCCAAGAGTAAAAAAAAGAAAGAAAAAAAGGAGGGGGTCATCACGAACTTCTAAGTAACCATGTTCAAGACAATAGTGCTGGCAGAGTTATAGATGAAGGATGAGCTCCAGGAGCTCCTATGGAAAGGTCAACAGCAAGCTTTAGCTAAAAGTGATGTGTTGCTTGCATCTTTCTGTGTTCCAATGTCAGGAGGGGAAAGATGATGCTTTCCATTTACTCAGCTAGGAAAAGACCTGCCAAGTTTTCTTATTAAAGAGAGAGTAAGAAACAGCAAGCAGAGTATAGCCTTCAATCACTATTTCAACTTGCAGACAGGTAGGCCGTTGACAATCTATATGCTGACCTGGCATTCTGAGCTCTCCTCCTTGGAATACCAAGAGCTCAGGAGACTTGATATGAATTTTCATCCTAGCATCAGACAGCAGCTTTAGCTAAGCCTGAGGCTGGGATCCATGGCCCTTATGCTGAATATTCCACAGATCAGAAACCCGTTCACAGACCCTCCAAGTGTCCCAATTTTCCAGGGACGTCCCTAATTTAGAGATGCTGTTCCAGTTTCTGATTTGATCCCAGAATGTCCCACTTTTCTTTAGGATGTCCTCATTTTCATTGGAGAAATGTTGGAGGGTATGGAGTTATCCAACCCCTGAGCCGTCTGAAGGCAATCCTGTATAGGGAAGTTTTTTTAAAAAAAATGTTATATGTATATGTTTTATATGTGTTGGAAGCTGCTCAGAGTGGCTGGGGTAACCCAGTAAGGTGTGTGGGGTATAAATAGTAAGATTGTCATTATGAAATGGTACATCCCTGTTTTCACTGGAGAAATGTTGGAGGGTATGTGTTCAGGCATCCTCCCTCCCTCTATTAACAATGGCATAACAAAAGAGCAAAGCCACTCCAGTGGGCTCCAACCCCACGGTTGTGTCTCCACCCTCAGTGCCCACAAGTTGCAGGAATGTCTGCAGTGGGGAAGCCTGCCAAATGCATATAGCTGCCTCCTATCCCATGATCTGGGCTCTGATCACACAGGAGGCAGTGTGGGCTTCTAGATCATGTGCATCCAATATCCTTCCCCATTGTAGGCATTTCCCCCCACCATATGGTCGCTAGGGGATGGGCGGAAGGGATGCAATGATCAAAACGAGGTGACATAACCGTTTTGTAGCATTCCACTTCACTGTGGAGCCACACAGCAAAGGCACAATTCATTGGATGCTTATAAATCATTTTGCCCTTAAGATGTTGTTTGCTCACTGCGAGGATGTATAGAGAAATCATGCAGGAGGTTTGTGGCAGAGAGAAAAGGGCACAGTTCCTTTAAGTCCCTGGTTGTGCATCTTCCCCTCTGGTTGAATTGCGCAGTGAGATGAGGTAGGGCATTGTATTTTTTAAACTGTGTTGCAGAAAGAGCAGGAAGAAGCTGCAACACAGCTAATAGGTTGATTTAGAGAGATGCAAGCAGTGGCTATTTATGAATCCCAGCAAGCAGGTGTAACTATAAAAACCCTTTGTCTCACATAGCAGCTGGGATCGTTAAGAAGCTGTGATCAGGGCTGCTGCAAAACAGGTTTCATGATATCTCTGTGTTATTTCTCTAGGAACATTAAAGAGCAGCTGACACACGCTAGAAAATGTTGATAAATAGTATTCTTTTCTTAAACTTTTCTGCCTCCACAGCACAAATGCATTTTAAGTTGGTTCGCATTCCTTTCCCTATTTATCTGAGATATTTGTGTAAATGGTGTAGAGCGATGGAAGCCCCAATCACAAGTTGGCCAAATCAGGAGGAGGAGAAAGGATTATAGGGAAAGGTCTAGTTACAGGGCAAGAGACTGTGAGAAATTCCATAAGAGGGAGTGGGAGGAAGAAGAGGGTAGTGTTTCATGAAGAAGAGGCTGTAAAGCTTGCTGAAGAAAGGAGAGTGAAGCCCATACTGTTGATGCAGGGCCAAGTTGCTGGCTAATTTGGCCTTAAGGGGTTTGAATCTTCCTAGACCTTCAAATTATCCCAAGCAAATACTTTCTGGCTGCTTCTAGAGAGGTGGGAACATTTTTAAGCCCTGTAACTGAAATTTCCTCTTGAGTAACCTTCTGGGAGCTACTTACCAGTGGTTGGTGTGTGACAAAAGTGGCTGTGACCAGACACATACCTTTCTCCATCCTGGAAAGGAACAGGCATCATTCCAACCAGGTGAAGCAGAGTCAGTAAGGCCTGTGGCCTGGTGGGTGTATGTTTATGGCCCAGGGCTAATTACAGAGGCCTGGATATTATAGCCCATTTTGCCCTCCCAGCTGGGTTCAGAGACCAGAACATCCTTGAGGCCATTTACAGGAGAGGCAAAGGAAGGGTCATTGGACCTGCAGCCAGAGGCGTAGCAAGGTCAGGTGGTACCCAGTGTGGAATTTTTTGTCGTCCGTCCCCCCCGCCGACATCAACGGTTCGGGGTAGGCTTGGGAGTCATGGGTGGGTAGCATGCCGAATGTCACCCCACTCAGCGATGACACCCGGGGTGGTCCGCACCTGCCACACACCCCTTCCTACACCTCTGCCTGCAGCTCTTGCAGCAGTCATGTTACCTTGGCAAACAAGGACTTGTTAACAAGGTTTTGCTGAAGATGTTTTCTCCAAAGACACAGTGTCTAGGAACATTTTAGCTTATAGGGTCACTATTGTGGATTGTTAACGAAAAATAAAATGTACTGCCATTTTGGCTGCACCTGGAAAATTTACGCTACGGGGAAGATAGGAGGAGTGCATTCTCTAATACAAGGCACATTTTTATTACCATATTCATTTCTAGACCCCTCAGAATCAGTGAGATGTTCCTAAGTTGGAGAGGATTCAAGCAAGCAGTAAAAATGTTGAAAGGGCTGGAATTAGCTACTGAAGATGAAATATGGCTTGCTTAGCCAAGTGATGAGTAAGCAGGACTTGACAAGCATCTGCTGTGAACGTGTTTGAAATGTGCTACATCCAGACTTTCTGAGCTCACTGCAAGAAGTGCATGGAAAAGTTTGTGTCTTGTTACTTAATTGATCCTACTAGATGGTCATCAAGATGCTTCAGACTTTAAAATATGGAAAGGCGTTTACCAACAAGCACACACATATTCTCTCTCTGTCTCTGTCTGTCTGTCTGTCTGTCTGTCTGTCTGTCTCTCTCTCTCTCTCTCTCTCTCTGCTACTCACAGACAAGAAAGGAATAATTTAATAAGATGTGAAGAAATGTAATAAACCAAGGTGGTTACTGTTACACTGCAATCAGTGTATGGAGTAGTCCATCACAGAATAATGTAACATCATATGGGAACTTATAAGATCAAGTTTGTGCTAGTCCTATTCCTAAATGAATAGGTGCAATGAGCTAGGGGACCCCCTCACCATGCAATGCAATCCATTCCTCATGGGACCTCAGAAGTAAGCCCAGTTGACTTCCATGAGATTTATTCCTAGGTAAGTGTGTAAAGGATTGCAGCCAGTTAAAATCTTTAATGTCTATGTAGCTTTCGGCAAGCCACTATTTGCTCAGCCTCAACACTCCCTGCCTCTCAATAATATTGACTTACCTTTTCAATTTGTTGTAAGGATTCCTGAGATAAATGTACACAGTGCTAACAACAAAAAAGTAATATTATTATCTACTAATGTGCTGTGAAACTTGGGGCAGCTCTATTATTGGTTTCTTGAAGCCTGAGTAGGTGTGGCACCTGAGTAGAAGTATGAAGATCACAGGTCTTTCCCTCACTGCTTGTTGTCAACCAAATGGCTACAGAAAAATCTCATTAGATGCAAAGCCTATGGAGCTGCCCCCCCCAACCTCCACAAAATACTGCAGATTTTCTTGTGTTTATAACACCACAGCACAGCAGGAGCAGTGATTTCTATAACAGGACTTCTCGGTGGTGACACCCCACTTACGTTACAATTAAGATGCATCATGCACTGATATTATTTTCATTCCTCCATCCTGTGAAGATGCTCCGCTTTTTCTAGGCCGTTATAAGGCCTGGAAGGTGTGGTGTGTTGAGGCCTGGGAGTACTTCTACTTTGCTTCTGCTGTCATGTGAACACATATGTTTAGTTCTAAGTATTATGTTGATAATGTGTGTGTGCACCGGGGTCTGGGACCCTCAGATGAGGGGTGGATTATAAATAACTGAAATGAAGAAGTAAACAAAAGATAGCACAGACCAGGGAATCATTTTTCAGCCCAAAGGCCGCTTTCCTTCATACAAAAACTCCAGGGGCTGCATGCCAGCGGTGGGTGGAATGAGGAGCAAAGGTGGGTGGGGAAATGGATGTGACTCTTACCTGTGTACTATAAACTACATTCCAGCAAAAGCCAGAGATTTCTCACACCCACATCCACCTGCCATGTATCACTTCAAGGCAACCAGGGGGATTATCAGAGGTTAAGGAACATCCCAGCTAGGCAGATACATTCAAGGAAGGTGCGAGGCACAGCTAGCGAGGGGTATGGCCTGAGGAGAGGGAGTCTGGCCAGAGGAGAGTCCCAAGGAGCCTGGAGGGCCTGAGGTTCCCCACCTCTGTTATAGACACAGGCTAAGTAGAAAAGGGGACTGTTTCTTTTTAGTGAATAGAGCAATGTGTGACCAAGCAGATGCAAATCCTCATTTCTTGCTGCCCTCTGGCATATGATGCTGAGAATTTTTTTATGAGTTGGGTTAGAGAGCTACCCCAGCTGTTGCTTCTTCCTTAACTGGATTCAGTGACTGCTGACCCCCCCCCCCAAAAAAAAAAAAAATTGCTGCTCAGATGAACTGAGCTTCGCAGGGAATTTTAGTTGGGGCCAGGCCAGCTGAGCTGTTAGTCTATTAAACAGTGATAGATAAACAGCATGCTGGGTTTCTGCTCATTCCCTTGTGCTTGGGGTCAAAGCCGACTGGGGCTTTGATGGCGCCAGACACAGAGAGAGAAGGAGGAGAGCACCCGTGTGGCCCATGCAAAGCACAGAATTCTAATGTTCACCCTGCCTGTGGAGAAACTTAATAAATCTGACAGTTGTAGCTGTCATAAACATCAGCCGCAGAAGCAAGTTGTGGAAGGCAGAGGAAGATAGCTCGGCTTTCACTATGCACTAGTTGCTTTATGCCTATTTGAATGATCCTTCTGGGATGTTGATGCTACTGGGATGCTACTTAGCGGCTAGAGGGTGGGCAGTTTTAAAGCTTCCTCAATTTCACTATCTTAAGAACTAAAATAACTCTAAAATACTAAAACAATGCTTAAGTAGCAATTATTTTAGTGGGCTTATGAGTGGTCACTGTACTTACTTTGCATACATTTAACCTTTACTTGAAGTATTTATTTATTTTAACAGTACACACAGAGACCTGCCAATCCTCAGTATTCTCCCACCTTAACCCCAGCTCTAGCCTGATCCTGTCCCCGCTTTAGCATTTTTAAAATATCAACTTGAAAGAACCATTGTAAAGTGTAAAGGATCTTCTGCCTGCCCACCTCAGTGTAATCCAAGCCCTGGTGGAGAGTCCTTGCATCTCTCTTGCCAGGTGGGATCTGTACTGTTCCCACAGACACTTGGAGCTGGGATTAAATTCTTCCCCTCTGACTCTACTACGTTTGTCCCAGGTGACCTCGAAATTTCAGAGATGACCTTTCCATGATAGGGGCATTGGGGTGGTGTGGGGTCAAGCTGAAGAGCTATTTGAAAACACCAGCAGTATGGAACAAAGGGCAATAATGCTGAGGGTGGGCTGAGTTTGCAAGCAAAGCTACATGCGTGCTGTGGAACCAGTGGGCAATTCTCCAGCAGACAGTGTACACAAACACACACACACACACACACGTACATTTAATGTCCTGAAATGTAAAACATACAACTGAGTTCTTGCTTCAAATCAACACTACCCAAAGTTTCCACTTTCTTTCTACTGTGTTGTTGCTTCCATATAATTCCTAGCTTTCTTTGGCATATGCAAAGACAGAGATCTAAACCCTCAAGAAAATCACTTTTTTTTGGCAAAATAAGTTTTTTCTTCCTGTTTGCTATATTCCTGAATTTCCCCTAACAATCCACACACATACACAGCAGCAAGGTTTTATAATATCACTTATTTCAAGATAGCAACTGCATAGGCTGTACAATCAATAGCTTTATCAAAGTTCAAGCAGGTTGGGGCATGAAAAAAAGAACCCTGAAACAATCCGAATATGCAACGGATTTGTCATTTCAGAGATAGGTGACCATGTAAGTGTTAATATCATCCCAAAGCAGCAAGCAGGCAAGGAAGAGAGAATAGCATGCACTCTCTGCTGGAAGCACATTTGCAGATGTTACCATTTATAGCACAATCCTAACCATGTCTCCACAGAAGTAAGAACTATTGAATTCAATTGAGCTCACTCCCAGGCAAGTAGGGCTAGGAGTGCAACCTTATCCAGTATGCAAGGGTCTTTTTTGTGGCATGGTGTTTGTGAGAAAGAGAAATGCATGTTGTGTACATGGGCTCCTTCACAGTTACAAGAAGCTGGCAGGAATGATTATGAAGACATAATGTGTACCTCTCTACATGGTATAGAAAAATGTGCTCTGCTGTTGCCGAAACAGAGATTCTCACCCTGTTGACATCATCTCCCTGCCCTAGCCCTAACGGGAGAACAGTTTCACAGATGCCAGAAAGCTCATTGTTTATCTAGATATGTCACCAGAACCTCGGGTCAGAGAGGGGCCACAAATCTATCACTTTCCCTCCATGGGTCTGGATGAGTTCCTCTGCTGACAGCTCATGGGCAGAGCTATTCCCCCATCCTTCTTTCATCTCAACTCTCTCTCTACAGTCTTAATGGCTTTAACACATGGGAGAGCTACTGCTAACAATGCTAATGCCTTCCACCCTGCAGAGAGAAACATCCGTCATGTGTTCCCTGAGTGATATGAGAGCATTGCTCTTGCTTCTTGCAGTATGTTTGCAATAGCTACGGTTAAAACATTGCTGCTGTTGACCAGTAGAACTTTGAGAAATCTGCTCTTAGCTTATTAACAGAGGGCACAATTCACCCAGAGCTCTCCAGGAAAAGTCCCATTTATACGAAAGGGAGCTACTTAACAGAATCACTGATGGTCATCTAGTTCAACCCCCTGCAATGCAGGAAACTCAACTAAAGTATCCATGACAGTTGGCCATCCAATAGTGGCAGACTTTGGGCTTTCAGATTGCTGCAGCACCCCGTGCAACACCAGAATTCAGTGTGCGTGCACACACACACGCCTCTCACCTTCCGTTCTAAGTCACTGTTGTGGCCCTTCCTGTGGCACCCTCTTGGCTCACCACCCAGTGTGTGCAAAACTATCACACTCTCCTAAATCCAACCTCTGCTTAAAAACCTCCAAGAAAGGAGAGTCTACCACCTGGAATAGCATTCAGTATAAGAATAGATTGCATTGCAGCAGGGAATTTCATGGTGGCAGCGGCTTTTGGAATTTGCCTCTTGTATTTATTCATACCCCAGCACACAGATGTCATGCTGCTTACATATGCTTTAAATTAATAATAATAATAATATGAAGGTTACCATAGTGCCTGAATATGTCACAATCTGTATTTATCCTTATAACACCCTTCTAAGGTTGGGCATATGTGTCCTTATCCATATTGGACAGATGGGGACACATTCAAAGTAATTCTTCATAGCAGGATTTATTTCAGTTAATGTAATGTAGCTGTGATTTGCAGCATATTTATCTTTTTCATGTGCTCCTGATCTCATGCACATTTTCTTTTATTCTTTCTTTTGTATGTTTATATCCCACCTTTTTCCATTGTAGGGCTCAAGGTGGTGTACAAGTGGTCTCCAATCCATACACCAACCTAACACAGACCTGTTTAGCTTCAGCAAGGTGACAGCATCATTTCCTCTTAGGGTCAGACCATGCCCTGGTTTTGTTTTATTATCTGCACTGTTGAATAGTTCTGGAGTTAACTCAGCATCACTTGGTGTAAAGTAAGGGTGGGCAGAATGTAGATCAGACTCTACCGTTAGATAATTTTGCGTGTTGCTACACACACAGAGAGAGAGACCTATTACTGCCTTTAGTAGTAAAAAAACAAAAGCAAGAAGTCTCCACACCTGCAGGAAAAGTTTGCTCATTTTATTGCCCTTCCCCCTTTGAGAATTGCATAGTTCCCTATTCCCACAGGTAGGAGTAGATGTAGGAGAGCGCAACTGGTTCAGACGCATTGCGTGCAGAGCCTCAGAGGAGCTGCTGGGATGCTGCAATTATTATTTACAGTGGAGCACGAGAGGCAGAGTGGCACTGGATTTGGGCACTGCCCTGGGCACTGCTGAAATTTGAGACCCCAAGATCTGCCACTGCCACAGGCTGATTGTGAGCATGGCATAGGAAAACTGTAAATGAGCAAGAGAATCAAAAGTCTGTGCAAATCCAGTCCAAAAGAAGCTTACCTATGTAGATTATCACCATTCGTAGTGCAGCAGACTACAAAATGCAGCAGGCTGCTATAATATAGGGATGGGGGGTAGTGTTACAGTCCCTGGTTAATCTCTTATGCACAAAATCATGAGAAGTTATTTCTATGACCTAGATCCAAATTTGGGTCTGGACATACTTTGTAGTGCTGTAAAATGCATAGTGCAGCTTGTAATCACTCTTCACTCAATTCACTATGCTGTATTCTAGCTGCGCACAGTGCAGAAATCACAGGCATTAAATAAATATGCATAATAGGGGTAGGGTGCTAGTTTAGCTGTGCCTCTGTAGGTTACTTGAAGATGCACAATATCTGTGGGGAAAGGCATAGCTCTCCCAGTGCTGGCCATATCCTGCTTCCCAAGCTCAGTTCCTTCTTAAAAGCATGGAGATCAGATTTGATTTGAGCGGTTGTTCAATGTGTTGACATACTTTGACACAGCAAGCAGTAGGCTCCTCTTTGCAAACACCCATCCCTCAGTCATCTCAGGTGCAATCAGCTCATCTCAATTCTGGGAACCTTGCCCAGGGAGAGAGCAGCAGGACCCCAAGCACTCTGGGCCTCTGCAGATTTGAGTTGGCACCAAGCTGTCTGTGTATGTCTTTAGTACTGTGAAAACAAGTGTCTCTGTGCCATCCTGCTGCCACAAGAAGGCTTCTTTCTGACAGGTGCTATCCTGATTGAGGCGATGCTCCTGGAATGCACACTGTCGTGGGGAGCATTCAATTTCCTCCCTGACAGGTAGGCTCTTCCTTTAATAGAATCTTGCAGTATTCATTATACTGGCAAAGCAGGGTTTAGTATCGCACAAAGCTTCGCCTCCCCCTCTTCACCCCATGTACACAAAAGCCCTGTGTGAATAAGAATGCAGTAAATGTCTCCCTCTCCCAGATTTATTCCTTCATTAGTAATTTAAATAAATTCCACTGTATAGGAGAGACTTCTATAAAACTGCTGCATTTTCTTTCTCCCCGCAGAATAAATACTGGGGCTGCATCCCTGATAGCACACATCTCCTTGGGATTTTCTCCTGGCACAAAGTAACAAGGAGAAAAGGAGATGTGTTTTTGGAAACTAGGCAGGCTCTTCGGATTCAGTACAGAACAAGATCTGCATGTCTTCCTGGCTGCTGAAAAGGGAGAATTTTTGCACGTACACTATAGTGGTTCAGTAGTAGAAAAAGCCGCACCTGTTAAAATGCTCTCATCTATGCGTGCCTTACATAATTTGACAGTCCTGTTCTTTTGCCAACCTATACATACTGTTTCAAAGGATGCATTTCCTTTGCTGGGCACATTGCAGTTATCCCGAAACGGGTAGCAAATGGGAGCTGATGGCTAGGAGATACTTGGGAATCTCTGAGCCTGGCAGTGACTAGCCAAGAAAGATATCTTTGAGTGACAGCTTAGGGGAAACCTCAACTCCATATACAGTTCTGGAAAAGGCAAATGTCGGAGATCATTAGGAAAGGGACTGAAGAGAAAACAGTGTCATAATGACACAACTGGAAAGCTGTGCAGAGTTTAAACATACCATGGTGCTGGAAAGCATGCCAAATAGAGCAACAGAAAAGACCAAAGGAATGGAGTACATTTCATATGCAGGAAGACACTTTTTAGTTTAGAAAACATATATCTAAGGGGAGATGATAGAGGTTGCTTTTTGGGGATAAAAAGAAATGATGAGTGATGTAGAGAAAGTGGGACTTCTTCTCCCTCTCTGGGCACCTAGTGAAACTGACTCAGTAGATTCTGGACATCAAAACAAGCCGCTCTTAATGAACTGCATGATAACTAAATGATGTAGTTTGCTGATTCACGTTACAGAGATAGCCACTGAAATGCATGACTTTAAAAGGGGAGTAAACAAATTAATGAGGGATGGACCTTTCAACATGCTTTCTAGGCACAGGCTGGCATTTTAAAGCTCCGTCTCCAAGCATTTTTGTTTTTGCCCTGCCAATTTCCCCAGGAAAACCTGCTCTTTAACACTGATGGGGAACAAACAGCAATCCAGGCTTTCCACAGATTGCCATTTGCTCTGGTTCAGCAGTAAAGAGTGGGGTTTTGTGGGGGAAGCACTAGGACAAAAAGAAGAGTGCCTAGCTTTAAAAAATATACCTCTTCCTCTACCACTTCCTCTACCAGCCGGATTGGGCAAGCTTCCATTCTCCACGGAAGCTTCTCTGCCCACCTACATAGGGAGATCTCAACAAAAACAAGATTTTCCACCATCCATATCTTCCATCATCACAATATCATTTCTTTTATTTAAAACATTTTGGTATATTGTATGCTTTAGGCCACCCCACATGAGCTTCTGGGTTGCAGTAAAGCTATCAGCAGCTAAAAGGCATGAGCAGTCAATGAACCAAACAGAACAGGAGTCAACAGGGAAACTAAAATTAGTCAAAGCTGCCTTAGGCACTCTCTGGCTGGGGGAATCTGCTGATTTATTTATTTATTTATTCCAACTTGCATCATCTCTATTTATAATTTATAGGTAATTGATTTCCCCCCCCCTTCTCCTTTCTCCTTTCTCTATGTGACAATTATTATTAGCGCTCAATGGAGCAGCTTGCATTGCACCCTAGGTGAAGAGATAGCAATCACCACCCAGCACCTATCCCTCAACATATGCTGCTATCTCTGTTTTCTCACTATGTGTACAAGTTACTGGTGGTAAATGGAATTTATACTTAACACCAGAGGCTAAGAGCTCTGCAGGTATACAAGAGCTTTGACTTGTTGAAAGTGATTGCAGAGCTGATATGCATAACTTGGTATGGAAAACAGATATTTATTTTCTAAATGTGTATTTAGATGTGATTTTAGAGAACAAGAAAATAGTCCTTTCTGAAATTTAAGAGTGAAACTGACAATCCAGTGTAGCACACTCATGCCCCTTATTATCTACTGCTGTCCATTTGTGCTATTGCTCCTCAGTCCTGCTATATTATTGCATGCCACAAACTTATTCAGTATGTCGTCTTTCTTCCAAGAAGGTCATCATGTCAAATATTGCTGCCTCTCACACTTAAAATATTACACCCTTTACGATTTTTGGTGTAAGCTCTGTTTTAGCTGAAGAACCCTTCTACTCAAAGACTTTTATTTCCATTTAAATTACATTTCTTCTGTATTGTAATGTGTACTTTCCAAACTGAGGTTCTGTAGTGATACTTGGACTGTCCACATGCTGCAGAGACTATGATGTGTACAAGTAGTGTATGTGAGAGAGAGCCCTGCTTTTTGCAGAACTCTTTATCATGCAAACAGAGTCTACACCAGGAATGAGTAGCTGGATCCTGCCAGTCGGCCAGATCCTTACCTCACCCACTCCCAACCTGTGAGCCAAGTTTAACAAGTGGTTGGACCACCCACATATCAGTTGCCTGATGCCACATGACCCTATTTTTTCATAGTGCATTGCACAGCCCTTTGCAAGCCCTGTTGATGTGTTGCTCATTAATGCTTGCAAAGCTCTATGCACAATCCCGTGCAAGTCCCAACAACCAGTTGATTGCTTGTTAGATCTCAGTTTCCTACTAAGCATAATGGCTAGCTTCTACCTCCACTGTTGGAGTTTGGCTTTGAATACTAGTTGCTGAGAATCTCAGGTGAGGAAACTGTTGCTGTGCTCATTTTCTGCTTGCCGGCTTTGCAGAGGCATCTGATTGGCCACTGTGAGATTGGGATGCTGGCACTTTGAGAATCGGATGCTGTACTAAATGGGTCATTGGTCTGATTCAGCAGGCTCTTATTATGTTCCTTTGTAATTTGGTGTTATCCATACAAGGGGTCCACAGCAGTAAAAAACCTCAATGGGTCCAAGCCATCCACCATTTAACATTTCATAGAATACCATGTCTTTGTCATAGTATCACTCTAGAGCTCTGGAGAACATTTTAAATGCTGGGTGGCTCCCAGCCAATTATCATGCAATGTAGAATTAAATTGTAGGAAAAAGGGGAGGGCAGGTAGGTCAAAGAAGAGCAGGCAACAACCCTTGGGCCTTGGCAGCTGTCTAAAGATACTGGGTGCTAATGCCAAGCCTGAAGAAAGCTATCATATCTCTCTTATGATTCATAAAGCTGCATTGGTCTTAGTGCCACAGATATTTTCAAGAGTCAAGTGGGGAAAGGATTATAAAATGTTCAATGAATATCAGATAAGGAGTTATGATAATCCTGCTTGATTATATATATAAAAACCCCTCTAGAAACTGGGCACAATGAGCTCCAATTAGATTCAGTGAGTTTTCAACTGAATGATTTTTTTTTCTTTTCGGCTTCATAGATCAGAGTTTTTAGTCCAGCTTGAGGGCTCTATATCCTGAAGCTTAGAACTAGAGTAAACAACTTCACAGGAGCTGGTAAGAGCGTTCTTCACAAGACCTGCCCCCTAGATCCATTGTGGAAACTTTTTCTTAGAACCACATAGGTTAAAAGTTTAAAAGCTTAAGGTTTCATTCATAATTCACGTATCAATAAGGCTTTGATTCCTCCCAGGGAAAAAGGAGCCTTTATCTGGAGTGCATGCTGATAAGGTTACTACCAAGCTGCAGTTCAGGACCTGTTTGGGGTTTCTTTGTAGGGTTGTCTTTTAAGAAGCAAAGGCAAATTGTGCGCAGCTCCTGGGGGCTGGTGAAAGGCTAGAGAAACTACTCTGTTTTGGGTCACTGGTTTGACCCTTGCCCAGGTCAGTAGTTGTCAAAAGTCATTACTGTCAGCTTGATGTTCACTGGGCTGTGAAGAATGAGCCCCTGGGTCTCAGTTGAGTCCCTAGTATGGGCAGATGTCCATGTGATGGTTTCCATTTTAGCTGACCAGGCAGCTACTCAACTGTTGCCCTCTAGAACTTCAGCCCAAGACCTGCATTCAGGGGATGGGGCCTGTAACAGATTCACATTCTCTTTTGTGATAACATTGTCGGGATGTCACAACACTGGGAAGTATTAATTAATGCTATTAGATATACTCGTGGCATCTACCTGCATGCTTACTCTTTCCTAATTACTTGTGTAACATGATAAGGAGGCATGACTGGAAAAAAGCAAAAAAGATGGCACAAATACCATAATAACAATATGAATATGCAATACTAGTAATAAGGACCATGGGTGAAAAGCAATCAAATTCTCCCTCTCTCCGCAGGTCAGTACTATTTTATGGACTTCTACAACTCTCTTTCCTACCTTCCAATCCAACGATTCACAAAGTAATTTATGAGCAACTGGAAATAACACAAAACAAAAACAAAAGACAGCACATACACACGTTTACCAATGGCCTGTAGGCCTCTGGATGATGGAAGGGGCTAGTGCTAGGCCAGTTGGCAGCTGGAGCAGAGTGTACTTTCTGGCAGGGAGAGGGAAAGCAAACTCCCAGAAGCTGTGCCTTCTGTGGATGACAGATGGGGCCAAGATGCTGCTCTTCTGGGAAGCAGAGGGTGAAACCTACCAGAGGTCTTTGTTCACCTGGTTGGTGATACTGTTAACCTCTCTCTCCTCCCCCAATGCAGTTTTGGTACCCAAAAGTAATGGGAGGACTACCAGGTAGAATAACTGATAATGCCCGGAAGAGTGTCCTAGAGCTCCAGATTAGTTCAAATACAGCTGGAGTACTGCAGTAATGAAGCTGAGTTACTCATTGTGGGTGTGGAAACTTTACCCCGTGTCCTGGGATTACTTGTGTGGATCACTGTGGTAAGATTTTCATTGTCTTGCAACACCTGTAGTTGGCAAAGCAGCTAGAGTCATGCGCCCTTACTGTGGCGGCTGTTTGGGTACCCAATGATAATGATGGCTCTAGGAGCACCCTCAGACTTTGCACCCCTTGTTTCAAATGCAATGCAACCCCATTCAGAATAGGCAAGCTCCCCAATTCTTAGGTGCAGTAACTGCCTACCCACAGAACTCCTGTCTTGTCAGGATTCATCTTCAACTGGTTAGTCCTCATCCAGCCGACAACTACATCCATGCATCACTCTGAGACCTGCATATGCTTCACCTGATTCAGTTGGTTCAGGGAAACAGAAATGAGCTTAACATTGTTGCCACTTGATTGGGACTAACAGGAGAGTGCATTGAAATATTTCTTTCCCCCCATCTTTGAAACCTTTCGCTGTGTCTTTCTATGAAGCAAATTGCCTGCCTCTCAATTTCCCACCCACCTGGAACTGCTCCTGAGCACATGATTCCAGTGCATGGGTTGATGTGTCTTATGAATGTCTAATTCAACTATTTTCTGGCAGTTTCTAGTCTGTGGCCCCAGCTGGAATGGTGAAGATTACAGCTGAACTGGCTTGGACTAGCAGATGCTGCTGTTAGTTGATCCCCTTGGTTTTACTTCATGACAGTGAACCTTCATGCCCATTCCTTCCATTTTTAAAGGGTCAGGCTGATACTGAAAGGATTAATCTAATCCTCCCTTTACCCACACCTTCTCATGCAGCTGGTCCATGCTGTTCAGCTGTTAGTGTTTTTATTGGCGCGCGCGCACACACACACACACACACACACACTTAACCAAATGTTCTGAAGCTTGCAGTACCATGAAACCTCTCATTTGCCATAATAATTCTGTGATAATTCTTGGTAAATGTAGCCTTCAGAGAGACAGGTATAAGCATTTTCAGACACTGTGTGATAGGGATTTCTAGGGAAACCTGACTATCACTGTGTGTTTTGGAAGAACTGAACCATAAGCAGGCAATGAAAAGAACAATGAAATTTGTTGAATGACACATAAGACTAAAATCCCAACTGCTTCCCGAAGATTCCACAGCACACCTGGTAGGTTCTGTTGCCATCACACTTCCCCTCCCCTCCAGATTTGTAAGCCTCATTATAGATTTCTCTGATGACTAAATGAAACATAATCCTTTTCATAGAAGTTCTGTGTTCAACACTGGCCAACAAGGACTGTCAAAACAGCCACTTGGACATGTTTTTTAAAAAAGATTTGTCATGACGTAATTTGAAAACTGTGTTGTGTGCTAAAAAAGAAAGATACTTGAATTCCAACATATACTTGACAGAGTAAACCTACCTGCTAAAATGTCTATTATTATTATCAAGTCCCTGTAAGAGATGGATCAAACTATTTCTGGACCCTTTGTGGGTCTATCCATAAGTCCGCTCCACTCATTTGCAATTAATCTACTTTTTTATTTTTATTTTAATGCAAATCTGCTTCTAAACATATTTTAAAAGCATTTTAAAATGTATCTCAAAATGTATTTCGATAGGTTATCTGAGTGGATCATTGAATCAGATAACTATGTTCTGATCTGCACATTAATTCAGGAGGTGCAGATCAGATGAGTTTATATTAAAATTCACAGAGATCAAATTCCTCAAGAATCCTCATTGCCTGCGATTTTGGATTCTGCATATGTGTGTGTATACAGTTCTCTTTCTCAGAGAAGATCTGTGCTTTTTGAGATGTTGCTTATGAGAGATCTAATTCAACTCTGCCTTGAGGATTCTCTGACATACCGAAAGGGAAATCATTACCTTTCCCCGCCTCCTGGACTTTCCTGCACAAAGCACATAATGGGAAACATTTTGCCACCTTTTCCCAAGCCCGGTAGTTTTATTAGTAGAGCAGTTAATGCCATCCCTTCAATGAATACTTTAAACTTTGCATTGCAACAAGAATATGCTGTGTACTTAAGACTCTGTTCCAATTAATGTTGTGGATATGTCAATTATCTATTCTTGTGCAAAGAAAGAGGCCTCTGAAATTCACAAGTGATACTGGAACATTCCTTTTATGGCACCATTCGTTAACCACAATGATGTTGTCTTTCCCACCCACTTTTCAAGGGCCTTAAGAGAATTTCTGACTTGTAGGGCATTGCATAAGTCACATTTGAGCAAATCCACATATCCCCAGCAACATACTGTGCTATCCTATGAATGTTTAATCAGAACTAAGTCTGAAGATGCTAAAAACATAGGAAGCTACCTTCTACCAGGTCAGACTATTTGTTCATCAAACCCAATATTGTCTACTCTAACTGGCAGTGTCTCTCTAGTCTCAGGCAAAGGGCTTTCACATCACCTGCTAACAAAGTTCAAACTCTTTTTTTGCAAAATGGAATGTGTTTATCACAGTAGAAGCCTGTTATGTCTGTGGTAGGGCCCCTTTCCTCCCTGCAGGCATAGAAAACCACAGCTTTAAGACTTTCGGACAGCAACACATTTCTAAAGTAGACATATGGTTTGTGCCACATTTCTGCAATAAAGCAACATGATCAGAACACAGTAGCTGGAATTGGCAACTCCCATGCCTATAATTTAGTCTACATATGTGGGCACTGTGTTCTCCCATTTCGACTTTTCTCTGTCTCTCTGACTTGTACAAAGAGCAAAAGAGGACAGCGAGTCTTTTGAGGGGTATTTGGAAGTAAGGTCCAGATGGCAACGGGCTTAAGGTTGCTCAAGAAGCACTGATTCCATAAGAAGAACATGGACCTAGAAACAGATAAACAGCAGGTGTGCGTTTTGTAGGCTTTTGCTTCTCCAGATCTCATATTAAATGCTCTAGGCATCTCTGGAACATCACACAGCCAGAAAATTGTGCTGCTTGTTTCACTAATTCTTCTGTGGTCAGGTCTCCTAATTCTAATAATCTATACAGAACTTGGCAGGGCACAGTTTAATTTCATTTGCATGAGAAATAGCACATTGCAAAATTGGCTTCACACAAAAGGCTCATGCTGGGATTCTGATCTTTGCTATAGTTGTACCCAAGACTGCTATGCTGTCTTCTGGATGCGGATATAAAGGTTTGGGGATCCAATTTGAGGGTAGGAGGAAAAGGAATCAATAACGTTCTATTAATAGTCAGGAAACAAATACTGGCAAAGTCAAACAACCATCTTACATCAAGACCTTATCAGATGCCAGTTTTTTCTCAACCACAACAGGCACTTTCTTTGTATGAAACAAAGACTTTATTCATGAAGACTGGCGTGCTAACTCATTTTACATAATTTGTCTACTGTATTACAGTTGGAATTACTGCATGAGAAACCAGAAAATATGGTTATGTAAATTGCCTTCAGTTAAACCAAAACAAAAGTCTTGTTGATCGATGCAGTGTTAACCTCCAAGTTATACTACTTTAATACAGTCTACATAGCTCTGCCTTTGATGACTATCTGGAAACTGCAGTTAGTTCAGAATGTGGTGACTGGGGCTGCAATCTTAACATCACTTACCTGGGTGTAAGCCGCATCAAATTCAATAGGACTTACTTCTGAGTGGACATGGTTAGAATTACCGTATTTTTCGCCCTATAGGACGCACTTTTTCCCCTCCAAAAATGAAGGGGAAATGTGTATGCGTCCTATGGGGCGAATGCAGGCTTTCGCTGAAGCCTGGAGAGCGAGAGGGGTCAGTGCGCACTGACCCCTCTCGCTTTTTTAGGCTTCAGGAAGCTCTCCGCAAGCCTTGGGAGCCCGCGGGAGTTCCCGTCGGGCTTCCTAGGCTTTCGGATAGCAGCCTACATCTCGAAGCCATCCCGCTGTCCCCCGACCTGGTTTGGAGGCTGGCGGTGGGGAGAAGTGCGCTTCTCCCCGCCGCCAGCCCCACAAGCTGGGGGACAGCGGGGAGGCGGAGCGCCGCCATCCCGCTGTTCCCCAACCTGGTTTGGGCTTCAGGCAGATATCCGCAAGGCATGGGAGCCCGGTGGGATGTTGTGCCAGTCTCCCAAGGCTCGCGGAGAGCTGCCTGTTCTGGGGGCTGGGGTCGGGAATTTTTTTTTTCTTTATTCCCCCCCAAAAAAAAAACCTAGGTGCGTCCTATGTGCCGGTGTGCCCTATGGGGCGGAAAATACGGTATGTTGTAGATTACTAACTTTGACAGGACATTATGGTCATATTACACTAGTGCTATGCCAATTGCTGTCTCTCAGTCCCTTTTCAGGTCCAATTTAAAGTGACAGGGTTTTTTACCTTTTAGGCTTACAATTTAGGACTGGAATATTTGTAGGATCACCTTTCTTTGTATATGCCTGCTGTTATGTCTGAAGCAAGGGGAAAAGAGGGTCTTTTCAGTTATGGTGCCCCAATTACAGAATGCTGTCTCCAGAGGACCACCGGGCACCTACTTACCTTGCTGTCCTTTCAGCAATTAGTCTTAATTTAGTCTTAATTTTAAGCCTGCTGCCACATGTCTGGCATCTGGTCACCCTAGTGGGTGGGAATTCCCTAAATAGTATATGCCGGTAAAAACAGCTACCATAGATTTTATTGTTACCACTGATAACCCATCCTCCCTAATCCGAGATTATTTCAAATATCAGATGGAGGCAAATTCACAGTGTGTGTTTTAGTCCCAAGCGGAGGTAGAGGAGAAATTCATTTGGCCTGCATTTTAAAGCGAACCAAACTTTAAGCAGGTGATGAGCACAAATATTTTCCCCTAGTATGGTGTTTTGTTCTGTTCTGTTTCTTGTTTCTCTTGTTGGAAAATAGGAAGTTTCCTTATACAAAATCAGGTCATTGGTCCATCCACTTCAGTATTGTCTACCTTAAGTGGCAGAAGCTTTCCCAAGGTTCCAGTCTCTATCAGTCCTACCTGGAGATGCCATGGATTGGATGTTCTGCATGCAAAGCAGATGCTGTGCTGTTGAGTTTTAATGGTTTAGTGTTCTTATTTGTGGTATTATTGCTTGTTGGTTTTAGAAGTTTGTAAGTCACCTTGCATTCTTTCTTTCTTTTAAATTGAAAGACGACCTACAGATGCATAATGAAATTTATTTTAGTCTTGCATTGTGTCTCCTAAGAGACTACTTCTTCAGTGAATGCTGTGTGTTGTGGGTGACGGAGGTTTTATCATCCATCTTGAACTTATTTCAGATTAGAATAAACACTGAAACACATCAGCTGCTCTCTGCTGTTTTCTAAACTAATCTGCCCACCTCATTGCCACATCTCTCAGGATACTAATAATTGCTCCAAGACACTTCAACTTTCATTAAAGTTCCTTTCCTGAATTTGACCAAGAAGCAAGACAGAGCTGTAAGTGGAATTTTGGAGGGTAGGGAGAGGGATATGGAAAATAGAATAGAGGGAGGGAGAGAAAGAGAGAGAGAACCTCCATGTTATTAGGAGAAGGAAAATCATTTGACAATCAGCCTCTGGCAATCTGGTGGTGCTGTCTGAGAGAACAATTTACCTGTCAGCACCCATCAGAATGGGGGAAGCTAGGAAAAGAATGGCAGCTGTATGGAAGAAGGTGGGGAGGGGAGAGGTTTGTGAGGAGGTAGAAGAGGAAAAGGTGAATCACTGATGAGCGCTGCACTGTATTCCCAAGAGGCTTTGGTATGTCTGGGAGGGGGAACCTCCTGTGGGTGCTTACCAGCCTTTCCATGATTCACTAGCATTTTTCCTCTAGAGGCAGGTGATGTAAGTTTCAAATATGAAGATTCAAATTATTCTGCACAGCAGTGGGAGTTCCCATTTCCATAGTGTTTGCTGCAGCCCAGTCCCATCCCCCCCCCCAAGCTCATCTTGCATGAAGAAATAGAATATGAACCCTGTGGGGAAACTTCTGACATGCTTAGCTCAAACCTCGCTCAATATTTCCCAACCTAGTGCCCTCCAGATGTTGTGAGCTACAACTCCCACCGTCCCTGACCATTGGGTATGAGAGCTGTGGCTGATGGGAGTAGTAGTCCAAAACTTCTGGAAGGCACCGCCAGGTTAAGAAAGGCCAAGTCGGGTCAAGGTCACACACAAAGGATCCGTGATATTACGCATGGGCTGAACCTGGGTGCTTGTGCCCAAATTACTGGACTCCTACCTCCTTCTCTGCAGACCGTTTCTTCCCAGGCCTCTTGCTTCTTTGCTTTATCAGTTTTCCCTCTTTCTCAGACTGCAATCCATCCCTATCTTCCCTTTGCAGACTGCTGACGTGTAGCAAGTCTATCTAATAATCCATCTCCATGTTCCCTCCAGCACTTATGTGACTGGCTGACTGGAAACTGCCAGCATTTGGGGGGTTAATGCACCCAAAATAGCATACTGACTCTCTTTAGGGTGGAAAATTAAAACTGCCACAAATAAAGCCCAAGAAAGATAGAAAGAAAGAAAGAAAGAAAGAAAGAAAGAAAGAAAGAAAGAAAGAAACCTTCGTAAGTCAGTGGTGTGTCTCCTCTGAGTTATGGAGGCTTCCTCCTTTATAAAAGGCATGCCCTCCTCACAGGTGAGAAATTATAGCAACCCATAGATGCCAGCATTTTATTCCACTTCTTTCCCACCCACCTCTCAGTGCAGACAACAGGTGTCGTATGATAATTGATGCCAGGCTTTTTTGGCACATCTAACTAAGGAGCAGACTGTACAAGGAATGCAAGTGATGTGACTTATTACTCCTTGGGCCCCAGAGAGGAGTTCCTGACTCCAACCCAATCAAATAACAAAGAAGAGAGGCAGTAAAAATCCATGAACAAGTCTAGGCTTGATTAACCACTTGGGCTAAAAATATCTCAGTGCCGCCTCCCACCCAATGTTCAAAGCAGAACCAAATCCGGTGTCCCTGTAGCATTAGAAAGGGCAAGTGGTGGGTAATGTGTTAGGAGAATGACTTGCATCATTATGTTATGATTGTTCCCAAGTACTTTCTTATTTTCTGTATACTCTTTGCTGATATATCTAACGTTGGAGCTGCAATTTAAACATATGGAGCTGGCTTCCCTAAGAAATTGACAATGCCCTCATGTTTCAGAACATTCCCAGAACATAGGAACATACAACAAGCCTTGCTGGATCAGACCAAAGGCCCATCTAGGGAAATCTGGAAGCAGGACATGAGCACAACAGCACTCTTGTCAACCAGCAATTCCTAGCAACTGGCATTCAGAGGCATATTACCATCAGTGGGTGTAGAAAATAGCCATTATGGCTAATAGCCATTGATATCCTTACTTTCCATAAGCCCTCTTCGCCCTGGTGGTACCTTTCCTGATCTCCTGTATACATTCCAGCTGAGCTTCTAATATGGTGGGTTTAAACAACTCCCAAGCATTTATTTTATTTTTTTTCGAGAGAGAATTGACCCATCATTTTACCATTGCCCTCATTTTGGGGAAATTTGCTCTTCTGAAATCAAATGTGACTGTGTTCGATTTTCTTGACGATTGTCCATTTACATATATATAGTACTGGATAGCACCATGGTCACAGTTCCCAACCACTTTGACAATAGTTACATTTCAAACCCTGTCCTTACTAATAAACTCTATGAACTGCTATTAAACCCACAGAGAGCACAAGGTGTTTCATAACATGTATGCAGACAGGATGACAGGGTGAATAAAGGAGAGGGTTCCTGTACCTTTAATAATTGTGGAATCCAGATTCCTCATGTGCCACGTGGTTGCCACTTCAACAGAAATGTGGCTGCATGGTAAAGTCCGACTGGGTGATTATGATTGTTGGTGCAATGCAAATAGCAGCAAATGTATCCCACTGGAATTAATTACCACCATCTAAATAAACCACTGTAAATCACACTGCTGCATTCAAGCCATTTTTGGAACCCATCCATGGATGCCTGTGAGTTAGCAGAGACCAACATTTGACAGAAATGTGACTGCATCCGAACTCTTGATATGAAATCACAGATTTGGTAACTAAGCAGCTGCCATTTCAAGAGAATGCTGAGGCTCCGTTCCATCTCAGCTGAGAGATTTGTGTCTGTTGTCACTGGAGCCTTCTTGTCTGGTGCTGCTTGTAAACTTTCCAAATGAATTACCCTGTGTAAGTCACACGCTCCTCCTCCTCTGAACAGCCTGCACTCTGATCTGTCCTTGCCCAACCTTTGGGCACTGCAGTCCTTTTTTGCTATTTCTAAGGGGCATGTGAGTTGAGGCAAGGTGATGTCTGAGTAAATTGACCTTGACAGAAATCTATAACTACTGGTGCCCCAGAGGTACAAATGTCTGAAGATGGAAACAAACTGGTTGCATTCTGGAATCTATTTCCATCCTTGCATTTGCACAGTTTTAAAAATATTTTTTTTAATGTTATCAGAATCATCTTTCTACATAATGATTCTGCTACATAGATTCAAGAGTTCTAACAATGTGTCCAGCTGTATTTACTGCTGATTTGGTTCCCAGGTTCCCATTATCAATTGTGTGGGTGGACAGGGAACACCATGAAGTGTAGACCTTGGCATGTTGACTCTAAGTGACTGAATGCATCTGAATGCATCCCTCTTCAAGTCAGACACTACAGACTTAAATTGCCTTCATGGTTGTTTCCTCTTTCTAGAGAATCATGGGGACTGTTCTGTGGCATGCAGAAGGGGCTAGAAACTTCTTAGCATAAAATTGTCAACACCTCACCATTGGGTATTTGGGGAAAGCTATGGCAGCAGAAGTGATATAAAGCCAACATACCGTAAGTTTGTAGCATAGATAGGTTTAGAGGACAATCTGTGACAGCGACAACACAATGCTTTTGAAGAAAGATATGGTATAACTTGCTCCATTCCACCTAAAATTTTGCCATATTCTCTGAACTACTAATATGTTGTGACAGATAGTTCAGCATAGACCAGGAAGAATTGGGTTGAAGTTCCACCTTTCTTTAGGCAAGTTACTGCCTCTCCCCCTCAGACTAGCATTGTTAAAATGAGAATAGTAGCTGGTTGTCTGCATGAGGATCTGTTAAAGTGTGGATCACTAAGAATATTGGCCCAAGTCTTCCAGATTCCGTTTTGAACTCCTTACTCCATCTTGAAGTACCTAAGCAAGTGGCTTGTCCAACAGCTTTTCCTCACAATGTTTCCCATTTCCATTTAGCTATCTTTCACAACTCCAAGTTCTCTTTCCAACAGCAGTTGTATAGCACCTGTTTGATGAGATCAAACATTCAAAAGCATTTGCTTTTATGGACACAAGCCCTTTTCATCAGCTAGATGAACTGAGATTTTTTTTCTCTCCATCTATATAAAGGAGAAAAATGTACAGTATGGTGGGAGATTAATGGCAATGAATAAAAAAAAATACAGCCAGTGATAATTACAGTAATAATTACATTTATATCCTAGTCCCACCTTTCAAAGTGAAACATATGGTTCTCCCCTCCATTTCTTCCTCACAACAACCCTGTGAGGTATGTTAGGATGAGAGACAGTGACTGGCCCAAGGTCACCCAGTGAGCATCATGGTTGAGTGGGGACTTGAACCCTGGTCTCCCAGGTCCTCGTTCAAGATAAGCACTACACTGCAGTGGCTTAATTAGAGTACAGTATGTTAAATGAGCACACCTTTAAGAATAGCAGATTGGTGTTAATTTACTTAGCACCGAGGAAATGATTGTAATAACATTTGTAAGCGGGGCAGGAAACCAATCAGAAGAAACAGCCATCAATAGTCCAAAGGTCTATGAAAGCTTGTTTCATAGTTCCTAGTCTTAAAGCTGCAATAAGACTCTTTGCTGTTTTTGCTGCAAGAGACTAACATGGTTACCCCTCTGGAAATTCATAAAGGAAAAGTAATAGTAGAAGGAATAAATATTAATTGATCTCACACATGAAGCATTTTTGTCCAAAATTTGATGGCATGGTCTATTATGGTTCAAGATAATCCTCAATCAAGTGAATAGGAACAAAAGAAGACACTTTGTAGTGAATCAGACCATTGGTCCATTTACCTCCATATTGTCTGCATTAACTGGAAGTGGTCCTCTAGTGTTTCAGTCAGGAAATGTTCCCAAACCTACCAGAAGATGCTGGAATATTCTGCATGCAAAGCAGATCCCTCCCCCAAAGTGGATCAGCAGTCCCTTGCTGAAATTTATTTGACTTGGTTGCATCTGTAGCAATAAGTTCCAGGGTTCAGTGCCCAAGTTGACAACCACAGAACTCTGCTTCATGTCTTGCCATTCTCATGTGACTGGGGGATATGTAGATGTTGTGGTTTTGCCTTCCCAGCTGTTCCCCAGCTGTGCTGCAGCCTGAGGCAGATGGATATTCAACCAGAGGGTTCTTTTTTTCAGACAAGTTCTCTCTTTTCTTCTGGCTTTTGTTAAGGCTCAGCAGTGAGGAGAATTACAATCCACAAACATTCCATCTAATTTTAAACTGTGTAAATTATTTTTAAAAAATAAGCAATGAGTTATTTTAGGAACGGGTAGCATGTTAATTTAACCAGGATGGATGGCTTTGCCTTCCCCGACTTAACGGCTTTTGTATTGTGCTTGATTATTTTCCTTTTAAATTGATGGTCCTACCCTGGCTGCCCCATCACCCACATCTGCACAACTATTCTTTCCTATTTTGAACACAGACATAGACTGCCAGCACAGCTGTGCTTCTGGTGACTTATTTTCTCTCTTTGTAAACAGAATCACATAACTATCTCCCTTACATGTACAATATATGTGCTGTAATTGTTGCTTCTTTTAGTTGACTAGGAAGCTGCTGCAGTTTAGCCAATGCAATAATTACTGGGGTTCTCTTATTGCTCATAATACTGAAAATTGACCATATGTGTAGTAGGAGGATGTGTCATGAAGGTGCAGCTGTAGCCCAAGGCATCCTTAACTCATCAGTCTATAAATAAACTCAGAAAGCTACAGCAGTTGCACAGAGTTTACAGATCCTTCTTCTGTTTTAGTGTATGGGTCATTGCTTATTTACATAGTACTATAGTGATCTACCCCAAATTGTACTCTTGCTGCATTTTGTGGAAAATATTCTGAATGTTGCTTGCTCTGAATTAAAAGCTAAGCAAATTTCCTCAGACGAAAATGCTGGTGAGGTCATAAATGTCTGTTTATAATTTCCCACTCTCTGTCCACATTTTGTTTTCATTCTCTTCAGTCTGTTTTATTTTTTATTTTTCCATTTGTTGAAGTGGTAAGGGGGAAGAAAGAGATGTAAAGTAGTAGGTAATCAGAGCTGCTTCAGAAGTTCCAGTTTGTTCTTCCCAAGATTGGTCCTGCAAGTAAATAATCCCTGTACAATAATTTATGTTTTATGAAGGGGTAAGACACATGTGTATATGAGGATCAGATGTAGGGCACACTGACAATTATGGAATGGCTTAGCATATCCAGGTATGGCTTGTGCATGGCTGTGGGTATAAAGCTTTGTCCCAGTATTATTATCGTCACTTGCTACAATGCTCTTGTTAGCAAGATCCTTTTAGAAAAGATCCATATAATTATGGAAAGTTTGCTGGCATGTACCTCCCGGCTTATGTGCAATATGATGTATTCTAGGAATAATATAATAGCTCTTGGATTTTTAACTTGATTGGGTTTCAGCTGCTGCAGTGTGAATGGCCATCTTTGTGGCAGTTTCCAGCTGCTCAATCCATCCCGAGCTGTCCATCTCCTGCACCGTGGCATTATTCTATCCTTTATTATTACAGAGCAGTGGTTCAGCAATGGTTCCTGCATGTGGATGGCTAGATTGATAGATAGATAGATAGATCTCACCCTGATATTTTATGAGAGGGTGATACAGTGGTACCTCTGGATGCGAATGCAACCTGTGTCTGTGTGTGCCGCGATTCGCCGCTTCCGCACATGTGTGTGATGTCATTTTGACCATCTGCACATGCGCGAGCAGCGAAACCCGGAAGTAACACACTTCATTACTTCCAGGTCGCCACAGCGCGCAACCCAAAATTACTCATCCCGAAGCTTTGAGCTCATTGCTTGCACCTGATACTGTCACCAAAATGCTGTTGAGGTTGCTCATAGGACTGGTCCATAATCCTTAGGAGTGGGATGAGGTATTATTGAGCTGCTCTTGGCTGGAAAATGTCATTTGGGTAGTTTTGATGCCAGTTTGTGCCTGATACTGTCACCAAAATGCTGTTGAGGTTGCTCATAGGACTGGTCCATAATCCTTAGGAGTGGGATGAGGTATTATTGAGCTGCTCTTGGCTGGAAAATGTCATTTGGGTAGTTTTGATGCCAGTTTGTGTTAAGTGACAAACATGGCCATTCAAACCCTATTCTCTATTGCTTTAATCTAGGTGGAAAAATAATTTAGTGCTTTGGAGAGCAGCAAGCCTATGTTTTGATTTCTTCATTGTAATACATCTAGCCTCCAAGGATTCTGTTGAGGACTGTCCAAAGTAAATAGATTAAGTTGAGGAGGGTAGACAAGGGACTCCGTGCTATACAATGTAATTCAGTGCTGATTGCACTGAGCAGGAGAAGACCGTCCCTTGGTGACATGGTGCAGCTCATTCACTGATTATTCATATTCTATGTGAATTGTGCAGTTTGCATAGTGATTTATTCATTTTCTTCGAAGTATCAAAGATGGGATGCCAATTATTATTTATTTTCATTTACAATCTGCCTAAAAATATACCAATCCTAATAGGCCAATCATCTGGTCCAGTAGTGAGAAGCCAAGGTTCATGTGTGGAATTTAATTAGCTCCCAGGTGTTCAAAATGAAAAGCAATCCATACGTTTCTGGTAAGAAATGCGAATGAGAGTCCATGCTTGGCATATTACATTAAATTATATATGTGTACACTTCAGCATGGCAAAGAGAGTAAAACAGACAGTTTAACTTTTCTAAACTGGGTATCCTAAATGTTTTGGAGAAACATTAAGGGGATGCAATTTTTTAAAAAATAGGTGCTTTATGAAACTTAACAGGTAATTTATCATTTCTTTTGGGAGATGCTCAGTTTAGTGTCACAGTTATCAGGGCCTGATTGTATACAGAATTAGGTGCTGAATCGGTGGACTTACATATGCCTAATTCCACATTAGAGTGCAGAATTGCTTTATGTAAAACATTATTTATGTGTGGGTGTTTGGAGTAATGACTGTGCGGAGACATCTGGGACTACTTCCTAATGAGGTTTGGACTGGGCAGCTGACCTACTTCCTTAGCTGGGGGATCCAGAAGATGGTGTGCTCCTGGAGGCTGGTGAAATATGACCCTCAAGACTGAACTATTTCAGTGTGCTCTATGAGTACTTCCTTTGAGGTTGGCCTGGAAGTTACAGGCAGTAGAAAATGCAGAGACAATAGGATGGTGTCTTGTATGCCTCCTTCCAGCAACTCCTGCAGCCAAGCTGATGCCATATTGCTTTCCTTTCCTTTGGACCATATCACTGAGGCCAAGAGTGGGGTCTTGTTCTCTGGGCAGCCCAGGACCTCCACATACACTGGCTAGGCTTGCACCCTAGAGAGGTCACTTCAGTGCTGCTAATGCAGTGGTTTGACTTCACCCCCAGAGGTGCACTCAGTTGTCTCTCGAGATTGGTGGGTGCCAACAACAACAACAGCAGGCTACTAGGTACATGTTCCCCAGTTCTGAAAGTGTTTTACTGGCTATCTATATGCTAGCAGGCCAAGTTCAAGGTACTTCTGCTAACATGCCAAGCTCTATATGGCTCAGGACCTGTGTCTGATGAAACACATTCTCCTATAAGTACCTGTGCCCAGACATTTAATCTACCATTCTCTTGATGCTGCTGCATTTGCCCTGAATTCAATATGCAGCAACCCAAAACAAACCATTCTTGTTACAAGCTATGAAACTCCATTCCCTTCCCTTCCCTTCCCTTCCCTTCCCTTCCCTTCCCTTCCCTTCCCTTCCCTTCCCTTCCCTTCCCTTCCCTTCTCTTCTCTTCTCTTCTCTTCTCTTCTCTTCTCTTCCCTTCCCTTCCCGATAAGACCTGTCGCAACCCCATGAGGCTTTGCCACCATTTAAAATTATATATTTTTGCTCAGGCTTTTGGTTGATTTCCCCCCCTCCTCTGCCATTTGTCTTTCATATTTTTATTTTCAGTAGGTGTGGCGGTTTCTTTGAAGTGCTGTGGATTGTTTCAGCCCTGTAGTGTGGTTTTAAGTTGTTCAGATTGTTGTTGTAAACTGCTTTGGTGGGAACATGACCTCAAAAGTGGTCTATAAACCTCATATATAAGCATGACTAGCTCTACCACTTGAATGCTGCCCAGGGCATGATGAAGCACTGTATGGGAACTCAGGAAGTTACATTATGCTGAGTCAGATTATCTGGCTCAGTGTTGTATACATCTGCTTTCCATATGTTTTGGACCACAGCACCCATTAGCCCCAGCCAGTCCTGATGTGAGTTGTAGTCCAACACATCTGGAGAGTACCAGGTAGGCAAAGACTGGTATACACAGTCTAGCAACAACTCTACAGGAGTTCAGAAAGGGTTATCCCTGTCCCCAACTTGGAGATGCCAGGGATTGAACCTGAGACTTTATGCATGCTATAGCCCTTTCCCTGAAGATTATTGGTGATAAATAGCAGTAGTAGCAGTGGTGTTTCTGTTCTATTACAAGCAATACATTCCCAATATTTGGGGGGTGGTTTGCATGTGGATAATGGGTTTTATTTTAATTAATTTTATTGATTTTTTTGTTAGCGTAATGCCATGTCAAAAATCCATCTGTGCCAGTACTTGGTCCAAAGGGTGGGATGGAGCTCTTGTGGAGTGACCAATATAGACACACATCTAAGAAACAGGGGTATGTGTGAGAAGTGTACATATTGGAGAATCTTCTTGCATATTAAAGAAGGTGGCTGCAGTAGAAGATGCTAGGGGACCTGAGATTTTGCTATCCAAACCAATGTTTAAAAAGAAGAAGCCTGGAAGCATGTTTAAAATGCTATTGGGAGATTCTTAGGTTCACATCCTAATTAACAGAAGCAAATACAGAAATGGTGCTAAGCAAAGGCTACATGTATTAGCATTTAATTATATAACAAAACCCAAGTCTATTATAGTCACTCCTGGGAACAAAGATAGCAGGCAATGTAAGGTGGACTGGAGTTACATTTTTTTAATAAAAAAAAATCTGTAATGAATTAATTTAAATATATACTATATTGCCTGTCTCCAACAGGGACATCTGAAACTGTAGATGGACTACAGAGCTGAGTTATGGTCAGGTTAGTTAGTTGCCTGCTCCTTCCCTGACCTCTGTTCTACACCCAATGATAAATTTGTCACTATTTTCACATAGGGCCAGTAGCTGTGCTTCTCTAAGGATAGAATGAGTAGTTTTAAGAAACAGATTCAGTGGCACTTTTTCATCTTGTCAAGTGGAGCACATTGAGCTCTTTGGTGTGAATTGCATTCATTATGATTAACCCTGCAGGTCCTTATGTTAATATCAACACACTGATAGTTTTCATAGGGTTTAGATGGCTAGGAAATGACCTACAAGCTACAGTCCTAAACACACTAGGAAGCAAGCCCTATTGAACATAGCAAGCATGAAGAGGATTGCGCAGTTAGCGCTTGATTGATTGAGCAATCTATTTAATTAATTAATCTTCCTTATCACCTGCCCTTCACTAAATGGTCCTAGGATAGGTTACAAAAATATCATAATTAAAACAAGTAGAAATGATACTAAAATCAAAAATTGAAACCACAAAACTAACCAATGTGTCATAATGATGGCAAGAATCTCTTTCCTCCTGCCTCTTCCAGGTAGGAAGGGATTAAAAAAAAGTTGTGGATATGGTTATGTGGGTGTAACAGGAGAAACAACTATTTTTGCTTAGAATGCTGATACCTGGATATGTGACTATGTAATTCCAATGATCTGGCAGGAATGTATTTTCATGCTCCTCTGAATAGATACATTCTTTAAAATGTGCATTATCAATTACTGATTGCTATTTTTGCCTCAAGCGAAACAGCATAAAGACAATCCTTCTCGGGGCATGACCTCTTTACACTAGAGAATGATTGTGGTGGCATTTCTGAAAGTATGAAATGTTAACTTTTGAGCATTCATAAATTATGCATTCTGGTGTAAACTTACGCAAGCGTGCTTGTGTGAATAAAGGGGGACTCATAAGTGTCCCTTTGTGAAAGGAACCTTTGTTACCATAGCTTCCATTGTGAGTTGTGAGCTCTTTGAAACCAAACAAATATGGTGCTCTAAACCTGAATGGGTATAACCCAAGTCAACTTTGATCCTGAACCATTGGGGAAGCATTCATACATTGCTTCCAAAACTGTACAGATCTGGTTCAGGGAGATGTGGTTATTGATCATTTCATTACATTACTGATCATATTGCATTGCACTTCTGTCCAACGAAGGTCTATATTGATCCATCAAACTGAATCGAAAAGCATATGCCCAGGAGAGCTCTGTAACATCACAGCATGGAACGTCCATACTTTTGGATCTCCTTTCCCCATCTTCTACATGTGCTACCTGTCTTGTGCGATATCTCTGCACTCTGAGACGGGTTTTGGCTCTCTTAACACAGGCAGATAGACTTATTTAGGTGAGAATGCTCTGGGGCTTTATGATGTAGGATGTAGTTAAGGACCAGTTAGGTAGTACTTTGGCTTGAGCTTGTACAGTCTGACCACTTGAAACCTTCAAGCTCCATGCAGGTCTACATGTGGAATTATCTTTGTGTTTTATTTACCCCCCAAAATTAGTAAACATAAAAAAATAATGGATTGGGGAAGAGATCCTTATATGAGCAGAATATTCCAAGTCTTGCTGACACATAGAGTCCATGGCATATGATTTTGCCAGCACAAGAGACTTAATATGAGGCATGATACTAAGCTAAGATGACGGAGGGTCTGATCAAGCCTTGAATCTCCTATAATGTTCCTATGTCAATAAACCCTTGCAGAAACAAATGGTGCACTGAGCTAAATGCTCTTCTTCTCTTCTCTGGGCAATCAATATCCCTGAAGAACAGAATGCAATCCCTCGCTGTTTGAGAGATAATTGAAAAAGTCCAGGAATGTAAATAATTAACACTATTTGTAGGATATGGTGAGCTCTTTCCCTAGTGCCTTGTCGGAGTAAGTTTGTACCATCTGATTGATCACAATTTTGATTGATGTCTTAGTAATTCTCAAAACCTCCCATTCAGGTGACAGTACATTGGCCATAGAGTGGTTGTCTGGACCCAACTGATGGCTTGCTTACAGAAAATCAACTCATGGCTCTGCTTTTGGGGCACTATATGTGTGAGGGACAGAGAGAGGGAGAAGTATTAAAATGGAAAGTGTTGTAATGATACAGGTCTTCTAAAGGATATGTTGCTGCTTTTCCTGTTTTCTTGTACGACAACACTACTGTGGTGCACAAAAACGCTGAATTATAGGACTGGAATGTCCTCAAAGTCATGCGCTTGACAGAGTGAGGGGAGTTGGGGATGTATAAGCAAGGGCATACCATAGATCATTTCAACAGCATGTCAGGATACAGCCCCAGGAGTATACATAAGCCCAAGCCCCAGACTGTTTACCTGTGTAGAATCTGTGTAGAATCTGTGCAGCCTTCACAAACACATAAGCAGAAACATCCAGGGTGTGAAAGGTGACACAAAAATGCAAGTGGTTCTAAAACTGTGGCTCGAATGACAGGTGATTTCTCACTGAAATAACATCCTTTCCCCTTAGCACATAGCACATAGTTCTAGGGGCCAACTGACCACAGTCTTGAAGGTTATCCTCCTCTGGCATGTTGCTTTTGTGAAGAACAGGTGATCAAAAAAAGCAACCTAACATATTTACTGTGCTTAGGGGTAATTAAGTTCAATGGGACTTCAGATATTAGGGTTAAACTGTTAAATTAGACATATAATCCATAATAGGGAAAGGCCACTGGTTTTAGGGTAGCTATGTGTCTTGCTTTACAGAGGACAGCCCTCTATTTGAAGACATCCTCTTGATATCCAGTTTAAAGATAACTACAAGAAAGGAGTGCAGACTCTTGAAGTTGGCTGTCAGCAGTTAGCAACTGGACAGCAGATTGAGCAGACAATCAAGTTACTTCTAAGTGGCTACAAGCCTCTGTATACCAGTTGCTGAGAATCATATGGGGAGAGTGCTTTCTGGTTGTGAGCTTCCTATAGGTGGCTGGTTGGCCACTGTGATAACACAGGATGCTGGTCTACATGGGGCTTTGTTCTGATCCAACAGACTCTTCCTCTGTTCTTATGAAGTGTCATTCCCAGAGGCATTTAGAAGGGCAGGGAACTGATGCTCACCAGCCAGGGTGGCACTGTGGTCTAAACCACTGAGCCTCTTGGACTTAGAATCATAGACTCATAGAGTTGGAATAGACCACAAGGGCCATCGAGTCCAACCCCCTGCCAAGCAGGAAACACCATCAGAGCACTCCTGACATATGGTTGTCAAGCCTCTGCTTAAAGACCTCCAAAGTAGGAGACTCCACCACACTCCTTGGCAGCAAATTCCACTGTCAAACAGCTCTTACTGTCAGGAGGTTCTTCCTAATGTTTAGGTGGAATCTTCTTTCTTGTAGTTTGGATCCATTGCTCCGTGTCCGCTTCTCTGGAGCCGCATAAAACAACCTTTCTCCCTCCTCTATGTGACATCCTTTTATATATTTGAACATGGCTATCATATCACCCCTTAACCTCCTCTTCTCCAGGCTAAACATGCCCAGCTCCCTTAGCCGTTCCTCATAAGGCATCGTTTCCAGGCCTTTGACCATTTTGGTTGCCCTCCTAGCTGTTAGGGAGGTCGGCGGTTCGAATCCCTGCGACAGGGTGAGCTCTAGTTGCTCTGCCCCAGCTTCTGCCAACCTAGCAGCTCAAAAGCACGCCAGTGCAAGTAGATAAATAGGTACTGCTGCAGCAGGAAGGTAAACGGCATTTCCGTGCACTCTGGCACTTGTCACAGTGTACCGTTGCACCAGAAGCGGTTTAGTTATGCTGGCCGGAAAGCTGTCTGTGGACAAACGCCAGCTCCCTTGGCCTGAAAAGTGAGATGAGTGCCGCACCCATAGTCACCTTTGTTTGAACTTAACCGTCCTTTACTTACCGTCCTTTACTTACTATTAAGTGTCATCCCCAGAGGCATTTAGGAGGGTGGGGGACTGATGCTCACCAGCCAGTGGTGTCACGTGGTGTGTTGCTGCCACTGATAAGATCTGCCTGAACTCTCTCTCTCATATACACACATCACCAAAATGAATTGTAGCATTATTCCCAAGGGCATTTGGGAGAGGTGAAAGGTGGCTACTATTTCATAATTTCTGGAAGACTACCACTGTAATGGTGGTGGGGGGAAAAGAAGCTTAAGTTTTGCTTAAACCCCACCCCCACCCAACTCCCTCAAAATTTAAGCAGGCTTCCAAGCTGGCTGCTGCCAAAACAAAGGCTAAATTTTGCTTTGAAATGAAGCTGGGAGTTTCCAGAATTTGGGGAGCTCAGATTCTCAGAATAAACAAGTCATTAAGATAAATGCAAAAGTTGGCACTTGCACATTTCCCCTTGCCTTCTATGCTCATCGATCCTTCAGATTTGGCCCCAGTAGGGAACAGGCACCTTAACCCCTGCATCAAAAGCTTTGTCATCCTGAGAAAGAAGAAGAAGATGATGCAGCTATTGATAAAGAAAATGCCTAACCCACTGCAGTGCAATGAAAAGATTAAGTGTGGGGACTTGGCTGAGATCAATTGTAATGGCTTTGACCCTGCCATGTGTAAAGCATCTAGGGCAAATGCAGAGTGACAGGTTAGGGGTCACTGATTTGGAGCATCAAGGAATCAGAAGAGATAATAAGCAGACCCTCTCCCTTCCAGGTGAGTGCCTTGCAGGATCAGCCACAAAGCCAAATTTACCAAGGCAGAAAGACCCATGGCTGAGCTTAATGGGGCATGCCAGCTACTTGCGTCATCTGTTTTCAAATAAGGGCTCTGTGCTTCAGAATTGGGGGGGGGATAGGAAGGAGATTTTTTTTTATTTATTTAAATCACTGGAACTAGTTTATCTAGAACTTTAAGTCATTCTCAGATACAGTGATTTGGCCTTACTGGGTTGAATTCTTATATGTTAGATGGGAGATGAATGAAACTGCAATCACTATGAAGTTGTATTCCTTTGAAATGTTTCGGGGCAAAAGGACAAGGCCTTATCTGTGCTGGAATAAGTGATCACGTAGCTACACTAATGCAAACTGATGAGGTGCAGGCCAAGGGTACATAAGAACTCCATGTATGACCTCGAACATTTAGACCTATTATTCAGCATAGGGTTGCCTACATTTTTTCAGAGACTTAAATTGCCTTAGCAACCATCAGAAGACTGCACAGTATTTATCTTTCCGAGAAGCAGACTGCAATCAGATCCTTAAGGAATTAGAATTACCTGTGCAAGCTCATCAGGCATTTGAGGAGGGGATAGGCTGGCAGAATTGCAACAGAGGGCAGTCCACCCCTAGTATTTTGGTGCAGGTGAATGCTTTTTAATCTATCTCTGCTTGCATGGTGGCACTTTTTTGATATTTTATGCTAATTTCCCACCCATCCCCCACCAAGGGTGCATAGGGTATGTCTATGGCATCAAGTGCTTTTCCAACTCCATAGGATGACACTTTGAAGTCCCTTCCCAGCGTCTGCTCTGTGCAGCTTGTTTGCTTAAACAGCTGCCACTTATTGCCCTTGGGGTAGCAGCACATTATGGGCTAACTGATTTCGGTCCTTTAAATCTATAAAGAATAGGAAGTGCTATGTCAATATAAGTCAGTCTTGTATTATTAACAATAAACGGTGTAGTATGTACTGTGGTATATAGACTCATAAAAATAAAGTAGCTACACTCCATAAGGAAGAGGAATAACCGACTAGATATAACTATAAGGTGTCTACTTACATACTCATCTCACTAAGAAATATATTGATGGTTTTCTGCTGTCTGGTTAAAAATCATCTTCCGTGAGTAAGACTCTACTGGTGATATCATCATGTGAAAGACTCCCTGCGGGGGATATTTTGACAGAAAGTGTGATAAAGTATAATACTATGGATATCTCCCCCATTTGCTATTTATGAGGGATTCTGTTACCTAGCGGGATTAATCCTCTATCGTTTTACAGTACAATATAGATTTTCCCCACTGTTTCTCTGCATATATAATAAGCTAACATTCTTAAGCATTGCACACTATGTGACATGTTTTGTGGCAGGGGATTTTTTTGGGGGGGGGTTGCAAACTAGCAGGGTATTTCCCTTCTCTGTCCTGTCCCAAATCATCACTAACGTGGAAACACAAATTTCAGCGTTTTTAAAAAAGGAGAATTGTTTCTATGTGGGTTCTTTTGGTTTTTTAAATCAGCATGGAAGCACAACTGTCGAGATAAAGAAAATGTGCAGCGGTTCCCTTTTCCTGTGTCAGAAATATGAATCTTGTCCTTCATACACTGCTTTCCCTGATCCGGTGATCATCCACAGACAAAAGATAGAACCATGAGAACAGCTGTGGGTTTTTTTTAAAGGAAACCCCCCCCCCTATAAACTTCACTAAAATCACCACCAACTAAATGCCTTACAGAAATGGAAGGTTTTTTACACTAGAGTTTCTGTCATATGTTGGGCATTTATTTGATTACCATGCTTTATTCTCTGTTGGCTGCACAATGGACCTTCCTCTCCCTGAGCACCATCTAAATCTGTTCTGGGTTTCTCCTTGCTCCAGGGTTTCCTCTGGAGCAGATCTGGGGAGGGTGCAGGTGGCTCATGGAGAGAGTAGAGGCCATGGAGGTGGGCAGTATCCAATGAAGTGCTTCCATCATTGCTATTTATGGTATTCGCATGCCACCAATTTACAAAATGTTCTCTGGGTAGTTCACCAGAGGAAGGGAAGCATGAATAAGAAAAGAAAAAGTAGCAGGATAAAAAGAATGTGTAGCAAAAGAATAACAGCAAAGTGGATACAGTGGTACCTCGGGTTACATATGCTTCAGGTTGCAGACTCCGCTAACCCAGAAATAGTACCTCGGGTTAAGAACTTTGCTTCAAGATGAGAATAGAAACCACACCGCGGTGGCAGTGGGAAGCCCCATTAGCTAAAGTGGTACCTCAGGTTAAAAACAGTTTCAGGTTAAGAACGGACCTCCAGAACAAATTAAGTTCTTAACCCGAGGTACCACTGTACTAAAAAGCACTAAAAAGCAAGGAGGCTGAGGTAAGAAAATGGGAGACCAAAGAGAAGAAGACTGCAGTAGTCAGAGTGAGAAATCACCAGGGCATGAACCATATATTTGCAAAGAAGATAGAGAAGGATTGTACTATATATTTGTACTGTTGTAAACAGAGGTGGAACATTATCTTCTTTCTTCCCAGCTCCTTTCAGATGTTTGCCTTTTAGAAGGTGGTTTTCACAAAATCTGCAAAATAGCATTGGGATATGAAATATTTGGAGTACAAAATGAGTGGCTTTCCTTTTCCCATTTTACTGTATACAAGACAGGTAGCACCTTGTCCTTGTTAATGCCTTTGCTGGTCACTAATGTTCTTTTAGTATGAACTCAGAAAATATGGTTTGAATTAACACTAGTCTCTTTTTTTCAAACCTACAATGAATAAATCTGGGCAAGCTGTAGCAGTACAACAGCCTTCCTTATGAGAATGTTGGCAAATTCTGTTTTCACCTGGGCCAGAAACACTCTTGAAACAGCTTTTCTTGGAGCTGCTTATGGCTTCTAACCCAACAGAGGCCAGGCCACACAGAAGGATGCTGTAACCAGTACAAGTCATATGTACAGGTGGACAATTATTTTTCCCCATTCCATTTTGTAATTCCTCCACTGGTTGGCTCTGCCCCACATTTCACTTGGCCTGTGTTTCCATTTTACATGGAAAAATCCTGTAATTTCAGAGGTGACACATACATAGCTTCCACTTGCACAGATTTCCATTTATTGTGTTTGTTTGTGAATCATTTTCTATGTGATTGTGTGCATAATAACACCCAGCTACATATATATATGACGAGTGAGACCTCGTCGAAACGTCGCACAGACACCCCGACTCTTACACGGGAAGACACCCGAAGACACCAAAACCTGCATATATATATATACACACACACACACACACACACACACACACACACACACAATCTCATCCTTTTCGTGCAATCTTGACTTGCTAGTGTGAATCCTAACATGAATATAGATCCCCCCACCTCATTCTCTTAAAGGCACAGAGACGGTTTGTCCAGTTTGACAGTACTGTACTGCTTCTAAGTTTTGCATCTAGAAACCTTCTCTACTAAGAGGAGAAAGAGGCACTGTCCATTTCTTTCTTTCTAACCCAGTACCATTGAGGCAGAAAGCCTACTAACAGTAGGTAAAAGCCACTATAACTGTAGCTGTGGCTTAATGGTATATAGTGATGTTTGTTTCTGAGCAAAAACTCTACACAGAGCAATCCAGAACTCTGCAGCTGTTCACTTTCCATCCTCAGATTTGTCTAAGGCTCTAAGGTGCTGTGGTCAGAGGTTCCATCTTTATCTCTGCTCTCAACTCTTTCAAAGTTCCCAAGGACCACCATGCCCCCCCAAGAGGCTGTTCTTACCCACCACAAGGATCACATTATACGAGGCACGGGCATTTATTTGAGCATTCCTGCTCCTGGTGCCAGGACTAGCTAAAACCAGATTGTCTAGCATCTAGTATTTTTGAGATATTTTTACACTTAAAAGGTGTGCACAGATGTCTCAGTTCCTCTATCAGAAGAAAAAGATATTTTACTCAAGAAGATTTCAACTTCCAAATTAACGTAAGACCGTTATTAGATCAATCAAAATGGCACAACATAGAGTGCATGCTTTTGAGTTCTCAAGTAGATTCAATTCTCACTCACCAGGGATTCCTCTTAACGCCTAATTCAGCCGACTATGATGGGGGTCCTCAAAGTCTACTTTCTGCAAGTTGACAGACCTGTCGCTCTAATGTGTGAAAATAATTAAGCATTAGGAAAGAAAATTCAATCACAAGGGGAGACAATTTCATTTCTAGCCTCATCTTTCTGGATTGGTTTCCTGGCGCTCTACTGGAAGCCTCAAACACATTTTCTTTATACCTTATGCCATTTATCACTTTAGATTTTCGGCAAATACCGGCAATCTCAAATCAGCACATTTTTAATTTGCTGGCATGTTTCAGGCACATAATCATACTACATAATGAAGCAGCCTAGGCTAACACCTAAGATTTAACCAGGAATTCTTAAGATTCAAAGAACTAAGGACTGGGGTGTAGTTCAGTGATGGAGGACATGTATAAGGTTAGCTGAAAGAATATATTCTCCTACATGTGCCTACCTGAGCCTTGATATCTCTTCCCTGCTCTGGATTCCCCTGACAAATGAAGTGAGGCTTCTTTAGTAGTGGCACTCCAGCTATGGAATCAGCTATGGAAAAGACTGTGTGGTCTTTTCAGCACTAGGTGAACACCTTTCTATTCGCCAGTAGTGGGATATGTGGGATGGAGCCAGAAAGCCACTCTCCCAACATACATATAACTGCTGCTTACCTGGACAGGACTGGGGTGGGATGATAGCAAAGTCACACCACCATACAGCTGAGCTGGCACAAGCATCTGGTTAACCACAGTGTTTTTGATGATGGAACTACATGCCCCAGCTTCACTGCTGCCCCAGCAATCCAGGTAAGCAGCAGTCACACTGGTATGACTACAATACCCACTGCAGCTATTCATGCAAGGCTTTTAAACAACAAGCTTCACATTCTGGACCTCTCAATTTTAAATTGTTATAAATTGTGCCTTAATGTTTAAGTAATTTTTAAATAGTTTTATCGATTTATACTGTATTTTAATGTTGCATTTATTATTTATTGCTTTGTAAGCTGCCATGAGAACCTCTGTTATAGGGTGAATATATAAATGTAGATGATGAAGATAATGTCATTCCTAGTTTAAAATTGATATTGAGAGGTTTGGAGGGTGGCAACATGAGAACAGGCTTTCTCTGCAGTGGCTCCCCATCTATGGAATGCTCTCCCCAAGGTAGTTTGCCTGGCGCCTTCATTATACACCTTTAGGCACCAGGCAAACATGTTCCTTTTTAAACCAGGCCTTTGGCTGATCTTATTGACATCCAATGCCCTTTTAGAATGTGGCTCTTTTGGGGGGTTTTTGTTACGCTATTGTTTTTGTTTGATTTTATATGTTGTGGTCTTGTTTGTGAACTGCCCTGAGACCCCTGGGTATATGGCAGTGTATAAATTGAATAATAATAATAAATTACATTGAGAGCTGGAGAGTCGCAGTTAGCCAGATTTGACTCTGTTGGGCCAAGTGGGCCGAATACTCTGAGATATAAGATACAGTAACTTCCTTTACATTTCTGGAGCTGCAGTACAGTTTTGAACTACAGCTTCCATCACCCTGATCATTGGCCATGCTGGCTGGGGCTGATGAGATTTTGGAGTTCCAAACGTCTAGACTGTGTCAGGCCAGAGAAGGAGGTTCACATTGTGCCAAAGCCAGATAGCTTTGGGCATGTCATTATCTTTTCAGCCTCAGTTCCTCATCTGTAAAAATGGAACAGTGATCTATAGCAGTGATTTCACAACAAAGGGGGCTATTTTGGTTGAAAAAACTAATAAACGAGGGTCAAGTAGTGTGTGGTTCAATTCAGCATGGTTAACATAACTGCAGGTGTACCACTCCAGGTGAACTGCTGCCCATGTGGGCTAGACCAACTACATGGGTGAAGTAGATGGTTTTTAAAGAGGATTACACAAATTCATGGGGGATAAAGCTATTAATGGCTATGTTCTATTTCTACTGATGGAGGCAGTATGCTTCTGTATTCCAGTTGCTGGAAACCACAAGAGAGTGCTGTTGTACTCAGGTCCTGCTTGCAGATTTCCCATAGAATCTGGCTGGCCACTGTGAGAACAGGATGCTGGACTAGACTGGCCTGATCCAGCAGCCTTCTGCTTATGTTCTTAAGTCTTTCCTATTCAGCTAACTTTGCTTGCATACATGGCCTGGTTTGCCACACATAAATAGCTAATCATATGGAGAGGTAGGCCTGCAGATAGAGTCCTTGGCACCAACTATGTATCTGGGGTAATGTTTGAATTGAACCTAATCAAAATGAATGTAGAGACCCTTGTGTAGAGTGTGTCACAGCACATGTCTCCATTTGAACTACTGCAGCATGAAGCACACAAAAGCCCTCACTTGTCCCCAGTTCCTTCAGTTAGTGTCCCTTTGTTCTCTTCATACTTCCCTTGCATAGTACATTTCCAGCAGGACCACTGACATTGGGTGGACTCTGGGCTGGAAGGCTACTAGAATTAGCTTTCACATTGTGTTTGTTCTGGAAAGATAAGAGGGAAAAGAGTGAGCGTGGAGGGAGGGAGGGAGGGAGGGGAGCAGTGCGGAAGTTATGCATGAATCCATACTGTGAAATTAATACCAAGAGATATGCTCTAGGCTAGCAATATTTCTACGGGATTTATTTTGGAAATGGAATATTTTTACCTCAGGCGATAGACCTGTCTCCCTCACCCCACTGGCTTCCAATCCCGGTGCTGAGGAAGCCAATGGATACATTTTCTGTCGGCTCTGTGGAACAACTCTAGCTTGCAATGTGATACTGAGGAGGAATTTTAATTTCATGCTGTGTACGGCAGGCGCATGCACCAGTAGCAGTTGTATAATTTCAGATATGAATAGATGTACAGTATTCATAAGATGAACGAATGTGTTGCCTGCCATGCAGCTTTCATTTCTTCCGGCCTCTTTGCCATGTGCACATCACCCTTGTTGTCCACTCGTCATTGCTCTTGCTAAAATCGAAAGTATGTCTTTGCCAGATGGACACGTACAGCAGCGAGAGGAGTGTGTCTCTTGGTTACACTACGAGCAAGTTCACGGCCCTTTTGTTGCTTTAATTTCTCTGAGAAGATCCAAACATGATGCTGTTTTGCTTGGAAGGTGATATTTTTAACCTCCTGCCTCTCTTGCTTAGCTTTACAAGCTTTAAACGAGAGCAGCGGTAAGACAGCAGAACCCATTAGTGCTGCTAGGATTACAGGGAGGTTGTTAAATAATTAGCTACTTTATTTTCTTAAGTGAATCACCCACTGGTGGAAATGGTTGGGCTGATGGCCCTGGAGATGTAGGATACTTATTTCCCTGCTTGACAAATCCAATGGTAAAAGCAATTCTGTTGGTGTTGTATAGTCTATGTGCAAAAGTTTAGGACAAGGGAGTTTCATTTTCTGCATCACTATAAAAGTGTTGCACACAAGAAGAGCCCTGGGTTGATGGCTGTTCTGGCTGAAATCTCAGCTGTAAAACAAATATGCCAAAGCCAAGAAAAGCTTTAAATGTCTTCTAACACCATCTCTGAGATGGACAACTTTGCCTGTTCTCATACTAAACTGTTTGTAAACACAGCCATGCATTTCACCATGTCCATCAAAATCAACAGACTTTGTTGCTTCACAGATGAATAAATCTTCAGCTGTATGGAAGTAGATCTTGCTAATTTGTCTATGTGGTTGGGAAAAGATGAATACCCAAAATCATATGTTGCAGTTGCCAGAGAAGTGAATACAGAGGCAGAAAGCCTAAGGTTTGAGGGATTTATCAATAGAACTAGCAGAATTGGCTGGGATAGGTGGGTTTGTAAATGAGACTAGAAGCATTTGCAACAATACAAATGATCCTTGCTCCTTTTCTCATCTTATCTACTTGACAGCCACTGGCAATGCACTAAGTTGAAACCCAGCAGTGATAGAGCTAGCTATTTGCATTTCCTGCCAACTTGCTTGAAGGATGGTGGAACCCGGCAGAGTCACCAGATGGACCTTGCTTTGTAGAAATTAACAATCCTGATGGATTTGTCAGGTCACCACATCGTCTCTTGACTCTTAATTCCCATCCTGTAATTCATTTTCAAACCACCAGGTGGAGAATGACTATTGTCATTGTCTAAAAGCACTATTGGTCTTGGTTTGAGGGCTAAGTATCCACCCAAGAAAGAGATGCACAGCTGAAAGAGTAAGGCGGTTCATAGATAGGGTGTTCTGCAATCATCAGTTGCAGGATGTGATTGATTTATTTAGGACAAGCATCACTCATGCTTGATTTACAGTGGTGCCCCACAAGATGAATGCCTCGCAAGACAAAAAACTCGCTAGACGAAAGGGTTTTGCGGTTTTTGAGCTGCTTCGCAAGACAAATTTCCCTATGGGCTTGCTTCGCAAGACGAAAACGTCTTGCGTTTTTTGCAAGTTTGTTTGCTTTTTCTTAACACCGTTAATACAGTTGCGACTTGACTTCGAGGAGCAACTCATAGAACGCGGTGTGGTAGCCCTTTTTGAGGTTTTTGGTGATTTTTGAAGCTTTTCCAAAACTTTTCTGACACCGTGCTTCGCAAGACGAAAAATTTGCTAGACGAAAAAACTCGCGGAACGAATTAATTTCGTCTTGCGAGGCACCACTCTAGAGGCTTTCTAATCAGAAATCGGAATGTTGGAGGAATTCAAGTTCTACACATTCTTCTGCAAACTGCACCCACTAGATGAATGTGTGGATCAGAACTGAGTTGTCCTTTCCATTTCTCTAAGTTTTGAGATACAGTTTGCAACTCAATAAACATTCTGAAATGCTTTGAAATGTATATTTTAGGATGAAATATGTTAGAAATGCATACATGGATTGAGTGGAGAAATACACATCCAAATATTAATTTAAATACAAAATTCAAAATTGCAGATAGGTGCAGAAATGGGAGGGAACAAACCTATGAATGAACACACGTGAAACTGGCATGGATTGAAAATGGACGGATCCAGCCATCCCTAGTCAGAACCAAAAATGCTATTTTTAGTGTAAGAAATGCACATTTCCAAGCTAAGCATGAATTTGGCAATGCCTTATCTCCTAATGCTATGTTAATCTTTGTCTTTTCTTGAATTAGTCATCCTGCAATGTTCCGACAGGAGATACAGCAGATTAAGATGACCACTCTATCCTTTGAAGGGTCTATCAAAGGACAGCTTGTAGTAACCATGCTTTCTCCCAGTAGAAAATGGGGGATTAGCCTTACCCCTTCACCCTTCTTACTTCTATGTCATATTCAGACCAGTTATACAACTGGCACAAAGCTGAACTCTCCCCCCACCCAGTCCTTAGAATGTGCATGCCCTTCCTCTACGCTCAAGCCCCGCCTCATAATGATGCCAGTTTTTCTGCTTTTAAATAAGGCAATGTGTCTTCCTCAAACTTAGCCTGCAGCACAAGCATTGTAGTTAACATTCTCAAAGCTTTCCTTGACAACCGTGTGGGTCCTAAGCTTTCCTTATTCTACAAAAATGAAAGTTTAAATCCTCACAAATGTTATCACAAGGCAAAAATGGCTTCATGTGCAGCTGATGAGCTGTGCATTCTTGTAAACCTACATGCTTAATTTCTGGGTGATGAATGCATTTTAGCCTAACTGTTATCCGTGCACGCACACAAGCTATTTAGACTTAATGGCTATGGATTGATACAGCTGGGGAACTCATTAAAGAGTTCAGCAGCAAAGCAGACTCATAATTAATAAAATACAGACTTTCATTTGAAATCATTGCCCAGAGTAGCTTGCTAATAGCGGCAGAGCCGTCTGCTTGGTTCAGTCAAGTGCTCAGTTTGTCACCATTCCTTTGGAAACCCACACGGCCTTGAGTTGGTATTCTCCCCCTAGATGTTAATCTGAGGTGCACATCAAGTTCAACAAAATTCCCATCAGCGCTGCTTCATTGATTGAGGTGTTTTCTCTGGGGCTTTGTAGTGGTTGTGGTAATTTAAAAGAAAAGTAGCAACCCCTTGCTCCTCAGACACCTGGGATGAACTCAAAAGAACCTAAGCAGCCAGCAGTTTTGCCTTTCTGGAAGAAAAAAAGAAATTGGGCATAGACTGCAAGTTTACACTTGACCTTCTAGTTGTTCGTATTTGTGGGCCAAGAAAACCAGGTTCAACTTCCCCTCTGCATGAAGCTTCTTCATACATTTATGAAGAGTTTCGTATTGTGTGGCTCTGAAATGCATGAGACCATCTGCTTCCCCACAGTGAGTGAACTCAAAAGATTCTGGCAGGTGTACTCTCTGCCGCCACTGCTACTAATACTACAAGTAGCCATGCAAGCAGTGTCCTTGGCAATAGAGATGCCCAGTGTGATGCCCTCCAGAGGTTGCTGGGCTATAGCCCAGATCACCTCTCACCATTGGTCATGCTGGCTGGGGCTGATGGAAGTTGTAGTCCAACAACATCTGAAAGATACTACACTGGCTACCTCTCCGTATTTCAAATCTAGTGTGTCTTGCTTTAGTTTTCAGCACTAGTGCTTTATGGCAGGAGCTTCAGGTAAGCACTATTGAGTTTGAGGATTCAAATAATATATATACTGCTTTCAGACAATAGTTGGTTAAAGCAGTGCCATTAGGTAACAGTAGACTGACTCTCTTTTAATGGTCCTGTGAATTACCTTGCTTGCTTCAAAATATCATAGCTTCATGCTTGTTCTGCTGAGTCCCTGGACTTCTTCCCCAAAGTCCTGCCCTGATGGCACTATTGGTTAGTTTCTACATTGTCATCTAAAGTACACACTGAATGAGCTAGGCTGAAAAATAAACTAAGTGCTTGATTATTCCAACTGTACCTGTTGACGATTTTGAATCTTTCAATAATTTTTGTCACAATAAGTGGTTCCTAGCAAAACACTGCAGTGGCTCATATTGTTTCTGCTGTTCCACAAACACAATAAAAATGGATTTTCTTTTCTAATTTGAAGTATAATGCACAGCTGCTTTTTAGTAGAATCAACATGATAAACACTCATAATGGCTTGTGCACACTATGGCATAGCAAAAGATTTGCTACCCCATGCTTTGTCTGCATTCAAAACCACAAGACACTGAACCCCGCAATGTAATTTGTCTACAAGTCCTTTGTAGGCCTCAGTTCTTTCCCTTAGAGACTTCTGCAGTACACCAGAGGAGCTGGAATCCTGCAGTTTTGCTCACCAACCGCATTCTCAGAAGCTGAATGCAAACCACAACATGCCTAATGAAATGTGACATTGCAGCAAAGCATTGTTGTTATGAATCTGTGTGGGCTTTTAAAAATAAAACATGGAGAAGCTAAAGGATGAGTCTTATGGGAAACAGCAATAACCAATCTGGATGTCCTGACAACAAGTATTAACAGGGCCTTCAAATTGGAAAAGAGGTTGTCTGGGGTGGCACAGATTCCTTCAGTTAATATTCCAGGCCAACCCTGATCAAAATTGCAAATATGCTGAAGAGGGATGGCTTATGCGATGGAATTTTATTTTTTAAAAAACAAGCATAAAACTTCAGTAACTTGTATGGGGGAAATCAGATTAACATGTTGGTGGGCACCTAAACATAGTACCACTCTTACTTCCATGCATTCACCAAACACACGGATGTCTAATGCTGTGTATAACCATTGACCATGCTGGATGGGGTCAACAGGAGTGGGGAGTCCAAATCTGGATCATCACATGTTCCCCACCACTGATTTAGAGGTTGGGGAAGGCATTGGTGAGTGATGAATTAGTGGGGACAAAGTATTACTGGAAGTGCTAGTCAAGTGAGGTTAGGGTAGTGTGGGAATTTGCTGATGGCAAAGGTCTATGTCAGGGTGAGCCAACATGCAGCCCAAGGGCCAATACCTTTTTTGGCAGCCCTCAGCAACATTTGACACACACCCCAGCTCTCACACTGCCTTCCCAAAGCTTGAGGGCTCTGACAGGGTACTAGAGACCTCCTGCCTCCTTCTCAAAGCTTAATTAGCACTTTCCCGGCTTTGGGGAGGTGGTGGGAGGGCTCTTGGACTCTGCCAGAGTCTTGTACCTCCTTTCCAAAGCCCAGCCTTGCTCCCCCCCATCCCCATACAACAATTTTTGGCCTTGCTTCCCACATCCACGCATGACAAGTCAGTCTAGACAAAGGCACTTAAAGATGGAAGGAGATGCACATTGCAGAGTAGTTTAAGGGAGTGCTATTCCATGTATAAAGAAGCAACATGGCAGGAAATACAGAGATATAAGTGGGGAAAGAAAGCAATGGATTCAGTAGCAAATGAGCTTGTGTGCAGTGCAGAGTAAAAGGGAGCATAATATAGGGCTAAAATTAATTTCCTAGTATCCAGCCACAGTCCTAGTGTGGGCAACAATTATGTTCTGCTTTCTTCAACATCTCTCCCCTTTGGGAAGTTTCTATAAATGCATGTCATTTGTGAATAAAACTTCTCCCATCTATTTTAGCTTCTGAGCTCCTTATGGATGGCAGCAAAAAACTGGAGAAGGTGCAGTTCCATGATCCTCCAGTTCAAATTTCCTTGGAGCTACCATATCTCACTATTGATCATTTTTTAAATCAATCCATATAATAGTGATTTGCTTCGTTAATTTGATTTATTGCTATTAGATAGCACATAGAGAAAAAAGGTTAATAGCTAGTTAGCAAATAACTGATAAATGGCAGTGAACAGCTATGTCTTAAAATGAGCTTGCCACACATGCACAACCCTCTTTAGGTTGTGCATATAGCAATGCCTGGTCTCTTGCCTGCAATTCTTCTTTAGTGAAGAAGTCACACCTCTTCTCAAATCAACAGTTTACTAATCAACTCCAGCAGAGAAAGAAATCCAGTAGCCATTTTCACCAATGCTAGCAATCTTCTCCAGCTCCTCACCTGGCAAACTTTAGAGGACTTGTGATTGGCAGGAAACAGCAGGCAGTCAAAACCAACATGGGTACCAAACCCTTAAAAATGGGCTGTGACCAGATAGCTTTGTCCCTCACTGACCATCAGAAAACCTGCAACTGACTGTAGCTCACTGGTGGGGCATCTGCCTTGCAAGCTGAAGGTCCCAGGTTCAAGCCCTGGCAGGTTCAAGACACTGAGCTAGATGGACCAATGGTCTGACTCGGTGTAAGGCAGCTTCATATATTCCTATCTAACCTGTTTTGCTCATTAGGAGGCCAGAAGCTTGTTGGCAATAGTGAATGTTAGGATAGTTAGACTTGAACTAAAAAGGTTCTTGTAATTTATTTTTTTGACACAGCGTTTTGCTTTGTTCCAGTTGTCCTCTTCTTCCTTTATTATTATTAATAAAAATAAACCTCACATAATTTGGCTGTTGGATCTTGGTTGTGTTATTGTAATCTCCCATGTGCCAAGTTGCCGGGCACATACTACTTGCGTTGAGGCTGAGCAGGCTGCAGGTGGGATAGGCAGCTGGATGCCGGTTCCACGTTCCTGTTAAGTGCAGTGATGCATTTATGGGAGGGGGAAAGGGAGACAATTCTCCAGGGTGGTGAATCTGAGGAGAGGCAGCATTTGCCAGCAGAGGGCCTGGACTCTTACTTTTTTAAAAAAGTCCTCATGTGCTCTAGGAGAAATGTCATAAGCCTATATGTGAGCCCCTCTCCCTCACAATTTCTGTGAAATGTGCTAATGTAGCTTGGCTGCTCCAAATCACCCTAATGAATGAAGTCAGAGCTGTCGGCTAAGGGTGCAGGAGCCCTTTCTAGGGACCCCACACGTGTCTCCACTAGACAAAGCCAGCAGCGGAGGTGGCAAAAGTTCCTTCCTTGGGGGCCCCAGGACTTATTTCTCCCCACTACTCCCTGGCAAGTCTGACAGGATCTTTCCCTCCTCCCCTTTCTGGCAACAGGGGTGATGGTAGAAGAAGCAGGTAAAAATGGAGCAGGATGGGATGGACTGTCTTGACTTGAGCAACATTGGGCAACAACAGGTCCTGTTGTTCATGGGGCAATTCTCTTCTTCCTCCTCCCTGCCTCTACCCACTGAAAGGGGATTCTGGTTTATGATTCAGAATCTGTAGGAATCCGTGTCCCTCTTATACTCCTGCCCCACTGCTCCTGAAACTTCCCTATCACTTACTGCCCAATCCTATGCAAGTTTACTCAGCAGTAAGTCCCACTGTATCCAATTAGACATATTCTCAGGTAATGCGTACAGGATTGCAGTCTCAATGTTTGGGAGAGGAGGGGAGCTTCACCAGTTAAGTTTCAGTAACCCTAACACACTTTGCTTCCCTGGGTAAGGGAGGGCAAAGTGGTGTCCCAAAGAGCGTTGGGGTGGTGCTGGAGGTGCCTTTCTAGGAATGTGTGCCCCTGAGCTGCAGTAGCACTGTCTTCCTCATGTCTGAATGTGAGTTAATAGTGTTAAATAGTTTCTCCTTGGAGCAAGTGGGTGGGGGTACAGGCACTATAAATACATCTCTGGATAAGTGCAAGAAGTGTAGGGTCTGCTGGTTCCCTGGAAGTGTCTCTCTCCTATAGTGGGAGGTTGCTCAGGGAGGGGCATGTGGTGGCAACTTAAGAGATCACTTTGAGAGACCTTGACTGGCGGTTGTGAACAGAAGGGAGGCAGAGAGTAAAACCAGGATCTTTGCCACCACCCCTTCCCTTCTGTTACACTGCATAATATATAATTTAAGCAAGTCTAGTTGTGTTGCATATAGCATTTCTATGATACAAATGTTTCTGGCTTAAACTGACTTGTCTCCAAAATGTGGCTGATATGGTTCCTCACTCACATTCTAGAGATAATTAGTTCAATAAAAATCATAGCCTTATCTATTCTCCTCACATGGTATCAACCCTATGAAAAAAAATGTAATTGACAGCTTTAAGTTAATGTAAATTAACTTAACGTAAATTAATGTAAATTAATGCATTAACTTAATGTAAATTGAGTTATTAGTATAAATCAGTTTCAAAGAGGCTTGTGGGTGTATTTTGCCATTTAAGGGGAATCATAGCTGGGGACAAGGCATAACTCGCTCAGTTGTAAAGCACGTTCTTTGCTTTCAGAATGCCCCAGGTTATATCTTTGGCATTTAAACTCAAAAGGCAGTGCTGGAGTTTTGTAAAAGTTTGCAAAGGATAGTCGGGTGTTTCTATTTTCTTCTTTTAATTGAAAAGGGAAAATTACAAACTAAAGATCCCTCCTCCTTCTTCTCCCCCCTTTTCCCTACCTAAAAGGATAGCTCACATCTAAATAATAATAGTAAAATGCCCATAAGCACTGTGGAAAGAGGTCAAAAGTTGCTGAGGTCAATACAAAGGAAGATATTAACACAACCATATATTACGCAATGTGGCAAGTACAATTCATCTTGCAGGGTTTTTGTTCATGTGCTGGATAGAGAGGCATTTCTAATGCAAATACAAGAACTTGTGCTCCTTTCCCACTCCCTTCTTTTAAAATGCTTCCTTCAGATCCTAGCACAGAACTTCACTTGCTTCCTGATACAATGTCTATAATTAAGGGGGCTTATTGCCCTTGCTAACCTTTTAAAGAGAGAGAAACCCAGTAGACTCATCACCTTCCACCCCCGGGTATATCTCAACAGATCAAGTGAATGCTTGTCCCTGGAATCCAGAGACAGTTCTCAGCAACTGCTAGCTATTTAATGTTTAAATAGTCGCATGTCAAGATAGTTGTGTGGCAGCCGCTAACCTTATGGCTTTTGAAGTGTGATTTGAAAAGCAGCCACAATCTGTTGTTTTGTCGTCCCCAGGACTTGACTTTAGATACAGCTCCACTTGGCTCATAAATCAAGCACAAGTCAACTCCCGGTTGTGCGTTTGAGACATCTCCACCATCCTCTAGATGTTGTAAAAAAGGCTGTTGAAAAATTATTGAACTGATTTGATTGTGCTTGCTGCTTTATCACCTGCCAAGTGGCAGCACAATACGCGGGAGAGAGAGAGGTCATAGCCAGTTACCCAAGCTTTATCCACTCTACCTCAGCCTCCAGCCATCTGGCTAGTGGTCTGGCTTTCTCTGACTAATCTGAAGCCCCAGACCTTTATGATTCAGAGGCAACAAAGGGAATCTCCCACAACCGACGACTACCACCACCACCCCCGGCAAACTAGTAGAAAAGTTGTGGTCGTGGATGGAAGCTGCCTTCTACAAGCTTTACAACTGTGTGTCATTTTCTGCCAGACATGTGAGATAAGGAGTGGGGAGACAACTTTGCAAGGATGGCTCTGAGGCTGAGAGACCACAAACCAGCCAAGAGGCAGACTCATGTTACATTGGCATTCCATGGTGGTTTTGGGGGGCAGGAATGATTTCCCAGCAGCTGAATAAAAGGTGGAATAATGGCAAAGGAACAAAAAAACAGCAACCCTCAAAAACCTCACCCTTCTGAAACAACCCACCCTTGCAGCAACCACAGTGTGTAAATTTGATATCCCAGCTGGAGTTCATTAGCAATTCAATTCCTCCATAGTGTGTTTAGCTTAGCATGGCACTTGTGGCTAGAGAAGAAAGAGGTGAAATTTATCAAGTTTTCGTTTGGGCTGTGGAGAGAATGACTCGCTTGTAAGCTTCCTCTACTGTCTGCTCCTGAAATACCCCAGTCTGCTGGGAAGCAGCTTGCTCTGGACCATTTTGCATTTGTTCTCCCCTTGCGTTTTCCCTTTTTCTTTTGGCAAGTGCAGGCAAAGGCAAAGTCTGTCCTCTGTACATTCGTCAAATTACACTAAACTACGAAGGTTTACAATTCCAAGGAAATGTAAATGGTTGTGCATCAAAGGTGTCATGTATCCTCAAACAGAGGGGGATCTCTTGGTGGCTACCTATACAGTTACAAAATCCCACTACTCTACTTGGAAACACTTTCTTTGACTGAGTATCTTTCAGAAGTTATTTAAGAACCAGCTGCTTGGTCTGGCTTTTAGAAATTAGGAATAAGCCAGTTTGGGGGGTTAATGTATTTAAACCCTGTTTTATTGTATATTTAGGAGAGTTTATATGTTGTTGTGTTTTTTTTTGTTCTAGGGATAGGATCCTATCTTGTCATGTCATAAATTTCACTGAATACATTTCCAGCCTGAAAAAATCTGCAGTGATATTTAATGAAAATCATGCAATTTGTTTGGATAGAGCTTTTAATGCCTTCTGTCACTGTTTGGTATGAACCCAGCTGATTGAGGGCTCATCCACATTTCCACTTGTCCCATGCCTAAAATGCACAGGTCCAAGCAGTTTTCCACTTGCCCCTCTGCTTTCCCAGGGAAAACCTACTCTTTAGCTCTAAATCATAGCAAACATCAATCCATAGAAAACTCAAATTGCTGTTTGCTTCAATTGAGCACTAAAGAGCAGTTTTCTGGGTTGGGAAGCAGTGGGACAAGAGGAAGCATGGATAAGCCCACACTTCCACATGTCCTATGCCTAGAAAGCATGGGTTTTCCACTTGTCCTGAGCTTTCTATGTGAATGTGCAATAAAGGCAGGGCTTTTTTTCAGCCAGAACTCAGTTCCGGCACCTCTTAGGTGGGCGCCATTGCCATTCTAAGTGAATTAGGGAGGTGTTCTATGGTGAGTTCTAGCACCTCTTTTTCTAGAAAGAGGTTTAGTGTGTACACAACCTATGTTAACATTGTTCATGTTTCAGGGAGCCTCCAGACTGGCAAACGGATCATTCAGCTAGCTAGTTTGCAACAGTATTCTTCTTCTTAGTTTGTAATTCCAGATTAAAATGGGGGAAGAACATGGGCTGGCATTTTGATGCTGCTAACATGTAGATGCTGTGAAATACTTGCATGCATGAGGAGCCCTGATCTCACCATTTATATGCATCTGGCAACATTTACAGAAAAAAGCTATGCCCCCCCTTCCCTCCTGCCTCCATGGCTCTTTCTGCTCTCCCATCTAGGAACATAGGCAGATGGGGCCTGGATATATTGTGTCACTCATAAAAAGTTCAGACTGCTCTGGCATTATAGACCAGGGGAGTTATGTACTTAGGACTGGTTGCCCTTAACCAGCCATGTTTTCAGATATTTGACAGTTTATACCTTCATTCCGCCCCCTGCTCCACCATCATTCTAGCATATATGATGAGCCGTTTTTAATGAGGTTTGATCCACTCTGTTGTATTTTTATACTGAGTTTTGATATGCTGCTTTTTTGTTTCATGATTTTTATATTGACTTTTGATTCTGTATGCTGTCCTTGCAGAGGGTTTTGTGTATCTTCCCCCTTCTCTTTGTTGTCTTCTCCACTGTCTGTTTTCAATTGCAGACTCCTCTCTAAAGCATAATGTACACTGATAGAATATTAGTACTGGTAAACATTAGCCAGTTGCATTAAATATGGACCTTGCTCTGACACTATCAGCTGATGCTGACAACAGCAGGTAGGATAAACTAAACAGATGAACCCAGGCTCAGGCTACCCTTTTGTGTCCTGCAGGCTTGCACAGTTTAGTTTTTGCCTGAAGACTGCAGATCAGGGAAACTGACACACTCCAATGTTATCCAAGCTTCAACATCTTACACCTGGGACAGCTTGCCTTACAAGCTGATCTGTCCAAACTCCTCTGGGACGGCATGTTTGAGTTTATTTCTGATGCATTGATGGCATGGGAGGAGTTGTTACATATTTGTTGTTGCAGGCTAATGCCCTATTATTGAAGTTCTGTCATCAAGCCAGAAAGCTCCAGTTGCAATCAATGCCTTGTTCCTGATGCCTCCCTTGTGTGGGAAAACTGAACTTTGAGGCAGGGGATTGGTTTTCCTTGTTCAGTGCAATGATGGGTGTCAGCTGGTACATCACATAGGACTTCACTGTAAGAGGAACTTTTGTGTAAAAAAAAGGAGTGCATTCTTTTCCTATAACTGATTGTTACAGGGTTTAGTATAATGAATGTTTCTGGCTGCAGTTTCTGCAGACTTCAATATGGTGAGTAGGAAGAAAATGTTTGTCAATGAGAATTTTAGGCCCATAAGCTCACACATGTACCTATCAAAGCAAGAAGATTTATTTTCCTCTACTTGTATGATTAACCTAACAGCCTGCTTTTCAGAAGGGGTCATCCATCAGAATTAAGAGACAGTACTTTGAAAATGAATCTGGTTAGGGTCTTTTGTATTTGAAAGAATACACCACTGGGGTTAACTTGCACAAACTTAGAGCGACACAATTTGGCTGTTAATGAAAGGGATGGGGTTCCTACATCAGAAGAACCTTTATCTTTTGTAGGAAATCCAATATAGCCATGTCTTGAAGATGGCCTACTGCACTATGGGGAATTGTGCTAAAGAGCTATGAAAAGTTTGTCTTGCGGGAAGACTTGGGAGCTAATTGAATGCCATAGGGTTAAGAAAATGCATTTTCCCCCAGGCACCCAAGGGATGAGCCATGAGGAAAGAACATTTATTTCCGTGTGCATTTTGCATGACTCACTTATTAACACCTTCTTTGTGTTCATGTAATATTCCTTCTGGAAGATGGATACTCCAGTCCAAGAAACTCCAGTCCATTTTCTCCCAGGCTCATTTCAAATCTTCAGTTTCAGACATCTGAAATGGGTCTCAAAAGAATAAAAATTGGTTGATCTTTTCCAGGATCTGAGCCCTTTGACAAGCCTGATGACTGCATCATTGGACACACAAAGGCACCCAGTGGTCACCTCATCTACTACACCCCTTCCAACCTGCATATTAGGTTCAATGCCCTTCTACTGCCCTCACCAGTTTAAGTTTAAGAGATGGTGGCCCACAGGAAGGTGCCGTCAGTCTTTTGGGTTATTATCTACATTGACAGATGGTGGCTTTCCAGGGTTTCAGGCAGGAGTTTCTCCCAGTCACACTTGGAGATGCTGATGATTGAACCTCAGACCTTTTCCCATGCAAAACAGATGCTCTGTCACTAAGCTATGGCCCTTTCCTGAACCAAGATCATGAAGCCTTGGATCAGGCTGTGAGCACAATTCTCTAGCTCCCATCCCATGTTCAACAAATAGTCACAAATAGTGTGAAATAGAAGAGGTAGAAGGGAAAGCCTGATCTACAGGGCCAAGGGGCCAGGGGGTCTACACTTGGACTGTTCAAAAAGCCTTATCCTTAGACTTTTTTAAAAAAATGATTGTTTGGACATTCAGCAGATGTCCTCTTCATTATAATATAGCTAAGGATCATATCTTCCTTCCTTCCTTCCTTCCTTCCTTCCTTCCTTCCTTCCTTCACTAAGGACCCATCTATCAAGGAGATCCTCAAACTTTTATTTGTGGCATCTTCTAATCTACACAATGCAAAAAGAGTTGCTTAAGAATGTTGTGAATGGATGACCCTGCTCAGAACAGGGTTTGGCAAAATGACATAAAGTCCATTCCACTTCAATAATTCTATGATTGTGTGAATTATGGGTTCCCAAGAATCAATTATGGCAGATGGAGCTGATTATAGTATTTTGTTTTCTTCTGTCCCTGCAGAAGTTTGAATTAATGCATGTTTAAATAGCGTGCTCCCAGATGCAATTTTTCTCTACCAATTTCCCAAGTATATTGAGTGTTAAGCTGATGAAACAAATGGTTAGAAGCAGGGCCAGCTCTACCATTAGCTGGAGTGAGACGACTGCCTCAGGCAATAGATGCTGGGGTGAGGATAATAGTGGCAATTCATCTTCATCCCCCCCCCAGCCATTCCCCTTTGTTGGTGTGGCAGAACTGTGCCACATGACTGGCCATGTCCCCATAACTAGTTTGTGGCCTTTTGCATGTTAAGAGGTTACAATCCCATTGCCAGTGTTAAAATAAGATACAACTGCCAGTTGAAAGGGCTTTTATACATGAAATAGGGAAGGAGTGTCTCCCTGCCCTTAGGTATTCAAGAATTGTATCTTATTCAAGTCCTACTCAGAATAAACTCACTGAAATTAATGAACATAACTAACATCAAATCTTAAAAGGTAAAGGTAAAGCGACCCCTGACCATTAGGTCCAGTCGTGGCCGACTCTGGAGTTGCGGCGCTCATCTCGCTTTATTGGCCGAGGGAGCCAGCGTATAGCTTCTGGGTCATGTGGCTAGCATGACTAGGCCGCTTCTGGCTAACCAGAGCAGCACACGGAAATGCCATTTACCTTCCCGCCAGAGCGGTACCTATTTATCTACTTGCACTTTGTGCTTTCAAACTGCTAGGTTGGCAGGAGCAGGGACTGAGCAACGGGAGCTCACCCTGTCGCGGGGATTCAAACCGCTGACCTTCTGATCGGCAAGTCCTAGGCTCTGTGGTTCAACCCACAGCGCCATCCGCGTCCCTTACATCAAATCTTAGCTGGATACAATTCCAAATGTTCTGGGTCTGGCCCTCTTTAGAAGACTCATAATTTTTTTCTGAAGTAGCCAATGTGTATGTGATTTTGACCTTTAAAATGTGTCCCATCTACATCTTCATTTGCACCCTTTTCAACTTGGAAGAACACACGAGAATTTTTGAATGCCAGTATGATGTTGTGATTGCATTTTCTCTTTTCTCAGCTGACACTCCCCCCGCCCCAACCAAGCCTGCCTGTTTTAAAAACCAGGGTTCCAAAATTCACAGCTGGGCTTCCAATTAAAGTGGCTAAATTCTCCAAAGTGTGGAGCATCTGTCACTCTTACCATCTGAAATCAGTCAGAGCTGCCTCAGCTTTGAAGCTCTGGGAAGCCAGCCACTTTTATTCACAGGCCTAAATGTAGATTCTGGAGCCCAGCTTTAGGCAGACATGTTTGCAGGGTGGGGAGGGAATTGGCCTGAGAAAACTGATGTTGTTCTCTCCTGATGTGTGTGTGTGTGTTGGTTTGCAAAGTTAGAAGTGCAGATGGGGGGAAAGTTGCCCCAACTGGCAACTGCTACTACTGGTACTTGGTCTGCCAGTTTTCTTGCTACCCCAACAGGGATGCGGTAGCAGCCTTTTTGTCTGGATGAGACCAGCCATGCAGTATTTTGAGAGATGTCAGGCCTATTACACTCAGGAAATCATTTGGTGTTGTCTAGGAAAACAAATCTACAAGGATAGTAGGGAGGGGAGGGGAAGAGAATTGCTGGTGGGCTGTTTCTTTGTGAAAACCACTGAACCACACACTTGTATTTTCCTAGCCAAATAGACCTGAAAGACTATTAAAACAGTGTTTTTCTGCCTGACGTTGGCAATGAGGGAGCTAATTACGCTGGATTAGAGTTTTCTGTTTAATTACATGAAAAATGTAGTGCAGTTAATAGTCTAGAGGCTGTAAGGAGGCTAAAGGAACATCCTTGTGTTTATCCACTGGTGGGTCAGGTAAGATTATGAAATGTGAAGAACAGAACTTTTGCCTGTTTAAGAGTCATGTAAAGGAGAGGGGAGTTTTATAGCCCTCTTCTGAAGGCACATGAGGCTGGCAGCTTGCTGAAGCTAAGCAGGTCTGGGTCTGGTCAGTGCCTGGATGAGGGGCCACCCTGAGAAACAAACATTCACCATCTTGAGTTCCATGGTGGAAGAAACGCAGGGTATAAATGTAAGAAAGCAAATAAACAAACCTGATACTTATTTAAGGGTGAGAGAAACTGCACCCTCAGCCATTGCTCTTAAAAGTACATGAGCACTGCCTTCCTTTGCATCTGGTCATTTCAAAAAGATGCGAGGGGGAAGCTTTCTGCAGGATCAGAACCACAACTACTAAGGACAGGCAAAAAGAATGAAGGACACGTCTGGCTTGATATATGCTATTATTATCATTTCATTATTATTTATTAAATTTCCATACCACCCTTCATCCAAAGATCACAGGGTGGTTCGCAAAATATGCTTAGGGAAGTTCAAGAGAGAGAGGGAAAAGTTAGAAGAAACAACAGCTGAAGAGAGGGGTTCAGAGATGCCAGGTACAATGAATTTGATTTCTGGGCCAGGTGATTTTTCAGTTGAGTCTTTGGCAATCTTTCCCAACCAGGTGCCCTCTAAATGTTTTGGACTACATCCCACATCATCCCCAGGCAGTACAGCCAGAGTAGGTTTGTCTATGGCATATTTTAATATCCATACAATTTGAGATGGTCAGAATGGCATCTACCAAAGCAGGGACCTGCCTCCGTTTTCTCACAGAGAAGATTCTGAGGAGTTTTTACTGTTTCCTGCATGGAACTGTGAGGTACTCCCAAAAGCTTGCTGTAATTCCTAGTGCTGATGACTGCACCATCTAAAGCTTGGCACTCCGGGTCACTGCCCTGGAGGTCATGAGCAGAAAAGCCATCAGGTTTAATCATATTATCCTGCCTGAGCAGGCTTTGAACCTGACCTCCTGACACTGGACATGTGAAACCTGGACCACAGGAGCCCAACCTAATTGCTTTTCTCCTTCTAGCCTCCTGTGTTAGTACTGCTTGCCTATTGTTATCCTGACCCAGTTCTGTCCTTTGGCTGCATTACTTACACTGGCTTCCTTCAAGGAAGAATATAAGGGATGCATGCTGTATAAGCTCAGCCCACCAGCTCACTGCATATTCAGAAAATCCTGCGCAGGATTCTCACTAGCACTGTACTGCATCATTAGAACCAACTGCTCATTTTGTTTGCATGGATGAGAGAAGACTTGGCCCTGTTTCCACTTAAGGACAGTCTCAGTGTGATGGTGAAGACAAGTAGAAGATGAGAGCTGTCCAGCCTCGCCCCCAAGTGTGTTGTGCTCTTCTCTGCACAGAACTCTGTGCCCAGTTTCTTGTTAATTTGCTACAGTCGCATGATTCTCAACAAGGGAGACAGATTACCTTAAGAGGCACAAACAGTTGTTTGGGAATTCAAAGATTCTAGCAGTTCTTACGTTTGCTTCAGGATTCTAAGTGTTGAATCAGCACCTCTTCTCCTTCCTAACAATACACATGAAGCATCTGTGGTCTAAACAACTAAGCCTCTTGGGCTTGCCAATCAGAAGGTCCGCAGTTCGAATCTACATGACAGTGGTGAGCTTCAATTGCTCTGTCCCAGCTTCCTGGCTTTCTGCTCTTTTCCACTGAACTGCTTTATGTCATTCTCCAGGAGCAGGCATCTACTAGGCTAAAAATCCAGCCCAGCTGTTTATTGCCATTTTGCACTTTGGAACTTAATCTGGAACCCATAAGGCTTCCATCTGGGAATACAAATCTCCTCTCCCTATGATCTAGGAATCTAGGACTCCATCCAGAGATGGGAGCGGTGGGCAGAGATGGCAGGCAGCTGGATTAGTTTCCTTAATTCACATATGTTGCCAAATCCTCTTTAATGCTGAGTTGCAACACTTATGGGAATCTGTTTCTGCTTCCTTGGGGTCCCAGATCCTTCTGGAGAAACAAATTTTCTGATAAGTTCTACCCTTCAAGGAATATGCTTGAGAGACATATACTTGTGTGACAGAAAGATGAAAGTGTCTGTACTTGTACAGTGGTACCTCGGGTTAAGAACTTAATTTATTCTGCAGGTCCATTCTTAACCTGAAACTGTTCTTAACCTGAGGTACCACTTTAGCTAACGGGGCCTCCTGCTGCCGCTGCGCCGCCGCCACACAATTTCTGTTCTCAACCTGAAGCAAAGTTCTTAAACCAAGGTACTAATTCTGGGTTAGTGGAGTATGTAACCTGAAGCATCCGTAACCTGAAGCGTCTGTAACCCGAGGTACCACTGTATATTAATATTGTAAACCAGAATGGATGCAATACAGTTGAGCTTTCCAGACCCTCCTGTACTTTGTTCCTGAATATGTGTAGGAGCAACTCTCACTTGTTCTCTCCCTTCCTTTTGCATCAAATCTAAGCTTTCCTGATGCCAATTCTGAATCAATATCTCAATAGCTGCACTGCCTAAGTATACTAGTGGGACTTGTAACATGGAGCCTTCTTTCCCTGTGTAAGTTTTCTACTAATTGCCAATTGTTATATGCAAACTTCAAAAGATAGTTCCTTACCCACATGGGTTTGCAACATCATCTACTTCAAAGAGTTCATTTCTTTGATAAGGGAGGAATTTTCTGTGACTTGGGTTTCAGCTCCTAGCCTGACTGACCAATTTCCAAAGAGGCATACTGCTGACAGCCTCCACCCAGCTGAGACACAGGCAGAAAACATTATTGGTTGGAAGAATGATCTAAATAAATAATTATGTTTGGCTTTTTACACATAAGCTAAATGTATGCAATTAACAAAATGCTATTTTATGTGATTATAAACCAAAAAATGGCCAAATGTCTGAATTTGTTCTTTTTTTCAAGGCTCTTGCCAGCTACAACATCTCAGTCACAGCAAGTTTGAATCCCTTTATGTGTTGCTATAAAATATAGGGTAGGGGAGACACATGATCTTCCAGAAAACCATGTGCATGAAGACAGAAACCTGTGTATGGTCTTAGGCAAGGCAAACTTCTCCCTGTGGATCCCACAGGGTACAAAGTAACTGGAAGTTTCCAGAGTTAGGCTTCAGTGTGAAAGCTGTTTGGCATAATATCATTTGCAAGATGATGGCATACATTCCAACTGGTACCTGTCCCAATAAATCACTCTCCCTGTTTGGCCCCGACTTTGCTTTGGGGAGATGCCTAATTAAAATGTTCTTTACGTTTCTAACTGCCTGTCCAGAGGATACATGTTGCAGCTTGTTTATAACAAGATTAAACATTCCAGAAAATGTTCTTAAGTGCTTAAGGAAAGCAATGAGCATTTTACCAACACAAAATCAGGTTCAGTTTGCCAAAGCATCCTGAGCTAACAAACAGATATCAAACAGGCAAGGCTTGGAGGGACCATTGCCTTCACCTCTGGAGAGCCATTGTCCATTCAAGCAGACTTCAACTAATAGCTGGCTCCTGTATAAGCCAGCTTCATATGTGAATGTTAAAAGTCACCCTGGCATGAAGCAACAAGCATATGGGACTGCCTAGAGCAGTGTTGAGACCTGTGGCAGATTTCATTATTTATCCAAAATGACTGCAGGTTCAAAATGACTGCAGGAGTGCTCTGATGGTGTTTCCTGCTTGGCAGGGGGTTGGACTCGATGGCCCTTGTGGTCTCTTCCAACTCTATGATTCTATGATTCTATTCTATGAAACAATTGAGTCCCACCAGCTCCTCTTGCCAGCCTCTGGGGCACAAATGCTTTCATCCATTGAACCTGTTATAAAGATTGGTCCCCAGCTACTACTTATACATCCCAGGTTTGTTCATGGTGCTCAGTTTCACAGCACATCACTAATCCATGCAGTTACAAACTTGCTGGATTGCTATCTCTTTGCTCCTCTTTCAGTTCTGCTGCTGTGAATTATGTCATGGCTTGGCTTAGTGTGTCATCTGAACCTGAGCTTGTGGTAAACCAAGAAGATACTCTTTTTTACACATCATAGTTTGTCTGAAATGAGACAAACCACAAGCCCAGGTACAGCGTACATAGCTCACAGCAATGAAGCAGCAGTAGGACCAGAGAAGGAGCAAAACAGCCATGATCTCCTTGCTGCCAACCTGCATGTTCATGTGTTTTTTCTAAGCCATGGTTTGGCTTAGTGTTAGAAGTGAATAAAGTCACTGACTCACAGTTCTACTGCTACGACCTATCCCCATGAGGTATGCCATGACACCTAAGCCAATGTATTTACAGGCCATAAAAAAAAATAATTGGTATCCAGAATGGCATTTCTGAGCATTTACAATATGTTACAATATGATAAATAACAAAGAGTCTTGAGGCACCTTAAAGACTAACACGTTTATGATAGCATAAGCTTTTGTGGACTGGAGATTTCTTCAGCAGTTGCATCTCAGGATGAAAGCTTTCGCTATAATACATTTATCAATGATTAAGATGCTAGAAGACTCTGTTGGGTTTGTTGCAGCAGACCAGCATGGCTACCACTCTGGAAATTGAAAAGGGCAGGTCCAGTCTTTGCAATTTGTAGGCAAAACGCACACACACACTTATTTTAAAAGATAGAACATATTCCTAACATGGAACAGCCAGTATTCCTCTGCACTGTAAATGGCAGGTTTCCATCAACAGCCAGTGTATTATTATTAGATTATTTTTATTAATACCCTGTCCATCTGGCTGGGTTTCCCCAGCCACTCTGAGCAACTTAGAGCATATCTAAAAACAAAATAGAAACATCAAGTATTAAAAACCTCCCAATACAGTCCCTTAGGGCTGCCTTCAGATGTCTTCTAAAAGTTGTGTAATTCTTTATCTCCTTGACATCCACAGGGAGGGCACCACTACTGGAGGGGGAAGAGTAGGTGTGAAAACTTCTGTCCTGCTACCACACCAAGAGATTTCCCAGGAAGTTATGGGTATTCAAGATTAGATAATTATCAATTAGGAAAAACTTCTGAGCAACTATTAATTATAATAATATTGGTAAGATTTCCAGCTATTACGTTTAATTTAGATCCTTAACCACAGGGAGTCTGGCTGCATCAGCAGTTTCCACTTGGATGCCTCTGCAACACTTTTACAAAAAAAACCCCTCCAAACAAACAAGAAAACAAATTTAGCATTTCAAAGGAACCGTATAATGGCTTGCAGTCCAGCCAGAACCATTTAAAAATGCATTGTGTTCATAGGTTCACAACAAATCATTCAATGGTATTTCATAGATCTCTGACGATATTATGGAATGTATTCATTCCAATGCTGTGCTAAGAACAGAAAGAGAAATCTTTATCCCATGAAAGTCAACAGTAAAGATACTATTGAGATCAGCCATTGTGCATGCTTGTGCATTGTAGTCTTGTATGCGTGTGCATCAAGATTATCTTGCTGCAATTTACCAGTTATGATACACAGCTCTCCAGAGCAATTTCTGAAATTCTGAGCTAGCTTCATCTGGCTTGGAAGGATCCCCCAATTTGCGTTTTTATCCTTGATGATAACTTGTCTTACAATTTCCTATGGAGATGAATTGCCCCAGCAAATGATTCACACTTGAGCTATTGTCAAACAGTGCTGTGAACGGCTATTTATTCCATGTTTCCTGGTCATTCAACCAAACTCAGCTAGTTTAGGCTGTGTGCTGTCCTGTCAGCTGTGAAACCTGTTACTGTGAAACAGTTATCTTCTGGGAGAAAAATCGGCACTGAAGGTCAGGGGATTAGTCATGTCGATGGGCATGGAGAGGCATGAATGGACAATACTAACAGGGCTTTCTGTAGAACTTCCTAGCAAAAAAAGGGAAAGTCAAACACCAATCTAGATGTGATAAAGGACCTTTCTTGTGGTTCTGCTATTATCAATAGCAATACATTTCACCGAATCACTCCCATGCTTCTTTATAAAGGCAGGACTATCCCAAGAAACACTGCTGCCTGAAGCAAAAGACAGGTGGTGTCGCCCATCCTTTATATAGGACTTGTTCAAATTGGCAATCTTAATTCAACATTGGTGATAGGACAGTTTCCTCCCCATAGCAGAAGTCTAGCTTAAGGGGTCATGTGGCCCACACAGCTCTATCCTCCAACACATTTCTGCTGTTACACATTCCCCTCTCCCTCAGCATTTGCTGTCTGAGGCAGCTGCCTCCCTCTATGCATTGCTAATGGTATTGGCAACATAAGGATTGGAGTCACAGGTTCTAAAAGTTCCTGCTTTAAAGGTAAAAATTTCCCTGCCATTGGTCCTTCCACAGAAGCTAACATCAGTTGTAGAGAGTTATGCAGAACTGCAAGCAATGTTCTATTACATTTTGGGTTTTTGCACAGCACTACTCAGAATTTGTCATTGGATATGTTATTCTGTGCATGCACTATGAGCCTTGAATGTCTGGGCTGCTTTTAGTTGTTACTGTACAATGAAAGGAAGAAGAGTGTTGCGCTTGCTATTGTGCAAGGCAGCATAAGGCTGCAATCCTGTACACACTTACGTTCAAAATAATTGGCCCGTAGTTAAGGTAAAGGGACTGAATTATGAGTTTGGCTCCACCTACTGTACTTTGTCTTAAAAGAAGGGAGGTCATGCCATTTCGATCAGTTGAATCTCTAGTGTCCAGATTCATGGGGAAAATAAAATACCAGATCATGATAAAAGTAAAACAAACCTTGTCTGCCCAGCTCCCCAAATTTGATTCTAATGAGGCTATCCCCAGAAGAATAGTACTTAATTAATTAGTAGCTCATTTGCATGGAGGTGGCACATTATTAAAGTTCCTCTCCTGCGAGCAGGGATATGACAAGGTGCAGGATGACAGCTTTTCAAATAAAAAATCTTTCAAACGAAATGATCTTCCTGAACTGCTGGTTTTGTTCTCAACAAGTATTCTCAGGCAGAAATAAATTAAAGATGCTATGGCAGCTGATTACTCTTGGTGCAGAGCACGTCCTTACCTTTCCCGTGTGTGTGTGTGTGTGTGTGTGTGTGTGTGTGACTCCTGCTGCAAGTTGTATCTGGAGGCACCTTTTTCAGGACTAGCTAGTCGAGCCCACCCAAATTGGTGGCCAGGAATACTACTCTCTGCTTACTCCTAACACCTTTTGAACATTTCATGGGCTCCAAAAATGGCAGGTAACCCTCCCAGTGGCTCTTGTCCCCCAAACCCATGGGACCTTGGGTGGCCCTGGCTGCTGGAGCCTGCTTAAGGGCTACACCTAATATAGGGAAGGGTCCTCACCCCACAAGACCATATTGGGGCACTCAATGAACAAAATCATTGGAGGGTTTTTATCTCACCCAATTCAGCTCTGGGAGAAGGGGTGTGATTCCACAGCTGGAGTAGGCTTGGAGCAGGTGAGGCTCACATGCCTCATCAAGCCCAGATGCTGCAATCAGCATGCAAAGTACACACAGGAAGCAGAGCTGAAGTTCTGGGTCTGCTCAACTGCCCTTGTTGATGCACCTTAGCTTGGATTCTCCTGGACCTCCATGGGACTGTATTCTGACTGCTGGACTTCAGACTTGGGTTACTTGAATTGACCCTAGACTCATTTCCTTTGGATTTTGGACTTTCTTTGTGTGGATTGACCCCTGGACTTTAAACTTTGGACTTGGCATACTGCCTTGCTGCCAGGTAGGCCAGAGCTTCAGAACAGTGATGTTTCCCGCCCCCCTCCATTTTGACTCAGGCACACCTCACTCACAGGCCCTCCTTCTGGAAACACAGATCCAACTTACGACCCCAGTGTCACATGTCACCCCAATATCCAGGTCAGTGTAAGATTCCAGAGTTTCCTGGTGCTTACCCAAGGACTGTGTTTCCTTTTGGAAATGAGTCACAGCAGAAACTGTGGTGTCTTTATGATATATGGTTTATTAACACATATATACAACCTCAATCTACTACGAAGTGATTCCCAACATCGGGACCCAAAGAAGGTATTGTTTCTCCCATAGCTATGGATTCAAACAGAAACCAGCTGTGACTGCCTTTCCCACCTGCAGCTTTTCTTCAGCTTCTGGCTAACATTGCATTCTTCCCCCTACTTCTCTAACCCTTGGCTTTATCTGTAGAGTGAAAGGGAACCCACCTCTTTGCCATCTCACATAGTTCCTTTGATCTTCTGTTGCTCTTAATGGTGCATTCCCCTGGCTATCACCTCACACAGGAGGCTAGTCTGGTTTAATTAGCTTTTAACAGATGCTGATTCCAGAGGATTTACAAGTGTCTAGTACACAGCCTAATACACAGGGTCTAGCTGTCACCGCACACAGGAGACTAACCTAACTTAGTTAGCATTTGACACTCAACACCTTAATTAGATTCTAGCACCTACTGGACCCAGGGCTTTAAGGTTTCTAGCACCCACACACTCATAAAATAATAATAATTACAGCATATATAAAAACACAGTATATATAAAAGCAGTTCATTTAAGTTAACAATAAAAGTATCATGAATTGAGGGTGAGCCCTTGCAGGGATAACACAAGGCAAATATAAGATCCAGAGGGTGGGCCAGCATGTCAGATCTAAGCCTTGTTTGCCTGGATGGAGGAAAGGGAGGGGTGTCTGAATGTGTGTAGAAACAAGTGTACTGTACGAAAGGTAGGCTTGTTCCATTTGTGCCTCTGGCTTCACCCACCACTGGCACGCGACCCTGGAAAGCTGCCTAGATGAAAATGCGGCGCTCAGGCTGAAAACGGTTCCTTACCCCCTTTCTTATGGATTGCATTGGGCTAGACGTTTACTGGTGGCGAGGAATCCTCTTTGTTTCTGAAGTTCTTATTTCTGCCACAAGGCAGAAACCATGGGAATGGCACCAGTCAGTAAAGCATTCGTAAAATATTTAACAAGACAAATTCTTCCCTTTTTCGTTGCTTCAATTATGTAGAGCTTGAAGCGAATAGCTTGAATATTACATTTTGCTCTAGAAATATTGACTGAAAGGCAAAGTTAGTTCCACAGCTGGTTGTATATTTGCAGCTGTGAGAGGATACATTCATTGCTTCCTTTTGTGTTCAAAATCTCTCTGATGTGGACTTTACCTCTAACTTCCTTACTGAGCCTGCACTGCTCTTGCAGCCATGCAAAGCAGCCTGATGACCTCCCATGCATAAATTTCCCATTTCCACTACAGTGCATGAGACAGATCTAGATTAATTTCTTGCTCTAGGATCAACTGTTTTGCATTGATATATTTATTTATTACAGTTGTGCCCTCTCCTCCACAGAGCTCAGAGTGGTATAAGTTATCCTATTTTATCCCTGTAATGATAGCGTGATGCAGGTTAGGCAGAGGCACTAAGCTTCATGGCAGAGTTGAAATTTAGCACTTTAATCACTGTGCCATATTATTACTATTATAATACTGACAGTGATAATAATTTATATGTCACTTAATTGCCAAGATGGTGCCTAAGCAGTTTACAAGTGTAAAGACAATGACATAAAACACCTGTAATTAAAATACACAGAAAAGCAATCTCATCAAACCATTCAACATCTACAATTAGAATGTACAATGCCACAATCCCATTAAAACAGCACAGCAGTTAAAACAGCAATGGAAACAGGAAGTTTAAGTTGAGATCAGGAGAAGGGTTGGGCTCATCCACACCTCCACTTATCCCAGGGGTTGTCAACCTGATCCCTACCGCCCACTAGTGGGCATTTCAGGATTCTAGGTGGGCGGTAGGGGGTTCTATGGCACAAGCTGAATCCTCCTTCCATCGAGCAATGGTGGGCGGTAAGGAAATTTTAACATCAAGGAAGATGCATTAGTGGGCGGTAGGTATAAAAAGGTTGACTACCCCTGACTTATCCCATGCTATCTAGGCATGGGTCTGAATGGTTTTTTGTTTACCCCACTAACAATCAGAACAAATTTCAATCCACAGAAAACCCAATTGACATTTGTTCTGATTGAGAAGCAAACAGTGAGTTTCCCCAGAAGAAAGCAGCGGGACAAGCAGAAGTGTAGGCAAGCCCTTGGCCACACAGGTGTGTCTTCAAGCACCAGTGGAACGCCAGTAACAATGGGGCCTCACCTGTTTCAGCAGGGAGAGCATTCCACAACACTGGTGCCACCAGTGAAAAACCCAGCACTGTGGTACCACAAGCTGGTAATCATTAGGCACATTAGTCTTTTTCTTTTTCTTATTTTAAAAAGAGAGCCTTTTTCATTATGAAAGGACACTATCTGGGATGCAGAGGTTGGTAGGAATTCTGTTTTGCTTGCCTCTTTGAGTCCCTTTAGACAGCACTTTTGTAGGGACACTGATGTGCATCATATGCACATCTGATCCCTCACACAGCTGTGACTACATTCCATACTGGGGCCCTGTGTACTGCGATCACAGGGCAGTTAACAATATAAAAACACAAAAATACATCTCATAGTAACAAACAAAAACAAAAAAATAGTTTCAAAGGCCATAGATTGTTTAATCCACCACTTTTCAGCTAGGATACTTTCAAAGGGATTCACAATAAAAAAAGTCTATGTAACACACACACAAAAGACCATAAAAGACTATTTTAAAAGTGCCAACTTTGTTTTGTTCCTATACTTGTGGGTTATTTCATTGACATGCCAAATTAAGAATATTGGAAGCTGTCCCATTGTGTTGGATATGTATTCATCTAATTTTGTGACTAGATTATTAACTCTGAAAAACTGCCAGCAATCTCAGCATCTTTACAGTAAGGAGAGAGAGAGAAAGGGGGAAACTAATCTAAAACCTCCTTACTCAGTGAGGAGTCTAGAGCTGGTGATCAGAAGACCCTATGGTAATCCACTTGCATATGCAGTTCTGTTGATTTTGCAGCAGTCCTGGATTAAGAAATCTGCCCACTGAGCTTCAGCAATTCATAAGCAGCTCCACCACAGCAAACATGCAAACCCCATCCCTTTGGGGCAGCAAACTGTTTGTTATGCAAAGTATTGTGTGCCCTGACAATTTCCTGTAACAAACGGTACATAATAATTTTCTCTAATGAACCTCAGAGTAACAGCCTAGCAGCATATGAAGCAAAATATACACTTGTGTGTACAGGCACTTGCATGCATATGTTTGTTGGGTGGAATGAAAAGACATTTTTTGGACTGACTCAGTTTCAGTTTCCAGCTTCTGTTTAATGAAAATGTTTTCATACCCAAAGTAAGGAGCACTGCATATGCTGGATCCGTCTCCAAGTTTTAGTCCCTTCCCAGAGCTGCAACTGTTCAGGCTCTCTGGTGCCAAAAGGGAACCATGGGCTCTTGCTAGAATAAAAGCTGTATGTGGCATCTGCCTGTCTGTGTGCCCATGTCTGGACTCAGGAGGGGTCATTTTGTCTCAATCTTTGCCCACACCAAAGTGCCCTTGAAGGGATTTGGCCAGAGCAATGGGAAGAGGCTTAAAGCAATCCATGCCCTTTCAGTTTGTATGGAACACGGTGCGCTGATCGATTTTCCTAAGACAGAACAAAAGGAATGTTGTGTCCCTGTTTTACAAAAGGAGAGAAATGAGAGAATTATTGGACTGCCACATGTACTGTTTGTGTGCCACAAATTCTCAGCACACAAAGATTGGGATACTTAGAATTTCAAGTATTCAGTCATGGTGTTTCTTACACACACACACACACACACACACACACACACACGTTCTATGCCAGCAGGCTTCTTGTGTCTGAAAATGCACACATGTAATAATGGTTCTGCCAGTAACATACACGTTTCCACAACCCGGTTCCCTCCAGATGTTTGAACTACAATTTTGATTGGCCCCAGTGAAAAAGGCCAATAGTCATGGATGGTGGGATTTATAGTCCCAAATACCCAAAATACTTTTTTTAAGAACAGCCCCAAATCACAAAAGTGTTATTAGGAAGACTCCAAAAGGTATAGTTTTACCAGCCCTGTTTAAAATTTTTCTAACAGTCCAACATCTCTGCCAGTGCTTTTTATCTAGTTAGAAGCAAATTGGTTATATCAGATTTTGTATACCATGCCAATACTCTGAAATCTCAAGGAGACTGACCAGCAATACAGGCGACAGTGAAATCCGGATTATCACTTTAATTTGTAATTTGCCAAACAAAACTCACACTAATTTCACCGGCATTTATATGGGAAGTAAGAACATCACGCAGTAAATTGAACCTCAGAGCCAATTTAAATTTCACACATTCACAGCCTCTGTGAAGAGACTGTTCTACACCCCAGTATAAATATTATTATTTATACAGGTTTCTGTCCTAAGGGACTTGCAGTCTAAAATCCGATACAGGGCCTCAGCACATGGGTTTGCAGCCATTGTACCAAGAACGTCTGCAGTGCCTCTGAATGTTTCTTGAGGAGGCAACATGGAGGTGTGTGTGTTTATTTATTTAAATATGTATCAGCAGATAAGACTCAAAGTACAGTAACATGAAAAAACCTACATCTCATGCAAATTCACAAAGCACCAATAAAACGAACATACACATACACAGAGTAGCAATCACCGCAGGAAGCCATGACAGCTCTAACCTGGAGCATTGCATATAGTCACAGTTTAGCCCAGGTTACACTAGGCTCATGTATTCTCACCATGCCACTTTTGTCTTGCAAATTGGTCCTGGTTTACCTACTCTTGTAACAAAGCATGCCTATGTTTGAGCAAAGAGCTGAGTCAAGATTTTTTTCAGGACAAGATAGCAAATGATCATCATAATACTTTATTTAAAACTGTGTGTTTGTGTGTGCACTGATTTTTTTCTGGCAGAACACTCCAGAATAGGGTACTGGCACCTTTGTTCAGGATGCCACTGCTGCCTGCTAGCCAGAGGTGGGTACCTATTTTGCCCAATGCTAGGGCACACACACACACACACAGTCTGTGTATCTTGGAGATGGAAGGCAGGAGTGGCAGGGTTATCCCTGCACACTCAGGTCGTCAGTGGTGGGTGACTTCTTCATCTCATGCTGGGACTAGATGGAGGGTGGGGACAGTGGGCGGGAGGGATGGCAGGGTTATCCCCACATGCTCAGGCCTGGTGGGTGCCTCCTTTGCCCTATGATTGGGCTTCTCTCTGTGTGTGATTGAGAGAACTGTGCTTTGTGTGAGAGCAGAAGAGATATATTTGTGGTGTGTGTGTGATGGAAGTGGGGAGAGAGCTCTAGATATTGTCTATGTGCATGTAAGAGAACAAGAGGCATGTATGTGAGGTCTGTGGTGGGGAGGTGAAGCTGGACAAAGGAGATATCTGTGTGCGATGTGTGGGGGGGGGGGAGTTGCATGTGCATCTGTAGTCTATGAGTACATGTATGCACTGAGTTTGTGTGTGTGCAAGTGAGAGTGTGGCTAGCCAACTTGTGTATTTATCCTGGTATGCTCCCTGTAGGCAGCAACAGCATCATTGTACATGCAGAACAAATCAATACTGTGTGATTGCCACAACCAGGACCAGCAGGATACAGCAGTGACTTCCTATGGTACACATGGGAGATGAGGCGGGGCAAACATCAGTGACTCTCCTCTTTCTAATTTTGTGCAATGCCACACATCCTATAGTAGCCATTTTGTAACTGGTTCTTGATAAATCAAACTAGTAAAATCTATTAAAAATAAAACATTTGGCTTAGTGCATGTTTTATTTTTATTATCAACTCTTAAAAACTCACCACAAGTTCAATAGAAAAGTGGGGAGGGACACGGGAGGAAGGGAGAGGCATTTTACAATTTATCAAGACATAAATACTAGCACCTTGTTTATTTATTTTTAACAATAACAACAAGCACTGTACATACAGCATAAGAAACCTGTCCCCAACCATTTCCAGTACAGTATAGCATTAGCAGGCAAGGCAGCGGCATGGAGAGATAGTTTAAAGTTTTCTGCCCTCCCTTACAATTATCTTGGCATTTAGGGTCAGACTATGAGCCTTCCTCTAGGGAGCTTCAGGCTGCTGAGTCGAGACTTTGAACATTTAGTTAACATTTCCATCAATAGGGCTTGGGAAGCCTGGGTGTGAGTGCGTGTGTGCCAGAGAGAGAAAAAGAAATACACAGCCAAACATTTTGACATGAGTGTTGAACTTACAAAAGACTTGAATCTATAAATAATTTGGGTCATAAAGCCTTATGAAAATAAACCCTGTGGCTCTTTTTCTTTTTCTTCTCAGCATTGAATGTGGTGCTGCACTCCCAATTCTGCCTCATTAGTTCACTCTCCAGCTTCTCAGATCTAAGTCCCAGCTCTCCTCCTTTCACATTCTCTATGGCTTGAAGCTCCTCTAGTGATTCACAGAACATGCATGGGGGTTTTTCACACAGACATGAACACAGGAGCCACCTCTTCGCCCCTCCAGTAAAATATTTGAGGGGGACGGGCCCACCAAATTTGATGGGCATGGCTATTCAAATAGTGTGCATGAACCATGTCATGTGATTAGTAATGCAGGGTGGGGCTTACATGCCCTCCCCCACGGGGAGGGTGGTCAGATGATGAAGCTAAAGCAGTGGCATCAGTGTGAGATGGGCAGCAGAAGCAGCAGGGCAGGACAGTTGCTGGGGGCCTGCCTCAGCCTGTCCCGGCTGTTCCTCTGCAACTTGCCTGGTCCACCTGCCACCACACTGCTTCGCCATTCACTTCCCTTCCTGCTGGGAGACCTATGTGCTGCTCTGTTGTCGTATTGCAGGAGGCATGGCTGCCAATTGGCAGCCGTGCAAACTGCAGTTTGATGATCATTATAGACTATATACTACACTAAAGAGTTAAGGCAAGCTTCCTCACTTTGTAGGCCAGAGCCTGCCAAGACATTTTGGCACCTGACATGAACCACAGCATGGTGGCAGTGTCCCCCTGCCCCCGCCAAGGAGGAAGGGTGAGTGAAGATCTACATCTGGAACAAGGAGGGGAGGAGACCAGAAGCACCTTCTATTCACCAAAAGGTTGCTGTAGAGGAGGCAGAGGGAGGACTTGCTAATCCAACCTCCAAGGAGTGTGCCGCAGCTGTTACTGCCACCATGGCCACTGCCATAGCAATGGGGGATGCATTTCTTGGAGGCTGGATCTGCTGTCCCTGTGCATCCTGCCACTTGAGGCAGTTGCTTCACCTTGCCTCATGGGTAGGCCAGCCTTGTTGTAGACCCAGGACAAGAGGCTGTTTATTGATGAACAGAGCAACACAGACAACTACATAGGAAAATGAAAAGTAAATGAAAGTGACCACAAGAATAAGTTAAAGGGGTGGGGTCTTAGCCCCAACCCATAATAACAGAGGCAATATTTAACTCTATAATTACCACTTACTACAGCTGGGAAGGGGGGTGGGAAGTGGCGGAATCATTGGATATGTATATTTGCAAAGAGCATGTGCCTTAAACAATAAACAGGAAAAAATGGGAGTAAGAAGGAAGGCATATGTCAAAGAGTGGTTAGGCCTGAAAATCAAAGCAGACAGCCTTGCCTGGCCTCATGCTGTGTTGCTGCTTTGTTTATCTTATGCCCAGGAGTGTGAGAAAAAGCCTGGGATGTCAAGCTGGATTTGCAGTCCCAGCTCAATTGTCTGTCCTTAGTTGCAGCCCCAAATCACATGTTAATGTTCCTGATTGTCGTGGCTTCAAAAAGTTATTTCAGTGCTAGGGTCACCACACCAGTGCCTTATATTTTATACATGGAGGTCTGCCAGGTTTCATACATCGGTTTGTTTCTTGTCTTCTGCTAATATTACAACCACATCTGCTTGTGTTTTAATAAAAACAGAGCTTTTGCTGCTCAAAACATTTTATTTCCCACCAGTTAGGTGAAGCTTAATTCTAAAACAGGAAGGAGAAGCAAGACAACTACACGCCCTGACTTGGAAACAATTTCCCAAGGCTAGATTTGTGGTGCAGTTACTTGGTAGTAAATGGAAGGCACTCTGAGTATGAATAGGGGCTTGCTTTTTCACAGCTCCTAGATGAGAGGGAGCTGGAACTGGAAACTGGGTCTGGTGAAGTGTGTCAAAGTTTCTCCTGAATTGTGTTCTTATGGAAGACATTAGTAGGTAGGAGGGAAAGGGTGAGAGGGTGATGTTAGCGTGGCAGTTGCATTTCCTTTGGAACCTGAGACCCTCCAAATATTGTTTGACTTCAACTCACATCAGCCTCTGCCAGGGTGCCAAGTGGTCAGGGATGATAGAAGCTGTTAGTCCAGCAACATCTTAAGGCCTACAGGCTAGTCATTGTGATGCCTTTTATTGTACCAATGAGTACAACTGCCAGTATGTCTCTCTCTCTACACCCCCCCCCCCGCAAGCAGGGCTCTTGTACCTGTAATACATGTGTCGCAGAAATCCAGCAAGTAAAGCTTTGTTTCATCCACATGGTAGGAAATGTTTTGCCATCAACTAAGCTTCTTAGCTTTCACTGCCCATTTGCAGTCTAAAATGGATGGTGGTGTTTATTACTACCATGTCTACGTAGCAGCCCATCACAATTTAGTCGATACAAGCCTTTATTATGAGGCTGGTTTATTTTCTATCCCATTTGGAACACTGGGAAATAGGTAACCTGACTAGTGTGTTTAATTTCTAATGAGGTGAAATGGCTTCTTGGCTTTGTGTTTATGGCTTTCCTTTTGCTTTGGAAGGAGCTGTGCCTCGTGTCATACTCTCTCACGTACAGCAGATTCTCACAGAGCCTTTAGAAAATGGACCCATTTACTGATGCCCTCACAACAACAAATGGAGATGATGTCCACTGCAAATTACTCTATTCCACAATAATTTAGGGCTAAATAGAGGAAGTGTGACAGAGATGCTGAGATGAGGGGGCCTGCAGGTAACACGGTTAATTGGATACGCTGATTTGAATTGAATATGCGTGTAAAGAGTCATCATTAATTTCCTCATGGACATATCTATGATTTAAGGGGAAGATTTTTAATAGGATTAGTATTTCACTTTAATTTCAAAGGGGAAGCTTCCCACCCAGAAGACAGGGCACTAAATCACACCAGTATTGCTCCTTAATGTATCAGAACACAGGATGAGGTGTGGAAGCTGAAGAGCAGCCTTTTGAGAGGCTGGGTGTTTCTGCTGTATTTTGTGATAGTGAAGCTATTTATATAGAAGCCTTAGCAGATGCCAAAGTTAGCAGCAAAGAGAAATGTTAAATTAAGTGACTGCCACCACGTAGATGCCAAAGAACCCAGGATCCAGAGATCCTTGCAGCTTCACAATAGTGGAGTAAATTTATGAAATATGCCTTTTGACTCTCTTTTCTCATTTTGTTATGGCATTCTCTAGTCATAAGATTTCCCTCTCCCCCCCCCCCCGCCCCAGTTACGGGATCTAGGGATCCCTTCACTTTCTTCAGCTATATCAGAAATCATTACAGCTAAAAACATGCAGATGTTTCAGCACCATAACATTTCTGGAGGCACGAACCCAAAGGATCTGGTTAATGAGGTTGAGGATTTTATTGTATATCGTACTGGACTGCAACTTCTGGAAGAGGGTGTGTTTATAGCTTGGCTCATTTGTTTGCACCATCTACACACTGATGCCTGAATTGTGTAGCCTGCACAGAACTCTGGTGGGTGGGTGAGGCAGGAGATGAGATAACACCCTCGAAAAGGTCTGAATTAAGTAGGGGTGTCACCTGCCCAGATAAACAGCAACTTGACAGAAGCAGCTTCCCAGGTGGGACAGATCTGCTAAGCTAGCTTCACAGCAGCTGCATTACCCTTCCTTCTTGGAAGGAAGAGGTGGCTTAAGAATCCTGGCAACAAGCCATGACCCCAGGTTCACATTTCATGAAAAGCCAAACTGAGCTGCAAATTCCTGCTTGGTTTCTCCTGCTTACATCAAATGAGCAGCAAAGTTAGAGCAATGGGGTCATGTCCACGAGCATGTTGCTGGTACACAATAAACCATGATAAGCCAGCAACATAGGCCAGGGTGGAACCAATGTTGCTGGCCTTTCAGCCCTTGCTCATTTTGAAATATAGTCCCCATTTTTCATGATCAGTTTTCAGGCCTACCCTTCTGGTTGGGCTAAGACAGTTAGTGGGGCAGGGGTCTCCTGGAGGGAGGGGCATAGAAGGTACTGGATGCAGTTCTTCAAAATGCCAGATTGGATATACTCTTTCTGTATGTCTGAAGATATGGGAAATGTAGCCATGGTTCTCTGGGAATTCAGAGGAATAAACCTTGCTGCCTTCATGATATGAAGCTCGGTGTGCAGGTACTTATACAGCTATTTTTCCAGCACCTAACAGTTTGTCACGAAATTCTGTCTCTCTGAAGAATTAATAATGAAAAAAGACAGGTAATTTAATCATGGAAAGTTCCCACAAAGGGTTTTTAACGCCCTTTAATGAGAGCCTGCGGAGAGGAACTGGAAGGAGATGCCGACCCATCATAGCTTAGTTACAATGACAGTTGTGATGGTGAGTAAAATGCTGAGAAGAATCAGTACAATAGGCGAGTGGGGGCCTCTGTGTTGTGTCAGAGACTTGAATGGATCAGACACTATCACCAGGGGTGCTATGCTGCAACATATACATGGCACAATATGGTATTTTACTAATCTCTTAAGATAATTCAGAGCTTATGCCTGCAGTCTACATTGTAGGAGCATTAGCGAGACAAATCTCCACCTTGCCTTTAAAGAACTGAAATTTCCAAATTGGAATGCATTCTGCTCGGTCACATGCAAATGTTTTGCTGGCCTTGAATGCTCTGAGCTGGTGCTAATATTTGGATTTGCAGATTATGCTGTTAGGCTCCTTTCAACCAGTATTTGCAAACACACATCAGCATTGATTGAGAAAACAAGCTTCTTCCATCCCAGGAGACTCCTCAGCATCACAGCTGAGTCCTAGTGTAGGCTTCTTCTCCATCCTCTGTTTCATGAACTGTTCTGCGAGTTTCTACCTGCAGATATGCCTTTTTCCATGGAATTTCTGAGATTCAACTGGTCACTTATTAATTAGCTCTAGCTCTTTCAGAATCTGCATGGCCCCAATAAATGATTAATGGAGACCTTTGGGGGAAAGGTTTTAAAACTATTGCTATGAAAGTGAGTTATTGTAGACAAAAAGAGAAGGTACCTGTCTCAAGATGCCACTGTGCAACAGTTGTCCATCTGAAGCTGAAGTGGTCGTGCTGTGGCCCTCCAGATGTTTTTGGACTCCATCAGCCCCTGAATGTCTAGTGGGCAGGGATGATCGGAGTTGGAGTCCAGCAACATCTAACACATCTAAGGCCTTCTTCAAAATGTAAGAATGGCTTATGGCTCTAGAATCCCTAAATAATGCATAGCTTCCACACTGGCATTTTAAAAACTGCACATTCTAGTTTGGATCAATGGAAACCATGTAAATGCTTGCAATTGCTTTAGGAAGCATGCTTTGTTAACAAACATGTGAGGGGGACAGCAGGAATGAGCATGCTGGTTCTGCCACCTCTATTGCTGTTACAAGGTGTCACTCTAAAGCCATGGATGTACCAGCTACATTTGAGAACCTTAATAATGCAGGGTTCTAAAATGCACAGGGAGCCTTCAAAGCTCTCTTCAGATTGTCACCTTCTGTGAGTTAGATGGTGACCAATACAATGACAAAGGAGGGTCTCTTCCTCATGTGTAACAGCTAAGGTTTTTTTCCCCCTCTGATAGTCATAAGAAAATGCACAGGTATGTGCTTATTTTTCCCTCTACCATTTATTATGTACCTAGCATTAAAGACGAGTGTCTGAATCCAACAGCAAGACTAGCTGACACAGCCAGAATCATACAGATAATTTGTGGCTTAGGAGGGCATTGAACTGCCTCCCTAGCACCATAGTCCACTCAGGGCATTTCTTCTGACCTGAATGAGACGAGGATATCCTGTTTTATGAAGGATTTGTTGATTATCTGCTCATGGAAAGAAAAGGCAATGCGTCCTTGCCAGAAACTCCAACTCAGTCATGTCTCAGTGATCAAGAAATGCCACCACGCCAGGCCTAGAAACACATTGCCTACTGGCCTGCGAGGATTAATTAAATTACAATCAGACATTTTAATGGAAGGACTTTGGAGGCTGTTGTCTTGGCAACTGTTTTAAACAGCTGGTTTAATGATGGGTGGAGAAGGAGGTTGCTGGGAGAGCTGGGCTTGGGGACAGAGCAGCAATCTGCTTTCTTAAAAGTGGCAGAGATGTTGAGCAGAGATGGGGCTTTTGGAATTAGTTTTGTCTTGTCTTACCCATCATGCAACATGGCACACTTATTTTCCTTTTGGAACTAAACCAACATTATAAATTATTATGATTGTCATTTTGGGGGGAAAGGAAAGTGTTCTGCAAATGTTCTGATTCTCTCCTCGGCCCTTCTCGACTTCTCTCCTACCTTTCCCAGAAGTTCAGCCATCGCTAACATTTTCTTTTCATGCTTCAGCCATAGCTTGACAATTAGAAATTGAGTCACTGAACAGCAAGATGGGACAATGAGCGACAGCCAGGCAGGAGGCTGCAGCAGATGGCTCCTTTGTGGCAAGCTCTCCCCCCTCGCAACAGCTCAGTCTCTGTCCCCATCCTCCTAGCATGGAATCTCATGCAAGTGCTTTGAAGCGCCCCTTCGCACACAGCGGTTTTCTGGCCAGCAAGTAACAGAATCTCTGTCAGTGAGTGCCACTGGCCCATCAGGCAGCTTCATGGAGCCCTTGGTTCACATGGCTGGTTTAATCTCCCAGCCTGATGGTTGCCAATGTTTGCAGCTTGGTGTTATGTAGACACCATGTTGTAATCAAATGGCTACTCAAATATGCAAATCCTGGTAGGGAAAAGACAATGTAATTTGTTTGTTTATCCCTCCCCCCTCTCTCCCCAAAGGCCATAAATGATTAACATTGGAAAAGAGACCCGGGTGTACTCAAAACAGTTCTGTTCCTGCTGTGTGCATAGGGGTCTGTTATAATCCAAGCAGAGTTTTCTTGCAGCAGGAGGGATTTGTATAATGAAGCCTAAAATATCACCCACACCAACAGGCCAGGAGGCCTTTGTACAGAACAAGCCAAATACCCTTCTGCTTCATTTGTTTATCAGCCAAGGACTATATTTTCATTTACTGGAGTCGGCAGACTTCAGGAGGTGACCCGTATTGGATAAAAATTTCAAACTTGTTTTTAGGTATTTCATTCTAGTGCCCAAAGTAGACAAATCCAAATGGCACTCTCACAATAGTTTTTAAAAAGACATAATAAATGAAATAGCTCACAATTTTCTGCTTGTAACAACACCTCAAAAACTTCTGCACAAGCTGGGCAGCCTCACAGGGCTAATCTAAATCACATTTTCATTACTGATTTTAGGCAAATGCCTAGGTGTTGATGGTTGATAAACCCATGTCAGGGTTGTACTGTTTCATACTTTATGTGGGACTCACATGCTTGAATACTCCTTCATTTAACAACAACCCCCCCCAAAAAAAACCCCTTTAAGTGTTAGAGGGGAGACCTATGCTAGAATATTTCTCCCTGATGTTCTATTTTTGTGTGGATGAACATTCAATAATGTGATTCTGCTTAGTCCTACCTACTGGATAGCTCAGTTAGTTAGAGCATAGCGCTGATCCCGCCACGGTTGCAGGTTTGATCCCTGTAAGGGACAGCTGCATATTCCTGCATTGCAGGGGGGCTGGATTAGATGATCCTCAACTTCCTTTCCAACTCTATTATTCTATGTCTGCCAGCTAAAATAAAATATTTGGGGTGAGGGTGGCTTGTAAGCCCTGGCCCAAATAATTGCTCACGAGACACAGTGCACACACATGCCCATCAACTTGGGGAGGGGGGCAAAGGAACTTAGGCCCCTAGGAGTTGGCTGCTATGCTGCCGATCCCTATAGCCCAAGGTGGTGATAGCCCAGACACAGGTTTACCTCTTCAATGAGAATCATTAAAACAATGGGATGTAGGCTTCCGCTAACTAAATTTGAAAAGTCATTGTTCAAGTTTCTAGCTATTACCAGCCTAAGCTGCAGTTATATATGTAATTTGCTAACTCAGACTGTGAGCTGCTGTGCCACTCATGTATAACTGATGGAAGGCTTTTGCTCTTATGTAATAAAAATATTGTTTTATTTACTTTTGTGTTTTGATACTAGAATTTGGGGCTTTTGAAACACTTTATTGCTTTGGAAGATGTTGCCTGTCACCTTGGAAGGCGATAGGCAAAGACATGCATGGGGGGCAGTTAGGGTCCTCTTTCCAATGCTTATAAGTGAGAAATTAATAGTTGGGGTTTTTAAAAAAAGGGGGGGATAGGTAAAGGTGCAGTAAAGTGTTGTTTTCAAATCTGGAGCCAATGTACAAAGGAATAATGAAAAATGACCTGGGAATTGGTGTTTAGAGCCCCTACCTACATTGTCTACGTTTCCATCCTCTCACGGTGAAGGTACATTAAGGGTAGAGAGCCCTAGGCCTGGGCCCCAAATGCGGCCCTCCAGGCCCCTCTATCCTCATTGACAGCTATAGCTTCCAATTCATGCCAGAATCTTGCCCAACACAATCCAATAATGGTAACTGAAAAAAGCAATACTTTAACTGTGGCTAACAAAGAGTTATTCCCCTCATAAGTGACTACCGTGACTTCAAATTGCATTCACTTATGTGGGGGGAAATGCAAGAAGGTTATGGCTGTTTTGGTTTCCCAGTGCAAGTGAATGGGAGAAACACAATTTGAATTCAGGTCTGAATCGATCTGGATCAAATTAGTGTCCATTCTGAACTACTGAATCAGGTCCTGCATCAGATGAGAGGGGGTACCGGTATTTGCAGAGGGAATAAAATACAAATAAAGTACTGATGGTAACAGTTGCCATTCTCTCTCACACAAAGTTGTATAAATAATACAAACATTCTGGCATTGTTAAGCCAATTAACACACATAGTGTGATAAAATTAAATTTTGCTGATTCAGTCCGCAAGTGAGAACCTCTTGATGAATTGTAATTCAGCAGTTTCACATTGTAGTTTTGCTTTGAAATTCCTTTGTTCCAGCGTGGAACTATTTGTTCCAGAGCGTTCTGAAAGGTTGAAATGTTCTCCCACTGTTTTTATTAATATTGCTTTTCCTGATATTAGATTTGTTTCTGTTTGTTATTTAGTGTAGCAACTGGTCTATTTCTCCTATGTTGAACACAGGAGGGCATTGTTGACAGGTATATAGAGTTATATAGAGATATAGATATACATATTTCACATTGGAAGATGAGCTGATGTTGTGTATGACATTATTCAGACCTGTAATAGTGTTGTCAGTGTAGACAAAGGGACAGAGTTGGCATCTGGGTATGCTGCAGGGTCTGGTTCCTGTATTCGTACCTCTGTTATGTGGCCTGTTGCTCACAAATTAAATGAAGAACTGTGTTTGAATGTCTATATTCTGTTTCAAAGGAATGCATGATCAAACAATGCATTCAGGTCAAGCCTGTGTTCTGCTGACATTTAGAAGTGACACACTTGCTTTTTCACTTGGTGAAATTGTATGAAGAATCAAGACATAGTGGGGTGGGAAAGAGCAAAATCATCCAGCTTCCATATATTAATTTATTATGTACACATAAAGCTGGGATGGGAAATCTGTGGTCCTCCAGATGCTCCTAAACTACAGCTCCCATCATCCCTGACCATTGGCCATGCTGGCTGGGACTAGCTGAATTCCAATACCTGCAGAGTCAAAGGTTTCCCATCCCTGACACAGGGCTTGCATGCATTCAAGTTGTATCTGCATAGACACAACTGGAACCTGAATAGTGGGGGGCCCAGTCATGAAGAAAGCCTATAAGCATCCAAGTATTCATTTATGCTCTGTGCACACAAGGTCAATGGACTTGTGGAGATTGGAGCAGGGACTCTCCTCTGTTTTCCTTTCCATTCTCTGTGCAATTTAACCATTGAATACCTAAAATGCATTCCAAATGTCGTTTGTGAATTCTTCACAGAACTCTTATAATATGATTCCATTTGGATGTGCTGGGTATCAGACCAGCCACGTATTTACTTTCCATCGTATAGCCACTTGGTTAGGATCTGCCTGTATTTCTCCCTCACATTTAATGACAGTGATTTAACCTGCAGTATGTCTTTATTCCAGATCCGAGCAGATGGGCCTCCTCATGGTGGCATTCAGTATGAAATGGTGCCAGTTTTCAAGGACGGGAGTCATATCCTTCGTGACATGGCCTTCTCCACAGATCATAATTACCTCTATGTCATGTCAGAAAGACAGGTAAGCCTTGCTCTTTAAAACCACAGTAGGCTTTAAGCTTAGCTCCTCTGCAATGGGAAAGCCTTGCATATTCCAAAGGACTCTTAACATTTGCTTCAGGTATGGATAGTGCCAAAGGTAGCTTTATTTTTATCTGAGTCTGGCCAGAGACAACTGTCAGTGCACCAGGGGAGGAGGAGTTTTCCTTCTCATCAGCACACTATTGTCTCTAAGAAATGGAAATTGGACAGTGCCACTATGAATGAAATATGGTTCAGGGATTTGGACTTCATTCTGCTATCAAATCCCATCCCTAGCAGAAGCCACTTCCATTCATTCCTCTCCTTGTGTTTGGCAGTAGGCTACTTTTACATAGAATTGCCCTTTGTTGTTTTAGTCTTCTAGATTTCAAGGTTGTGTTTGTGTGTGCAAGAGGCTATGAAATCACAATATTGTGATTGGAGATAAAATGTGCGGCAGGTGGATAGTGTTCAAGTATGTGCAGGATACAGTTTTGTTACATGTGTCTTCTGTCCAGCCATATCCTGACCTTCCCCTCTTTAGTGTTAGAAAATATAGCAGTGGCAAGGATTCTGGATGGCACTTCTGAATGTTGTTAGTGTAACATACAAACCATGTTTAGATTGAAAGTGTTTTGAGACTTTGGTACTTTTTATTTAGAAATGTAGGAATTCAAATGCCGTCCCATGAACAACTGATCAGCTTTACAATAAGTTTGAATGATTCTGTGATCCACCTCTAAACCTTTAAGAACTCATTGGCCTTGTCCTTTAAAATGTCTAGATATAACCAATAAATTCAATCTTTTGCTTTAAATTTCACCCACACAATGCAGTTATACACCTGGTTTTAAAGGGACACGGGTGGCACTGTGGTCTAACCCACTGAGCCTCTTGGGCTTGCCGATCGTAAGGTCAGCTGTTCAAAACCGAACAACAGTGTGAGCTCCCGTTGCTTTGTCCCAGCTCCTGCCAACCTAGCAGCTTGAAAGCATACCTGCATGAGTAGATAAATAGGTACTGCTACAGCGGAAAGGTAAACAATGTTTCTGTGCGCTTTGGCATATGTCAAGGTGTTCTGTGCACCATTTATTCATGCTGGCCACATGACCCGGAAAAAGCTGTCTGCAGACAAATACCGGCTCCCTTGGCCTGAAAGCGGAGATAAGCACTGCACCCCATAGTTGAATTTGACTGGACTTAACCATCCAGGGGTCCTTTACCTTTAACTGACCTATACCTGGTATTAGAGCAATCCATACCCCAATTCCCCACTGATATGGCTTTGTGGGGCAGTGGGGCCACCACTGCATCCACAGCCCTGATGTTCATCATGGCTGCATCCAACAGCGATCCAGCCAATGTGCCTGCCACCCAGCAGCATGGTAGGCAAGTAGATGGAGGAGGTTGGCGCAAGGAAAGCTGGGTTGAAGGACACCTCTGCTCCTTCCAAACCCACCTTCAGCCCAATGTAAGGAGGGTTTGGATTGCTCATTTAGTGCTACATCTGTGCTATCTTGGGATGGGCTGATGAGGGAAAGAAATTGTCTCCGAGTAGTTGCAAACAGGTTCTGTGATGGGGCTCAGATCTTATCCATTCACTACTCACTAGGTTGTTCTATAATTTTTCAATTCAGTCTGATAGGTTCAGTCTAAGACTTTACCCAAACTGGAAATAGTCACCATTTGATTGAAGACCGTGGCAACATGTGCATGAATTCTACTGGAACTAGACTGTATCAATAGATGCAATCTAGATAGAAGGTTTCTTCTTAGTTTGATACCACTGTTGTCTTCACAGGTTTTTCTCTTTCTTATGATTAGGCACAATTTATCTGTGTTGTCCTCCATGAAGTGTCGCTTATAATTTTCTCTACTTCATGGTGATCCCTCTGCAGTGAATTCACAATGTACATATCACAGTTGCCCCAGGCTGTTTTGTCAGTAGCTCTCATTTATCACATTTACCCTACAGCCATTGGGAATAGATGTGGGTGGTGATCCACACAACACTTCAACTGGTGAGCATACACTTAAAACAGCACAATTCCACTTGGATGGTATTTAATGTGAGCATGCAATTGTAGGAAATTGATGGTTTGCTCCGAACTTTCTTGATGTTCAAAACTCATTTCACTTGAGAGAAAAGAGGAGAGTGACAAACTCCCTCCCTCTAAACCAAATTTTAAACAGTGAGCTGGTAGCTGAGTCACTGCTTCCCAGGTTGTGTCAGCTGTTCGATTCCCTGATATTTACTGTCTTCATGGTCCTTGCTCTGAACCTGTTTATGAGTGTGATAAACTGTGCTTCTGAAAAAAGGAACCAGATTGTACCCGGCAACACCAAAATGATTATGATGGAAATTTATTGCCTTTGCAATCCACTAGAGTCTGTTGCTTAAGGGAGCCAACACCATGTAAATAATCCAGAACCTCGACTGTAACAGATCAACTGCATTCCACTCCTGTCGGGGATGAGAAAATGCAAGAGGTCCCAGCCATGAAGCCCTGCTCTTGGGTTCACTGATTCAGTTAAGCATTTTAGTGGCTATCATTCATGGCTCTGTAATGGTGAATAATTTGTCTAGTGCTGTGTGTATGGCAGTAGATGAGGGTATCATCTCAAGGAGTCTGGTTTGTGCTACATTTTTATTTGTAGAATTTAATTCTTTGGAAATGGATTTTCAGAAGGCAGTACAAGGGACTTGATTTTCCAGTTTTTTGATTTTCTATATTAGCTCATATTGAACAAAAAAAGACTCATAGGGTTGTATTCAATGTAGTTCTACTCAAAGTAGACCTCTTGGGCCATATTCAAGTAACCAATAGTCCATAGCTAGCAGTAGGTTGGCATTTATGCATCATAAAAAGGCAGAGAAGAACAGACATGGACTGGCAGGGCTCCAAAAAGTGTGGGGTGGAGGCAGGGGGCCAGGAGTGTAACCCAGGAGTGTGAGCTAATGATTTATGGGACTCAGTGCTGCCTGCATGGCAGGAGCCAAGTCAGGGAGAGGAGGAAGAGTCAGGGCAGTTTGAGATGGAAGAAGGTGTGCAGGATGTCACAGAGGAAGAAGAAACTATTCAGACAAGGGAAAGGCCAGTCAACTCTTTACTTTCTCCCACCCCGCTGTCTCCTAGGACCAGGAGGGGCTTGAAAAGGGAAGAGCAGCAACAACTTCCATGCAGGCAAAGTCTCAGGTTGCAGTCATGCAACCCCTCAGAAGAGGGTATATAAGCTGGAGGAGGGGAGGGGGCCCACTGTTGCTGCAACCTGTGGACAGCTGCCTAGAGGTTAGAAAATGTCTGTGTGTATATATATTCGGAGCACCGTGGGAGCTGCTTCTCTTGTCATTAAAGAGTTAACTATCAGCTTCTTTAGCAGGGGCAGCAGTCTGTGACAGGAACACAGAACTGCATTAGATTTGCATGGGTTAATGTGTACAGATGTAAATTTGGAAATTATTATTATAATTTAAATAGAAAGAGTTGCATCTCTGCATTGTGGGGAAGACTGTGGCCAGGTGATCTGCACTGCCCAGGTGCTGACTCTGGATGTGCAACATGCCATCTCACCTTATGGTTCTTTATCTATAAACAAGACATGGACTGAACAACCCTTCAAATGAGACGACTGTCCTCTGACAGGCCTGCAAACAGAAGACTGCCCTCTGAAAAGTCGGACACATGGCCATCAGAGATGATAATCCCGCTGTGTGATTATTAAGTGAAAAGAGTTAGCCACCCCTGCCTTGGAGCTATAAACACAGAGTACAGTGTACCCCAGACAGCTTCGTGAATCATCATCTTCTTAAAACTCGTATTACAGATGGTTGTGCTCTAAGCCGTTTACCAACATCTTTCTTGCTTCTCCCCCCTTCTTGTTTGTTTAACATCCAGCTGTAGGAAGAGTTCAATGAATCACAAAAGCTAGCTCAGCACTTCATGACCTTTAGTTGCTCCTAATAAATGTATTATGATACTGCATCTTAGATTTTCCCCCTCCTTTTTCTAATGGATCAACATGACTTCTTCTATTCTATTTTTTGTCAAAGCAGCAAATGGAGGTGGGCCCAGCTGTGAGGTGCAAGAGTTGTGCTTCCTCAACTATAATGTCCCATTGTAAATTTAAAGTGGCTGATCATTTTTGCAAGGATGCCTTATCTCTAGCTTGGCAGGAAGAATTCAAAGAAACTGAACCACACACGAAGTTTCCCAATAGAGATGGAGCAGGGATGTCTTCAACTCATCTGTTATGGGGTGAGAGGGCCTAAATATTCATCAGAGCTGCTAATTCTCTTAATTGTGAATTGGGGAGAGTTACTAAATAATGAAAAATACCTAAAGTGCAATTCCATTAAGAACTGTGTTTTACTCAATGGTGAAGTGTTTTACATGTCTCCTTTGTTGTTAACCTGTTCGTGATTGTTTCTGTACCACTGTTCCCAGTTAAGAGAAGAGACTCTTCTCACAGAGATCTTAAGGAAGTGAAACATTTTTTGTGCAGAGTGCTTTTTAATGACTAGCAGGAAAAAAACATAGGTTATTTCATTGGGGACAAAAATAGAGGAAAGTTTAAAAAAAGACCACCAAATTCAATCTGCAAAAGCAGCTGGAATCAAATATGAAATTTTGAAGAGACTTTGAAACTTCACTTGAGTCTGCAAAAAGAGAAGCAAAGAAAGCTGAATAAAGTTCTTCTGCCTTCACAAGTTTTGTCAGAGAGATATCCTGGTACTTCACTGGCTTTCTGGTTCTGTCGATGCAGTGATGTATGGGAGAAAAGTGTGGTCCATGTCTTTTTCCCCTATGATTTCTATTCTGCCATTTGCAATCAAAGACCCTCCTTCTGTTTTTGGCCTATTCACCATATTAAATTATTTATTAGCAGATTACATTCCTTGACTTTCTTTGGTGGTATGCATGTGTGTATCCGCTAAACTAGTAGAGCAGACTAGGAATCAGTTATTTTCTTAGGAGTAACTTTTCCTAAGAAACAAGAAGCTTTTCTCTTAGGTATTAAAGGTCCAGAGATCCTGAAGGACCAGATTAAACTATTTATGTATGCGACCATGGCTGCACAGATTCTGTTAGCCCAGAAATGGAAAGATGCTACAACTCTGACCAAGGAAGAGTGGCAGATAAAATTGATGAACTATCCTGAGATTGCAAAACTTACAGGAAGAGTTAGAAACCAGGAAGAGGTGGACTTTAATAACGAATGGGGAAAGTTTACAATCTGTTTGAAAAACTATTGTAAACAATTACATACATTGGTAGGATTGACAGAAAACCTGTAGCAAAAATTTGAACTATGGAATGATAAAGGATTTATGAGAATAAAGTTATGAAAGATGCAGAGGGGAAAATAATTATATTAAGATCCACAATGGAGGGGGGAGTGAAGTCAAAGGGGATTTTATGTTTTCATTTTGCTTGTATATGTAAAATAGAAAATTCAAAAAAAGGAATCAGCTGGTGAAATTGATGGTTTGACCTTTATTCTCTGGGAAACTGCTCTTAAGCAGTTATCATAGGTTGCTGATGTCACCATATATCTTTTTATCTCTATTATTCTCCTTTTGTACAGCATTTGGAGCTGAATCTGTAATGTTTTCAGCTTTGGTCTATTGAACGTAATATCTGTCTGTCAATAATTTGTCACATCTTTTTAACAGATATCCTATTTCTAGGCTAATTGTCCTGAATAAGAGAAATTGCTCTTGTTGCTTTTAACTCACAAGCTTAACACAACTGCTCTGTACTCTTGTGATCTGATCTTATGGGCCACTTTGCATGCTATGAGACAGAAATGCTCTTTTCCTCATTGAGCATTGCAATATGTGGAGGAGAGAGGAGTGTCTGAAAATACCTGGGAGATTCAGTTGGCCCAAGTTCCTGAGCTCTCAGCGTATTTTCAAACAAATGCATCTTTCCTTGCAGATCTTTCTCACTTGGTGCCATTGTCTTTGCTTGACGTGAGCAGTGAGCAAACCTCTCCAACTGTTAAGAGATAATACTAAATCAATCATATGAAGAGAAACAATTTTAGCTTGAAATGTGTCAGGATAAGCCATGTGCTCTATCTGTCAACCAAGCACAGTTCCCAAAATTTTGTCAAGCGCTGGAATTACAATGATTGGCGCCTAGGATAAGACAATGTAGTTGCAGCAAGGTGCAGCGAGGCAAATAGGACAGGGTTGATTCCAGAGGCTGGGGTCACAGGCTAAACTTCCACTGCACCCTTTTATTTTCTCCCACATGAGTGCATCTCATTGCATTCTACAGGGACAAGGAGTACAGCATGACTCTCATCACATTATGGTAATTGTGTGAGGGGCAACGCCTGAAGAGTGCTATGGAACAGTATTTTCTGCACATGTGGTCACTATACATATCCCTAGGAATCCTGCACAGGTTTGGAGGGCTACATGAAAAAAATGGAGTACCATTTTATATCTGTGCTATTCTGAAAGTTGTTTCACAGCATCCATACTTAAAATAATGCGCTATAAATTGTCTCTGACAGAGAAACAAAGCTGTTTGTGCTTCTGCATATGTGGAATAGCAGCAGGTGATTCTGCAACTCAGGATGAAGATTGCTGACACAGGGTGATATGCTGTGTCAGTGAAGCTAGAAATTGCAGCGACTGTTGCAGGCAAAACTGAGGCCCACTGGCACATCTGCACTGAGAGAATTTGTGAGGAGCCATTTTTAGCTTGCTTCCCAGCATGAGCTGCCTTGCGTTTCTCAAAAACATCCAAATTCAATTAGCATGTTTTTATGTGTGTGCTTTCTAAAGAAAATACAGTGCTGAATCCTGGGTCCTTGCTGCTATTTCTGCTAGTGATTTATTTTTATTTTTATTTTTTGCTTGCTTCTGCAGAAATTACTGAACCCTGAGAATACACAATCGGGCATGTTGCACCTGGAGTTGCGCTCAGTGATTACACAACAGTTTGAGGGGTTAAAGAGAAAACAACAGCAGAACACTTGTAAATGTCCAGGGATTGCCACCAGCCCACATAGTGGAGGCAGATTGATCCTGCTGTGGTCCCCAACCTCCATACTGGGAAGCAAATCCCACTGATATTAAGTGGACTTCCTTCTGAGTATACTAGTGCTGTACCAAAAATTTTTGGAGGTTTTTGTCCACTGTGAAAGAGGCTTAAACTTTTCTGCCTCATTCTTAGGACTCTCGAGGATTTCTCTGGTGACTGTGGGAAACCATGTATTAATACTAGTTCTGCTGTGGTTTAATGCCTCACCACCACCACCACCTTTAGAGTTTTTGTGATGGATCACTGATCTGTCATTTGAACAACTACTTTCTATGCACACAGTTCCTCTTCTGTATACCTTACCCTTAACCCTTCTTTCCACATAAAGCCTCTTAACATCCCTTCTTCCTTTGAGCATGGCTTGTTCACACTGCACAATAGCTCTTTTCCATTGCTTGAGTAGCTCAAAGAGGCTGTGCTGTAAACTTGGGACCTTGCTGTTCCCAAATCCTGCCTAATGCTTTATTTAGGAAACATAGGTTGTTCTCATTCCTTGGCTTCACCTGTGGAAATAATTCTTGAAAGAGAGAGAGAGAATAAGTGAACAATAGAGCACCTGAAATGATTTCTCATGGCTTATGTGACATTTTTACACTGGCTTGATGTAGTTCAGAGACCCTTATGCAGAATATTATGAACAGAGCTGCACTCACGCCTGTCACTCGGCGGGAGGTGGGAGAAGATTAATACCATGCCCTAAAGATTCTCCTCACGTTGCAGGGAGAAGGGCAAGACAGTCAAAGCAGAGGGAAGGCTGGGCCCCTGCCTGTATAAATGATAGGCCTTCTTACACCAAGCCTAGGGGAGGCAGGTGAACTCTGTATGGAAGAGGTGGGAACATTGACTCTTGAAGGTTATTTGAATTAAAAGGGTGGAGGGGTGTTCTTCTTTTAACTGCAGCCAGAGAAGAGCCACAGAAAGGTTACATACATAGTTCAGTTCAAGGAAACCTTATTGCCATGAAAAAACTTTACATAAATTGCCAAGGTTTGTGAAAGCGATAGATCCCCTCAGGCCAATCCCAGGAAGTTTTCATTGGACCAGGTAATTAGCATTTGCTATGGGGGAGTCATTCCAAGAAGTTGTGAAAGGGAAGACATGAGGGAATAGATGGGTTTTCTGCTCATTACCCAATACCAAAGTTTGGTGTGCAATTTATTCCAGTACAGCTGGAGGGTATCTCTTTACCCTCCTGAGTGAAGCTAGGCATACTAATCAACATCTACATAGGATTGCCACTTCATCCACGGGGGGAGCTGCCTCCTCACCAAGCCTGCTGTTGTGTCTGTATTTGCACATGTGAATTCATTTAAATTTAGGCAAATTTAAAATCGGCAATTGCCGAACACCACTACTCAACTAAGATCACCCAAACACTGCAAGATGACAGAGCCAAAACAATGAGGCTATTTTAAGGCTGACCTGATCAGAGTTAAGAAAATGGGTTGGGGGGTTACTCAAGCTAGCATGGAGAAAATATATTGCCCTTGCAATGCATAATAGTACTAAGGAGAATTGTAAGCATTGTATCCGTTTCCATCCGTTTAAAGTTTCATAATTGCAGGCAATTATGAAATGTGTCATTAATTGTTTTAATTGCTATAAGGGCTGAAGATTAAGAGTGCAAGGTGATATTTCCCACTATCAACAGAGCAGTGCTTTTTCAGAAAATTCCATTAATTTCAGTTAGAGATATAAATTTCTGGAAATTTTGAAGCCATCGTGAATTCCCCAGACACCCTTTTCTTAAAGGACATTTTGAGAAAATTTTAATATATGCAGTACATTATTTCTTATTAAACCTGAACTTATTTCACTCCATTTACAACATAAAGGGGACTCATTTGCAACTTAATAAGAATACAAAATTTTGCTATATGGTTGGAACAGGGAACAGGATATGGCTGTGGACAATTAGAGAAATTATCTGGAAGTTTGCTTAGAAATAATACCCTCTTCGTATAGTAGCTCTTACTTCCCAACAAACACAAATACGATGGCAGCCTTGAAAGTATAAATGGCTGCAGTCCTAGGGGCCTTTTTCAGCCTGAGGACCAGAGCTTCTTATGAGCTACACACTGGTGGCAAAAAGTGGGTGAAGTAGTGGATGCAATTCATACCTATGTATAGTGGGCTACATTCCAGTAGTTACACGCATCAGAGGTTTCTACATGCCTACAACCATCTCTCTATCCAGGCAAGCAAGATGCATTATCACAGTGCAAGGAGACATTCCAGCTGGTTGAGGAGGACATGGAACAGGACCAAGAAGAGATTTGGGCTGGGGGAAGACAGAAGAGGCTTAAAGGGCTACATGTGGACCCTAGCCTGAGGTTCCCCACTCCTCTTATGTGCACTTACCTGGGGGTCCCATTGAACCCAAAGGAGACATGCATTGGATTGTACCTTTGTACCAAGATGCCTGTGTCATAGCCACTGGAAGTGAGAGGTGGGAAGATTAACCCCAAGGGAGCGGCCAGGTCAATAAGACATCAGATTCAGGATACTTGCTTCTAGAATCTCCAAAATCACCGGAAGAGGGCAAGCAGCAATTTACAAAAAATGAAGGCCCTGTATGCTCACCTCATGAAGATGGCAGCCTCTTGAATCTTGATTTGAGTGTGGCATAAATCTACAGTGTAGATAGGAGCTATAATTTTCTGTAGCTTCTTCATTTTGTTTTGGGGCAGAACAAACCTCAGTGGGGCTGAGGGGTTGCAGACCCACTGCTGCATCTCAAGCCTGGCTGGCTTACGCCAGGCAGAGTGGAAGACAGGGAGGTGGTAGTTTTGTATTCAATTTAGATTGGAGGGGTGTGTGGAGGATCAGGGTCCTTGGAGGATTTCTGAGGATTTGGATCTTGTGGATCCAAAACTACTGGCATATTGCCCTGCATCAGACCTTTCAGAGCTTTCTGCCCACCTGGGCATAGACCATGGCATAGCAGATCACCATCACAAACTCCTCTCTGCAGAGGCTAATGGAGACGTACCTACAGACCATGCATAACTAAATATATTGCTGGCCCAGTTAGCTTTTAGTGCTGGGATACTTGTAGAAATAAATTTGTATTTTTATTTTGTATTACTGTTGTACAGTGGATGTTTTTCATCATTAAAGCTGTGTTGTACGTACTTTGCTCAGGAAGTCAGCCAATAAATATTTTGAATAATAAAAGCATGTGACGTACGACTGTATTATAAAACCCTGTATTAAAACAGATTCCAGTGAATCCTCCCACCATGTCCCCCCCATTCCAATATTTTTCATCAGAAAAGATGGAATCAAGACACACTTGTGTGTGTAGTAAAGACAGTAAATGGGTTTTAAAAGCAATCCAAATCCCCAGAAATCCTCCAGAAACAATCTTTTCTTGCTAGTTTTTCTATTTTGGGAACGCTTGCGAATATGTTTGTGTAGCATTCATCGTTTTGTCTATCAGTAAATTTCAATTGTTATCAAGGGATCTGTTTCAGTGATGTGTGCAGGAATGTGGGAATTGACATTTACTAATAAAAATAAAATCCTGCCAACTCTATACAGAAAAGCTCCATAGGAATGTGAGTTCCAAGAGCCTGTAATTAGAACTTGCACCTGGTGCCCTGTCACAAAGTCTCACAGCAACTTACATTGATGTTGGCTTCATAGTCTTGTTGCTGTTTTGAAAAGTAAGAAAGAAAAGTTATGGGAAAGACAAAGGAGTTTTTGGACTCTGTTACATTAATGCTGGGAGGGTTGGTTTCTTCTTGAATGATGTGAACACCTACAATTCTGGCTATGTTTGTCAGCAAGACCATTCCAATAATTGGCAGGGCTGCAAAGAGATTAAAAGTGTGTTCCCAAAATTTGGAAATATTTAAAAATACAGGGGAAACACTATACATTTGCATAGGAGTGCTTCAGTCTCAATCTGAAAATATAGCAAAGAAATGTTTTTTTCTTTATTAGGACTGTCACTCCAATAATAAATCTTGGTTCATTTCAAATGAGTTTTAGTCAATTAACTGGTGGATTATCTGATTGAATATGTTTATGAATAAAAAGAATTATAAAGATAAAAGTGTGATAAAATAACCTTTCCGGCTCACTATATCATCTGCAGAGTTCAAGATATTATTTTACCTTTACATTGTTTGCAGTCTTGCTGCTAGTATCCAGAGATTCACTCCCTCTGCTTATGGAAGTTCCATTTAGCTGTTGTTACTAATAGTCATTTATACTTCCTCCGGTTTAATCCAGCAGATCCAAGTAGGCTGAACTAATGTCAAGTGGGTGGCTTGGTGGCTCTGTCCCATCAGACCTGCCACTACTGTAAATGTTGGTTGATTATTGTATCTTATTTACTGCATGGTCCAAAAGCATCCTGATACTAAACTGCAAACCAACAACTGAATTTCAGTGCCTCTCTGGGCCCAGATTTTCTCCCACATCACACACACAATCCTTTTTCTTTCCCTTCAAGGCAAATAATGCTGTTCCTTGGAGCTTATTTCTTGCAACACTTTTATTAAACACAACACAAAATGCTTAATCAATTAATCGGTTCAGTTAATTGACTAATGTTGCTGCTCCACTCTTCAGGGATTTCTGAAAATACAGTATGTGTTGTGCATTTTCAAGATTTAGTGCTAGTCTGAGGATGAATGTACAGTACTCAGGGCAAGTTGTCGTCAGTATCTCCCAGAACACTAGTTGTTAAATTTTATTTTCTTGAGCACTACTGCTCCAGTTTGCTTATTCTTGGCAGACCACATTTCTTCCTTTACGGCCTCCATGTGAGAAGCCACTTGAAAGACCTGAATTAAAATCCAACTTCCCCTGCCCTCCAGTGGAAGTCTGCCAGACACCTGGGCTAAAGGGAGAGGAGAATCATTGCTATCTTGCTAGTGGATGCTATTAGATTTGTGCAAGATCCATTGAGCTACAATTGCCTTGTGTGTGCATCTTGTAGATGTGCCCATGAGTGCTCATATGACCAGAAGTGGAGCCTATTGCTTTCTGCTGTCTGTGTGGAGTTAGAGCCCTACTGTGTGACTTGGCCTTGACTCTGCATGATGTACCATATCACCTACCTCCAATTTCTAAACTGCTCTAACTCATCTTTTTCTGAAATTTGGACAGTTTGTACCTCTTACCCAAGGAGATGCTCCAGACCATATTTCCTAGGACAAGTGTTCTTAATTTTATTATTGGCCCACTGCTACACTACTGTTCTACACCACACTATCGGAATTTCTTGTAAAGAAAGCGGTTGTCATATGTGTATCTATTTTTTGTCACCTCTCAAAGCACCCTTTGCTGGTTGTGAAGTAATTGCCTAGCAAATGTTTTAGTGTCGGGAGCCACAGAGGCACAGGAGCCTCTGGAAGTAAATTGTAATGAAACTCTGTGCCCTATAACCCTAAAATGTGTAAGTCCCATGAAAACAGCTTTGTGTTTGAGCTGGATTTTCTGGCTGGTGAGTCCAGCATGGGGGTGGGGTGAGGGGGCTGGACAAGGAGTAAATGCTAGATGCCCAGATGATTTACAAGCATTTAGGATTGGGTTGAGGGCTAAGAAAAGTAAAGAAGGGCCATCAATTGATCAGGAAAGCCATAAATGTTCCTAGTGTCCTGAAAAGAAGTGAGATGAACCAGCAGAAATGCATAAGGATGGAAAGAGCTGGGAAATAAAATGAGGAGGGTAAAATGCAAACCATTTTAAATTTGAAGTTAAACTGCTTTTCCAGATGGTTTTCTATACATGATCCTGAATATAGTTGCTGCACTGAAACCAGGGAGCTCTGTTGTTGTTAAGTTAATCAAATATATTTTGCTCAATGTTTACACCCATTCCGGTGAGATATCTCTTCTGATAATGATTATGCTGGATGGGTGGAATACATAAGGTTGAGATTGATTGCAGTTGGAACAGGCTTTAAAAAAGTAATGGTTTGGCTTATGTATTGAGAGCTGAAGCTATAGGCTCTCTCATCTTAATGGAATTCAAGGCATACTTTAAAAAAATGAAATACATATATATACCTTTTCCAATCTTGCCAAGTTCTGTGTTAAGGCAAGATGTTAAGGCACTTACTGGTCATGTACACACAGTTCAGAATTTAAATAAATCTGCACTTTGTGTAGACGTGCAAAAGAAAAAAAAAGAATTGTAATTGGGTCAGAAACCTGCATTTACAAATGTTTCCCCTTGAGTGGAAATTAAAATGAACATTTTCAGATTCTGAGCATACCCGCCTGGAGCATTTAAATAGAGTTTTGAATAGAATTAATGGATCCCTTAAAAGTAGCAGTCCATCTCACCCCTGCCTAACCCTGTCCATCCACCCCCACCCCAGTAAGCAGCAGCAGCACCAGTGTTGGGAGGCTAGTGCCATGGCACCACTCCACTCTGCTACTGTTCACACAAATGTAGAAGAGGCCAAAGCAGATATCCAGGAAGATATCACGAAGTCTTCTGACTTATACCAGCTGGACTATAACTCCCATAATTCCTGGCCACTGGCTATTCTGGCTGCAGTTGATGAGAGCTGGTGTTCAGCAACATCTGGAGGGTCACAGATTCCCCATAACACTAGTTTATAAGAAATTAAACTACAGGAAATTAAGTTTAAGGAAAGTCTATGATAGGAGTGGCTTGAGAACTGCATTAGCCCGATAAAAAGCTTTGGGGCAGTAGTGGACCTGGTTTCCTAGTGTGATGAGGATGCCATGCAGTCACTCCTGCTCTTTAGAAGGGACCCAGTCCTCTAAGAAGGTCTTTCCAGCTTCATGGAAGACACTGGGTTCATTTAAAAAAGAAAAAAAGCTGTACCCAGTGTGCATATTAGGCCCAAGTGCGAACAAGATGGATCCCCCTAGGAAGCACAGAGGACAGATCTTACTGTGTGAGCGGATCCACTCAAGAGCAGTCCTAACTCCTGTCAAGTCCTACTTTCATGTCACCTCATGATCAAGTGTATCGAAGAGGACTAAAAAATCGAATAGGCTTAGCAAGATATAATTTCCGCTGTCAGTTTCAAGATACAGATCAGTGACTACAAGGATGCTGCTGCTGCCTTATAGGGATGAAAACTGGGCTGTTATGGCTTCTTGTTGAGGAAGTCCTTGGTTAGAGAGGGATTGGCAAAGAAGGATGCTCCTGTTGGCTCATTACTGCCCTTTCCCCTCTCATTATGGCATTCGACTTTTAGATTAAACTTCCAGGTTCTCTTTTTCCTGTAATCACTCAGACGTAATAGAGAAATCTGGCTAAAATTAGTCTGAGGTCATTTAAGAGAAGCTACCTGACAAGCAAGACGTTTTAATTACTTTTAATTGATCTAAAAAAAGAGCATAAGCAGGTGGGATAACATACTGCTTCATTTTTCTCTGCTTGCAGATAATTTGTCCGATTTTAAGAGCGCTAGCACTTGTCCTTGCCTAAGTCAATATTAGGACATTTCTGAATTGTCACTCAATTTGCACACGCGTGCACACAATCACAATATCCCATGGACATTATTGTCTATTCAACAGGGGCCATTCAGCAAAGTATTACTGTAAGCTCTGCGTCTGTCTTTTATTTATTTTTTCATTAATATTTTATTAAGTTTTATCAATAGAAAAGTTCAGAAAAATACAAAAACAGAAAAATACAAAATTACAAAATACAAACATTAAACACAAAAAGAAGAAAAAACACATATAAAAGAAAACAAAACTCACTCTTTTTTAATTTCTCATCTTTAGTTATTTTCCTGACTTCCTCACGCCTCCCTTTTTTGTATCCCTTTTAAGAATTGGTTCAGCAAATTCATATCCTATTAGTTTATCTATTATCAATCCCATCTTACATTTTACCTTGATGCTAGAACCCCTTCAATTCATTTCAATGTCATCAGCATTCAAGAATTTTACAATATTTCTGTAAATAAGTTTTAAATTTCCTCCAATCTTCTTCCACCGACTCTTCTCCCTGGTCTCGGATTCTGCCAGTCTGCGTCTGTCTTTCAAACCACATGGCTATGTGTTTGTCTGTGTTTAATATTATCACATAATTTGCAAACTACACGTGATTGAGGGGATGAGAGGTTAAAGCTGGTTTTCTCCTTTTGAATGAGGAAAATCCAACATGAATTTATTCTAGCAGAAATTACTGTTAATGTCTTTGCTCTGAGTGCACTGGCTTTTCAGAAAGTGCAATGCTTTATGCAGCATTTCAGCCTCTCTTTTTAATGTTGTTTAGAATTACTCACTTTTAATTCCCCGCTTAATCCTTTCCCACCTGCCTATCTGAGCCCCAAGGTTCCCAGCATGAACTTGCCTTGATGTTCATTTCCTTTCCCATTTTTATCACATTCCTGTTGTTTAATTGTCCGATCAGCAGTCACCATGCTGAAATGTTTCTAGCTTTCTCATAAGGGAAGCATAGTTTCTACCAATGCCAATGCAGAAGTAATGGCGAAATGGCTTTGGCTTTTCTCAATGGAGAATACTTAAAATCCATGTTTTTTCCCTACAACCACCTGAGTCACATCCACACCATACATTTAAAGCACATAGCTTTCCCCAAAGAATCATGGGAACAGTAGTTTGATATGAATGCTGGGAATTGTAGCTCTCTGGTGGGTAAACTGCAGTTCCCTTGATTCTTTGGCAAAAACCATGTGCTTTAAATGTGCTTTAAATGTATAGTATGGATGCATGTCTGGGATTTGGTATACTGTGACTGCTTTGATTTACTTAATTCTCCCCTTTTCTCTGGCAAAATGAGAACAAGGCACTTTAATGCAACCTCATACATTTAACTTACAGCTGCTGTTGTCATTCTTCTAAGAACCAAGTCAAACCCTAACAGCAGCAGTTCCACATGTTTAAACACAAAACTACTCTGAAAAGACAGTTGGGTGCCCACTTTTATTTGTTTATAATTTGAAGTATTTTTACCCTGCTGCTTGGCTGCAAAGGGCTCTCAGAGCAGCTTACAAGATAAATAAGAAGACAGTTTCATGCCCTCAGGTAGACAAAATACACAAAACAAAAGGAAAAGCCATTTGAAAGGGAGGTGCAAACTCAGGACCACAGATCCCCTTACAAAGTTTACTTAACAACTAGCTGGAAAGGAAATCATAGAATCATAGAATCATAGAGTTGGAAGAGACCACAAGGGCCATCGAGTCCAACCCCCTGCCAAGCAGGAAACACCATCAGAGCACTCCTGACATATGGTTGTCAAGCCTCTGCTTAAAGACCTCCAAAGAAGGAGACTCCACCACACTCCTTGGCAGCAAATTCCACCGTCGAACAGCTCTTACTGTCAGGAAGTTCTTCCTAATGTTTAGGTGGAATCTTCTTTCTTGTAGTTTGGCTCCATTGCTCCGTGTCCGCTTCTCTGGAGCAGCAGAAAATGTTCAAGGAGAGGAGCTAAAGATGTCTGGTCTCTCAGCAGATCCAATGGGGAAGCGCTGCTTCCCCTCTTCCCCTCTGCTATAGGCTGGTGAAATGGCGAAAGTCAGGTGACAGTTGTTGTGGGAAGCAGATGGTGCTGATCAGCAACTGAGAAGATGGCAACACAGCTTCCCTTTCCTCCCTGTGCTGTAACCTGACAGAACTGGCTGCTGCCTAGTAACAGCTGATGGAGGAAAAAGCTTGATGGAGCTGGCAAAGTGGGTGGGTGAATAATTTGTAACTCTTTACACTTCTGTGGCATACATCCCCTCTCCCTAGATGCATTTCTTCCAGCCAGGACCATGTCTATTGTCTCTTCTGGTTCAGGGAAAACGAAATTAGGATGAGAGGTTGTGAAGTGCTAATAGCAGCAAGTAGGATGAGGGTTCTATATTAGCATACAGGACTTACATTTTTTAAAGAGGGGTCTTTTTTTCCTTAACAGCTTTCTTCTTCTATTTGAATTTAATTTATTTACCTATTTAATGTGTTTATAGGGACGCGGGTGGCGCTGTGGGTAAAACCTCAGTGCCTAGGACTTGCCGATTGTATGGTTGGTGGTTCGAATCCCCGCAGCGTGGGGAGCTCCCGTCGTTCGGTCCCAGCTCCTGCCCACCTAGCAGTTCGAATGCACCCCTAAGTGCAAGTAGATAAATAGGTACCGCTTACTAGCGGGAAGGTAAACGGCGTTCCGTGTGCTACGCTGGCTCGCCAGATGCAGCTTCATCACGCTGGCCACGTGACCCGGAAGTGTCTCTGGACAGCGCTGGCCCCCGGCCTCTTAAGCGAGATGGGCGCGCAACCCCAGAGTCGGACACGACTGGCCCGTACAGGCAGGGGTACCTTTACCTTTTACCTAATGTGTTTATATTCCATCTTTCCTGCAAGAGAAGTGTAGGGCTCAACTCCTTTTCCTGTGATCCTCACAACAATTCTGTGAGGTAGGTTAGGCTGAGAGCCGGTGACAAGTTCAAAGTCACCCAGTAAGCTTCATGGCTGAGTGGTGATGTGAACCCTAACCTCCCAGGCCCTAGTCCAATGCTCGGACCATGACAACACTTAAATGGTGCTGTGCTTGTGGTGTATGGGAGGGGGGCAGGAAACAACAGTAGTATTGCTCTGTTTATTCTTATTTTTGAAATTGAACATTTTAAAACTTTAGTTACACATTCCATGGTAACCTGAATAAATAGCAGCCTTGTTAAGTTTAAGGGTGTGGCTTGACCAAAATGACCTAGTGGGCCAAATGTGGAGGCCTAGAGGACATAGTTCCCCACTGGGATATATGAAAACACACAGTGACTAGCAGCTGCTAGTTTAGAAAGTGATAAACAGATCCATTTTTACTGTCACTCTCCCTCCCTTTTCATAAGAATAAGAATAACAAGGTAGGAAACTATATTCTCAAGTCAGGTAATTACTTAAAGGACAAAGCTGAAATGTCCCATTGCCCAATTCAAAAAGTGCTCAACTATGAAATTTAAAAGCAAACCTCAGACTCCTTGTTCTCTCTATCAGGACTTCCTTTCCTATTCCTTTTCAGTACTGTACTGTTAGAGGCTTTTCAGTAAATGAGTTTGGCGGCTAGTCAGCCGGTGAGGAAGGGGAATTGTTCACGCTGGGCGCTAACAGAAAAGAAACATAACTCACAATATGGAGAAGGGAGCTTTGAAATTGCACAAATTATTCCATTTTATATTTTAATTAGTTTGAATTAGCAATGGGAATAGATGCATAAAATGATCCAGTGAAGGGTGAAATGGGAAAAGGGATACGGTATAGTGTATCACTTTATTATTATGAAGTTTGCAGGGAGTGAATGTAAGAGGCGCACAGACCCTCTCCTGGTTGCTGAGACTCATTAAGCTGATCCATGAAGACTCAGCAGGGATGCATGGAAAGTTGTCATATGCAGAACCACCTGCACGTTGATGGAAACCAAAGGATCACCTCTGGCCTGGACGTTCTTTCCTTCACTACTGAGAGGAGGGCATTTCCTTTACATACTGCTAATACATGTTGCTATTACTGGCTTTCCCCCAAAATGCCATTCTAGATGCTGTGAAAGTCCCAAATGCCATGTAAAACACTAGCATTCGGTGTAGAAATAGTGAGATGAGAGCAAGCAGATGGAGAAAAAAACATACTTTTTTTAAAAAAAGCAGTCACTTTGCTCTCTGTATATCTGTTAATGATTTCAATTCCAAAGGACAAAGGACATGTAAAGATTTAGTGGCTACTAGAAAAGACACTTCAAATTGCATCCTTGAGAAGATTTTGAAATACTTTCAGATTTCATGTTTTAGGTAAAAACGTCTTCTTGAAGTAGATTGAGGTCAGTCATCACATCTTATCTGAGATTAATTTTACATCATTACTGTAATTGTCATATGTATGCATACATTTTTGAAAGACAGTGTGGTCTTACTATCTCTATCTTTTAAAGGAAGAGAAGAGTACGGTAGTACCTTGGGTTACAGACGCTTCAGGTTACATACGCTTCAGGTTACAGACTCTGCTAACCCTGAAGTAGTACCTCGGGTTAAGAACTTTACTTCAGGATGAGAACAGAAATCGTGCGGCGGTGGCACGGCGGCAGCGAGAGGCCCCCTTAGCTAAAGTGGTACCTCAGGATAAGAACAGTTTCAGGTGAAGAACGGACCTCCGGAACGAATTAAGTTCTTAACCCAAGGTACCACTATAAATGATTGTTTGTGCATAATGATGAGCCAGACTTTTTGGTTTATTGTAACTGATGCATGCTGGCTGATCACTCTCACTTTGCTCCTCATATGGCTCAAGCATAATAAACAAACCAGGAAACCTTGGCTTCCCATTACAACCAAACCAGGGATCATGGTTTGATGATGCCTAAAAATCTTCAAATGCAACCATCAAATGCAATCTAACCCCCTGGACAATCACAATCGGGCTTAATAGAGCGGCGTATGCACTGACACATTCACAGCCCCACTGCTGCCAGGCCAGTATGGCAATGAGTCCTAGATTGAATCCTGTGCCACCATGTGATGGCAACAAGGTTGGCTCAGCATCCCACTCTGCCCCTTACCCACCCCAGCCTGTTTCAGTAGTTTCTTTTGACTCCTTTCAGCAGGGATACTGCTGACAATTGCACTCACCACTTGGGCAAATGCATTGGGGGCACTGCTTGCCAGTGGAGCTTTGCTGCTGGTGGAGGACAGGGGATTGGATTGCTCTGCCTGCTGTAGTCTATTTTTTGGAAGCCACAAACCACAATCCCTGTTCATAACAGAAAGTCAAGTTGTTTATCCCACAGAAGAGCAAACTGGGCAGCATGCAGCAGCACTCTTCTCATCCCTAAAGCACGATCAGTCAAAACCTTTGGCTTATCATTACATTTGAATGCAGCTACTGAGTGACTTGGACGCGGGTGGCGCTGTGGGCTAAAGCCTCAGCGCCTAGGGCTTGCCGATCGAAAGGTCGGCGGTTCGAATCCCCGCGGCGGGGTGCACTCCCGCTGCTCGGTCCCAGCGCCTGCCCACCTAGCAGTTCGAAAGCACCCCCGGGGGCAAGTAGATAAATAGGTACCGCTTACCAGCGGGAAGGTAAACGGCGTTCCGTGTGCGGCTCTGGCTCGCCAGAGCAGCGTTGTCACGCTGACCACGTGACCCGGAAGTGTCTTCGGACAGCGCTGGCCCCCGGCCAATAGATGTGAGATGGGCGCACAAACCCCAGAGTCTGTCAAGACTGGCCCGTTCGGGCAGGGGTACCTTTACCTTTACCTTTACTGAGTGACTTGACCAAAACTGTTTGGGGAGTTGGTGGCAGAGAAAAGATTTATGCCTGCAGCTCAGTCTTATTTCTTTTACACCAAGCCAGCTATTGTTTTGGGAAGTCTTCTGAATTGAGGCTACAAAACGTCTGCAGCTAAAACCTGGGTTAGCAGTCAAGATCTATGTTCCCTCCAAAGCGGGGAGGGGGGGAGGGGAGAGTTTGCTTATATAAAGAGTCACTCTGGACCGTACCCCACAGAGCTCCCGACATTCTTCAGGAGGCACTTGATAACTTTGGCATCTCCTGGCGACGTTGCTGAGGAAAAGCAGCTCCATTAATAATCTTCTATTTATTTTAGCAATCCAGGAATGTGCCAGGCAGACTAAACATTCTGGCTTCCCCTCTACCTCAAAGCTCATAGGAGTGAGGAGGGCAGGATGCCAGCATCAACAGTGCCCACTGCTAAGCCTGCAACTTTAAATCTGCCATGTTGCTAGTGTCCCTGCTGAGAGTGGAATGTAGTGTTCATCAGAAGGTGTCTGATAGGACAAGAATAGTAGCACCGTGAGAATCTTGCCGGGCCTTAGGCACACAATTTTAGATTTCAGATTCAGTTGGGAAGGGAGGAAGGAGGGAGGGAGGATGAAGTAGTAGTACACAATTTCCCACTAATAGGCTTTGAAAGTCATTTTCTCCTTTTATAGTAAGAATAGCAGCCAACTATTTCACAAATATATAATGATACCATCAGCCGTCACCAGTCTGGTGCCCTGCATATGTTGTTGGACTACAACTCCCATCAGTCCCAGCCAGCACTCCATTCTGGGTAGGGCTGGTGGGAGTTGTAGTCCGACAACATTTAGAGGTTCCCCACGTTGACAAAGTGAAGTGATACCTCTCTGTGAACATATAACTAATCTACGGCGTGCTTTAGAATTTTGACTTATAAGTTATGTGTTGGAAGGACTGTCAGAGGATATGCCCAGATGTTGAGAGAGTAGTAGTCATTGTCTAAAACAAACAATGTCATTCTAGCATACTGCATTTTCTACAGACAACAGGAACTCTGCTCAGAGAGTTGGGCATAATGTTTCTGTGTTTAGCATGACAAATGATGGATTATGATACCTTTGCAGCATGCTACGATTGCTTTCTGATTGGAACCATGGCTGGCTGTTGTTGTTTTTAAATGCATGCACAATTGTATATATGAAGAAGTCCAACACAGAAGTAATTTTGAGAACCATTTGCTGTCATTGTGTAAATCCCAGACTGAATGTTGTAGATGGAAAAGGTTTCTGGAAATCCTCTTTCAGTCCCCAGGGGCAAACCTCTGAGAAAATTCTCACTGAGCAGATGATTTAAGCCTTTTTGGATAAAATTCAAATTCCTAATCTTCCTTCTCCCAATTTAAGAGATTTATTAGCTCAGACAAACACAGCATCAGTTGGAGTGTTCTATGCTAATACTGTTGCTTTGAAAGGAAAATGCTCTTCTGGTGGTGAGTGAGGCAGTAGTGAATATGTAATCATTGCAAGACAGTTTAGAAATTGTATAAATTCCCTCTATCTGTGATACATTTAGGATTAGCAACCTGTCTATGGATATCTGTAGCATTGCCTGGAGATTTCAATGACAATTTAATACATTTAATAATAATGCAAAATGTCTACTCAGTAAGTCTCATTGAGTTCCATAGGGCTTTACCAACAGGTAATACACGGTAATTTCTTTCTTTCAAAACCATTGCCTTTGTCCACATTGCAGTAAACTAAGCCAAGTATTTATTTTATTTCTATAATTTATATACTGCTTAATTACAATTGTCTCTAAGCTGTGTACATAAAGCTCAACAAATAAAGATAAAATTAGCTAAAAACTAACTATAAAATCTGATCACAGCTGGGCGTTCTATGAAATTGGGCCCACAATACTGAATGCAAGACTCCTAGTGGATACAAGCCAGCATTTTGCACCAGCTGAAGCCTCCAGATGAGGACTCAGAGAAGCCACACATAGAGTACATTGGAAGAATGTTGGGGTGTAGGCTGATGGAACATAGTTGTTAATGTCTAAGAGTACAGTCCTATCTACTGAAAAGTAAGTTCTGTTGAGTTCAGTGGAGTTTACTTCCAGGAAAATGGGGTTTGCATGCAGCCGGAGTCCCTTTTTATGAGCTATATACCTGTGTTGGCCTGGTAGGACATGGGAGAGTGTGAATAAAGTAGGGAATAGTAAGAAACTGAGGTTAAATTATTAAGCAGAATTCCTAACAAGAGGATTGGAAATGGTTTTTTTTAATCCCATTTTTCAGGTATAATGCGGTTAGACTTTCAAATGAAATATTGTCTGGTGAAACCTTCATTGCTCTCTTCTTCCACCCATCCCTCTCCCTACCTCAACCTTCTGCTGCGCTGTCTGAATTGCTCAGAAAGCACTACCTCTCTACATCACTTCAATGTCATATCTTTATCAAAGCTCCTCCTCAAGATATAGAGATAGTCTTGCACAGCTCATATTTTGCAAAGATGTATGCAATGATCTATATTCTTGGCAACACATTCATTCTCAGGATAAATCTGGCAGTGCTGTCCTCACTTAGTAGTAACCCCCACACAGCATGAACCATTTCGTACCAGCAAATTTGATTCTGCTGTGCTCATGAAAGGTTATGCAATTGGGCAAGGCTACCATCTAAAATCCAATCTTCCTGCCGTGATTGCTCGTCTCTCCTTGTTGGACAAAATTGGGCTATTTTTGTACATCCAGAAGACAGCAGGAAAGAGATTATGCATCAGATTATGGTTATCTTCCAACTCTGAGGATTGCCAGCCCAAAAGGGAATTTGTCAGGGCACTCAACTGCGGAGGAGTCACTACCAGCATTTCAGAGTAAGCTGGGAGCTGGAGCATAAAGGCTGCTTTACATGGTCTTCAGCAGAAAGAAAATATTATTTCTTATGTATGTTACTGACACCAAGGCAGTGGTGTGTGTCACAAAAGAGAGGGTGGAAGATTGGCAGGCATAAGAGGAAGTCAAAATACATTATTTCATGTTAAGTCACACAGACTTTGAAATTGGGCTGGTTTATGTACATTCTGTGAGGTGATAATAAGGCCCTACTGATAATGTCTGCCATCAAAGGTATGGGTGAATATATTTTGGACAGAGTTTGCCAATCCAATCTTTTTAGCTGTTTATATTTTTCTTGCTCTGTGGTCTTCTGTTTCTTTATTCAGTATAAATGTTTCCTTTTAATGAAAATCAAGCCAAGTACAAGCGTGTGGTTTCTCAGCTCTTTCAGTATAAATACATATGATCTGATACAGTTCTGGAAACTATGCTGATGCTATAATTTAAAAGGAATAAAGGGGATTATTTTTAGGATTTGGAAAAGGTCGGGCTGTAATTTCAGAACCTACCGAAATACAAAGCGATGAATGAAAAATGTGTGATGATAGTGCTGATAACACTATCATTGATACACTATTAAGAGGGCACTTTTCTCATACTGGATAAGCTTACTTGGACAGGCTGGGCACTTCTCAAAATGCCTTCATTATTGGAATGGGATTGGTGTTCATTACGTGGGGAAGCTCCATATTTTGTATGCCAAAGGTCCCAGATACATCTCCAAGTTGGGTGGGAAGGACTTTTGTATTAAACTCTTGAAAGCCACTGCCAGTCAGTGCAAGCAGTACTGAGGTAGATGGACCAGAGGCCTAACTCAGTGTAAGGCAGTTTCTTACATTCCTAGGTGTGGGACTTTTTTGGAAACCTGCCCTATGAGATATTCTCATCCCTGAAGTCTGCAAGGCAAGCTGAAACAGGTTTGTTCATTCTGGCATTTGCAGGAGGTTAATGTTTAGACCGGGCATCAAAATGTAGTTGTCTTGTTTTATAGGCACTTATTTTATTGACTGGTTTTATCTGTTCTAACTATTCATGCTATTGATAATGTATTTAAATTGTTCCTTGTACCCTACCCTGAGATCACTTGCAGTGAATGGTGGCTTAGAGCTATTTTAAATAAATAAATTTACTGTGGTTGTTTTAGGAAGCAACCACAGAATCGCTGTTGCTGCCTTTGGATTATACTAGCATTTAGTCATGGGGCAGTTGAAGTTGGGAGTGGGTGAGTTTCAAATGGATTTCTGTGGTCCATTCCTAGGTCTGTTTCAGATAGGAGACACAAAACTAGGCACATACTACATGCATGCCCACTTGGAAATAAAGGAGTCCAAGTTCCCTTCAAAATGCTTTGTTTTGCCCTGCTAGCCCCTAGAGGTTTGCGGAGGGAGGCAAGGAAGGCTCTTGGCAGCTGTATGACAGGGGAGGGTGCCAGGAGTAGGTCAGCAATAACTCACATGGTTTCAGTGAAGTTAACTCTTTATTCAAAGAAACAATGCAGTCCAGAACCAGGCCTAGTCAGCACAGTAACGCTTCCCAGTAGAACATGCCCCTATGAGGCAGTTGTGATGACTGAAGCTGTCTTCCTACAGCTCCCTAAGGATTCTCTTCCCCCAGTTCTTTCGCAAGCACTCTGAGGCTCTGTTGTCTTGCCTGTCTTTGCTTTTCCCTCTTCATACCTTTTTGGGTTCTGGGAGACCAGCAGGGAGTGGAGCTGGTCACAACAGGAGCAGGAGACAGCTTGGCTTCCTTACCAGCCTAACTCTTGGCCCCCAGCTTCCCTAACCTCCTCTTCTGCCTCTGGTTCTGAACTGCTCTCTGCCACAGCCTTTTTTTTGCTCACATAATCCCATTACTTTTTCAGCTTCCAACACCTCCTCCTCCCAGTCTGCTCCCTGTTCTCCCTCTGATCACTAATTGTCCCACCTCCAATCCCCTGACTCGGAGCCTTCTTTCCTTGGGGGTTGCCTTGAGGGTTCCCCAACAGGTACCTCCCACTGCTCCTCTGCATCCGGCCAGTTCATGACACTCTAGGTCTCAGGTTTGAAGCTACAAGCATCCAGATATGCTTGGAACTATGGGAAATATATTCTATTGGACAGCTGTCCTTATGCACAATGACTATTAGAAAATGTGCAGACTCCTTATCTGCCTTTAATCCTGTATGTATCAGATCAATTAACTTCCACCTAATCCCGTTCTCTTTTCAGTCTTGTGTGTACTGTCCTATTAACAGTGACTAGAATAATTAGTACCCTTTTCCTGGTGTGGGGGTCTGGAGTTATGGGCTACGGAGTAGGTTGGCTGTTGCCATTGAATCAGTATACTATTACGCCCATACTTGGCCTTGACTTTGGTCCTGTCCAAAGGGTTGTTTGCAGGCAGCTGTTTTCTATGTTTGGGGTGTAAGCAGAATTTAATACCTTTCCTAGGGGAGTCCTGAAGCTGTTGCCCACTGGCATCAATTGCTGTCTCCCCCAGTCTCCCCATGCACTGTAGTTTCAATAAGTATGAGCAGTCCCACGCCTAGGAAGGATTATTTAAAAAAATAAAAATAAACACAGTCATGGTTGCTAACCACGCAATAAAAGTAGTCTCTAGGTTGGCCCTGAGATGCTTTTCATGTGTGAGTCATGCAATTTCTTACATGGAACTGACTTCCAAGTGGGGAATTGATCTTGTGTGAAATGACTATTAAGCGCAGGCTGCATGTACGAACAATACATCTCAACTATGCTCAGACTGTGTATAACACAAGGAGAATGGCAAATGTCATTTAGCCTCCCCAAAGTTGATTTGTGATTTTACACTCTTCTGTAATGGCCTGGCTTTGAGATGGAGTGGCTTCCTGTAACTCTGAGGGTCAGCTGAAATCAAGCTGTAATTCTATAGAAGGCCGGGCTTTATTTCATTGTGCAGTCTGTGTGTAATCACATTGATGGCAGTGGCATAATGCGTTTGAATTATTGGTGTCTCCAGAAAAAAAAGGCAGCATCTCCTTTTGCTCTCTATTGTTACTGTCTCAAGATATAAGGAGTGAGAACTGTAGGCTCCAGGCAAGAATGTATAAATCTAGATAGAAAACCATTCCTGGATAATGAAACCCTGGGAGAGAGGGATTCAGCTTCCCACCCTTAAGTCTTATATAACAGAGGTTGAGGTGAATCCATTGCAGTTACTTGCAGTCTGTTCTCACTTTTCTCATGGTTTTGCCTCTACACATGATTGTATTAGCTGGAGTAGATGAGATGGTGCCATTGTTCTTGAATATGAGCCTCAGGGCAGTAATTTTTTAATGTATGCTTCTGTGAAAATTACAGTTTGTTTGTCTGCAAAAATAAAAATAAAAAAATAAATCCACAACATACCAAGCAGGATGTGAAAATGGCTAACAAAATAAGTAAATTAAGCTCTGCAGTGCTTGCCTTTTTTTGTTGGTCAGCTTTTTTCAGTGTATAAATTGAAGGAATGGGCCCCTAAAGCAAATCATCGAAGCACCGTCTCCCAGATCTATGTGTTTAATTTTACATTTTCTCTGTTGGCTGGGACTGTCCATGGAGTGGAATTGGCTCCCGTCCAGAGTTGTGTTTGCTTAGACCCTCACTTTGCTGCTAAGTACTGACGTGGCAGCTCCTATTGTGTGAAACAGGATTATCTTGATTCTTTCTTGTTCAGAGTCCATTATGTGTGCTGAAGTTTATGTGTGCATCTGTTGCATTGTTTGACTTATTAGAATAAATCCCAATAAACAGTTGTGAGCACAAAGGCTCATTTTCAGATCCAGACCACACACAGGCACCAGTGCCTTTCTCTGGAGATTTCAGCTTTGATAGAGTTGGGAAACCCCAGGCCATTATTTCTAGCCACTATTTGGAGTGGCTTTGGAGTTCCTGTGATTGTGAGTTGTATCCTTACTTACTGATGCAACACCAGGCTCTAAATGATGGTCATCATATCATCCTGTCTGATTGCTGTGAAAAGAGGCAATAAGAGGCAATAAATAACCTTACTACATTCTGAGTATATGGAGTTACTCTGTGTCTTTAGTTCTTTCGTTAGTTCTAAGGACTGCAATACAAGAGTTAAAACTAGTACTAGAGGCTTAAATAATAATAAAAAACAGGTATCTGTAATCCTAGAAGGAAATCTGTCAAAAATCAGACAGGCAGGGGGACTTGAATAATGATTGCTGTGTTTTCTGCTTATGCCAGTGAAGTACCCCCAGTGGCTGAAGGAGCTGTGGTGTCTGATAAGCCAAATCAGCTTTTCCTCCTTCAACTACCAGCTGAGGAGGTGTGGGAATCTGACAGCTCTAGCCCATGCTAAGCAATCAAAGAACAATTTCTCACTGGTGCACACATCATGTTCCTGTTTTGTGAACTAGCTCCCCACATTCTGCCATGCTTTGTCTTATCCACTGGCTATTTAAACTTGACCTTTGTCTGACTATGAATATTGATCTCTAGATCAGGCACACCTTCAGAATGACATCCTGCCCAGTTCATTCAGCACCCACCATGATTGCATTCTCTGCCATTCCAAAATAGATTTAGACAGTTGATTTAGACAACCAACTTAATAACCTGTTCTCGTTATTATTACCTTGTCACATATCATGGATACCATTTTTAGAATGCCATTTCTTTAAAAAAAAAAACCCACTGTGTGATGAACTGGGCTAAGTATCATATGCTAACGGCATATAACAATAGTTATTTATAAAAATATTAATATATCACCTTTAAACCCTGGTGTTTACAATCATAAACATACATTCTAATACAAGAAAAATTGAAAGCGGTAATTTTTTGAAGCACATTTGTTTGTTTGATTTCCTGCCTGTCATTCACAGTAAGGTCCCAGGGTGGCTTATAGCAGTACAATAATACAATGAAAAGCAAATAAAAGAAGTTAAACAGTATGGCTGCATTTATTAAAACAAGCATTTAAGGAATAACCAGGACTTTTTCAATTCAGTGTGTGGAATAGATAGGTAGATATTATGCTTCACTTGGAACAGAATAGTACCCACACGGACCAAATTCATTTGTAGGAGAGCTATTGGAGGAGCCCGTATGGAAGTGACTGAGAAATTATTCTCCATAGTAGCATCTATGTGGTGGGACATAAGGTGATGTACTATGCTTTCTGCTTCAGTAAGCCAATCATATAACGTTTCCACGATTGCAGCAACTGAGTCTTGCAGAAGACATGTCCACTCCATTGGCCTGGGAACCTTGGGGTTAATATCACACCTTTACTACCATCTTGCAGAAATGGTTTTCAGCATTATCTATGTGGTTCCTTAAAATACATAGGGAGGTGGGGTTAGCAAGTAACAGAATGGTTGTCTGAATCTACCCTGGCATAAACTTAATAACATGTATCATTTTAATAACAAGAATAGATCCTAGAAATCATACTCTTAATACTTTTTGCTCCTGTGCATTTCTTCCAAAACTCAGGTGCTTGCTGCTTGTGGAGAAGTGGGCAGCAGGCATCTCCAGTGAATGAAAACGCCACCCTTTCAATCTCCCCAAATGTCCCTGGCATTGGGGAGCGATTAAAATGTTCAGTCGGTGCAGCTGGCCCGTGCACCTTTCAGTGCTGTGGAGCAAGGAGCAAAAAAAATCCCATTAGGCTTGTACTGCTGAGAGGGACACCGACCACTGCATGGACTGGTGAAAGAGTAATCTTTTTACCCACTTCCCAGTGTCCTGTTGTAGGATGGCTAATCTTCTGCCACTGCTGCTCCCCACACCCCTTTGCCCAGAAAGGCAGGCAGTGCTCATACGTATATAAGGGTGGCCAGTGGTACTGTGCCCTCAAACCTGGAGCCAACGCTGCTGGAAGGATATTGTGCCAGAGACCATGTACTTAAACCAGATGGATCTTATCCAAATGGGTGTTTCCAGTTTATTAAATATTGCAGCCATTTCTAAATATATCCCCTTCACTTTTTCAGTTCAGTAAATTCTATACATTTCTAGAACACCTTTACAGTATTACTATACAAAGCTGTAAAACTGATGACACCTGACTGTAATGTACGGACAAAAGATTATGACTTATAAACTCCGTGTGTAACCAATCAAAAATGCATGTGGTGGACAAGATACAGATGCAGTATAGAAAGAGCTTTCCATTTGGCTTATAGGATGTGGAGTTTGCATTGTTTTGCATTCTCTTCATCTCCTGCCTGGCCCAATGAGAGTTCGTTGTCCTTTGCGTATAATGAAGGCTTTGAACATTTAATACATTTTTTAAAACGCTAGCTAATCTTTCTTAATGTTCCACAGTTGCATGTTCTGTAATTGAATGTGTTTTATTTAGAAAATAACATTTAGTGCCACTTTGGATTCCAATTATTTTTCAATTGGACTTTGAGGGTCTGATTGCTTTGTCGTTTCGATATGCACAAAAGAGGGAAACATCAGAGAAGGCAAACAACAAATTATTTCCGGAGCTGATTACTGGGGGAGCTGATAAAATGGGATGACACAGAGCCAAACAGACTTCATGGGACAAACACATTGAAGCTAGTAGAATTTGAAGTCAGGGATGAGCTTTGGTTCAGCTTCCAAAAACCGTCAGGAAGAAATTGCAGCCCTGGAAGAAGAAAAGGCAAGGTTGACATAGGTGTGACCTACTGACAAAATGAAAGCTAGTTTTCCTATCAGTGTTTTAGAATACTATTGCAGGTACCTTATGTTATACTTAGCTGGTGTAACAGAAACCTGCCATGCTGAGTCCAAGTGGACCTGAAATGTCAGACTACAGCTCAAAATTTGTGAGCTTCAAAGCAAATAATCAGGAAACAAGATGAAAGAGTTTTATAATTTCTCCAACTGATAGTTGCTTGCAGGAGTGCCTACAGGCGGAAATATTAGACTAAGAGTGATATTGGACTAATTCATTCTCTGAATAGACCCACTGAAATAGGTGGATTTATCATAGCCAATAGGTCTACTCAGAGTATCCTAGTCAGATACTAGCCTTAGAAAATAAATAAGGGATTAGTAGGGAGGGGTCAGTGTTTTATGAAATTGCTAAAGAAAGATGGATTGAATCTGAACTGTCAATTTTAACTTTTTCCGTGTTTATTAAAGGTGTCTGACACTTGCATCAGAGCTTCTCTTCTTTCAGCTTCTTAAAAGTGAAACTGTGTTTAACAATTAACAACAACAAACTTTTCAAGTACTATAAATTACTGGCAGAATATGAATAGGGCTTGAGGAAAATCAGTTGCCCCTTACCCTCTTCCTGGACCTTCAGGGAATGCAGCTTAAGCCTGGGCCCTTTAGTGGACATAGCCCTTCAGAGTATGGTAATTGTTCTAGACATCAGCCAGATATTCTGAAAGGCTTCTCTCTGTCACTGTTAGATTCCTGATATAATTTCTTTTTCTTCAACTGCAATAAATCATGTAGGGAGCCTTGCTTGAAATAAAGGTCTGGTGGGAATAGAATGAGTAGTTTAATTTTATTTCATGTTGGGAAGACCTCAGGGAGCTTCTGAGTGGTTTGAAACTTTCTGCAGAAATAGGTGTAAAGTTTTTCCTCGACTTACAGTTTAGTGCATTGTGGGTAAAAGGAAGACTTCATTTCAGAGCTGTAAGGAAGTTTTTTATATATACACAGTGGTACCTCAGTTTAAGAACAGTCCGGTTTAAGAACAATTCGGTTTACAAACTCCGCAAAACCGGAAGTAGTGTCCCGGTTTGAGAACTTTACCTCGGTCTGAGAACGGAATACGAATGGTGGAAGGGCACTGGCGGTGGGAGGCCTCATTAGGGAAAGCGTGCCTCAGTTTAAGAATGGTTTTAGTTTAAGAACGGACTTCCAGAATGGATTAAGCTCGTAAACCGAAGTACCACTGTAGAGGGGTTTTTAAAAGTAAACTTTTTGTAGAAACATACAGAAATGCAGAAACATTCAGAAAAACAAACAGAAGATGAACTGCTTTTTAAAAAATAAACCACAATTAGTAGGGGGAAAATCCAGTTGTTTCAGTTCAATTTTTAGTACTGATATTTCACTATAAATCTTTGGGCTAAAACAGAGCCAACCAGCTTTCCATTGTCCGTATACCCCCAAAAGCTCAGCAAAACACAAGCATGGCTTGTTCTAAAACTCAACGCTATTTGTTTCTGGCTTTAGTTTCAGTCACTTTCTAGAACGAAATCATATTAATTGTATAATGAAACTAATTAATTGTGTGTACTGCACTGCATGGGGGGTCTGCAGTGCACAGCTGGTTTCATGAAGCCTGAATAACCTTGGAGGTGCTGCAGGGGTGAAAACTGTATTGTGTGCTACCCTTTGCCAGAATAACAAACTGGCAAATCAACATTTCTATTATTAATGTGAGTATTTTCTGCCAATCTGAAAAGTTAAAAACACAATGTTTTCATGGGACAATATCGTCAAAGAAGAGCCCATACAGTTGACCAAAGTATCCCAGAGTGAGCTACCTCCTACACCTCTGTATAATCCTGCTAAGCGTTAAAGTAAATGAACCACCCCAGGTTCACCTCAAAATAATCAAACCTAGCTGTGAATGCTTATATGTTGGGCAGAGAGGAAAGGTTGTCACATGGCACTTCCAAGTCCTCTATCAGTGAGCACGTGTTGATAGGCATAAGTGCTGTGTTAAAAGCTGTTGCTTCTGCCACATTCATTCCAACCATACTCAGTGAAGCTTCTTTAATTCTCTCTGGAAAGAGCAGCAAACCAAGTGATTGCTTTTGGTAAATCATTCCTGAAGGTGGTTACCAATGAATTGTTCTTAATAGGTATATTATTTGGATCCATCCATAAGGCAATTAAATCGGCACAGCTTTTTTCTTCCAGTGAAGTCACCTGCCAATCCCTGTGTCTTTTGCTCGTAGACACTGCTCGGTGTGGAGATGTCCTTAGCTATCGAGCTACAAACAAGCTAGTTCTTGGGTTCTCCAACATTTGAGAGAAACCAAGTGCAAAGATCTTACAGAACCTGTGGCAATTCCCCAGTTATTTTAATTTTATTTCATTCATGGCACTAATATACCACTCTTCTTTATAATTACACAGGGAAGTTCTTCTCAAAGGCCTAAATTATAGAGAGGCTGGGGATTAGATTACAAATTATTTTCACACTGATGCAAGAAGGATAACACAATTTGCTGCCAAACCCTGATTACCAACCCTTTTAAAAGAAAGGGCCTTTGAACCACTAGGGTACTGCAGCAGCATCTAGGACAGAAAAGTGTTTGCTTCAGAAACTTGTATAGGTGTTGAAAAAGGCACCTAGGTTTGTTCACAAACACTTCTCTTTGGTGTAACACAGTCCCTGTATTTCTCAGCTGAGATTTCACTTTTTCCGAGATCTGTTTGGGGCATTTTCAGCAACATTCATCTCTCGTGGAATGTAATCAAACATCCAGCAGTCTTCCTTCCCAAGCAGCTTCTGTGCAGTAACCAGCTACTGCAATGCTACAGTTTTCTGCATGGATATCTGACAAAGGTTCATTTTTCACAATGGCGGTCAGGTTCCTAAATTGCTTTTGACAGCTAGACAAGCTGATATATAGAACTGGGCGGAACAACAGACAAAAAAAAGTGTGAGTGCTCAAACAGGAAGGGTGATAGAAGGTAGTTAGAAAATGACACCAAACAGTTCTCTACAATAGAAGTATGTCAGGGGTGCAATCAACCCAAAGGTTGGATGGCCAAGTTCCAGTATATACTGCTATATAGCAGTATAAACTCATATAGCATCACCATTCAAAGTGTCACTGGGAAATGGCATGGAAATTGTATTCAGTGCTATAATTATCACGTGTATGCATGCCTTGGGCATTTCTGTAGGATACATATGTATTGGGTGGGCCGTTTTTCCTTTTGAGGGCTACAGAATGCTTTTGTAGACACACACCAGTGGTAGGCAAAGCCAGAGAGCCACTAAAAGGTGAAACCAGAAACAAAAGTTTTCTGGATTAAATAATCTTGACTAAAGACCAAGCTACTGCATTTTTTACAATTACCATCAGATTAGAATTCCCAATCCTATGCAGGTCTATTCAGAAGTAAACCTCCAGGGTTTGATGCAGTTATTCCTGATACGAGGGAGTGGGGGGCGGTGAGATTACAGCAGATACTGATTTGGAAAGCAAGTGAAAGTAATTCATTTATGATATCCATGTGCTACGGATTTTAGGGATTGCTTTCTTCCTCTCCCTATCTCCATCCTGTGCTTCTCAGTTTTGTGTGCGCATGTGTGAGACACAGACAGAGAGACCAAAGAGACCAAGCCTTCAGCCAGACTACATTTTCTTTTAGATACGGTACATTTTCTTAACTTTTCCTACTTGTACACGTTACCACCTTTCGGATTATGAAATGTAGTTTTGTGCTTTCAATGCTACATATGTCATATGGGCCAGAAGGGATGGTAATTACCAGATGGAGTTAATGAACACTGTGACCTTTTTTGATAGCCCAGTAAAATTTTCAGCCATATTGACCATTGGTAATAGGTAGCTTTCAGCAAAACAAAATGAGAACAAAAATCCCACACCCTAATTATGTATTTTTAAAAAGTAATATACAATTTGGGGCTATATGTTTTATACCTTTTTGCCCAAATTAGGCTCAAGTGGGCTCAAATTGATTGGAGAAAACCCATAATATAGTGAATTAATTTTTGGAAGCATCACTGAAAAGATGGTGAACCGAAGGCAAATAACGTGAAGGGGAACTTATTTTTCAGGTTTCATTTACAGGTGAAATTGTTCATAGGTATGGTCTCTGTAACAAGGCAGGTAAATAACCAACTTGATACCAATTTCTGGACATGCGAAGAGAATGTGAGAAAAGCTGCCAGGTTCCCTTAGTGCACAACAAACCCCTGCTCCCTTTTGTCTTGGATACATATGCTTCTCATTTTTCATATCCTGCTTTCCTGCTGCCTGCATTTTTCTCGTGAGAAAAGAAACAGATAAGTATGGAGGTTCATTTGCCAATTCCTGATTTACTCCATTTCTTCTTAACCATTTTTTCCTCCCCTCCCATTAGCAGTGTTATTTATTTATGCCCTGTACGAGCTACTGAGGACACTTGCTGCTTTGCTCCTACTTTCAAGTGCCAGCTTGGCCTTGATTAGTTGCCCAGTAAGAGATGAAAAGCAGGATTCGTGGTCTCCCTTTGCTGTACCTGAAGGGAAATTCCTTCCTTCAATCCAGCAGGTGGCTGCCAATCGATCAGTGAGAGAAGAGCTTGACTTGGTAGGGTGGGTCCACTCCATAGGATTTCCTTTCTTCCCTTGGCTGGTAATTAGAGGTTTCGGAGTGAGAAAGGGGAGGTCACACATGGGGCAGGCCTATTAACCTCATCCCTGGCTGATTGTCCTATGGAGAAACCTCTCTGCAGCACTGAGTTTTCATCCAGCTTTGAAGGGGAGGTTAAGGGAGGGAAGTTAGCGCTTCACTGCTTCCTGTGCCCCTGCTGTCTACAGAAGAGAAGAAAACCAGCAAAAGAGAACTGGAATGAGCTTAGGTTGGATACTGGCTGAGTTAGGCAGTTATTACAGAAGGAGATTTTCTTTACATTTTACCTATTGCCTCTTTTCAAACTCTTGAGGCTTAGTTACATACCTGACTTATTTATAGGGCTACAGGACATTTTCTGACACTCCCAGTTTTGCCGCATCTTTTAGTGGCTATTTTTACCTTGCTAGTTTTATTTGTCATTATTTCATTTGGCAGATAATTTATCATATTTATAAAAATGTATATAATATATAGTTATAAAAGCATCAAACAGCACTTCATGCAAGCTGGCTCTGGATCCCAGCTAGAATTCAGTTATTCATTAAAATAATATATACATTATTGTGATTAACAAAGCATAATATTTTATTTATGTGGCAAAAAATTTTGGCTTCCCCTTTCATCAGCTGCTGTGATAAAAAGGAAATTATACTGTTTCCTGCTCTGATTTCCTCCATCATTTGATTTTTATCAGAGAAGCCAAAAATGTTTTGCAACATAAATTTAAAAACCCTGTTTTTGTTAATCACGGTAACATTATATATATATATAGAGAGAGAGAGAGAGAGATTAATACTCCAATAAAGAGCCATTAAGATTGTTTAATCAAATTCAAATAATCATAATTCATATTAGCAATGTGTATTTTGTTGCAATATCACTTGCCACAAAGCTCCAAATATCTCCCACATTTTAATGTTCTGTTGGTCTTTGGTATGCCTGACCAGTGTAAACAAGCCCCATAGTGTCCTGAGAAATGCAGCTTTTGCCTGGTATAACTCTATATTTTTATTCATTTAGAAAGATTTCTAGACAGCTTAATCTTAAAGGTCATACATGGTACACACAATAAAAATATTGGTAAAGCACAGCTAAAACCCACAAAACTTTTTTAAAAACCCAAATGTCCAAAGATAATAAAACACAAAAATAAGTCAGTAAAACTTTGAAAGCTGACGTAGATAACTGTATGTCTGGATAGGCTTTCTAAAAAGTGTTCAGGAGACAACTAAAACCATATAGTGAAGGCTCATGCCCAATGTCAACAGTTGCATACAATGTTGTGAAAGTGGAAGGGAGCTAACAAAACTGCTATTTCCTTTCCCTCCTCATTCCCTGCATTCTTCCCCAAAATCACTATCAAAAGGGTAGCAGAACTTGCTTGAACATTATGGGCTCTGCTATGAGAGGGAGAAATTGACTGGAATTGGACAGAGGAATCTTGCGCTACACACACAAGATTCCCTGTTTTAGACCATTTCCTCCTTCCACTGCAACGCTAAAAGTTACAGCCCATGAGATTTGGTAGGTTTCCCCTGACCCTTTGATAAAATTTCAGGAAGCTAGGGGAGATGTGAGGTGCCATCACAGAGCCATTTTAAAGTACCGGTAGTTATCTCATACATTCAACTGAAAAGAACGGTTTCTTCAAGAGTAAGGTGGGTTCATCAGGAATTTCACCGGGCAATCTTTACTCCATCTGGCACATTATGATGCTTGCTAATATTCATAAGAGTTAAGTAAGAGGCTGTATGTTTTTTATAACAGTTTTTAATAAACGCCTCATTGCATTCCCCTAAAGGACCTCCTGCCCAACTGCCTAGCAGGCAGAAGGGGAAGGTTGGGGCTGAGAGAGTCAGGTTCCCATCACTCTACCAGCAGCGGGAGGCTAACAGCCAGCATTGCTGAATGCAGGGCCACCCTATGTGCTCTTTTCTTCCCATGGTCAGATTTAGTAGTTTTAACTACCATATTTTGCGCCCCATAGGACGCTCCGGCCCATAGGACGCACCTAGTTTTTTGGGGGGGAAATAATTTTTTTTTTATTTCCCCCCCAGGTGCGGGGTTGGAAGAACCAGGTCGGGAATAGTGGAAAGGCACGCTCTGCCTCCCCGCTGTCCCCCGAGCTTGTGGGGCTGGTGATGGGACTTCGCCCCCGGCTCCTGGTGGCCGCGCAGAGCTGCGCTGAGCCGGGGACTGCAGGCAGTTCTGCGCGGCCATCCGGAGCGGGGCGGGACTTAGCGCCCGGCTCCCGGTGGCCGCACAGAGCTGTGCTGATCCCGGGACTGCAGGCAGCTCTGCGCAACCCTCGGAGCCGGTCTCCCGAGGGTTGCGCAGAGCTTCCTGAAGCCTGGAGAGCGAGAGGGGTCGGTGCACACCGACCCCTCTCGCTCTCCAGGCTTCAGCGAAAGCCTGCATTCGCCCCATAGGATGCACACACATTTCCCCTTCATTTTTGGAGGGGGAAAAGTGCGTCCTATAGGGCGGAAAACACGGTATTTTATTGAACGGTTATTAAGTAATGGTGATTTTACTATTAATACATGGGATTTTTCTTATTCTTTATGAACCTATTTATTTCTGCCACTTAGAGAACATATTTTCTTCACATCAAACTAACTAGAATATTTTGAAATAAAACTGTTTGGTAATATAGTACATTCAGTTTTATAGTATTGATATTTCCTAATGGTTAAATATTAAACATGATTAGATATTGTGTAATAGTTTTTAAAACATGCAAAATTATTTCACACACACACATATAATGACTATTGCAAACAAAATTACAGAGAATGAATATATCTTTATCATACCCTGGTTTAATTTGGATTCGGAAACAGAGCTGTTTATCAAGGCTGAAGCATTAAGTAGATAATCCATTTTTGAAAGGATTCACCAAAAAATAAAAGCTCTCTAGCCTATCAAAGGCTTTTTCAGCCTCTAGAAATAAGAATGCAATTTAACTTATGCTTTTTAACATATTTCATTATGTTACATGTTTTACAGCATTTACAATGTACTAAACATTTTGCTTGTGCATATTGCCAACAGCTAATTATTATGCTTATTCTTGGCCAGTTCTGTCCCATGGAAAAGAAATCCCTAGTTAGCAGTTATAGCAAAATAATAATATTATTTTATAAAAAATAAAGTATTGTTTCTATTCATAGAGCCTATTCAATAGAGCCTTTTCAGGATCAATGTTTATTCCTGAACTTTAAACATTTATTATTTGATATCCTACATTCCTTATGGCAGAATTAGTTCATACAGTTTTCCTTGATACACACACAATATTGCAGTTTCTCTTGATTGGGGTTCAAGGTTGAAAGTTGAACAAGTAACACAAGACAGAGATACATGGATTTTTTTCTGTTTGAGAAGCTTTCAGGAATTGGATTTCTCAAAAGTTTTTATAGTTTTAGTTTTTCTCTAGTTGTTTTATCAAATATAAGAGAAAGCAAAACCTATTTATCTAGAATCCTTTAAACTTGCAAAAAGTATTGTTGTATTAGTATCTCTTCTAAGTATAAAAACATTTGCTCAGAATAAAACCCTAATAAACTATTAATAAGAGAAAATAATGAGTGATCTAAACAATAACACTGTGTGCTGTGTGAGACCAATACACTAACCTTATTTGACTGGCTCACGGCTGAACTCCTTGACCAAACCTCCTGTGGCTCAGACAGCTGTTTCTATTTTTAAGTAGGCTAATGGGAGCTTCTTGTATGTTCTTTCCCCTAGTTCCCTGGGGCACTTCTAAACCACAAACACTAGTACTTGCTCTGCTGTGTGTAGCAGAATAAAGGAGAAGCCAAGAACTTAAATGTACTTGACTAGCTAGCTTGTGCGAATGAGAGCTGTCCAGCCTCAAGAGGAGAATGGGATTTTTGAAGAGTCAAGTTTTGATGGGATGCTGCTAATGTCGTTGTTGCCATAACAACATGATATTTTCCCGCTCCTGGCCAAATGTCCCTCAGTTAGGTTAACAGCCTGGAATGGTGAATTGATGTCTCTTGTTGAGAGATGGTCTCCTGAAACCTTGGTGACCCTCCTTTCCCCCAAAGAAATGTGCAAATCAATTTCAAATAGATGGGGGCAAAGTGAGAACAGAGTGTTGGCTGAACTGAGAAGCACCTTGGGGTGCAGAATATCTCTTTCTGGATCTGTGGAGTACAGTGGTAGGTCTACTGCCTTGTAGAAGCTGTTTGCTTCTACTTATGCTGCATTTGTAAACCAAGCAAACTCTACGAAGACAAAAATGGTTTCATCCAAAAGAAACCAAAGCTAGGTAACACTGTTGCCCCAGACACCTCTCACTGCTTGGGAATGTGGGGAACATACCATATTAAAATGTGTTCTTACTGTTAAGGCTGAGTTAATCATGTCATAATAATGAAGGGTAGGGGAGGACAGATACAGCTTAACTTCTTTGACCCACCCACCTCCTTGATTTGGCAAACTAGTTGCTGTTTCCAGGGCTCCTGTCATTCAACCATTGGTTTAAGAGTTACTGTAGTTTTGACACCCAAGGCCAGCGTCCACCTTTGAATATATCTACTTTCGAATATATCTTGCTTCGTTGCTCAGCCTACTAAGATTTATGTGGATCTGCACCTTTAAGAGTTGTAGAAATAGGACTTCCGGTTCCGGTCGCGGACGGCAAGGAAGCGCGGAAAGCCAAGCTAAGGGCTTTCCGAATATCTCGGAGATAAGGGGTGTCGCAAGGGCACTGCGCCCCCCGAAAAATTGGAAGCCCAGGGGGGGAACCCCTGGGGGAAGGTTTCCCAGCGGCGCGGAGCGGCGTTTTACATCCGCGGGTCCTCCCCGTACACCAGAGAGGAGAGACAGGGCGGAGCCGCAGGCGCACAATGGGGAATTACCGTCTCCGAGCTACGATGCCTCAAGCTTCCACCGAAAATTGCGACGAGCCACTACGGGTTTAAAACGGATACCCCATCGTTTCTGGACTTAAAACAACAAAGAAGAGAAGGAGTAAAGATGGGTGAGTCCGGGTATTAACTGCTTTACATACGGTCCCCACCCGACGGAGGGCGAAAAGGGCGCAGATTCAGAGAAGCACAGTTAGTAAGAAAGCAGAATAACTCATAACGACCGAACTGTGTATGCGCAGAAGGAGGAGGGTTATTTTTTCTTTTTACAGACTTAACTAAAGGAACGAACTGAACTTCCATTTATCGGAAGTTCAAAGACTGTTTGCCTAAGTGACGTATATTTTCGCTAGGAACTTGAAGTGGATTCACGAGTACATTTGGACGCTTATTTCGGGATATTGCTCAAGTTTTGTTTCCCTCTGTGACTCTTTATTGGCGAGCCAGTGGGCACATACAGCGATAAGCGTTAAGGGAACAAACTCAAGAGAACAGGAGAAGCACAAAGGGGAGGAGATAAACAGAATTGGTCACACCCTGAAGAGACTTACTGCTGATAGCCGGGGATAATTGCTGATTAAGGACTATACCAGCTCTCCCTTTTTATTTACTTAAGATATATGAGACTTTTACTTAAGATATATGGGATTTCTCCTTTTGGGCCGATGTAAGAGTCTTCTGTTAATGTTGTAAAGGAAGTTAAAGACGGATATCTATTTGTAATAGAAGTAACAAAACCCATCTTCTCCTTAGTGACTTAGACTGATTGTTACTTATGGTCTTTTGTAAACTGGTGTATACCCACTCACTTATTTAATCTCTACCCCCTCCTCCTCCACCTAACTAACTTAGTAGTAGCTCAATTCTCTGTACAGATATTGTTATATCCCTCTACTAGCCTCCCTGATTGACCTCTCTTTTGTACATCCTGCAAAGTTTACACAATAACCCGTCTGTTCCCCCTCCACCCTTTGGCCTCCCCATGTGCGTCTTTTGGATAACTTCCCCGATATTTTGGCATTCTGGAGATAAGGGACTCTGTTAAGTTTTGGGTATTTTGTGTGGGAATTTGTTGGGAGTATAATGGTACTCTTCTAGGTAACTAAACAGACTATCTGGGACAGCCGCACAGAGGGGAATAAGGAGATTGTGAGCCCTTAAAGGGAGAGAACCAGCACTGGAAAGTTCAACGGGTAAATAGGAGCAAAAATGCAGGGGAAGAATGGGAAAAGGGGGGGGGAACACCAGGGGAAAGAAAAATCTCAAGACAAGAAGAAATTAAAGACTTGGATTTTCTGTGGTTAAAAATTAAGGAGGAACTCAAGCAGAACGAAAACAATATAGAGAATAAATTAGAGGAAATGCAAGATAGGATAGACAAAAGAATAGAGGGAGCTATAGGAGAGCTTGGAAAGAAAGTTCAAGAGTTAACAGTCAAAGCAAAGACATTTGAGGAATCTAACAAAAAAATTCAAAAAGACATGAGAGAACAGAAAAGGGAGACAGAGAAAATGAAGGAGGAGTTGCGAGAGTTGAACAAATCACAGGAGCAGATATGGGACAATATTGCGATGACTGAAATGCGACAAAGACAAATGCACTTAAAATTCAGAGGCATAGAGGAAGAAATGAAAGAGAATATTAAAGAAAAAATAACTATAGAACTAGCAAAATGGTTAGAGATCAAAGAAGAGGAGGTCGCGTATACAATAGAAAACGCCTTTAGGATTAAAATGAGAACACACCAGAACAAAACCAGGAAGCCCATTGGGGACTGCCTAGTAATGTTTAACTCAATAGGAATGAGGAATCTGATACTTAAAACAAGTTATCATAAAAAGCTAGTAATAGGCGGTAGACCAATAATTGTCCTGAAAGAGATTCCGGTCAGGCTACTACGTAAGAGGGAAGGGTACAGACACATAATAGGTGTCCTGAGAAGGAACAACATCCAATATAGATGGGAATTCCCTGAGGGAATTGCTTTCTTTTTTAAAGACAAGAGATTCAAACTGAACAGCTCGTTAGAGGTAGAGAAGTTCCTGAGAAGATACGAGAAGGAACTTACCAAAAAGGAGAGTGGAATATTGGATAGAAAGGACGTGAGGGAGGGAGGAGGTGAGGGAGGGGGGAGGGTGAGGCTGCAGAGAGGGGAGGGGGAAGGAGAAGGAGAGGAGGTTGAGGGGGAAAGTGTAGCGGAAGGGGAAGAAACAGGGGAAGACACAGAGGAAGAGGAAGAAACAAAGAATTAACAATTGGACACAAACGCTACATCTTTCCTAAATAATGTCTTTAACTTTTTTAACATGGAATGTCAACGGTCTAAATGAGAAATCCAAAAGAAATAAAATATTGAAAGTTTTGAAAAATAAGAAATGTGATGTGGTATGCTGCCAAGAGACCCATGTGGCTAAAAGGCATAAACATATACTGATCAATAAAAAGCTGGGAAAGGAGTTTATTAACTCAGAAGTGAATAAAAAGAGAGGGTTGGTCATCTATGCTAAAGAGAAACTGGAACCTAAAGTAATATGCAAAGATGAGGAGGGGAGGATCTTAGGGATCCAGATTACCAACCAAGGGGAAAGATTTAACGTAGTATCGATATATGCCCCTAATACAAATAAAACCGAGTTTTACAAAAAACTGGAACAAATGCTATTAGAATTAGAAAATTATAAACTAATTTTACTAGGGGACCTGAATGGAGTCCCGGAACCTAATATTGACAGAAGCGAAAAGAGAAGGAAAGGGAAGCAAGGGAAACTCCCAAAAACTTTTGATGATCTCCAAGAAAATTTAGATTTATTGGACATTTGGAGATACAAAAACCCTACAGAGAAACAGTTTACCCATTTCTCTGGAGTACACCAGAGCTGGGGTAGAATAGACCAGATCTGGGTCTCCAGAGAGCTTACGCTGAGAGCGGGGAGGTGTATAATAGAGCCCAGAACATTATCGGATCATAATTCAATTTTTTTGGAAATAAAAGGTACTCCATCAGGCCCGTATAGATGGAGAATGAACGATTATCTACTGGAACAAGATGAGATTACTGATAAGGCAAAGAATGTTTTGAAAGAATATTTTGATCATAACCTGCATAAAGAAACAAAAATTAATGTGGTCTGGGATGCCAGTAAGGCAGTCCTTAGAGGCTTTTTGATCCAACAGAACAAATTTAGGAAGAATTTGAGAGAAGCAAAGAAGGAAGAGGTAGTTAAGCAACTAAAAGAAGTAGAGAACAAATTAACAAAAAACCCTGGGGATGAGAGGTATATTCAAATCTATAAATTATTACAAACTCAATACTCAACACTGCTGAATCGTGAAATAGAATGGGGAATAAAGACGATGAAACAAAGATATTTCGAATCAGCAAATAAAACTGGTAAATTGCTAGCGTGGCAACTGAGGAAAAGGCAAAAGCAAAAGGTGATTAATAAAATTAAATTTGAAGATCAAATAATAGAGGACCCCAGTGAGATCAAAGGAAAGTTCCTTCAATACTTCGAAAATCTGTATAAAAAGAAAGAGGCGGAAGATACAAACGAGATAGGTAGGTATTTGGAAAGGAACGGGAAAGAAGACCTAACAGATGAGGAAAAGATTATGCTAAATGAACCAGTAACGATGGATGAGGTCAGAGATGCAATCAAGAAAATGAAACCCGGAAAAGCCCCTGGCCCAGATGGCCTCTCTCAAAAATATTATAAAACCTTAGAGGAACATCTGACCCCGGTACTCTGTAGTGTAATTAACAATATCCTCCAAGGAGGGGAAATGCCAGATTCGTGGAGAGAGGCATATATCACATTAATACCCAAAGCAGACTCCGAAATACTTAACATAGCAAACTACAGACCAATATCATTGCTCAATAATGATTACAAGATTTTTGCAGGAATAATGGCAAACAGGTTAAAGAAATATCTGAATAGAGCAATCCATAGGGACCAAGCCGGATTTCTGCCGGGTAGGCAGATAAAGGAGAATGTGAGGCATGTAGTTAACATAATTGAATATTTGGACCTTAGGATCGATATCCCTGCCGCCCTAATCTTTATAGATGCCGAAAAGGCTTTTGATAATGTATCCTGGGAATTCCTCATCAAATGTATGGAGAGGGTGGGAATAAGAGGGCCATTCCTAGAGGGCATTAGAGCAATCTATTCAAACCAGAAAGCGAAACTTAGTATTAACGGTAATTTAACAAACTCATTTAAGATCACAAAAGGTACAAGGCAGGGGTGTCCATTATCACCCCTGTTATTTATCATGGTATTGGAGGTTATATTGAACAAGATTAGAGGTACTCCGGAAATAAGAGGGATTAAGATAGGTAAAAAAGAATACAAGGTTAAGGCCTATGCCGACGACCTAGTAATATCAATAGAAGAACCTCTAGAAAGGATAAATGCAATCATTGATACAATGGAGGAATTTGGGGGACTATCTGGGTTCAAATTGAATAAAATAAAAACAAAAATGCTGGTAAAGAACTTAGACGAACAATCAAAAAATAGAATTGAACTAGAATCTGGGATAAAGACATCAAAAAAGGTTAAGTATCTGGGTATTTGGCTCTCAACGAAAAATATAAATTTGGTGGAGGACAATTACAACAGAACATGGAGAGAATGTAAAAGAGATCTGGATAGTTGGAGTAGACTACACCTCTCATGGGAAGGCAGAATGGCCGCCATCAAGATGAACATCCTCCCCAAAATGATATTTCTATTCCAAAATATCCCGGTAATCAGGGGTACAACGATGTTTAAGAACTGGCAGAGGACCCTTTCTAGATTTATTTGGCAGGGCAAAAGGGCCAGAATTAAGTATAAGCTGCTTACGGATAAAAGAGATAGAGGTGGATTTGCGCTACCGAACCTACAACTATACTATGAGGCCTCGTGCTTATGCTGGGTGAAGGAATGGATTGTACTGGACAACACCGACTTACTGGATTTGGAGGGTTTTAATGCTAGGTATGGATGGCATGCTTACCTATGGCAGGATAAGGGGAGAGTGCACAAAGGTTTTTCTAGTCATATCATAAGAGGGGCACTACTGGAAGTGTGGAACAGATGTAAGAACTTGGTAGAAAAAGATACCCCTTTATGGCTGTCACCTATAGATATTCTAGTAAGTAAAAAAGTGAATATGGAAGGTAGAAGATGGACCTATGCCGAACTTTTGAAAAGATCTGAGAAAGGTTGGGAAATTAGGCCCTACGAAGAGTTAAAAGATAAATTAACGGGGTGGATACAATTCCACCAAATTAGCTCTTTATGGAATGAACACAAAAAAGCTGGGATGAGCAAAAACAAATCCAAATTCCAGTTAGAAATAATAGAAGGGAAGTCTAAACACCTAACTAAAATGTATAACCAACTATTAGACTGGGATACCATGGATGAGGAAGTTAAAGAAGTTATGATCAAGTGGGCCATAGACATAGGACATCCCCTAGAATATGATAAATGGAAAAAACTATGGACCAAGGATATGAAATTCTCAGCATGTGTCAGCCTCCGAGAGAACATGGAAAAGATGATGTACCGTTGGTACATCACTCCAACAAAATTAGCTAAAATGTATAAAACCGGAGATAAGACCTGTTGGAAGTGCCAAAAGAAAGAGGGAGACTTCTTTCATATGTGGTGGTCTTGTGATGTAGTAAAGAAGTTTTGGGGCTCTGTCTATGACGAATTAAAAAAGATGCTAAAGTACACCTTCCCAAAAAAACCCGAAGCATTCCTTTTAGGAATGACGGGTAGTGAGATCAATAAGGATGACCAAACCTTATTTCAGTACGCAACCGTAGCCGCTAGGGTGCTGCTAGCGCAGAAATGGAAAAACCCCAGCATGCCAACAATTATGGACTGGCGAACCAAACTAACTGAATATATTGACTTAGCAATAATGACGCAGAAGATTAGGCATCAGAAAAATACGAAATTTATTAATGATTGGAATAAATTTTTTTCATACATGGAGATGACATTAGGAAACACCAAAGTCACAGTAGGTATAATTTAAAAGCTGTGAGGTAAAACATGACGATTAGCATAAGACACTGCTGTAAATATCGTTGAGATAGAGGTCTCGTCGTGGTGGTGGGAAGTCAAGGATCGGAAATATTGTATATTGATTTTTGAACTATTTTATTGTCTTTTTATCTTTTTTGTGATTTGCTTTAATATTAACAATGTATATGTATTTTTTAGAGGTTGGATTACAATAAAAACTTTTTTAAAATAAAAAAAAAAAAAAGAGTTACTGTAGTTTTAAGAAAAAGAATGTGGAAGGTCTATTATATGATCCACCCTTCTGTCTGCATGCTCCAAGCTCTGAGCATAAATCTCTGGCGGAAAATTATTTAACCTGAGCTTACTCATTTCTTTTGTAAGAAGTTTCATTACTTAAGATTTATAAAGGTACTGAATTGGAAAGGTCATCTGTCCCCTCAGCTGCAGGAATGATAGTTCATATGACTCTTCTGCCTTCCTGAACATTTGGCTAGAGTGGGAAAATCAGAGACAGTGGGAAGTTAATATATATTTTCCATGAACATGCATCCCACTTCCCCAGTTTCACTCATGGTGCCTCTGTTCCCTCAGTGGCATTCTATAGAGATGCCTGCTTTTGGACTTTTCTAAAGGAAGTACTGTGTCAGGAATGCTGGAGCGTGTAACTAGGAGTCTCAAAGCCTGCGGTGTGTCTCCATGCTTGCCCCTGGTTTGGTGAGCTACATAGGAGGACACTGTGTACACAAGCAGGTCTAAGAACTCTCTCTAACCATGGTAGGAAATAGAGACATGCAGCATCAGCCCCTCTGGCTGGCAGATAATATGGACTAGCCAGGTCTGATATAAATGCTAGGAGTGAGATCCAACGTAGAACGAGCAGCTATCCACTCACACAACTGGACAAAATTGGAAGCAGCTGAGCGGGTGGAGAAGAGAAACAAGAAGTCCCATTGAAGAATAATTTAATAATAATAATTTTATTATTAATACCCTGCACATCTGGCTGGGTTTTCCCAGCCACTCTGGGTGGCTTACAACACATCTAATAACATAATAAAAACATCAATTCTTAAAAACTTCCCTAAACAGGGCTGCCTTCGGATGTCTTGTAAAAGTCAGAGAGTTATTTATTTCCTTGACATCTGAAGGGAGGGCATTCCACAGGAAGGGTGCCACTCCAGAGAACCAGGTTCTCTGCCTGGTTCCCTGTAATGTCACTTCTTGCAGTGAGGAAACTAGCAGAAGACCCTCGGAGGAGGGCCTCAGTGTCCAGGTTCAACGATGGGGGAGGAGACGCTCCTTCAGGTATACAGGGCTGGGGCTGGAAGTGAATTTCCACTGTGCAAGCAGGGATAACCAATAAAGCTAACACAATAAACTGCATATCTGAATGCAGCCTCTATCTTCAACTCTCTTAAAGAAACAAATATTGTATTAGTCCAGCCTTATAATGCTATCAGAAATAGGATAGGAGAAACCAAGCAGCTGCAAGAATATGCTCTAAAATATACAATGCTAATACATGTTTGTCATATACTGCAGCGTTTCTCAACATCTCTGTGTGTTGCCTCTTTCTCACTTTTCATGAGATTAAAAAACTCCACATCTCTTTTAATGGCTCCAAACAGCAGCAGAGAAGAATTTGCTTCTACATGGAATATGGCCTTGTTATTTATCGATGAAGAGTAATTGAAATAATTTTATAGAGTCTGCTAATGCAGTATCCAGGGATCTAATCTATCTGTTGGATATTTATGGGTAATATTCCGGTGCTTCTTTCATTCATTACTGCTTTCATTAAGGCTCTAATCCCATTTAGAGGCTTGTTTGTCATTTTAAACTCCCCGGTTTAATCATGGCCTGTCCTAATCCTTTTTTAACATCACAACTGAACTTAGGGGTTTCTGGCAGCCGCAGGCAGGGGGGAGGGATTCCCTGCTTCCTAACATATGGTACTTTAGAAACAGCGGGTCTCTTGTGAATGGATCGGCCTTTGTAATTAAAGGCAATGGGCCAGAGGAGCTCAGCTCCCTTTAAGCTTCTGGAAAGTTCCGTGATATGGAACAGAGTCGTGATGATCTATCATGGTGAAAGACCGCTCAACGTAGTCTTGTAATGGCTGCATGGTGAAGGTGGCCATTTTCTGGTAAGGTCTGGAGTGATGGCAGCTTTGCCTTCCTGTAAGGGTGGAAGACACATTAAGATGGTCCATCACCAAAGAATTAAGGAAGCTGATGGTATCCTGAATGTTTTGAGGGAGTTGAGTAGAGCTGGAGATTCTTTCAAGATTCTGGTCTCACTGTGGAATGGTGGGAGGAGAAGGGTCATTGATGGAATCCCTCCCAGGTGCCTTCTCTGACATTGTAGAGTACAAAATGCCCTCTGGAGTTCCAGGAAGCTTTGGATGATGAAGTAAATTAGACAATGGTTGGAGAGCAAATGGCATGGAACTCACCATGAAGATGACTTAACATGGGCTAGAGCACATATTCCTGTGCCTATCATGTGGCAGTGAAAAGGTATTATTACTTTTCCATTTTTAAATGAGGGGTGTATGTGACCACTACTCAAACGCCTCCACTGGATCTGGAGGTCTGCAACAATTAATGTCTAGTTGCAAACACCATTTCCTTAGGAAAGGAAATGCATTTCCTCCAAGCACACTTTGAGGAAACACATTACAGTCTTGGTTCAGGCCTGATTTTGGTACAGAATCAGCCTTGGTCACCTTGATGAATGACTTTTATTGGGAAAGCCAGAAAGGAAGTGAAACTCTGTTGGTTTCCTGGATCTGTTGGCTGATTTTCATAACATTAACCATGATATCCTTCTCATGTGGCTCTCTGGGTTAGTAGCTGGGTGTTTGCTAGTTCCCCATACTCGCCTACATCCTCTGTGCGAGTGTATGCTAGAACAGTCACACTTATTTGATGACTATTAACAAGTCATTGGGGACTTCAGCTGATCTCTTGCCACAGTAATTTTGAATCTGTTTTGTCCTCTGAAACAATCCATGTGTTTTCAAGCAGAGCACTTTCTAAATCTGTTAATGTTGATGAGAAGAATTCTTGTAGGTAGCTTGGGCCTTAGTGGAACTATGGTGGCCAAAAATACTCTCTCCTTCCAGCATTCTTGCTTGAGACACAAAGTACCGAACAGATTCTTCCTACACTTCTGTTGTATTTTTTGTTTCTTTTTGAACTGCAGTTAGTCTTCACTGACTTATTGCACATCTCTTTTACAAAATCACTCCCTTTATTTCTTATGTGAACATAAATACATATACAATGCTAGGTACTAAGTACAAATAGTGCTTTTTTAAAAAAATGTTTAGGGGTACTCTCATTTTGACTCAAGAAAATCACCATTTTATAGTTCAAATTGGGAGAAATAAATACAGTAAATGGACAAAAGTACAAATATTCACAAAATGTTTAGGGGTATGCGTACCCCTGCATCCCCCCCCCAGAAAAAAAGCACTGCGAATACTGAATTATTAGATAGACTTCCTTTTATTGTTGGTGTTTCCAGAAGGTATGCTTCATAGAGAACATTAGACTTATTGAAAATGCTCCAAACCCAACCCCCGTTTTGAATATTTTCACCCTTGTTTATAAAATGCCTAAAGATCCCTGTAGGTGGGTGGTATGCAAATGTAGAGCCTATTTGCTTGAAGATGCAGATGACCTAAAAGCAGAAGTTGTATGCAAATCTCAGAACCAGAAGACATGTGCATTATAAATGGGCAAGACAAAAGAAACTAGGCCACGATGCATAGATGTGCTATCACAATGATTTCCATGGGTTCCAAATGAAAGTAAACTGAAGCCCAATCCAAAAATATCTGGGGTGATTTTTCCATCATTAAGCTCTGAAGCCCAGATAAATTATAAATTATGAACATATTGATATTGGGTTGTGTCCAGCGCTGCCATTCTGCTCGTGCAACAGACTTCTACCCGCACAATAGAATATCCCCCTCCCCTGCAGTCCCTGTGCACCCCCAGGAGCAGATGGGAGCAGGGGCAGAATGAATAAAAGGTAGTTCCCAGTGCCTCAAGGACTTCTCCTGGGCAAGGGCAATCCAACAATGCTCCTATCTTGATTGCTGCCCTACAAATATTGGGGAGTGAGACTATGCCTACTGACCTTATAGCTCAGTTGGCAGAGCATGAGGGTTGTGGGTTCGAACCACATGTTGGCCAAAAGATTCCTGCATTGCAAGGGGTTTGACTTGATGACCCTTGTGGTCTCTTCCAAAGCTACAGTTCTATTAGTCTATGACCTGGTAATTACATCTAGTGCAGCTCTCTCGCTGAATGCTCCTCTGTGGGCATTAATGCTTGAAGAAGGATATACATCCAGTGTGGGTAGACCCAGATCATGTTGGCAGTTTCCTTCCCAGTAACCTTCATGTGGCTTCCTGTGTGCAGACATGGTGATGAAGAAGATGTTGCAAAACGTTTTGAGAGCAGTTGTTACTAGACAAGTGCAATAAAACCCATGTAAAGCAGAACTGCACACAAAATTTAATTGGCATATATATTTTGGGAATACAGACGCTAACCTATCTGCTTTGCAGAGGGTGAATGTTAATGTGCTAGAATCCTCTGTGTGTGTGTGTGTTCTAAATGTGTTACTGAAAATAATATCATCCATATGAATAGCTGCACAGTTTAGCATGTTAAGTGCATGTTCAAATGCGCTCTCAGCCACAGGTGTATGATCTTGGTGCCCTTCTGCTTAAAGTGAGGTGCTGAATTCTGGCTTGAAACAGCAGCTATTAGTGGCATGAGGCCAAAAATGCTAGAAGATGGAATTAAGAAAAGTACAGACTTCCCTGCCTAGAGCTATACGAAGCACAGAGGAGAAGCATTAAAGGAGTTAGTACAAAGCAGCCAGAGATTCTCCCTAGTTACATCAGGAGACAACGGCATTACAGAATCGCTTGTCTTGGGGTGACCTTTGCAGTCTGACCAAAGAAACCAATTCTTCAAACTAAAGTAAACACCTGATCTTTGATTCCTTCCCACTCCTGGAGGCAAGAGTGAGATTCTTTAATATTTCAGAACAGCCTTTCCCAACATTCCTTTTTTGTTTTTTTCAGCCTCTTCTGCAGCCACCCCTCACTACCTCTAGCTGTGGTCTGCAAAGGAATGTTTGGTGAGGTCATGACAAAGCAGCATCAATCCTTTTGTCCCACAGGGATTGGTTGTGGGGGGGGGATAATAATTCATTACCTATAGCACCAAGGCAGGATTACATTCCCCAGGTGGTGAGGAGTCTGGGCCTAATTAGAGTTCCAGGGAATCAAACCATTGTGCTGTTAAAGATTCTCTGGCAACATTCTGATTAAAACAGTAATTTTAATAAGCATAGCTTGATTGTTAAGTGCTCACTGAACACCTAATTACGTCGGTTATAACTCCAAAATTATTTAAAATCCTATTTTTGCCACTTATACCTAGAGTGGGAGGGACACCTGCCCAATAATTATTCCCCTTAATTAAGTTTCTTCTTTAAATGACTGTAAGGCATTGTTTTGCAGGTTACATGGTAGGAGGAATAACAGCCATGGGTAATGCTGTTATCCAATGTGAAATCTAATTCCAGTTGCATTGGATAGTTCTCTACCTGGGCTGAGAATTTTCTTCACACATTTACCCTTTTCCCATAATAATTATTTCCCTTTGAGGTCTGATGCATAAGATTGGCGGGTACCTGATGATATATGGATGCAGTGCATGACTCTGAATCTATTACCAGGTTTTAAGAGAACAACTTATTTGCAAAGGTTAAGGCACTGCATGCTTTGAAAAAGACAGTTCAGGTGGGACATTAGAATAGGTCAGATTGGATATTCTGCCCTCTGTCTCCCCTTTTTGTCTTTGATTGTGTTTGAAACTCAAAGCATCAATGTTTCTCCCTTCTCAACAAAATGTCAATGATACCTTAATAAGTTGAAAAAAGAAATTAAAATGAACATTTGGGTATTTCAGAACAAACTGAAATGTTTTCAACTTTTAAGAGGGGCCATTTTGTTTCAATATAAATACTTGGCATTTTCTCTTTTGGCTTTTGACCCAGAAAAGTTTAAGAAACAAACTGACATTTTACTCATAACGGAATTGTGGTTATCAGGCCTCATGACAGTGAATCATGAGAGTTCCTTGAGGACCTCCATCCTCATTGTCCCTCGTTCTCTCTTGCATTGAACTTCCATCTCTCTTGCCTACCTTTATTAGCCTTTTGACATCTAGACTATGGTTCACATTTGACTTCCAAATCAAAATCAGAAACTCACTTCAAACCTTGGTTTCTGATTCTGGCTTGAAGGGCAGATACACACCAGACCAATTCAGATGTCAAGGCAAACCATGGTTAGCAATAACAAGCAGTGCTTTTTTAAGGGAAAAGGGTGCCAATACTCACCATGAAGTTATTACAGTAAGTGCCACACTTTTAACATTTGAAAAAAGTTGTCAGTAAGGCATACCCTTGAGTAGCCCCAGAAAAAAGCCACACACAAGAGGAGGAAAGTGTGCAAGCCACTGACTTATTACTGAATATGATTGAGCCATGGCTTGTTTGAGCATGAGTCTTTCCTTCTTCAGCAAAGTTTCCTCTATGTTATGTTGGGCAGGTTTATAATTTTAGAGACTTGCACTTTTATTATTATTATTATTTGTATTCCTCTGCTGTATAACATTGCCCATTGTGATGCAAGCACTTTGCAATCTGTAATCAGCGATCTCCTTTTACTCAAATTATATATCTCCACAAGATTCTCAGAGGAGCGTGGGCTGAGTCAGACAGGGTGTTTTCCTAAACAAAGAAAGGTCACTACTATGATTTGGGGGGGTGGGATACGCAGGGGGGGCATTGGAAGATGAAAATAAGCTTTGCGGTTCCTGCGGTTCCAATAGTAGGTGATTTGCAATGAAAGGATTTATTTTAAAATAGTTTACTAAAGTCTTGCTTTAGTCTCTTGTCCCTAGCTATTACAGCCTTTTTGGAAGAGGAGGAACTCTGTCTCACTTTTTCAGGAAAGTGAAAAGGTTTCTTACTGCATGCATAGATTCGAGAGCCTCATGTTCATGTTGAAGAGATTGTGCAGAATTGGCCACTGTGGATGATGTGCCATTACTCTGTCCTGACCCGATTCAAAATCAACAGAGGCTTTATGACCTTGAACCGCGCAGTCCTAAATCACTGCATCTGGGGCTCAAGCTCTCTCATTTCTTCACCCTAGCACAGCTGTTAGTTCTGCACTGGCTTTATCTGTGACATGTACATGCGCAGGATAGCTTAAATAGCAACGCCTGTGGCAGAGCCAGGATACTATAAAGATTTCAGCAGCTTATTCAGGTTGTCTGAGTGATGTGTCTGGAAGGAGCCATGTGTTTATATAAGGCCAGAGTTTGTTCAGTTTATGGAGCTTTTCTGAAAATGAGGCCATGGGTGGCACAATGGGAATTGCTGAGGAAATGTTGACTCTTATTTGATATTTATATGAAATTTTAGCCAGCTAGAGTATATATGAGCCATGCACCAAGTTTTCAGCCAGGGTGGAAATAATAATGATAAACTGCAGCCAAATATTTGACCTGTAAGTTCCAAATGAGCGATGTGAAATTCTCCCCCTGCCTCACAGACTCCTGTCCACTTCTCCATGCCCCTCATCGCTTCGCAAATTTCCCTTTTCTTTTCATTCCACTTACCATCACAGAATTATTCTGGGTGACTTTTTCTTTCCGCTTCTCTTTCCAACTGAACCATCACGCGCGCGTGTGCGTGTGTATGTTCTTGAAGTATCATGCCTTGTTGTTAGTAAAAGACTAAGAATCCTGTATTGAGCAAGAGACTACTACTATTATTTTTTAAAGCATTCCTCTTCTACTTATAAGGCACCCCAAGCAGCATACATGTCCCTGCCCACATATAGTACATGCTTCCTGTGAGGATCCTCCACAAGCTGATGCTGCTGGCCCTGCCATCTCATGTTGCCTCCGTGCCCCCACTCCATCCACCCATTGGGGGAGTCTGAAGAGCAGAGCACCCCAAGCTTCCAAACAGTCCTGCTATCCCTAACCATCCCTAGAATCCAGCACTGATTTCAGGTTTTGCAGTGCTCACTCCGGTAGTTCTAACCTACTGCAGGACCATCATTTTCCTTCCTCAGTTTAGCCCAAAGTTGTTGGTAAGGAGGGGAATAAATGCTCACTTGAAGCACAAAGTTATTTGCCAGCGATCCTCTCTGCTTCTTTTACCCTCTTTTGCAGGTTTGGCATCCTTGTCTAATATCACAAATATATTCTATGAACAATGAAGGTGGGAGGATAGTTTCTTATTTTCTGGTGGACTCTTGACATGTCTTATGCTGACCACTGCCTCCAAACATACAGAATCTGCCCGTGTAACTTCTGTAGATGACATCTTACAGTCCACATAGATTCTGTACCTGGAGATCTGCAACATATGCAGTGTTAGCTAGTCACACCTGGAAATTTCATTAAGATGCTGGAATATTTTTTGTTTTGCTGTACATTTCAGATAGATGGGAATTCATTTTTAGCAGATGCATACACAGAATTTGGTAGTTCCTACTCAATAAAGCTATGGTCACATCAGACCACCTCTTGCTTGAATACCTGGTTATGACTGTGCCGCTGGTCCATTGTCATAAAATTCTAAACTAATCATATGCAGCCTTATACACAAAAATACATATACTGTTTGCACAGTACATACAGTGGTACCTCTGGTTACGAACTTAATTTGTTCCAGAGGTTCATTTGTAACCGGAAACCGTTCTTAACATGAGGCGTGCTTTTGCTAATGGCGCCTCCTGCTGCTCCTGTGCCACCGGAGTGCGACTTCTGCTCGCATCCCGGGGCAAAGTTCACAACTGAGAGCATCTGCTTCCAGGTTAGCGAAGCTCATAACCCGAAGCATTCATAAGGAGGACAGTACGTAACACGAGGTTCCACTGTATATGAAAGGCGAGCCTCATGTTGTACTTACTATATACAGTAACTGCAGCCTAATTGTTTAAGTATTAATACTAAAAAGTATTTGTATAGATTGATAGAGCAAGTCCTAAAATTTCAATATCTAGGAGTTATTTTTCAATACAACTTGGGATGGAAAGCTCAAATTCAACACCTACTTAACAAGGCCAAAACCCTGTCATACACGCTCCTCCGATTTTTCTTTTCGGACGGAGCTCTGCATGTTCCCTCGGCCCTAAAGGTGTTCAAGGCAAAAGTGGTTGCAGTGCTTGCTTATGCTGCCCCGCTCTGGGCCGTGATGACAGACCTTGCTCCCCTTGAGACTCTGCAAAGCCAATTCCTACGTCGGCTCCTAATGCTCCCTCTGTGCGTAAGCAACGCAGCCATGCGACTAGAATTGAAGATCGCATCCTTAGAAACTTGCCTGTGGAAGCAAGTCTTCAATTACTGGTTATCATTGTGGCATAGATTACCAAACCATTACCTTGTCCAATGCTTATGGCGAGATGAATTCTCCAGCCTTTGGACTAGTAAAATTCATGCCAAACTCCTGAGCTATGGAATCTCTCCCTCAGATTCCCTAAAACTAGACCAAATCACTGCTCAAAGACTGATCCGTCAAAGACTGGATGACATCGACTTACAGCAAAATTATATGCTGGGGGGAGGTGTTTGTTCGCCCCAGAACATTGGTATCACTTTAGCTTATTGTGTTCCATCATACCTCTCCTCCCTTTCGACTGTTGCCCATAGACTGGCCTTCACCAAAGCGAGGTTCAACGTTTTCCCCTCCAATGTCCTGAGACATAGATTCTCAAAGGGCCAAGACCCCGCCACGTGCGAATGTGATAAGGTGACGCCGGAGTCGCTTCAGCACATTATGTTCACTTGCCCCTTGTTCAATGTGCCACGGGCAAATTTGTTGGGATCAATCATACAGAAACTAGAGGGTACCCCACCAAAATTCCACCTTGCCCAAATCTTGCAGGATAAGGATTCCCACACGACCCTGAAAGTGGCTAGGTTCCTGGTCGCTGTCCTCTCCCAAAAACGACGCCAAGGAGCGCTACAAGCTACTTAAGGCGTAGCATGCCTTTCCATCTTATAGTATTTTATTGTTATAGTGGTGTTTTAGCGACTGTTTTTTTTGGTTTTTTTTTTCCCCACGGCACAAGCTGTCACTTATGTGTTGTTTTTACTTGTATGGGCCTATGGCCGCAATAAATATTATCTATCTATCTTTGTATAGATTTATATGCATTGTTGTGTGTGCCTGTTTATGCACTAGTTACTTAGGAAACCTGAAGTGCATATGTGCATCTAATACTATATTTATAAGAATGTGTATAATGCAGAAGCATTGCTCACATTTTTAGAGGAACTAGCAAAAAATAACCTCACTTATTAATAAAAGGAGTGAGATGGGAATTTGAAAAAAAATTATCTGTGCAGATAACCTCAACATTAAAATTTTCAGAGAATTCCACCCACTAATTCCATCCCTAAAGAGAAAATTCCATCCACTAATTCTTTCCCTAAAGCACAGGATACTTTTGGTGACATGAATAAATGAAGAGGCTCTCTCCAGTTTCCCTCAGCTCAGATTCAAATGCAGCAAAACAGAAATGAATTCAAGTGATCCTCAGGGTTCAACACTCTGCCTTGTCAAACACATGCTGGATAATGAAACAGACTTTTGCAGTATCCTCTGAAAGCTTCATTGTAATTGTAAATTATGGACAGAAGTGATTGGGAAGAGGTGGGGACAATCATCCGGGAACTGCATTGGTAAAAGTGTTGTGGATAAAGCCAATCTCCATACATGAAAAAGGCAGGTATCAGACTGGACCTAGGCCTGTTGGGAAAGAGAAATGGATAATGGCTGATTCCACACCTCTGAAAATACAAAAAGAAAAGCTGTTACCCAGATGTGTTTCCACAAACACAGATGTGAACTCAAACAGGCTCCTTTGTAGGGGAAAACCAGAATACTTGGTAGGGGGGAAAGTAGGTAATCTATACATTATTAACAAAGTGCAGATTAATTACAGGTGGTGTGCTATATATATATAAAAAAGGAATAGAAATAGAAATATTGGAGGATGCAAAAGTCCCATACTATTTTGTGACATTTTGGTTGGCCTAATAAAGCCATTTCCCTAATATGGATTTGAATGGTTCTTGTTTGCATAGAAAACTCACATTTTCCCCTCATTTCATCTGAGAAAAGAAAAGATAGCCTTCCCCAAGTTCACTGTTATTTCAGCATGTTTCACTGGAGCTCCTCAAGGAACTTGATGATTCACGGGAGTTGTGGCAAGCCACAGGCAGTCTTTGGTTTCCCCTCAGCATTCATTTGCTCCAACCAGAATGCTTACTTGGTGTTCTGAATCTTTCCTTAAGCATTCTGTTCTGTTTCATATTTTCCCTTCGGGGAACAGCCTGGGCAGAGTTGCCCTAAGATGAAAGAACTAAGATACGGGAGTTGAATTAATTTATGGCATTCACTGCCACAAGATGTGATGATGGCCACAAGTTTTAAATCCTATTTATTAAAATGGGATCAGACAAATTTATGAACAGTAAGTCTTTTATTAGCCGTGATAGCTAGATGAGACGCACATATTTATAGGCAATATTTCTCTGAATACTGAATGCTGTAGGGTGAGAACAGTTAGGGCCTTGCCCACATTTGGTTTTTCCAGAAACATGCTGTCCACTCTTGGAAAAAAGATGCTGGACTTAGATGCATCCTTGGTCTAATCCAGCAGATCTCTTTTCATGTTCTTAAGGTGCTCTTTGAGCAAAGTAGAACTAGTTTCATCAGAGAAATTGAATGTGTGTGCTAAGGAGGCAATTTTCCCCTGAATTTGGCTTTAGTAATCCATTTTTAGTTATGTCTGAAGGAGTACCTCCCTTCACACTGACCTGCCTGGGTGTTTAGATCAGCAGGAAAGGCCCTGTTGGCAGTGTTGCCGATCTCTGTGGTTCAAGTTGTGGCAAAGTGTGAGAGGGATTTATCTGTGGTGGTTCCAAGGCTAGGGAATGCCCTCCCCTCTGAGGTGTATCCTGTGACATCATTGCATGCTTTTTGACAATTGGTCATCAAGATGTACCTCTTTAGACCTGGGTATTTAGCCGAGTGGATGTCTTCCTTGCTTCTGCATTGCTGTTCTTTGCTTTTGCTTTGTAGTCTTATGTTACGGTTTTAATGTAAGTTGTGCCTGTTTTAATTGTGGTAACTTTGTTTCCCTCCCTGAGACCACTAGGTAAAGAGCTGCTGTAGGTACAAATAATAAACTAATGTAGGAATTTTTTTGCTTCAGATTTAGTATTTACCCTTTGATGACGCTGCAGCTTATAAGGGTCATCTGTGGATTTGATTTCAGAAAATTGCCCAGGCCACTGGGACCAGTTGACTTAAAATATGAGATCCAGTTTTGACTCAGCCTCTTGTCCTGCTGTGTAACCTTAGGTCATTTCTTTCATGCTTGGGGATAGTGTTTTGATCTCCAGTTGTACAGATTAAAAACAATACATTGAATTATTTTCAGATTATGTTTGTGTTGTCCTAAAGCCAAATGCTCTTCTTTTTGTTGTACCATCAAACTTCACACTATCTATCCACATGCAAATTTTGAAATGAGTCAATATAGCAATGAACCAGCTAGATATAAAGAAAGTCAACAGATGCTCTGAAATGTACCTGCAGGTGTTAGTACATGGTGGGGAATCTATTTGAAAGGCAGATTGTGTTTGAGGCCATAAAACGTCATACTTTGTGAAAGAATGGGTCCAGATGCCTTTGATTCTTTGACCCAGTGGAGTTAGCTATGCATCTGCCTCTTTGCCTTCTGGAAACTCAAATCAACATCCTTCATGATGTGGAATGCTTTAAAAGTTCGTGTATTATTTTCCAGGGGTGATCAGAGATGTGATTTGATGTTTTCACATAGTTTCATAGGACCACTACCATCTGCACTCTATCCCCAATATACAGACACGTTAAGCCACACAACTGGTTTCATGTTGCAACATTGTCAGATACTGTGTATTGCATAAAAATTACAGCACAGTATATAATTCCAAATAGTCTATATACCAATTTATTTATTTTGCCAAAGGTGAGGTTAATGAACCTATGTACAATAAGATAAAATTAGGTGAAATACAAAAGTTACAAACTCTACAAACAAATAAAACCACTGCTCTAATTATACAATTATCATTCCATAAAAAGACAGGGTCATGCTTCAGGGAAAGCCTTCTTAAACAAAAATGCCCAGTAGCCACCTAAATATCAGGATTCTAGGCAGCTGGCAGATGATTGCAGAAGACTGGAGCTAAAACACTAAAAGCCCTGTTTCTAGTACAAACTAGAAACACCGTCTGGTATTATGTTTACTGTGCAGCTTTCGTGGTCCATATATTGGGAAGGAATCAGAAATACTCCAACAATTTTATCAGGGAACTGAAGTTTGTTCGCTTTATGCAAACCTCTCCTAACAACCCCATTCATGGATTTCAGCTATGGTAATCAGATATGGTCTAAAAATGAAGATAACTCATTCCCAAGGAAATCTGGAAGGTATAACACCACACCATGAATATCCTGTTTCTATTGCACTCCTTGATGGCCCAGGGGAAAAAATGGAATACCTTTTTAATTCTAATGAGCCACAGTGGAATTGTCAAAACAAGAATCATGTGTTATATTTTAAAATTAATCCACCTTTGGTTTGAACCAAGTGAGGTTAGCATAAATATGCATATCTAGCAACTGCCATAATGTCAGTGTAGGCAATCATACAATTACTGTCAGCTATGTGGAAACGTTGACCTTTAAGGACCAGTCAAAAGAGTGTTGGATGCAAAACTAAAATAACTGCCATTTGGGGCCCAGCGGCCTTAATTCCATGAAGACCCATCAAAGCAAGACAGATGAACCCCTGTAGCTTGATGCCATCTTTTTGTGGGTCAAATACTGATCCAGAAACACACACACATTGTGCCTACGTTGCATACGCTCTTCTCTTACAATGGCCTACGTAAATGAACAGATTTTTTTTTCAAAGTGAGAGTGTTATCCAGAGGCACCTAATATGTTTCAGCCAGAAATATAAAGTGGTGGCCCAAACCAATGATCCAGCGTTAAGTTATCTGCACTCTAAATTACAGCAGTAGTCACTTGCAATTTGACAGTCATCACTGCTAGTCTAGATGGACGGCAGGATCAGTAAAGTGGGATCAAACATTTTGTTGTTCAGCTCAGCACTGACAAAGACCTATTCAAATCTGTTGAGACCCCTAGTGAGTTTGATACCCATCAGGCTACAGACAGACAGAGGCTCACCCTGGCATAGCACTGGACCTAGCACAAATGGACCAGCCTCTCTTCTTCAGCTATTTCTCGGATTAGAGTTGAGGAGCAGCGGAGTGACTCACACCCACTCCCTCTGGAAGGAATGCAGAACTGGTCCTCCGCAGGTCTTGAGGGTGGTTTGGGCACTTCCAAACTCAGGGGATGAGTCTCCTCCCCTCCTTTCCAGCTGGAAATTGGAAGTGGAGGAGTAAGGCTATGTTCCTGCAGTTGTACTAAGCCTCAAAGGGCAAGTTCCCTGAGGATACCAAGGCCACTCTAAATGTGTAGACCCCTGGCTATAAAAATCTACAAAACTCTTGTTTGAGATGCTTCCTTTTGCAATTCTTGGTTGATGATACTGTCATTGCAGGGAACAACTTTCTAAAAGTGTTCCTAGAAATGAAGAACTAAAGTTGAGTGAGGGATAATGGCTTGAAGTCAGGCCTCCCAGTTTCTTTCTATTGAACCACACTACCTCCTATATTTAATTATAGGTATAAATCTTAAATGTCGTGAAATGTCTTTTTAGCTCAATGCTTAGAAACAGGCTGCACTCTCTTTGTCTGGTTTAGCTGAACTTTTATAAGGCTGAAAAGGAGACATGGTGCTCTCACGTTTATTTTCTCTAAGCTCATGCTTTATAACTGCTACAAACTGATAAGTTGTATATACAGATACAGATATATCCCAATTTTATGACTCCTAACAGAGCACATAGTTGTGTGTGTGTGTTTAATGAATGAAAGAAAATATCACTGAAAAGTTCATCAACTTTCAGCTCCTGCTCACTGAGTGATAGATAGCTTTAATTACATTGAATTACTCAGCATCTCCCCAGAACTCCCCAAAGTCATTAAAAATAGATTTTCTGTTTGAACTCCTCTCACCACGACGGGTCTCCAAGGCAGTGTGCCGCTGACGGGATGCCCCATGGGTTGGCTCCTAGTCAGAGAGGTCAGCAGCTTGTTTTGGTAGCAATCACAAAGGCGGGAATGGAGGCATAAGGAGGGGAGGAAGGTATTCAGGATTGCACCAATCATCCCTGCTCACCCAAGGAGCAATTTTTTATTATTTAATTAATTATTTCTACGACCATATTGCTTGGCGTATTTGTTTTGTGGCTCTGATGGCTAGCCAAGGAAAGAAGTAGATCTAAACATAAGGGGTTGTGGAATGTCCCCATAGGTTTTGTAAAACAGAGCCAATCAGGCAATCAAGGAAAACAGTAATGAGTCTTTATCATTTAATTACTGGGTAGGAAGTTCTGTAATTAGGGAAGTGAAAAGTGAGCCCCAGAGCAGCTATGTCAAACAAACAAACAAAAAGGTTGGTGTGCCTTGAGGTTTCTGTAAAAAAAAGTGGAAGTAGTACCAGGTAAATGCTGGTATCCTGGTACTTGTGAGAAATAATATTAAGAATTGATTTTGAAATGACTTAAAATGAAAACGGTGTAAATTATTATACTGGTACTCATTCCTTTCATATATACTTTTTCATCAGCTTTAAAAAAGAATTATGAAATACAGTATGTAGAATATATTATACTAATAATTTAATATGTAGTCATGCTGAGATGACATGTTTCATTGAGGTTGTTGCAAATACAAGTTAGTGTTCACCCAGCTGACTTCAAGCTATTCTGTCATTGGTTCAGACCATGGCTGGGCTGCCATGAGCTCAGCACAGCAAGTCATATTACTGCTGACCCTGTGGGCTGAAATTGGCATGGATTGGCTTTTTAGCAGTTGATCATAACCTCTCAGAAGCTGCAGATGAGGACCAAAAGCTAAGCCATGCTCGAGTTACATGACACTGTTAGCCCACAAGAGACAGTATGGTGGATTGTGTCTCACATATGACCTGGGAAAACAAGAATTCTCCTTTTATCCATGAAGCTCACCAGTTGACACTAGCTCAGAAAATACCACACAGCCTACTGCAGGGCTGCCCTGATTCCCCAAGTCTGGAGGAGTTGTGAGGCTGACTCCTGTGTACATTGTGTTCGAGAGCAGTCTGGGGCATAGGGACAGATCCTACTATGTTTGTGTGATGCATGTGATTTTATGTAATTAAAAAGGATACCAGAAGGGCAGGGGGATATGGAATGGGAAGGTGGAAGTGCAGCTGGTGTAGCAATTTAGAACATTTCAAACTGTACACAGATGGGAATGCTGCGTCTTTCCTCATCCTCTCGTCTTTCTTTCTCTGGGACCCACTGTAGACAGCTGCAAGTCAATCCCCTTCCCTGCTACTTTGCAAAGACAGCTCTGCACATATATCCCATTACAGGTAAAGGGACCTGCTTTTTCCCTTGAATTTACCACTCGTGGTATAAATGTGGAGGTGGGTGGAGGAGATATGTGGAAATATTCTCACTCCTCGCCACACACACACTCATGCTTCTGTCCTCTCTGCCCCAGGTTTTTGCTGTATGATCTTCACCCCGCAAATCCTGTCAATCTGTTGTCCATTTCTGTTAGAGAGCTTTGGAACCTTAGGCAGGAGCAGGTAGATATGGGCACACTAATGAGAGGAGTCCATCAAAGCATAGCAGAAAGATCTTGAGACTTCTTGCTCTACTTGTCAGGAACCTTTCCCTGTGCCAAAAGTATTTCTGATTGCCAGGGACTCAGACAGTTAAGTACTAGGAAAATACGTTGTTAATGGGGGTAACACTAGATAGGGTTGTTGGAGGGTTTTCTTTATGAGCTCAAGGCTAACTTACTATTAACATTTCTCATCTAAGCTAGTTTATATATTTGTATTGTGTTTTATTAATAGCTTTAATGTTTGATGTGATACTTCTCCCCGTTTCCTTCTCTTCTGTTGCTTTGCAGCATTCTTTATCTCTTACCTTTTTTTCCTCTTGGAAAAGTTGTGCAGGGTTCGTAGGAGAGAACGGGGATAAGAAGGGGTGGGATGTCAAGTTGTTCGTGAATGTTCAGTTGATCATAAGAATCAATCTGTGCACATTCACAACTTTCACACCTTGTTTGTACACATGTACTGGAAACCTACTTAATCCAAGAAAGGTGTGGGTATGGCAGGCCCCTCTGCATCTGCAACACATTACTACCATATTGTAGTAATACTTTTTGAAAAGAAGATTGATCTAGTACTAAGTGCTGATTCTCACATGTGTGTACTGGTCGCATTTATTCTTGCAGACTTCTTTCAGTGAGGTCAAAGTGGCATTTTAGCCTCATGAAAGCTATTCAAGATAAGCTAGGCTGAGAGAGAATGAGCTTCACATATGAGAGAGGCTTTCTCACATCTCCAGTCCAACAGTCAAACCACTAGATTTGATACCTTGCAGCTGAATGTGTGAACTGCCATTATGTAAAAAATATTGACAGTAAAGTGGATTCTGCAGTAGGATCCTTGAGAAGTGTTGCTATATAGGCAGAGCCTGCTCTTAAAAGTGTAAATACTTGTAATGTGTTACCTCTTGTACATATTATATAAAATACTTGTAATTTCATTCGAACGCAAGTCAAAAAGTGCAAGTAGATAAATAGGTACCTTTCCTGCGGGAAGGTAAACAGCATTTCCGTGTTTCTCTGGTTTCGCCAGAAGCAGCTTAGTCTTGCTGGCCAGATGACCTGGAAAAACTGTCTGCAGACAAACATTGGCTCCCTTGGCCTGTAAAGTGAGATGAGCTCCGCAACCCCCACTTAACTGTCAGGGGCCCTTTACCTTTACCTTTTTTAAACATATTCATTAAAACTCACGAATAAAACTTCTACGATTATAAGTATTTCTTTTTTCAAAAAAGTTTATTTTGATGTTGCTCACTCCCAGATGACCTGCTTACTGGTCATTCATGTTGATTTCTTTGCATATTTTGGGGGGGGATGTTAGACGCCACTGACTATTTATTGAGCATTCATTCTGATATGTTTGTTTGTTTGTTGTGTCAAGTAATTTTAAGCCCACACTTTCCAGTTCATTTTCCCTTCCTTTTCCTTACTACAAAATAATTTAATTTGGGGAAGAAGTGGGCTTTTTGCAGAAGAGCACCTAATTAATTTTAAATGGTGCAATCTGAATTTACTGGTATTTAATTGAATCCTAACCAAAGAGAGCAGTGCCTTGGAAGCACCTCTTGTAGCAATGAATTAAATTCAAGATGTTTATTTGAGATTTTAAAAAAGGTTGCAACACTGCCCAACCCCTAGTACTTGCATCTCCTGTTGCAGGTGGAAGGATGTTGCAGATAATTTTCATGGCGGCTCTTTCAAGTTACTTTGGGTTTCTGCTATTAACCTGTTTTCCACATTTTCCATTTTCCATTTTCTTCTTAGACTTTCTGATTTCATTGCCTTAAGTCAACAATGATACATATCATTCAGCCTACAGTCTTGTATTTCAGTCACACTTTTCTTTTTTGTTTGTTTCTGCCTCATGTGGCATCCCACATGCAAAAGCACTTTGATCTCAGAACGATAATTACAACGGCAGCAAACAGTATAAAAAACAATTAAGACACAAACAAGTGTGCTTTCATTTTCTGCCTTTGTAAAGAGCAAGAACACACACTCTTTTTCTGCCTTTAGTGCTGTTAAAAGTTTCAGAGCCCAGAGTGGTGAGATAGAACTACATGATAATATGCAAATTCAGTGGCAGTTCTGTCCTCAATCAACTAAATTGTGTGTAAGAGGCAGAATGGAAATAGGAGGACATATTTAAATTGTGGGTTACAAGAGCAAACACAGACAAACAAAATCAAGAAGGGAACATTTCTTGGTTGTTAAAATGAATCCACTTCAGCTATTCTTTGATGGAGATCTTCAACAGTAACTCACCTTCTCCCTGACAAAGATGTGGCTATCAGGAAATGGCGGAGCTAAACATATGTCTGGCAGAAAACAAAAGAGAAGCACCTGCCATGCTTGTTTGTGGCATAGGTGTGGAGTCTAAAAGAACCATATTTCTTAATATCACAGAGTGTTCAGGAGGCAGAATGTGTACATACTGAGAACAGTACCACATTAGGTTTTAATCTAGATTTTTTTCTTACTCTCAATCTATTCAAAACACTTTAGTTATAACATAAAGAGACATGTGCTTGCACTGTATGCACCACTAGGGCTGCCATGTGGGTGGCACTGTGGTCTAAACAACTAAGCCTTTTGGGCTTGCCGATTGGAAGGTTGGCGGTTCGAATCTGTGCAAAGGGGTGAGTTCCCATTGCTCTGTCCCAGCAGTTTGAATGCATAACAGTGCAAGTAGATAAATAGGTACCGCTGTGGCGGGAGGGTAAACAGCATTTACATGCGCTCTGGCTCTCATCATGGTGTTCCGTGCACCAGAAGCAGTTTAGTTATGCTGACCACATGACCCAGAAAGCTGCAGACAAACGCTTACTCCCTCGGCCTGAAAGCAAGATGAGCGCTGCATCCCATAGTTGCCTTTGACTGGACTCAACTGTCCAGGGGTCCTGTACCTTTCTACCTTTTTTTTTTTTTTTTACAAAAAGCCGAAAGTTGCTGAGCTTTTTTTAGACAAACCCAAAAGTGCCACCTTTCGGAAATTCCGCCTTTGAAATCCCAGTAATGTCTGGAAAACTCCAGACATATGGCAGCCTTATACACCACCATTAACCTTTGGTGGTCTTTCTTAAAAGGCAGGACAGGCAACCTTTCTCAGGCTACACATTCAAAAGTATCACACTTGCACACAGCTGGATTCAGCATAGATCTGTTAATGTGCACAGGACATGGCACTGAGTGGGTGACATGTCCTATAAAGGCAAAGGAATCAATATGGATTACTGAGAGTATTACCATTATCATCATCAGTGCTTTTTCTAAGATGCTGGTACTTACCTTGAAGTTGTTACAGTAAGTGCCACACTTTTAACATTTTGGAGCCGGGGGGAGGGGGAGTGCTGGTACTATGTACCTCTGAGTGCCTCCAGAAAACACTGGTTGTTGTTGTTGTTGTTTCTATACCACTCTTCATCCAAGGACCACAGGGCTGTTTACAATATAAAAACATGAAAATACATACCATTCTAACAAACAAAATCAGTACCCCACCCCCCAGTTTAAAAGGCCATAGATTGTTTCATTAACCAAGGGCCTGAGAGAACAGCAATGTTTTTGTCTGGTGCCTAAAGCTATGTAATGAGGGGACCAGGTGAACCTCCCTAGGGAGAGCTTTCCACAAGTGGAGAACCACTGCAGAAAAGGCCCGTTCTCATGTTGCTACCCTCCAGAGCTATCTTGGAGGGGGCACACAAAGAAGAGCCTCAGATAATGGTTGCAGCCACTTATGCATGTATGCCTTGGGGCACATTAAAGGTTCTGTGGGTTGTGTGTGTGTGTGTGTGTGTGTGTGTGTGTGCGCACACACACACACACACACACACACACACATTAACAAGGCACATAGTCACTACATGTGCATTCTACTTGCTGAAGCCATGTATGAACCATCCTGAGGAGCTATACTCAGGTAATATGAAGCCTAACATCTTGGAGTGGAAATGCATATAGTACAAAATTCTAGAAACAGATCTGGACACAGGAAATGACGTACATATTAATTCCACCGTTAAGATCTTTAGCTCTAATGTGTGACACTAATGACATGCCTGTCTTTTAAACACAACGTGTGAGAGGATCCTCAAATTCTACATCATTGAACAAACACATATGTTCATGAGGCCTGTGAACCTCAAAGACACTGCAAGAAGGGAACTGGGCAGTGCTTTGTTAGCTGATTAATTCAGTTCCAGTGCTATGCTCCTTCCCAGGATAGCTTGTCCAACCGCATCCTAGTTATAACCTCTCTGTCAACTGGCTTTGTCCACAAACACTGCATGCCTAACATTCTCCCAGCAAGGTTTGCAAGATCTAATTTATTGTGCTTTGAGATCCTTGATGAAAGGCGTGACAGGACTGCAAAGTGTTCCGTCATGTCAAAAAGCCTGGGTTATAAAGCCCCCAGTGGCCTCTGGCAGGCGTTTCATGTGACGGGCTCAGAGACTTGCTTTCCTGCTCTCTGAAGAAAGAAAAACCCACCTCTTGCATAGTGTCCCATGACAATCGCCTTAATTAAAACACTGTAGGATGTCGGTGAGCATGATGTTGCCGAGTGAGAAGAATTCCGACGCTGAGATTCAGCAGCCGTCGGGGTGACAACTTCAGAGAGAAGGGAGGGTGATTTGAATCATGGAGCTGCTCTTCTTTCTGCTTTCAGAATAATTTCCGAGAATGGGGGCTGCAGATTTTTTGTAAGGCTCACTCTGTGTTCCACAAACAGTCCTCTTGTGTGTCCAGTTTCTGTTTTCTTTGCAGCCTGTCTGCTCATTTTCAGAGATGATGTTTGCAAAAACAGGTGTCCAATCCGAGTGTTCTTGCTGAGGAGGCACAGGGAGGGAGGCAGATTCCAGATTGGAGATGGGATTAAGTTCTTTATTTCTGGTTGTTTTTCATTCCTTTGGAAACCTCAGAGAACTTAATCCCACCTCTTTCACCACCCCACCTGATTTCGTAAGTCCTTGTGCCAATGCAACATTCCTTTCAAGCATGACAATCAAATTTCCCAAAGAAAAGGAGCTGGGAAGAGAGAAATTCTAAGAAATTGTAAAGTAGGTAATAAACACATTCAGGAGTGGAAATGAAGCACACCACATAGAACAGCATAGTTTAAATGGGATTGGAAATGTACACAAACATGTGTGTGTGTGTGTGTGTGTGTGTGTGTGTGTGCGCGCGCAAAATGTGCAAGTTAATAATGATAGCAGTCACATCAGTTTTTGGTGTGTGTACCTGGTTAGAAGGGCTGTCCATTGCATGAATACAAATGTTATCTGAACACACCATTTGAGAGTGGGACCTTTTACTACCTGTAAGAAAGACTTCACTGCAGGTTCACAAATAATTTTCCAAGAGTCCAGCTTCTGTAGTGATTCATTGCCTGAATTGTATTTAATGTGTGGGTTTAGATGGAAACCCACTGGTACCCTGAATTCTTTAGCTCTGCAAAATCAGTGGTTTCATTCAGTTCTTCCAATAAATTATAACAGAGCAGTGCATTTTAAAACTGACACAGAGGCAGAAACTAGTGCAATGGGTCGTAGCTGAGTATGTCATAGAGGGGATCCATGGAAATAAATGGTATTTAGTTAATTATGACTATCTTCACTGGTTTTAATGGATGTACTCCAAGCATGATGTAGCTGCGATTCTAACTCTACTTACCTGGGTGTAAGCCTCATTGGAATTCAATGGGGCTTACATCTGGGTAGACATGGTTAGGATTGCTGCTTTAGTTGGATACTATCCAATGTCTTAGAAAAAAATAAGAAGCATACAAGCTCAGCCACTTAAACATTCAAATATCAGTTTAGATATTTGATATCTGGGAAAAGACTGCAAGCGTTTGGTGCAGCCCTATAACAAGAGTGGGGAAAATGGGAGCACAGTAAAAAATCAATTCATAGGTAGCACTTGTCATTCGAGCACCTCAGAAGATTCCAATCATACGAAGACATAAAATTCAAAATAAAAGTAATTATATGGGGAAACTAAGGTAGAAGATCCTACAAAGTGGGTCACTCCAACAGTGATCTGTGGGCAAGTCTGGCAAAAAAAGATAAGAATATATATGGGCTTGAGATAAGAGCAAAGCTATTCTAAAAGAAACCGTTCTGTTGCCTACTGTACAAGAAATCACCAGTCAGTTAGCAGAACTATTTATAGTCTTTGATGCCAGTAGTGGATATTGGCAAATTCAGCTGGATGACACAAAAGTTCCAGACTATACATTCAATTTATTTTTGGGCAGTTACAGGTTTTTTGGAGGGGGGATGGGGCAGGGTTGTACTTCTGTGAATCTTTGAGTTACACACACACACACACACACACACACACACACACACACACACACTGTTTCCCTTTCCTCTTGTATGTGGGTGATGGTATTTTTAGTGCCATGTGGGAATTTGCCCTCCAATTTCTAGAAAGTTTTATTCCCCTGTGAAAGAGGCATGCATTTTTTATGCTTCATTCTCAAGGCACTTTGCAATTTCTTTAGGATTTCTGCAATTGTGTGGTTTTAAGCCTACCTTAATATTGCAAATATTGCAAAGGACAGTGTGTGTGTTTTATTCCAGTAAATGTTTTTACTCTGCAACCTCTCCAGCAACCCACACTTCCTTATGTGGGAAGAGCTACTCAATTATGTCTGCCTCTGAGCATTAACAGAAACATAGGCACTGGGGAAGGCTGCAGAGTATAGACCAGGGGTCAGCAACCTTTTCCAGCCATGGGTCGGTCCACCGTCCCTCAGACCATGTGGTGGGCCAGACTATATTTTTGGGGGGGAAATGAACGAATTCCTATGCCCCACAAATAACCCAGAGATGCATTTTAAATAAAAGGATACATTCTACTCATGTAAAAACATGTTGATTCTCAGACCATCTGTGGGCTAGATTTAGAAGGCGATTGGGTCGCATCCGACCCCTGGGCCTCATGTTGCCTATCCCTGGTACAGACTATTGACAAGATGTTTTGTTGAATGAAGGGACACTCATAAACATGCATCCATCACCTCATAATTAAGGTAAGCACTACAGAAACCCTGTGTCCCACTCATGAGAATTTCACCAAATTCGATATTTTTTTAATGTGATTTCTGTTCTTACCGAGAAATTTTCAGCACAGGGCCGGCTGTTTCTGCTACATAAGGATTGACACACAGATAATGAGTTTGCTATTAGTAGCTGATGGTGCTATTTTTAGAGATTGGGTATGGTAGCCATCTCATGTAATACTGTATCTGCTTTGTAAAAAGATGCCACAGGAGACTGAGGTGTGAAACAAATAAACTCTACTTAACACTTCTGCATTTCTTATGTAAGAAAAGCTCTGCTGGATCAACTCAAAGGCCCGTCTAGGCCAACATTCTGTTTTCAGAAGATACCCTTGCTTGTTGAAATTTATTTTGAGTAATTGTATACATGATGGAATCACTTTTTTAGAATAAGAGAATGGCCTCAAGACTTAATATAATGAATACTGAATATCATACATGACAACCATCTGCAAACTGGGGTACATAAAAGAAGGACACAAGTAGCTGTTGATTAGCCAGGCAAGGGGCTCTCATATAGGAGAACTGGAACAGACAGGTATCAGATGTCAAACCTGCAAGAAAAACCAGAAACTACTTTGCTTCATGAAATTCCAAAAGGACCCAGTTACCATCTGTCAGAATGGTGTGTAGAAACCTGCAAAAGTGACTGAGCAACATATGACCCCAAGATAATATTTGGTTCAGACTGATGGTTCAGCTGTCTACAAGAGCAACAGAAGAGATCTGCAGAGCATTACAAGTCTTGAGCCGGTGATGGATGAAACAACTGAGAATGCAGGCATACCTATATCAAATATAGACAAGCGAGAGTCTCAAGACAGAACAAATGGAATTCTTGTAACTGAAAAGTGCCAGAGAGACTTCAGAGAAACTTTTTGACAGTGAGATGCCTGTGAGTACACAAAGTGGCAGAAATATAAGAAAAAACTACAGATCATAACTACTTCATTTAAAAAGAGGAGAGGAGTTACTGTGTTACTCTATGTTACTCTATATAGTAATTTATGCTGTTTCAAACTCATGTCTTACTTCATATAAACTGTGGTTTCTTTTTTACCTTTAAAAAAATTGTTCCCCACCCCACCACCCTCAATATTACATATGTGTGTGCTTGTTGCTGAGAAAGAGTCATTTATAACAGCCCTGCAATATAGTCCAGTTAATAATACAGATTAGAAGTGGGTTGAGGTGGTGTGGATTTTCAGCGAAAAATCTCCTATATAGAACATTGCTCAAATTGCTGCAGAGGTAAAACTAGCTCAGTTGCCCACCTCCAAGCTCTTCCTACCGTAATCCTCCACTCAGTTGCATGCAGACATCTTATTTACTTGCATGCTGATGTGCTGCATGTTTAGATACTTAAAACAAAGACAAATAATTACATTTTCATTAAAATTAAGTGTAAAGCTTACAGAATTAGTAAATTACTTTCACAATATGCAGATTAGGCTTTCCAAATATGGAGAACTTTAATGCGGCAATCCTACCATGGTAAACTTCTTTTCCTTGCCTCCTGCAAGATACTGCCTACGTTTTAGTCACTACTCAGCTCTACCTACTTTATCAGTGCATATATTTTTGCCCCACTGCCAAATATCGAACAAGAGCATTGTTTCACCTAGCAAGTGACTTAATGTCACCTTTCATTTAACTTGAGAATAGGGTCAGACTATGGAATAAGATCCAAGAATCTTATGATAGCTACACCTGCTTGCTTGTTCCAGGGGGACTTGAGCTGCATCTGACTTCATACCCTTTTCGTTTTACTCACTTACACACATCCATTTTTTTCCTCTGGAGAAATCTGTTAAGTAGGGCCCAGGAAACAAGAAAAATAGGGGCCTTATTGATTTCAAATGTAGAGAGGAACTGAGTTCCCACTGTATCAACAGTATTTGGCGTGAAAGTGGCCTTTGTTCCAAGGCACACTGATTCCTTTCAGCTTCTGACTCTCCAGCTGCTGGGAGCTGGGCAGTGTTTTGACGAACGGAGCAAATGCAACGCAGACAGTTGTTTTAATTCTTAGCCAGTTGCCGACATCACTCACAAGGGCCAGAAAAATTAAGAGGGGGAAAAGAGTCTGGATTCTTTCCTTTAGTTAACTCGGCACAAGAACTATATTTGGATAGCAAGGCAGAATGAGAGCCCATTGGTGAGTGTAACAGATACAGCAGGCTTTGCTTATGCATGGAAGAGGAGAACTGGAGCAGGAATTAAAAAAAAAAAATCTCCTCAAACATACTGGAGCACAAAGCTTTTTGAGAGTGGGAGGGGCATAAAAGTTTAATTTTCTCTTCACTTCCAATCGAAACCCCAGAAGCTCATTTTCTTTTACATTCTTCCTAGCTCCTTGCCTGTTTCTTTCTCTTTATTATTAGCATTGTGTATATGGTGCCAGAAATACACAAAAAGTACCTGTAACTTACTCATCTTCCTTTGCAGAACATCATTTTCCCTATATCAAGTTCAAGTAGTTCAACAAACATACCATTCAAGGAGAAACATGTCTTCCACATATATACATAATATTTGAGCCCTCAATCGAATTAACTAGCCTATGAACTGCAAATCAGTTGATAGATGAACAGAAAAAGATCCGGTTAAGTCAGGACATGAAGGAAAAAGGCATTTTGATCTTTGGTTAAAGGGTGGTATATAAATTCAAATCATCATCATCTTCTATGTGCTTCCCCAGTAATAAGTCCAGAAGCATGTTGCTGGATGTAGGATATATGTATGATGACTAGTAGCCATTGATAACCTATCTTCCATGAGTTTGTTCATGTTTTAAAACCATCCAGGTTGGCAGCCATTGCCATATATTGGGCAAGCAAATTCTATAGTTTTAACTATGTGAAGAGGTATCTACTTCTGTCTGTCTTGACTCTTCCACCATTCAGCATCATTGGATGGCCAGGGTTCCAGTATTATGAGAGAGGAAGAGAACGTTTAAAGATCCCTTTCTTCACACCTTGTAATATTTTACAAACTTCTATCATGCCATCCTCCCCCCCCCCCCAATTCACCTACAGACATTGCAATCTTCCCTTGTAAAGGAGTTGCTGAATCCCTTGAACCTCTAATCCTCCTCTTCCGGCATCTTTCCCAACACTACATTATCAATGAGTGCATGGCTCTTTTAATCCACATCTTGCTATGACCCTTCCCTGGAGGAGGACTTGCCTGAAAACAAGGCAACGCAGAGTGCATTTTCTCAGAACCATGTGGAATACACAGCCATCTCCTGGTCACACCCACGTCTGCTGTAATTCATGTGGTTCGACATTTGTGGGAACAGCTTTTTGATCCGGAGCTGTGCCAGGAGAAGTGTTGCTTGAGGCATTAGCAGACAGGTTTCCCTTGCTCAAGCCAGGAATCGATCCTTGATGTGTTCAGCTTGGACTGCTGGGCCATCTGTCAGCACAGGCTGTACCCTGCTCTCTGGCCCTGCTAGGCTTCTCCGCAGTTACACAAAGTACCAGCAGGCAGCGAGGAGGTTGTTGGTTGATGTACAGCTATCCATGTGCCGATGCAGTTGAAAGGAGAAATCATGATGATTGTTATTTTGTTCAGAGAAATGTTTACAGGCCCCATAAAGACACAAATGCAGCAGCCCTCATCTATAAAATGGGTATTTGATTTATTCCAGCTTGTGGCACTGACTGGCCAGACTTGGTTGCCAGCTTTCCATCCTGTCCTGCCACCTCTTCCTTTGAATTTACCCTTCTATCATAATTACATTTTCAAACACAAAAGCTGTAGCAGTTCTTGCTGCATGGGCTATCCTATTGCTAGGCTTCATAGAGTGATATGCATGGCTCTTCTGGTGCTTCATGTGCTGCCTGAAATGTCAGTGGAAATCTCTGGAATATGCTCCAATGCAGCATTCTACCTCCAACATTCTCCCAGTTTGAACCCAGCTGAGAATCCCTTCACCTCTACAGATTTGTGATCAAGGACGCTGCTTGTAAACATATAAAGTAACACAGATCTCTGTGTGGTCCCTTTGTCATCTGAATAGACATCTGTGCCACTCTACAGAACTATACTGCTGCCTAATGTGCCCTCCCCACCAATGAATTATTTCCCCTGGCTTTTGATTCTTCTTCAGTTAGGAAGATGAAAATTCAGCACCACTCAACACCTTGTTACACTTCTTCCATGGGAATGGCTGTATAGAAACAGAGACAGATTTAAGGGAGTGCAATGAGTTTGGTTGCACTGGGCACAGAGCCTCAGGGGTGCTGCAGGGAACACCACAACTATTATTCGGAATTGAGCTTGAGAGGTGGAGGGGCACCAAATTTTGGTGTCACACAGGGCGCCACTGAAATTTGAGACCCCACAGTATGCCACGGATATGAATGTCTAGGAGTTAATGAGATCCTTTGAGGGGGAAATCTGATGTGGGCTAAGGAAACCAGGAATTCTCTTTAGACACGAATTCGTTACTTGGTCTTTGGCAAATCACTTTCTGTCAGCCTGTCTGTACATTGTACATGGAAAAGATATTGAATAAATTGATACACTATTAATAATCAATATTTTGAATCCTATTGCTTTCCTCTGCTTGTCAAGATTGAGTGTTTCCATTTTATTCTTTTGACTTTTCCCTGCCTTGCTTCAGTCAAATGAATTGTTCAGATAGAAAGCTCTGCTTAAGGACTCTGAGGAAACTCTAAGCCCCTATTGAATGATATCAGTGGGTAAAATAAGCTTGGAAATGGTGAAACAGAGGTGGCCTTGCCATTTGGCAGACTGAAGGGGCTGCCTCAAGCAACTGATTTTGGGTGTCATGAAAGGGTAGCAAATTGTTAGTTATTTAACTTATTATTGTTGTATTTTTACTATCTCCTGTGAAAAAAAATAATTTGGCCAGTCTTGGATACTATGCACTTTGACTTGTAAGGGATGGCATTTACTGTTCCATCTCACACAGAAAAATGTTGTGAGCCAGCTCTGAAGTGTCTATTCTAAACTGTTGCAATCTGCAATATTTTGAGAAGAAATCAAAATCAGTTGACTAGTGGTGCTCTGAGGACTTCATTCAGCCAGGGGCTGTGTATCAGTTCAGAAGTCCTTTGCTATCAGTAGGCATATTGGCCCAAGGATACTAGTATCTTAAACAGAGGTGTAGCTAAGGGTCCCTTGCACCCTTGGCTCAGGGTGCCACTCCCCCCCTTTTTTCCCCAGGAGCAGACACACTTGCTTTCTTAAGGGCTGCAGCTAATCATCACCCACAGAGATGCATCCATCACATATTGGGCCCACATTAGAATGAAAGCAGTGGTGGGAAGCGGCAGTCTATTTACTTACATTTGTAAGAACGTTACGTGTTTTAATTTTAAAATTTATGTGCTCACTCACTGCAGAAAGTTCAGCAGTGCATAGCTTGTTTTCTTGATTTATTGTGCAAACAAGACGAGTGAATGTTTGCTTTATTCCCTTTCTTTCTAGGTGTCTCAGGTTCCCGTTGAATCATGTGAACAGTACACAACCTGTGGAGAATGTCTGAGTTCAGGAGACCCTCACTGTGGTTGGTGTGCTCTGCACCATACGTAAGTTCAGCATTAACTGGTGATTATTATCTTAAGATCAACTCAAATACCTCTTAATTCCTTCCATATGTGATGCCATTATTACTTAATTAATGCAGTTCTAAAAGCCACCAGTCACTATACCAGTTAGGGGTTGTTGTTTTCTTTCTTTCTTAATTCATATGATAAAAATCTTTCAGCTTTTAGAGAATACTGCATTTTGTAAGAGAGAAATTAATGCAAAAGAGTAAGGCAACATGGAATGTTCCTTCAGGACACTAAATCTTGTATACACACATATTTTAGGCATCTGAGTGATCCCTAAATCTTGCACTGTTTTCAGAAACACTATGAGCAGAATCATTTGCATTTTCACAGGCAGTCACATCAGCACAATAATCCCATTATAATTTACATCGGTATTGTGATGTGGCTGTAAAATCTGGCCAAATAAATGAGATAGAAAATAAATGATATGAAACTTATGATGCTTTCAAATAATAATAGTAATCATTTTCGGCTTCCAAGTTACATAGACATGTGTTTTGTACCATTAATGTGATGCATTCATTAGACATATTCTTATATCAAACTCCAGAAACAGCCACAATCTCCTCTAAAACCTGCTTATTTTAGCCCAAGATTGTCAGTTCAATCTTATTGCAATGTCTCTCCTGTACTTTGTTTTCTCCTTGCTTTTATTTCTTTTCTACAAAACAAGCTACCGCACACCTGCCAACAGCCTTTCCTGGCATCAATCACTTCCCTTACATTGTAACCTAACAGAATCACTGTTTAAATACCACTTAGAAATTTCAGAAAGGCTGTACACTTCAGTCTCTGGCTTAAACCCTGCAAAGTAATGAAATTGTCCAGGCTTCCTAGCCTAGCTATTCTCCACTGAGCTTGTCGGTGTCTGCTGGGACAAAGGATAAAGGTTTTCTAGGCAACATCCTGGGGAAAGCTTAGGAAGCTGTGCCTCTGAATTATTGAGGTGTTTGGCATCTTTCTCTCTCCCACAATGGCAATGCTGCCTCAAGCGGAAGGGGTGCCCAAAGTCTGAAGGAGGGAGAGGCCTGGAGTTCACTTACAGAAAGGAGTCCAAAAAACCCCTTGGGCCTGTTGCCAGCACTCCCATTAAATGTTTAGCAGTTGGGGTGGAGGCAAAGGGTACCCACACAATAGCAGCTGGCAAAATGCCCATGCAGCAGGTGTTGAGAGAGTGACAGGGAGAGAGCAGAGGAAGGCTCTGATGAAATATCCTGATTGGATCAGAGACCTGCATATAGCAGGCTAATTTCTATGCCACTTTGTCAGAAGGCATTTAACTTCCAAGGCTCGTTGCAACATTAAAAAACGACAACAAACAGTTTTGTCTTTAACCTGCTCCTCATGCCATCTTGAAGTCAATGTAAAGCAAATGCAGATGGGTTTTCCATAAAGTGCCGGTTCTGTTTGGGCATAAAAATAAGCACTGGGTTTTCCAAAATACTAAGCATCCAGTTTCATGCAGCCTCTCAACAAAAGCTTTCTACATCACAGTTCTACCGGAACTGGGGAAGCTGTGGACAGAAAGGGTGGTTCTCCCTCCCTCTCTCCCTCCCTCTCTACAACTTTTAAAGGTGTAAAAGTTGATTAAGAGCCTAGATTTGGGAAGTGAAAGCACTATATATAAGTACATAGGTGCTCAGAAGGCTTTCTGAAGGAAGAAACCTACATTGTTTTAAACTGAAGCATCTTGGGATCACATTCTGCAACATTCCTTTCCCCCTCCCATTAATATTTTTTTAATTATTTTCAATTAATTCACATTACATGTTAATTGCCATACACCTTCAACGTTGTACATAACATGAATATATTATTTCTGCAAATTCCCTACATCTAACCCTGCAACATTCCTATTGGCCTGATTCTCAAGTTTGAGGCTAAACTCACTAGAGTTGTTGTTAGGGCAGTGGCAGGGGCTGCTGTTAGGGCTTAAACCATTTTAGAGCAATGTTTTGTGCATTCTGATCAGCTCTGGGTGCATATTGATTGAGAGCCAGTGTGGTGTAGTGGTTAAGAGCGGTAGTCTCGTAATCTGGGGAACCGGGTTCGCATCTCCTCTCCTCCACATGCAGCTGCTGGGTGACCTTGGGCTAGTCACACTTCTCTGAAGTCTCTCAGCCCCACTCACCTCACAGAGTGTTTGTTGTGGGGGAGGAAGGGAAAGGAGAATGTTAGCCGCTTTGAGACTCCTTCGGGTAGTGATAAAGCGGGATATCAAATCCAAACTCTCTTATTTTCTGTCCTCCCTCCTTTCTTCTCTACTGGTGCAATCTACTGGGAACTACCTCTTTGTGTAAGCCCTTTCTTCTCCAGAGTTTTGTGTAGTGGGTGGGTACCTTAAAACAATGTTAGCCATAATGGTGACTTCCATATGTTGTTGGACTGCAATTCCCATTATCCCTTACCATTGACCATTCTGGCTTGGGCTGATGAGAAGCTGAAGTCCAACAGTATCTGAAAGGCACCATGTTGGCTACCTCTCTTAAAACATGTCATAGGTCCATCCTACCACTACATAGGCCAGGGTAAGCTTAGTGACTAGCTTTGCTACATTTGCAGAGGTTCAGCCTATAATCCTAAACACATTTGCCAGGAAGTAAATTTTATGAAGGCAGCGAGACTTACTTCTGAGTAGGCATGCATAGGATTGTGCTGCCAGCTGTTCTTTTTTTCTTGACCTGCAGAGGCTCAGTATGAAAAGGTTTGAGACTGTGTGGTTCAGACTCTTACGTTCCAAGACCAGGACGAAAGATTAATAGATTAGTTAGCCTGACCTCCTGCATTATACCTTGCACAGACCACAGATGTTGAACCAGTAACTCCTGCAAAATCCTTCTAATCACTGCAAAACATGTTTTGCTGGGAGTTGAACCTTAGACCCTTTGCTCTTCCAGATGGATTCTTGGATTCTTGACCAGAAAGTGTGGCAGGTTCACTGCTTTGTGTTGTTCAGACAAACAGGGAATACCTAGCTAATTGCAGTCTCTTTTGATTAAGCTGTTCAAGCCATGGCATAAGGTCTTTTCTAGCATAATATTGCCTATATTTCTTTCCCCACCCCCCAATGTGTCCACAATAGAGAGGTCAGGAGTCATTTGGGAGATGAGGGAGGCCAGCAATGGAAAATAGACCAGTGCCTGTTCTGAAAGAGATCTCAGAGAGCTGTCTGACAGTGCCTTCTTGAGGATTAATGGGCAGACAGTCAGCAATGTATGGAAAGTAGGTTCCAACATTTGGCCAAAGAAGAGAAGGGGATATGCAAGACTGATTCATACATCTATTTTTCATGCATCTGGTGTAACATTCAAAGGGAAACGAGCACACCTTCACTGCAATGCCCCTATATCTGGAACCTGCACATTTGCCACAAGGAAATGTCCCCTGCCCCTCACTTGAAGCATGAAAAGCAAGTGTGAGAGTCAGTGGCATATCTGCTTTTCCCACTAACATCTGCAGCTGCTGTCAAGTTCACACCTACACAGATACATAACCACTTGTGATTCATGAAGACAGAACAGAAACTGCAAGCAAGAATACTCATCTCCAGAGAAAGTACAGTATGGTGGTACCTCGAGTTACAAACTTAATTCATTCCAGAGGTCCATTCTTAACCCGAAACCGTTCTTAACCTGAGGCACACTTTTGTTAATGGGGCCTCCCACTGCTGCCACGCCACTGGTGTGTGATTTCCGTTCCCATCCTGGGGCAAAGTTCTTAACCTGAGGTACTACTTCTGGGTTAGCGGAGTTTGTAACCCGAAGTGTTTGTAACCTGAAGCGTTTGTAACCCGAGGTACCACTGTACTTAATTTGAGTCAGGCAGAGCCCCACTACTGAGCAAGAAAACCTGTTTTTAAAGCTAGCATTCATCCCTAAGTTGTGTGAAGTAATCTTCTGAAAGAATCTCCCTCTGAGTAAACGCAGAGTGGCCACAGCTTCTCCCATTAAAGGGCAGAGTTTTTAGACAGACTCAGGTCTTACTTGTTTTGAAAGCAACCACTGGATAACATCCCGCTTGCTCCTACTTTCTCAGTAGACTTTACATCAATCAGCTTTGTCAGAGGTGATCCTTAGTTGTCACCATTGGAACAGTGTTTCTCAGCCAGCTGTGTTGTACTTGAAGCAAACAGGAGTCTCAAGGAAGGATCAGGATCCTTTAGTCACTGATACTTCTAAGGTTGCTTCCAAATGACCTGTTTATTGAGCATTCATCCAGATTTATTTGCACAAAGTTAGTCTGGAGGTTATAGAATGTTAGTTGTTTCCTGGGCATTCATTTTGATTTGGTTGCAATAGGTTTTTATGATGCAATAAGTTTTTGCAGGCATCTATCACCAGAAACAGAACACAGCTGGGACAAGAATTGATGAAGCACCATTGCAATAATTGTGATGACTTACTAACACCACAGAGCCAGTCAGCAGCAAAGGAACATTTCAGCCTCTGGGACCCTTATTCCCAGTTCTGACATGCAGCTATTCTTAATATAACCCCAAAATCCCTTCTTAGGTAACAATTGAAATGCAAGGCAAGATGTGACACTTTGTAGGTTTACAGATCAGAATAAAAATCTACTGGTCCCAAGGCAGCCAAATGCAGCATGGAGTTGCAAGTTTATACAGAACATGCTACAGTGGCTCTGTTCAGTCTAATCATATTTTATCAGCCTCTCCTTAGAATTTTCCTGCCTCAAAAATGTCTTCTTTGAGCACTGATTATTTTTTAAGCCCTAGTCTGAACCTTATGAATAACTGTGTTAATCTTACTGTTCCCAGAGCTGCTCTCCTATTTGCTTTGAGGCTTTTAGCACATGAGTGTTTGTATTTTAGTTGTCAGCTCTTGCTTCTAATTGTTATGTTCCCTCTGTCAGATGGGTCAGTTGCCTCAATGATCTGCACAGAAGAGGTTGGAGGTCAAGGCAGTGTTGTTCACATTGCATTTTTTAGGCGGCTAATAAAGGCAGATAAGAATATGGACATTTGGGATGGTGATATCACTTTATGGCCAACTTTTAAATGCTTGAAGCTCCTTGCCATGATCCCTTGGATGACGAAGTCAGGCAGATTTATAGGTCACTCAGTATTCCCAATCTGTGAATTACGGGCCACCTCCTCTTCAGCTGGGGCTCTCAAAGTTCACATCGGATTCAGCAGTGCATACATGAGTGCACTTTGCTTCTTCCAAGCTTTGGACACATGCACAGTGTTCATTTCCATTTTTGTACAAATGCAAAATAGCTCATTTTTAGGATTTGGAGAAAAACTTGTTATTCCACACACTTATAGACAAGTTGGTGGTGGGTGATGATAGTAGGAAGCTGGTGAAAAGAGAGCATGTTGGAATATGGAACAACCTTCACACTGTCCCCAGGGGCCTGCTTGCTGCTGTTAGAAACGAGGGGTGCTAAAGCCAGGAAGTTGAGTGAGGAAAGGGGCCTAAAAACAGCTTAACTAAAATAAGAGGGCAGAGTATGGAGTAGGTTCTGAAGCAGGAACCAGAAGATAGTGTGGCACAGGAGTTCTGCTACAAAGAAGATGGTTCATAGAATCATAGAATTGGAAGGTCCCTTGAAGATAATCTAATGCACAGCTACTCCTACAGCATCTCTGATAAGTGACAATTCAGCTGACGAATGAGAGTCCACCTTAAAGAAGATCGGTTCCCAAATATTTAATGTAACCTGTGTGCAAATCCTATTCAAGATTGCTACTTTTCTTCCTTTTATGGACATTGCAGTGATGCTGAAAACTGCTTTGTTGAGTCCCCACCTGTTGCACAGCTTTTTAATGCACAGAACCTCTGTCAGGAAAACTACTTTGGGTGCTTTCAGTTAGAGATGAATGATGATCTTGATTTTATCTTCCCCTAACATTTCACCATGGCAAGATCCACCAGCATCAAATCAAGGGTGAAAGCTGGTGGCAACAAAGATGTTCCGAGCCCTGTGAGAAACACTGCTTACCTCATCTCAACCTTTCTGCCTTGGATTTTGCTTTGAGCAGTATTCAGCAGCGTCTCTTCGTGCCATACTTCAGAAAGCCTTGGCTTCTCCATAAAATCTCATTTTTTTAAAAAAAAAATCGATGTTAAAATGGAAGGAAAGACTGTTGTCTTGTGTGCAAAGTATCCAGCAGCTGGTGTGCCTACTAAATGACAGTGTCTCCGTGTTAAACTGAAAAGAACGGAAGATCTTATTCCTCCTCTTCCTCCTTCTTCATTAGCCACCCTGTTGTTCTGGTGGCAGGTAGAGCCCACAAGGAGACTGCTAAAGAGTCTCCTTGGTCCAGTAGGATCTATAACCTGCAGGGCTCCTCCATATGCTGCTGTTTGCTACTATGTTATTGTCTCCAGACCTATTTATCTCTGTTAGGTCTGTTGCCATAAATAGTATGATAAAAAAGAGCCATTCCAGCAAGTCAATGAGATAAAGGCTCCAGTCAAGAGCTCACTTTAGAGCAATCTTGCCGATTCACTTAAAACACAATAATTCTTTTCTTTGGCAGCATTCATATTTTGGTCCATTATATTCAAGTAAAGGAGAAGGGTGCAGGGAGAAAATAGCGGTATCAATTGCCAGGTATCACTGTGGCTGTTTGCAAAGGGGAAATGGTTAGCACTCCCCCACCCCACTGCAGCGGGGAGGGCTATTGAGAAGTAAATGGTTTTTCAGTGAAGATTCCTGGTTTTGTGAGCTGTTCTCGTCACCTCATCTGGAGGAAGTTTGTCACAGAAAGCTTAAGACTCTTTGTGAAGCAGTCAGCATGTCTGCTTATGTAGACATTTTACGCTAGCTTGAATCCAGCCATCACAAAAGGAAAACATTGAAACTGGTTCTTTTGCAATGTGCGTTGAAACTGGGTTTTTTGCTATGTGCTTGCTTTTCATTACATCTGGTCTCAATAGAAAGAGAAAAACTAAATCCTCTTGCTCTGCTTACAACGATAGCCAACATGGAGGCCTCCAGGGGTTGGACTACAACTTCCATCATCCCCAGCCAGCATGACCAATAGTTATGAATGATGTGAGTGTAAGTTCAGTAACATATGGAGGGCACCACATTGGCTACTCCTGGGTTACAGTAGCAAAATGCTTCTAACAGTAGTTTGAAGAAGGAGTCTATAGAAGGGCATAAAGTTCTGGTGTGGAGTTCCAGAGTCTTTCAGCATTTATTCATAATTATGCCATATGTCCAGAGTGGCTAATGTGGTGCTTTCCAGATGTTTGGGACTATAGTTGCCATTGGTCACATCTGGATGGCACTATACTGGCTACCCCTGCCATACTGATTTTATACTAAAACATTGTACCTGGGAAATTCATATGTATTACTAGTTCCCATGTGTTTGTCTAACACACAATGCAAAATATTTAATCAAAATGGCTAGAAGATAGACACACATCTACCTTCTTAAAGAACTGTTGTATGAAAACTGTCTCCCTAGCAGAAGGGGCAAACTGGCAACTCTCAGGCAGAATGTGTGTGTATGTGTGTGTTTAAAAAAAATAAAAATCATATTGTTTCAAGGGGTGTGTGTCTGAAGATCATCTTATTCGTCTTCCTTGAAAACTAGTAGCAGAGCAGTCTGTAGCTCTGAAAATGTAGAAGTGTCTTGCAACAGCTGAGAACAGGCACCATCAAGGTTCACTGTGCCACATTCACTTGTGGGGATTGAAACGTACCAGATAATTCAAATAAGACAAACAAAAGAAAAGAAAAGAAAAGTGCATGGCTACCTTACACCCCAATTTCCTAGAAAAATTCTTTTTTCTTCCTCTATTCCTTCAAAAGAAACTGGGCAATGAGCATGAAAACAGACCCCATTCCCGTCCAGATAAATTTGTTTTACTTTCCTCTTCCAGACAAGGCCATGAACCATGAATGCCACCTTTTGTTCTGGGCCTCCTGCCCCATCCTCATCATGTGCCTTGTTCTTTACCCTGCTGCACTGAATAGCACGGCAGGCAGAACTACAGCATCCGTGGAGCTTCTTTAGTAGCACTCCTTCTTCTTCTCACTTTCTCAAAGCTGTTTCTTAGTGTGCTCAATGACCTCTTAGCCTCTCGTGATGAAGAAAATGGAAAGATGGAGGGACGATTAGCCTTTTCTCTCCATTTTTCTTCATTTTGATAGGAGCTCAAGAGTTTCAGCCCGCTCTGGGGGCCTTCTCAGATGAAATGGCTTTGGTGATGAGCCAGGTGTCCAACACATGCCAGCTGCAGTGCTCATAACTCAGCTTGTGACACGTAATGGCTTCTGTTCAAAGAGGAGCGTTGGGGGGAGGAGAGAGCCTGGGAGACTCAGGCATGATAACAGGCCTTAACTCTAGTGTCTCCAGTGTGAGGGAGAGGAATTCAAGCTTCAAGCCCCTTCACCTCTCTGGGAAGGAGATTAATTAGCCACAGGTTTTGTTTTTAACTAAAGCATAGGTGTCACGCTGCTCTTGCCTTCCTTTGGCATTCGGTTCTTTAAGTCTGAGTGGCTGCATTTTCTAATGTTTAGAAAAAAAGAGAAAAGGGCCACAAGCAGACACAGAGTGTTGGCTATTCAGTCTCCATAACCGAGGCTCCGTTTCCAACTGCTTAGCATAGAAAATCCACATCTCCTTCAGTTTTAGACTTTAACCAAGAGAATCTTTTTGTTTGATTGGTTCTTGTTTTGTTTAAAGATTGTATCCTCAGCGGTTTCCATTGCTGGCATCCGTCTGTCTCAGGAGACAGTGGAGGAGTGCGCCTTTGGGGGTGAGGTCAAGCAGAGGACAGTTGCAGCTCTTGGTGTGGCTGTAGAAATTGATGAGAGACATGTTTTGTTGCAGCTGAGGCAGATGAAGGTGTTCAGTTGTGCTGCTGCAGATGCAACATTGTGTTTCTTCTCTGCTCCACCCAGCGGTCATTTATCCTCTGGTCACTGCTATGGATACGTGACTGGACTATCATCTGTTAACTGACTTTTTGAAGAATTTAAAAATGGGAACTTTATCTAAAAAAAAAAATCAGCTTTCAGCTGAAGGTGCTAAGGCCTATCTGGTGCTGATGGGAGTTGTAGTTCAACAACATTTGGAGGGCACAGTGTTGGCTAGTACTGCCCTTTGCTCACCATCACCTGAGCCTCTTTCAGACATTTATCATGACATTGATATTCATGGGCAAGATAGTGTTTTTTAATTGTGTATGAAAAATTAGGAAAAAATTAGCAAGTGTTCTTTAGCCCACTCTCAGCCCCAGGCAACAAAGCCCAAATAAATTAGAATGTGGGGTTTTTCTAAAACAGGGCTGGGCAGTTTCTATATTCAGGTGGCTCTTTTTTCCATGGAATGGTCCAGCGACACACACAGGCCAGTCTACTAATGATCAGACTCTATAGTAAAATCAGCACCCTGTAGCAGTAAAAAGCTTCATGATTATGAAGCACAAGCATTCAGGCATGCCTAAGACATTATATATAAAAGGCAAATGCAGCTATAACACGAACTGTTGAATATCTCTTATCTCTCATTTTGAAAACAATTTTGGTTATAAGCACAAGCTTGATTAAAATCTGTTAGGGTCAAGGGGAGCCAAATAAAATTGCTTTATTGACCAGATAGCCCACAAGCCCCTTTACTGGCCAATCCTGCTCTTTATTCAACAGATTATTCTGGTTTCAGCTGATTTTCACTCCCTGATATTCCAGACTTGGATTCCCCATAGCTGAGGCATCTGTGCCTTGACTGATAATGCCTTTTCTAGCTATTGGAAAGACGGACGCAGGATGCGACCGATGGGTTTAAATCACGAGTGAATTGGAGAAAGTGAATGTTACGTGGGCTTTCAGAACAGTGATGAAGTCCGTTAATTAATACGGAGGTGGTGCATTAAACTAAAAAACAAAAAACTATTTTCCTCCCACAGTAGAAAGGCATTTCAATAGGACTAGGCCTCCTACACACAGACATTCAAATTATGTAAATTTCTATCAGAAATGTAGGTGTATGGCCAGTGCATGCAAAATGTTTTTCAATATCTTATTGCCGTGTGGATGGGAATGGCTGGAATTGGCCAAATATAAGGCTATATGGCCAAATTTTGAGAGTCTTGCTTATCTGCTTCCCCTGTACTTTTCATATCAGGTGTTCCCGGAGGGACAAGTGTGAGAGGGCAGATGAACCATATCGATTTGCAGCCAGCATCAAGCAATGCATGAGCATCATTGTGCAACCTAGCAGCATCCCGGTTTCTGAGCACAGCCTTCCGGTAGGTAGCCATGGTGGGTGGTTGCTTGCTTGTTTAAAGAGCATTTCCTTTGTTTCTTCTCTGAAGTACTGCTAGAGTATTATTGATTAATTAACTATTAAATTTCCATACTGCTCTTCACCTGAATTTCACAGGGTGGTTTAGAATATGAAACCTCAAAAATACATACATACAACAACAACTCTCCAAATACAATATCATTATATGCAGCATGGTGTGTCATCAAAGAAAATGGCACAAGAATTATTTTGCTTAATACTTCCTACGAGAGCAGCCTTCGCCAACCTAGCCCACCCCCACAAGATGTTTTAGATTAGAACTCCCATCAACCCCCAGCCACCACACGTTGGCAAAGGCTGCATAGTAGCCAAAAAGAAGAAGTCCTTTTGCAATCCCCACCCTCAAAACAGTGGGGTGGGCACAGTGCAAAGCTCTAATATCTTTTCAACTTAGAATTGTGAGAAGATGGACGCTGTAAGGTTACTTACTCTGTATGGCAAAAAAGAAAAAGAAACCCTACATCAGCTATGACATTGATTTTAAAATCATGCTTAGTATTGCCAGTTACAGAGTTATAAAGGCTACTCCATAACCCTCTCAGAGGGTGGAAGCTGCAGTTCGAATCATTCTCTGTTCACATTCAGCTGCTGGTGCTATAGCTCTGAAGCAGCCGCATGCAACTCAGTGATAATTGTCTTTTTACAGGCCACTGTGAGTTTGGCTTCTGGAGTGTTCCCACTGGTGGATAAAGAACCAATCCTTGCTGAGTTCTGTGTGTAGCATTGGCATCTGTTCTATAACCTTGCTGTGTGTCACCAGTGGTTGGCCAACAAAAATGTGCATGTTGTACACTGGGACCTGAGTGGTTAATGGGAATAGGCCCTAAGCAGATATAATTGGCTGATCAATCACTCATTTTGAATGGCAAATATAACCTCATTATATTTTCAAATGGCAAGTGCACAAAAGTTCCCCTGGTTGAAACCTGAGGTGCTTGTGATTTCATTAAAAGATTTGAACTGTTAGGCTGTGAGAAAATCGTCAATTCCACCTCTACCTGCTGGTATTATGACTCTTCAGGTCTGTGGAGCAACTAGATGCTAACTAGTGATTTTGGAAACAGTTGAAGAGCAGCCTGCATCTTTGCTTCTCATCTCTTTGAGAAAGAAAGAGAATAAATGCCCCACTTTCCCTTTCCCTTCTCTCTTATGCAATGACAGGTGGTGATCTCTTTCCCTTTCTGCTTTTTGGTTTTGTTTTGTTTTGTTGTAGCTCAGCTTGCTGGTGAGAGACGCACCTGACCTGTCGACTGGTATCACTTGCGTATTTGGAAACCTCACTGAAGTTGAAGGCCAAGTTTTGGGCAACCAAATTGTATGCATTTCACCAGCATCAAAAGATGTTCCTGCCATACCTGTGGACCAAGGTGAGCTGGCTAATGATTTGAGGTACAATATAGGCAGGCAACCCATCGTACACACTGCAGGAATTTGTGGCACAAAAGGACAGGAGCTGGATGGCTGGCGGGCTTGACTAGATTTAGATTTAGGCCTGCACTCCTGCCTTCCCCTGCAGTGATGTGCGGATAAAGTTATTTTTCCCAAGAGCAGGCAAGAAAGGGATATCATCCACAAACCTGGCTTCCCAGTAGTGTAATTCTACCCAAATTTATGTACCACACAAATTTAAAAGTCAGTCTCCAAGCCATCTGCTTTCTGGGCTCTGCATCACTAGGGGTCTCAGTCTTTTGTAATCTGAGGCGGGCCAGAAAGGAGGTAGTGTGGGTGTTACTCACACTCTGAAGTATGACTCAGTCACCATGAGTGGGTGGAGAAGTCTTCTAATTTTTGGGCTGTTGCTTTGCTAATGCCATGGCTGTCAAACTCTCTCTGACACACACAGTTACCAAACAGCTCATTGTTTCAAACTTGTTTTCTCATTGGCTGATTTCCAAATATCCATACTTTCTTCTTATCTGTTTTATATGCAGAAAACACTTAATGAATATGCACATAAATCCAGGCAGCCCTGAAAGTTCTGAACAGGGCTCAGCACAAACTCCTGTTGCAGTTCAACTAGCATATTCATTTTTCTGATGATTTCATCTCCTCCCCCTTTAATGCTGACTTTGGAGCCATCAGAGGAATACATTTCCATAAAGTATTGGAAGCATTATGCACACCTTTGTTCATATCCTTCTACTAAGTACCTGGAACATAGGTGATATAATCAGGAAAGCATGACCTGTCAATCTTAGGCACGGTATTTGTGTTATCCCAATGTTGTGGGAGTTTCAGCATCAATGGCACTTCTTACACCATTGGGATAACATGAGAAGCCACTGGACCATGCAGCAGTGCAACCTGTCTTGTCAGCATTATCCTGGGGAAACTGAGTTATCATGGAGAAAAGGTGCAGCCTAGTATTCTTATGGCCCTCTGCTTCTCACATAGCCCTAGTGGATAGGAAGGCTGCCTTATACCAAGTCAGATCATTGGTCCATCTAGTTCAGTATTGTCCCCACTGACTATCGATGGCACTCCAGGGTTTCAGACAAAAAAAAACACACATCCCCAGTCCTTTCTGGAAATGCCAGGGGTTAAACCTAGACCCACTGCATGCAACACAAATGCTCTACCACTGAGCCACAGCCCTTTCCCATGTGAGTATCAGGCCTTGAGAGATGGTGACAGGACACAAGAGAAGAAGTGGTTTCTTAGGTATGCACAGTTCAGTCGTTTTAAGGTTTTATAGTTCAGAAGAGTGCCATTTACCAGTATCTGGAAGGCATTAGGGATCCAGTGCTAAAGCACCAGTGGGATGTGACCCAGTACCCTTTTAGAGCAGGAGGTAGGTCACTGCACACTGTCACAGCTGAAGATAAAAGCCTTCTGTTTGGCTTTGAAGCTCTGAATTATGTTTGCCACATCCAAGTTAGAAAGAAAAAGTTGCAAGGATCTCACTGGAGTTGTGGGGAAGCAAACTTGCTTGCAACTCAAGTCCAGGAAGATGGAGGAAAGATGCCCCAAAGATACTGAATGATATATGAGGAATCTGAAATATTATATCATTATGTTTCAATTATCTACTCTTTCTTTCTCCAGATTGGTTTGGGATAGAGCTGCTTCTGAAATCGAGAGAGACAGGAAAGATGTTTGTCAGCACAGAGTTCAAGTTCTACAACTGCAGTGCCCACCAGCTGTAAGACACCCTTTCTTGTTCTTCCTTGTCTATCAGAACCTGAAGGCTTTAGCAATAATTCTAGATCTGTACTATAAAGGTTTCTCAGCACAGGAAAAGTCTCTGTCTGTGGAGACCTATATCTGTATCTATTCAGAAACAAGCCCCATTGGGTTCTGTGGGGCTTACACCTAGGTAGGTGAGTATAAGATTGCAGCCTGTGTCAAACATTAGACTTGAAGAACAAGATAAGATGGATAAAGGTGCCCTGGCAACAATATCCACCACCATCTACACTAGGCAGAACAATTTTTCTCGAGTGTGTCAGGAAAACTATTTATTTATTTTTAGTTGCACCCATATATTATAAGCACAACTTGATTATCTTGTCACTAATGGAAGTATAGAAATGATTAGATACTAATGACAGGCCAATATAACATTCTCATAGCATGAAGGTGTAAATCATTATAAGTTGCCTCAAGCATTTTTGTGAGGGAGGGGGTTCTATAAACAGACAAAATAAATAAAACCAATAAATCACATTTTGTGGTATTGTGCTTGTGCAACTATTGATACGTCTCACGTTAAGCCCTTATATACTAGCTGTTGGTTTTGAAGATCCTGAACCCAAGTCTTGCTTTCCTTAATTACTGAAACCCACAAGCTTGATGTTAATCCATCTCTCCCCAAAAGAGGTGAGCGATTCATCAGAATGACTGCTCACCAGTGATATTCGAGCAAGCTAGGCTTGTCATCCTGGCGTCCAAAGTGATTCCATAAACTTAGCATAACTAAGAGTTGAGAAAGTGGTCAAGCTGGCAGGGAAGCAGGAATTCTATGAAACAATAGCTGTCCTAAACTGGGAGAGTGGTGGGAGTCATGAGGGGGGAAATCCAAACTGAAATTCCAAACTGGTCCAGCGGAAGGCAAAGAGGCCAACAACAGGTAGAGAAAGAGCCAATGGCAAGCAGAGTTTTGCCCCCATTCTCCTAGGGCATCACTGAGACTAAGGAAAAGGAAGCTGACAGCCAGTGGTTGTAAGTGAGAAGGCAGGCAAGTAAGGGATGGCTGACAACACACTGAGGTTAGTGAGGCAGAGCCCCATTTGCCCTAATGGAGCTGCTGGCACTGGAAACAGGCATGTTCATGTTTGACAATGGGAATAGCCAACCCTTCATCTTAGTACTGATATGCTAAGTGAAGAAAGCTGCATTTCGATCCTGGAAGTGGGAGCTGAAAAGCAGGCGCCACATAGATCCCTGCCAATCTGAGAAAGGGGGAGAGAAATGGGTCAAATAAATGAGTAATTAAATATGCTCATACTGCTTAATATTCCTACCCCACTCAGATTTGCATTTGTATGATTAGAATAAGCTTCCTTAGCTATTAAGGTCATTACAGAGGAATCAAAAGGCAATTACAATTGAGAATATAAGATGGAAGAAGATGGTTAATGTGTGTTTTAGCACAGTAAGGGGTGGGGTGGAGGGAGCTGCCCACACTCTCTAGTTTGGCATTGAAGTATCTTCTGTTTGTGAAGTGGTGAAATTCCTCATAACTCATATTAGCTTTTTAGATTAGATTAGTTTTCTCAGTGGTAACAGAGAGACTAATAGATCATGCTAACATTAAAAATATCTGCCTGTCCATACTGGCCTAAAAGAAACAACCTCTGATTGTCTGTTCCATTGCCATTGCTTGCTATGGGAAAACAGAAGCAAAGGATTCAGTGCCATGAAATGGGGAAATTAGCATGAGGAATTGAACTCTTACACCACACAGATGCTGTTGGCCTCTGAAAATATAAACTTCTCCCTTTTCTCCCACGTTGTTTATTATTAGCAATAGAAGAAATGGCTCTTCTGTGTGCTAGAAGCAGAAATGCTCATGATTCAAATGCTGTTTAGAAGTTTGTCCCTTTGGGAGCAGCTGCTCTCAAAATATCCCAAGGCAAAAATTGGATAAAAACACCATCTCAGTGACAGGCAAAGAAAAATTGCATACATTGCAGAGGCTAACCAAAGCCCTGGGCAGATTCTGAAGCAATCATAGCTGTCTTTGCTTGAGCTCTAGCTGACCCACTAGATGGCATTAAACTATTGCTCGTACTGTCACATACCAGTTATGGACAGAAACTTTCCAGGTAAGTGGCTTGCCAGCACAATGCCCATCTGGAGCTACATGAAACCTGTAACTCTCAAGACAGAAGGCAAATTTATACCAATCTGCCACCAGCAGAGACCTGGGACAGAAATATTTTTTTCCTCTGTGTGAATACTTAATTGTATTCCAAACCATTTGGCCACATTGTAAACTTTCAGCTCTGATACTACAACCACAGAGAAAAACCCTCAGTACACAAACAGTGAAATTGACCACTCTTAATTTTGCATTGACCAGTTGAGTTATGCAAACCTAAGCTCTTCAAAGTTAAGGGAAGGGAAGATAGTTGTCATGGGCCAAAAATAATTTGACTCAAATTATTTTGGCATGGTTTTTCTTTTTCTACATGCAACGGTAGCTATCACATGAAGGCTAGCCTTGGAATTGCAATTTACCATATAACACCAGTAGTCATGGATCAGAGGTTGAACACACTAGGATGCCTTGGGCAAGTCGCTAGTCCCTCTGACTCAGTCCTGCACTGCAGTATGGAGATAATAACACTAACCTCCCTTACTGGGTTGTTGTAATGTTTATTGAGATTATGTATGTGAAGCACTTAGAACACTTAGAAAGTGCAATATAAACGCTAAGAACAGTGGTTCCGCGCTTTACGAACTTAATCTGTTCCAGAAGTCCGTTGTTAAACTGAAACAGTTCTTAAACTGAGGGTTGCTTTCCCTAATGAGGCCTCCCACTGCCAGTGCCCTTCCACTGTTCATATTCCGTTCTTAGACCGAGGTAAAGTTCACAAGCTGGGACACTACTTCCGGTTTTACGGAGTTCGTAAACCTAATTCTTCGTAAACAGAGCTGTTTTTAAACTGAGCTACCACTGTATTACTATTGCGTCCTATCATTGGCATAGGCCTGTCAGCATAGGCCTGCAGTGCAGAAACATTAATTTTTCTTAATTCTTAAGTTTTATTTAGATAATTTCACATTATTCTGCAATCCCACTGCCCATCTGTTGATTTTAAATTTTGACACTTGCTAGAAGCAAGGAAGAAAGACATTTGGCAGTCAAGGCTGACATTAAAAATGAAAAAGGCACAAAACTGGCAATATCATGGACACAAGAATGTAATAAATATTCACCTAGTAAATCATATTTAAGGGTTAATTATGTTAACCAAATGTGTAAATGTTTAATGAGCTTTCTATCATCCATAAATTTTGTTGATATGTCAATAGTATCATTAACTGGCTCTTCGGTAATAATTATACATTTGTCAATAATAAACACATTTGCCCAGACTGAAACCTAGAGGTCCTTTATTCCTTTCTTGGCAGGTGCCTGTCTTGTGTGAACAGTGCTTTTCGTTGCCACTGGTGTAAATATCGAAACCTCTGCACTCATGATCCCACAACGTGTTCGTTTCAAGAGGGGAGGATCAATGTCTCTGAGGTATGAATACTGTGTTTAAAGAGCAGCACCTTTGAGTGCTGTTCTTAGATGTTATTTTCATGATGGTGCCTGACTCTTTCCCCCCTCCTTCCATCCCCACCCCTGAAAAAAAGTCTCAAGATTTCCCAAGGTGAAAAGTAAAGGTGAGTAGTTTGGTTGATGAGCTCATTTCAGCACCAGGAGTAGGCGGGCTAAAAGTAAATGGAAGGTGCGGGACTACTCAGGTGCATAGCATGACTCAAGTCAAAGATGGATGTATATTTATAAGCAGAAGGCTTGTGAAAAATTCTCTCTATTGGAAGCATGGTAAATAGCACCTATTTGATTGATGCAAAAGATAATGATCCCTATCATCTTCTAGTCTAGCAAAAATTGGGTTCTGTAACTTTAGGCGGCAATGTACCATCTGCTTATTCAAGCATAAATCTCAGAGAAATAAATGGGGTTTATCCATTCATAGCTGGCAGGGTTCCACCACTTTACATGAATTGTCACAACCATGCAGTGCATATATGTTTACAATGTGTACTTCTGACATGATAGCTCAGTCACAAACTGGCAATAACAGGCTTTACATAGTAATTGGTGCAGAGTAGTTTAGAGAGAAGGTAAAACTGTTGTATGCTTCATCTTCTGTGAGCAATTGAAAGAAATTTTAGATACATTGTTTCTTATCAATGTTTTTACTTGAATTGTGATTGATGTTAACCCAAATGTACTAACCTATCTGTAAATATAAACATACTTGTGAATACAGTCGTACCTTGGAAGTCAAACGAAATCTGTTCCGGAAGTCCGTTCGACTTCCAAAACATTCGGAAACCGAAGCGCGGCTTCTGATTTGCTTGAGAAAGCTCCTGCAGCCAATTGGAAGCCACAGAAGCCCCATCAGATGTTAGGGTTCCAAAGAACGTTCACAAACTGGAACACTCACTTCTGGGTTTGCGGCGTTCGGGAGCCAAAATGTCCGAGTACCAAGGCATTCAGGACCCATGGTACGACTGTAGTGGTGTGGATTCATGTTATGGATATTTGCTGTTTGTCTCTAGGCTGAAACATGAACACCCTGAAGCACAGGTTTGAAGGTCTGCTCCCACATTTATAGGGAAGGGCCATAGCTGAGTGGGCTTTGCATGCAGAAGGTCCCTGGTTCCATCTCTGGCATTTCCAGGTAGGACTGGGTCCTTGAAGAGCCCCTGTAGTCAATATCAATGGCCTGACCCCATATAAGGCAGCATCTTTTGCCCCTAAGAAGGGGTTGAGTAAAGGGCAAGTGAAAGAGTGCAGCCAGGTGGCTATCCTTGCTGCATGGAATAGCATACCCAGGCACACCAGCTCATCCAAGCATGTCCTCCTCCAAAAGGAAGCTCCCCTCTCATCTGTTTGCTAGCAGTATGGTGGGAACACACTCTATCTATCATCTCTCTATCTGTCCCAGCTTTTTGCCTAACAGGCTTCTGAGGCTGCTGAGAAAGAGTGAAAATTAAAGCATGATAAATATAAGATTCTTTTTAAAGGCAGTGATGACTTATGATTGCTAACAGTTTTAAGAGCTGCCAGGCTTAACCTTTGGGTCTGTGTGCAGCTGCCCCACGTGGCAGGCTATTGAACTTCACATTGCAGCATCTGCCTAAGGCAGTTTAGTAAACTCTGCCCCAAGACTGATCCCTCCAAAGCTGACTAGTGGAACCTCCTGGACAGGAAGCACCTGAGGCACCTTCTTATTCCCATTAGTTTTTCCCAAGCAACAAGATCTTCCTGAGCATTTGATTGTTCCTTTATTATTTAGTTGCTCTTCAGTCCTGACTTCTGGCTTACTCTTCAGTTCTACTTCCTAGTTTATCCCTTAATCCCGACATACTGAGAGGGTCTAAGCATTAGTGTTGGGTTTTGCTAGAGATCTGAGGCCCTATCAGCTGCCAAAGGATGTCAGGTCCTGATGCTGGACCTGAGATTCATAGGTTGTTCTATTTATTAGGGAAAGTGTCTCATTGAGATTTGGCAGCTGCATGACCTTTTGAGTTGTTGGTCATTCTCTGGCTGAGTGAGTATTTGAGGGAGGAATGAGGGACAGGATACTATCCATGAGATCAAGGGAACACTTTCATTTTCCTTCTGACATTAAGAACATTAAGCCATCAGCATTTTTAAAACATTGGAGGTGGAGAGCATCTACATTTTGGTTGAAAACCTCACATATATTTGACATTGCAAACAGGAATAAGTGGTTGTCATTCAGCCTCATAAAGATGGAGCCTGACCAGCAAGTAAATGATATTGAAGAGGGGGGAAATGCTCAGCAATAAAAGGGACCATCAAGTTTCCTTTCTTCTTATCAAGTAATGATGCTCCATACTGCATCAACAAAAAAAGCATCAAGCTGAAACAACATGTGTGCCTTCCAGGTTAAAGAAGATGCCAGGAAATAGGTAATATAAAACTAGACATAATATATGTATATACATGAGGAGGGCTTGGCAACAGATAGGCATACATGATTGGAAGCCGCCACTGCCTCGCTTCTGCCTTTAACCAAAAGTGACAGCAGGTGGCTTATACTGTTTGAACTTTTAAGTGTTTCATCAGAAGTGAGAGAAGACACTCGAGGGGTTCTCAACTCTGGAGACAAAGCAAAAGCTTTAAATAGCTTGATACAAAAGGAAGAAGCATCTTTCCAAACTGGCAAGAGGGAGCTGTTATCTTTTATTTTTCCTGTGCTCTAGTGAGGATGGATTTTCCTTCCTATCTGGTGAGGTTGCCTGCATTCCCTTTGCTCAACTTTGGAATTCGGTTTCTGCACTTTGAAGGCAGTGATGTCAAAGTTCCCCTCTTTTGTAGGTTGCTCTTACTACCCCCAGTGGGAGGGAGTGAGGGAGAGAAACAGGATTTGTCTAGACCAGGAAAAGGAAGCGAATGAGTGGCACAGCTGGAAATCCAAATCCAGAGGGAATTCTGACTCTGTCTTTTCTAATTGCTACTGCAAAACCTCTTCATGGTTTTGAGCAAGACATTCCAAAGGGCCATTTTCACATTGTGCTAAAGTATCCTAAAAGTCTGTCAGTGTGGAAAGTCCTGAGGGCTGCAGAAGCATGCTAAATTTTGTTACCTATTAAAAATATATTTCTAGGACCTAGTTTGGGGGAACCAAGGTGCTTGGAAATTCTGCCTGTCACTTCCTGCCTGTCCTTTATAGCTGGCAGAACTTCTGTTAAGCACTCTTTAGTTAGCTTATGTTGAGCAAACTATGCTGTTATGCTGTTCCTCGTTGCTCAGCATAGCCATGTTGACACAAATGAAACACTGTTCCTCTTTGCTCCACATGCTTATGCGCTTACACTGACCCAACTAGCTCAGCAGTCTAATTTGCTTAGTCTCTCTGAAGAAAATAAAATGCTGTTTGTCAGAACAAAAGTGTAATCCAGTTATTCTGTTGCAAAAGCCACTTTGTAGATAGTAATATGGAGGAGGGGGGGGTCCTCTGTAAGGTTTCTATTTTCAGCACCATCCTGTTAGCAAAGCTGTTCTTACATCTGCCTTAATATATTAGCAGAATATTCACACACAAATAGACGTTGTTAACAGAAGATGCATTGCCCTTTGGAAGGAAAGCAAAAATGATAATATTTCAATCAAACTAGTTTCTGTCAAAGAAAGAAGTATATGCACAGTCTCCCACATCCATACTTGCCAACTGCAGCTCAGTATCAGGATGTAAGTGCAGCATCCTGCCTCCACAACCATTTTAATGCATTAGTTAACACATCTGTTTTGAAAGGTTAAAATCATACCCTTTGTCAGATGTTAACCAATGGTAAGAACCATGACATGTTGATAGCAATTGCTTGTTTGTGCCAGTGTAAAGGCAACCTGAAGCCTTTAAAGTAAGGTTATACTTTGCAAAATGACTGAAAAAGTGGCACTTTCATGTTTCACCACTTTGTTCCCTGTTAATGCTCGGAGGCAGAACTATAGTTTACAATCACTCAAGTAAATTTGCACTGCTTGGCTTCTTTTACTGTTTGCACTTTGGCAGAATTAATCTTTAGCACAGTTAAACAACAGTGCACTTATGCCTGTGCAAACCAACCCGCCATGGCATCAAGGAAGCGAAATACATAATTTGTCTGAGGGATTCACTGACAACAGTATTATTCACCTTGTGTGAATCAGTTGTCACAATATTTGTTGACAGAAACATTTCTATCCTACCTTTCCATCAAGCATCCGCAAGGCAGCTTACAATATAAAGTAGAAGAATTTAAGAACAAATGGCAATATAAAATAGCCACAAGAGAAAATTTAACACCCCCCTATTTTCTTCTCAGTGTTGCTGCACCCTCACTTTACTCAAATTTCTGCCATTGTTTGAAGCAGCCAGTTTTTTCCCTTTTCAGTGTTCTTCTCTATTTGCTGTACTCAAATCTCCCTCTTCCATTCCAGCTACTTCATGTAAGAGATAAAGGATGCAGAGCCGTCAAAAATCCCATAGTATTTTACTCAAACCTCTGACTTTGTTTAAATCCACCATTTCCCTCTCAGCTCCCTCTTTTATTGACTTTTAAACTTTTGCCTTCTCTCCAACCCTGATTTCATGCAAATCCAGGATTGTGTTGAGGCACTCCAAAACCTCCAATGGCGGCTTGTGTAATGACATTAACATTTTTTATTATATAGAGACATTAGGATAAATATTAATGCATAATTGAACTAACTAAACAGCTGCCTACAAAAGCCTTGGTGAAAATATATATTTTAGGCAGCACCCAAAAATAAGCAATGTCAGCAGCAGCTATATCTTGGGGAAGAAATTTCCCAGCCAATGTACCACCACAGAAAAGGTTCTATCTTATGTGGTGGGACTGTAAGGTAAGGTAAAGTAAAGGACCCCTGGACTGTTAAGTCCAGTCAAAGGCAACAATGGGGTGCAGTTTTTGTCTCAATTTTCAGACCGAGGGAGCTGGCATTTGTCCACAGACAGCTTTCCAAGTCATGTGGGCCGCATGACTAAACGGTTACTGGTGCACAGAGGACCGTGATGAGTGCCAGAGCGCACAGAAATGTTGTTTACCTTCCTGTCGTAGCGGTACCTATTTATCTACTTGCACTGGTGTGCTTTCAAACTGCTAGGTTGGCAGAAGCTGGGACAAAGCAACGGAAGCTTACCCTGTCACATGAATTCAAACTGTGAACCTTCCGATTGACAAACCCAAGAGGCTCAGTGGTTTAGGTTACAGCGCCACCTGTGTCCCTGATGGAACTATAAGACATCAGGGTGATATAAGGAAAAGCATTCCTTCAAATAATGGATCCAAGTCTTTTATGACCCAACATAGGATAGCAATGATATCACGCATGTCTTAATGTTTCATCCAATTTCTGGGTTGTTATTTAATTCCTGCACATGGGCAGCAACCCAATTATATTTTTTTTGCCTATGAATGTCTTCTGTTCAGGCGATTCTCCCACAGCTCAAAAGAAACACCAGAGAAATAAAAATAAAAATGTAGGGAAGGTGGACTACTGTGAATATACAAACACTGGCTTGGAAAGTGGAAATAGAAGCAGTGTATTCTCACCATGAATTCAAAGTTAACATGAAGCTCAGCATCAAGTGAAGACGCAGTTTGAGATTGGAGTGTGGCCTAGAGACTTGCCATCTCTGTTGATAAATTGAACAGCAGTGAACCCAGCTTGAATCTAAGATCCCCACATTGTTTTCAGTGATAGCACTTAGGGGGGGGGAATCATTTTATTGTAACAGAGTCATTGGAATCAAGGAAACCCTTGATGCTAACAGATCTACATTTAAGCAGAGAGCAGACATGCCATTTAATGGAGACTGGAAGAAATGAACTTGGGCCACTGTCATAGCAATCCATAGGTGGTCAAACAAGACTTCTAGGATGTAGTTTCCATTTGCTTTTCTTCAGGGATTGAAAAAAATGCACTACAACGTTAAATACTTGTATACTAGTGTAAACTAGTGTATACTTGCTCTTATTAATATTTTGAGAAATGGAGTTAACTAAGATTAAAAGAAAAGGAACATGGAACATATCTGCACCCATAAAAGCAAGGGATTTGACTGATGAAAAGGGCTTATAAGAAAGGACCTTCACCTTGGATGTCACTTTCAAATGAGCCCTATAACATGAACAATTTATGTAAGAAAAAGAAAGTTGTCATAAAGCTGTGCTTGGGTGAGATTTATGGTAATAAAATAGTTTAAATGGGGGAAATCTTCAGATGACAGAGAATATATTTATATATTTCCCGTAGTCTCATCCCAGTGGGAAGATAGGAGAAAATAAATTCAGTTGTTCTCCCAAATTTGAACATCACCATTCTGCTTTGGTGTTCAGTTTGTACAGATAATGTTGCTTCCACAGGGGTGGCACTGAATCAGGCAGGTGGAACATTCACAGGCTCTGGAAGGTTAAACTGGAGGTGTGTTCTGTTTCCTTTTAGTGGAAATGTTTAGGTAATATTATCACCTGACTAATCCCCATTCCTGATCGTGTTTTCAGCCTGTTTTGAAGTTTCTTGTAATTATAGTCATTGTCAGCAGCAGCAACAAAAACTGAAGCATCTGCCTGATCTTTAAATGCCTAGATTTATTTACTAGAGGTTGGAGTCCAAAGTCTTGTAAAGAGTTAACTGACTTATTCATGAGTTTTTGCTGATAGATTTTGCATATGAACAAAACATTAACATGGGCACATGTTTATGTTAAACAACACAGAAAAACAACACAAAAATCGCAAATGCATCCACAAGGCTTTTCATGTGTATGTTTCCCTCTATTTATTAGGCAGTACATGTACATGAAAAGACCTGTGCATGCATTTGCGATTTTTGTGTTGTTTTTCTGTTCAGCATTCCTTTTTCCTTCCTGGGTAGAACTGAACCACCAAAACATGTTTTACATTTCTTCAAGATTGAAAAGCAGATTGTAGCTCTGTGGCTGAAATGGAAAGACTTCAAAATCCAGCTAGGTGCATTATGGGTTTCGATGGTTTGTAGCTTCATACTCTGCTGAAACAAGAAATCCCCTACTTCTGAACTGAAGTCATGTCTAAGTTCTTTCTTGTGAATGTGGGTTCATTGCCCACCAAGTCCATGAAATCCCTTTTGCTCCCATAGAAAGGGAGCAAGTGTACACATTGTAGGGTGGGATGGCAGAGAGACAGAAGAGAGAGTTTGTTGAGGTGGCAAGGATAGAATACACTTTGTGCAGGAGGCAGAGATGCTGTCCCTACCTTGGCTGCAGAATCTTTGCAATGTGGGTCTGGGATTGAGGTTGAATTCATATCACCCAGTACTGATCCTGCAAAGGAGCCCATGGGGCAAAGCAGCATGGCAAGTAAGTTGTCAAAGGCAGATCTAGGGGAGCATGACCAGTTTGTTCACACTGGGCATAGAGCTTCTGGAATACCGCAGCTTGCACTGCAACTATTCTATCCGATGGAAAGTTAGAGATGGGGGCACCAGATTCTGGTGTTGCACAGGGCGCCACTGCAATTTGAGATGCCAAGGGCCACCACTGCCTGGTGCACTTGCAGCTGTTCGACTGGTAGGATCCTATAGGAGGCACTCAGTTCCCTTCCCCTAGGGGAAGGTGTCTGTGAGGGTCTTGGCTCCAGTTCTGTGTTATGACAACCCTGATGCTATGACATCTGGTTCACTAGTACCTGCCTGCCATTCCCAGGTTCAGTGCTTTCCTCATCACCAGCATTAGACTCAGAGCCATGGATCCAGTCTGGTTCCTTAGCTGGTAGAATGGCAGCCTTTCCTTAGTGTCATCTTCACTGCTAGGCTTTGGGGCCATAACTTCTCTATAACTATTGTCCAGATATTGTGAGATTTTTCTGGAGCTAATCAGGCATAGTGTTAGAACAAAACATGTAATTCCAAAAAGAGTCTTCTCTAGAACAAGGGAAGTGTGTATGTACAATTAAACTAGGTAGGACTTGTAGTTTTACATCAGCCATTTTGTGGCAGTGCAAATGATACTTTCTAAAATTTCCTGTTGTACTCACAAATGCAAATAGGTTGGAGATCTAGGATGTACAGCACAAAACCTAAACGTCCTGAATAACTGTCTCATTTAACAGAGCTAATTAACATTTCACTTCACAACACATACAATTTGTAATCTAATTCATGAATGTGCCTTTAGCATGAAATATACGGCATGTTTTGTTGTATTGAAATTCTTGAAGAGACCATATTTCGGGAAATGCAAAAATCTCTTCTTTTAACACATTTCCTATCATGTAAATTGGGTTTATACTACCTTTTTCATGTTAGGGCAAAATTAAATAATGTAATACATGAAACCAAAACATTGATTTAGTTCTCATCTGCACATCCCTCTTGGGAAATGTCTTATGTAGTTTCACACAGTGCAATTGAAGTGCAATTTTCTTTTGTGGTCTACCAAAACATTGTTTGGGTTTTGTGGCGGGGGATTCATGTCTTTGGAGAGAAAGCGACATCAATTCAGAATGCAATCCTGGAGGTATGCTGAAAACAAAATCCTTATGCTCCATGTCTGTCAGTCTTTAAGGTTCAAATGTAGCTTTAAGCGCTTATTGTTTTGCCTTGGTAGAAATGCTGACCTCGTCGTTTTTTAGCAAGCTCCATTCAAAAGACTTCAGAAATACCTAGCAGCTCAAATTTAGCAAACCACCTAATCTAGAAGGCAATGGCAGAGGAAGCCACTCGGGCCCCTGGGACAGCGCGCCCAGGGGCAGCGCTAGCTGCCCATAGGGGCAGGGTGCACCATGGGGTCTCTGGAGTCTGCCTGCCTCCTCCCACTCAGCCGCCCTACAGCTGGGGGGAGGCAGTAGGCAAACCATTTGGTAAGCACAGAGCCTGCACGCTGCAGGCCCTGTGTTGAGTGCCGCCCAATATTTTGTCACTCAGTGGTGACACCCAGGGCGGCCCGCACCCCCCTTTCTCCACTCCTGCTACAAGGTTTATTTATATATCATTTCGAGCTGAGTTTGCTGATACATAGGGCAGTGTTTTTGCAACATAGCTCAGTTCCTAATTAATCATTCAAAGAAAGATTGGATGGAGACATATAAAATAAAGCAGCTTGTCAAAGAGCTAAGCTGTGGTGCCAAATGCTTTGCAATTTCAGCTATTGGACTACTTACCATAATTGCCAGTAATGCCATTTAGGAAACCTCAGAGAAAAGTGTAAAACATACCAGAGCAGATTCAGAAGACTAGATATCAAGATAGCAGGGGAAGGAGATCAGACGTAAAACCAGATATCACTTGCTCAATGTAGAGTGGGAGGTCAGTGTTTATTGCCAGCTTCCTAGATCAATTGTGGGGGAGGGCTGTTCATTAAGGTCCAAGAGTAGCAAAAATACATCAATGGTTTCTTTAAAGAAAACAGTTATTTCTGGAATATTATGTAGATGGCATCTAGAGAAATATGGGAAAACCTGTCCATAGATCTGACGCCATGGAGATTATATGTACCATTACAAAATATGCATTCCAAATTGTAGCTTTGTAGTCTGATTGACTGCTCATCTATTTTTTTTCCTGCCAAGATCTTAGATATATTTTGTAGAAATTATTTTGCTGAACTTTTCCTCTGCGTATGAAATTTATTCATTTCCCCAGATGGAAACCTGCTTCAGGTGGGGATTAAAATAAGAACTTTGTGTTCCCTGAACTTTCATTATCTGATTTTCATTATCCTAGACTGGCTGTTAACTTAAGCCAGTAGCAGTCAACAAATTACATTGTTAGCTATCATCAAGAGGTGACAAAAAGAATGTCATACTCTTTGTTTCCATAATGAATTTTTCCTCTCTTTTTTCCCTATAAAGAAGGATAAAGAAGCCAGTATCAACTTTTCCCAGTTCTCCTGAGCTTGTCAGGGAAATGATTTATTGTTGATTAGATTTGTGCTGCATATTGCCTAGAGTTCTGTTGTGTGTGTGGTATTTTTTATTTTTTGAGGGAGAGGGATTTCAACCTCAAGGGGGGGGAAATAGATTTTAAAATTTACTGGCAGTGGAACATTCCCTCTCTCTCCTCCCCCTGCCCACCCCTTCACAACACTTCCAATCTATCCTGGAGGGCTGGGGGGAAACCCCAAGCAGATAGTTTTTGCAGGAGGAGGCGGAGTACACTGGGAGCAGATTAGGAGGGAAAGTTCATTTGCATGTGTAACAGCTTTGTTGGATATCAGCCAGAATGGCCTGCCTGGGTTTGCTTGCACTGGAAAGAAGATGCTGCTTTCTACCAAGTCAGACTTGAGCCATTGAACCTACTACTATGTGTTTGACTGAGCTCCTGTGATCTCCTAATGATCACTACAGTGGTACCTTGGTTCCCAAATGGCTTAGTTGTCAAAAAATTGACTCCTGAACGCCACAAACCCAAAAGTAAGTGTTCTGGTTTATGAACGTTTTTCAGAAGCCGAACTTCCGACACTGCTTCTGCGGCTTCTGCTTGAGTGCAGGAAGTTCCTGCAGCCATTCGGAAGCTGCACCTTGGTTTTCGAACGGTTTCAGGAGTCAAACGGACTCCTGGAATGGATTAAGTTCAAGAACCAAGGTACCACTGTATACAGTTTCACTTGTACACACATACACCTTCATTATATTGGGATCCTTCCTTTTTACAAATTGGGCTTTTCTATACACTTTCCATGATTTTGTCCTTTCTCCTGCAGCTCTGTAGTGTAAGAGTTTTCATTTTGTTTTGTGTTTGTTTGTTTTTTTATTTAAAAAAAAACCCTGCTGTGAATCTGATTGATTTAAAAAAAAATGTAGGCTGTCGAGTTTCAGTAACTTGGCAATGGAGAGATTTGCAACAAGATAAGAGAAGTTACCAACACTGTGTTTGGGAAAGGAGCACAAGAGGGTGACTCACATTTTAGGGCAAAATATTGACAAGAATCAAAGGCATAAATGAGATAAAGCTGAGGTTGCAGGTGCAAAGGGACATATTTACTCAAAAGAAATTGGCTGACATGAACTGCATTTTAAATTATTTGTTATGTTTAATCATCATGGTAAAACTGAACTTGTCTGTTTGCAAAGCAAAGGCCAGAAAACAACATGCAATAAGCAGTTGGATTTCTTAAAGGAATATGAGATTACAGCAGCTAAATTCTTTGGCTTCTATTGGGTTTTGGCTTTTTAATGCCAAGTTTCCAAAGGATCACATTATTCTTTGGATTCAACCAGTTAAATTAGCAATTATGTTAGCAAAATCAATGAAGCCATCCACAATGTACAGGGAGAGCAGAGTTTTAGATCACATGCCAATTCTGTTAGTGTTTATCAATGTGCATAATTAGCTAATGCTTCCAAAGATGCTTGAGAGAAGACAGCCTGTAAATAAGAAGCTTGTCCCTGTCCCTTGGGTTCCAAATCTTCTTTGCTTAGAAAGTCATTCTCAAACATTAGTGACTGTGATAAAATATGTTTTCAAATACCCCATGATGATCTTCTTGATACGTTCTTTAGAAAACTTGCAACATATTGGCTCAGCTGGCATGTGCTGCTAATTCAAATCATGGTTTAATGTCAATGTCCGAGGGTGTGAGATCCAGAGAGGAGATTGTGGCTGTGGAACTGCAGTGAGCTAAGCCATGGTTTGTCTTAGCATTTCATTCAAAGTCAGGCTCATGGTTTGCCGGAGTCTGGACAACATGCTAAGCCAAACTGTGTCAAAGGATTGCACCCTTCAGAACAAGGGAGTTGCAGTGGAAAGAGGGAATTGATGAAGATTGCTTCAGTCCGTCCTCCACTGGTGGTAAGCTGCTCTGAGTCAATAACACTTTTGTCAGCAGAGGGACTCCAATTTCAAAGAATCATAGAATTGTAGAGTTCTATGTAGAGTCATTTAGTTCAACCCCCCTACAATGCAGGAAGCTTTTGCCCAACATGGGGCTCAAACCCACACCCCTGAGATTAAGAGTCTGATGTTCTACCGACTGAGCTATCCCAGGACTTGATACAACTCTACTTATTTTCTAACTGGATAATATGCTAGTATCCTTTTGGAACAGATGCCCAGCTTTCATACAAAGTCCAGTGATGTATGTTATTCATTTGCATCCCCCTTCAGACAGCACATCACATCAACTTTTAAAGTATTATTGTCTGTTGCCAATGAAAAGGATAATGATTCATGTGGCCAAGCAGTTTATTTTAACTGGAAAGTCAAAAAGGGCAATAATGCAGATGGTCTCTCATGGCATGCAGAATTCTTTCTTTCTTTCTTTCTTTCTTTCTTTCTTTCTTTCTTTCTTTCTTTCTTTTTGTATTAACACCCTGGTACATCAGTTCTGTTTACCTAAGCCCTTGCATAACATACATGTGTGAATTCGGCAACCTTAAAACAAATCGCCATAAAGCAAAAAAAAAAAAAAAAGAACCCAATATGCAGCAAGCCACCGCAGAGCACTATAGAAACACTCAACAGTGCTCTCCGTAATACACGGTATGTCTCTCCTAAGCAAACCCAGTGCTATGCACAAGCCCCTACAGGTTCTGTGACTTCATTCACTCATCTGACAAATTCAGTAAAAATGGCCAGTAGCAATGCAGTACTCACAAGTGCCCTGTGCAGTTGGTGATGTTGCATCCTGTAGCATATCCTTCCACATCTTGGATGCCTTTATTAATGCAATCACTGAAGCTGTCAAACAGGAGAAAGGTTCTACAGTTACTCTCTTCTCCCTGGAGTGGAGCATACATGCTGTCTGAATCTTTACTTTCACTACAGTTCCGATGTGACATTTTTCGCCCAATGAAACCTTTGCTACGAGAAAAACTCCATTATAGCCTCCTTGTATGTAACAATAATAGAAATCCTTTTTGCCAGCAGCATTTCTAACCCTACAGTCAACAGATTTGGTTTGAGGGTGAAAAGGAAAGGGAACTGTCACACACTTTGCCATAGGAAAAAGCTGTTTTCCCAGCACGCTTCAGATCTATTAAAAGACTAATCCTGGAGAATAGTGGGCCATATAACAGAGTTCTTTTTCAAGACGTAAACTCTGAGGCTATACAATGACTTGCCTACAGGGTTTTTATATTACAATCGTTGTTATATTTCAACAAAACAGCAGATCATCTTAAATGTCATGTTTTGAATCTTGAAAAGATCATAATAATACACCTGTAATTTTGGTGCCTATCTCATCTCATGATGTTTTGAGGACCGCAGTCTTAAAAACAAAATGAATGAAATAAAATCAATGCTGGCAGTAGACTAGCACCACCAACAAAAGTGCATGATAGCCGATTAGTACTGAAGTCTGTTTCTATCTTTCCTTTGTCTTCATCTGCAGTCTTTCGGATAGCATTTTTTATTTTTATTTTGAAATGTGTCAATTTCAAGAATCCCTCACGGTTCCACTTTTCTGGTATATAGGTCCTGCTTTTGTAGTACAATTATAATTTGAACTCTTATCAACAAAGCAGAAAAGACAACAGTGTCACTGGAAACTAGAGAATACAACAACATTGACAGCCACACCACAGTGTCTTTGGTCACCATGCCACAATACAACATTGTCATGATACTTAAAATGCTTCCACTGACTACAGTGAAGACGACTGTGGAGCAGTCACCAACCAAGGGCCCGGGAGGTGGAGAATTCGGACGTGGTCATCGTCAGGCATGTAATACAAGGAGAGCCTGGGCCTATCTTCAAAAGTGGTGGTTGGTTATGAGGCTCATACAGACATTACCACCAAGAGTGACTCCCTCTGTTGTATGTGCAGCTAGGATGGAACTTTACAGTTGACAGGATAACTGGGGAAGTAAGATTGATAGTTAGGATGTGAATTTAGTCACAAGTAATGGACAGCGGGGTCAGGTGTTGCTGCTCATCTGAACTCAAGTCAGTTAGAATAGGGTAGGATAGTCAGCATGGTGCAAATGCACCACAGGAGCTAATCTGGTGCTCCTGCTGGTGTGTTTGCACCATGACTTCATAACCCTCTCCATATGCCTCCCAGTAAACGGCAGTAACATAACCAACCAGGGGTCAGAAGAGCAGTGCTCCCCCACCATGCCATCCACTAATGTAAGTCACATAGCTTCTGTCTGCTTTCGACATTATTAAAGTGTTGCAACCAAAATAATTTTTTAAAAAGCAAATGGTTGTATATTTGTTACTGTCATCAGTATCACATGTGAGGTTTGATCACATATATTGAAAATTCCTTTGCATGTGTTCCCTACCATGGTTACTGATTTGTATAAAATGGGTACCAAGAAGCTCCATGAAACTATTTTCCTTAAGATATAAAATAAGGGCTATATTTATGGAGTGTCTCTTAGTCTACTGCATGAGTTAATGTTTACTTACTTACTAGATGCTGCTTTGGTTCTGTTCGCTGTGCAAACAACATTATAGTGACACCTAGTGACAGATTAGAGGCACTGAATATTTGTGAAATGAGGAGAAAGCCTCCAAGAGAGGGTGCACCCTAACACTGATAAAAATCCACAAATAACTTGATTGTGTCAACTGATGCTTAGTTTACATATGTCTAAAATTATTTTAATCCTTTGACTTCCTTAAGAATATGTCTACAGTGGTGCCTCGCAAGACGAAATTAATTCGTTCCGCAAGTCTCTTCGTCTTGCGAGTTTTTCGTCTTGCGATGCACGGTTTCCCATAGGAATGCATTGAAAATCAATTAATGCGTTCCTAGGGAAACCGCCTTCAGACCAGGTCCGGGGACAGTCTGTCCCCGGACCTCTTCTGAAGGCTGGGGGGGGACAAGGGCTTTTCTTCCCACCCCCAGCATTTTAAAAAACCCCAGGACAGCGGCGATCTTAAAATGCTGGCGGGCGGCATTTTAAAATCGCCCCGGGACAGCAGAGGACTTCTCCACTGTCCGGGGCGATTTAAAAGCCCCTGGGAAGGCAGGCAGGGGGGACAAAGACTTTTGCCCCCCACCAGCCTTCAGAAGGTGTTCCCGCCCCCCCCCGCCCCGCTTCGGAGCACCGTTCGGAAGCCGGGCGGTGGGGGAAGGTGTTCCCGCCCCCCCGCCCCACTTCGGAGCAGCGTTCCGAAGCCGGGCGGTGGGGGAAGGTGTTCCCACCCCCCCGCCCCGCTTCGGAGCAACGGGAGAAGCGATCTCCCCGCAGCCCCTTGCTTCAAAAGAGGTCCGGGGGCAGCGGGAAGCGCTTCCCGTTGCCCTGGACCTCTTTTGAAGCAAGGGGTGGTGGGGAGAAGCGATCTCCCCGCAGCCCCTTGCTTCAAAAGAGGTCCAGGGGTAGCGGGAAGCGCTTCCCGCTGTCCCCGGACCTGGGGCTGCGGGGAGAAGATCGCTTCTCCCCGCCGCCCCTTGCTTCAAAAGAGAAGACCCGCTGTCCCCGGGGCAAGCTTCGTTTTGCGAAGCAAGCCCATAGGGAAATTCGTCTTGCGAGGCAACTCGAAAACGAAAAAACCTTTCGTTTTGCGAGTTTTTCGTCTCGCGAGGCGTTCGTCTTGCGGGGTACCACTGTATTTGTAATGGTAAGCAGTGAGCATGATTTCAGCAGTACCCAAGGAAAGGTAAATGGTAGATCCAGGTCTGTTGTACTTCTCCACCTGTGTAAGATGAGCTGCTTCAGAAGCATGGCTGAGGGAACTCAGCATAGATGCTTTGAGTCATAAACATTTCCTTTCAGTTCATAAAGTCACTGCCTTGAAAGTAAGGTCATTTCCCCCCTGGCGACAACGTGGTTCCCCCCCCCCAAACTGGATTTGAAAATTATTTCTTACTACTAATCTGCCCAAAATCCCTCTTGAAAAAACAAAATAAAATATATACCAGAGGTCCAATAAAAAGTTTATGAAGCAGCAGGACAAAGCTTCTGACTTTCCCAAAGAGGAAAGCATCTGTTTCCTGTTTATCCACACCTGAGCTAGTCAAAAAGTTTGAATCTTTAGTTAATGAGGTCACGTGAACACAGACACATGCTTTATACTGAATCAGCCACTGCTCCATATAGTTCAATATTATCTGCACTGACCTGCCCTCAGCTTTCTGGGATTTCAGACAGATATATGAAGAAGCATCTCCACCCCCATCGTTCAGCCCGGACACTGAGGTCCAGCTCCAAGGGCCTTCTAGCGGTTCCCTCACTGTGAGAAGTGACGCTTCAGGGAACCAGGCAGAGGACCTTATCAATGGTGGCACCCGCTCTGTGGAACGCCCTCCCATCAGATGTCAAGGCTTTTAGATGTCTGACTTTTAGAAGACATCTGAAGGCAGCCCTGTTTAGGGAAGTTTTTAATGTTTGATATTTTATCGCTTTAAAGTATGGAGCTAGTGCAGACACACAATGGCACTAGTGGAAATTCATTAGTGGAATGGCCAAAAGAGGACAGAGTCAAGGTGAGACATGGACAGCACAGGAAGAAGAAACACACTTATGCTGTTTCCAGTGTCTTGTGGCCCCCTTTTTTTTACAAGCCATGCAAAATGTGAGTGGAGAGATTTCTCTCCTCCGTGGTTGAGCTCAAACTCCTTAATGTTTAATTTAAAAAAAAACCCCAAGTTTCTTAATGGAAAAAGATTGTGACACCAGGAAACAGAGTGTTACATAAATGGTTATGTTGGAAGCCCAAATTTTCCATTTCATAATTAGCAAATATAAGTGTTGTCATTTGCTGTTAACAAATCATGCTTCAGGGCACAGTATGTAACTGGATGAGTGATTTATTTTGAAAGTTGTGAGTGCTATGAATTATATATTTTCGCTTTCTTGTTTGTGAAGCCAGACAAATGAAACAAATTATTACAAATCAAAAAGGAAGTTCTCAAAGCAGATTAATATACTAAGCCAACATATTTGTCAAAAGTTTATATTTGTCAGTTTGAAAAGCCCTACTTGTTTAAGCCCTAAATAGAAAAAATCCTTATTTGAAAAAGACCCTTTGAAACGGTTTTCCTGATTTCTTTTCAAGGGTCAGTCATTTTTAGGGCAGCTCCAATTTGGTTGTGAAAGCAAATGGGGAGTTTTGACTTGTCTGTTGCTCATAAATTTTATTCACTAAATCATCTTCCAGGAGCTGTATTCCTTCCTAGCTATCTGATTGATAAGTTGTCTGTCTAAATCAGAGATGTTTTCTGTGTTGACAGGCTGGTTTGTTTATTCCCGTGCTTAATAAGAAGTTGTTCTAGGGCATCAAGAGAGATTGCCCCAGAAGAGTTTGGGCTTAAATTCACAAGACCATTAAAAAAAGGATAGATGTGGGTGGTTGCTATAGACAAATTTGTTCTTCACAAGGAAAAAAGTGATATTTCTTAATATGAGTTGTATGAGGGGACAGAGCTTGTTACCTTGTTATAGGTTTCTCAAAAGCATCTAGCTGACCTCTGTTTAAAACAGGGTGCTGTACTAAATGCCCTCAGGAATCTCCTAAGACCTTCACCAACCCTCATCCATGCCCTCCTCGAGTGCTCTTAACTTACCGTAGTTGGAATGTGTCTTTGAACACCTCTTGCTTATCTGGAAGAAAGATGCATACATGGTTGTCTGTTAGCGTGTTTAAGCTTTGCTTTTTTCATAGCTAGACTGTGGCTGACTATACAAAGTAGGAGACACACCCATTGCTGTGTCTGCTTTTTGCCCCTGGCCTTGTCCACTACTAGGATGAGAGCTCCAGAAGGTTACCTATGAGGGATTGTGGCCTTTCGGCTGATCAAAGATTCCCTGCTGCTGTCATATAGGTAAAAATGTAAGAGTCCTTCTGGATCAGGTCAAAGATTTGTCTCAGCTAGAGGAACCCTGTTCCCAGCAAGATTTAGTTATTTCCTTTTTGTGCATTTCAAAATAAATACCCTTCATTCTAAGTACCTGAGAAACTGAGGCTATTAACTTTATTTAGATATTTGATTTTACCGAACAAAAGAACCCTGGGTTTCCTTTACATTTCAGTTGCTAGAAAGCAAAGGCTGGCAAAAATATTACAAAGGAAAAGTATGAAAATAATCCAAAGTTTTTAGCTGAAATGGATGTTTTCATTTTAAAAAATGCCTTCTATCTCTCTTGGGGTTTTTGTTTTTTTTAATGTAATTCTTTCACCTGCTCAAGTTACAATTACAATTACAGCTGAGCCAAAATGCCTCTCCCAATGCCTTTGTATGCTACACTATTGGGAGCAGGATTTTGGCCATGGCGTGGCTGGGAGAGTGGCATGAAAGAGGGTGAAGTGAATTTATCACTGGCTGCAGTGGTGATACCAAGAGTCCCGATAGCTGCCATTTTACCCCTGCAGGCCCTGAAAAGACTAGATGACTAGCAAAATGACTAGATGAAGATATTTTGGGATCAGAATAAAGTCCATGCTTCTTGCTATCACTTTCTCTGTGGTCTACTGGACAGGCCTTTGCCTGTACTGTTAAGACCACAAAAGACACGGCAGCGAAAATTTTTTTTGTGAACTGTCTTCCCTCCCACCACCTCCCCTCAGAATCCTTGAATTTAAAGTCAAAGTTTTAAGCTTAACCCTTGTTGCAATCATTTTTCAGCTCAAAGGCTGCATTTCTTTCTGGGAAACCTTCCAGGATTCAATGTCCAGGGTGAGTGGGGCTGGAGGTGAAAATAGGCAGAACAACAAAAGTGAATTCTACCATTGTATAGTAGGCTGGTTTCTTCAAACTCACACATCTCCCTGTATCACCCATCTAGGCCAGCAAGACATTCAAGCTATATTCCAACCAGGCGAAAAAAGAAGGGTGTAAAGCAAGGCTGGTGAGGGGGTGGCCTAGAGAAAGCCACATTTGTCCCCTCCACCTGAGGTTCCTCATCCTTTATTTATGTTTTTTATCTACAACAGATTTCTGGGAAATAGCCAAACCTTAATTGTATCTGCATTTACATTGTTGATATGCCATTCCCCAGAGTCCACGTGTGTCTTCAGGAAACAACTGTATTCAGAGTACCATGTGCCCGCAGTTGCCTAATACATTGCTGTTTTCAAATATGTTTTCCAGGATTGCCCACAGCTGTTCCGTACAGAAGAGATTTTGATCCCTGTTGGTGAAGTGAAGCCCATCACCCTGAAGGCTAGAAATTTACCTCAGCCTCAGTCCGGCCAGCGTGGCTATGAGTGTGTCCTCAACATCCAAGGGGTAGTCTATCGGGTGCCTGCTCTGCGCTTCAACAGTTCAAGTGTCCAGTGCCAGAATAGTTCTGTAAGTTGATTGGGAGATGAGGAATAATAAAAAAGGAATAGCTGGAATAGAAAAGGTTGTGCATAAAAGGAGTTGGGGATTTATTTATTTGCAATATTTCTAGCCTCCCTTTCAAAAAAAAAAACCAGTACAAAGTGCCTTTACGGATTTTTTTTTTTAAGATGGGAAGTAGAATATAAAATCAAAAGAGTAGAAGGTAGTAGTTTAAAACAACATAAAAGCAGCAGCAAAAATGTCCAACTAATTCCCAATTGCCTGGGAGAACTAAAAAGTCTCCCTCTGCTAGGGGAGCACTGAAAACTAGGTTTCTACAGGCATCCTACCCTAGCGTTTAGCTCCTGAGTTATATGGTATTACAGGATTTGGCTTCTAGCACACAGTGACCCTTCAATGATCTTATTAGTCTGAGTTGCTTTAATTGAATAAATGAGTGATACTTACCATCCCATCACTTGGCTGTTTAACTCATGATCCCTGTAGCTTGCTGAGCGGCTTCTGCACACTAGGCATAGGTGCCAACTCCCTGGGGCTCTGGGTGCCCGAGCACCCACAAAATTTCCCATGAAGGGGCTGGGCACCCACAAATTTTGGTGCCAGGGACATGCACACTGCATGGCATCCATGGCCCCAGGCACCCACAGAATAACCAGGTTATTCTGAATTTATACGTTGATAAATCTGACACTGATACATTGTAAAACATATATGTATATACAGAGGCTGTGTCCTCAGTTTCAACATTATTTCAACAATCAATAAACTATATGAAGAAACTTCATAGATTACCTCAGAATAGTGCTGTTAATGTTTAATGCATTACTGTATTTTAATATTTTGTTGGAAGCCGCCCAGAGTGACTGGGGAAGCCCAGCCAGATGGGCGGGGTATAAATAATAAATTATTATTATATTATTATATTCATTCACTAGGGAAACTTGCCCCCAAGACTTTTGCATCCTTCCCACTGCCCTCTTGAAAGGGTCTGGGGTACAGATATAGTTCAGGTTTTGAAGCTAGGTCTGCTGTAATAGTAAAAACCTGTTATTTGGAAGGAATTTTCTTTTCTTTCTTTTTTTGCCTGACAATTAGACAAATATTTAGAAACTAAGAGATCTCCCGGGAGTGCTTATACAAAGCACCATGCATGGAGCATTTACCGCTTGCATCCATTCATCATGACTGCCCATTCCTTAATGCCACAGCAGGCTGTTACACAGCACAATGCTAGCCTTTCTGTCCAATCCCTTTGAATAGAGCACACTCAGAATCTCTTTTGGAAATGAGAAATTTTGTTTATGGTGCTTGATAACTGCAGGAATATCTTGCTCACGTATGTTTACTCATGTTCAAGGTACTGAAGAGGCTGCCACCCTAGAAGGCAAAGCTACAAATGAGGCAAAGCTACAAATGAGGAAAATGTAGATGGTAGAATAAAAGGCATTGGGAAGCATTATTCTGGGAGATGAAACAAAAGAACCAGGGGTTAAGCTAATCCTGAATTCCAGACGGGAATGTGCTACAGGCAAGTGAGGTGTTTAATTAGAATCCTGGCCCCAGAGAAGATCTTTTATCTGTCAGCTTCCCCGTCTGTGACTGTGGGGGGTCAGGAAAGGGGGAGCTGGGGCGGGGATGTGACAAAGGTGTTAAGGCAAAGCTAATTCACACAGGAGAGATAAAGAGAATTGCAGGCCTCTTATCAGGGAGCTGTCAAATTCCAAGCTGCAGTAGCTTGATAGAATGTGTAATACTGGAAAGCTGCCTGTTGCTGGGAGAAGAGAAAGAAGGAACTGGGATGAGGAGAGGGAAGGAAGATAAAACAGCCTCCCTTAAATAAGCATAGTCAAGGAGGTGACTGCAATGCTTCTTGCTGCGAAACGGGAGTTCTTTGTCCCACAGGAGTGTCCAAGCTGACAAGAATAATGTTGGAATCAATCACACCAGTCAGGGCAATTAGCCTTTATTGCATTCCCAAGCCCCGTAAAAACTGCCGTCACTGTGGCACAGAAAAACAACTTTGCAGGCTTCAAAAGCAAACAAACAGACAAACAAACAAACGTGGGACTAATCCAGCTGGTTCCTTTATATTGTTGTAAGTGCTCAAATCCCACTCACATATACGATTTCTACAAGTGCTATGTATTTCCTATATTACTTTCAGGTAAGGAAACTGAACGCTTATAGAACATTACATGGGATGAGCAGGCTCACATCTTTTTCACTTACAGATAGGTAGCCATGTTGGTCTGCCATAGTCAAAATAAAAAAATTCCTTCCAGTAGCACCTTAAAGACCAACTAAGTTAGTTCTTGGTATGAGCTCTCATGTGCATGCACACTTCTTCAGATACACTGAAACAGAAGTTGCCAGATCCTTCTATAAGGAGGATCTATAAGGATCCTTCTATAAGGAGGATTTTCACTGCAGCCAGTAGTTGGTACCTGTGCTGTGAAATTGTACAGAACTACTACTCCCTCAAGTTAAAAGGGAGTGGGCTTTGTGGCACCTACAGTAGCAAGCTGGATGGCTGTGTCTCACTTGCCTGCTTAGAATGCCGCTTTAATTGCAGAGGCAGTCAGATCTGTGTGCTAAGACTGGACTCTTGTAGTGCTCTCTGGGAGTCACAAAGAACAGGAGAGGGGAGGAAAAGTCTACTTACACGCTTACTGTTCATACTTTTTGACTTCTGCCATGGATGGTACTGCTGCTTTTCCTGGCCTGGGGCTCCTTTTTCCCTGTGGCATTTTTGGCCCTAACTGTGCAGTTCAAAAGTACCGTGTCTGTAAAATCAAAGAGACACTTGCTTCATTGTGAACATATTACAAAATGCACAGCTTTTTCTAGATAATGAGCCTAACCTTCTCATTGAAAAACGTAATTTGAGGCATAGACTTTTTTTGAAAGGGGAAGGGAAGGACAGGCTAGCTGAATTATAGATTTTGTTCTTCCACACAGGCAACCTGTAGAGGCATTGGACAGCCCCGATCCTAGTCCTCTATCGGTTAGGGATGAGAATTCCAGCTCTTGAAAGCCATTACTTTTCTTGAAAAATGGGGCCCGCAACATTATAGGGTTGCCATATGTCTGGAGTTTCCCAGACATAACACAAATACTGCAGTCAAAAGCATTGTCTGGGCAGAAATTGGGAAATGTCCGGGAAAATCTTGATGTCTGCCAACCCATGTCAGCAGTGTCATTTTCCCTTTAAAAATAGCTCAAAAATTAAAAAAAATAAAGCTCAACAACGTTTGTGTTCAGATTTTCACTTTTTGAAATACGGCAACCCTACACAACAAATTTTGCAGCATGGAATGCTCTTGGCCGGAGCTCCAGCCAGCTAGCCATCCCATCTTTTATGATGCTCCATTGCAATCCTCCCCTCATCAGGTTTCCTTCCTACCTCCTCCAACAGGCACTCAGCATTTTATGGATTCTGAGCATGGTTGGTTTTCATTGGGCTGTTTTGTTTTGGTTTTGTGACACCTTAAGGTTTTCCCCCAAGGTTTTTCATTCTTTTCTTCTGCCAACCTCAGGATTTTCCTGAGCCTGCTGATAACCTTCCTCTACTTCATGGATAGTGCCACTTAAATACATAAGGATCTGCACTCAGAAAATGAGTTTGCTATTAGTATTGTTGTAAACTGTGGTGATGGGTTGAAATTCAGCCCAAATTTGCTTTTTGGTGCAGAAAGATGGAAAGATTGGTTTTCAGAGTTTGGAATAGAGAGTTTTTAAGGGTGAAAGCGGTGATGTTTTGAAGCAGAGCTGGTGATAAAAAGCATTTGCATGATTATCTAACAGTATATACAGTGGTGGTAGTTGAAGAAGAGAGAAGACTGCAGTTCATATCAACCCAGCAAGCTTTGAGCCACTGACCTTTGGATGAAAACTTTTCCTAAAACTGCCTAAAGCATCGCTATGCCAATGCCAATTAGAATATATTTTCCAAGTATGTTCCATAAAATATTCTGGCATGTTTGCAGATAGTAGAGCCTAATGTGGCCTCCTATAGGAGTGTAGGATTCTTTTTTTAAATTTCATTAATTCTTGGTGATGGGGCTTTATTGGCAAACCAAGGGCTGAGTGGTGAGAACAGTCTGCATGAATTGGATAATTAATCTATTACCTCTCTCCGGGCCCATCAGCTGATTTAATTATGCCTCTATGGCATGCAGAAGTGTCTCTCCATGCAGATAATGGAAATATATGTTGCAATTCAACTCCTGCCATCCATTCCTAAGTCATGTATTGTCAAAAATCTCTAAACAATATTTGTCCATTCTAATGGCTCTTCCTTTTATTTTCACACAAAGCCTTCATATATGTATTTCATTTCTTTGTTCCTTAGTATCTCTATGATGGAATGGACATAAGTAACTTAGCAGTAGATTTTGCTGTGGTTTGGAATGGAAACTTCATTATTGACAACCCAGAGGATTTGAAAGGTAAATAATATATTCTTAGTTTATTTTGATATATTTTCATTTTCATTAATATGTATTGTGGGAATTTTTGAAATTTTATTTTCATCCAATTCAGATCATTTGATGCTTTTTAAAAAATCCTGTTTCACTAAGAGCAATATGGTTATATTTGCCATTTCTAAACCTCTGGAAGACCAGACTCTTGACAAAGGGGGTGGGTGTGCAAGATTACACACACACACACACACACACACACACATGCAGCATTATAATTCCCTTATCCTTAGACCTCTCCAAGGATGACTGTAAATTTCCTGCGGGAAATTTTTATGTCATTGCTTGAAACAATCCAAATGGGATGAGTGTGTGCCACATTTCAGTGGTGAGAGGGAAAATAGATTAAGAACTACACAGACTTTATGTAACGATATATTTCAGATAATTTATAGGAAACAGTTTTCTGCTGTTCAAATCTGTATACGATATTATATCCTAAACTACAAATATTTTTAAAAAAACCAAAAATACATAAAGCCGCCAATGCCCATACTGCAAATGTTATCCATACTGTTAGATTTCCAAAAAACAAAAAGGCTTTTGTTATTGCCCCAGTGACAATAGGCAAGTCATCCTTTGAATTCCCCATGTTCCACATGGTCGCTATTTTCAGGTGGGAGTCAATCACATACCTGCTTTTGGAGGTTGCCCAATTAAAGATGATTTAATGCTCTTGCAGAACAAATTGACCTCCCTGCACACCAGAAAAAATGGAAAGTGCACTGGAAAGTATGGAATAACCCTTGCTTGTTGCAATGTCATCTAACCTCCCTGCAAACTGTGCAAATCAGGATGAATGCTCAATAAGCAGGTTGTATGAGAGTAACCAAGGAAAATCTATTCCATGTCCTAAGTGCAAGGCTGCTTTCAGAGAACAAGGAGGAACTTGATTATGAAGGCTATCAGGATTATCATTTAAGCCCAAACTGGCATAAACATAACTGAGATGGAAACGTGCAGCTGCCTTAAGATTCCTTTTACATTATTTCTTGTTAAAGGCTTGGGGGGGGACGTGAATCTGGCATTAACAGTCTGAAAAAAATGAATCTCTCAGTCTGCCATAGAACATAAGTTGAGCTCTAAGCTCAATCCTCGAGACATCTGGATGTAAGCGGGTTATAAGGCTTTACAATCAGTGTTGGAGAGGTCTGAGGGTAATAGGCTTACAAGGTTGTATGCTTGTTTTTTGCAATACCATGTTGTCATCTATTGCCCTGTATGCACTATTTATGACCTACCTGTTGGGTTAAATGAGATTTGCCAGCCTCTATGACTCGCTTGAGGTGTGATGTGACATCCTTAACCTCCTATGGCTCTGATTCTAACTCTCACAGAATCCCTTCTGCTTAATGTTGACGTTATAAAGGTGTCAGGCTGGAGACAAATAGTTGCTGTTTTCTGAAGCGCTGAGGGTTCTTAGAAGAAGGTATCACTGCTCATGATGTCCATGTTTTGCAGGAATCTATTCATAGGAGATTTGGTTTATAATGCCTTCAGAATTTATCAACTGGAAGGCATTGGGAACTACAACTCCTGTGTACTCTGGAGGGAAAGAGTGTCCTAGTCCAGGGTTTCCCAAACTTGGGTCTCCAGCTGTTTTTGGACTACAATTCCCATCATCCCTGACCACAAGTCCTGCTAGATAGGGATAATGGGAGTTGTAGTCCAAAAACAGTTGGAGAACCAACTGGCAGAAAATCTATTACAAGCCAAGCCCAGACTTTGCAGAATATTTGGGCTCAGTTGATAGTCAAACCAGGATTTCTGATATGGGGAAGTTTACTGCTTCAGTTATGAAGCCCTGGTTCAGATGGCATGCTAAATCAAACCAAACATTGCTTAGCACAGTGCAGCAGCAAAAAGATCCAGGGAAGATCAAAGGAGCAACGTGCTAACTCCAAGGTATGAATCAAACTAGTGATTCACAGCACTTTCTAGTGACAGATGAACTCACAAGAAAAGTACTCCCCCCCCTTCTTTTTAAATTGACATAAGTTTCTATTAGGACATGATTTTTTTGATTATGGTACAGTTGTACCTTGGTTTTCGAACAGTTTCGTTCACAAACAACTTGGAACGCAAACATCGCAAACCCGGAAATAGCAGTTCCGGTTTGTGAACTTTGCCTTGGAAGCCGAATGTCCAGTGCGACTTCAAATTGGCTGCAGGATGCTCCTATGCCATGGTTTCTGAATGTTTCGGAAGTCGAACGAACTTCTGGAATGCATTCTGTTCAAAAACCAAGGTACGACACACACACACACACACACACACACACACAAAACCACAATATTTCAGGCATGAGATCCCCATTGTGGAAAGAAGAAGACTTGATATAATTGACCCATCACATCTTCAGATCCTGAACCAATCCATATTTGAAAGACTTTAAGACTTCTAAACATGGGTTAGCAATTGGATTGACCCATTCAGTACATAATTATATGTGACTCAAGATGATTGAAAGGAGTCAGCTAAATTGGTCTAGGATGGCAGCCTTAGTTGGTTGACTCTGCACATTAAAGAAGGAAGGATGCTTAATGGTAACTGCTGCTACAGGTGACGTGTCTAGAAAAATACACATGATGCCAGGGTCAGTTATTATATGACCCAAACAAGCCCTGTGAAAACAGCAGGCTTGGTCCATGAAATGAATACCCATTAAAGAATCTGGTTTTTACAGCAGCAAGGACATCCATTAAATGGGTTCCCATTTGTTCCCCTCTGAGCTATATTTTGCTTTCAAATGCTTTTGAAGTTTACTGTGGAACCTGATATATTGTGAGTCTTGCCAGGCTCCCTGGGAATGGAGACATTGTTTTCAATGAAGTCTTTCTTGGTTGAAATCAGTGGAGGAAACTAAACAAAGAGGTTTTGAAGGCTGTCGTCCAAATCAAGCATGGAAGAAATAGTATCTAAGAACATCTGCAGAAAGGTTCAACAGGAAGGAGAAGGGTTTATATGTCCCCATTGTCCAAACTCTTGTATGCAAGTACAAATCTTGCTTGACCTTGCCCAAAGTACTTCAGTTATGCTTTCGGTTTCATGCTGGCTAGTACTATTTACTAATATCTGGAGATATTAGTATCTGGAGCCACTAAATCACAAAAGGAGGAGTTTACTCAGCAATCTTTTCAAAAGTGATCTTGATCCACAGTTTGAATGTCCTTAGTCTAGCAAACCTTAACAATCTGAGATATAAGATATTGCTCTGAACGTTCGGGGGAGGGGGAGCCAAATACTCTTCAGATGCGTCAGAATATTGTATATGGAGCATGGATATCCAAATTAAAATGTTTTGTAAAAGGTTGGGAGATAGAGAGTAAAATCAGTAATATGAATGCCCATCTTTAAACAGAGGTTTAGTATCATAACTAAAACCTACTAATCCTGAAAATCAGAGTCATGAGTAAAGTTTGACTGATCCCTCAATTCAGATTGCAAGTATCAAAGCTGCATTCATGTTAGTGGTTTGCCTCTAACTATATCTGGACACACTATCACTATTAGGTTTACACTTTACCAGTAGTTGGTTTGGTATTAAATTACTGCTTGAATATCCAAGTATCAGGGGAACCAACAGTAAAGGATCAGCGTAAACTATTCTTAAGCATAGAACAATATGCTTGTCTACCCAGGCAAAAATAGTTGCACTGGTGATCATTTTCAAAGTCAGGATGCTTCATTCTCCCTTGCTCAAACAAGAGAATATGAGGCCAAAGCAGCAAATAGAAACAACTGTGACTACACACAGAGAGAGAGAGAAGTTGTAGTTTGGACAGTGTGAAAGTGATTAAGATATTTGGAGAAGTAGGTGATAATGGACCTGCTCCTTGTACAAAGCAAATTTACCTAATAGCTTTAATTTTATTATCAAAACATTCTCTCATTTCTGCCATATGACTTCTGTGCTATGAATTCTTTCCTTTTAAGGATTATGTATGCATACATTTAAAAAAATCCCAAGTATTCTGGCATATTAACTACTAATATATTCATAGTCTAAAAAAGTTTATAAATTTATGCTGTAATTAATTGTTTGTCTTTAAGGTGCCACAAGTCTCTTAGTTGTTTTTGCGGCAACAGGCTAAAATATCTACCCCTCTGAAAATTGTTTTATGTTTAAAGTAGAGGTGTGTAGCCTGTGGCTCTGAGACGATGGCAAGCAGAAAGAAAATGGGAGGGGGGCACAAAGATAAAGCAAAGGGTGTGCCCTGTCCTCTTCTGGTCTCACTTCCATCCACCACTCGTCCTGGCCCTTTCCACCACTGGCAGATACCCCCTGAAAAAATGTGGTACTTGACACACACACAAAAAGGTTCACCCCTCCTGCCCTTGTTTAAAGAGTAGGCATTGTGGTGGAGGGTTTTTTTGTATGAGAACCCAGAGATATGTTGAGATATGGACAGGGACTAAAGCAGCTGGTTGTAAGCTCTTACCTTCACTTTGACCAGGGTTCAGTGCTTACCCAGCCAAATAAGCTCCTGGCAGAGATGGCTTCAGTTTCATAGCTCGGTTGCATTTTGCCAGCCCTGAGTACTTTAGTACCCAGAAAAGATATTTACATTTTGTAGTACAGGGATGGAAAAACTCTACTACTAAGCCTCAAAATGTTGATGAACATTCAGGCTGTACTGTTCCGAAAGTCTCCATTGGTCTGAACTACACATTCAAGCCATGCAACTCCTCTTCAGATATTCAGTCTGCATGCACGAGAGCAAAAAGTGTGTTGGGGGCTGGGCAGCCCCACCTCAGGGTCTGAACATGATTAGAAGACTCCTCACAATTGGGAATCCTGAAAATGTAGGTTTCTGGATCACAGAAAGGCTTCTAAGCACATTCAGCTAAACACACTTACAAGCCCTTTTCCAATCTTTTGTCTAAAGTTAGCAGTGAAGGGAGTTTGGAATGATACATAACTCTCTGCCCTCTCATGCTCAGACGAGATACCTGAAGATAGCTGAAGCATTCAATCTGGACAAGTCTTTATTCGTTCATTTATTCCAGTTTTCTTCCATCATTTGCATTCATGCTAGTTTAACAAAATCTCATAAAAACTTCCATATAATAAAAACATAAAACATAAAATCAGAGAGCATGCCATTATGCATAAATGGCAACAATAAAAGGACCAGTTTAATCATTAACAGTTGACAGAGTAACCCAACACACATCCACAAAAAAAGCAGTGTGAGTAAACAGGACAGGCTTTGCTTGATGCCTTTACAATTCCTGCAAAAGGGCCAGGCAGGTTTCCTTTGGAAAGGGGTTGCAAAGTCAGGGCACAACCACAGAAAAGGCCCTGTTTTCAGTAGTCACCCATCTAACATTGGCAGATGAGGGTACCCAGTAAAAGGCCTAAGATGGCCAATTCACCTGGTGGACAGATTTGTATCTGGGTCAGGACAAGCATCAGTTCACACCTTCCAGCAATGTGAGCAGGTGTATCTCCTTTGATCTGTCAGGTGTGGGCTGTCTCCCACTCTCTGCTCATGCTCCCAATCTCTGTCTCCACAGTTCACCTGTACAAATGTGCAGCCCAGCGGGAAAGTTGTGGGTTGTGCCTGAAAGCAGATCAGAAGTTTGAGTGTGGCTGGTGCACTGGAGAAGGGAGGTGTACTCTGCGTCAGCACTGCCCCTCTCCTATTGGTGGATGGGGAAGGTGGCTCGACTGGTCAAGCAGGAATGTCAAATGCTCCAACCCACGAATCACTGAGGTAAAGATATTTAAATCAATTGGATTTTCTTCCTATTCCATTCACTTCTTTGCTTGTTTACTTGATTTATCTTTCTATTTTTAAGCCAACCCACCCCCCCTTTTTTTTGTATATTACAACTACCTTAATATGCATGTTTCAATAATGTATAATGATCAGGAAGAGGCTTTTTCAGTGGTGACACCCTGGCTCTGAAATGCCCTTTCCAGAGACACTTACCTGATGCCTCGTTTGATATCCTTTCAGCACAGGGCAAAGACCTTTTAATTCTGTCAGGTCTTTCCATCTATTTTATTGCCAGCTTAAACCTGTTTTATCTCTACCATGGAATTTTAGGCTGATGTTACATTTTCATGGATTTTTAAAAATCCATTTCCTGTATTTGATGATTAGCCATGCGGAGATACTTTTAAAGTAAGGGAAGTAAACACCCAAAATAAGTAAATGAATAAGCTCTACAGAAAAGAGACCCATTTGTCTGCTTTTTCTCCGCCTGCCTGATCAGTGTGTCTCCTCCTCCCACCACCACTTAGCAAGTGATGATCTGGGGACTCCACAGAGGGCATATTGATCCCACCCCTCCTCCATCCCCCCCAAAACTTGGCAGAACCACCACTTAATTCCACTGTTTCACTTCCATACACTTAGGAATTACCTGTTCCTGGTTCCACCTGGTTTGTCCCAATATAACATGTTCTCCTTGTTACATAAAAGTGGAAAATAAAGTGGTATGTGATTTCCTATTAAATTAATTGTGCAGCATCTGTGCTTCACGGCCAACATGCACTTTTACTGGCCTTGATCACCTACTCTCGGTTGTCAGGCTCAGACATCAGTATGAGGGTGTCCTCCCTGCCCTTCGGCAGGCACACTAATTAAAACAAGGAAGTAATTAGTCCGTAATTGATTTCTCTGGATTACAGGCCAGTGCAGGGGGCAATAGTCTTATGAAAACTTTGTTCTCTCTGATGCTGTCATTGGTATAAACTGACAATGTTTAGCAGTAGCTTTCAGTAGTGAAACTACAGACTGAGATAATCACTGGTCCTCTGCTTGTTGATTCCAGACACTGATCTTCCTTTATTCATTACCTTGATATTTATACCAATGCTACTTCAAAATTTCAGAATTGTGTAACTTACCAGAGAAAGCCTTAGAGCAGTGCCAGAACTTGTAGCAATAAAAGCACCACCCAGTTAAAGACCATAGTAAAAATAATAATAATAAATTAATTAAAATGCCCTGTCAAATAAGTATTCTTAATGTTCTAGTTAATTCAAATTTGGTGTATAACAGAGGCAGAACAATCTCTACTTAACTTCTGACCAGAGATTATATAGAATTACGGTCGTTCAGCCTTGTAAACAGGGCCATAAAAATTACTAGCCTGCAAACAACTTTACTAGCCTGTGGGGGGCTGATGAAGCAGGCACCGAGAGCTCTGACCCTCCTCTAGCAGATCACTGCATGTTCAGCCTCCTCTTCAAGCCTGCTCACTTGCCTGCATGGAATTACATGTGCTAGCCTGTATTCAGTACCTTGTTTGTGGTTACTAGGCAGATGCTTATGTAGAAGGCTGAGTTTGTTACAGGAAAAGATTTTAGCAGGGACTGTCTTACTGTTGATCTTTGTAAGTCACTCTGGGAGCCTTTTTAGCTAAAGAGCTCTGTAAAAATGCTATAAATAGAGAGCCAGATTCAGTATCAGCCTCATTGCAGAACTGCAGGAGTAGTAACTTGGTTCTTTAGTATTAATGTTATAACGTCCGGACGTTTGCCATAGAGAATTTTGCCATAGAGAATTTACTTCACCAGGGATTAAACTCGGCCAAATTTCAGGGAGAAAATATAATGAAGACTGGCTTGTTGGTGGCAGTTTTAGAATTTTGCATTGCACTCTAAGGGTGACGTTAGTCCCCCTCCCCTTTCCAAAACATGCTTTAGATTTTTCTCAGCTCATAAAACATACTTGGATTTTATTAAATATTCAAGCATTTTGGAGGAGGTTTGCTTTTCATTAGTTTGGTGAAATCCATTGTGTCTTTTACAGGGTCCTCATTTTAATCAACAGGAAATTATTTAAGGGCAAGTTACGCAGATTGTATAGCGCTTTATGGTGGTTCATCTTGCCACAAATGGCAAATGCATCAGGAAGGAAGTAGCTTGAAGAAGCAGAGACAGAAGGCCAAAACAGATGTGATGTGGGAAATCCTTGTTTATAAAATGCTGTGTGTGTTTTAATTTATATTGATTAACTATGATTCTTACTGTTAATACCATTTAATGCTTATATAGTATTAATAAAATTAAATATATTAATAGATGTGGAGTGGATCCACCATGAGGAAGGGGGATAACTGGTAACCTCTAGGCAGTGGCGTAGCGTGGGGGGTGCCAGGGGTGCCGGCCGCACCGGGCGCAACATTTGGGGGGGGCGCGCTCGCTGCCTCCGGAGTCGCCGAAGAGCCTCGGGCGCAGGCTGTAGCGGAGCCGCATGTCTCGCGGAACCGACGAGCTGTGCGCGCGTCCGGGCTGAAGGCGCCCGGCAGGCAGCGGCTCTCAGCGCTCGCCGCGGAGGACGCGCCAGGCAGCCCCTCCTCACAGCCCCGCCTCCGCCGGTGCTGCTGCAGCTGCTGGGCCGTTGCATTTTCCTCGCCTCTCTGCCCCCCTCCTCCTCCGGGCAAGCGGCGTCGTTTGGGCGGCAGTGGGGGGGGCAAATTACTTGCCTTGCCCTGGATTAGGGGGCGCAAATTACTTGCGTTGCCCCGGGTGCTGACAACTCACGCTACGCCGCTGCCTCTAGGTTAGATTTACTGAAGGCAGTTCAGAAACTTCAGCTGGTTCAGCAGCCAGGTTGCTTATGGGGACAAGATGGTGAGAATATAACACCAATCCTGTCCTGACTTCACCGGCTGCCAGTTAGTTTCCAGGCCCAATTCAGTTTGCTGGCTTTGAACTACAAAGCCTTAAATGGCTCAGGATTGCAATTCCTCAAGGATTGCCTGTCCCCATGTGAACTGACCCAGACCCTGCAATCTGAGGTCCTTCTATGTGTGCCTCCTCCATGAGAAGTCCAGAGGGCAACACAAGAATAGGCCTTATCAGCAGTGGCCCCATGTGGAACGTTCTCCCCAGAGAGGCATTGCCTGGCACCAGGCATATCTTTAGGCACCAGGCAAAAGTATTCCTCTTTTCCTAGGCCTTTGTCTAATTAAACAATCTATGGCCTCTTGATTGCCTGGATGGGGGATATGTGTATAAAAATCTTTGATTTAACACAACTGGGTTTAGTCTGCTGCACAAACATATGAGTCACATCCATGGCTCCACACACATTTTGTCCTTTGCCCCATCTGCCTTGTGACCCCCCAGAGAGTTGTCCACAAGGGAAAGCCATCCTTGGGGTAAAAAGGTTCCCCATTCCTGACATAGATAATGATGTCTCCTTGTTTCAAGCATAGAATCATAGACTTGTAGAGTTGGAAGAGACCACAAGGCTCATCTAGTCCAAACCCACGACCCTGAAATTAAGAGTCTCATGCTCTACCGACTGAGCTATCCCAGCATCTGTGCACTGCTTTGTAATTATCAACATGGTTATTATGGTAGCCCTTGCTTGTGGCAACACAGTGGCCACATAGTGTGCAGGAGCAGATTAGTAGGCAAGCTCTTTCGTGCCAATCTCTTAAAAGCCAATGAAGCGAAAGAGAGAGACTTCAGAGCTGAGGAACTGAGAGTTTATGCAAACCAATAAGACTAAGATGGGGGCTTGCAGTACCGTTGTGTTATAAGAAAGATACTGCTCCCTTTCCCATATGGGGTATCTAAGAGCCCATATAGAGTCCTTAAGTAGGTTCTCTATCGGTAGGAGAAAATAACAGAGGCCAACCAGAGAATACTGAGAAGCAAAGCAGCTAGTAAGCAAGATCTTTATTAAACTGTTGCAACAGGGTCCCCCACTCCTCCCACGCAGGGTGGAAGGAGAGGAACCCAGAACAATGGTGTGCAAAGTCTTACATAGACTTTTTGAAATTCCCTTCCCTTTAGCTGAAGACCACCCCCCAAAACATCATACATACATACATGGGGGGAGGCAGTCTACAGCAGAAAACCTGTCTGTCAGGATACCTGATAATGGTCAACCATTGCTCAACCTGGGCAGTCTGGCCATTCTTTTGTGATGGTAAATATTTTAGTTCCCAAATCTCTTACATAAATTGATAGTTTGCTCAGCTTAACAGATACTTGCCAGACTGTATTTGCAAAGGGAGGTGTAATGCCCCTACAGTCCAAAGACAACTGGAAAGCTTTCCCCATTTCCTTCCTCCTTGCAGAGGAATATTTGAGGTCAGTTTGGGAGAGTCAAAATGGCTTCAGGATTGCTCTCCTGTACTGTTTCAGACACTATACTTATGTACATGTGTTTGCCTTGTACATTTATGAACATTTCATATATATATATATATATATATATATATATATATATATATATATATGCAGGTTTTGGTGTCTTCGGGTGTCTTCCCGTGTAAGAGTCGGGGTGTCTGTGCGACGTTTCGACGAGGTCTCACTCGTCATCTTCAGGCTGGTGCTTTCGGCTTCTTGTTACTGGAACAGAGCAGAGTCTGGTGTTTGAGTTCCTATAAATACTGTTGAGGGGTGTGGTGTATAGCCTCCAACTCAAACACCAGATTCTGCCTGAAGACACCCCGACTCTTACACGGGAAGACACCCGAAGACACCAAAACCTGCATTCCTATACCCGTGAAAATCTACGAAAGCATATATATATATATATATATATATATATATATATATATGACCTTAGGATTCCTATAACAATTGCAAAGAACAATTGGCTGTGGAGTTCTCAGTAAGTTCTGCAAGATGTTTCCTTTTCTCTCATTCTGAAGAGCAGTGGCTGAACAAATGGCTGGAATGGCTACTTGAACAGAATATTCTTTTCACCACTTTTTCCCACATTCCTCATTAAGCTCCCTTGAATCACTCCTCACCCTCTTTATGGGTTGTTAGTTAAAAACAACAACTCCTAGTGCTTCAGTTTATTACTTTTTGACAAGAAATGGTACCTATTTATTCTAAGTAAATGAGTCTCAATTAACTTCACTCAATCATCCCCAAATCCCGACTTGAGAGCTCTTGTGAAAGCACATACTGTTTATATGTCACACAGAGACACCAGTCAACACTCAAAAGCTCTATCAGCTCATTTGTTGAATGAGATCCTGCAACATCTGCAGCAGCCTTGTTTTGGACTACAGCTGCCATCACTCCTAGCCAACATGGCCAAGGGTCAGGGATGATGGGAGTTGTAGTCCAAAACATCTGAAGGGCCCCAGGGTAGGGAAGTTGATCTATAGTACATATTTTGCGATTGCTTGAGGTGGAGACCAAAGAGGGAATGGTTGCAAAAACTCAAATGTATACCGTGGTACCTCGGGTTAAGTATTTAATTCATTCCGGAGGTCCGTTCTTAACCTGAAACTGTTCTTAACCTGAAGCACCACTTTAGCTAATGGGGCCTCCTGCTGCTGACGCGCCGCCGGAGCACGATTTCTGTTCTCAACCTGAAGCAAAGTTCTTAACCCAAGGTACAATTTCTGGGTTAGCGGAGTCTGTAACCTGAAGCGTATGTAACCCGATGTACCACTGTACATGGAACTGAGACACACATGCCAAGGATACTAAAATGGCAGGAAGAATAATCTAGGATAATTGAAATAGCTGATTTTAAATGAAAATGATACTTTGTGGAGAAAATGAGTATTAGATAGACCAAAATGGGTGTTGGATATAGATCAAATGCATTTCCAGAGAAATACCACACTAAGTCCTGGTATCAATTTTGTTGCTGTTAAGCTTCCTCGAGAGCTCTAGGGGGGAGGGGAGTGACAAGTAGCCACTGATGACTTAGGACTTCCTGGCTCCTAGTGTTTACTTCAGATGTTTGTTAGTTTCATAAGCAAAGTGGTTCAGTCTTTGTTTCTCTATGTTCTTGTTTGTTTGTTTGTTTGTTTGTTTGTTTGTTTGTTTGGCAAATGTATAGCCTTTTCAACAGTTGTTCTCAAAGAAGGTTATAATTAAAGAAAAATAAAGTATCAATACAATTATAGCAATAATAAATAGAGTATTAACAGAGGCACAGAGTAGGATAGAAATGTTATATATAAATTGCAATTATGCAAAAACCCAGGCAATTATGTTAATTTACTTTTATGTGCAAGCCCAGATACTCTATGGAATCCCACTATGGGTCCAAGCATATAACAGTGATCTAAAAAAGATCCACTCCAGCTTTCTGAGACGTATTCTTGGACTCCCAGCTGTGATCAAATATGAAACAATGTGTGCAGAAATAGGCATACACACAATGGAATACTGGGCCTGGTCCACCTCAATAAAGTACTGGTTACGCTGCCATTTTCGCTGCTCTCCATCAAGCCTGCTCGCTAATTTGCTTCAAGACTCTTATAAATCAAGATGGTACCAGTACCTTGAAAAAAAGATTGAATCTTTAGGCATCGAGCTGGAGCCCCTATACAATTCTAATGAGCAATACATTTTCCATAATATCCTAACTAGATTAAAGGATGTTGAGAGACAAAATATTATGGCAGCAGTAAACAAAATTTGCTCCCCCGTATTCTATGATTTAAATATCTTAGATAGCAGAGCCAACTACGTCACTAAATTAACAATCCCAGCCCAACGTAGGGCTTTTATGCTGGCCCGGTTGAATGTTTTTCCCTCAGCTTTTGTCAGGGGAAGATATCAAAACATCCCTAGAAACAAGAGACTCTGCAGATGCTCTATGAATGTCCCGGACACTGTAGAGCATATTCTCTTTCATTGTCCATTGTACAGTACGCTCCGTCAACGCGTGCTGTCCCCTCTTCTGGGTGGCCTGGAACCCCAACAAGGTGAATGTGTGGGATTCTGCCTATCCGACGTTGACCAAAGGGTAACAGCGGGGGTAGCTGAGTTTTTGGTAGCAGCCCTCCAAGGAGCAGGTTAACAAGGAAAATCACTGACTCTATATGTGTATATATATATATGTTTGTAGCCAACCGCTGCCTTCTTACATATACTTCAAGTCACTTATATGTTACTTTTTCTTTTATGGTTTTATCTGTACAATGCCTAATAAAGGTTTGATTTCAACAATTTACTTTTATGGCTGACTAATACAAGAAGCGTAACCAGTGGGTTTTTTAAATCCATGGCAAAACAAATGGGCAAACATTCACACCATTATGAAGCTCATCCCACTATTAAAATGAATATTGTGTTTGTAAGTGATTATTGAAAAATAGTACTGCAGATCTTCCCCTCTACATAATCAGGGACTAAATAAAGCTCCCTGCCCCCCCCATTGTTGCTCTGAAAGTACAACATGCAAGCATGTGTGAAAATATATTTAGCTAACTTTGGTATCCCATATTCACTAGGTTTTTGGGGATTGTTAGCCACAGCCTTTCATTTTCAATAGTATTTAAGCAAAGCACAGACATTATGCTGGCTCTTTGCCCAAGACTGAACTTTTCATCTCCTTTCTACAGCCATTAGAACCAAGCAATGTTCCTCTCTTTCAGCTTGATTCTGTGTGACACTAAGACCCGCCCTTTCTGCCAACCTGATGGGCTTAATGCATTTTATTTTCATCCCAAGGGGTTTAGTTTCCATTTTTTATTTTTAATCAAAACCTTGAGCCCTTCTATAAATAAACAAACTTGCCTTCTCAGCATTTTAAAGTTGTTCTTCTCACAAAGATCTCTGTGCTGTGTGCAAAGACCTGGGGGTTGCAAGTCACCAGGAGCAAGAAAAGGGATCTGAGAACAATTTTTCCTTCCAAATGAAACATTCAGACAGATGTAACATTTTCAGAAATCAGAGATTTCACTTCACTTCCTTTCCTCAAGCGAACCAGAAGGCAAAAGCAATTCCTACTCAACAAAGAAACATCTCACAGCAAATGCTGGCCAAGTTGTTTCTCCAATATCATCCTTGAGTTAAATTTCAAAATCTACAATATCTTTATTGGGACTTTAATTAATTCTCTGGAATTCTTAATCAGACAGGATGTTAATCCAAACAGAGAAAGTGAGGATAGAAAAACCTGGTTTGATGTTGACTATTCTCAGTTTAGTCATGGTCATAAGACAGAATGTGCAGGCTAATAGTGCAGGCTGTGTGTGTCTACTGAGAAACATGCTCCATCAACACTTACCTGAGAGTAAGGCCCATAGGGTTGCATCCAGCAAAGCCATTCCACAAGTCAAACACCTTCTGTACTTACACCAGAACTTCCTCTTCTTCTGCATATCCCTCACACCACAAACCTTCCCCGAGAGTTCCCACAAACCTCCAGACCAGATCTGTTGGGTGGGTGTGCTTGTGTACATGCTTGTGGGGTTTACAATGAGTAGAGGTGGGATGCAAAGTTCTGTTGCACATGTGGAAATTGTTCAGTTCTCACAATGACTTGGTTTCAGCCTACTGATAGCAATATAACTTGCTACCAAGCAGACATGTATAGGATTGTTTTGTGAATTGTACTGGACTCTGCTAGGTGTTACAATGATTTCAGATTGCCTATAGGTCTGTTGTGGAAGAGAAAAGCATAATGGTTTAGCCTCTGTTTGGGGGGGAGCATAAGACCCCTTGTTAACAGGAATTCAAATTAGAGTTAGGAAAATCTTAGGCCACTCCTCTTCATCAACTCTCAATGTTCATGGTAGATAGTAATTTGTATCAGTGATTTCCATGAGTGAAAAACAGTGAGGCTACTTAAGTTTGAATCAGCCAGTTTATGCAGTCTAACTATGTGCAGGCATAGATACTTGATGAGTTCATACCATTGAACTAAGAACATACTCCTGAGCACCAGTATGCATGTAGCATTTTGTTTCTTAACCATAGGATTGCAAAATCTCTCCCCACCCTCTGCATTCTGGAGCACTAATTTGAACTCCTAGTCTAACGTCAGTTAAGCGTTACTCCAGCAGTATCATTAGATATGGTTAGCGCTACCCAGGATTCCCATTTAACCCAGGTTCTGAAACCATGCTTTGAAAACTGTTTTGCCCAACCTGGGGCATGAACCCACAACTCTGAGATGAAGAGTTCCATGCTCTACTGACTGAGCTATCCAGGAGTGCTGTACCAGCCCTCAAAAATGTATAGGACTGCAAGTGAACTTTCTGGAAAATAGAGGAAGAGGGTGAAATTGCATCAGAGGAAGATTACTATTATTTCCATGAAGTGTTTCTCAAATGTGGCTCTCCAGCGAATGTTGGACTACAACTCCCATCATCCCTGACCAGTGGTGCTGCTAGCCAAGGATGATGGGAGTTTTAGTCCAACAACATACTTGGAGGTCCAAGTTTGAGAAACACTGGAAACAGATCAAGGAGATGTAAGCTTTTTAAAACAGTAATGAGCCAATGGGGAGTGGAGATTAGGGGGATCTTTACTTGTTGACATAAAAGAAAAATCAATAATAGTGTACATGTTAACATGAAATCTTTTCCATCCACACAGTGCATCGTTGGGATCTATCCCATGTCCCCCCTGACAGCATAAATCTTCCCCTGCTGCCCGCAGCATCAGTGATTAAATAAATAAAAAATCAGCTTCCTTATGAACAAGCAGTGCTCTGATCTCCTATTCATTTATTTGCAGGCCTCATTAATATAACATCACTGCAACAAACAGCTAACGGGGGTTGTGCGGGGAGGAGTGTCAGGCTGAATAATGGAGTTGCTCTGCTGAGATAACAATTAGGTTTGGAATGTACTATCAGCTAAGACAGAGACAAGGAGTGATCATGCCAGGCTGATGAACTAGCTCTGTGGATGTGCTGAGCCCCTGCTGGGCTCATCTACTGGGATGGAGCCAGCTACAAATGTAACCATGGAACAAAAAGCGTATGTTATTCGTATAGCTTTGAAAGGCCACAACTTTGCAACTCTCCCCTCCCCTCTTTTGTCAGATACGGTGCTATTATGTTCAAGATGGCTTTTATTACAGGACTTGATGGGCTCATTTTTCCCCACCTGTGATTAATTGATTTTATTTATCCCCTCTTTCCTCTCTCACTTGCTGTTCTGAGACCTTGGAATATATTATAATATGCTCAAAACAAAATTCTAAAAATATCACACACACACACACACACACACAGACGGCACCTGTTCTCATCCTTTTGCAGAGTATGGACTTGTGAATGTCAGTGGGATGGTGTCTGTGTTAATGTGGTACATGCATCAGCACAGCAATGGCAGCGGTGTGTCAGTTACTGTATGTTCGTTTTGCTGAAGAGGTGCTGCTTGGTTTATGTTGTCCTGGTACCCACATGTTGGAATATTACCCCCTTTTGTCTTTGCAGTCTAATCGTGCTGCAGAAATTGAGTTTCTGCTTAGTTGCTGCTTCTTGTACTGTATCAGTGCAACATCATGACCTGCAAGGCTGTACTGGCCCATTTACCCAGTTCTATCCAGTTGTTTGTTTTGCACAGCAGACCACAGGATTGAGTTAAATTAATGATGATGGGAGGTAACTAAGAAGGAAAGGTAAAGGGACCCCTGACCATTAGGTCCAGTCGTGACCGACTCTGGGGTTGCGGTGCTCATCTCGTTTTATTGGCCGAGGGAGCCAGCGTACAGCTTCCGGGTTATGTGGCCAGCATGACTAAGCCGCTTCTGGCGAGCCAGAGCAGCGCACAGAAACACCGTTTACCTTCCCGCTGGAGCGGTACCTATTTATCTACTTGCACTTTGACGTGCTTTTGAACTGTTAGGTGGGCAGGAACAGGGACTGAGCAACGGGAGCTCACCCCGTCGTGGGGATTCGAACCGCCGACCTTCTGATCGGTAAGTCCTAGGCTCTGTGGTTTAACCCACAGCGCCACCCGCGTCCCAGCGCTACCCGTGTCCCAACTAAGAGGTACAGGAGCATAATTGAGTCATGGGCAAAGGCTGCATATAGAAGGTTTCAGGTTCAGTCCCTAGAATATCCAGCTAGAGCTGGGGGTGTCTCCTGTCTGAAACCCTGAAGAGCTGCTGCCCATTAGAGTGGAGAATGGTCTGACTTATAACACATGTGTGCTTATGTAATCTTGCTTTTCAGTTCCTCTTCTGCACCTGTCCTATAGGAAAAATGTTTTTAAAATAACTCCTGTTTCAGTTTCTGGGCAGGCAAATAAGGTTTTTCCTATTATCAGCGAAGCCTTGTGATGGGTAATTAATATTTTGGAGCTTGGATGACAGGCTTTGAGGAGAACCATTGGAGGACGTTTCCTAATATATGTTCGTCCCCATAGATACTTCTCCTGACTGACACCTTCATAATGATAATATAATACTTTGCCTTGCGTGGCTTCTTTTATCCAGTGATTGTAAAGGGCTTTAAATATCAGAAGCAGCTGGAGCATTGTGACATGCTGGCAGAGTTGGGATTAGAACTCACAAGTAGCAAATTCCAGGAGTTGGAGGTTTGTCCTAGAAACACCCTCCTCCCTTTCCTCTTTGTTGCAATGATGAATGCAGTAAGGATTACTAAGCATCTTGTGTATTAACACACCAGCTAACTAGGGAGTATGCATTAATAGAAAAAGGCTCTGCATATATATCCCTATCTGGATAGGGAATTGTATATGCAGCAGGGTGCTATTCATGTGATTTCCCAGCTCAATCTAGTATTCATAGCTACTGCACACAATCTTTTTTTCTTTTTTAAGCTAGGATCCCAGTGATCTGCTACCTGAGGACTGGATTCAATTCCATTCTCTCCCCCTTACCCACCAATCATCAGTACAGCTGCAGCTTTTTAAAAGGGCTCTGTGTGCACCTCTCTGACTGCTGCGCACATGCTTTGCTGGATCAGCGCTGAAAAGTGAAATATAGATGATAATTACAATGATCTGGCTGTAATTTGGTTGCTGATGCTAATAACACCCCTCCCCTCACCCAGAGCAAGCATTTGTATGACATATTTAATTAACATCTTCTGACACCACTGATCTTGTGCCTTTAGCAGCCTGACACACAGAATTTTAGTTTTTTCCATCATTTATCTCTGTTCTAGGAAAAGCGCCGCCTGCTAAATTTCTGTGTGATAGGCTGCTGCTGTACTTCTGATGTGTGGGAAGGATTCCAGGAGCCAGAGGGAGCCAGTCAAGGCTACCTCAAAGCCAGTTCCAGCTAGACGTACCCTTCTCCACCCTCTCAGGCCTGTCCTGTTGGAAGGATTCCAGGAGGGAGAGGGAAAGAGGCAAAGGTTGTAAAGGGAAGGCTATACTCTTCCTCTTCTGTTATGATTGCCAATCTGCGTAGGCCAGCTGTGAAAGGGGGGGCTGAGGTAGGCCTTCCACCATACTCCCCTTATGTTTGTTCTGAACCCCAAGGGAGCAAAGCAAATACTTTTGTGGGGAGGCTAAGAGAATATCCCATTGTCATGCAACTCTCACAGGAATCCAAGATAGGTTGGTTTTCTCTGTCAAATCCCACTAATGCACACATGAATCCAAATGGACTAGCCACATGAAGGGGCAGAAAGGTGCTTTAAGAAAATAAAAATGTAGCCTATGAAAGGTATGCCTACACAAATTTAGGTGTCTCCTCAAAAGCAGTGCAGCATTTTGGAGGGAAAGTGGCAAAGAAATGTTGGGAACATTTAATTCTTAAGGGCTCTTGACTCAAGTTGGGTTCTGATGGATTGGCTGGACAGAGCCACCTGTCAGATGGAAATGTGCTGTTCTCGCCTTTTAGAAGTTGGTAGGTGCAACTGTTAGGGTGTTAACTACTGCAGGAGTTGCTCAATTTCCCAGAAAACCAGCTTGTATATTGGGGGCTTAGAAGGAGCTACAATGGTCTTTTTGCCTCTAGGGAATGGAAGCTGAGCAAACTGTCAGTTTTTGAAGAGAGAAGCTGTGAGTAGGCCATAACCATGTCACAAAGATCACCTCAGAGCCTGCTGCTCTCCCACCCCATTTTACCAGTTGTCCTGTGGGAAAGATTTCAGAGAGAAAGAACAGGCAAAGACCACCTCAGAGCCTGATTCAATTGGACCTTCCCCTTCCCAAACCACAGAGCCATTCTACAACCACCTGCCCCGTAAGAAGGATCCTGATGACTTTTTATATGTTGATCTTTCTTACTTATTATGGCTTTTAGAGCTGTAGTTTGGTGTTCCTTAGAAGAATTTGTATCCTGAAAGGTAAAATATAAATAAATGAAATAAATTAATTAATATTATAGGTAGAGGATTATAGTAAAAGGATAGCAACTGTGTGGCTGGTTTTATGTCAACATGGTAATGCCAAAAGAAGCCTGAAGTTGGCCCCAACTCATATAATTTACCTTGAATCTACATACAAATAGGATCTAAAAGCTACTCTTTTTCTTTATAAAAAATGCTTCTAGTTTGGATACCAGAGACATGGCAGCTGGCTGGACTTTGGCCTGGTCGTGTTATGTCTAGAGAGGTCTATATAACTGGACCCTTTAAGTATTTGCTGCCTTCTGTGATTATTACTGAATTTCCCCAGCTGTAATTAATTGAATGCATCTGTTCTAACCCCGCGGCTGCATTGTGACACAGTTCCTTCAAAACTGTTCAATTAGCGGCCACTAAAATCTAGGTCGAATGGGAAGTCTGGTTCGGGTATTTTCCAGGTCAAAACATTTGGAAAACAGAAAAGCCACACTGCGTTGTTTGACATTGTAGTAAGGTTTTGTTGACTCAAGTCAGATAAGAAATGTTCCCAGTATCTAAATAAATAAGTAAGTGTGTGTGTGTGTGTGTGTGTGTGTGTGTGTGTGTGTGTGTAAAAGCTTTGGATTTTTATGGGAGGGGCAAAGCACCTCAGTTTGTGATGCAAATGCTGCAGCAAATGCATTTTTAAAATAACATACAGATGTAAGGGAAATAACTGTCAAGAATTGTGAACCATAGTGTACGGGTGACTTGTAAACATTAGCAGTAGCAGGCCTTCAACGGTGCTTAGTATAATATAATGCAATTTGATTTTTGTATCGTGTCCTTTGTAGACACATGATGCTTTGCAAAGGAAAATGATACAAGACACACTGCAGAGTGCTAGTTACAGAAAGCAGGAGTATAACAGACGCTACACAGTGAAGAGATTAAAGCTTTTAGTCCCAGGGCTGAATGCAGAGGGGAGGATGGGAACTAAAGCAGAGGCAAGAGAAAGAAAGGAGTGTTTTTTAGAACACAATGCAGCCCTATACATAATGGTACCTGCACAGTCAACTATATCTTGGGGTGTGTTTTGCATTAAAATAATATGATTTTAGACTTGCATAATAAAGGAGCAGAAGTGAAGTGAGAAAAATTAAGAAACGTAAGTGAGAGAGGAAAGAATTGGGTTTGGCTGTGATTTGATTGAGGGCAAGAACTGAGTGAGGAAGGCTTGCATTCAGAGAAGTCATTGGGAGTGTCTAGATCCCATCAGAACACTCCTCAGTTATTCCCAGCACCAATCAGGTGGACAGCAAGAGGAAGAAATCACATGGTGTGATAGGAACAGCGGATGAGTGTTGTCATAGGAGCACCACTCCACTGTTCCTAGAGCTAAGCAGTGGGAAGAGGTCCTGCATGCCTCACAGAAGTTGGCCAAAGACTGCATGTAGCCCATGGCACTCATATGTGAGCTAGAAGACCAACTTGTAGTGGGAGTGGAGAGTGAGTACACAATGGTACTCAGGTTATAATTTGAGCGCAGTGCACTGAGGTTTAGGCAATGGTGTACTGGAGATGGTTGGTGGTTGTAGATCAGTGGTGGGCAGAAGGGAGATCAGGATCTACTGGTAAATCTCTGGGTGCTTTGCAGTAGATCAGGGTTTCCAATTGCTTTATCAACAGGAACAACAAATTGACTTTCCACACCTAAATTAGGTGTCTGCAGGCATACTTTTGTGTGAAAGGCTGGGACCTCTGTTCAGTTCTTGAACTGAAAGCAATTTCTTCAGCTCAGAATGTGCTTAGAGACAACCTGATGTTTCATTCTGACTATGTATCCTTTACATCCGGCTCTGCTGGGTAGATCTTATGGTCCTAGTGAATCTGACATGGCTGTGGTCCGCCCACCCCTGTTGTAGAGGGTACCTTTTCCTAGACTAGGAGCTGAAGTGCTTGTGGCAGAGGTGTACTATAAATAGACAGGTCATGAAGTAAACTCCCCCTTTTAGTATTTCCAAAAGACATTTAAGGAGGTGTGAATGCTTTGCTCCCTAATAAAATGTGGTATTTAACATTCAGTGCCTGTCCAAAGCGGAGCTTAATGAAGTTCTCCAAAGTAACTGTCAAGCCTTTTAAGGTTAGTAGCTTTTATAAAAGTCTATAAAAAGCCAGTCCTAAACCTCCCAGCAGACATTTCTGCCACTAACAACCAGCTGTAGCCTCCCACCAGCTTTCTTGTGTTCCACTATAGTAGGTACGGAGGTTGCCTCCCACGCCTGTAGGTTGTCAGGGCATGATTCAGAAGCTGTGATGTAGATGCTGGGCTAGGAGTGATTACGGTAAACGACACAGCCTTCTTAGCCGGACAGAATTAGTGGGTTTGCAGTGTTTAGAGCACATGTGAAAATTGCAAGAGGAAATGCAACAACAAAGGCTAAAAGGAATGATTGGATTGCTAGTGACACTTTCTAAGGATATGTTGTGAATATCTCACATTGCTATGAATTTAACTTTCACATCTGGCCTCCCACAGCTGTGCAAGAAACAGGTGGCAATTGGCACAGCTGTTGTTTAATTATTATGTTTAAACTTATACTGGAGTTACGGTCCATTGGTGTGGGGTCATATTAAATATTACATAGCCATATAAAGTACAACAGAGTAAAATAACACCTTAATTCTTAAGTTTCTACCTTCACAGTTGCTGCATGAGATCATATGGAAAGCTCTTGCTTTCTCATTTCCTCCCATCCTTTCCCTCTCTTTGTTATCTCCCCTGCTGTTAATATTTATTGTAACCTCCTTAGGGCCAGTGGCGTAGCGTGGGGGGTGCAGGGGGGCCGGCCGCACCGGGCGCAACATCTGGGGGTTAGGGTTAGGGGGCGCAAATCCATGGGTTAGGGGGCGCAAATCCACGGGTTAGGGGGCGCAAATTACTTGCCTTGCCCCGGGTGCTGACAACCCACGCTACGCCACTGCTTAGGGCAGAGATCCCACCCACCCATTTTTATTTTTATTTTGCCTATGTTGCTCTATACAGCACCATGCAGATAGATAGCGTTAGAGAGAGACAGAGAGAAGTAATAATCTTATATTCACTGGGTCTTCTCTTACTCATATTACATGTGCGTTTACTGCTTCTTGATTATACAGTACTGCTGCAGTGGACAAATACATGATGGTCTGGAAGGAATAAAGATTCTCTCTCACACACACACACTCACACACACACCCTCCACACACACACACACACACACACACCCCACACACACACCCCTTAACCAGACAGGAACACAAGTGCTGCAGATGTATCCTAAGATGATACCAAATACTGTGCTGGAGGGGGTTAGCTATAGTCTGTTTTATGGTCCATTTGTAAAAGAAATAAACACCACACATTCATCCCAGTGAAACACGCTCAACTTTTGGGGTGATTTTTCACACCCCTTTGCAAAAGGAAGCACAACTATTTGCAGAAAGTGCCTCAAAATCTGGCCTATTCCTAGTTCATAAAATGACAGCCACAAAATTTGCCAAGCAGTAGAGGCAGTGGAAAATTATAGAAATGTCTGGGAATCTGTTCAGTTCTTCAGTTGTTGTTTTTTTAATACTACATGCTGAAAATGTGAGAATCTCAGTTTTCCCTTCTTAATAAAATAACTTTATCACCTCTACAAATGTGGGAGAAAATTCAAATGTGGAACTATATCACAAGAGTTAGAAGCACTATTCTGTAAAAACATAATATACTAGCAACTAGATGTCAATAAAGGGCTGTAAGATGTTAGTCCTTTGCTTTGTGAGTTAGCATCATATATATTTGGAGTTTGGGAATGACACCTCAATCTTTGTTAGTCTTATTATCTCTTATTAGGTGAATATGTTATTATCAGGGAATTGTAGTATAACTTACATAGAATTTATTTTCCATTGATGAACTGACTGGAGATCCACTAACTTTTACAGAAATAAATTGGCCTAAATAATCAGTTTTAGGATCCTACTTTTGGCCAATGCAATTCAGGGTTCTCCAAGATACACACAAAGTAGAGAGATTCAAACTGGTCTGTTGGCGGGAGGGGAATCTAATTCTACAATCAGGAAATACCTTTATAGGACCAACAAAAATGTCACATTAACTTTTCAGGGTTCTATGCCCCCAAACCACTAGTTTAGGGGTCTGCAACCTTTAAGACAAAAAGAGCCACTTGGACCCGTTTCCGAAGAAAAAACAACTGGGAGCCGCAAAACCATTGCGACATTTAAAACAAATATATCTCCGGAGCCACGATCTGACAGCGGGCGGGAAGGTGACGTCGGGATGGTGTGTAACTAACACACGCACCGCCCCCATGCGACGTCACAGCCAGTACAGCGCCCGCCACAGTGAGGAGTGTCGGGGCGCACAATGTGCCTCCTCCCCTCGCTAGTATCCGCCCCGGAGCCGCAGCAAAGATGTAAAAGAGCCGCATGCGGCTCCGGAGCCACGGGTTGCAGACCCCTGCACTAGTTAATGCCACCTAATTTGACTTTTATGGACTTTTTATCTAGTACACAAGCTAAAATTGTAAGGTGAACATTTCCCCCTTTATTTACCTTCACAAGGAATCTGTGTGTTTTGCTTAAAACTGGAGACAAATTTGGATAACTGCTAGATTTTACATTTTCAAAATGGGGAATCAACCATTATTTGCTTCTTTGACCCAACAGCCCTTAGTAATGCCTGCCTGGATCCTAGCAGCATATAATCCAATTAACAGAGCAAGCCTAGCTATAGAAAGCCAATGTTAAGCTGCTAGGTCATGTGAGGAAGCTGCCAAGGGGTTTCGAAGAGGTGTAAGTCTCTCCTTGCCCTGTCCTACCCCCCCCCCCACCTTTCCCCTTTTGGGGGAACAACCCAGGCTTAGCCAACTGAACCCCTGCTGAGCTGGGATGAGGGGCTTACACTAGTTGAGACCCAGTTGGGAGAGCCCAAGATCCACCAAATCCAAACTCTCTCAATCCCAAGGTTTAGATTGTGCAGTCAGTCTGCAGCGTCCTCTTATAAGCTGCCTTAAGGCTAAATGTAGGCTAGGCTTCATGCTTCAACACCAAGCCAGCTCTCCTCCCTGTTCCCTCTATTTTGCTTAATGTTAGCCCGATGAAGAGCTCTGGAGAACTTGAGTGTTTGCTCACCATTTTGTGGCATTTACATTGATCCTAATAAAAGTATAACTCAGCTGTGTATTTAGACTTTTCACAGTCACAGGCCATTAAGTTGTTTCTGCTACTGTAATGTTCACTGAGTATATTCAGATGGGCAGATTTCCTCATTACTCATACCTGGAAACACTGCAGATGTCTTGAACAACTTCACTGAATATTCTGTTCCAGTTAATGCTTCATTTCCAGGTTTCTTTGCTTAGTAACTCATTAAATAGGCACTAATCTCCCTGCAGTGATCCTGCTTTACATTTGGACAAAAGCAGCTCTGTCCAAATCTTAAAAGGCAATTTCATGCACCTTTTTAACAGTGATTTTGCACATATCTATACCAAACAGGGGGTGCATTCTTCTGGGTGGGGGTGACAGGAGGGAGAATTGCTTTTATCTGCATAATGATACCTGGTCCATAACCTTCCCCCCCCCCCACTAAGCTTTCTGGTATACCACACCAAAGTTATTGTGGTGGGGAGATAATTTTTGAATATTTAGCATCATTGGAAAAAAACAACAGATTTCATAATCCTAAGAAGATGGTGGTTTGTGTACCACAAACTAACAACAGTATATTGACAAGGATAATTAATGACAAATTGATTTCCCCAGCCCCTGCTCTCTGGTTTCATACATTACTTTAGCCACCTTATGCTCCTAAATTGTATGCTCATTTTCTAGATGGGTCACTTGGGTCTAGAAGTACCGTAGTGTGCTCAAAGTTGTTGAAACAGTATTCACAATAGATGGGGGGGTTGTTTCTGTTTTGTTTTTTAAAGCTAGGCTTTCTACACAAACACATGCAGCTCCAATCCCCTTTTGTGTGGCCATACAGCTTTTGGCTTTCTGTGAGATATACCGGTAGTTTGTTTTTATTGTTGACCCTGTGCTCTGCTTCCCTCACCAGATCCTAACAGTGTCAGGCCCACCAGAGGGAGGAACACGAGTTACAATTCGTGGTGTTAACCTGGGCCTGGATTTCTCCGAGATCGCCCACAACGTACAAGTGGCTGGTGTGGAATGTACACCATTGGAGGAGCAGTACATTATTGCCGAACAGTGAGTTGACGTGGCACCACCTGAACCTTTATGCGAGCTAAAAATCGCTTACAGCATTTAGCATAAATGCTGTTACCCCTTGCAACAAAGGGGGAAAGTACAACTGAGTATACTTATGCTAGGAGGAACAACATGGCAGGTGATTATATTTAAAAGTTGGAATCCTAATTGGTTATCTGAAGAGGATAAACCTGTACGCCTGGGTGAGGCATTAGCAGGAAAAGTGTATAAGCTGTGACATTTGCTGCTTTAGGATTGTAATAAATGTAATAGTAATGTAATGTGCAGGACCCAATGTAACCCTCTTACATGTGTGAAAAGCACTTTACTTCTCCTATATTGGGATCAAATAGACCCCAATTAAATCACAAGTTGTGGGTTGGTGGGGTTTTTTAAAGATGTATTTGGCAATTACTCCAGTGTAATGTAAAATATGAAATTGTATTAAGGATTATTGTTTATAACCCAGGAGAAAGTACCAACCTGCGCTCTTCATAGAAATAGTATCTGGTGTCTTTAATGACTTTGCCATTTGAATTCATATAGAGTCTAATTCACCCCAGTAGCACTTGTGTACTTTTCCCTTGTGACCATGGGGGATCGAGGGGGTGGTGAATGTGAACATCTCATCATGTTAAGTGCATCACCAATAAGGCATGGCTATTGTGAAGTTAAGTGACAGTTTTCACCTGGTTGAAATTATTAGACTCTCCCCACCACCACCTCATTCCAAGTCCATCTTCTGTGAACAAAGGGACAAGCATGGCTTCTCCAACTATATAGGACAACAGAACTCCTATCAGGAATGTGCCTCCTTTAATAAGCTTTCGTATTTTATACAAAGTCTCAGTGTGAATACCTTTCAACTAAAGATGTGCTCCAAGTATAGGTTATCTTAACAAAAGTTAACTTCTGTTTCTGCATATAAAACTCTGCATGTCAACAGCATGCAGGTGAAGGAATCATGGCTGTATTTTAATATTTGGTTGGGAGTCGCCCAGAGTGGCTGAGGAAATTATTATTATGGTTAGAAAGGGGTCCTGTTTCAAAACCTTCATCCACGTGCATTTTGAGGTTGTATGGTCCCACAGGCTTTTTCTCAGGGTGCAAATAGATTCCTCCTAGACAGTCTGATGCAAAACCATACTGCTTTTCTTAAGGCCAACATGACCTAAACAGCATATTGTGTGTGGCGGTGAAGAGGGCAACAACTCCAGTTAATAGTTTATGCTTAATTAACCCTGCCTCGGCACTGAGATGATTTCTGGGGTCACCTTCCCGCATAACACCTCACACAGCTCTATATTCCTGTCATTTCCTCCTTTCGCGTTCCACAGCACTGCACAAAGGAAAGCCCCATACCTGTCAGGCCAGATTCTCGGCGAGTATAAATCAGCAGCACTCCAAAGATCTAGGGCTGTCTTGCACCAACTAAGAACCGAGAGGCTGGAATTTCTTTCTTTCTATCTTGCGGATTAAACAACCCTTTAAAACTTTTATTAAGCATTTTGGTTCCTTCCAAGCCTGGGCTCCTGCTTTGCTAAGCAACTTTCCTGATGAGCACCTTGCAGTTTGCACTCAGCCTCCTCCCAGTTCCAATTGGAATGCGTCCTGCCGTGCTGCCGGATGCAGGCAGCCATTTGTTAAGCGTGTGAGGCAGTGACAGCAGTTTAATCCGAATAGGCCTCTGCTGGAGTCAATTCATTTATTTCACTAAGAAAAATGTCAGCTGAAAATTAGAAAATAGGCATGTAACAAAGGATGGGCAAACAACCCTTTCCCAGTGACACATGTCCTCGTGTTAGCTGCTTATTTGTTTGTTTTTGTGGAGTTTCCTATGGGGGGGGGAGTCAGTATACGGAAAGGAGGAGCATGTCAGTAAGTGCTCACCCATGCAGCATAAGGTAAGAAAGAAAACATTAAGCATTGTTTTCACCCACTGACTAGAAGCTTTAAGAATATCCAGAGGGACAGTCTGTGGCAGGAAAGAACAACAAGGAAGAATACTGTGGCACCTTTTAAATGGACACATTTATTATGGCATAACCTTCATTGACACAGCCTGCTTCATCAGATATGTGACGTAATACCCTAAATTACAGAAATATGCACACATGGTTGGGCATTTGTATGTAAACACTGAGGTCAGAAGGAAACAAAATGCAGAAAAATTCAGAAAATGCTAATTGTTTACAGTAGCCATTCACACAAAAACAGTTGTTGATAACAGGCATTGGCAATCCAATTGACACATGTAGTGTGATTTTAAAAACAACAGCCTACCTTTGTCCCGATTCAGTCCGCAGGTGCTAGTATTGAACATCTTGATGCTTTGTAATTTGGCAGTTTCATATGACAAGTCTCCGTTTGATGTTCCATTGTTCAGGATTGTAACTTTAAGGTCAGTTACAGAAAGTCCTCTTTGTGTGAATGGCCATTGTTAATAACATAATTGTCATCATCTGTACTTTCTGCATTTAATTTCTTTCTAATCTCACGATTTACAATCCCACTCCTGTCCCTAAACGTTTATATTTTCCTGTAACTCAGGATAACATTCCATGTCTCAAGTGGAATGTAGCCTATGAAAGTTTATTTGTTATTTGTTAGTCTTTGCCACTGGCTTTTTGTTGTTTTTTCCTGCAACAGACTAACATGGTTACCCCTATGGAAATTAATAATAGTACAGAACTACTAAGCAAGATAAAGCTCTTTCTTGGTAAAGGCATAGAGCAAAGCACAGGGTAATATTCTCAGCTTGACTTCTCCTTTGAGTAATCAAGTTCAATGAGGTTTAGGAAGATTCTTCAGACAATCTTTCTCCCTATAGATTACTGCTATCAGTGTTCATACTTTGGAATAAACTCCTGTTAAGATTTAACACCTGGCCTATATACAAAGCAGGATGAGGTAGTAGAGTAGACCACTACTTTCGACTGCAGGTAGGAGATGCCTTTTTATTGTATCTCCGCATAAAGGTAAAGGTAAAGGGACCCCTGATCATTAGGTCCAGTCGTGGCCTACTCTGGGGTTGCGGCGCTCATCTTGCTTTATTGGCCGAGGGAGCCGGTGTACAGCTTCCGGGTCATGTGGCCAGCATGACTAAGCCGCTTCTGGCGAACCAGAGCAGCGCACGGAAACGCTGTTTACCTTTCCACTGGAGCGGTACCTATTTATCTACTTGCACTTTGACACGCTTTCGAACTGCTAGGTTGGCAGGAGCAGGGACCGAGCAATGGGAGCTCACCCTGTTGCGGGGATTCGAACCACCAACCTTCTGATCAGCAAGTCCTAGGCTCTGTGGTTTAACCCACAGCACCACCCACGTCCCTTATCCTTATCCTTATTCTCCGCATATCCTGCTGCAAATAGAAAAGTAGCATTTCTGGGAGGGAAGTTTATCTCTCACTCTGCTCTGCAAGATTTCTGTTTACTAGGAGCTGCTGCCTTTTGAAAAATACATGGAAGCATTTAAATGTAATTTCCCACTGACAAAGCTGCGGCTTAAGAGAATAAACTTTATGCTGCAACAATTCTGTATTAAAGTAGATGCTAATGATTGTAGGATATCTGAAGGGGGTGGGCAGAGGAGACCTTCTTAGTCTTGTTCTCTGATGGCATGCTCCCTGAAGATTAAAGTGATGTGGGTGGAAGCAATGGATTTGACAGTGCTAGCAAATGTTGTATAGTGCAGGACAAAAAAAAATCATTCCTGCTTTGGTGAAGGCAGTGCATTCAAATGGTTGCACCAGGAGATTCTGCTCCTAGCTCTAACTCACCTTGGGCAAATCACTAAATTACTAAGTGCCTTAGTTGCCTCCTCTCGAAAATCAGCATAGCTATATTTATCTATTGTTCTTGCCTGTGGTGGCGTGGGTGGCCTAGCGCTTGAAAAGTACCTTTGGATCCTGGGATAAAAGATTCTATAGAAGAGCAAAGTAACATTATTATTACAGTAATAGCTTGAGGCCGTGTACTAATGCCATCATAAGCTGTAGTAGGAATGGGTTTGCACAGCCATTACACGTTATAAACTGTAATATTCTGTTTTATTTTTAGGAGAAGGGATGGGGGATTATTGAAATTATCCTCTCTTGATGGTGGCATGAAACCCTGATTTTATAATCGCAATTCTAATTAGAGCTCTCAAGCTTTCAAAGATTGTTAACATCATTAAAACATTTATCCTGGGCAGATAACAGCAAGTGTTGGCTGCCTTTTCAATAGGAGTCCAGATAAAAGGGCGCTCTTAAGGGTTCTGTTCGCAGAATGAATCCTGAGACTGTAATGATTTGCCATGTTCTAGGCATGCTATCTATCAGCCGGCAATTAGGTTAATATTGGTTAAAGGGCCACTTAACCTAGTAATCGGCTCCCTTTGGCTCTTCTGAGAGCGTCAGTTTTTTTAACATGATACCTGTAGCTTTGGCCTGGATTAGGATTTTTATTTCGGATTAGGTTGACCATAGCAATTAATATCCCATCTTTAATTTCTTACTTGCCTGTGGGTGTCATAACTGTGCATTATTATTCAAAGGTATAAATTCTGCCTTTGAAGTGGAAGAATGAAGGCTAAAGGCTGCTAAAGACTAAAGGCTGCTAAAAGGAATGGAATCTCACTCCATGGAAAACACAAGTTGTGTTTTTTCAGAGACACCAAAGGTAGCAAATTTAGAGCAATGCTTTCTTATGTGGTTTTGAGATCAGTGGAATGTTCGAAGTACCTTTACTTCAGAGTAAATTTGGATAGGGTTTTGAAAAACTGTGAGAAACTACACGGTTTGTATATTTTCATCAAGAGCATTATATAATGCACTTTCCCAGAAGTACCTGTCTTGTCCATGGGTACTTAGAAATCATAGAATTGTAGAGTTGGAAGGGACCCTGAGGATCATCTAGTCCAACCCCCTGCAATGCACAAATATGCAGCTGTCCATATACGGGGATCAAACCTGCATCCTTGGATGGATGTGATGTTTGCATAGGGGTTATGTTTGAAAAATCAAACGTGTAGACCCAAACCACATGATTGTTAACCTACATTAAATACAGAAAACAACCATGCAAAATTTGCAATCTAAATATGGGCAGTTATAAATTTGGAGGAGGGACAGACATACCAGGGGCGGGTGCAATCCTGCTAACCCATCACAGAGTTTTTGTCAATTCATCTAAATCAGCTCATTTACCAGATGCATGCTCAACTAGATTTCAGAAGCTCTGTAGGGTGTGGCATGGTGAATTTAGGATAGGTTGCAAGGTAAGTGGAGGTTAAACAATCACAGAAGTGTTCTTAATATATCTAATTCACACAAAAATGATGCTGATAATACAGTTTTAAAACACGTCATTAATTATTGAAGTCAAATTAAATCAGAATTCAAATATACTTGAGAAGAAGGGGAATTTGTGGGAGATTCTTAACCTCCAGTAGGTTTTTATTCTGTTTATATACTGTGACCAAAATGAATCCCACTGAGTTTAGTGCATAAGCTTGGAGAAGGAAGAAGCTCTATTTTGATCAGAGTGAAAGAGAGAGGCACGCACATAATCCATGATTAAGATAATGATAGAGAAGACCATACAAAGGATTTAGGAATACAGGACAACTGCTATGATTCTCCAAGGGCAACAACTCTTTGAGGAGCTTGTGTTGCTGTGATGTGCAGCGATAGCAGATCTCACATTTGGTAGCATTTACGTGCTTAATGTTAAGCCTCTTTTAAAGATTCTGTCTAAAGTGTTTCTTTGTGGTTTATTTAAGTTTCTTTGTGGAAGGAGATTTGACTAAGGCTGCAGAAAGTGGTAGGATGGTTTAGGGTGCTGTTGTTATTCTGCTTTCACAGAATGAGCTGCCATCAGTACAGCAAGCAGGGGTGTTGCAAGAAATCAAGTGGGTCTCTCTCTCTCTCTCTCTCTCTCTCCCACACACACACAAACCACTCTCTCACTCTCTCTCTATATATATATATGGCACAGTTGCACCATGAAGTACGGACAGTTTGCTAAAGAGATCTGGGCTGTATCTGGTAGTATAAGCACCCCCACTTTAGCTGTAGATCCACCCACTCAGTTGTATGGCACAACATGTGATACATTCTTCACTGTGAGTTACCACCCTTTTTCATTACTTTGAATCCCAACTCACCCTCATTTCCAATACAAGCTCAGATTTTGTCAGCAGCCCTATTTTAAGGAGCATCTCATCCTGTTTCAGCCTGATAATGGACAGCCAAAATAATGGCAATGAAAATATAAAGGAGACAGAAAGAGACGTACATGTACTTGTTGTCTGTTATGCTCCCCTTCAATCAGGGCTGGATTTAGGTTTGATGAGGCCCTAAGCCAGGCATAGGCAAACTCGGCTGTTTTGGGATTACAACTCCCATCATCCCTTACCACTGGTCCTGTTAGCTAGGGATGATGGGAGTTTTAGTCCCAAAACATCTGGAGGACCGAGTTTGCCTATGCCTGCCCTAAGCTCCTGAAGGTAATGGGGCCCTTTATATGTCCTGCTGTCCTTTGTCAACAACAAATTGTTGCTGTTTTTTGTGTTGAATATATGCTATACGTAAATCCGGCAAAGCCTTCAATACATTCACTCCATCCAGTCAGTCATTGTGGCTGGTCCCACACCCTGCATATATTCTAGCCCCCATCCCACCCCAATCTCTGGTTTTTTAGAGGGGGGCATAAGAATGGTTCTTGATCACATGTACAGTTGTGCACAGGGTCCATTTGTGCATAATGCCTGTTGTATGAAAAGTGGGCCAGCAGTCACAATTATCTCCTTCGTGCATTGATTGAACATGTGGAGAGAGAGAGAGAAGAGTAGCTGTTTTATCTGTGGATATTATATCATTGTGCTGATATTATGTTCCACTTGCCTCATGCTCTCATCACTATCTGAGCGTTCTCTTGTGGTCAACTTGTAGAGTTTATCAGACTCCACTGGTGTATGTGTGCCTGTTGTTCATTAAACTGTGACCTGCAATGAGAGCCATTCCGTTAATGAACTCATCTTTTAATTCAAGGACTTCACACTTTCTCTTCTATAGGCTAATATATTTGCCATTTGTGCTTTGCTTAGCACTCAAGTTTACAGCTTGCAATAATTGTAACTAATTTTGACTTTCTCCCCTTTGAATTACTGCATGGCAAAAGGAAAAAAGAAAGACTCTATCATTAGCTCATTCAGAAGATGAGAGAATCAAGGTTGAAAATGATGGGGCTGGGAACATAGCTAGGTACAACTTCCTTTCTTTTTGTAGGACTCACTATGGATTTTACATTTTCAGAATTGTGTGTGAGATGGGACAGGCTGAGCCTGACATCAGTTCCGGCCCTGCACTTCTCTGCATCGGAGAGTGCAAGTCAGAATTTGTGGCCAAGTCTGCACAGCATTACACATTTGTGGTAAGTACCAGTGCAGTCAAATTCTTACCAAATACGAAAAAGTCATTTCCACCTCTTACAAATTAATGTTTACTGGGGATACAGAATTTTTCCAAAGGTATAGAAATGGTTTATTATCCATGCTTTGATTATGATCCAGCAAATGTTTAGTTGATAAACTGTAATCATGTTTAGCATACCAGCTATCACATACCCTCCAAAATTTCTCCAATGAAAACAGGGATGTCCCATTTCATTATTATAATTTTACTATTTATAGCCCACACATTTTACTGGGTTGCCCCAGCCACTCTGGGCAGCTTCCAACATATATAAAAACATTAAACATTTTTTTAAAACTTTCCTATACAGGATTGCCTCCAGACGGCTTGGGGGTTGGCTAACTCCATACCCGCCAACATTTCTCCAATGAAAATAGGGACACCCTAAGGAAAAGTGGGACATTCCAGGATCAAATCAGAAACCAGGATGGCTTCTCTAAATCAGGGATGTCCCTGGAAAATAGGGACACTTGGGGGGTCTGCTATCAGGATATGATTGATCATTTGCTTTTGCATTAGTGTCATCTTGGATATGTCTTACTCAGCTTCTTCTCAGCTTGGTCTTGGTTTAGTAAAGTAGTATTTGAATGCTTAAGTAAAGATAAAGGCACCCCTGACCATTAGGTCCAGTCGTGACTGACTCTGGGGTTGCGGCACTCATCTCACTTTATTGGCCGAGGGAGCCGGCGTTTGTCCACAGATAGCTTCCGGGTCATGTGGCCAGCATGACAATGCTGCTTCTGGTGAACCAGAGCAGTGCACAGAAACACCATTTACCTTCCCGCCTCAGCGGTGCCTATTTATCTACTTGCAGTTTGACATGCTTTCAAACTGCTAGGTTGGCAGGAGCAGGGACAAAGCAACGGGAGCTCACCCCGTTGTGGGGATTCGAACCGCCAACCTTCTGATCGGCAAGTCCTAAGCTCTGTGGTTTAACCCACAGCACCACCTGTGTCCCCTACATCTGAATGCTTCTGCCACAATAAATTAAATGTGGCTCCATTGCAGTGCCATTGACTGTCCCCAAATTGCAGCTTCAGGTGATATCTTGATCTATGTGATAAGTTGTTAAGAAATGTAAAGTATGTTGTGTGAGAGGGCTGTGGAGAAGTGTTTTCTAGTGACCAGCACATGGAGGGGGGGACATCATATTTGAGCTCGCCATTAAGATTTAACGTGTAAACAACTCCTTTTGTATTTTGATAGAATAGTTTTATATGTTAATTTTATTGATTTTCTACTTTTTCCCCTTTATCACCCAGGCACATAATGATATCTGGGCTTTGTTTCTTTAGACAGCCATGTACTCTCCACCTTCTTGAATGATAAAAAGAGCAGTCATGAGTTTATACATTCCTACTTACTACCTACCGAAGGCCTTCAAATTCCCTATGTATTTGTCCATTGTATTATAGGAGAAGCAATCCCCCCCCCACTGGTCATGCAAGGCTTTGCATTTCTAGAGCAGTGTTTCACAAACTGGGGTCTCCAGCTGTTTTTGGACTACAGTTCCCATCATCCCAGACCACTGGTCCTGCTCTCTAGGGATGATGGGAGTTGTAGTCCAACAACAGTTGGAAAGCCAAGTTTGGGAAACACTGTTCTAGAGGTTGTGTAACTCACGGGGAAATGAAGAAGAATTAAACAGAGACTTATGCAGGGGTGAGAGAAACAGTGGATAAAAATAGTAGAAAGAAATATAATTTCCAGCATATAAAAAAGAATCATGGAACAACTTTCTCCCTAATGACTACACTATTCTATACAATAAAAAGACGTTAAAATTGGGATTTAGTACTTAAACGTTACAGTCCACATGGTATAAAGGAAATTCGGTTCTGATCCAGACTAATAGTGTGTCCATGAAGCCCTCTGTTAAGCCTGACTTAAGCCTGCTTAAAGTTGTTTACAAATAAAAAGGAAAATTAATAATCAAACCACTAAAACACAAATTAACAAACCAAGGGTAATGTGGGGCCGTAACATCAACCAGTCTTAATAACTTTGGTTGTATCTAGTGATTAATTTGTGGGCCAAATGTTTTTTCAAACTTAAATCTCTCATTGCCCCTAGACTGCTTATTATCAGTTCATGTGTTATGCTTATATTGTTACATACATAACAGTGTGTGTATTATGCTTACACTATTGCCTTGTAAAATCATGTTATATCCTCACCCAAAAGTAAGGCTGACTCTTACCGCTTACAGGTATCTTCTGTGCCAAAGTGTGTCTTTGCAATGTGAGTTTGCAATACTTTTGATATCTCCCTCCCTCTCTGTCATCCTGCCGAAGATGCATAATTCTATCTCTCCCCACGCCCTACTTTCACAATGGAAAGAATAATGAGAACACTTATTACTCTGGAATTTAATTAATAGAATTAATCTATGGAGTTGCCTCTTTCTATTATGTTACACATGCATTCAGAACACTATGGAATAGTTTTGTGTAGCTGCTAAAAACAAGGTTTTCTTGTACTGCTTACGCTGAAAAGTAAAGATTTCTGTCTCTTCTGTCTCTCTCCTCAATCCTCTCCCACTTTCTTTTGCATCTTTGCTTGATTTACAATGGTATTTCTCCATTTAGGTAGCAAATGGATGCTAATTCAATAGAGGTTCCATTTATCTGCTTAATCCAGAGTTCCTCATTGCAGCCTTCCATTCCTGAAGCGATCATTGCACTCTTCTGTTATTTAATTATCAACCATTTTGTTCATATGATTGCAAGTCACACCTGGGGCTTTTCTGCATTCCCCCTTTTGCCTAAACAAGGCATTTTATCCAGCCTCATTGATTTTGTGTTGACTGCATGCTAGTGCTTACCAATTGTCCACAATTTGTATAGTAATTGATAGATGAGTCAGTTAGCACCTGCCTTCCCATCACTGTTATGAGCAACATACTAGAATGGAAACTTAATTTAGTGGTGGCACAATATTACTTTAATGGTGGCACATGAATAGCTTGCAGAAGACAAGGATTCAAGAGATCAGAGTTAGCAGAAAACATTTAATTATTTTTATTTACTTATTATATTTTATTTTATTTTATTCTGCCTTCTAATTTTATTACTAAAACACCAAGGCAGTGGTGGAATTGCTTTGGTGACATCTTGGTGCATTTGGTTCTGCATCAAGAAAGCTATATGTAATGTGATGGGGGAGAGCCCTTCATTGAGGAAGAACACAGTCTTCCTTAAGCCTAAAGAAATCCTGCTAAAGCCTAAAGAAATATGCACCCATGGGTGCTAGAGATGAACCAAGCCATAACTTTAAAGGCTGCCTCAGATGCTCAGGACAAAACTGTTTAAAGAGCTTAAGGCCTGCTTTTGAAGATACTTTCAGGCATATTTTTGAACTGAGAGGCCTTGCTTGTTGATAAACATAGAAGTTTTACTCAGAGTAGACCTGTTTAATGGACCTAACTTAGTCATGTAACTTAATTTTAATGGGTCTCTTCTTAGTAAGCCTTAGTTGAAAACCATCCATAGAAGGTCAGCAACCTTTTTGAGTCGTGGGCTGGTCCACTGTCTCTCAGACTATGTGGTGGGCAGGACTATATTTTTTGGGAGGAAAGAATGAACAAATTCCTATGCCCCACAAATAACCCAGAGATGCATTTTAAATAAAAGCACACATTCTACTCATGTAAAAACACCAGGCAGGCCCCACAAATAACCCAGAGATACATTTTAAATAAAAGGACACATTCTACTCATGAAAAAACATGCTGATTCCCGGACCATCCGCGGGCCGGATAGAGAAGGTGATTGGGCTGCATCCGGCACCCGGGCCTCAGGTTGCCTACCACTGATCCATAGTACATAACAGTCAAACTGCTTGTTGTTGAAGAACAATTATTTTAATGTACAGAAGGCCAACAGTCTAGGGCCACGTAAAGTAAAGTAATAGCAATAGCCAGTGCATGAGTGAAGGCAGTTGTGAAGATGAAGCTCCATGTAACACCTTGCAGCAACTTGTTCAACATATGTTGTAAGTTATCATCCTTTGCATTGCAAGGCCTTTTTATGAATGGAAGAAGCCTTCTCCTGTTGCCTGGATATATATTTTTTGCTTCTCTGTTGGCACAGGCTACATAAAGGCAAGTCAGTGGTACTTAAATATTGTAATGAGATGGAGAGATGGCAGAAGGTGGGGCTCAGCTTCAACACTCTCTTCCTATACTTGACACTAAACAGATTTTGCTTGTATGTTTTACGGCCAAACTAAATATGATGGCAGCTGCCCCGTTTGCTTGTTCACATGTCTTTCCCATTCATGTATAAAGCAGAGAATGTCTAATTTGAACATTAAAGGCAATGTGTAGGTAAGGGGAGCAGAATTACGACCACTGTCTTCTCCTTGCCCTGCCTTGATTCCATGTAGTTAGTCCAGCATTTGTGTTCTTTTGTCTAAGTCTTCCTCTTCTCTGGTATTAAATCTGGCAGGAGAAAAAGGAGCTTGATCAAAGGGCCAGAGGAGAGAAGGTTTAGCTCTCCACACCAGTGCTCCTTTTTGATGTGACAGTTAGACACCCTTCCCACCTTATAGATGTATGTGAGAGCAGGTTAGACGTGAAGTAGCAAATGTAAAATGGCCACATTTTATTTGGCCATAAGACATCAGTTGTATTGGGTTGACAGTCTTCTGAGTCTGATTCAAGAGGTGAGTAATCAACTGAAGCAAAATAGGAGTCAATCACCCCATGCAAGATAAATTCTGTCGTCCTCCCCCTTTCATCCTTGGACAAACCATTACATAAACAGCAGCAGGGTTGTGACTCTAGGTGGGATGTTCAGAATTCATAGAGGAAAACAGTGATTTAAGAGAGTCAGTAAGGGTGTCTGACTGAAACACCCTGAAATTCCTTGTTTATGTAGACAGAGCTTGTTATCCCAGCATAATAATCGGTAAGTGTATCAGAAAATACTAGGGGAATCACAGTGAAAAAGTTGGCTGCTAGCCAAGACATGGGGGATTGTTGGCCCAAGGAAAGGCGACTTTGTTTAGCACCAGGGGATACTGGGAGAGTCATAACTAATTTGAATACTTCATTATGTGGGATTAATCTAATTTGCACATTAGCTTCAAGAATGGAGAACTGCAGCATGTTAGGTCTCTTACATTTAATTTACAGTATTTATATTCTGGGGAGATACCCTCAAAAACCTTGCTCTGTCTTTGAAATCATAACAAGCGAAAATAATTTGAGCTTCTTATTACTGTTCCTCATAATTTTGAGCCTTTTTCTTTATTTTGGCTTGATATATAATGAGGGCCAGAATCTTCAAAACTGAAACAAAATAGCCTAACAAACTAAGACACCTTGCAGACCATGTGAGACCTAAAGCCTGCCAGTTTCTGCAATAGCCATCCTGTCCATTGTTATCTAAAATTGCATAGAATTGTGCATTTTACATTTCTTAGGAGTTCAGGGCCATAACCACCCTGTGTTAAGTGCTATTTAATATTAACGATGCTGTGCTTTTCATTGATAGATTTCAGAGCATTTTGCTCTAGAAGTCAGCGTCATTATCTACATTGTATAGAGGAGAGAAATCATGACACAGAAGAGCCATTCAGTAGGCTAGGCAGGAACTGGGATAAGCACTTATTTATACTGAGTTCAATCACCTACCTAGACTACAATGCTGTCATTAGAGCATCATTATGTAGCATAAAACTCAGGCCCAGATGTAAGTCTCATATCTGGATAAAACCTATCCCTCTGATTGTTCCTTATATAGCCTCTTTGAATGCCTTCCAATCCCCCAAAGCTGGGGAAAGCATATCTGAAACATTCAGTGTAGGTCACTTTTCAGAGCCAGGGCACTGGATTAGTTTGACCACTGAGTTGATTTTATATGGCAGTTTGGATGCTGCCTTCTGGGAAATACCATGATCTGAGAGTCTGTCATACTATATGTAGTATGAAGTGTGTCATATTCACTGTACTGTCTGTTATTGAACAAAGATAGTACTGTTCAGGGAATTCAGAAGGGATGTTGCCCAACAGCGGATATGAGTCATTGTGGGGAACAGACTAGCTAAACAATTTGGTTATATCCATGGACTAGAAACAAAGCTGTACCTGATTTATTCAGATTTATTTAGTAAGAATAAGCAGCAGTCACTAATTATGAACACGTTGATTGACCTTAATTCTTTTAGTTCTGCATGGGGAGAAATGCAGTCTCTAAAATAGTTTCATTTCAAATCCTAACAGTTCATAAAACTTCTATGTTTATGTATATTTTTGTGATCTGTGACATTGATGGTTTTATTTTATTGTTACTATGTCTTCCATTGCTTTTGTCCAAGGAGTCCAGAGCAGTGTTTTTTCCTCACGAAAATCCTGTGACGTGGCTAGGCTTCACAATAGTGCCTAGGTCCAAGCTAAGCAACTTTTATTGTTTTGTGATGTTTTGAGCCTCGGGGTTTATCCACACTTCCTTTTGTCCCACTGCTTTCCCCCAGGGAAAACCCTTCTTTCACAATCAGTCAGAGCAAATAGCAATTTCAGTTTTCTCTGGATTGATGTTTGCTCCAATTTAGCACTAAAGAGTGGGGAAAGGATCAGAGCAAAGGGAAAACCACTCAGATCTGTGCTTTTGAGGCACAGGACAAGCAGAAGTATGGATAGCAGTTTCCCATATCCAAGCACCAAATTGGGGGAGTTATTTACATTAAAGAAAATTGAGGGGAGGGATAGAAAGAAAGAAATACAACTGGATACAGACTCTTCCAGCTAGCTATATTTAGTCATGTATTTCATGTCTTCAACCAAAGGACCTACCTTCACATAGAAATGCAACTTAATGCTGTAGTCTTATATGCAACGGCATCACACCATAGCAGGTTATCTTGTTCTTTTCTTTCTTTCCAAGAACCCTGCAGTGAGCACCTTGAGTCCTAGCCGTGGACCAGAGTCAGGAGGGACTATGGTGACCATCGCTGGCCATTTTCTGGGGGCTGGCAGCAGTGTATCGGTGTTGCTGGGTAACCAGACCTGCGAGTTTTATGGGTAAGGGGGCTGGCCCATGGATATCAGTGTGTGTTATTGTAATTGTGCTTCCATGGGCAGCATTTCAGCTACTCCAGCTATTATATGCCCAATATCTTCTTAATCACCTTAAGCTACCCTGTCACTGACAATAATGAGCATTGCATAGCAATGAGCCAGTTTAATGTTTATTCATTTTATCCATTGCTTTATTTTCATTTAGTAAAATCCTGCCCCTTCTGCAGATCCCAAGCACGTTCTGCTGTTGTAAAAATCTCTTTAAAGTATCTCCACCCCCCTTGTCTCATGAATAAATGCAATCCTGAGAGAACTATAGGCATCTCTTTCCACTCTGGTATCCTGATTGTAGATGTAGCAGAAGATTGGCAGTTGCCAGAATTGTGGGGAAAGTTCTAAGTGACAGAGACTAAGGATAAAGTGTTACTCTTTTCTTATTGAAACTTGAGCTGTCACCAACAAATACCTGTTTTTATTTCTGGGATGAATTCCATATTTCACCACTTTTACTCCTTTTGGAAAAATGCATACTATATTATTTGTCATTTTAAAAATATACAGTACATTGATAGATACACCCTGATTTATGCACCATTTATATGAGCTACAGTGATCATTAATAAGCATCTGTTGACATATGCCTTTCTGCATTATAGTACTAGTGTAGCTTTTTATCAACTGTTCCAAATATTTCATAATACGAAAAACATTCTTTCCAGGTTTTATGAAGAGCTATGGAATTTGGGCTAGTCACAAAGGCTCTTATACTCAGTGGCACTCCATCCCCACCTCAAATGTCCTAGTATGGGGGACATGTTCATATGTTCACAGGAAAAGTGTTATCGGGGCCTAGTCTGAAGTCATATGGTGCTGCAGCTCAGTGGAACAGCATGTGTGTGGCACACAAATGGCCCCAGATTCAGTCCCTGGTATCTCCAAGCAGGGCTGGGAAAACCCTAGACAGGGACTGCCAGTCAGTACTTGTGCACAGTGCCTTGAGTTCCATGATGGAAGAAATGTAGGATATAAATGTATCTGCAGTAAAAGAGATAAAATAGTTGTTCAGAGGAGTAGGAAATGTATGTGCATTATTCAAGAAGGGATGTGGAAAGCCAGGTTCCACCTTTTGGTCTATTTTCCCCACTTGGATCTGTTGCTTGTTCGTAGGATAGAGGGAACTTGGTGAGATGAGGAAGTACAATGTCACTTGCCTGTTCTGCTTTCTCCTTTCACCTGCTATAAAACCAGCTTTTCCCAAGCTGTGTTATGGAGGCATAATATATGGGAATTGCTGCTTTCTGCAGCCTCTGAAGAGATAAAACAGCTGAGCACCCATTTTATGCCTGGACTGGGAAGCAGTAGATTAGGGACAGCATGTTAATGAGTGAGTAGGATTTAATGGATTTAGTATTTCCTCATCTCATTCAATAAAGGGTTCATTTATACCTTTGGAACAGATAAAAAGGAAAACAGAATATGCTTAGTTAAACTTTACCACCTATTTCATTTCATATCTGTAGATGAGATTTCTTCTTCACAGCCTTTGGTTCTCCGATGTCTTTTTAAGTCTTGACTTGTGTAGAAGCTCTCTTGGAAACTAGTGCTGGGACGTAGCCAATGCTTTTTTCCTAGAAAAAATAGGTGCCAGTACTCACCATGAAGTTGTTGCAGTAAGTGCCACACTTTTTAACAACAACAAAAAGAGGTGCCGGTACCTCGTGCCCTTGAGTACCCGCTGGGGGCTCCACTTTTGTAACAAGAAGTAGAAGGGATACGTTCTTTTAATTTTCTGGCCATCCAGGGCTCTGGAATGTTGAATGTCCCATTCGAACAGCTTAAGGTTTCAAGGGCATAGCTACCAGTAAGCCTTTACAACTCTGCTACCAAGGCTAGAGGGAATAGTTTTCCTGGTAATCAAAATTATTATTTTATAATGGTCTGTAGGTAGAATTTTTGTAGAATATTTTATTTCAGTGTGCAGTTCAAGTCTGGCTTCCAAGGCCAGACTTGGTCCAGCATAATAATCCATATAAATAAATGGTTATATTTAGGCATTGCTCCTAATTCACTGATCTAATTACTCCATATAACCTGTAAACTAACACTGCTGAGAATCCAGCAGTATGCTGTTTACTCCAGCCTTTCCATACAAGGTCATAACATGGCCTGTTTCTTCCCACCCCCTTCTCTCTTTTTTATTGCACGGTTTGTAGGTGATGAACTTGGCATGTACTCATGATGTGCAGGGAGACTGATTAGATGAAGCAGTTTCTAATGAGATTCACTATAATTACAGCTTCCCTCTATTCTCCTGCCTCTGATCGGAGGAGTGGGGAGATTCACCATGACGACATGGTAATAGCGCAGAAAGCTAATTAACTGATCACAGGGAGCTTGCAGTAATTCTTTGCCAGCAGTGATGTGTCGCTTTGGATCTCACACAAGGGCTAAGCAGGCTTCTCTGAAGTCTGGTCTCTAGCATGCTAAAATGCCTGTACTCACATGAGGCCACTGGTGGCAGGGAATAGCTAGGACATGACAGAGAATAGCTAGGAATCATTCAGAGTTGACTTATTCTGAAGCCCAAGATAAATAATTGTAGCTGTTTCTACAACTCTACTTAGTCTTCCTTTTTTACTTTGCATCTTCCATTCCTTCTCTCTCTCTTGTTACCCTTTCTTCCTCCTTCCTCTTCTATTATCTTCTCTCTCTCTCTCTCTCTCTCTCTCACACACACACACACACACAGAGAGAGAGAGAGAGAGAGAGAGAGAGAGAGAGAATATACTGACTCTTGCCAAAAACACATCAACAGAGGCTCTTAACTGCACATTAGAGATCTTTACTCAATAGCAGTAGGATTCAATAATTCAGGAGCCAGGCTAGAAACTTAGAACTGAGCAGAAACAACAAAGATGTCCCAACAAGTCCTCACACCCCTCCTGTCAAGTTTTTATAGACGAGGTGTGGCAAGGTTACTCATAAGACACCTTTGCCTTGCGAGAATGTGTTCTGTCTGGGCGAGTGAATCTGTTCCCATCAGTTGAAGTAGTGCACAGTGCTTGGCAAGAGGAATGCACTCATTCTTCTGACTCCTATTCAGTCCCTGCCACCTCTGGCCCAGCCATCCCTAATGGGTTGTTCCTAATGAGGCTCTACACTCAGCAGAGGAGGTGGAAATGGGAGAACCTGCATCCTCTATATCCGGTCCCCACAATTCCCCCACTTCTGTCGCCTCCTCCTCAGTCTGAGACTGCCAGGTCATGGCCTATCCCAACAGGGATGTGGGGCTCATGATACACACATATAAATTTGAGTTGTAGGATCCTTAAAACAGAATGCTTACTGGCTGTTGGAAGAGGAGGCATGAAAAATCTTTGGACATTTTTGCATTGGAAGGGAGAGTTTGGCTTACTTTACTTAAAAATGAGGTGGTAATATTTCTTCCTCTTGCTTTTTTTTTAAGTCTGAAAAGTCTTACATAGCTGCTCCTGTCTCATTTCCTGGCTTGGGGCTGACCAGAATGCCCATGGCAGGATAAGGAAGTCCTGTCACTTGCTGCTGTCACCACCTCACTTTTAAGTAAAGTAAGCCAAGCTCCACCCCTGTGAAGTATTCATGAGATTTCTCCTTTCCACCCCAGTTTTTGAGGGCAGTTTCTTTTCAACCTCCCTCTTTCCAAATCCCCCCCCCCAAAGTTGGGCTGAAACTATTGACCCAGCTCCAACATGACCTATGTTTTTATCACTGCAGACTAACTTGAAGCTCATACCTTGTACTGAATCTTCCTGCTGCTTTTGTGTGCCAACATCACACTTGACCCAAGCAGTATTACTATTAATATATTATGGTTAATCATGTTTATTACAGCTTTTCTTAAGAAGGCCAAGAACCTTCAGAATTCTAATTGTATGATTGCACATTTACACGTCAGGATTGTATTTCTGGGGCATATACTCACTGTGGTATGCAATTCTTTTGATTTAACAATCTCTTTTCCTGACATTTGCTAGCTCAGAATCACTCCTCTCTCCTAGATGCTTTCCCACCCTTAGGGGAAATGTACAGGTTCTCCATATCTTTTGCTGGGGTTGATTTTGAGCAAACTAACAGCAGAAAGTGGTCACTTCTAGACAACTATTTAATGAGTTTTTTGCCTGATTTGTTCATGGAAAGATAGGCAACATAGGCTATTTAATTCATCTTGATTTGTTTGCAGGCAGATTAAATGATGTGGCATCAAGCAAGTGCTATCCCACACTTGTCTGTTCATTGTCCCCATCACTTTCCTTATCATTAAAAGTTCAGTCTTTTTGAGGAAGCAGGTTTGTTTTGCAACAGCTCGAAATCAGCTTTAATTGCGCAGCCTGGAATTTGTCAGGATGTGATTGACTCCCGCCTAAATATAGTGACAGTCTGGAAGCGTCCTTAATTAACCCTTCCCTGCCCATTTCTTTTCTCAAACCTACACCCATCCAAGGTTGTTTCCGTTGAGAAACAAACTGTCAGGAGTACAGAGGCATGCAAAAGTTCCACCCCAGCTTCTTTCACACACATACACATTAGTCAGCCTTTTGCCTAACCTCCATGAAAAAAGGTTTTCACACAAGGGTGTTTTTAATTCAGCAAGGACCCACATGCAACCTGATGCTGAATAGATAGGACTCTACCACATGCTTGGAACACTTGAAACACCACAGCAAATTTAAAACTCTGAGCAAGTTCCAGTCTTAATATTACAATGAGTTGTGTCCGTTGAATGCAAAAAGTTGTAATGCCTTCAGTTGGTTAGGCCTTGTACTGTGGCATTATTTGTCTTGTGCCTTCAGGTAGCTACCATATCTGTTAGGTGGGCACTACATCTCTCCACAAAGGTTGTCACCCATTTGTATTTGGTAGAGTGAGCCCAATGAATTCATTTTATCTGTGGGTCATCCTGAGTGCTTGTTGTTACCTGCCCCTTGATTGCCTTCCTATTTGTTAAAGGTTCCACTTCTCTCTTCTCTTTTACAGGAGGTCCATAAATGAAATTGTGTGTGTGTCAGCACCTTCCACTCATGGCCTTGGCTCTGTCCATGTCTCAGTCAGTGTGGACCGGGCCCAGTTAGAGAGCACGTTGCAGTTTGAGTACATTGATGACCCCAGAGTTCAACGTATTGATCCTGAGTGGAGCATTGCCAGGTAACTGGACTCTTTTAACAGCAGAAGCACCAGGAGAGCAAATGGTTAGAATCAGGACATGGCTAATCCCCCAGCTTCCCAACAGTGGTGAAAGTTATCAAAGCTGTTTGTAGTTTTGGAAGGATTGCTTCAAAGCAGAGCCGCAGATCTTTGCACCACAGCACCGGATATGCTTAAGACGACCCTGGTTCAAAGCCACAGTTTTTGCAAGGATTACAATGTTTTGGGAGTCAGTGGGGCTTCAAGTGAGTCAAAATGTATTGAATTTTTTCCTTTTGGATCATGCTTCAGTTCTATGAGAATTCAACCATTCTGTGAGGAAGGTGCTTAGTGAGAGAGTTGTCCAACCTCACGTAGCAGTTAAAAAACAGAGATGATTGTGTGGTAAAATGAGTCAGACTATGTTTCATGTGACAATACCATTTTGATACCTTGCTTTAGGTGTGTAATTGGGACTTGAAATAGGTTGAAATTGCAGATTCACTCTGGTATCCTGGGGTATCATAGTTCAAAGTAGCATACTTGGCTACACAGCTGATAGCATGCATACTATGGGTGATGAGCAGTGATCTTCTCAGTCTTGGTGCTAGCGTTTTCATCAGATTGTGCCTCTGGCCAGGCTATTGCCTGTTCCAAGCCCAAAAAGAACAAATAAAACAAATATTAGGTGTGAAGGAGTGGGAAAGAATTGGCATTATATTGGCTTGTTCTCTAGAACAAATATAAAAGGCACACATAATACTCGTCTCCACAAATATCTTTAATAAATGGGATAGATATTAGTAATCTTAATATTATTATTTTTTGGCAAAACCCATTAAGCATCTTTAGTATCTGCTGAAAGTGTTTCATCGTTTGAAAACAATTGAAACAGTTGCTCATAATTGCTATACTGAAATAATGATGGGGGGGTGGTTGCTTTGTTTTTAATTCATTCCAAGTTCCTCTCTAAATGCCTCTTTCTATAAACCAAGAAGGGAAAAATCTGATTGAATTAGTTTCTTGTTGAAGATACCTCTTTGCAGATGCAAATTCTATAATATATTTGATAGACATGACAATGCAAAAGTCCATTCAACTTGTGTGTTTTTTTTAAGTACAGCAAAAGTTTTAAGGAATTATGAAAGCCTGAACTATGTGTCACTTTCTGCAGATTCTCCCACTTCCTATCCCTCTCAGCCCTTGGAAACTTATTGGTGATGACTCTAGAATCAACACTAACTTTAAAAACACTGATTTAAAAACACACAGAGCAAAGAAAACATGGTCTATGACTCAGTTCAGCAAAGCCAAGTTCTTTATGTGAAGAAAAAGGACTATTATCTATAATTCCTTTCCATTGCTTTGCTCGCTATTGTCAACACCCAGCTTCTCAGGCTCCTTGGGGATTTATTCCACCTGTGTAAATACTGCAGATTTATGGATGAGGTCTGATCTTCCAAGAAGCTTGGGACATCCATTCTTGTGGATTTTCTGGACTCAAATGACCTGGGCATATTGATGAATTAGGCCCCTCAGAGCAGTGCACTATGATTGCTGGGCCTCTGAACAGTAGTTCTGTATAAATTAGCTTCCTATGTTCCTACGTAGTTGCAGAAGCTCAGAAGTCTCTCTGGTGGTGGGGGATCCCACTTCATTCCTGTTCAACATAATGCAAAAGTACAAACTATCTGGAATAGTACGTTTCCCATCCACAGACCTGCATTCATCATTGCTAGGCGGTTAGAACATCCCTGTTCCCTGAGTTGGAAAATAAGAGTTATTAACTCAATTGTAATTACTGAGGCAATTACAACCATGGCAATCTGTGACAAGATTCTGGGAGAGCAAATGGAGCCCTGTGATCGCTCCCATCTGCTGGAGAAGTGCACAATTGCTCATTAAGGCCTCCTTCTTAAGAGCACCAGAGAGTTTAAAAAAAAAAAGCTGATCAAAACATACCGGTTGCCTAAAGATGCACAGCTACACATTCCAGGAGCACACTAAAGTGCAGGAGCTGATAGACCACTATCTAAAATGCTGGGTCAGTTTCTTCACTGCTATAACTTTTTTTAGCTTTTGTAGAGCTGCACGCAAAGGATGAAATGTTTATACATTATTTTCACACTGAAAACAAAACTGGACATCTGGGGAGATGGAACTGTTCCCTACATAAATGAGCAGAAGTGAAATCTTAAGAGGAGATTCTGCCTTGACTCTAGACATCACTGGGAACATTGTGTACGTCATACTGGGGGGGGGGGGAGAATCAGTATGAGAACTTTTTAAAACTTCCACTTCTAGCACCTTAGGGAAACTAGTTCTGTGCACTCAGTGGTACAGGAACTGTGCTTGAAGATATGTGGTCTTACTTACACATATACACAGCCTGAACATCGGATGGAGGGGCTTAGAGCATTTCACCCCATAATATATTGTTTCTCTATTAGTCACAGCTTTCAATCCAGCACAGAGCAAGACATGTCTCTATCATCAGCTCTTGTGGCATCTCCCCTCCAGCTTCCAACTCACTCAACACAGCAACTTTCCAGTCCAGCCCCGTCCCCCCCCCCTTTTTTTGGTTGTTTCTCACCTCGATGCAGTTATTGCAACCCAGCTCATCGCTTTGAAAAGCTCATCAGGGCAGGGTACTAAAGTGACCAGCTGGTCTTCATCTTCAAAGAAACTTGCCTGACCAGTCCCCCGGCCCCAACCTCCTCTAACCTTATAAAAATACTATAATGAGCCCCCCTAGGTCATGTCAAACTTTGGCTTTTTGGATGTAGGGAAGACTTGGCTAGTAGTGGCCAACCTTCTCATCAGCCTAAGGCCAGGGATAGCGTGAAGGGAGGGAGAAGAATTTGAGTGACTGGAGCTGAGCAGATCTCTGGTACACTATAAATTCATTGCAGGAGAAACTGAAGATAACATTTATTGGACAGAAGTGATTCAGTAGTCTGCCAAGTCATAGACTCAGACTGGGCTAAGTGTGATTGTGAAGGCACTCATAAGTTGCGTAGGAATTTTGAGGGGCTGGTTTTCTCAAATACAGCAGGGCTGTTGTCTTTTTTCATATGTTAAGGTCACTTTCAGGTGCTTAGCCTATTCCAAATAAGCTCTGCATAAGGTCAGTGTTTATAGCAGGCTGGATTGGCTGTGAGTCTTTTTTTAACTTCTAATGTGGAACAACCATAATTCCCCACTCCTCCCTGACATCTCTGCTACTGTGGAGGTTAAAAAGAAATTTACTGGTTGATTTTCAAATGAGCTGAGCTGTGCTAAGCTGTGCTGAGTGTTTCAGCTGAGGAAATGGTCTCAAGTTCCTTGATGAGCAGCTTTGCTGTCACTTGCTTTGGCCATCATAGTCCTCTTTTCACTTATTTGACAACCATTTCTTCCATGTAAATTCTTGCCCTGTGTGTAATAATTTTGCTGGGAATTACAGAGGAAGGAAGGCTAGCAAAACAGCAACTTGTTCTCTGCAAGAGCTATATAATATGACACTTCTCTTTCTTCGGAGCATGCATCACTGTATAAACCATTAAGCACTCTAACAAATTCATTGTTGTTATTTATTTAGTCCTGGATCTTTATATTTTTCCTCCTGCCAACCCTAAGAAATGTTACGGGGAGAGCTGACTGCCCACTAGGGGGACAGATGATACTAGAAAATCCAATTAACTTGCAAGACAGCTCTAGCCAGAGTCAGGGTGATGGTATATTAATCCGGTTTGTCACCTAGTTCCTATACAGCCTGGAGAAAACATATTGCTGAGTTCAACAAGCATTTGTATTTGCCAGAAACATGGGCAATGGGCTGTGCCCCAGTCCCCCTTGCCAAACCTTATTAACCCAATGTCATCTGCTTCCCCACAGCGGCCACACACCTCTGACTGTCACAGGGTCCAACCTGGATGTCATACAAGAGCCCAGGATCCGAGTGAAGTACAATGGCAAAGAGTCTGTCAATGTAAGTAGTTGCTCTTGCCAATGGTTTCATCTTGCCTTAATCCACTCATTGCATGGTTCTTTGTCGACACGGCCATGTCATCATAAATTGTATTTCTACAGAGGTTTTTTACTTGCTTGCTTGCTTGCTTGCTTGCTTGCTTGCTTGCAAAAAGTTTCAAATTTGCACTTACAGTCCAAGACATAGACACATGAATCACAAGTGGTCATGTGCATAGAAGTCCTTTGAACAGGAAAACTAGCAAACTGATCCTGTAGAGTTCAGTGGCAATTATTCCCAAGCAACTGTGCACAGGATTTCAGCCTCAGTTGTCTACATTCAATGGGAGAATTTCAAGCATATTTCACTCTTATGAACATCACTTCTCTACATGAGAAGAAAAGTATTGTGAAGTGAAATCTAGATGATGCACCATCTTAAACTCCCTTTGGAACATACCTTATTTTAATGTAAGTCATTTGACTATAAGGTAAAATGTAATATAAATACTTAGTAATAATCAGGGAAGCCATTACTAACTTGTCCGTTGATTTCAGCAGGTCTGATCTGAACATGACTCGATTGGATACAACCCATAGCTTCTGCATATCTTTTTCCAAACACACATAAGCAAATCTTTTTCAAACATACAATCAACAAAACAATTATTTCCCATGAGCTCCAAAAGTACAAGGGAAACCTTCCAATTACTGTCTCATTTTACATTTACCCTGAAACTAACACTACTTTAAATCTTTAAGGTAAAGGTAAAGGTACCCCTGCCCGTGCGGGCCAGTCTTGACAGACTCTAGGGTTGTGCGCTCATCTCACTCTAGAGGCTGGGAGCCAGCGCTGTCCGCAGACACTTCCGGGTCACATGGCCAGCGTGACAAGCTGCATCTGGTGAGCCAGCGCAGCACACAGAACGCCGTTTACCTTCCCGCTAGTAAGCGGTCCCTATTTATCTACTTGCATCCAGGGGTGCTTTCGAACTGCTAGGTTGGCAGGCGCTGGGACTGAGCGACGGGAGCGCACCCCGCCGCAGGGATTCGAACCGCCGACCTTTCAATCGGCAAGTCCTAGGCGCTGAGGCTTTTACCCACAGCGCCACCCAAGCCATTTAAATAAAAGCATCTCTGTATCAAAAGGTTTCAACTGCCGTTGTTTATCATTCAGATTATTTATTTGTTAAAACTGGATTTTAAAAATAACACTTCAACACTCAGGTGCAAGTAACACTTCTCAGGTGTAAGTAACAAGATTCCAAAGAGTCCAGACAGTTGATGCATTCACACAGCTTTCTGTTGTAATAAAAGGGATCAATAGGATAGGCTATTAACTGTGATAACCTTTGACATTTTATTAGGAGATGGATAATCAAATGAAGTCTGTTTCATTTGGTGGGTTTTTTTACCCATTAGCAACTAGTACTGACTTAACTTGTCCATCGGCCCTTGCAGATTCATGCATCTAAACCCTACAAATTTACAAGTTCCATTTGTGAACATTAATGGTTCAGTCTCACAGCAGTCTGTCATAGTGGCTATAATGTTTGATTTCACTACGAGAGAGGGAAATTCAGACTGATACTCAGCTGTTAAATTCCCTGAATAGTTTTGAGTAAGTCACAATTGCTCAGCTTGCCCTACCTCACAGGGTAGTTGTGAGGTAACTTAAGAGCTCAGTGGTATAGAAATGGAATAAAAAACAACTTTGTACAGTGGAAAGAAATACTGTAATTCACTACCATGAGATTTGTATTTTTATGTGGCTACTTTTTCACTGGGGACGCGGGTGGCGCTGTGGGTAAAACCTCAGTGCCTAGGACCTGCCGATCGTATGGTCGGTGGTTCGAATCCCCGCGGCGGGGTGAGCTCTCATCTTTTGGTCCCAGCTCCTGCCCACCTAGCAGTTTGAAAGCACACTTAAGTGCAAGTAGATAAATAGGTACCGCTTTATAGCAGGAAGGTAAACGGCGTTTCCGTGTGCTGTGCTGGTGCTGGCTCGCCAGAGCAGCTTTGTCACGCTGGCCACGTGACCCGGAAGAGTCTCCGGACAGCGCTGGCCCCCGGCTTCTTGAGTGAGATGGGCGCACAACCCTAGAGTCGGACACGACTGGCCTGTACAGGCAGGGGTACCTTTACCTTTACCTTACTTTTTCACTAGTTTCACAGAGGCACTAGAAGTTTTGCATAGACAGCTACCTGGAAGGCACATGCCTGTGCACAATGACTTTTTCCAGGATAAGATCCACTCACTTGGCCATGCAGTGCCTAAGCTAAATGCTGGATTCTTCTTCATCTGGAATTGTGAGGTCTGTGTGGGCAGTGCAGTGCATCCAGAAAAGAATTGTGTTTGTGCAGAATAGCTGACTCCACATAGTACCTTTTTATAATATCTGAAGAGTGTACCCTACATCACCATTGTGGAGTTAAACTGCATGAGTGGCCCCCTTGTGCAGTCACATCTTAGGGGACATCAGGTGAACCTACTTTTTTAGGGCAGGGAGTCATTATCACAGAGGGCTCATTCCTACTTTGCCCCACAAAGCCCTGTCATTTGGAGAAACTGCATTAAGCAGAGGACAATAGAGACATATGGGCTGGTGTCATTGGTGAGGCCCCACTATATATCATCCAAGACACACACAAAACCCTCAGCAGAAGGGAGAGGTGCGCTAAGTAAACATGCAGAGAGGGTTTGAAAGAGACACAATGGAAGTGGTGTCTCCGCTGAGTCCACCCCTCCTGAGCACCTGCTTTATGAAAAGAGGCTACCCTGGGGGCCATTGTGGAACTATCAGAGCCTCATAAAAACAAGAGATGAAGAGCCTTTTTAAGCACACACATTTGCCCTGCCCCAGGTCAGTGTGAAAGATAGCCCATGGGCCTTGCAAACGTAGTTTATGTTTGCATTTCCCCATAGTTTCTCCTTGCTCTTAGGATGCCCTCTGTGAGTTCAGTAACTAAGGGTCCACACCTAGAGGTCCGCTTTCAGTCATACCTCTAAAATGATAATAATTGTACCACTGCAAGTTCTTGTGAGCTCCTTCCCTTTCATAGCACCCAAAGAAGTTGCTGCCCTAGCTCAGTCCCCCCCCCCGCCTTAACAAGGTACTCTTGAGGTGCTTTTGTTCAAAGCAGGTTTAATTTTTAAACATGGTTTGTGTTGCTGTTCCATTGCCAAAAAATGTGCACCTATGAGCCAAGACAAAATACAGTAAAGGTTTCTGCAGCTGCTGGTCCAGATGTTTCTCTGCATCTTATGAGAAAATTAAGAAATTACATATGCAGCTGTGCATGGTACTTACACAACACAATTGAAGGAAGAAGACCCTCTGAGAAGGAAGGAGTGCAAGAAATTGGTTTATGCACAATGCTGTTGCGAGTGCAGCATTCCAACCCAAATGGCCTTCATGCTTCCCAGATGGTACTCTTGGTTAGTCTTCGTTGCCACATTGAGATTCTGTGCTTGTGCAGAATACCCAGATATACATGTTTGTAGTGGAGGAGAGGTGCAATTTGCCTCCTGTACCTTACTGACTATGGAACTTTAGGAACTTGAAACCTTAAGTAAATATGACATTATTTCCTTTCCTTTCCGTCTATCTCTTTTTATTAGCTCTATATGGCCTTTCAAACCATTTGTCCCTCACTTTATAAACCACCATGAATAGTTAAAGCCAATAAATAGGGTTGTAATCCATTTTATCTTTGGGTATAGAATGTAAATTGTGATCTCCCTTGACTCTGTAATTCAGATATTGCAACAGCTGCCAGGGTAATCAGAATTCACAGAAGAAAGGGGCAGAGCTCACTCAGTAGCAGACATGCCTGGCATACACACAGCTCCGTTTCAATCCCTGACATCTCCAGGAGGGGCTGGGAAAAACTCAAGCCAGAGGAGCCAATAACAGTGTGAACTTACGGTAGCCAACATGGTGCCCTTTGGATGTTGGATTACAGTGCCCACCAGCCCTGACTGTTGGCCGTTCTGGCTGGGGCTGATGGGAGTTGGAGTCCCAACAAGATCTGAAGAGCCACAGGCTACCCCCTGCCTCCCCCCGCCCTGGCATAGACAATTCTGAAGCAGATGGATCAATGGCCGGAGTTAATATAAGGAACATTCCTTTGTATTTATGTTCAGGTGACATGATTCCATATCAGGGACCTTTTAAATATATATTCTTCCTTTCCTTCAGTTGATAATGAGCTTTTCCCTGCCCTGCTTCTGTTCTGTGCCAGTGTCTATAGACCATGTCACTAATGCATTTTTACCATATTTATTTATTTATAAAATTTGTATACCCCCCTTCATCTGAAGATCACAACATAAAAATGCAAAATGACAACAAAAGATCACAAGAGATGTGGGTCATTATGTTTTCATCTAGATTCATCTTTCTCTTTGTGTTTTTTTTTTATTTCTCTGAGTACTAGAGTAGGACTATTAGCGTTGCCTTGAGTACTGATAAACCTAAACCATAGCTCCCTGCAACCCTACCTGGACTGTGATAGTCTGGCCTCAGCCATGTTAATTATTTTTAATCTGGCTTTAAGATTTTGTTCCCTTTGAATCCTTGTGATTTATGACTGTTCAGATTTTTTATTGAGGACTGGTACAAGTTGGTGTGAAACTTGGAACAGTGAACACACTTTGGTTTAGATGCACAGCCATTCAATTTTCACAATTAAATACTTGTTTGGGTCCCTCAGATGTTCCCATCTCAGGACTAATATTTGATTCCAGTTGTAGAGTTGCAAAGACTGTGTACAACTGTTCCAGCATTGGCCAGCACCAGAAATTCATTAATGATATGTCAAATGCACACACCTTATACCTCAATGAATTGTGATGCTGCAGGATGTTTTATGTTTTTGAATATTTTTGTTTTGCAAGGAGTTTAGAACACCATAAAGAAAGCAAATTTACTGATGCCTTTAAGTGACTTTCAGGAGCTGTTCTTCAATAAAACAGCTGAATTTTACTACATGGCAACATGACTTTGTGTGTGTGCATGTTACTGGCAGTACTCAGAGTTCACAGCCGATAAAAAGATCCTCATACAGGATTGGATATTGACTATTGAGGTCATGAGGAAGTCTAAGCAAGATGTCACATTGATGAAGGGCATGTAGATACGTATTGCTGGGATACTGTGCTGATGAGCTGTGTGCTTTTATGATGCCTGCCATTTTTCAGGAAGGAAAACCACATAAATCTGTGAAAATGTAGCTTTTGATTACTTACCTTTTAAAACGCACTGCTGAGGCAGTTCTCCACAAATGTCAAGACTTGAAATGGTAAAACTGATGACTGCAGTTGTGCTTACAGTTATTTGCTCTCAAATCCATTAATATAAATGAAATTTAAGTGCACTTAAGTGAGCGCAGTGTTGCTGCTGAGATTCGTACGATTCTAAATGGTAGCTATAGAGCAATACTCTGAAATGGTCTGATGTTTGCTGGCAGAGCTTTCTTCTTCCTTCTCATTTGTTCTCATTAGGGATGTTATCAAGGGTCAGAAAAAGTGCTCAGTAGGGATACTTCTGAAGCTGAACAGGAAAGTGGAATGGGCATGTTCCTTGGTCCAACTACCTTTCCTTCTCCCCCTGCCTTTCCCCATTGTTGTATAATTTCAGCAAAATGATACTGTGGTGTCTTTATGAAATATGGTTTGTTTACACACATATACAACCCAAGCCTACAATGGAGGAGCTTAAAGCACTGACACCCCAAGGGGTTTTTGTTTTACCTACGGCCACAGCCTTGGATTCCAGCAGAAATCAGACATGGTTCTGTCTCCAAACTGCCTAATCTTCAACCTTTGTGGTAGTTTCTACATTACACACACACACACACCCTCAACTCTGGCCTTTGTCTTTCTAACTACCAGTGAGTTGAGGGAGGCCCATCCATTTTCTGTCTGGCAAAGAGCCACTTCCTTTGTTACCTTAATGACCTATACCTAGAGGGCCATTACCTCACCAGGAAGCTAGCCTGGCTATTCAAGGAATTGAATCTGTTCTGGATTCAGGAATTGGAACGGGGCTCAGGCATACAACCTACCCCTGCCCTGCAACTCTTAACACTATTTTTAGATACAATTAAAGGTTCAGGTGCTAGGGGGTGACTTGGAATGCTCTTGTCTTTTCAGCATTCCAGCTGCATACAATACATGCAGGTGGGTTCCAAGTATTACTGCCACATGCTTTCTCACTGCTCTGGAGCTCTTCAGGCCGATTGACATGACGGCTTCAGTGGAAGCCAGCATAGAAAAAGTTTGCATCCCAGACAAAAATGTGGCTGTTATGGATTCCTCGTGGCAAAGCTCTCATTTGTAGACCTGGCTCTGCCATTACTATTGGATTCTCACTCGCTGGATCATCACCTTGTCGTGGTGAGTGGATTTGCACGTTCCTATGACCCTTGTGAGCGAAGCCGTCGGGAATCTCGTACTCCCAGCAGGGTCACCCAAGGTGGTAAGGTCAAAGGGAAGGAGCTAGACAGAGAATGAGCCAAGAAGTCCTCAATGGAAGAACAGGAGGATGATAACAAACGGTATGTTACAACAGCTGTGAAGGTGGATGAAGGCTGCAACAGATAGGAATCTACTGGCTCGTCGTGACTACTCATGCCATCGGAACAGAGCCCTACTGCGAAGACTGTGCATTGGTCAGCATGCACTGATCTACACACATAAAGCAAATTCACACACAGGCGTCTTCCAAAAACCCATCCCAAACCCCAAAAGTCCCATGGCGATCGGCAAATGGTAACAGGGGCAGGATCGACAAATCTGGAAGCCCCTAGTCAAGAACTGGCACATGGGCTGTGGATAGATTCAGTTGTTCTGACTCAAGGAATGAGGCAGTTGAGCAGCTCGGCAGCTGTATCCATGACTGAGCAGCCCTTTTTAGGATCCACTCTGCTCACCCCAAAAAGGAGGAGGGAGGGGCTAGAAAAGGTGCCCTAAACATAGTCTGCCTCCCTTTTTCCCTGTCTGGATTAAAACCATGTTTATGTAAGACAATCTTACTCGGCTACGAGTGATCAAGAAAGAGAGAGAGAGAGAGAGAGAGAGAGAGAGAGAGAGAGAGAGAGAGAAAGAAAGAAAGAAAGAAAGAAAGAAAGAAAGAAGACTACTGGATTAGATGTGTCTACAGGTCTGAGGCACGTGTGCTTTAAAGCACCATTAGTTGTTGTTTTTTTAAAAAAAGATGTAAGCCTACCTTGAGTCATGCTTAGAAAGGTATAAGCACCTTTCAGTAGCTTATAGACTCCAGGAGTAGTAGGCATGCTCTGCTTCCTAATGAACTCTTTTTCCAGGGGAAGAAGGGAACTGGACTGCCAACTTTTTACCAGTGGGACATAACCTTTGTTTTACCTCAAATCCCTTGTGACCCACTGATTGTTCTTTACAGCTGGCCTGGGGAAATTGCTTAGATTTGTCACCAGAACCAGACATTAATTACAAGTTTAGCTGAAAGGCATATGTGGCAGACAATAGCACAGCATGGAAGTAGTGTGTGTATATGGAGCAGGGGGTAGAGATCTGGTTCAGAACTTACATTCTGCTACTATTTTCAGTTTAAAGTGCTGTCTGCTGGCCTAGTGATTGGCTGAGGACAAAGGGAGAATATAACATGCAGATCTGAGCTCATGGTACATTTGCTACATTCCATGTTAGAGAACCTAAGGAGAAATATCATTTGCCTTGCATCCACCAGTAGCAGGTCTTTCAGTGTTGTGGCCCCTTTAATGTGCAATTCATTACTATTGTGAAAAGGCTGCTCCAACAATTGAGGGTACAACCCAAACCTCCTTTTCACCAGGTTAGAAGGGGGTATTGGGCAAATGTGCCCATCAGTCCACCTCTGGTGGCCTCCACCCACACTCCGTTGACACAAACGTGGTCCAGCTAGCAAGATTTAGTGAAAAGACCAGAAATGAGGCAGTCAGAGGCTGGGCTGACCTGCCCCAGGGTCCACTGGATCGCAAGCTGGCCCAATGGCAGTGGGCCTGATAAGGGCTGGATTGCTGCACCAGCTTCAGGCTGCCTACCTTCCTTCTGCCCAGTTGGTACATGTGGCAGGGCTCCTGCTTTAAGAATGGCTGGCAAAAGCCAGGTTTTGGCTTCCACCTTTCCTCGTTTTGAGTCTACTCTTTTCTTTTACATGCATACTCAGTACTTTTTTATTTACCCAAAACTATACTGAATGAAATTCTTAACGATTTCCCACTGCTTATCTTCTAGTGTTATTTGTTATTTAAACTCTATTACTTTTGCTGCACATTTTATACTTATCTTTAGTTTTCTATTCACCACTATGATATTATAATGTGAGCAGGTGATGAATAAATAATATTCCAAACAGGTTTGATTCAATGACTCAAGAGTTCTTCACATTTCTTTCTGGTATTCTTCTGTAACCATCTGTTAAAATGAACCTGAACCTGAATAGATGCCCAGTTTTTGATTAACAAATTGTTAGTTTGGTGCAGCTTTTATTGTATGTTCAGTACACTTATCAAAGTTCCTTGGTATTGCCCCAGGCTTCTCTGAATTTTTCTTTATGTAAGAATTAGGGAGGGGGGCAATGAGTTTTGGAATCTGGAGTTTTCCCATAAATACCAATAATTTAAAGAATTTTGGTTTATTTTTGTTTATCTTTTATTTGTTTCTCTTTCTTGAGGATTAATCAGCATGTGAAATAGAAAAGAGTCCCACACTTTTACAAACCTTCACTGCAGTCAGTGAATTACACAAATTTTAATTTTGAAACTGTTGGGGCAGGGGTTTATAACTTTGTGCAATGAGAACTAAATTGATTTAGTGCTATATCATTAAATCTTTCTGCATAGTAAAATAGGGAAGAGAGAGATGTGAACCAGATATGTTCACATTTTCTACTCAATGCCTGTGGTTGGGTACACATGCTTGTAAAAGTGAAATCTATGGTCAGATTAGTGTGATGTTAAAACATGGAAGAGAGCTTGTGAGCTGTTTCTTGTAGTCTGCAAATACAGTGAGAAAACATCTTCATGTGTCCCTGTATTTATTTCTGTACTTAGGTAGCATATCCCATTATTTCCAGCACACTACAGCTATGCCAAATCTCCCAGTGTTATATATCTCTATTAGTTATCTGTGAATTGCAAGGACATTTTTTTAAATCTCCTGGCGAGCAAATGCAGAAGAGAAAATGCTCCTCTTTCATGTACAGAGTCAGACACACACCAAATTGAGTCTTGTCTGTAGACTCAAGTTGCACAAGTTGGTGCAAGTAGCACATGGATTGGAACAAGTTCTGATATTTTGTTTGTGTCCAACTCCAGTTTGTGTCCAACTCCAGTGACATCAATAGAGATACATGAAATATTTGGGCACTTCTCAAAGACAGAAAGGTTTTATTCAAAGCATAAAATCCTTGGTTATCTGCTTCCAGGTATGCAAAGTTGTGAATTCAACCACCCTAACTTGCCTGGCTCCCTCCCTCACTCTGGAGTACCGACCCGGTTTGGATGCTGTTGAGCGACCTGATGAGTTTGGATTCATCTTTAACAATGTTCAGTCCTTGCTGATTTACAATGACACCAAGTTTATCTACTACCCAAACCCTACCTTTGAACTTCTGAGTGCCACTGGGGTGCTGGATCAGAAGCCAGGCTCACCCATAATCTTGAAGGTAAGATGATGAACACAGCCCTGATAAGAGCACAAACCCAAACTCATTGGAACACCAGATTTCAAATCTTGCCCCCATTTGACAAATCTCCCTATGTATTTATTGCATTAGGACCACTTAACACTTTACATTTTTAGGTGCACACATTGGATTTTTTAATTGTGCGTCTAAAATTGTAATGTCCAACAGAGGTCTCCACTAACGGAAGAGGAAAGCAGACAATATTTGATGATTCCCCCTGCACCACCCAACAACACTTTGATGTTGGCCTCCACTAGATCAAAGACTTCGGCAAGCAGAAGAACTATTTAGTTTGCACAAGGATGCTGTTGGATGCCACTCTGAATTTTGGGAGGTGGAGGAAGGTTCAAGCTTAAATGCAGCAGACACACTCTTTCATCATGTACCTTTCCATACTAGGAGTTAGCTCTCATTAAACTGTGCAGCTGATTATCGAAACATATACCATTATCACTAATAGCTATTGGAAAATAATTATACACGGAATTTGTTACAGCATATCCTTAAAAGTACACAGCACACAGTATGTCGTAATTGTTGATTTTGTGCTGAAAAGCTGATCAAGAAGAAGCCAAGGCATTTACTAGGATCTTCATAGAACCTTCTCTCACTTATTTCCCACAGGGTAAAAATCTGTGTCCCCCTGCCACTGGTGGAGCAAAGCTGAATTACACTGTTCTGATTGGAGAGACTCCTTGTGCTGTCACCGTCTCTGAGACCCAGCTGCTGTGTGAACCACCAAATCTCACTGGGCAACACAAAGTTATGGTGAGGTCCAAGAAGAATACTTTTGTCTACCCATCTTCTGATTTTGATTTTCCCCTCTTAGTGATGATTTGGAAGTAGTATCCCTTTCTTCTCCATCTACTGTTCTGGCTTTTGACATGGAGCTGAGGTAGGGTGCAATCCTTTGATGTGAATGTCCCAGATTTTTCAGAGATACAGGAAATCCAGATGCATGTCTCCTATGAATATTATTGAAGGATGACATGGATATTTTTCTAAATAAATGAATGAATTTGATAACACACTGCAATAAAACATTTTAACTTATACATGTAAATATATAATACCTTGTAGAAGTTATTGCTGCAGGGAATAGACTGTGGAGGAAATGGACATCAATGACTATTCACCATGATGGCTGTGTTCTATTGCACTGCCGGGGACAGTGTGGAATGACCAGTGGGAAGAGTACTGTTGCACTCTGGTCCTGCCATTATAGCCATCTGGTTGGCCATTGTGGGAATAGGATGCTGGACTAGATGGATCTGTTGATTGATCCAGTAGGGTTCTTCCTATGTAGACAGGAGGTTCTGTATTTGTAGAACCTTTTTTTTTTTTTTAGCCACACACACATTACACAAGCACAAACTGGATCAGTGTGAATTTTGCATGGTAATATATAGCAGCAATGGATAAATCAGATTTAGCTCTGACCTTCTACCTGATAAGTCTGAAACCCCATAGCTGTTGAAAAATAAAAAGTGCCATCACACTTTTGAGCCTAGCTAGCTTTATTGCAGCAAGAGGTTTTGCAGACAGCAAAACATGTAAGTTGGTGTGTTGGGCTCCCAACACAGTGGGAAGCAAACCCCTCATCTCAGCTCATGCTAGCATAAGCTATAGCTGAAGACAGGATTAGCTTGTCTGTCAGGTTTATTGATGAAAACCATTTATTCAGCTTCATGCTCTAAGGGCACAATTGCGCCAGATACATCCCATAACAAATAAGGCACAATGATGGAAGACAAATAACCATTTTAAAAATGGTACAAGGACAATAGTGTGGACACAGACTATTTGTTGTTTGTAATTTTGCTCCATTCAGATGAAGAAGGGAGGCATAATTCTATGAGAATTTTTACACACTTGTTTTATAACTGGTTTCTTGAAACAAGGTGATAGGATTAGAAGTAGATGTTTTTCTTCCTGCTAGTCTCAACTTTAATAGATATGGTAGCAAAGTGCTAGTGTGTTACCTCATTTTTAAGCTAATCTTTTCACCTAAAATGAATGAGCCAGGGAGCACAAGGGAAATTACAGTTGTATGATAATGCCCCATTCAAAATACTGCCACTGGTGTATAATATAATACAGTTAATGATCAAACAGGCAACCTCTGAAGAGTTTTGGCAGTGCTTGCATGATGCTTTGGTTCCAGATCATTTTCTCAGGTTTACCCACTGAAAAGGATTGAACTGAAATGCAGAGGAAAGGTGCATTTATTGAATAAGGCAGTATCTCTTGGGACTCTTATTTATTGTATTTGGAGGACAAACCAGTGAAGCTGGTATCCTTACATTTCAATTCCCCAAAAGAAGTTGGTCCTTTAATCAAACCTGGCTAACGATCTTCCAAGTTTATTTTGCTGGGATCTAGTAAAACCTTATCTGCTTTGTGTCTTATACTCTCGGGTGCCAAGTCATAACAGCTCCCTGTTGAAATAGCACTGTAACATAGCCCTTTCCCATTAGTATCTGCACTTATCAGAGGCCATAGCATGTTCTGCAAAACTTAGTCCATCCTTAACTGTCTATCTGTTTATTTGCCGCAATCCCATGGTTTACCCCAGGCCCCCGCCATTCCATCTCTTTTGTTTTTCCTCTCTTCTTTCCTACTTCCTCTTTAAACTTCTTGGTCAATGAAATTGTCATTCTGTCTCTAATGTCCATGGTTTACAAAGGGAAGCTGAAAGCTTGTGAAATGAAAGTCAAATGGAGCCATCAGATAATCAGAACAAAGCCCAGAGATAGTGCCGGGATGACGCATTTATCGCAACTTGAAGCCTTTTCTGTGTTTCAAGTAGGTTGTGCCCTTTCTCTCTGTAGATAGACAAGACCATGCAAGCAGTGTCTGTGATTTGGCAGACCAAACTTTAGACTGTGTGCCCTCTGAAGGCATAGTTGGCTCTTTGGGAATTATTCCCAGAGCAGGTCTGACATGGGCAGGGGACCACTGTCAGGTATTAGTCCTTGATGACACACATTTCTAAAGAAAAATCCTGCGAAGATGACTACTGGAGCAAAAATAGAAGTTTCTTTCCGTAGAACAGCTCCTATGCAGATAAGCAGAGAGACACATTTAGAGCCTGTAATAGAAATTCTAAGGGTCTTTCTGGGGGTGGCCCACCCTGTTTTGATGCTCAAGGTGAAATGGGAGATGCCATCCTGCCACTGCTGCTGCTGCCTGAACCACCAGGAGAGAAGTTGTGCTGGCATCACCACTGATTTCAAGTAAGATGTTGCATGATCCGCAAGTTCCTATGTGATTTTGGCGAGCTCTCTCCTGAAATCGGCACCAATGCAGGCACTGCTTCTCTGCCAGGAGTGGAGGTGGTGGGACAGGCAAGGTCAGCTCTGAGGTCTTCCTCAGAAGCAGGTTGTTGACACTGTTTGATGCTTTGCACAACAGTTGGCATTGTTAGTATCTTGGCTCACAGGCAGAGGTACCTGGCCTCCCCCGAGGCAATTGAGCGAGATACTGTGTTTACCTTCCGTCTGCTACCCCGGCAGGCTAGGTAAACAAACCCTGAGATTCTTCTCATTAGACGTGAGAAAGAACACACCCTCTGCTTCTCTGCTTCTCTCTCCCTTCCTGCATTTCCCAGGGAGGGGAAATGAGACAGACAGGAGTCCTTTTTACATGATTTATTCCTGTCACTCAGCAGTACATAGAAATGTGACTGCTCCCTTCAGTCTCCATCAGAAGAGACACAAACTCCTCCCCTGTACTTCCAGCACAGGTCACATGACACTCTGAGCTAACATCCAGTGCTCAGTACAGAGAATAGGCTCCACCTTTTCCCCAACAGTACAGCTGCAAACCACAACATCCTGTTTTGCATTCCAGCCATCTGGAGCTGGCTTTTGCCTTGGTGCTTTTTCCCAACAGGCATGACCTCCTTCCTAAGTAGGTATCTTCTCCCTAGACCACTCTACTTGAGAGCACTGCGATAAAGTTTGATGACTATGTCCAATGTCTTTTGCTTGACTAGGTGCATGTAGGTGGCATCATCTTCTCCCCTGGCTCAGTGAATGTGATCTCGGACAGCCTCCTTACCTTGCCAGCTATTGTCAGCATTGCAGCAGGAGGCAGCCTTCTTCTCATCATCGTAATTATTGTCCTCATTGCCTACAAGCGCAAATCTCGTGAAAACGACCTAACCCTCAAGAGGCTACAGATGCAGATGGACAACCTAGAGTCTCGGGTGGCCCTCGAATGCAAAGAAGGTCAGTAGTACTACCCCTGGTATTCTCCTCCACTAATCTGGTAATGTCTAATGACACATGAGAAAAGGTCTACTTAAGCAAGGGCTTGTGCATGTGTCTTTCACAAAAAGTATATTCACAGCACTGCCTAGCACAATTTGACAGAGGCATCAGAGGGATCTAGAGAAGTTCCTTATCAGTGAAAATGAGTTTCCCTTGTTTCACTGACAGTGGCATAATTTGTGAATGAAGGGAAGTGCATCATGAAGATCAGTTTCAGAAGACTGTGGGAAGCTGTATATTCTTGATCTCCAGTAGATCCCTTCTCCTCAGGTTATTGCTAATATGTGATGTCCATTAACAAATGACTAAGGCATCTGTTTCATGGTCTCAGACTGATGGTGTCAACTTGCGTGGCCAGCAGCAGCTTGAGCCTGTCTTGGCTGGACAGAAAACCAGGTAGAACATAGGAACCAAGAGACATGTTACCGCAAGCCGATAATCACCAGCCTATGGCAAAACTACCGTAACTGGGTTCGATTTGCTAATCTTAATTGTTCTTACTGAGCAATGAAGTGGAAAACAATTTCCCAGGTAACCTGGTTCAGAATGATTTCTGGCTTTGTATGTACAGAGTCTTAAAACTTGCTTTATTAACACATGTCATGGAGCCAAATAACTGAAATCCAAAAATGGCTCAGTTGATGCACCAGCTGTGGCTGTGGATGGGCATTCTTTGCCACAGAGGACACCTGGGAGTCCATGGACAAATATGGTTCGAAGAGAACCCCTAAACTGTGTATCTGTTCTTTCAGAGGGAGTGCAGTCCCATGTAGAACAGCCAGACTCCCCAGTCCTCAGACCTGGGAACAACTTACCCACAATGCTCCTTCTTAGCATGTTCCATCTTCAGTCTACTTTTCCTTATCCATTCCACCAGTACATCCAGGTGCTAGTTTAGCTTATGCATGGTTTCTCCTGACTCATATTTAATAGAAAAGTAGAGTTGAGTTTCTTAGTGCCCCATATATCCTCCCAATGACTTCATATAGATGTTAAATAGCATTGGGGGAAAGCAGTGCACAATATGTAGTCCATCAATGCTAGTCTGGTAGTGGCCATGCAGATAGGAGCAGAACCACTGTAAATGGTGCCTCTGGCTCCCTACCCCCAGAGATGGTCCATGAAGATACCATGGGTTGATGGTATCAAAAGCTACTGAGATCCAATAGTAGCAGTAGGGTTGCACTCCCCTACCTGTCCCTTGAAGCAGGTCATCTGTTACAACCACCAGGATGATTCTGTGCCAAACCCAGGCCTGAACCCAGACTAGAATGGGTCCAGATAATTTGCTTCCTCCATAAGTGCCTGCAGCTGAACTGCCAGTCAGCACCCCACAAATTTGTATGAACAAGCCAGGATGGGCAAGGGTCAAAAGGGCAAGCAGTGGGATGGACAACCAGAAGCATCTTATCCATATCCTCAGGTCTCAATCACTGGAATTGATCCCACAGAATTGGATGAAACCATGCACAGTATGGCTTACTGAACACAATATTAGCAGCTTTTTGTCAATGACATATGTAGCTGATAATGGGAAATAAGTTAAGGTCTGACACTTGCAGCAACTCTCCATTCCTACCTGTGTGTGCACGGTAGGTAGGAGTGGAGAGTCGCTGCAAGTGTCAGACCTTAACTTGTTTCCCATTATCAGCTACATATGTCATTGACAAAAAGCCATGGACATTAATTTTATATTATCTTTTGTCCTCTTGGTAAGAGTTATTGCCATAGCATACTTCCTGCCTTGGTGTTACTGACTCCCAAGGCTAATTTAACCTTTCTCTTGTGTAAACTGTATAAATCTTTGGGGAACGGGTATCATTTTGCCAATACACATGACATTCAATCTTCAATTGAAGGGACACAAATGCAGCAAAGCACCAGTGTGTGAAATGGTCAGGGCAGAGAAAAGACCTGTCCCCATAATTCCACAGTGCTAAAAATTCCACTAGCCCACAACATAACTTTGTTTAAATTGAGCTTTCCTGGAACAAGGACTGCTCAACTGATGAACACAGAAAGAGAGACAAGACCACAAGGAAACACAAAGCAACGTACTCATAATCTTATCAATCCACTATGTGCTAGGATTAGACAGACTCAGACAAAAGAATCATTAACTTTTTCCTACCCTTGCACTATATACAGACTTTACTCCAAAGTAAGTGTCTGAGGATCATAATCATGGCTGTAACAACATTGTTATAGAAGATGATAGACTGCCATAATCACACATTAGGTCTGCATTCTCCGCACACTTAGCTTGGATCAAAGTCCACTGAACATTGTGGGGCTTATTTCCAAGAACATTCATCAGATCAGGATGGAAGAACCCTGCAGACACTAGGATGAGCCATTTCACACAAAACTTTGTCATTTTCACATATACACACATATTCCTTAGCACATCTGTTTTGCCTAACATAACTTTTCCCTGTTGACTGAATACATCTCCAGTACTGAACAGTACCAAGTCTTGTTTCCGTGGTAACTGCCTCCTGCTTACCCTGTTGCCTTTGATCTGGTGTGAATTTAATAGGGCCTAAACTCACGTACAGCTGTCAAATAAACATTTGGTCAATCTCTCTTAAACACACCCACTCATAAAATGCCCTCTTTTGCAGACGGAGAGGCTCAGAGCTCTCCCGTGAAGTCTGTATGCGAGGGAAGACAGTAACGAGTGTATTGGATGCAGAGACATCCATTGCCTGACTAATGTGTGGAGAACAGGATTAGCCCTTGATCCTATTTAAGCAACATGTACAGAGTTTGTTGGTGCCAGGTCATTAGGCCTTGCTGTCTGCTGACCCTTTCCTGTAGGCATTTTATGTGGATGTTAGGAAAGCCAGAAACCTTGCAATGATCCAAGTGTTACATGGAGTGAGTTAGAACCAGGCAGAAAAATAATTTACAGCCCTCGGTGACTGACAGAGTTAGTGAATGAATTCACACATTTTTACACTTCAGAACACTGAATAGGAGCGCAGGCCACCCAGTGGAGGGGGAAAGGCCAAAGTCTGCAAGTAGATGTGGAGTTTCTTGCCTGTATTTTGCACAATAAAAAAAAAATCATTTCCTATCTAGTATTCCTGCTTCACCCCAAAGCAAACATTGAAAGGGATTTTTTAAAAGAAGACGACGAAGAAGAAGACAACTTCTTCACTCTTGACTGCTTTTTAAATACTGTTTAAATATTTTTCATTGGGAAATAGAGATGAACACATTCCATGTTGTAACGTTCTGAATGGCAAGAGAGATGGGTCCTCTTCTCAAACCAATACAGCCAGGATAGCTCAGTTAGAGTGTGGTGCTAATAACGCCAAAGTTGCAGGTTCAATCCCTGTATGGGACAGCTGCATATCCCTGCATTGCATGAGATTAGACTAGATGATCCCAGGGTCCCTTCCAACTCTAAAATTTTATAATTCTTTGATTCTATTACATCGCTTCCATAGTGGTGCCATCTTGGAATTTGTAGTCCTTTTAAGGGACACTGAGATTACATTTGGAAAGTTGGGAGGTTGCTTTGTGGAGGACAGGGCAGGGGGCCTTCTATGATCTGGTTATTGGTCTGAGCCAGAAAAGGATTTGAATGCTTTTGGGGGTACTAAAAGCCCATTTATCCTTTGAAGTGAGCTTTTGAGAGCCCAGGAGTTCATTTCTGAGCCATGGTTGTGAACAGTTCAAAGGCAAGCTAGTGAGTGCCATCACTTCCCTGTTCTTCTGCCACCCTGTCTTGGGCAAAGCAGGTGAGACATTGGTGGAAGGTGCTTTGGGGGGGGACCAAACTTTTTTCAAACATTCACTGTAGAGACTTTTTTTAGAAAAAAGTTTGAGCCATTACAAGTGTTCATTATGACTCTTTCAGGTGAGCAGCAGATTCATGTATGCATGAAGAGACTTATTGTGGTTACTCAGCAGGGTACATATAACTCTGGGAATGTAGCACTCAAAGGTGACTGTTTGAGATGTGCAATTTGTTGGTTTGGGTTGTTTTCTTTTTCAATTGAAACACATTTCAAAGCTAAAAGGACAAAGAAGCAGAACACTCTTGTTAGACTGAAGTCTAATTAAGAATCAAGACATTTATTTTCAGACAGTGCTGTTGCAGATCAAAAACTAACTCTTCTCAGCAGTAGTCATGGGTGAGCAATAGAATGAATGAATGAATGAATGAATGAATGAATGAATGAATGAATTTATTACGGTCATAGACCAGAAGAAAGGGGAAAAAAAAAACATAAAAGGCAGCAATAATTTACAAGGGAATGGTGGTGTCAGTTAAAAGTTGTAAAATTATACATAAAAACAATGCACATACACACACACACACACATATACATACTCATGTATGCACTACAGTATATGTATGGGCTTAAAAAAAGGGGGGGCTTATCCAGGGGTCAGATCTTTTACTTTTTTACAGCTAATGCCCTCCGCTTGATCGCGGCCGCAGAAAACTTGGCCACTTTCAATGTTACTTCTGGGTTTTTGTCTCCTAGTAGGATTTTCAGCCGCTGAGATTCAGATCGACCTGGAAATTTCTGAACGATAGGGGAGATAAACAGTAACCTGATATCCCCGTAAAGGTCGCAGTGTAACAACACATGTGAAGCCGTTTCCACCTCCTTCAGACCACATGGGCAAACTCGTTCAGCATAGGGTGTGCCCTCGTATCTGCCCTTTAGTAAGGCAGATGGCAATACATCAAATCTAGTAAGGGTAAACGCCCGCCTATATTTTGCGATTTGTAGGTCCATCAAATATGGGGTTAGGTTAAACCCTTTTCCATAATCTTGGATAGCTGGATATTTATCTATCTTGCTCATATGGTCCTGAAGCTCTACATCTCCTATTCGCTGGCTCACCATCATTTTAGCCTTTTCAAAGCCTGAGGCTATAAGTTCTTGTGAGGAAAGCCCCAGGCCCCTCAGTTTTTCATAGAGCGACAATCTCCATTTAGACTGGAACGGGTCTAGTAGAGTCAATGGAGCCACTCCCACTGGGAAAAATATGAGTTTTAGCCAGAAATGAATCTTCAGGATCCATATCCTGGCATTAATAGGGAGTTGGCCAACCTCCAGCCTAACGGCAGTGTTAGAGACACAGGTAGGTAACCCTAGTAGGGAACGATAAAATTTAGTTTGTACAGATTCCAGGGACTTGAGTTTTTGACAATTAAATATCTGGGTGCCATAGGTCAATTGTGGAAGTATTTTTGCAACAAAGACCTGGGAGGCAGCGGGAACATATTGACCTCCTTTTCTATAAAAGAATCTTATGATAGCTCTGGAAGATCTTTGCGCATTTACAATGGAATTCTTAATCTGATGGCACCAAGACCCCTTCTCATCGAAAATTATTCCAAGATATCTAAAAGATGTTACTTGCTCAATAGGTTGGTTATTAATTTTCCATTTATGTCGGAGTTTTCTCTTGGAGAACACCATAATTTTTGATTTGGTGTAGTTTATTATTAGGTGTTCAGCTTCGCAATACTCTGTAAGAGCTCGTAAAAGTTTTCTTAGACCCACACAAGAGAAGGAAATAAGTGCCGCATCATCTGCGTACAAAAGGACCGGGATTGGTGTATTATTTAGATTTGGGGAGTGAGTACTTGCTTCCTCCATCTTTCCGACTAAGGAGTTTATATAGAAGTTAAAAAGAATAGGGGCAAGAACACAGCCTTGCTTGACACCATGGGAACTTTGGATTTCCTTTGATAGGTTCCCATAACGGTCGCATCTAACACGGATCCGAGTATTTTCATGTAGTCTACGGATAAGAAGCAAAAGACGTCTATCGATGTTTGTGACATTTAGTTTTTCCCAAAGTCTGTGCCGGGGTATCGAGTCGAAGGCTGATTTGAAATCTATAAAGGCTACATAGAGAGAGCCTCCTTTCTTTGAGGTGTATTTCTCCACTAGATGTTGCAATACCAGTCCTTGGTCTAGAGTTGATCTATGTGCCCTGAAGCCAGCCTGGGCTTCCTTTAGGATGTGCTCCTGTTCTAGCCAGTCCGCAAACTTTTCACGTAAGTGAGTTGCATAAAGTTTGCTGATGATGCTTAAGAGACTGATTGGTCTGTAATTGGCTGGATCAAGTTTACAGCCTTTCTTGAATATGGGAACGATGATTGCCAATCCCCAGTCCTCTGGTATTATTGCTGTTTGATCTATGCTGGTGAAAAGGGTGGCAAGGACTGGGGCCCACCAGTCAATATTGGCTTTGAGAAGTTCAGGAGAGATGTTATCTGCTCCCGGGGCTTTTCTGTATTTGAGTGCCTGAATAAGCCTCCTAATCTCCGCAACCGACACCGGAGGCCACTCATCATCTGCCGCACACTGTATTAGTGGCTGTGTCAGAGGCAGAGCTGAATATGAAGATTGAAAAAATGCCTCCCAAGTCCCTGCAGGTATAGTATACTCCACTTCTGAGGAAGTAGGTCGCACTCCATTTGCTACCAGTCTCCAGAAGGTGGCCGAATCTCTCTCTCTGGATGCATCTATTAGGCATTTCCATTCTCTTTTCTGTGCCAGGAGTTTTTTGTTTTTGATCAAAATTTTATAATTCCGTTTATCTTCAAACCAGCCCGTGGGGAGTTGGGGTAAATTGGCAGATCTATAATTCTTGTATTTTTTCAGTAAATTTAGCTTCATATCCTGACATTCTTGATCGAACCAGGGTTTGGAGTTTTTATATACTGAGGATTGTCTACTTGGCCTGTTCCTTTTTTCCTTCAGGGGATCTTGAAGGAGTAAAATTAGCTCCTGAAATAAATTTATCTTTAATTCATGGCTTGAGGAAGTTATGAGGTTTTCTCTCTTAATGAGGAATTCCTTTGAGCATAGCCTACTTGAAATTTCCTTATGCAGTTCATCTGTCCATCTAATGCGCGAATATCTGAGCTCCAAAGCTGTAGGGCTCGAATGCTCGATTTTTTCAGCGCAGGATAAATCCTTTCCCGCAGCCACAAGTGCACTTAATGGCAGATGATCACTGTCTAAGCGCTCCTCCACTTTGCATTCCAGAACTTTGTTTTGAAGATCATACGACACAATTATATAATCAATTGTGGAGGCGCCATTGTTAGATATAAATGTGAATTCTCCGACCTTCTCCCCCTCTGTGCGGCCATTTAATATAACCAGGTCCAACTTATTGACCAAGTGTAGTAGGCATAAGCCGGCATAATTGCAGCCTTTATCCTTTGAGATTCTAGCTGGTATTGAATGGGTTTCCTCTATAATGGGGGCTGTTTCGTGGAAATGGGCACACAAAGCCTCATCAGATTGTCCAGTTCTGGCATTTAGGTCACCTGCCACCACTACAGAGGCATCAGGAAATTGATTTAGTAGTTTGTCAAGATACTGTTCTAATTGAGCCCAAGTATTTCTTATCAGTCTTTTCTCTCTTTGTGGAGGTAGGTATACATTAATCAACAGCCAGCTTTGGGTTCTCCACTGTACTTGCACAGCTGTGGCCAGATGGTCTAGTGGGTCTAGTTTTTTAAATGTGGCCCTTAGCCTTGTTGAGATTAAGGTAACTAACCCACCTTTAATAGAATGATTTTTACAGTTACCATATAAATGTCAGCCCTATAAAATGAAGCACCAGTAAATTTTCTCGGATAAGTCGATAGGGTTAAAATCCTATACCCACTTACCTGGGAATAAGTCCCATTGAACTCAATGGGGAATGCTTCTGAGGGAAATGGTTTAGGATTGCACAGGACCTAAAGGTCTTCTAGAACATTTCTGAGTTCTTGGAGATTTAAAAACTCATTATTGCAATCACCCCACATCTTCATATTTTGCCATGTCATCTAGCTTCTCATTCAGGTTTCCACAAGCAAGACAACCCCAGTGTGGTCTCCCAAGCAGGGTTATAGAAACTAATTTGAATGTAAGCTTATCTCATCAAGCAAGAGCAAGCTGTTTTGAGCCATTCTGCACTGACCAAAGTGTAGTGGAAAACAATAGCCAACTGTGGGTGGGCAAGTTCTGGGTATCTAGACCTCTCAGGGTTTTAGTTAGGTCCCATCCTGAATGTGGAACTTTTATGGGGCAGGGCGGTGGTGGTGGAGTTAGTCTTCACTTTTGGTGATATAATGAACAGAATGCAGGCAGTATTTTATCCAATTGATCACTGGGAAACAGTGTTACTCCTGCCTTCCAGTGTTGTGGCAAGTGAACACAATAATAATAATAATAATAATAAAATAATAATAATAATAATAATAATAAATTTTATTTATATCCCGCCCTCCCCAGCCGAAGCCGGGCTCAGGGCGGCTAACAACAATAAAACAGTACAAAGTACAACATAAACAACATTCTAAACAACGTTCTAACAAACAATGACAAGCATCAGGCCCTTATCTATTTCCCCCCCAAATATATTTTATTTCACTAATTCTTTAATACAGCTAAAAATATTAATATGTTAGACTACCTGGCATGGTTATTCTGCAACAATTGCTTGTTCCCTTAAACCCCCTCCTAACAAAATTCCACCTACAGGGTATATTGTAGTGTTTTCCTATTGTATATTCTTGTCTCACTGCAAATTGGAACTGAATGCTCAAGAAATTATTCACCAAAGGTTAATATGCAATTTTCACAAGGTAGGATTCTCTCCCCCGCCCCCAGCAAAAGAACCCTGCAGTTCTGAAAGTTATGCTATCCTTTGTCACATGATGGGGAAACACTAGTAGGGTGATCAATTTTCCATTGCTAAAAAAAAGAACAAGAGTGCTAATTTATATATTTAGATGCAGATTTAGGGGGGGAATTACTATAATTTATATAGAAATAAGATATATCTCCCCATAGTAAAAACTACCCTGGTGAGGAACTTCAAGGTCCCTGCTCATTCTCCTTAAATATTTTAATCTTTTACACCTTCAAATACAGAACTATCCCTTATAGAGGAGGACACATGACACCCAACACACCAGCAAAGTTCTCATTTGCGAAGAAATGTAAATAACATTAACTTGTTCAGCAGGGAAGTCTACTGTCTTTTACCATAGCAGATTTTAATGAGGACAAAGAAACACCCCCTAATCAGCACTGGTATTTTTTACAAATAAGTATGCAATTATGTTTGCATCTTAGGGCCAGTTTACATTCACCAGAACAAGCCTCTCCAGTGTGTGTGTGTCTTAGGAGAGCATCCGCGTTTGCACAGTGCCGCTATGCCAACACTTAATGTGTTGGAGGCATGACAGGTGATGCTGCCATATGCGCAGAATGTTTCTGCAGTCCTTCCTCCTTGAAAAGGGGAGGAAGGACTGGATATATTGTACATGCACACTGCCATGAAACATGTTGGACTGCCGCCAGCATTTAGAGTTTTCGTGCTCTTTCCCTATGCACATCAAAAGCCCATTGCATGAAGCCTGTTGCAGTCCTTTACACCTGCAGTTCTCTACCCCCACTTGAAAGCATTGTTTTCTTCCTGGGCACTGGCTAATGCCATTTAAGCTGCAGAGCATGGGGAAGGAATCCATGTACTAGCCACAGCAAAAAAACCCAAAAACATTTAGGGTGAGGTGTGGATAGAGTGAGTGAGTGACTGTGAAAGAGAAGCTGCACAGTACAGTGATTTAAAAATAGGATCTTTATTTTTATCTAGTGCCTTTCAAGGCATTTTCAGTGCTTACATACAAGGTGTGAACAGCATACAAATTAGCAAGTCTGTTTTGTTCTCAGCATCTGTTCTTTGCATTGTGCTTCTCTTTCTCTCTCTCATGCTGGGGAAGTGGCTCCCAGCTTGAGGGCATGTCTGAGTGACACAGAGAGGTCTAGAGTAAACGAGCTTCCCTGAGCTGGCTCATTTGCAGTCCTTGATTGCTTGTACTGCAGCCTGCATTTCCAGTGCTCACTTCTGATTGTCTTGTCTTTCTCCCTCCCTTTCTCTAATAGCTTTTGCAGAGCTGCAGACAGACATCAATGAGTTAACCAGCGACCTGGACCGCTCAGGGATCCCGTACCTTGACTATCGCACATATGCCATGCGGGTCCTCTTCCCTGGCATAGAGGACCACCCTGTCCTGCGTGAACTAGAGGTAATGAAATAGCAGCACATTCTCCCTGTCTCTCTGTTTCATCAGGTAGCAAGCGTTGTTGCTTCCCAGGTTCCCACTAGGAAGCTAGATTGAAACCTACACAGCTGTGAAAGCACCTTTCTGCCTCCCACGCTGAATCTTATTAGAAGTGCTGGGCCAAGCACATTGAACACATTGAAGTTCGCTGTAACAAAAGGCTTGTGTTTTGTGTAGTTTACACGCAGTTTGCTTCCTCTTGATTTCTTCTGTGTGGCTTCAGTCCTACTATTCCCCACACCCCCAGTTGCTGAAGCCCCATGACCAGCAGCTGTTTAAAGGTTTCTTGAATTCTCTGTTTGTTGAAAGAAAACCAGAGAGTGGGGGTGTCTGGGAAAAATTACACTCTGCTTGTGCCCCAAGGAAAACAATTCTCCTGTTTTGCAAAGAACAAAACCCAACAACTTCTCAAATTTTCTACATCTCTTCCTCCGCTTGGCAGAGCTCTTGGACCTTGGTCACATCCCTTCGGCTTTGACCGCTGAAAAATTGTGTTGCCAGCCATCCCAATTTTGAGTTACTTTTTATATAGATAAAGCAAGTGCAGGAGCAGATGGAACCCATTATTCAGTATGAAAATGCTGCTGCTGGCATTTGACCATGGAAAAATAAAAGAAGGAGCATTGCCATCAGTTGCATTTCTGTGCATTAGTCGCATATGCTGCCTTTGTGAGAGTAATAACATGGAAATGCCCATGCCTCAATAGTCCTGTGAAGCTGTTTGCATTTCATTTTTCCTGCTGCTGGATCCTGTACAAACATTTCTGTGTCCCCTTTGCCTTGTCAGTCAAGATTCTGCTGCAGAATGTAAGGAGATCTGCAGCCTGCCTCTTCCTACTCCCAGTTTGCAAAAAGGTTACACATGATGGCAGAGAAAATTCAATGACTGCATATAGGGTAGATTAACAGCTTTGCTGACCTACTATACTTCTGCAGTACCCTGCCGATAGCTGTTTAACTTATTGATCAATATACGAAGTCCTTCTCTGGGGCTCTAATTAAAACAAGCCTGGTAGCTACTGTTCGTAGCTCAAGTGGTAGTATTTTGAAGACTTGGGCTTGGAGGATCAGACCTAAGTGAAAGAAATATACACTAGGTTTTATTTTTCAAGTGTGTTTTTACAATAAAAAGAAAATTGACCAAGCCCAATGGCAAAAATGTGCTGTAGTACAAGTCTCATGGGTCATCTGACAGGCTTGCACAACACTTCTTATTTTACTACTAAGCCTAAACAGCTTGTATGCAAATCTCTTTGTCCCTAGTAAGAGAGCAGTTATAGACTAGTATGAAAAGGTCATGAACAAAGCTAAATTTGATTGATTGCAAATTAAGCCTAACTAAAGCTTAACCCATTCATGCACTTTTTAATTATTTATTGCTCTAAAACATTGGTCTACATATGGGAGGGTTATATGACGTGAATGGCAGGACCTCTTTCAACCTATATGATTTGATTTTTTTCAAGATGTTTAATTTATATTATAAATTGAAATAACTTGCAGTCAGATAAAGACGAGTTTTACCCCCCAACTTTCCTGTCTCAAGACTTTGGGGCAATTAGCCGAGCCACTGGTATTGCACCTGTGGAAATGGGTGTTTAAGTAATCAGTCGTGCCTTGCTTTCTCTATTTATATCACCAAATAGCAAGCAAATATTGATGCTAGCTACTTCTTTTATTTACCATTTCCCAAAAAAGCTATAGTAGTGATGAATGTGCTGCCAATTACACAGCTGCTTAGTTACATAACGTGAGCAACTTGAACACATAAGTCACTGAAAACTTTGGAGAAGAATTATGCTCAGTGCTTTATCATTTTGACTCATAATGAATTACTTACAAACAGGACTAGTGGGAAAGCCTGAATGTTTTTTGTTGTTTTACTGCCATTTCACAATAAAGCAGTTGCCTAAATTAGTAATTAATTTGCCAGTGGGAGTGTCACTTTTGTGCAACCGATGCACAATTCACGTGCCACTTAGTGGGCTTTTAACCTCAGTGCACAGACAATATAATGTACTTCTTAGCAATAAGGTCCCATACGCGGAACAACTTTGTGGTCAGCCTTAGGTGGGAGACATCACACTTTATCTGCTAGCTCGCCCCATATATAGAGAGACAAGAGATCCCTTTCTGAAACCTTTGCTCTCACAAGCAAGCAGGTATACCCCGGCAGAAATAGTTCAGTTTCTTCTGAGTGACAATCATATATTTGTAACACAGAGAGTAGCCCTGTATGCATTGGCTATCCCCCCCCCCAAAAAAAAAAAAAGAAAAAGCAGGAAAAAGGAGTTAGGTAAAATCAGTGTAAATTGTTTTGCTGATTCAGAAGTTTAATTTAAAATCAAGCTGGATTTGAGTTTGTTGGTGTCTCTGGTAACCTTTCATGGATGGTGGCTCATATTATTCATGTATGGTCTGCATTGGTACTGTTGCTGCAGGTTTGTCATGGCCTTTGGCTAGAACAATAAACTTCTATGATTGATTGATTGATTGATTGATTGATGTACTTTGTAGGGCTACACTCTGAGCTTTTGGAAAGTTGAAGCCAGGCTGGAAATAGGAGGCATTGCTCTTTAAACTGATCCCTGAAGACACACTTCCCATTTTACAGGTGCAAGGGAATGGACAGCAGAATGTTGAAAAGGCCTTGAAGCTATTTGCCCACCTGATCAATAACAAGGTCTTTCTGCTGACATTTATCCGTACCCTGGAGATGCAGCGAAGTTTCTCCATGCGTGATCGTGGCAATGTGGCTTCCCTCATCATGACAGGACTTCAGGGAAAGCTAGAATATGCCACTGATGTCCTGAAGCAGTTGCTCTCTGATCTGATTGAGAAGAACCTGGAGAACAAGAATCATCCCAAGCTTCTCCTGCGCAGGTAAAAGTGAAGAGAGAAGGTGGTTTGATAGATGTTGTTACCTTTTTCGGAAAGGCTGTGGTTCAAGAATGCAATAGCCCAGGTGTGCTAATGTGAAGGGCATGGGGGCTGGAAAAGTGAATGCTCCCTAATGTTCCTGAAATCACCAAGTTCACCCACCAGATGTAACCTTTGAACAGTCTTCTTCTTTGGCGATCACTCATAGCCAAGTAAGATTTGTCTTCCATAAACACAGTTTTAACAATGAGTCTGTAAGTGACTATGGAGGCCAATTCTGGATCCACACGTCCTTCCACGGTGGGGACATTGGTTTCCAGGTGGGAGGTGATCACGGTGTGGATTTGCCAAGCGTGCCTTTCTCTTAGCATGTTTCTCCCTTGTGTCCTAAGTTCGAGTGTCTTCAAAGCCATGACACCTTTGGTAAAGGCTGTTCTCCAATTGGTGCGCTTGCAGGCAAGTGTTTCCCAATTGTTGGTGTTTATACAATACCATACAGGGACGCGGGTGGTGCTGTGGGTTAAACCACAGAGCCTAGAACTTGCCGATCAGAAGGTCGGTGGTTCAAAACCCCATGACGGGGTGAGCTACCGTTGCTCGGTCCCTGCTCCTGCCAACCTAGCAGTTTGAAAGCACATCAAAGTGCAAGTAGATAAATAGGTACCGCTCCAGCGGGAAGGTAAACGGCGTTTCCGTGCGCTGCTCTGTTTCGCCAGAAGTGGCTTAGTCATGCTGGCCACATGACCCAGAAGCTGTACGCCGGCTCCCTCGGCCAATAAAGCGAGATGAGCGCCACAACCTCAGAGTCGGTCATTGTATTATACAACACCATGTGCTTAAAGACCTCTTGCAAAAACCTTTGCTGTACCATTCTGGTTTTGCCCTGGAAAATCTGGTGTCTCCATTAGAATGTTTGATATCCCAGCTTCCTGCCATTGTTCCTCTTTCCCAATGACTGCTGAGAAAACTAACATGTTATGTGGATGACTCTATTTGCTTTTGTATCGCCCAAGCACAAGCAAGGAGGGCGGAACCTCTGCCATAAGTGTAAGATTTTAAAGTGGGCAAGTCTGGAGCAAAGTGGCAATAGCTACAAGAGTAACAAAGGATAACAGAACTGGCTAAGAGGAAGCCATGGAGGAGGAGCATCATTCAGTCATAGTTATGGTTGAAAAACTGAAATGTTAGCCTCCTGGCTACAGTTGATGCTATGGGCCAGTTTCCTGCTTAGGGGCACCAGGAAAGCAAGTAACAGAGGGCAAAAAACATGTCAGTTGTATCTGACTATTCTTTCTTCTATTAATGTTATCTGCTGATTTATCTTCTGTAGCACCTCAGTTCCTATGTAATGGCAAGTTTAGTGATGCTGCAGTAGCACAAAACTTGTGCTAGACCAGTGAGTCTTAGAAATTTGCTGTACGTTCAGAGAGACTTCTGTAAAGAGTCTTTGTTCTGAAAAATCTGAGGACAGAGTTTCAGTCAGTAAAGAGCAGGGAATTCTCATTGTAGTAAGACACACCAAGACCCATGTGACTTTCTCATTTTTTTATTAATTACTTTTTCATGTTGCCTTTAATGTCTCAGAAACTGAGCCAGGGATCCTTGCCTAAGCTTTTCACCTGACCTGCACCAGGAGTGCCTGGAGGTCTCAGTGTTGTCAAGGAGCAACTCCACATGGGGTGACCCTAGGTGACAGTAATAAGTAAGAATATGCAGCAGAGGTTTTGACAACTTGACAGTTTAAATGCATTACTCAGCTTCAGCAGCCTGACCCTGACCTACAGGGACATTAGCCATGTTACTCTACATTTTCCAGATGTCAGGTTTTTATTCCCAGGCACACCATTTTTAGCCTACCTGGTATGTTGGTAGAGATTCTCTCACCCCCTCCTCTAAGCTAGCTATTGTGAATAGACAGGAAATCAGATCCACCAATTAAGTCGTGTCCATATATAGTAATTGCCGGGTCTGAGAGGCATCGTTTTCAATATGTCTTCAAGCCACTGGGCAACTGTTCCAAACCGTGCATATCTGTTTTAATCCAAATGACAGAAAAAGGAAATAGTAAGGTCACTGTAGGTGGAGCATAGCACACCAAATAAAGTTGCACAAATTCTGCATAATTCTACCTACCTTTTGTAGCAATATCTTCTATTTTATTCCTGCATGGACACACTTTGACTGACACAGAGAGCATCAGAGCCTGGAGACCAATGCTAGCTTCTCATTTTGACATCACTCTTGGTAGTGATGGCTTTTTCTAAAGTCTGAACATTCCATTCCTCTGCTTATAACCAGTCCCATTTTCCTTGCTATGAAGGCAGTATCTAGGGTACAAACCCTACAAAGTTCATTGGATAGCTGCATACAGTTAGGCCTCATCTATGCTAATGAAAGGAAGGGAAGAAAGGTGCAGAAAGTATGTCAAAGAAAAGCACTGGAGGCAATCATTCTCTTATATCCAGTTTAAGACCTTGCGCAGCCACCCGTGAAATCATACGATAGAGTTAACCTCATGTTACTGGAGACAGGAAAGGGAAATGAATTGGCTGCTCATGGCCCCTGGTAGAGAATAGCATTTTTCTTCATGCCACCAGCCCTGTATAGCACAACTGGGACTTTGTGGTGAACTGGCTGCTGAGTCTTAAAGGGGTTCACTTTGATAGATGGATGAGGATAGAATTCCAGAGTCTACCAGATGGGATCTGTTCTTTCCAAAATTCTGACCTCTTTCCACAGAGGAGGGGTTAAAAATACCACAGAACCATCATTCTCACCACTGTCATGAGGTTACACAGGTCCTTAGGTATCAGACACACTCCCTGCCTTTCCAACCTCCACCTCAATTGCAACCTCCACCTTTCTCCAACCTATTTCATCTTCTATTTGGTCGAGCAAGAGAGTAGCTGTCAAAAGGAGGGAAACAAGATGAAGGGCAAGTATACAGGAAAACATGTTCCCTCAGGAGTTAGGTATGGACAGGAGATTAATCTGAGGGGAGATTCAGGTCAAGGATTCAATACACCTAATTTATCTGAATCTTTGAAGTGACATAGTCCTTATGACAAAGCCACTCGGTGTTATGTTTCTTTGGCCTGTTTCTCACAGAACAGTAGTACATTGGCTAATTTTCGCAGTCAGCAGTAATCTTACAGCCTTCTGTCTGAATGATATTCCACATAACAGCCCCCCAAAATAAGATTTGTTGTGTTCAAATACATTATTAGGGACAGGTTATGCCAGGGAAAGTTAACTCATAGGTTGAAAAGGAGGAAAAGGCATTTACCAAGGCATTTCCCCATGATTTTGTGCAGATGCATGCCCATTTTCTGAATGGCAGCTATTTCACGAGGGCAAGACTTAATGAATGTCATGTTGCATTGCATTTTTACATCAGATATGTATCCTAGCCTCTTTGTGTTTATTTACTCAGTGTTATGACAGAAATAAAAAGAGCACTATGAAGAGTGAGAGCTCAGTTCCTGCCTTTTCTAAAACTTGGCACGGTTCTTTCTTTGCAGAAGGCATTTTGGACTAAAGGTTCCAGTTAAAAGTTTAACAAACTAGAGTTTGGGTAACACAAGAGAGTATTTGCAGCAGAATATATCTAATTCTCTTCTCCCATTCCTATGCAGAGTGAGAAGGCCCTGTGGTTCATATATGTTTGCATTTTAAATGCCATCCAGTGTTCAGCAAAGTGGTAGTTTTGGAACAATGCCAGGGGCAGAATTTCCTTTCTCTTGTGTCTCTGAATTGTCTAACTATATTGCATGTTACCTAACTTCTTGTTTGACTCCTTACTCTGGCCCTGCTCAGACGTTACAGAAATTGAAAAGGCATAAATAACCAGACAGACAGGGGTAATTTTAGCTCATAGACTGCAATACTGGACTGCCTTGGTGCTTGGAATAGGTATGTTACAAAACTGCTCCAACACAATCCTGTTCTTGTTCCTATCTAGGAATAAGAAAGAGGTGTGATCTTCAGAGTCATGAATGGGACTGCCAACAAAAGATATTCTAGCTTTGGTGTAGTGTAACTACTGTAGTAGCAATAGTAGTATGAATTCAGCAACCTGAGAATCTTTGCTTGCATGGAGGGAAACCCTGTTTCTGATAGTGGAGTGGAACATGGTCATAGGAGGAGTAACTCAGCTCAGAAATTGAAGTGCTCTGTCATTCCCCAGCCCCCGATAATTTTTGCAGCTGCAGAAAAGGACAGAAGACTGAATTCTTCTGGCAGAGCTGTTAGTAATGACTTTTCACTGTTCTCTAAAAATATAAGGCTGATGATCTCAGCATTTCCTTGCGTCCTGCCACCGCCACCAGCAGGTTTTCTTCGTAATCCAGTGTGCCACATCAGAGCCAGCCTGGCAGCTTCATAGCTTCATTCCCAGAGAGACAGAGCACGAGGCAAGATCAACAAGCCCACAGAGGCTGTGTGTGGCAAGCTGTCCTACTGCTCTTGTCTTCTCTTGCCTGCCTAAAGTGTACATGACATGTTTTATTTGACTTTTTCCATGCCAAACCCAGAGTCTTCAGTGCATCCAGTTATGAGCTGTGAAGGCGTCTTGGAGCTGAAAAGGGAAAAGAATTAAGTCAGAAGCAGATGTTTCTCCGCCTGAAGAAGGCTTAGAAAGAAATCCCTGACAGCCTTTCTTGTGGCAGAGTCAGATGCTGAGAAAGTCAACCCTCAGATAACACTAATGCTACTCAAAGTAAAACAAGAATTACTAAACTTGGACCGAGCAGTAGTCCACAGCCCAGCACAGGATCCTGTTGAGCAGTATAGAGCTAGCACAGGAAGCTTTTTGCAGCCTGAGAGACACTTTCTTTTCTGGGCAATCTTATAGGGGCCACATGCCAGTGATGGGCAGGGCTTGAGGCAAAAGTGGGTGGAGCAATGAATGTAAATATTACTTTTGTACAGTGAACTAGTTTCTACACATACTCACACACCCCTTTCTAGCCTTCATCCATGTAAAAAAGGCGTGTTCAGCCCCTTAGCCTGAGGTTTCCCATATTACTGGTCGCTCTGTGTCTTAGAGTTTGAATGGGCAGAAATCAAGTACTGTATTGCATGGCTGGTGCAGTTTTATTTTTTTAAGTTACAGAAACATGTCAGGAGTAGTTATCAGAAATCTTCATTACAGACAGCCATAATGTTCTAGGCTTACTTGATAGGTATGGCTCAATTTCTATAAGCAGCTGGGTCCTTTTCAGGTATCCCTATGAAGTGACCCTTCAAAAGCACAGGTGGAGCTATACACTATGATGACACAAATGGTTGTTTTTACTCCCCACTTCAAATACTTTAAAGTATGACCATATTCATACCATGTATTTAAAGCACTGTGATTACACTTTAAGCAGTCATAGCTTCCCCTAAAATAATCCTAGCAACCGTAGTTTGTTAAGGGTGCTGAGAGTTGTTAAGAGACTCCTATTCCTCTCACAGAACTCTCAGTTCCCAGAGTGGTTTAATAATCAATCCCTCTTCATCAGAAACTCTGGGAATTGTAGCTCTGTGTGATGCACTTTTCCCAGCATTAATCATACAGTGTAGTTTGCCCTAGGATGCATGAGAAAGCTCCAATTCATGCAAGACATTGCCTTATGCAAATTAGGACTCTGTACAGGCTTAAACTTCTTGTGAGCTCTCATCAAAATCAGCTGCAGAATAGGTATCAATTTTGATGAAGTTAGATTGAGGAACAGGAGGTCAATCCTGCATGATTTCCAATCAACCCCTCAAGTTTCACACAGAAATTTGTGAAACCCTATTCTCTTTTTGCAATAGTGCTGTTGGTAGAGAATGAGACTCTTAACCTCATGGACTCGAGTCCCACACTGGGCAAAAGATTTCTGCATTGTAGATTCCTACAAGTCTATGATTCTATGAACACAAGTTCAGATTTCTAAAATGTATCTTTAATGGAGATTTGTTACCACACCCTGGACTCTGAAACACCTGACCAGGCAGAAACCCAAATGAAAAAATAGCATTGTTTGCTAAAGGTGAAGGCTGCCATTCTAACCCCTAAAGAGAGTTAAGATTAGGAGTAGCGCTCTGCTAGCTGGCAGGTGGGGAGGTGTCTCCACTGCGAGTGTAAAGCCTGAAATGGGACACTGCAGGGATGAAGCATGGCTAGCAATGCGTAGATCTGTTTCTTGGAGAGTAGCCCAATCAGAGCCACTCTGCCACACTACCCTGGGCATGGCATAGCAAAAAAGGAATAAAAAAAGCCTAGCCACCTTCTGACCTGGACAGTGTGAGCAGTTAGGCTCCAGATGCAGTACACTGCTCCATTCCACTGTGTTGCTCCTGCTGGAGATTTGGTTTGCTCTGCTCATATGAAGATTTTGTGTGTCTTGTACTAGGAATGTTCATGAGGCCCCAAGGAGAATAATTGATCTCTTTGTTGGACTTCAAGCAGATTATTTATTTATACCCTGCCCATGTGGCTGGGTTTCCCCAGCCACTCTGGGCGGCTCCCAATTGAATATTAAAAACACAATACAACATTAAACATTAAAAACTTCCCTAAACAGGGCTGCCTTCAGATGTCTTTTAAAAGTACTGTACAATAGTTGCTTATTTCCTTGACATCTGCTGGGAGGGCGTTCCACAGGGCAGGTGCCACTACCGAGAAGCCCCTTTGCCTTGTTCCCTGTAACTTCACAATGAGGGAACCGCCAGAAGGCCCTCAGCACTGGATCTCAGTGTCCAGGCTGAATGATGGGGTGGAGATGCTCCTTCAGGTATACAGGACCGAGGCCATTTAGGGCTTTAAAGACAGCACCAACACTTTGAATTGTGCTCAGAAACGTACTGGGAGCCAATTCAGGTCTCTCAGGACTGGTGTTATATGGTCCCAGCGGCCACTCCCAGTCACCAGTCTAGCTGCCACATTCTGAATTAACTGCCGTTTCCGAGTCACCTTCAAAGGTAGTCCCACATAGAGCGCATTGCAGTAGTCCAAGCAGGAGATAACTAGAGCATGCACCATTCTGGCGAGAGAGTCTGCGGGCAGGTAGGGTCTCAGCCTGCGTACCAGATGGAGCTGGTAGACAGCTGTCCTGGACACAGAATTGACCTGCACCTCTATGGACAGCTGTGAGTCCAAAATGACTCCCAGGCTGCGCACCTGGTCCTTCAGGGGCACAGTTACCCCATTCAGGACCCACCTGCCCCCCAAAAACAGTACCCCTGTCTTGTCAGGATGCAACTTCAATCTGTTAGCTGCCATCCATCCTCCAACTGCCTCCAGGCATTCACACAGGACCTTCACCGCCTTCACTGGTTCTGATTTAAAAGAGAGGCAGAGCTGGGTATCATCTACATACTGATGAACACCCAGCCCAAACCCCCTGATGATCTCTCCCAGCGGCCTCATATAGATATTAAAAAGCATGGGGGAGAGGACAGAACCCTGAGGCAACCCACAAGTGAGGGCCCAGGGGTCTGAACACTCATCCCCCAACACCACTTTCTGGACACGCCCCATGCAAAAGTGAACATTCCACCTTCTGCTGCTTCACATGCAATCTACAGTTGCAGGCTTTCAAATTTAAGAAAACGGTGTGAATATTAGAGTTCAGGGTTAGATCTAGCATATAAAGAACCTCAGATATTCACGTGCCACCTTTTTCGTTTGCAAAGAATTCTGGTCTTCAGTGGGGAAAAAATCAATGGAGTGTAGTTATGAAAGTTAGAGTAGTTTTCTAAACATAAAGTCCATGCGGAGGGCAGGTGAGACCTGAAAATTGCAACCCCAAGTGATCCCCGAAGGTCTCACTATGCAGAATGCTTTCCAGCTGTGCATTTAAGACAGTCACCTTCTCCTGCACTTCAGCGCACAGTGTGTTGCATTTCACCTCTTCTGTCCCAGAAATGCAATGCCGGGAGTGCTATACCACTCTTCCCCTTGCTCCTGCTCTGTTGTTGACTTTGATAGATGACACGCTGCTGAGGTTGAGAGGAGGAACCATGAGGTCTGATGAAACCGCAGCAGCAGCTTCAGAAGGGTTAATGAGAAGTAGCAGTTATTCATAAGGCAAGGGAAAGATGCAAGGAGGGAACCAGAGGGAACAGCAAAACAACTTAAAAGCCTACTCCACTGTGTGAAGATCAAACATTTCAGACAGAAAGCTACAAATAAAGGCCTGTTCCAGCCCTGTGGATCGGCAGACTCCTTGAGTTTTATTTAGTATGCAAAATATTGTGAGATGGAACATTTTGTTCTAAGTTAATAATGAATGAGCAGCCACAAAGTGGGAGATTATTTTATTTTATTTTATTTTATTTTTGAGATCTGGGATGGAAGCACTTTCTAGCTGGCGTTTGTTTCCCCCCTTTCCCACCCACCCCCTTCCCCCTCTGTCTCTCATTACACTTTCCTTTTCAGGAATCTGGGGAAAGTTGATACTAAATGAAATTGCTATGCTTGTACTCAGAACAAGAATCAGACAGGCAGTTCAGAGTCCCAGACAAACCCAAGAAAAATTAATAAAATACACATTGATTTTTCAGGGAATCTCCTAAACTCTTTGATTGGCTTAGTTTTATTCCCCTTGCCTCTAGACAGCCAAAGGGCTTTGGTTTCTGGCGTCAGGCTTCCTTCCCCCCCCCGCCCCAACTTTTTTTTAAGCTGGCTCATCTCTGGAGTGTGATTTGCTGTCGTTATGTGGTCAATATGAAAAGGATTTTCTTTGAGTCTGGGGATGGTCCCATGCTGCTTTAATCTTTGAGAGCTTATTTAATATTTTTAGAGGCAGATCTATAGCAGTATTTTCAGAGTCTGTGGAGCAAAAAGCATACCTGCTGTGTGGGTCAATGCAGTGCTTCCAGATCAGAAGGTCCTCTTTAGCAGATGAGAGAATAGCAGAGGTCCCTCCAGAACATGGCAAGCAAGCATTAAGGGATTGCTTGTGGGACCTCCAGCACAGACCAGATTTTAGAGATTGCTGAACACAGTAAGATGTGGGTGGCAAAATAATATGCAGAAGATTAGAAACTTACTGTGGGAGCTCAGTGTAATGGGTGAAGAATGTGTATATATATTTTGCTGGAACTCAGGAAATTAGCACAGATTTGGGTGTTCCTTTTTCAGTGATGACATTCAAAATCATTACAGTGGCAACAAAACTATAGTAATGAATTTATTTTTATTTTTTAAACAGCCAGTATCCAAAGATCCTTCTCTATCTAGCCCAGTCAAACTTATGGCCTTTCCCCCCTTTGAACAGCTGACTCGCATGCAGTTTCACAGATTGCTTTATGAGATGCCTTTCAGCTGGAAAAGCAAATTACCATGCATCATGGTCAGGGAGTGGGGCTGTGAGAAAAGCCCCCTTGGGTTCACGCAGTTAATTTCATAGTTATTTAGATCACACCTGATATTTATTGTTTGTTATAGTGACTTTCAGTCTAAGGCTGCAGTCCTCTGAACACTTACTTGTAAGCAAACCCCATTGAACACAGTGGGATTTACTTTTAGTGCTGATTCAACACATACACAGAATCAGGCTGCACACCTGGTCCGATAAAGGTTTCTATAAAGGCGGGCTCTGGATCCAGACATTGTTATGCTTAGAGCAGACTTGTTGAAATCATCTACTGAAGTCACAATTATCTCAAGTCCCTTTGATTGCAGCGGCTCTGTTCTGAGCTAGTCTGAATTCAGTCCAAGGGTGAAACGTGGTTAAGATAAACAATAGGATGAGAAACATCATACCTAACAAGAAGGATAAAGAAAGAATATTAGGAGCAACAGCAATCATAAAGAAGTAACAGAGGAAATATGTTAAGTGCCAAAACAAGTTTAAACTGAATTCTGTACAGAAAAACAAAAACAGTGTAAAGTCACAAGATGAGATGTGGTATGATCAAATTGGAGAAAGCTTAAAACCTCCCCTCCCCCTGGGCCTCTGTTCAAACTCAAAATTGTTGAATAAACAGTTGGGATAAAGATGCAGATTATTTGCTTGTTTGGGACATAATGGTTCGAACTGTTGCGTGTCTAGTCACAGAGCCCCCGTTCTGATGTGCCCAATCAGTAAAGAGGGTTAATAAGTGGACATGACAAGTGTCTGGGATTTGAAATGGCCGCATCTTTATTGATTTCAGATGTAGGAAGCCTTGGCATAGGCATTAAGTGTATATCCCTCTCAGCCCCACCCTGCTGGGAGGACTGAGGCATGAGGGATTCGGGGGTGGATCCATCGCAAAACACAGGTTTACGTGGATGGTTCCCAAATGCTGAGGGGAGCTCTATGGCCCGCTAGCCCACACAACTGACTTTTTGGACAGAGACTTCCCTCCAGACTCCTCTAATGGGGTACGCTGTTAGCGCCGCCGCAGGGAGAAAAAGAGAGGGATGAGTCACCACTTCACCCCCACCCACCCCCGCTATAGGATTCCTTCCAAGACCTAAACCTAAACTGCCAAAGTTGTGCCTAGTGCTGTGGGGAAGGCAAAACCTGCCATGCAGGGAATATTCCTCCCTGGCCCCAAATATGGCAACCGTCAACAGACCACAGCAAAGCCCATCTAGCTGAAAGGGATGAGTTAGCAGAAAGCAGCTACTAATGAAAGGAGGGGGGCAGGGTGGGTGACGCTCCTGGTCAACTGGACTGCCGCATGCAGGGTTGGCCAGGCTAAATAGATGGCGGGTGGATCTGAGGGAAGCCTGCCTCCCTCAGGTCCGCTCACCAGGCCACACACCCTGGACACCACAGATTGCCTCATTTGACTCCAGCTTTTGGCAGGAACCCGAGAGTCTCTGTGGTGGCCAGGGAGGCTGCAAGACAAAGCGGTGCAAGGTGAGAGAACTGCACGAGGTCGCAGCTGCCACTCACCGTGGATAGGGCGGTAAGCAGACATTATCAGGATTGTTACAACTTTCTCTCTGTATGGCTTTTTAGAGCATTTGCCTAATGATCTGGATACATATTTTTTATTTTTTTCAATGGACTGGTATATTTGTTTACTGTTGGCTGCTTGTTTATTCAAGGTGTTTCATAGAAGTTAACTATTATTTTTCTCGTTATCAGAAGCATTTATTTTTTTTTAAAAAGAAGGCATTAGCAAGGTACTTTCCTCTCATCAAATAACAACTATTTGTGATGTGGAAATCTTTTGTCTTCACAGTTCCCTACACATTTTATACATGTATCTGTCTATGGAGTAAAAAACCAAACATACAAAAATAGATGGAGCTGCAAAGCTATAGTTAATATTTTTTCTGAGGTTCTGTGAATTGTTGGCAAAGAGAAACAATAACATATTCCATATCAACACTATTCCTGGAATGAGTGGAATGAGGAGCAGACAGGATACATAAAAACATATTGACCTATAATTTCATATAATATATGACAATATGGTCTTTACATGGGATCTGACACAGAATGTGGACTCTGATTCCTGGTTTTCATTTTTTTCAAAAGCAAGTTTGTAATCATAATTGCTTTAGACGAATTTCTGTTCCTAGTTCTATGCTGTCTTCTGCCACTCTATCCGCAGCATACTTCCTTTCCTAAAATAGTGGGTATTCTATGAAAACCCAATTCTCTCTCTCTCTCTCTCTCTCTCTCTCTCTCTGTGTGTGTGTGTGTGTGTGTGTTTGGATTGAGAGACAGATAGAATTTGAGTACTGCTTATAGGAATAAGTTTCCATACCCCAGAATTTGTTGGCTTGTATAAGTACAGCAGAACCAGATATTATTTAAACTTTGATCCGTACAACATGGGAGATTCCCTAACATTAGTAGACTAGGAAGATTAACCACACTGTCAAGAAAAATATTTGAAGTGACCTTTGTCACATATTTTCCAAGCCCTCCTACCTGAAATCTTATAAACAGAGATGTCAGCAGGAATGCAGCATTCAACACTGCTGAGCAATAGCCCCTCCTTTTTCTATATAAAGAAAAAATCTTTAGAATATCACCTTCACTCATCAAGTAGCAAAGAGTCATGCCTGAAACTATTTGAAAGATGTCTGTACCAGTTGTAAGGTAGGAAAAAGTGTTTACTGGATCTCTGGTGACTAGCTACTCTGCCAAAAACGGATTCTTACTAAAGCACTGTATACTTCATTGTCATTTGAGAAAGATGCACCCTAGCATATAATTTTAGGACAACGTGCAGCTGAATGATGCATAGCAGTGCTGTTCGTTGCTGGTGGGAACGTCAGATGGTTAAACATTGCCACTGATCAGTGTCCTATGGAAGAAAGTCTATAGATGTTCCACTTATAAAGGATATCATCCTGCCTTGGAAAAGATTCATTTGCAGCATGTTTTCAGCTGGCACAGCTGGTAATAAATTAAGTAGCTCGTCTACAGCTGCTCTATGAACACCCTGGCTCAGCACGTAGGGAGAACAGGAACTCTACTCCTTTCATTGATGCGTCTTTCAAAATCTTCCCCATTTCCCAGGAACAGAGGCTGTATCATTTTTAAAGAGGAATCGGCAATCCTGCCGCGCCAGCATTAAAAACTATCATTAAGAACCATTGTATTTAAATTAGAGATAATCTTGGATACAATGTGAGGAGCTAGTGCTGGGTGTGGCCCTTGAGAAAAGCTGCAATTTCCCCTGCCATTGTCACTCTGCTGTCCTTGATTGCCACCAGCCACAAATTCCAGTGATTTACTGAGCTACAGGGTATAATTTGCACCAAGTGTGAGGAGTTGCAGCTCCACCAGGCATCCCCTTCAGAGGGGCTGCTGTGATGGGCTGTCAGCTGGGCTTTGTTACTTTCAGTTCATGAGCAATCTGCATTTACTTCTTGCTGGAAATGTGGGAGGGGCAGAGGAAGGGACAAAAGCTTCAGATTGACTTTCCAATTCCAGTTGATCAAAAATCAAGAGTGGGACCTTCCAGCATTCATAAACGATGGCATTAAAGTCCATTTTTCTTGTTCCTTCAACCCCCCCTCCCCCACTTTCTGCTGGAATGCATTGCAATCACATTTTCAGACACCCTGAAGGCGGGAAACTGACATTTCCTAACAATTACTATTATTATAGGTATTCCATTGGCTCCCACCCTTCCACCAAGGAGCTCCCTGTGGCATTTCAGTTCAGCCTTCCCCAGCCTATTGACCACAAGATGCTTTGGGTTATACAGCAGCTATCAGTTGTGCTGGCTTGGGCCAATAGTTGTCATAGTGTGGAATATCTAGGACGCAACAGGTTGGGGAAGGCTGTTTTAGCCCCACAGCAAGTCTTGTCAGGTAAGCTAGGTTGGGAGAGTATGTCTTACCCAAAGGCCACCCAATGACAGAACTCTGAATTCCACAGGGATTAGGACACACATTCTCTGTATCGTGAGCCCCAAGAACATCATCTGCTGCTTGGACAAATGAATGCATACTTGCTGTTTCTAAGATTAGCCTTGAAAAATGCACCATTTCTGATGCAGTCAGGAGAGGTGTGGTGGCCTTAAAAAGCTCAGCGTACCATTTTCCTACTTCCAAACTTAAAAGGGCTATTCAACTCTTTGGGTGCTGTTGCTCACATAGCAGGTTAGTTGTGACCAAGGCAGTAGCCCTTCTCACAATAAATTGGGGTTCCAACTTGCTTTGTAGTAAGATAAGGCTGCATGTTCCACTGAAAGGAACACTGAAACATTGTAGTTCACAGCTTGATAGATATTAGCACATAGCATATGCAGCAATGAGTATTGCAATAGATCCCTACTGTAGTTCACGTTTAGTTTTGCCCTCAGAGTACATTGTGGAGTTTATGTTTATCTTTGTTTGAACTATTTTTCTTGCAGCAGATGGCTTTCTGTTACTTAGCGTATTGTCTGCTGCTGTGCCTTTTGTCCATTATTTCATCAAAAAGAAAAAATCTAAAAATAAAAAAATACAGACAGATACACAATTATATTGTGTGATGAAATGCCACATTTTTCTATTGCATTGGTGCCCTGGCACTAATCCCCTGGTTCTGCAAAGAAAAAGACTGTAAAGGGAGGAGTCTTTGCAATCATATATTTTTGATTGATTGATTGATTGATTGATTGAATTTATATACTTCCCTATACCCGGAGGTCTCAGGGCTGTTCACATAAAAAGCTACTGTGCTTAATTTAGGAGGGAGGGAGAAGTTAAACTAGTCCTTACTTTTGGGTTGGGGTATTGTTTAGGTGGTTTGGTTGTTGCAGCTGTTATTGATATTAATATTTTGTATCTTAATTTTTTTATCTTTGAATGATTTATGTGGGACTTGTTGGAATTTTTCAGTTATGGTTGTGTGCTTTTTGGTGTATTTTATTTATGACTACTTTTGTTATGTTTGCAATTGTGTAAATCTTTTCATGTTTCAAGCAGCCGTCAGCATGGCTCTAGCCATCTAAAGGCAACATACAAATTAAATTATGATGATCTATTCATTTTTTTATATTTTGATGTGGGCTTAATAAAACTCCTTCTAATCTCTTCCCAGGACTGAGTCAGTGGCTGAGAAGATGTTGACTAATTGGTTTGCTTTCCTTCTCCACAAATTCCTAAAGGTAAAGAGTCAGCTGCTTTTACCCTGAATTCATTTCCTTTGTTATGTTCTTTGCAAGTTCTTGTTTTCTGTGGTCACCTCCAGAGCATCAGTATTTTGCAGTAAGGATGCAAGCTTAAGCCAGAAATGTAGGTTTCCATAATTAAAGTGGATTAAAGTGCTTTGTAACCCTAGCACACAAAAAAACCAGACTTTATGAAGTTAGGAAAGTAATGGGGAAATGCACTAGAAGTGTGGGATGGACAAATAATTAATAGGAAGGTGTAAAATCACCACATAAGCAAACCAGGATGAATTCTCATTGTTGTATCACAAATCAGATCAAAAGCTCAATAAAGACCAGACATTGTCTAATCTGCATGTAAGCTTTGTATTAACTCATCAAGTGGCTGGAGGAAGTTAAACCCAGAGACAGGGAGTAATAGGAGGAAAGTGTAGAGACCACCCAGTCCTGTGTACAAATGTAGCTTTGGTTCTCTAATCTGTGAATGGGTTTTTGCCCTCACTACACTCTGCTATGCATTCTGGGAACTGTTACTATTTGAAAAGGCCATAATTCTGCAAAATAATTCTCAGCACTTTCCCTAGACTCACATGGGGGAAGTCAGGATGATTTAGGATTGTAGTACAGGTGTGTTCTATACTGGTTCCCTTAGCACATGACTTTCTAGATTACATTACAAATCTGAAATGTCACACATGTGTACTCAGCAGAGGGAAATCAAGGCACAGATACAACAGATTAAAAGAGAAAAGAGTAGGAAGATGAAATATTCTACTGGTCTCAAGCCAATGCAGTTCAGTTCCCCATTCTCCTATACTGTATCTAATGCATTATCAAGAGCTGGATATTCATATTTTATTTTAGACATTGAATACAGTTTATGGCTACAGATCTTGGCGCCTGTTTGATCTTGTGGTGTTTTATAATGCAGTCCAATAGACAGTTATTCCCCATTTTATACATTTGATGATTGTGATCAGGGCTTTTTCCCCAGCCAAAGCTCACTGGAGCTCAGTTCTGGCACCTCTCAGATGGGCGCCATTGCCATTCTAAGAGAACAAGGGAGAAGTTCTTGGTGAGCTCCAGCACCTCTTTTACCAGAAAAATAGCACTGGTCGTAATTATTGTTTACACAGCACCATCTATATACTTGATGATTTCTAGAGTCCTATAGGTAAAATTAACGAGGTACCTGCTCTTCAGGAGCTTGCAATCAAAAATAAAGTGGGGTGGGGGGAGGCAATAATACAAAGGGTTGAATATGGGCAAATGCAGTTGCACATCTCGTGGATGGATTTGAAGAGTGGTGTCATGGAATTGTAGAATTATAGAGTTGGAAGGGACCAGGAGGGTCATCTAGTCCAACCCCCTGTGATGCAGGAATATTTTGCCCAACGTGGGGCTTGAACCAACGACCTTGAGATTAAGAGTCTCATGCTTTACTGACTGAGCTTTCCTGAGCTTCTGCATCATGTGGGTTGAGACAGAATAATAATTTTGGTAGCAGAGTTTTGGAGCAATGTGAGAAAACCTAGATATAAAAGGTGGAAGCCAAAGATGAGAATGTTGCAGTAGTCAAGGCTGGAGTTTACCACAGAATGAATCAGAGTTTTAGCCAAGGGATCAGAGAGGAGTGGGTGAATTTTTGTAATAATATAGAAAGAAAAGTGTCTTTGTAGTTGATCGAATGTAACAAGGGAGATATTATGTGACTTCTTTTACTTGACTTTCTGGTTTATTTAGATACTTTAGTTGTGAATGTTTCATATTTAATTCTTTATTTTATTGCTTTACTATTAATGCTGACCAAATTGAAAGCACACATGTTTTGAACACTATTTAGTGAGGTACATCCCCAGTAAATTGAGCAGTATTATGAACTTGCCTCTAGGGCAGAGAATTGGATCTAGCCGGAGTCTTGGCTGCAAATGCGGCCAACCCTCCATGGGTCATTTTGGCAGGTGGGCAGGATCACCCCATTGTCAGTCACTTGACATCATATAACACCTATAATGAAACTGACCAGTATACATGTTAGGTGTAAAAGCCAATGTTTGTGTTACTAAATGGTGCATAAAACAAGGACACATCCTTTCTGGTTACATATTTTTGCAACGCATCCTGTAATCTTTAGAAACCAAAACCATGCAAACTCAAATCAGCCAACATTGCTTGTGAAGCTCAATGAATTTAAAAAATCAGGAGGGTTGTGTAGCTGCTTTTAAATTATACTTGTTTGCCATGGTTTCTCTGCCTTTGACAAGTTCTATCTTTATCAGTGTGCAAGTTCTCTTGTGTTCTGTGTCAAACAGGAATGTGCTGGAGAGCCACTCTTCATGTTGTACTGTGCCATCAAGCAACAGATGGAGAAAGGCCCAATTGATGCCATTACGGGGGAGGCACGTTATTCCCTGAGTGAGGACAAGCTGATCCGGCAGCAGATTGAGTACAAAACTCTAGTGAGTGGGTGCCTTCTCTGAACAATTTTTGGTTGCACCAGCCATCAGCCATTATGGGGAACATAATCCCCAGGGCTGGACATAGATTGAATGGGGAAGTTAGGTGGCAATTTTTTCCTGTCCCAGATGCTTTATATAATAGTAGAATGTTTTCATGGTGATTCTTATTGTGGAAACTCTGGGTGGGTCCATATCCAAGCAGAGAAGCTTCCTGAGAAAAGATGTGAAGCCCAGGCACCTTAGTGAATAGTAGTACAAACCTAATACTTTTACTTTTAAGCCAGCCCATTGTTTTTAATGGTAGGGAAAATGCTTAAAGATTCCACATAGGGTGGAAATAGGCAGTTAGCCATCTCAGCTAGTTCCAACCCTCATTTTCAGAATTGTGGCTGATGTTCCATGATACAGGTGAGTTTTTTAAAAGAGGCCCCGTGGAATATGTGTACTCTGTATCCACGGGGCCTCTTTTAAAGGACTCATCCTGTAGTATAGTATAATATAGTATAGTATATGTACAGTTCAATTACAAATGGGGAAGGAATATTGGAGGGGGGAATCACATCCCAGTGTGGACTCACCTGTACAAAACTCTTGGACCAATGTATACATTGTCCCTGGGAAGGACATTGGACAAATGTATTGGGGGGGCATAGTGAATACCATGGGTTCAAAGTGACAATCACATTTTTCCTCAGACAATATCCCTAGGCAGGGCATCATATCCCAACACCAATATTGCCAGGAGGCATTTGCCACCTTGTTTGCTGCCTGTGTGGAGCCAGTCACACTTCCTATCAGTTCCAGGTGGCTAGGTCCTGTTGGAGAAAAGAGGGAAAAGATTGTAAAGCCCCTAGACCAGGCATGTCCAAAGTCCGTTTCGGGGGCCTAATATGGCCCACCAGTCGATTTAATCCGGGCCCCATGTCCTGGGGTAAAATCCTTTAAAAAGCTCAGCAACTTCAGTCGGCCCTCATGCATGTTCACTTCATCAAAACTGGCCCTCTTTGAAAAACGTTTGGGCACCCCTGCTCTATACCACCTCATTAGTTCCTGTTTTTAACTACATTGGTGTAGATTTGTGTTTAAAAAAACCCAAAAAAACCTGCACATTAAACTGCAAAAACAGGACAGAGTTAATCTGTTAGTGTCTAAAAATAAAATACGCTTAAACCGGACAAAAAGCAAGCCATCCATCCGTAATCTGAAGGGATGAACTAGGCTTTCCAAAGCATTATGTACATCACCCGTGGGCATCATCCATGCACAAATTTTATCCACCTTCCCAAGGGACAGAGAGAGCTACAGTAATTGTATGTACGCAATTGTCTAATTATGTAGACTACATCTCTGCATACTTACAGATCTAGGTCTCCACATGCTTTCTATGAAATGGAAAATCGTGGGTTTTTTTATCAGTTTAGCTTCCCTGTCTAAATAGGACTTAATTGTGAACAGGCATTTTTATACCTCCAACTTAGGTTGAGAATTCCTGTAATAGGCAGATGATTTCTTCTTAGCTTTTCTGAGTTCATCTTAATATTCCCATTCTTTTCTCTTCTCTAGATCTTGAACTGTGTGAATCCAGACAATGAGAACAGTCCTGAGATTCCTGTGAAAGTGTTGAACTGTGACACCATCACTCAGGTCAAAGAGAAGATTCTGGATGCAGTGTATAAAAATGTCCCATACTCACAAAGGCCACGAGCTGTTGACATGGACTTGGGTAGGAACATACTTGGTTTGGGAAAGAGCTACTTATGGAAATGGGGTGGGAACAGCAGTTACACGGGAATCAATAGAAGAATAATTTAACCATTCTTCCTTTCTTGGAGGTTCAGCATTTCAGAGAACCATCCTACCAATGAGATGACTGTGCCTCTGTCCTTGATTGTCTAACATTGTCTTCCTTCTCCTGCAGAGTGGCGGCAAGGCCGAATAGCACGTGTGGTCCTTCAGGATGAAGATATCACCACCAAGATTGAGGGTGACTGGAAGCGGCTAAACACCTTGATTCATTATCAGGTAAGCAAGTAAAGCCTAGAATTCAGCCCACAGAAATCAGCTGAGCGGAAGACAAAGCAAAAAAAAACAAACACCCCACCACAGAAATTTAATTCCTCTGTATCTCCTCTAACAAGACAGGCAGAGAGAGTCACATTCTTATGATAAATCAGAACGGCTCAATGTGTTCACGTATTAAAAGGGAAAACAGCCCTGACACACATCTCACAGGAACAAGCAGAGCTGAAAATTGACTAAATTAAAAATGCCAGCCGTGTTCACAAGACAGACAGCATATGCAGAGGAGCTGAGCTCCCAGCGCTAAGGATACCGAGGCCAGTGTAGTAGCTGCCCTGTCAGAAGCGGAGGGCTGGAATGTGACAGAGGAGTGTGGGGGTGAAATCTGCCACGGGCTGCAGATCATGCAGCTGGGTAGAGCGATAGTCAGAACAAATGTCCCGAGATATCAGGCTGCATGGGCAATTGGTTTTCCACCAATTCACACATACAAAGCTCTGCTACAGCTCAATTTAGGGAGACTGGCCCATTTCATATGTCACTGTCTCCATACTGTGAAGATCTGGGCTCAGTTCCCTCCTCTGCCACAGAGCCAATCTGTGACTTTTGAGCAAATAATTGAGGAAATAATTTGTCATGCCATGCAAATTCAGTGTTGATGAAACTTGCAAAGGCTGCATAAGCCAGAAACTGGTTAATTATGTTGCACTGCAGATCACCAAGTATGAATACTCAACCAAGCCCATCCGCTTATCTGAGTCTGGAGTGATACACAAGAAATGTGTGTATTGGAATGGAACTGTATTAGCCCTAGGTGGTGGAACAGCATTCCTAAGGGCAGATGTGCTGTCCTAGTAATCCTATCTGCTTTGTCATTTGTTTCAATTGACACTTCCATTCCTTTACAATGAAACCTCCTACTTAGTAACTTTTCTAATTATTAATCAAAAAGGGTGGGAGATTGACTCTTGCTCAGACAGATGTTTGGCATTTAAAGTAAGAAGGTCATGTGATTTTTATCAGGTCTACAATTTTCAGATCATTTCAAAGGATATTGTTAATCCCTCGTGGCCATGAATTCTATGAATTGTTTGATTTTTCTGTGTGCAGTACAGTCGTACCTTGTTTTGCGGCCGGGATCTGTTCTGGAGCCCCGGCCACTAGCCAAAAAGGACGCAGGGCAAAGCGCCGTGTCTGCATGCACGTGCGGAGCAGTTTGCGCTTCTGCACATGCGCAATTTAATGCTTCTGCGCATGTGCGAGCTGCAAACCCAGAAGCAACCCATTCCGGTACTTCCGGGTTTGCCATGGATGTTCACCGGAATGGACGCTAGACTAGGCGGATGTTCGCGGAGGTATTACTGCATATCCTAAAACAGAACAGATTTCCTCAGCACTTGCTCCTTCAGAAGTCCTTTTCAGTTTGCCTTAAATTTAGTCCATTACGCAGCCATGTAGTGGCTTTCCTTTGCAGTAAGACTGGTGGTGGGTACAGTAATCTGCTCCTGTCCTTGTCACAAATGCCATCATCTCCATTGGCTTCTCAGGAGGGAGGGGTACTCAGGACAAGTCAGCTCTTATCCTGTGGTTATGTCCACATGCCCATAAGCATAGAAATATAAGAGAGAAAAAGTAAAACTGTGTTGTTCTTCCCAATGAAAACATAATACTTCTTGAAACTGAATATCAGAAATGCTGTTTGACTGCATGTATATCCTCAACATAAAGCCCCTCCACATGTTAGATGTATGAAGGGTCTCCTGTAATTACCAGGGAGTGAAGCTGTATCACTTGCTTGTTCTGCCTAGCTCCACCCATCCACCCACGATTTCATAGATTCATAGAAGTGTACAGTTGGAAGGGACCACAAGGGAATCCTTTTGCCCAGTGTGGGGCTTGAGCCCATGACCTTGAGATTAAGAGTATCATGCTCTACCGACTGAGCTGTTGTCTACACTGATTTGACTGGACATCTGCAGGAGGAAAACCTATACATGCAGACCTCCTTTTGTATAGATTTCCTCAGAAGTAGAGCCCTAACCGCACAAGGTTCACATTGAAGCCTATGCACACTGTTGTCTATGCACATAAACATTCCCTGTTGCAGATGTCCATGCTCAGTACGTTGACTTTGGAGACAGAGAGAGAAAGCTATGTGATTTGGGGGGTAGGGTCAGCTCCATAATAATCACACAAACACCCCTTAAATTGCAAAGCATTTCCATTTTAGTCACAAATGTACACCCCTGAACTGCCACGTTGCTTTTCCTTTTACTAGTTCTCAATATTATTAGATTGTATCCCTCATAATGCTCTGTACTGCACTAGCCTCTTAGAAACAAGACAAGTGGACACACAGCAGGCACGTGGATTTTTTCCCCAGAAATTAGGTTCCCAACACCCTTCTTTTACTGTAAATATTATCATTCATTTGTGTATATCAGTTAAGTTATGTGCTTGCAAATGCTACACTGGTTAATTGAAAAGGCATGACAAGTGTACAGTGGTACCTCGGGTTACACTTCAGGTTACATACGCTTCAGGTTACAGACTCCACTAACCCAGAAATATTACCTCGGGTTAAGAACTTTGCTTTAGGATGAGAACAGAAATCGTGCTCCGGCAGTGCGGCAGCAGCAGGAGGCCCTGCTAAGGTGGTGCTTCAGGTTAAGAACAGTTTCAGGTTAAGAACGGACCTCCAGAACGAATTAAGTACTTAACCCGAGGTACCACTGTATACCACTTTACTATATTTAGCAAACTTAAAAAATAGTTTTTCTAAATCTGTATGTCCAGGAAGCTAAATGCATGTTGAATCCTTTGCATGATATGGGTCTGCGTGGATTTCAATATGAGCCAAGTGAATAAATTACTGTCTCTTTGTGATGGTCAAAAAGCACCCAGGTGAATCCTGTGCAGTCTTAAGCATGTTTATTCAGAGGTAACCCCAACTTTGTTAAATTAAACATTCCTTTGTAAGTGTAGTTTGCATTGCAACCTAAGTTGCCTATTTTAGGAATGGTAAAATATTCTTGCCTGCTGTTTGAGCAGGAGGGTTTGTGTCTACTACAGGGATTTTGGGGACCACATATACTGTTGGTGTCACATGCATAAACCATTTATTTATCTTCAGTCAGCAAATAAACGAGCCAGTCTCCTAGATGCAGCTTCTGGCAACCTCTGCAACCCTTGCAATTCACTGCTTGATAACCCCATTTCCCCAAAGGAGTCAGCCTTGTAATGTGTGCAAATGACATTGTCCAGACAAGGATTGCATGGCAGAGGAATTCAATGAATTTTCAATTGCAGGTGCTGATTAGGGTGAAATAGAGAGTGCACTAGACTGAGAGCAGATTTAACCCTTGCTGAGATAGGGTTACCTCACCACCAGTGAGCCAGTGGTTAGGAATATTTGACAGGTGAGGGAAGGATTGGAAGAAGGGGCTGACTGATCATGTTGCAGCTGCTTTACATTTTCCTGTGGGAAAGGAAAGGAGCTTGCTAACAGGTGGCTGTCCTCTGGCTTTATGCCGTTTCCGATTAGGTTTTTTTAAAAATATCCAGATGTTTATGGAGTGAAAATTCTCTGAAGGGTCCTGATAAAGTTCTGTTTCTGAGGCCAAACCAATATCTGGATAAAAGATATACAACCCCATGTACTGTCCTTATTAGTTACTGTATTTTTATAGACCACCAATGGCATAAGTTCTTGGGCAGCTTATAAGAAATAAGAGTCACACTGATTAATAAAAATGAAAGAGCAAAACAAATAAATAGCATCATAAAAACTTTAACCCACAGAGAAAGAAATAAGACCAATTATATATCAGTCTCTGAGCCCAAATTTTAAAATCACGAATTATTTTAAAGACTTGGGCAATTAAAGAAATTACATCTGTTGCTAAAAAGACCATAAAGAAATTGTCAAGCAAGCCACTCTAAGGAGGCTATTCTACAGTCAGGTTGCCACCACCAAGAATGTCCTGTCCATAGTAGCCGCTCATCTTGCGTCATTTGAGCAGGACCTTTGAAGAGGATCTTAAATTCTCAGTAGATATACACAGATGGAAAAGCTAATCTTTTAAGTGACTTGGCCCCAATCTATTTAGATATAAAGGACAACACTCTGAACTGGTCCAGAAACAAACCAAGAGTCACTACACCTGATAAGGCACTGACATAATATGATAAAAGATATCTTGTGAACATATTATACATATTGTGGCTCTGTTTTAAACTGAACACACACATCTGTGCACACAGTTCCTCCTACTGTGCTAATTATTAGCTCCTCCAGCCTTCCAAGAGGAAAAATGGACTTAAAATGAAAAACCTGCTTCCCTCCCTACCCCCAACTGAGATTCAAGAGTAGTAGAGAGTTGGAGCAGCTGTACTATCAGTGGTCTATCATAGAGATTCATACCATATATGTAAATCGGAAGATCTCAGGATTCCAGAATGGAAAAGCAACTAAAGAAGAGAGGTTGCTCCATAGAAGGAGAAAGCACTAGGTGAAAGGGGGGAGGATGCAGAGTTGGGAAGGATGGAGGGGGAAGTAGTAAGGAATTCTGGGCAACGATGAAAAGTGAAGCTTCAGTAGTTAGACAAACCAGAGTTTTGCTTGGGAAGAAAATATTATCTGATTGAGGGGAATGCAGTAGGCCTATGCACCCATTACAATCCTTCTGTTTCCCTCCAACCCTACAGTATTTGGATGAAAGATTGCTGATTAACCTATTTCAGCCTGTCTGTTTCTCTTGAACCTTCAGCTCAGAATAAATATTGCTTCTTGAAGCCTTTCAAAGGATTCCCCTTGCGCACTGTAACCCCTTCTCTATATGCTGTACAAAGAAGAAAACACTTTTAAAACATTTCACTTTAGAAATCTAGCCTCCTTCAATTGCTTTCATTGTTATTGTTATAGGCTTGAAGGAGGCCCTATCTGCTCACAAAACCAAGCTTTAAAGCCAGCAGCACTTAACTGGCCCAGGACTGCCACGGTTCTCAGTAAAATAAAGAGCAGATGGGGGGGGGACTCTCTCTGTAGATCTTGAGAAGTGGGCAGGTCCATATGACATAGCATCAGTCGTACTATGTCCAGTCCTTATAAGGTAGCTGTCATAAAAACTTTCCAGTTGGTGCCGAGCTACAGTCATGTATCACTCACCATAGAGGTGCTTGCAGGGGGACAACCACGGGGATAAAACAATGGCAATTATTGTCACAAAAATGTTATTTCCTTGCAAAAACATTTAGGGAGGCTGGCAAGAGAGAAGACGTTTGGCTCCCCTAAAACAATTGCAGAGTGCATGTTTTTCTGCAACAAACTAGTAACTTAGAAAGGCCTTTAAACAGGGTGGTGCCCCTTGTTCCAGTTATAATACAGATTGTTAACCCAGACCAGTATCCTTGACTGCAGTGCAGTATGTGAGGAATTAATATACCTCATAGGCTACTGTGGGATTACCAAGAAATTCACCCTGGACAGTAATGCATCTGTAATGCCCTGTGCTTCTGTTTTGTCACGTTCCATTTTGGCTGGAGAAGGAAGAATCCATTGTAAATTTTGGCTGGAGCAGAAGGGCACGGCAACTCCTGTGACAGTGCAGGTGCATCATCATGAGCCAACAGCATGATGGCAATTGTGGCAAATTGCACAGAAAATCCTCTTGCCTATTTGTGTTACTGTGGAAGTGTGGTCAAAGAGTTCTTGCCAATGGTACAGGGTCTCTATACACACACACACACACACACACACACGCACGCACGCACAGGAGTGTATTCCCACATGTAATTTGTGAAAATAAAAACATGAGAAGCAATTGTATCCATGACATTATATAAGTCAGATGCAGGTGTGCTGGGCTACTTCCAGGATTCTTCATATAGACAAACCCTTCCTTGTTTGAAGCTTTTTCATACTGTTGGAAGGAGTTATGTCAGCAGCATTTTTCAAGGTGCAGAGTGCTTTACATCTCTTTCCTGTTTTATCCTCATGGCTGCTCTGCAGAGCAGGTAAAGCTGAGAGATCATGACTTGCCCACAGCCACCCATGGAGCTTCATAGCTAAGCAGGGCTTGAGCTGCTTTCTGCGCTGTCTAAACCAACATTTTGCCTACAGATCAAAATGCAGTCTTCTGGTCGTAGGTTTGCAGACTGGTATAATATAGTACAAATGCAGGCTAAGATTTCTGCAAAGCCACCTCGGCTGTTATTAAAGGGAATGGAGAAGTGGGGATTTTCACAAGCAGCTAAATAAGTAAAAAGCACAAATTCCCTTCACTTTGAAAATCCCGGCCCAGCCTCCATTTAAAATGATTGGGAATCAACTAGTAGCCAAATCCCTTTGGTAATGTGGAAAGTCTCAGCATTAATAAATAGCTGGGGCTATCACCCGCTCTGCCAGGATCATGCAAGGGTTTAAATGCCCTGTTCTTTTGTTCTTTCGCTGTGCTAAATCAACCTCTGTTGTGGGGGCATGTGTGCTGTCGTATGCATGTATTCAGTAGAAGTTGCCTAAGGCATGCATTTCAGGGATGCTAGCATTTTGCTGTGCTCCTGGTTTGTCCTTTACATTAATCAGCCCATTGCCCCAACTGACAGTAATAGCTGTTTCTATTTCATGAGTATGAAAAAGCAATAATTTGCTGCCAAATGTGCACAATCCTTTTTTAGCGTATACCAGAACATTTAGCAACCCAACTAGAGATTGCTTAAGCCGCATAGAGCAGCTGGCCTTTCTGCGACAGAAGTCTTATCAAAGTGACTACAAATGCTAGTCACAGTTCTGAGTTCATTCCTAACAAATTTTCTTTTCACTTTCAGTAATAATGTTCCTTTTAGTTATCAAAATTACAGAAGCTTCAGGACCGGACAATGCAATGAATGCAGGTGTGTTCTAAACAGGGCAGTCATCAGGTGTCCACAGTTTATTATTCAGTCCTGAACTGAGGACAATTCATTTTCCTGCAATAACTGAGTGCCCCATACCATTTAAAAGTGACACACATTTGTAGCAAATTGATGCTATTCTTTTGAAGGACCAGGTGCACAGTCTGAGGGTGCTGCCGGACCAAGTATTGCTTCTGGAATCTCAGGTGACAGCTGTGACCAGAAGTGCCTTTTATCATTTTAAGTTGATTTGCCAGCTGTGGCCACTAGGAAAAGATCGCCATGATGCATAGCTTGGTAACCTCCACATTAGAGTGCAGTAGCACACTCTATGTGGGTCAGCCTTTGAAAACTATTCAGAAACTTCAGTCTATCTTGCTGGTGACTGGGAGACAGTGAAAGCACATGACATGTCTACTGGAAGTCTGTGGTGGCTCCCAATCAGAATACAATTACAATAGTTACTTTTAACCTTAAAAGCCCACAACCTTGATAACACACGTGAACATAAGAGCAACTTTGCTGGATCAGGCATCAAAAAATATACAACATTAAGGTCTTAAGATGAGGGTTTTGCTCTGAGCTCTTTTCTTATCAGAAGAGACATAGAGCAGACCCTTCTCAGTTGTAGCACCTGAATTTCCTCCCCAGGGGAACTTGGACACTCTAGATCTGTTCTTACCTTTAGGCACCTGGTCAAAACTTCTTTTCAGCATGCATTTTGGAAGTGCTTTTAAAGGGCTGATTTACCTTGTTGTTTTATGGGGGGGCAGTGTGGTGTAGTGGTTAAGAGCGATAGACTCGTAATCTGGGGAACCTGGTTCGCGTCTCCGCTCCTCCACATGCAGCTGCTGGGTGACCTTGGGCCAGTCACACTTCTTTTAAGTCTCTCAGCCCCACTCACCTCACAGAGTGTTTGTTGTGGGGGAGGAAGGGAAAGGAGAATGTTAGCCGCTTTGAGACTCCTTAAAGGGAGTGAAAGGCGGGATATCAAATCCAAACTCCTCCTCCTCCTCTTCTTCTTCTTCTTCTTCTTCATGTGTTGATTTTAATAGTTTAATTGGTATTTTCTTCTGTTGGGATTTATTGTTTGTTCTCATCCTGAGCATAGGTGAAATGACAAGATATAATCTGAAAACAAGCATTCATACATATATTTTATAGTCTTCCCTTTTCTTCCTGCTATAGCAATATACTAGGCTACTGTGAGGCTTGGGGTCACCAACCAGCATCTCAAACATAACGGTGCATTTGCAGTAAACCCTGTGGCCTCAAATATGAGAGCGAGAGTTTAAAATCTTGCCCATAGCCTCATGTTTACAGACTCTTAAGAGGAATGTCTGTCCTAGTTGCTCCCTGTTCCTCTTGGAAGTAGGCATGGCTACCCTGCTTAATACTGTGCTCCCTAGATATGGTCTGCCTCCTACAGAACCAAGCCCAGGAAGAATGGCTGCAGCATCCTCATTGTCAGGACAATCAGACTGTCTAAACTCTTCATATGGCCTAGGCTGGTTCCAACAGTAGGTGATAAGCCAGGCTTCTAGCTACAGTCCTTCTGTAGAAGCAAAGTTCAGCTCACAGATCATTCCTTTCACATATGCAAATGCTAGGTGCAGGTCGTGATAGTGATGCTGAAATACAATATCAGATTGAATTTTGAGAGCTCTAACTTAAGGAGTTACTTCAGAGCTGCCCTATCCAATTTTCCAATTTGAATTATATTGTCAAATGTGTCTGGGTCTTCCTAAAAAAAAAAAAAAGCTTAACAACTTTTTGATGGGCGGATGGGAGTTTAACCAGAGGGCAACATAGGTTATCTTTGCTTTTGTGGATTTTTAATGCAGCCACAGAACCTCCAAAGGTGTTGAAGAACGTAACTGTCCACACAGTTGCATCCCTAGATATTTGCATGTGTTGTATAAGTGACTCACACAGCTATACAGGACTCCTCTAGTGCATCAGCTCTCCAAATAGAGATGCAGCCAAAACACAAATCAAATACAGTCCAGGCACTGTAGAACTGTACAGTTCAGGTCAGTAGAAAGCTACAAAATCTCCATTTACTGTTTCTAAGGGCCAGCATATTGCAGCATGTCGTTAACTTCAGATTAGCAGTCCCTTGAAATGTACACCATTTATTACCAATTGCAATAAATAAAACTGAAAATGTAAGTGCTCTGAAAACAGATTGAAAGATTCAAGAAGATTGAAAGGGGGAAATATAGCTTTCACAAATGCGTCCTATTACAAGAAAAATGGCTTGCCCTCAATTTAACATTGAACAATGTATAATTGCATATGTAAGGTTAATTCCAAGGCGGCAAACCAAGTCAATGAAAAGCTGAAAGCACTAAGGAAAGAGAGATTAGAGACTATTTCCAATTAAATATTAAGGATAGGGAAGAATAAGCAAAACAGAAAACAAAACCCAGTTGCCTTATCCAGTAGCTCACTCTCATAATTTCATGCACGTGAATGGAAAATGTATTCCCCAGTTGTTTTTATTGTTTCTTAACCTAGTAGGTTTTTTAAAAGGACTAGGAAAAAACTTCTCCACTGAATAACTAGTGCCTTTTGCATGCATTGTTTGGACAGTTCTAAAACTAAATGAGCTAATGAGCTTGGAAGAATCATAGAATTGTAGAGTTGGAGGGGGCTACAAGGATAATCTAGTCCAACCCCCTACAATGCAGAAATCTTTCACCCAACATGGGTCTCAAACCCACATTCCTGAGATTAAGAGTCTCACGCTCTACCAACCAAGTTATCCTAGAGCCTTCGCTACATAAGGTACATGTATAGAACTGGCAGGTAGGGCCCATGCATGAGTCAATTCACATGGCAATATGAATCAGATATCATCTGTTAAAGAGGTACTGTTAGGAATGGTTTGGGATACATCATTTTACCCATTCCTGTCATAGCATTCTGATGCCATGGCTCAGGTGGAAAGTGCAACACTCTGTTGTAAAATATGTACACCAGCTGCCACTGAAGTCATCGCACTGAATAAAGTATACAGGTTCTACAAAGATACGGATGAAAACTGAAAGACATCCATCAGTTTCTCCTTCTTCACCAGATTTTATGTTTGGATGGATATGTGTGAAGTGGGCTGGAGCATGTGCATCAGATATTACTTTAGCTGACAAGAACAAGCATTCCACCGAAGCCTTGGATGGACTCAGAGCTGCAAAACCATTAGGTGTTTGGTTACCCAGGAATTTAGTACTTTGACACTGGTGGCTAAGAATTTGAAGTATTTGTCAAACCCTGTTTGAAGTGAGAGTACGTGTACGCATGTGTGTTGTATCTGGATTTTTTCTTTTTCTTTTGGTTAACTACTAGCTCTGAAGAAACTCTGCAAACTCAGAAGCCTGGGAGTGATTTCTTTTGTGTGTGAACTGCCTTTTGTATTTCAGCTGCTGGAATTAAACCGAAGTGGCAGCTAATAACATCATAAGAAAATAATATGATTGTTGATTGTTCCTTCTAGAGACTTATAAATTGGGTGAAAGGATGTGGAGGAGGAGAAATAACAGAGGCACAAAGTGTTGTGCTTGCCAAATATAAATACATTCTTGCTGCATATCATGCTAGGCCCTATTATTAATAGAAGGAAAAAATAACATTTATAATAACTTCTGTAATGAAGGGCTTCATGGGCCTCCATACATTAGTAATCGTTTGCCTTTTGCTGGGAACTCTAATGCTTATCACTGATGTAGTGCTTTGACTACACAATCCTATGTGTGTCTGCTCAAAAGTAAGCCCTGTTGAGTTCAGTGGAGCTTTCTCTCAGGTAGTATGTATAGGATTACTCACAATCTTATGAATTCTCACAACATCCCTGTGAATGAAGCAAGGTGTTGGGTTTAGACCGAAGGTTGTTAAATTCAGATCAAAATATTTAGTTGTTGTTGAGACACATAAGCTAAAATAATGTAAGGCACCCTTACATGCTGTATTCTAGATACAGAAATAATAATTAAAAGAGGGCTGTGACATCCTTGAGCCTGCTTTATTTCTTTATTATAAGTATTTTTCTACCACCTCAGGGCAGTTTACAAAGGAATAACGCAATAAAAATGTAAATAGATTTTAAAAAACCATACACAAAATTATAAAAGATTCATAAAACAGAATGATTATAATTGCATCTAAAAATAAATATAATAGGACTGAGACTCTGTAGGTAAGAGCAAGGCTGGTGTCAAGACCAATATGCAGCATTTCAAAATGTGAGTCTGCCTAGTCTTACTGTTTAAACAAAGATATATCATTGACATCATGTCTGCACTTCAGCACTCTATTGGCTGAATTGTAGAGTTGGAAGGGAACCCAAGGGTCATCTAGTTTGACTCCCAGCAATTCAGGAATCTCAACTAAAGCATCCATGACAGATGGCCATCCAACCTCTGCTTTAAAACTTCCAATGAAGGAGAGTCCACCACCTCCCGAGGAAGTCTGTTCACTGTCGAACAGCTCTCATTGTCAGAAAGTTCTTTCTGATGTTTAGTCAGAATCACTTTCTTGTAACTTTAAGCTATTGGTTCAGGTCATACCCTCCTGAGGGGGAGAAAACAAGGTTGTTCCGTCTTCCATTTGATAGCCCTTTAGATATTTGAAGATGACTATCATAGCTCCACTCAGTTTCCTGTTTACCAGGCTACACATGCCCAACTCCCTCAGCTGTTCCTCATAAGCATGGGTAAGCAAACTAAGGCCCAATTGCCTTCTAAATCCAGCCCGCGGACGGTCCGGGAATCGGCATGCTTTTACATTAGAATGTGTCCTTTTATTTAAAATGCATCTCTGAGTTATTTGTGGGGCCTGCCTGGTGTTTTTACATGAGTAGAATGTGTCCTTTTATTTAAAATGCATCTCTGGGTTATTTGTGGGGCATATTCTTTTTTTCAAAATATAGTTCAGCCCCCTACAATGTCTGAGGGACAGTGGACCATCACCCTGCTGATAAAGTTTGCTGACCGCTGATAAGCCTTGGTTTCCAAACCATCTTGGTTGCCCTCCCCTACACACATTCCAGCTTGTCAATATCCATCTTAAATTGTGGTGCCCCAAACTGGACACACCACTCCAGGTGGGGTCTGACCAAGGCAGGATAGAGTGGTACTATTACTTCCTTTGATCTGCAGACCATACTTCTATTGATGCAACCTAGAATAGCATTAGCTTTTTTTGCTGCTTGATCACACTGTTTACTCATATTAAGCTTGTGGTCTACTAAGACCCCCTAGATCCTTTTCACATGTGCTGGCAAGCCCGGTTGAGCACCTTCAAAATGAACAGCTTTTTAATGATTTAACACCAGCAGTGGGATGATTTGAAAGGGTATAGGCCCATCCAAACTCATATAAGACAGGCACAAGTCAAGAGAGCATTCCCAGTTTGAATAGCTTACCATTTAAATTCCCACAACTGTTCCACACTAGGAGGCTGTTAATACAAATCTTAGAGATGTAAAGGTCTGTTAATGAAGATAAGTTAAAAACTGTATGACTCTTAGATTTATAGGGAGGGTAAAATTAAATGCTACCACTAAAACCTGCTATAACAAAATCTCGTTAGTGTTAATGTTCATTTATGGTTTGACTTCCTCAAATTTAATTCACCCCTCCTTTTTGGTGCATTTGTGGGACTGACAATTTAAAATCTTGAAAGATGATTTTATGACTTGTTCTGCTGTAAATCAAACTTTTAAAGTTCATAAAAATGGTTAAAATAAAAAATGGTTTAATATGAATGTTTTATGGTCCATAACATTATTATAGCTGTTTTATTCCCAGTGCGTTATTGCTTTAATTGGGTTGCTACAATTCTTGGGAATCTCAATTTTTATTGGAGTAAATGTAAACCTAAATCAAATGACCAAGAATGCCCTCAATATGTTTCCCCAGCTCCATTCTCAGTCATTTTCTTCAGGGTAGAACAAACCAACAAGGGAAATATATCCTTTGTTTTCTCATTGGTCCTCTGGCACCAGGTGCCGTTCCATATGTTTCTGCCAAACTTTCACTGTTCTTAGCTAGCTGGACTCTGTGAACATCTTTTAGGGCAGAATTTCTTTACAATATTCCATTGCTTGCTTATCTTTTGTGCTCCTTTCTCCCAACAGGTGTCTGATCGCTCTGTAGTGGCCCTCGTTCCCAAGCAGACCTCATCCTACAATATTCCCGCCTCTGCCAGCATATCACGGACCTCAATTAGCAGATATGGTAAGAAACAAAGTGATGTGATGTAAACTTTCCTTGAATTTCCAGATTAGTGGTCTAATCAGCTAATTGTGCCAGCAAGCTTATTAGAGTTCTTACCTCTGGCTCTGAGGCATGGAACATGCTATCTTTTTATTTTTTGTATACAAAAAATCACTGGGTGCAGTCCAAAGCTGTACAGTAACTTTGATGCACACACAGATCACATCACATACCAGGACTGCCCCTTTCTGTCTTTGAGGGCTTGTCCACACCTCTGTTTGCCTTGCCACTGTCTCCCAGGAAAACCAGAGTTTACTGCTGAATCAGACCAAATGTCAATCGGATTTTCTATAGACTGCTGTTTGTTCTGATTCAGCTGTAAATAGCGTGTTTTGCAGGGGAAAGCTGCAGGGCAAATGCAAAACTGCTGGGACCTGTGCTTTCTAGGCACGGTACAAAGGAAGTGTGGGAGAGCCCTGAGTTATGAGTTGCTGTGCCTATGAAATGTGACTATCTGTGTGTATACCAGAACTAGAAGCATTCTCTTAAAGCAGTTACTCCTACAGAGCTGCTGTTTCTTCAATGCTCTATTTGAAAATTGTTGCAATGGGTGCTAATTTCAAATATCCAGGGTTCTCAGATGTCGCCACTGAAATTATCACAAAATTAACCAATTTGGTAAGAAATTAGGCCAGCTGGCAAAGGACCTATTCAGATGTTATCCTTTTGATGTGTGCATCAAAACTTGTGCAATTCAGCATTCCCGACCCTGCTGTCCTCTGGATGTTCTGAGCATCAACCCTGGCCATTTGCCATGGCCATGGGTTGGGCTGCTGGGAGATGTGGTCAAAAACATCTAGAGGGCACCAGGGTGGTACTGTACACCTAAAATGTAATTTGTGGCTAGACCGTGGCTGTTTGGGAAATGGCTGTGTCTATTATTCTCACGTTTTGGTTTGGGGAAGAAATCAGTGGGTAATTTTGACTCAGCCCTAAAGTGGAAACTTGTGTATCCTCAAAGAGCCGTATTGATTATAGTTTGCTCTCAAGTGTGCACTCAGTCATTAACCCAGATATGCTGCTGTTTTGTTTGCAAGATACCAAAGAACTACATATTGCAGTAAAATGAGCTGCATGCCTATCCATTTTTAGAAAAGTTGAATAAATTATAATTGGTTATTGGTTATCTTTTTCTTGCAAGATAATTAATTATAATTTGGGCTTTATTATATTGCTTTGTTATTTGCTATCATTTATTCTCCTAATTTCCTTATGGCAATTATAAAAGGAATGTTGGGAGGTGATCAAGTCCTGATTGTGGAGGGCACAACTGTTTTATCAAAGAATCAAACTGGGATTGAAATTAAATAACAAATTTGAGAATTTGGACATATTTATTTTTGCCATCTGTTTCTGGCAAAAGTTTGTGTTGAATGAAATAATTGCTGTACATTTTTCTGTAACAAAAATGCTGAGATGTTTTGCTGAAGTTACAAGTGAAATGGATTTTCTGCTCTTTCATTCTGCTGGCTAGTTTGTGAGGAAAAGGTCTAAGTACCACCAACCTCTATTCATAAAAATTTCAAAATATTTATTTCAAAACACCAAATGAAAACTATGAAGGGAATACTTTGTAGAGACAGCACCATTACAACTATCTGCAACAACTTATTCTGCTTGCAATTAACTGGGTTTGCATCCACACTATACCTGTAAGGCACATTCTTTCCCTCAAAGAATTCTGGGCCCAGTAGTTTACCCTCCACAGAGTTACAATTCCCAGCAACCCTTAACAGTGCCCAGAGTTCTTTGAGGGGGGAATGCTTTGAATATGCTTTAAAGTTATGGTGTGTAAAGGTAAAAGGTAGGTAAAGGACCCCTGGATGGTTAAGCCCAGTCAAAGGCAACTATGGGGTTGCAGCACTCATCTCGCTTTCAGGCCGAGGGAGCCGGCATTTGTCCACAGACAGCTTTCCGGGTCATGTGGCCAGCATGACTAAATCGCTTCTGGCGCAACGGAACACTGTGACGGAAACCAGAGCGCACGGAAATGCCGTTTACCTTCCTGCCACAGTGGTACCTATTTATCTACTTGCACTGGCGTGCTTTTGAACTGCTAGGTTGGCAGGAGCTGGGACAGAGCAACAGGAGCTCACTCCGTTGTGGAGATTCGAACCCCCGACCTTCCAATCGGCAATCCCAAGAGGCTCAGTGGTTTAGACCAAAGTATAAAGCCCTTTTGAGAGTTCTTCTGGGCAAGGACCCCTGATTTGGAGGATAGAACTCAAGCTGTATTCAAGCAATATCAATATTGAACTATTCAGAGTCAGAAGTTGCCATTAGAGCATTTGCACACTAAGTCTCCACAGTTGTTGCTAATATTGATATTGATTTCTCTGATTGCGCAGATGGCATGCAAATGAAGCCCTATTTACTCTCTCTGCATTTGCATCATGTATTGGTGCAAAGCTAGATCTAAAAATAGAATGATTCAGTGCTCTCACCCCTTAATTACATCCACAGGAATATTCATATTTATCTGAGCATTAATCAAGAGTGAAGCTTCAGAAAATTTTGTAATGATTCACTCACTCTCCTCCTAATTTATGGGGATCCCTTTAATCCTACTGTCACCCAGAAGGGAAGAACAGCAAATTAAGAAACTAGCCTGAGCTGGTCATAGCAAAACAAGGATTTGCTTAAAAACAAGGCATAAGAAATATCAAACAGACAGACAGTGGCTAGTCTAGCTTTCATCTACTGCCAAAACAAAACAAAACCCTGTTCCAATCCCTTGGTGAATAATAGTAGACTCCTCACATGGCATGGGCAGATACTGCACAATTTGTCATCTTACATTAAGCTGCTACTGTGTGTAGTAGCTATAGGAGCCAAGATTACTTAGGTTTAGAAGGTTTTGTTTTCAATTCTAACTGGATGGCGACTGTGTTTCACCTAATCAGTTCTTTTATCCAAGGTCGTGTGGTTGCACATAATGGTGCCCATATCCATCATAAAGTACAAAAAATATCTGGCGTATTTTGCAATAGAATGGCAGACTGTTTGTGAAAGACTGTGGCTTGATAGTGTGTTCACATTTTCACTGCTCTTTAAATAAGCCACTAAATTTGCCTTCACTGTTAGAAAATTGTGGACGAAGTAAGACAGAGATATAACCAAGCCTGTTTTCCTTTTGTGCATCACCAGCTTCTTTTTCCTCCTGCCCAGATTCCACATTTCGGTACACAGGCAGCCCAGACAGTCTCCGTTCCAGGGCTCCCATGATTACCCCAGACCTAGAGAGTGGGGTGAAAGTCTGGCACTTAGTCAAGAACCATGACCACGGTGACCAGAAGGAAGGTGATCGGGGCAGCAAGATGGTGTCAGAGATCTACCTGACAAGACTGCTTGCTACAAAGGTAATATCAATTTCTGCTGCAAAGCTCCCAAAGAACCGTCCATGCAAAACTGTGGTATATTAACCAGTAATGTTAACAAAGAAACATCAAAATCTGTTTGGGAAGCAGCATATTAGCTGGCCACCTGTAGAGCTTTGTGAAAATGAGACCATTGTTCTCATTATGTTTTCGGGTTGCTGATGAACAGGTGAAAAAGCAACCCTCTTGCACCTTAAAGCTTCTTGCACCTTAAATGTCACCCCAGGTCCCATATTTTATTAATACTTGACTGGCTGGTCCAGCACCAGAGTTTTGATCCTGTATCTCTTTTTCATCAGTGCATGAAGCAATGGTAAGACACAAGTGAGTTAATATTATTATTCTTCCGGGGCAGTCGCACGTGATCTCACTTCCAATACTTTTTGCAAAAGTTTTGGAATGATCACACTGCTTCATTTCCAATCAGTGTCTATCCTGTAACTTCATGCTGAAAACCTGTAACTTTTTATATTGCATATATTCTGGTTTGCTTTTATCCTGCTTTTGTTGCAGACAGCAATGGGGAAGCACCTAAAATGCCAAACCACATATATTGGACTATTATTGTATCAATAACATGCTGTAGAATACACCTGCAATTAAACACCAGTTTGGATAATATATATAAAATTTTGTGCTTTCTTTTAACGTTTTTATTTGCTGCATTCTGGGATTGTTTGTAACAATGAAGACTGAGTGGCACATATATTTAAAATAACTATCAGTTAATAATAACAGGGGCAGCTTTACAGTCTGTAAATGAGTCTGTGAAGTTACTGAGGTTGGTTCAGCTCAGCCCTGCCTATCCTAATACTGTCCTGCAACTGCCTCTGCTGATGATTTGTGGCCAAATACCCTCACACTCTCGTCTCTGCTCCCATCAGGGTACGCTGCAAAAGTTTGTGGATGACTTGTTCGAGACCTTGTTCAGCACTGTGCACCGAGGCAGCGCTCTCCCACTGGCCATCAAATATATGTTTGATTTCTTGGATGAGCAAGCGGATAAGCATGGCATCCACGACACTGACGTGAGGCACACATGGAAGAGCAACTGGTGAGATACGGGAATGTGTAAGCCCTTGTGGTCAGAGCAGGGTTTGTCTCATTCAGTTGGAGACCTCCTGAGCCTATCACAGAACTGTCTAGATCATGTGCAGCTTGCTTTCTGAAGGCAAACACAGTTTCAGGTTCTCCATATTGCTCTAAAAGTAGACGGAGCCATTTTTTTACTTGTGAACTAGCATGTTTTGTTGCATTTCGTGGGGCCTTATACATTTTTCACAAGGAGAAATCCTTCTGCCAGCAGATCTATTTAGTTGGATACCGACCATTGATTTGAGATGCCTGAAACACCCATGTAGGTTTAACAGTGTAGCTCTGCTCCTGACTCAGCCATTTCATGCTGCTTTGCTACCCTCCCTCAGCCCTATTCATTCCATTCAATCCATCATGCATATGTAAGCCCAGTCTTTATTTGAGTCACCGATGCTCTAGCCCAGCCATTTGAGTTCCAATGACCCAACAAAGCTATGCCAGCACAGCCCCACGGTGCCTTGCAGAAGCTTACATGGTGCCACAGAAGAAGTCTATATACCATATTTTTCATCCCATAGGACGCTCCGTCCCATAGGATGCACCTGGTTTTTTGGGGGGGAAATAAAGGGGAAAATTTCTCCTTTTATTTCCCCCCCAAAAGCAGGTCGGGGAAACAGAACCAGGTCGAGGAACAGCGGGATGGCGGCGCTGCGCCTCCCTGCTGTCCCCCGAGTTTGTGGGGCTGGCCGATGTCTGCCCGGCGTGAGGGGCGCTCTGCTTCAGGGCGCCCAACCCGCCGGGCGGCAGGCTGCTATCTGCAGCGTGGGGAGCCCTGCGGGGAACTCCTGCAAGGCTCCCCACGCTGCGGATGTCTGCCCGGCGCGAGGGGTGCTCTGCTTCAGGGAGCCTCTCGCGCCAGGCGGCAGGCTGCTATCCGCAGAATGGGGAGCCCTGCGGGGAACTCCTGCAAGGCTCCCCACGCTGCGGATGTCTGCCTGGCGCGGGGGGCGCTCTGCTTCAGGGCACCCCTCGCGCTGGGCAGCAGGCTGCTATCCGCAGCCTAGACATCCGTGCGGGACCTCCAGCAGGGCTGCCTAGGCTGCGGGTGTCTTCCTGAAGCCTGGAGAGCGAGAGGGGTTGGTGCGCACCGACCCCTCTCACTCTCCAAGCTTCAGCAAAAGCCTGCATTCGCCCCAAAGGACGCACACACATTTCCCCTTCATTTTTGGAGGGGGAAAAGTGCGTTCTATAGGGCGAAAAATACGGTAGCAGAGTCTTCCACAAAGCAGTCCCCTTCCTCCTTAATTTAAAATCATAATCTCTTACTTTTTAAAATGGGAAACATCAGTAGGGCTGCCATACGTCTGGGTTTTCCTGGACATGTCCAGGAATTCAGCTGGAAAATGGCGTCCAGGCAGATTTTCAGCAAATCGGAAAAATGTCTGGGAAAACCCAGATATATGGCAAGATGGGTTATTTTTTTTAAAAAAAATCCTTTAAAAATTCAGGTGTGAAGCAGGGACAGTGAGGGGTCTGGTCTGGGGACAGTTCTGAGGCCCAGAGGCCCCAGGCCTGAGGTCTGCCCCCTCCCCCACTCTAGGAGAAGCAGGTAATATATGTGAGCAAGAGGAGTGTAGCTGTGCTTCTTGAAAGGAATGAGAAGGGAAAAAAGGAAAGGGAAAGGACTTTGTATCACAGGAAATAGCCACCAGGGAAGCTGCAAACCACCTCTGGTATGAGTTGGAGATAATAACAACAAAAAACCAAGGCAGAATATGCTCTCCTTGATATAGCTGGGCATTTCTGGGCAAACTTGAACTGTATTGAATTGCCTTGTTCAAATTCATAGTGCAGTGGAGCAGGGGCAGCCAAGGGAAGGCAAATTCAGAGACTCAGATTAAAGTCTGTTCATTGTCTAAAAGCCTTTCAAGCTTGAAACAAACAAAAGAAATAGTTCTCCTGAAAATTCTTATTTGGTTACTCCTGAAAAAGAAAGTGGATTTCATTGTGCTCAGATCCATTTCTAACTAGGTACTTATTCTTACTGGAAGTATTTAAGTAGAGTTGCTGATTCTTTTCCTGTTCAGCTCTTTTTTTCTAATATTTTATGCAGCTTTATAGTTATAGCACCATCTGCTTCCCTCGGACAACAATACAAATTACATCCTTGGTGTCTTGTGCAGAATTTACTGTGTTTAAAACTATTTCTCTAGCACAGAATGATCAGATTTGCTTAAAGAGCAGTCACATAAAAACCTGCCAGCCTCCCTATCAGATCAGCACCAAAGCTACCAAAAAGAAATACAATTTCAATTTGGGGTCTGCTGGCCTGTCAATACTCGCATAGCTACAACCCATATTCTGGTTGATGGCCACACTGGCAGAAACCTAAGCTGATAGTAGCCTAGTTCATCTGAAGCTGTAGTGACCATTTGCTCAACAACCAATATGGAGAAGTAGCTGAATCAGGAATGATTTTCAATGTTTGAAGTAATGAAAATAGACTTCTGAGGCTTTCAGGACTAAAGGTACAATAAAGGACACACTTATTTCTACTCCATCCAGCAGAGGGCCCTGTTTCACCAGATTCACTATTTTGTTCTTGACAATGATAAAACCCTAACACTTCAAAGAAAGCACAAGATTTGTATTAGGAAAGTGTGGAATAATTTGACCTCAACGTCGCTCCGTATATAGCCATTTATTTTCAGGACAGAGGCTTGGGATTGATTCCTACCTGTCTCTCTTTAATTATTCCAGCCTTATTAATTATTCCATTACTTGATAGTGTTATCACATCTAGAGCTGATTGAGTGATGCTCTCTCAGTCAGCAGAGCCAGAAACACAATCCATGTTTGCTGAATTTGCAGAGAGGCGCCTAAAGGGCAAAGGCAGCGTTCTCCACTTTATCACTGAGAAGAGGTGACAGGTTTTGGAAAAGGCTGGACAGGAGCTGAGGAGGGGAAGCCAACATGAAGTCACCCTAAAAGTGCAGTTGTAGCTAAGACCAGGGAAGGACCGGAGCTCAGTGGAAGAGCATCCTTTACATGCAGGAGGTCTCAGGTTCAATCTCCAGGTAGGGTTAGGGGAGATCTGTATCTGAGATCGCAGAGAGCCACTGCCAGTCAGTGTAGAGTAGACTATAGACAGAACTCAACTATATGGACCAAGGGTCTGAATCCATATAAGGCAGCTTCTTAGGTTCCTAAGACTCTGCCAAATGTTCATGAATTTCATAAGTCTCATTTTAAACCCTCATCACACCCCTGTACTTGTGGTAGGGTGGGGCAGGCTGTAACTATTTTGTAAATAATTTTTTATTGGTTTCCATAGATGCATTGCAAGATCTAAGTAGACAAACTAAACATTAGCATAACAATTACTTGGTTGCTGGTGAGATCCCAAGGGGGAAGCCTGTTATTATTAACATGCATGTTTGAGAGCTTCCCCACTCTGCAGTTTGTCTGTCCAAACCCCCAAAACCTTAAAAATGAACTTTTTAGGAGATGAAAGAAAAGTCTCAAAGGGGCTATTGGAAGTAGAACAAAAACAACCTGAAAGGATAGTTGTTACTTACCTTAGTTGTAACAACTACTTAGTTCAGTGGTTTCCAAACCCTTTTATTGCACACGAGCCACTTGAAAATTGCTGAGGGTCTTGGAGGGCCACTTAATAATTTTTTTCTGCCTTTTGTAGCAATTGTAATGTGCAAGCGTATTTTTACAGATCACCTGAATGTGGTCCATGGACCAGTTAGGGAACTCCCGACTTAGTTTGAGCATCTAACAGATGTGACTGGTCAAGTACCCACTTCCCAAGTGTGTTTGATGAGTTTCACCCAAAATCTTGCTTACGAGATAGGGTGTCTGAGAGGAAGTCATGCTTCAATCAAGTACAACTGATTCAAGCAGCAGCTTATTCCACACTTTCAGAACAATTGCTGCTTTTACATCTTTCTCTTGGCTTTTATTTTAGGATTAAGAATTCCCTGTGTTAGAAATTTACCAGTGGAAGGAGAATAAAAGCTCATACGTATACCAAGCATGAACCCCCAGACAATGTGTGTGTTGTGTGTGTGTTCTTCAATCCCTTGTGGTTTGAAAAGCCTCTAATCATCCTGTCTGCCAAAGCCAGATTCCCTGCTAAGGCAGTAGGGAGCTAAAAACAATTTAACAGAAGCTTTAGAGGAATGAGTTATTAGGATAAAATGTTGGAATCTGGAATAAAATGACACGTCTTAATGCTACCAAGTGGCGCTGATGAGTAGAGATTTCCACCCCCTGTGGCTGCCAGACCCCATGAGCCTTTAGTACAGAGAGATCCTCAACCGTAGCTGATCTCTGCATACAGCAGCTGGGGGAGGGGAATCTTGAAAGGAGAGACAGACACTCCTGTGTCCAAATTCCAACCGGCATCCAAATCTTCCTCTTTCAACTGTGATCATGCAAACACAAAAAGCTGCCTTACACTAAGTCAGATCATTGGTCCATTTAGCTCAGCAAAAGTGTCCACTCCCTCCCTGCCATCTGAGATATTTTAACTGGAAATACCAAGGATTGAACCTAGGGATAGATTAATCTCTTTCCAGCTCATGTCATTTTTGCATCTTTTTTAACCATACAGTAGTCCCATTCCATCTCTGCATTAATCTGTGAATACATGTCTTAATTGTGTCAAAATGCAATTTCTCTCAAAACACATTGTTTTGATTTATCTCAAAATTTTATTTTGGTTTTAAAAAAACCCCTATTTTGGTACGCTCAAACTGCTAAGAACTGTAGCACAACATTTGGAGAAGTGCACAGTGTATTGCATAGCTAGGTTCCAATCCACACATTAGTCCAAGAGGTCATTTGGTCAGGGCAATTTGGTACAGCAATTTGTGAAGACGGAATTCTTCAAATCATCTTAGTTGGGCCTTGGATTTTCTACATGCAAAGTTCGTATCCTGCAATTGACCTGTTGCCCTTTCCCGAGCACTCAGATCCTTCCACAGCTGGACTCAGGAAAAGGAAAGCAAGAACTTAAAATTTATTTCATGGTTTTAATTTGTATGCCTGCCAGATTGCATATACTTGCAGGAAGCATTTCTGGAGTGGGCAAGTTCCCCTTTTTGACCTGCTTTTTGGCAGCTGCTGAATGATAAATTGAGGGTTTTTTTCCAATCCTCGCTGCCACCACACTGCCAGCAGCAACTTGCTTATGTGAGACAGAACTTGCCTCTTTCCAAATTTATCTAGTCCTTCCTAGTATCACCCCCCGCCCCCCAGTACATCTGCTACATTTGGAGCTGGCTAGTAATTACTGAAATCAAATAAATGTGCAGATTGAATTTAATGCAGAGGGTATCATAAGTGATCTAGAAAGAAAAAAAACTTAAGATGCCTTGCAGCTTTTCTATGGGATTCTCTTATGCCTCTTTTGGATTCGTTCATTCCCACAGCACATATACAGCCTGGCAAATAGTGCTATCAGCCAGGGGGAAGCAGTGCTGTTTTTACAAATGGGGAATCAAACTCACTGAGATTTAGGACCATGCCCAGCATTAGCAGCAGATTTTGGCAGTTGACCCAAGCTGCCCAGACTATTTAGTGCTAGAGCACCATCTTTTTTCTGTCCTGGGTGTTGTCACTCCACTGAAGGAGGGGTTACTCTTATCCCCTGATTGTCCCGAAGAAAGAAAGATTTAAGCATTATAGTGTTTTGAAGATTGAGGTGTTTTACTGGTGCTGTGAAGGTCAGTCAGGAGAAGTGTTGAGTGAAGTAACTGAAAGTTACTGAAAGAACAAGGTTGGCAATTTGTTGGGAATTACACTCTTTTGCAGATTGGGAAATGCTTATTGGACAGAATCCAAGTTGGAACAGCAGAGAAACAATCTAGCTTAGCATTGGGTGCACACAGTAGTTCATCTTTATTAAAGCAGGATTCCCTGTCACACGCTCAAAAGCTAGCAGGAAGTGGCAGCTTTGTTTTGATCCTGCCACAGAGGAAAGTGAATCATATATTGCAGATGCCTAGGATTTAGAAGGAAAGCCTCTAACTCGCCGTCCAAGAGGACAGGGCAACAGGCAGTCATCCTCTGCTTTTTTGTTGCAAGCATCTGGCAAAGCAGTAAGAAAATGGCTAAAAGTGCCTATGACTTTGTAGTGTGAAACTGACGCTGCAAGTCTTGAGCTGCACGAACAATTGGGAGAAGGGGTTCTAGAGATTTGTCAGAAACATGTCTCAGTGTTGCACCTCATCATGAACACAGTCAAAAGAAACCTGCCTGTTGTCATGTTCCACTGCTAACACAGTTTAAGGAAAGATGTAAGGAATTAGCCCCTGTGTATTAGTAAAATGCAGTGTGCAGGAGTTTAGCAGCCAGTCAAGTTTCCTCAAGAACTGCAGTGCTGTTTGTGACTTATTCCTGGTTCAGCTCATGTATTTATTTCTTATGTCTTTAACACAACTGATCTATTCACTATAGAACAGAAGCCCAGAGGCGAAATCTCCCTGGACAGGTATTCAGGAGGGAATCAAGCCCACAGTGGGCAGTAATTTCCCCTGGAGATTCATGATCCCTCTAGTACATTTTATGATTGTGTTTGTCAAACTGAACTGTTTTTTAAAAACTGGAAAACAACACATTTTCAAGCCCAACTATGACCCAAAATTGGGCATATGCTCTTAAGTTTGCATTAATATTATCAGAAGCATTGCAGAATCTAGCCTGTCCCTAAATCTCTCATAGATACTCAGGATCACTACACTTCCCCCCCCCCAACCTTACCTTACCTGCTGACAGGTTTAGGCTTATTCAATTTATACTTCATTTCCCACTTTAAAAAATCTTGAAGTGATTTACAACCCAAGTAAAAAAATAAAAAAATTAAAATTGCATAAACATTATTAAAAACAGATTTCACAGCACAATAGCATATAATTGCAGCCTAAATCTCCAGGAAAACATAAACATCTCTGCCTGACATCTGAAATGATGACAAGTTTGGCACCAGGGGAATTCCCTGGGGAAAGCATTTCTTCTGGTCTGCCAGAGGGAAGGAAGCAACTCAGTTTTCCCTCTTGGCATAGAAACATAGGAAATAGCCCAATCTATTCTGACTTGAAGTGGCTCTCCAAGATCTGAGGCCATCCCTTGCTTAAGATTGAATCTGAGAGACTGAATACTGAGCTAAATTAAAAACCCATTCCCTAGAAATACTCAGTGGTTAAGCAGTAGTGGGCAGCATGGTGAAACGAAGATGCTTGCCTGACCTCTCAGCAGGTGAGTCACTGCTGCTTACCAAGAGGGGCAAGGCTGCAGAGAGGGTAGCATAGTGCAAACACACTGGCAGGAGCAGAGGGTTGGCTCAGCCAGTCATTTGCACTTCACCACCACCTCCCCTCTCCTGGTAAGCAGCAGCGACTCATCTGCCAAGAGATTGGGTGAGCACCTCTGCCCTACCACACCACCTGCAGCTGTATTCAAGGCAAGAATTATAAGTCACCAAGTTTACTTTCTAAACCAAGGAATTATCAAGTATGGCAATATCACTAATTTTCTCCAGCAAAGGATGAAAATAGCTGTTGACATGCCTAGGACCAGCCATTATTCAGAAACTTCTGTAAAGAACATTTATGCAATCAAAATGTATAATTCTCTTTCTGAGGATGGTTACCTGGAGTTTGAAACAGATACTCATTTTTTTAAAGAATAGGAACACAGAGTTTTTGTTTTTTCTCAGAATATAATGTTGGCCTTTATGAGCAAAAGAGACAAGCAAGTAAATGAACACAACACCGGCTCTCTTCAGATTAATTAAAAATTAAAGAGAAGGGCTGACACTCTCTAAAAAAAACTTATTGTGAGTTGGCTCTGGGTACATAGGACGAGGCTATTGGCACAATATATGCAACAGGAACCTATTAACATATTAAGTGCAAACACATACCCATTTGGAGAGTAGCCATAGAACAGGATTTGCACAGAACTGGCTAGAATACATAATCACTCTAGTGAGTGTTCAGCACAAAAACAACAACAAAAACAGTGCAACAAGAAAATCGCTCAAATTTGATTTTGTGTACTTTTCCTAACATCTTACAGGAAAATGATTTTGAATTTGGCTGCAGTTTAGTTCCCATTGTAATCTGGTTCTGATTCTTTTTCTGTACTGCTTGGAGCCTTTCTTACTAAACATATACTCTTAATTTTTTGTGGGCATTGCATGCTATTTTGTGAGGGAGGAAGGAAGGAAGGAAGGAAGGAAGGAAGGAAGGAAGGAAGGAGAAAGAAAGAAAGAAAGAAAGAAAGAAAGAAAGAAAGAAAGAAAGAAAGAAAATTTGGTGAGAGAAGAGACGTTATTCTCTTCCTTGAACTTGTAATGTGTGCTTATGTTTCTACAGCCTTCCCCTCCGTTTCTGGGTGAATGTAATTAAAAATCCACAGTTCGTCTTCGACATCCATAAGGGAAGTATCACAGATGCCTGCCTCTCAGTCGTGGCTCAGACCTTTATGGATTCTTGTTCCACCTCAGAGCACCGTCTGGGCAAGGACTCCCCCTCCAACAAGCTGCTCTATGCTAAGGACATACCCAGCTATAAAAGCTGGGTAGAGAGGTAAGTGGGGATCAATGAATGCCTACTATGTTGTGAGCTGCTTCCTCCAAATTTCTCCCAAGTATGCAGTTACTGTGGTACTTTCACTGAGAACTGCTGCATTGGGTTAGCACAGACAGAAAAGTGTTGTCTTCTTGTGTCATCAAATATCTATTTGCACATACTGGAAGTGTTGTAGTATTAACCACAGTGTCCTCTCCCGTTCACGTTCTTGTTTGGCTTCCTAATGTACTTTCCTCTTTTTCTTTCAATTCATTCTAGTGCTGTTTTAGTTTTTGACTGAGCTTTCACTCTTTGATCATCAGTTGCTCTTCTCTCTTCTCAAGCTCCAAAAGTATTTCTACAAGTGGAGTTGCTTGTTTCGTTTTCCATTACTAAGTAATACAGGGTTGCTGTTTTTTCAGAAATAAGCAGTTGCTAGTTTTTATGTAATGCTGTTAACATGGCATGTGGCAACTTATCCATTATTTGAAAAAATGCAACTTACTTTAAGCTTCTTTATAAACCCTACAAGACCTATCTGTCTAGCAATATACACATTCCTTTCTGTTTCCAAAGTACACCATTCTCATATATTCCTGTCCATTTCTTTTGCAGGTATTATGCAGACATTGCAAAACTCCCAGCCATCAGTGACCAAGATATGAATGCCTACCTCGCAGAACAGTCACGCCTGCACTCTATTGATTTCAACATGCTGAGTGCACTCAATGAAATCTATTCCTATGTCAGCAAATACAGTGAGGAGGTGAGGAAACATTTCTTCCTTGGAGGGGCCCAAGGAACTATTTGTCTCTTGAGGCACCTGAGTGTTGTTGCGATAACTTGATGGATAAGACACACAAGGCCTATTCAGTTACTATTCAGTGGGGGGGCATAGTGGAATCATGTAGGGGGCACAAAGACATAAATGCTGTCCCTTCAACACCCCCACTACAACCCCACCAGCATCATTCCTGGGCTTTCCATGCTGAGCAGAAAGGCTTGAGGAAGGATATAAATACATTTGACTAAAGCTCTAAGGAGCCTGCTCACACTTCTATCCTGCAGCACATAGGACTAAGCAGTTGAACCACCTTTGGATTTCACACACACACCAACGCCGAAAAGAAAATATTTTGGACTGCAGCCCTAACAAATTACAATATTAAATATTAGTAGTAACATTTCATAAACAGGGCACCACAGCTAAGAAGGCCCTCTCCCTAGTTGCTTTCAACTCAACTGGTGAAGTCTATGTGCACAGTCAGGCTTGTACCTTGTCCCAAGCCATGAAGGGTTTAAAGGTTAGCACAAGCATATTGAATGATGCTCAGAAATAAGTCAGTGATCAGGAAGATAGGGTTGCGCTACGTCCTGAATTTCCCGGACATACTTGGAATACTGCAGTTGGAAGCAGTGTTCAGGCGGAAATCGTAAAATGTCCAGGAAAATCTGGCAATCTATGTCGGCAGTGTCGTTTTTGCTGACTTTCCTTAACAGTAGCTCCAAAATTACTTTTTGAAATATGGGAACTCTAGTGAAGATACTTAAGAAAAGAAATTGGTCCCGGTCGAAAGCCCTTCAGCTGTATTTGAACAGCAGACACACACACCCCGTTATCCCATATCAAAAGATGTGTTTGAAACACCCGAGTTTTAAAAACAGCTTGCCATTGTGGCATTTTGTCTGTGAAAGGTACATGTCCAGTTCTTGAGATTCTGGTCCCATATATCATAAACATATTCTTAGTGTAACTTGGAACCAAAAGAACCCAAACCATGCATGCTCCTAGTTTTTATGTATCGCATCCTAATGGTTTAAAAACTAAACCGTTAAAAGCCTGGGGAAATAAAATGAATGGTGTCAAAAAGAGAGAAAGGTAAAGGACTCTTCCTGAATTCCATAGCAGAATGCCACAACCAAGAAGTCCCTAATCACAGGCACCAATATAACATGGGCTAGTTTTTAATCTTGAAATCTAAAAGCAGTCATCTCTAAATTTCTATAAATGAGCTTGGAAATCCCTGTAGTATTGTAGATTTAAAACATGTGTTATAAAATAGCTTTATTGTGAAATGTGACGTAAAAACCCCCAAAACACCCTCTGAAGTGTTATTTGAGACCTGTGATAATTTCTAGTTATCTTTGTCAGGTTGCCTCATTTGTGATTCTATCCACTATCTACCATTATCGAAATTTATTTCAAAAAGAATTGAATTAGTGACTACTCTTCGTCATTATGTAATTACATCACAGTCGTCAGAGAAAGCAGAGTTGTGGTTTAAATGTTTATTTTAAAAAAGCTGCTTGAAAAGCCGAACTGCTCTCCAAATGCTTTCAAAAAAGCATTCTGACCTACGGTGCTGTCCCACCATCCCTTCCCCCCCAGAAATGAATAGTATGGCACAACTCAAACACAATCTATTTTGCAAAGTGTTGCTGGCAGCATGGGCTCTTCTGATGGATGCATCACTTGAAACCAAGTTCCCACCATCTGTTCAACCCTTTAATTTGCAGTGCAAGAAAAGCCTATTTTGCAATTACAACCATTAAAAGCAAGGCTTTTGTCATTTAATTGCATGTATAAGCGCGTGGTACTGTGCAGCAGCCATTTGCCGATTAGGGATGAGAACCTCATTACTTTCTTGTTAAATGATACAGGAAATGTAGCATCCAGAATATGATTGTGTTTTTTGCTGGTAATGTGCACCACTGTGATAACACAAAAATGCGTATGGGCTGGTGAAGGCAGTGGCACTCTGCTTTGCAGTCATTTTACCCTTAACCTTTTTCTTGGGGGGAAATACAGCTAAAGGCTAGGATTAGGTTGGTCATCTACCCTCATGCATCTTCCAAGCTCTCTAAAAAAAGTAACAGGTGTATATATATCGTAACTACTAACAAAGCTAGACTGAAATGTCAGAACATCACTCCTGTGTATGTATCTGGTTGGCCACTGTGAAATCAAGGTGCTGGACTTCTGGTCCAGCAGAACTCCACTTTTGGTTTTATGTGTAATCCACAGAATAGAATCAACGCAGTTTTCTTAGCAGAATATATATAGATACCAAAATCACCTAGATTTTCTAAAACCATTTCTTTGTTTCTATCTTTCCTTTTTTCCATCCCTCTCTCCATTTAATCTGACTCACTATTTTAGCTGTTTTTTATTATTAGTTCTGCTCTTTCTAACGTGTTGGCATTTATCTTGGTTCTAGATCATCGGGGCTCTGGAGCAGGATGAGCAGGCGCGCCGGCAGCGCTTGGCATACAAAGTAGAACAGCTTATTGGTGCCATGTCTATGGAGAGCTGAAGAAAGGAGCAGGAACTCCTGGAACAAAGAGATGGAAGTAGTTGCCTCAAAAACTTCTGGGAACTGAGTAAAACCAGCAAGGAGGCTGCTGGGAACACACCTAAAGTACTGTGACAACCTCCACCGAGGAAGAGATGTTAGCCCAGATACGTAGCTCAAAATTCAATCATCAGATTTCAGCCAAAAGGACAGGAGAAAACCAGTAACAATGGCGCATCTAAAAAAGAAACCAGTTGGCTTTGCCAAGAAGTTGAGTTCCTCAAGTTGTACACCTAGAAAGGTTCTGGGAAGCCTAGATTCCTCCATGACTGCTGCTTTGCATGAAAGTTGTTTGATGTATATTAGGAGATAACAAAAATGCTATTTAAAGTTTTGTTTTGTTTTTTAAAGAAAAAGGAAAGAGAGAAGAAAAAAAAATGAAATGTAACAAAAACCACAGTGGCCACATCAAATATCCCATTGAAAAAATTCCGCTGCATACACTGCCCCTCCCATCTCATGAGATCCCCTTTGTCTGTGGCTCAGATGGATGGTTCGCAAGTGGATTTTCACACCTTTGGGAATGTTTGAAAAACTCCATTTATGCCTCTGCCTGGGAACTTACAGAAAGCCCCGCAAGCACAAATTTGCAGCAAACCTTTCAAATAGTGCACCTGGGGAAAGAAAGTCCAGCAGTCTGTATCTGCAAGAGGCACTTAGCAGAAATGTACCTGAGTGGAAAAGCCATCCAGTCCTTCAGCCCATCTGTCTTGAAATTCATCTTCAGCTGTGCATTTATAGAGTACAGATATTTTTTTAATACTCCTTATTTACCGTTGGAGGGGCATATGATTTTATGAAAGTCCTTCATTCCTCTTCTGCGTTGATACAAACCTTCTCCCTGTTGAAGAGATTCCTCCCTGTCTCTGTGTATTTGACAACTGTGTTCCTAAGGAATGTCCTGTCCGTTTTGAAGCTAAGGAAATTGTGAGTGGTTTAAACTGAAACTGGTGCGTTGTGGGCTTCTGCAGGTGCAATTTGTGTAAAAACTAATTGGCTTTCTTAGTTGCTTGGGGTGTGGGTTGGTTAGCTTTTGGGTCGTTGTTTTCCTAGTCACTATGTGATTTCTTGCAGTAAAGGAAAAAATGTTTACAGCAAGTAATACTTGAACAACGCAGACCTAGTGAGGCAACATATTTATTGCTTTCCCACATTGGATTCGCTGGTGCTTATGCAACCAGGACAAATGGCATTTGCATTTTTTTTCCTCACACCATATGCAAGGTCATGCAAAGGTCGAGCATAAGACTTCTATATCTAGTGGGAAGGGAGACAAAAGGAAATGGCACACTCTACATGCCTGTTAATGGCTGTTGTCTTTGTCTTTGTCCATGTGTCCTGTCTTGGGTTAGGTTTCTTAGCTGACCCTAACAGCCCATTTCTTAGTGATCAGTTGAAGGCTGGTGTCTGTGAGTTGTTGTTGTTGTTCCTTTTTTAAAAAAGAAAAAGACCAAAGCTTTCTTGTCCCTTTCGAGAGTGCCAAGTAGCAGGTGGGATGCTGTAAATATTTCTCTCTGTAATAAATATTGATATTTGTGCAGGCTGCAGCTAAGAAGGGTGACTGGGGCAAGACAATTAGGCCTAATGGAAGGCAAGATTATCGACCACACGGTTTCAGGTCCCGTGACTGGAATCTGAGTCGGATTTGAGAGAAGTAGAATGGTTCCCTCAAGCGAGGTCTAGGAAGAAGCTAGTTGTGACACCAGCATGTATGACCATTCTGACTGTGCCACCACCTCCTGAACTGTATAGCATTTTCAGCATAAGACAATTAAATGTCTAGGGTTTAAAACAGCTGCTCTTGATGGATTCAGTGGATACTATCGCCTGTCCGTTATAGGTTGCCAGAGCACCAGTACTGTACTGGAAAACCTAAAGGTGTCTGGGGAGGAGTTGTCATGAAGTAACCATTTAGTAACTTTGTATAGCAGTTTGATGAAGGGAATTCTCAGAATCAGGAAAAACAAGGGAGGAATTCATCATCATCAACCTTTTATTCGACCGTCAGTCAGAAAAAAGTACATTTGTCAATACACAGTTAAAAGCTCCAGGAAGATTTTAGAACTTGGCCAACACTAAAATGGGCTAGACAGATAGCCCCATAGGGGGAGGAATTCAACATTGTGCTAAGCTGAAAATTTGCTCTCTTCCCCCTGCGCACTGTTCTGGGACACACACATACACACACACACACACACACACACTGAATCAGGGGGAGGAAAGGGTTAAAGCCATGTTGCACAAGTGGAAGTCATTGTGCAGTGCTTCCACCGACAGGAGGAGTCATTAGGTGAATCCCCACCCCCACCCCAAAGGCTTTTGCTCCTAACTCACTTCTATAGCACCTATATATCTCAGCTATCTCCTGGGCCTATCCTTGCCACATCAGTCCAAAGCAGGATTTAGACTTCAGAAGCACTGGAAGGTACTAGTATATGCATGAAGTGGGCTCCATGCAATTAGGAAGTGGGGTGGTGCTGGTGGCCCTACCCATGACATTGTGCACCTCCCTCCCCCCACGTTGAGCATGAACATCTGAATAGGGGGAGCCTATGTTTCTAGAGCTCTATGTGCATAGGCTTCCACAAGATATGGAATTCTGCATGAATGGGTTTCCAAATTGCATGGAAGTGCACAGGCGTAGAGCTGTCCGTTTCTAGGCTTCCTCTCTTCAGTTGTCCATACTCACTGGGTCAGGGAGGCTTGCAGTATCAGGGGAGGGACCACCTCAGCCCTCTTTCCTGTTTATTGAGTGGAGTCCTTTCATGAGTAGGCTCATACATTATTAAGATCCTGTTCAGCATATGAGGAAGGAGCATCTTCTCTGGTAGAGCAGACACTTCTTGCCACTAAATGGCTTGGGCAGCCATGCCACTACCCCTATTTCCTATAGTGAGAGATGGAGCTGCTTCCACAGAAGGCCGAGGGTGAGTGGGTTGCACGTTAAATCCCTTACTCTGTGAGAATCCCCAATTTTTACTTTCTAATCATTATCCTGAATGCTGCCAGCAAAAGGATAAAGGAAAGGAGCAACTTGCTGCTTTAATTATAATTCATTAAAAGCTGTGCCAAGCCCACTTTCCCCCTGATAATTCACTTTCATAAGTTTCCCTGGGCCCTATTAATAGCCTGAAAGAAATACTAATGACTGACCTTGTGCAATAAGCCAAAGCCTTTGACATTCACAGCAGCCAAAGCATTGCAGCCAGAAAGCTCTGATTTACATTGACTTGGCAGGAGCAGGGACCAGGAGCCAAATGAATGGAGGCATCTCAAAATAAGGGCAGCTTGGTTTCCAGAGCGTTACCTCTGTACTCTCTGGCAGTGTGAGTTTGATTGCAAGAGCAGATTTGTCTCCTCTGTTCCTGAACTTAATTGTTAATGTTTAACAGCCAATTTTTGTTAAAAGAATTTCCACTTCACCCAATTACAGGTACTTCACAATTAGATCATGTTAGGTCTCCTTCAGTGCACTTTCATTTTTATTGGTTTTCACTTTTTACAGATGTTCTGTATGGGTGTACCTTCATCTTTCCAAACTGAGGCTGCAGTTTCTTGAGTATTTAATCAAAAGTAGAGGAAGAGGTAACTCACCCAGAGGTACTATCTAGAAGGGGTGGGTAACACTAGAGTTGCTGGTTTAGGTTGTGTAGCCACCTAGTGGCAAAATGCACATCAATTGGCTTGATCCTTTGGTTGTTAGCAGGTGTCAGGCATGCTGATTCAGGCACTGTCTGCAAGTGCCCCCTAACTATAAGCATTGCTTCCTACAGTTACACTTTTCCATTGTATACTGATGATCTCCACACACAGTTTTTAAGGCTGGAAGGGATCTCCTGTGTGGTATCATTTCTTCTAGTATTTTCTGCCCTCTGGCTGGATGAAATTTATCTAAAGCTGAACTGGGAATACAAGTCGTTCTCGAATTTCTGCTCCACAATTAAATAAATATGGGAACCAAACGGCTACCAAACAGTCCAGTTGTGGCTGCTTCATAGCCTGATTCATGGATGGCTTTAGTATGGTGGGGTAAGATTCAAATACTGTTTTCTTTGGACAGCAGCAGGGTTTGAGCATTTAAAAGCCGTTGCATTTGCCTTAGGTGACATTCCCTATCTGTGTCAGTGACTCCTTCCCCTGATGTTTGAGTCCCAGCCTGCTCTGGTTCAGGTGTTTTCACATCAAAGCCAGAGACGTCATTTCTGGAATTTCTGTGCCTAGCACGGCCGTTTGAATAATTCCATTTAATCTTCCATTGATGAGTGCTATCCAGAGCCATCAAAGAGCCCACTGCAAGGGGTAGTGATGTGCTAATCAAATGCTTCTTTCCTTTGAAGGCCTTCGTTTTTAAAAAATAAAATAAAATTCCATCTAGTTAGCACACTTGCCTGCCCCTGCTGTAGTGGGGGGTTTTTCCCCCCCTCCCAGCACTAAAATTCTGCATCCACATCACTTGCCAAAGCAATGGACCCTTCTGTCAGTAATAGGTTCCATGATCATTTAGAGTGTGGTAGAAGGGGTAAACAGCTAAAGTGCTGCAGCTGTTCTGAGAAAAGCCTCTGGCTAAATTAACAATTTGTGTTGCAAAAATGTTTATAATTTAATTTATTTAAAACAGGTTTAGGTCACCTTAAAAGATAGAAACCCTCTCAAAGTGGTAAAAACAAGGTAGAATCAAATACAGTACAGTCACAGTCTGAAAATACATAATAAAGGCCAGCAGTAGTTAAAAAATAACAACAATACCCGTATGACCCAAAATTACACATATTGAACCAGCTACTGAACCATGAAACAGCCAAAGGAAATATCTCATGTAAAAGCCAGGTCTTTAATGTGCTCCAAAAAGCCTGTAACAGTTAAGTCTTCCCAGTGGTGATGTATACCAGCAGTGCGGGGCCACTGCAGAAGATGCTCTCTCCTAAGAAGGGTGGTTGGTGATCATAACATGTAGGCAGGCTGTTATGAATGAAGGTGGTCCTTTGGTTGACTCAGCCCCAAACTTTTTTAATGCTTTAAAAATTAAAAACAGCACTTTAAATTGGGATCAGAAATGCACAGGCAGCCAGTTCAGCTGTTGCCATGTGTCACCTGAATTGACCACCTGGCTTCCACCAGAACTTGAGTACCGTAGTTACATTTTGCAGTAGCTGAAGTTTCTGAACTCTCTGCAAATGCAATCCTACAAACAACACAGATGCAACTAGTACACATATCTAGATGGGCTGCTGTGCCAACAGCTACCCTAAGCTGGCAAAGAGCATACCAACCCACCTCAGCCACCTAAGCTTCCCTATTTAGTGCCTATTTAGTGTAGACTTTGCTCTTAAAAGGGCGTGCAGCCCCATCTAAGCTCAGTTGTAAATCTCCTTCCAAAATAGTCTATTTCCCTATTTGTCGTACCTCCATGTTTTCTAGACCCAGTATCATTGTCATGGGCTGACATCATAAAGTAGGACTTTTTATCAAAGTGTCCTCCCATTCCTTGCGGTTAACAATATTTTGGGTCAAAAGAATGCCTGCCAGGGCAGCTCATTTCTGCCCTCTGCCAAAGTGGTAGAAGGGCTCCCAGACCCCTTTAGCAACAGATACTTTGCTAGAATGGTCCCACTTACTCATTTTAGTTTACTTCAGTTTAAGTGAAATCATTTGTCATCATAGTCTAGATGAACTGCCCCAAAATTTCATCAGCCTAACAAAGGGGCCAAAGTTTTGATATATCATTTGTGCATCTCAGTGCAGTGTCTCTTCTCTTAAACTTTTCCTCCCACCCAAACACTAGAGCTGCTGGTACTGTGCTTCAGTTCTTCTCCAAGTAGTCCTGTTTGTTCACCTAAGCTGCGTAGTGTGTGGATGAATGGAACTCATCTGCAACCATTCCAGTTAGAGGTAGACAACGTCATAGGATGCCTCCAGTGTGCAAATGCTGCAATAATGGAAAGGCATAGTGGCATGTGTTTTGTTGCTCTTGTTTGCCATGCTCTACACCTGGATGAAGGACTGAGAACATCCCCGGAAGACTCCAGTTTGAGAGAACTCTTGCGTAAGAATGAGAGCAGTTCCCATTAGCATCGCCAGGTGCTGTGACTTCCCCTTCAGCCCTCCTTTTAGGCTCCAGTATTATCTGCAGTCACCTGTCAATGGGAGTCAGTTCAACAGGCAAAATGAAACAAAAATAGCCTGACCTGATTAAGCTTTGGGGGAGGAGAGAGAGGCTGAGTGGAGACTCAACCCTGGTGAAAAAGGACACAGCAGCAGGAGCAGTTGGAGAAGAATAAATACCCAACATGAAAGAGCCATTTAAACTCCAGCAGAGCTAGAGTTTATCAGATTTCAGCATTCCATTTGTACTATAAACCACAAGCCAGCAACAATACAGAGAGATGCTAACTGTATATGTTTACTTGCTAGTGAGCAGTCTGATCTTCTAAATAATAAATGTGTTTCCAGAGATAACTTCTCTCTCTTCCCCCAGTTAGTTCTGGTTCCCATTAACTGTTACCCATCTGTCCAAAATCCCATCCAGTGAGCACAGCAGTGGGAGCTAAGTGAAAAATATTCAAGAGATATGCATCGTTTTTCAAGATGCTAACTGAATTTTCCAAAACTATCAACAATAAACAGATCTCCCTCCTTTTGTATCTGTGTGTGATGACTACCAATCAACCTCATACCTTGCCAGTGTAACACAGATAAGGCACCTTACCTTTGTAGACAGGGATATGTATCAAGGGATGTTAATTTGAGTTCGATGCATTAGCCTACTCTTCTGAAAGAAATCATAGCCCATAAACAAATGTGCTAAGGAAAGGCCACAATCTAAATGCAGGTCATTCAGTTTTAGAAGATTTTTTTTAAAAAAAAATGTTTTAAAATTGAAACACCTTTTGAATGTATTTCCTTTTGAAAGACTTCATCGGAATTTAAAAAATGGTTCTGTGGAATTCCAGTAAAATATGTCTCTGAAGGATTTTGTAGTGTTTTGAAATATTCTTGAGATCTTCTGTGACTTTCCTCCCCCCCCCCTTTCCAAATGTACATCTTCACTTAGTATATATAACTAGCAGTATCTCACAATACTAGGAAATGAGAAGAAGCATGAGTCAGCCGTTCTTTCTCTTTTTGGACTTCTTATGTCACTTGCAAATGGGGATCTTTTTCCCCAGTTCTCTCAGAGTGAGAAGAATGAGCTAGGAATCAGGTATCTCACCAGAAGAGAGATTGCAAATTTTCCCTTGATACATTACATCAGAAGTGCAAAAAAGAAAGTGCACTCATTTTTCCTCCTAAAGCATGGGTAGGCAAACTAAGACCCAGGGGCCGGATCCAGCCCAATCGCCTTCTAAATCCAGCCTGGTGGACAGTCTGGGAATCAGCGTGTTTTTACATGAGTAGAATGTGTCGTTTTATTTAAAATGCATCTCTGGGTTATTTATGGGGCATAGGAATACATTCATTCCCCCCCAAAAAAATATAGTTTGGCCCCCCACAAGGTCTGAGGGACAGTGGACCGGCCCCCTGCTGAAAAAGTTTTCTGACCCCTGTCCTAAAGCCATCCTGGGAACCATAAGCAGTGTTTCCAGACAAATTGAGGATACAAATGAACTCCAGAACCCTGTGTAATCATTTATGCCTCTGTAAGCCAGGGATGGTGAACAAGTCACCCTCTAGCAGTTGTTGAACTTCAGCCACAGCCAGCATGGCTGATGGTCAGAGATGACGGGAGCAGTAGTTCAACAGCCTCTGGAGGGCCACAGCTTCCACAGCCCTGCTGTAAACAATTTTCAGATCTGGTGACCATCTTGAAGGGATTTCATAAGGAATCAATGTAGAGAGCTCCCCCCATAACATTTCAAGGCTCTGTGGTACAGCTGTATCCTTACCTCAGATGCAGGCAGGGAGAGAATCTGCCTAGATGCTGTGTTCAGCTCATATTAGCAACAAACACAGCATCAGGAAAATTTGAAGAACATAACGCAATTCATCTCATCTAGTCAATTGAGACTGCCATTGTTTTTCAACATATGGAATCAATCAGGTTACGTAACTGAAACACAGTTTGTTTTCAATGTGGTTAATGCTTAGGTGTCTGTGTTTGTCTATTGTTTTTGACCAGAATTTCTCTTTTATGTTGTCTGTGATTTGCCTTCTTGTCTGTGTATTTCCCCCCTTCGCAGATGAAACCTGATGAGGGTCTGAGTCTGAAAAATACATTTATACCAATAAACAAGCAGAAAGTTGGACACTTTAAACCTTCCATATCTTTTGTTTTGTCTTGTTACAAGGCATGTGGTGCTTCAGAGAAGTCAGCAAAATTTTTAAACCAACTTTTCATATGGTTGTTTTTTTTAAACCATGTTGTTGGCCAAAAATGGACGCTTTTTTAATAGGATACTACAAAATTGGGGAGGGGGAGATACCAAAATACACTTGACAACTTGTTCATAAGTAAAAAGGGAACTTTGGTGCCTGTCAGTTTTAATTCTCCAAAATTTAGTACCATTTCTGAAAAGTAAAAATAGTAGGCATTTCAAAATTTGCTGTCAACATTCTGCTTAGATAATGTCCCAGTGATCTTGGAACAAGATATTGGAAGGTTTACAGGGACCGTACTTTGCACAAACAGTTTCTGAAATGGTGCTTTTGTTTTGAAATGTTCAAAACACTTTCTAGATTTATTGTGAGCATGATATAGGTCTTGTCCATAAGCTTTCATTGTGCCTGACAGCAGGATGTGGGTTATTTACAACCAAGTATGTTCGGATAGCACTGGCGGCCGAATCCACCAAGCGGCTCCTACCAAGCCTTGTTAAAATGGATGGGGGCCCTGACGATGCCATGCTCGGTGGATTCCTTTCCAGTGTTGTGCTACAAGGAATCTTTATTCTCATTTGATGTTTCATTCTGTAACTGCACTAATATAAAAAATAATAATAGAGAGGACCCAAATCTTGTGGAATTAATCTGGTGGGATTTCTAATAATGGTCCAGTTGAGTACTGTAAGGAAGATTTGAGGTGGCATGAGAAAGGGCTTCTATTTAATTTGTCCCATTCCTGGAACTGAATTGCTGCAGCAGTCTGGTAAGGCTGTTGGACTGCATAGCGTACATGTACCCACTCTACACTACCCTAAACATTTTCTCATCCTCTTCCTCCTCCTTTATACTTGACACACTGGAGTTCTGTATTATATTTTTTTTTAAGATGGTTGTCTGGTTTTCTTGTTTTTACAAGTGTTGTGGGGGGGAATGTAAGAAAGCTGAAGTATTTAAAAAAATGTTCCAAGGGGAAAAAAGGTTTTTGTTATTCTAATATATTATTGTGTACCTATTGTAAATATGAAACACTCCTATTTTGCAATCCAAGGACTCACTTTGTACTGTTGTTATATATAAATAAAGTTTACTGGATAAAAATATCTGTATCTTGTTCCTGAGCGAGCTTGGCTTGGGATAGGTAGGATTTACTACTGCTTGCACTTGCTAAACCAGTGAGGGATATTTACTTGCTGTGTTGCACCAGTAATAAATCAGTAACGGGAGATGCGAAACGAAATATTTAATCTCCAATTTATTTTTGCAGCATGCCAACCACTTAAAACTCAAGAGGCTGAAGAAGAAGAAGAAGGAGGTTAAACACTGCCATCTAGCTACATGTACTGATTTTTTTTTCCTTAACAAAGAAACATTTCCCCCAGCAATAACTGTTTTCTTTTTTAAAAAAAATGTCATACTATTGAGAAATACTTGTGAGTGTCAAATAATTAAGAGTGAGGAAATACTTTTTAGGTTGTGGAATGATAATGGGGGAGATTTTGTTTTCTGTGCTGACTCTCCTTTTAGGGTATGGGCACATTCATTTGTAACTGGCCTGCTGTATGATCCTGAGGAGGACATTTCCACGATATCTCTCCTCCGATAGCCAAAGAATATGCATCTTCACATTTAGCCTTTTATAGCAAGAGACTTGTGATTTAATTCACACCCAGATCAGATTCCAAATTCTCTATGGCATATATATGCTTCCTTCTCTAAATGAGGAGCTGCATGCACTCCTCATTTAGAGAATGGGTGTTGCATAGAAGGCTTATAGGCCTATGTAGGTGCAGAGCAGGTCAGAAAATCAGCAGTAACCTGAACAGCTGGATAACATGACCAGTTATCTGGTGCAACATGTGAGTATCTGCAAGTGTGCTCATATGATGCTGGGTGGTGTTGCTAGTGTGTTTGGTGATTTTCTTGGAAGCTATCCCCGTCCCCCTTATTGGTTCATCCAGAGAAATCTGATCCTGCATGTAACTTGGCATCATTTATAATTGTCAAAGGCATAATCTTCAAGGCAAGACATTGAATGAGCTGCTTGATTAAGCTGAGTACCTAAGATCAGGTTTCCAAGAGAATTTAGTATTCATTTGACTATTTGTTGACTATTCCATCAATCCTGTTGCTTGTTCTATACATTCTATGGGACTTCCAATTAGCATGCAAAATCATCTTCATGTTGAAACAGTGAGTGATGCCACCTCAGTAATATATTACTTCTCTCCATGTGATACCAGTGCCTCTCATGGAGAGTACCCACAACCAAGCTCTCCAAGTCTATACAATTAAGTCAGGATCATACAGAGAGTGGTGTTACATGATGCATGTTATGGAAAAGACACCAAGCAGATGCTGTTTCAAGTGACCTCTGAACAATAGTCATAACATGTACACAGATCCTTTAATTATAAATTCTGGCGTGTAAGATGGCCACCAAGACAGTTGTGAGCTGGCATTCTTCACTGAGCTGTTTCCCCCTGCTCACATTGTGTATTAGATTACATATATTTACTTTCTCTAAATTATTAAGCAGGAAGCAGTAATCAGAAGGAACTATTGATGGATGCTGGGGAGAGATTTTTTGTTTTCGTTTCTGGAAAATTGATAACATATCCATGTGTCTTGCCTGTTTTCTGTTGTACTCTGCTGCAATAGCCCTTTATTTGGACACCAGAGAAATCAAGCTTGTGTCCACCAACAGCATAAAGTAATCTTAGATGAAGCTAGCAAACACAGTCAAATTACAACAAAAGAAGAGTACAACACCCAGCAATGATGGGTCTTACCACAAAGTATGCCACAATTTTTAATGCTGTAAAAAACTTGTCACATGGATGCTTTAGTAGAAGTTGGACTACATGACCCTAGGGGTCCCTTCTAACTGTACAATTCTATAATTCTATTATTTTCCTCTCCCCACTTAACAAATACTGTGGCCCATTAGATATGCTTTCATTGTTTTATCTCAGAGTTCTAGCATAAAGGCCCACCACCATGTGGCTAATCTCAAAGTCCCTTAGGACTTTCAGAAGCACTTAGGGATGGTAAAGTGTAAAATCACACACGTATGGGCACATAAAGCTTTGTGTTGATTCACAGGAAATAACTGATTTCTCATTCATTTTGTCATTGATCTACCAAGCAAGAAATGCTGGCTACAGCCCTGCTCTTGAATCACAGAGGACCCGGTACTCACCATGAAGTTGTTACTGTAAGTGTCACACTTTTTAACAACCAAAAAAGAGGGGCTGGTACTCTGTACCCTTGAGTACCCCATGGGGAAAAAGCACACACAATTTTCTCATGAAAATTGAAAGGGTGGAGGGAGGAACTGTCAACCATAAGAGTTCAGGGGTACCTTGAAAATAAGGTGGCCAAGTGCAAAAAAGGAGAGGGTTCCTGCACCAGTAATAGTTGTTTGGAAGAGGTAATTGCAGCAGGTGTTGCTTATTAATGATGCAAGCTACACCTGTTAAAAGTCCCTTCAACTCAGCTATTCTAGGTATAGGAGGGCCTCTCCTGTATCTGGCCACATTTTTGAAAATACAATTGGAACTGAGCTGGTACAGCAACATTATTCTGCTCCCCTGTGAAAGAGGTGCCTGGTCCAAATCCTGTAGTGACAATTTAGTTAGATTTCCCCGGGGGAAGTTTTATAACTTTTAAAGACAGTGAAGAAATACTTAGATCAGGAAACTTCCTGTGGTTGCTGAAACCCCTTTCAAAAAACCCCGGCTTCCAGTGAGGATATTTAACTGTACAATCTAAGGCATGCCAGTTCAGAAGAAAGTCCTACTTACTCAACGGGAATTGCTGCCAGGTGAATGTGCATGGGGTTGCAATGCCTAACCTATAGCCTCAGATTAAAGGTGAGCAAACATTCATCTCAGTCTAGTCCTTGTGAACTATTTTTGTGGTGGTGGTATATATTTCCATGATGTCGCAAAACAAGTTCATTCCTGAGCTGCAGGTTTCAAATCTGTGTCACTGCAAACAAGTGGAAGGGAGGGCTCAGCCCATCCATTTTCATATTATTAAATGGACAGAAGGAGCTAGCGAGTTCCGCTTCAGAAAAGCAATCTTAACCAGGAACTGAGAACCTATGCACAATGTATGGTATTCCTGTTTTCCTAAAGATCCTGGGAGGTAAGCTGTTCTCTCAGCTGCAAGGATAAAGCGTAATCTTTCAAAAATGCATTACCAACTTTGTACCATAAGAGAGAGCTCCAGGGGAATCTTTCGTTTGCTGACTAGTCTGGCTTGATTTAGCAAAGCTGCATGTGAACCTTGTTTACATATGAAGGCATGAGCTCTGAGCACTCCCCCAGAAACTATTGTTCCTTGAGGTAGAAAGAATGCACTGCCTTTCCCTGCTTGTCCTTTGAGCAGGCACTGGGAGCTGCTTCTGAGTGGCAGGAATCAATGAGCGACTTTCCCAGCAGCTGTCTGTCAACTTTAATGACCAATCTGGTTGCAATTACAGCAATGAACTTTCTCTAACAGCCCCAAATTACTCTGGGTGATGAGAAGAGACAGAGAAATGGAGACCCTTTGGGGAGGGCAGAAAGGAAATATGCTAATCCAGGACAAAGGTGGAAGGGGGGGGGTTGCTCACTCATCTCAAAATGAAGCTCAGATTTTAAAATATATTTTGAGAGAGACTGCCAATAAAAGCTCCTCATCAAGTTCCAGTGTGGCGAACAGCAGAGAGTTAATGGATCAGAACATTGCTTTATTGGGGGATACTGTCCAATTTTCAGAATGTAGAAATGACTTCATTTAGAAAATAAACTTACAGCCTCACAGCAGTCCAGCATAGTGATGGGTAAATTCTCCCAGACTGATTTGGATTGGAGGCAGTGATTTACAATTGAAAGTGCACCAAAAAGTTCTCTTTCTTTCTTTTGCTACGATTTGTAACTGTTAAACCCTTCAACACCCACTCACCCCGGTCTACTGCAGTGGCAACTGCCCCCCTCTGCCAGTGTAACAAGGAGAAGGGCTGGTGGGTGCCCAGAACCGCCAGCATTGTTGCAATGTGCTTGGGGGGACAGTAGTGAAGTGATGAATTCTAAAGCACTCTTTAGCCACAGCCCTTTTAACACTCAACAAAAATAAATGTTTTTTTTGACTAATGGATTCACCATGTCTTATAAACACCAAGCTAGCCTTTTCCTCACTCCTCTTTCTTAGCAGTCAGCCTGAAGAAGCACTCCGGTGGATTTTGGAATTTTTCAAAATGAAAATTGTAGCTTAACCCCTAGCTAAGTATGCTATGCAGTTTACCTCTTCTTTAGCTTAGCTTATTTGGTGTGATTCTCTCTGAGAAAAGCTTGTTGATTTGACATGCAGGTGACTGGCAAATAGCACCCCGGAGATGCTATCATTGTTGCTGCTATGGAATAAGTGGCAGTGTGTTAGTCCTTGCACATCCTTGCTCCAACACCCCACCACTGGAGAATGAGAGGGGATCTACCTGCTATAACAGAAGGGTGGGAGACCTGATATTCCTTTCCTTCCATAACTGCCTGTACCAACTTGCCACCATACCCATTGTGCTCCCTCTAACCCTGGATGGGAGTGCTTCCCAAAGATCCAAGACAATATCCGCCCTCCCTTCCCCACAGGGGGGCGGGGTTTGCGGCACCGAGCGGGGCTCACCTGGGCGGGTGCCACCCACCTGCTTGGGCCGGCCTTTGACCCGTCCTCAGCCAGAGAGGACAATGGACGGCCAGCCGGGGGTGGGCCCAAGGCCAAAAGAAAAGAGGCTGTCTCAGTTGCCCAAGCCTCTTTTGCTGTTCTTCCTTCCAGGATCAGGATCATCAGGAGCGTGTCAAGGCAGCCGGACTGAGGTAAGTAACCAGCCTCTTCACGTTTTGCCGGGGGGGGGGCTTGGCCCCCTCCACCAGGCTAGGCTGCATTTTTGCGGCCTTCTTTCTTTCACTAGGCCGTAGCGGCCTTTTCAGCTTTTGCTGGCTAGGCCGCAGGGGCGGCCTGCTAGGCCCCCAGCTAGGCCGCAGGGGTGGCCTGCTTGTTTTTGCAGCGGGGGGGGGGCATGGCTCCCCTGTCTCTGCCAGCCACCGGTCTGGGGTGCTGCCAGCCCGAGCGGGTGGCACAGCCCCTGACTAGGCCGCAAGGGCAGCCTGCTGGGCCCCTGACTAGGCTGCAGGGGCAGCCTGCTTGTTTTTGCGGCGGCAGATACAAGGGGAATAAAAGGGGAAATACAAGGGGAATCAAGATGGCATCCAGAGTAATGTGTCCCTCCCCAGAGATCAAAGTAGCTTGCTTTTCTCTGTCAAGCGCCACTCATACATATGTACCATGAAACAATTGCCTAAGTATATGAGAGACTGGAATAAGTATATTAAGAATTTAAAAACAAAACAGGAGGACAAAGGTTAAAACAGAATGGTACATGAAAAAGAAACAACGTGTTTCATTTTAAGTTCATACTGAATATTCTGTTACAGCTTCTTACAAACAGGCTTCTGGTCTCCTTACAAGGAGCCGTGTTTAAAGTCATTTAAGGGACAAAGGACTGTGTGGAAACAGTCAATTTTTAAGTGTGTTTTGCCCCAGATGGATCTTGACTGACAGCTGGCATTGTCCTGCCAATCACAAGGCAATCAGTAGCCAGGAGAATGCTCAGCGTAGAAAAGTGGCAATAGGCTGGAGATGGGCTACAAACAGAGGCAGATTTAGGGGAGCATGATTGGTTTGGTTGTACTGGGTGACAAGCCTCAGGGGTACCACAGAGAATGTCACAACTATGATTTAGAATGGAGCCAAGAAGTTGGGGAGAGGTGAATTTTGGAATCACACAAGGTGTTGCTGAAATTTGAGACCCCAAGGTCTGCCACTTCTCTGGAGGCACAAAATAGGCTTTCCTGAGCTCTTGGTGGTTTCTTCTCCATTGATAGAGAATTAATGACTGGGGAGACAGCAATCTTAAATGGGTTGGGGAGAGCAGAACTGCACCACACCTGCTAGAGTCATTGAAGCAAGCTGCACAACTGAGCAATTCATAAGGTGGAGAGGGAGGGATGGGCTTAAAATCCAAAGTGGAGAAAATTCAGGAGCCACAATATTGAACACAAGCATTATTAGTCACAAAGGGTCATTCAAGTGATGTGAAGAAGGAACCTAGGTGAATTACCACCTTGTACTGTATGAAGAAGGAACATGATTCACATTAAGCATGTCTGGAAGGTTTGTCAATCTCTAATTTGCAACCACACCATGTTTTCAGGAACCAGAAGCCTTTGCATTTAAACACCAGCGTTTTTGGCAATTCCTGGGCTCTGTTATTGCCAAGGGGAACAATCGTACAGAGAATGCTCATGTGATACTTAATGTATCTTTTAGTCTTCCATTCATTACTTCTGAATGTTGTTAATGGTGAACTGTGGAAAGCTGAATATATATTTTTATCAAGGTAGTCTTTTCATTCTTCTTATGAACATATACCGTTCTTAGTACCTCTTTAGTGCGGCCATTCCAATGACATTTCAGATGCAGAACAAAAAGTCATCTGGTGTGTACAATATATTGTTACACAAGGGGTATACAGTGGCGTAGCGTGGGAGGTGCAGGGGGGGCGGCCGCACCGGGCGCAACATCTGGGGTTAGGGTTAGGGGGCGCAAATCCACGGGTTAGGGGGCGCAAATTACTTGCCCCGGGTGCTGACAACCCACGCTACGCCACTGGGGGTGCTGCTACGCCACCTTGTGCTGCTCACTGTACCGCAGCCAAAACAAATCAGGATATGAAGTGTCTTTCTCAACGAGCCAAATAAGTGATGAGAAGGGAACAGAACAGAAGCTCCTGCAATTCAGTGCTCTGGAGAAACTAAGATACGGCTGTGAGTTTCAGGGGCATCTCAGTAGTGCAGGCAATCAGATACCAGAAGATGAAGAATTCCTTCTCCAAATCCTTCCTCAGGGAGGCCATTGTCTCTTTTGGCCTTGTGGGTTACAAAAGAAATTTTAATGGGAATAAAGAGGATTCCGTGGTGGCAGGGTCATTTGTATTCCATGCCACCTTGGCCGGATATAACTATACTTAATTAAAATTACATTTTGTCTAGTGTGCACTTCACAGGGCTTTATCTGCACTGACAAGGTCAAATGATGCTTAGGAAAGTTAATATAAAATGCAGATAGTGTGCTCCTCTCAAAGCCCTCACCCTATCAACCTCTCCTGTCGAACATGGCGAGCCCAGGACCTGCATCCAGAAGAGCTTCTGAAGGAACTTCAAAATGCAACCTGTGGAAACTAGCCCTTTCCTCATATTTAAGGAGCATGTTTAATCCTGCCTGAACAGGATCACGATGCTTGCTTTAATGTTGCACAGTTATCATGTAGTTATAAAGACAAGCTCACACAAGAACTCTGAGGAATCCAGCATTTAGAAAAGATGGTTTTAATTGTCAGCTTTGCTTTTCCTTTCCCATTTTCTTCCTTCACTTTCTTTCTTATGAACCACCTAGATGAAAATCTAGGTGAGGATGGCATTTCAGAATTTGATTTTGTAAAGCTTTCATGAGAAACAGTCATCCAATGGACAACTCCTTTGATTGCTGCCCTAACCCCTCTGCAAGCTCCCTCATCCCCAGTGCTGTCTGTCTCCCTCCTGGATTTTGTTTAGGTAAAGAAAGCACAGAGTAACTGCCACCAATTAATATGTAGCAGGCCCACCACACAGTACGCCAATTAAACAAATTTCTACAATTTACCACAGGCTATCTTGGGGGGGGGGTTCTTGTGCAAGGGAAACTTTGATTCAGGGAGTTTCCAGCAGGAGCTGAACAAACAAGAAAAGTTTTATTTACCAAAGGGGTTCATGAAACAAAGTTGGGTCAGAAGATGTGTTTTTTCAGGTAGAACTTAACTTATTATTTTAAATATAAAGTTGTCACATGCTTAAACAGAATAGTATATGCTCAGCTTTTTATAAACTTCCCTTGCTAAAAATGAGTTGTTACACTTCAATAAGATGTTCAGGTTTCTCGAATAGGTGGTAAAATGCTCAGCTCAGTTTCTGTTACTTCACTTTCATTGCTTTACTTAGTTCAACTCAAATCAGAACCAGTTCTCCCTCGGACAAACCCTATCCTAATGATTAACTCCAATCTCAAATCAAGCCCTATCTCTCAAACTAAACCCTATTTCACTGCAGCTCTTTCCCTTCTCTATTCCCCTCTCCAAACTCCCTCAGAAATTGCTTGTTTTATTCTCCCTCCCAAAGTGCTGCTCCACACACACACACCCTTCTAGCTAGCTGTCTTGGTGGCTTATCAGAGAGAGGCTCCAGCACTCTGGTGGGATTCTGAGGGACTGCATCAACAGACTCTGGTCTGGCTCTGCTGTTCATCACAACTGGAAAATCCACAATGCTGCTATGCTTACCACATCACACTTCCCAAATGCCTATTCTGGCAATCAGAAAACAAAATTTCTCCCCACCTCCTCTCTTCTCCTTGCAAATCAGCAGAAAGAGAATATGACAACTGTAATGATCTCTCAGAAGAGGGAAAGAAAGCCCATACAGGGCAAATGGCAGCATTCTCTGGAGAGGAAGGTTCTGGAAATCTTCTCCACCACTTCTCACAAGCTCTGTCAACCATTATCAATCTTAGGCTACAGTGAAAGTGGTTGTAAGGTTTGTAATCTACATGTAACTATTTTTCTCTCCTATGTCTTTAAGCTCTTTCAAAAATATAGGTTCTTGCATACCTGGTAAAATATGAGTGTTTATAAGCATTAAAATGTCTGGCTGGCCATTTGGGTACAGTGTTGACATGACAGCGCCACTAAAAACCAATTGTTTGTTTTGGTGCAATGATCAGTGTTGTGCATGGTGAGTACTGAGACCAAGACTCAGGATATCCTGGAACTGCCATCAGAAAGCCAGGAGCAGGGATGCTCAAATTAATTATTCTCCCTTTTACTTCATGTTATCATAGAATTGTAGGATCTAGTGAAGAAAGCTCATGCCACAAAAACATGTTCTTCTTTAAGATGACGCACAACTCTGCTGTTTTCTCTACATTCAGTTTCACATGGCTACTCTTCTGGAATTTTCCCATAGGTATCTCCATTCTTCATTGCCAGTCTCAGCTTTTGTTTAGCCTTTTCTCTGTCCTTTTAAGCTGCATCGTATCAGGAACATTTCTCAGTTTCTTCCTGCCTGCCTTTCAAGATAAGCTAATAGATGTGGCATTTTTAATCATCAAACATAATCACTACATTAATTTTGACCTGCAGTTGTTGAAATCCCAACATCTTTCCATCTCTACAACGCTTTGCTGGAGGGTGTCACGTAATTGGTTTTAATCACAGATGGTTGTTTTAAATTGACAATAATAAACCCCCAAAACCCAGTGCCTTTTATTCCAATAAGTATTCCTTTGAGTTAACACGTATAGATGGTTCATTTGAAATTTAAATTTACCAGTGGCATTTCTAGTGGCAGGCAGATCAATGTAGTCCATAGTACTCTGTACCACATAGATCTTCAGAGCTTTCTTTCTTCTGCTTGGAGAAAGATTCACAAGTTGAATATTTTATTCTCCTAATAATGAGTTTAGCTTTTGGGCCGGCATATAAGCCCCTCCTGAGGCCTAATGAGTGAACTCCCCAACCCAACCCAAAATGGCTTATTTATGGAATCTGATTATTTGCATTCCCTTGTGGGAAATTCCAGACTCATTCAGCAGCTAGGATGCACCGAGGACATCATTAGCAAGAGAGTAAGGTGATGGGAATGTGCTTTTGCTTATCCCACAGTGGTTCTAAAAGGAAAAAAACCAGCTCTATTGTCTTCATCTGAGTGCAGTATTCCACTAATTATGCACATCTTGCCAGTGGTGTACTAGGACCCAATGGTGAATTTAAGTATCAAAAAGGTCAGCAAAAAATTGCTGCTCCCCATTTCCAAATTGGGCCTTTATGACTTCCCATTTCCCACTGGAGGGTGGGCCATTTGGAGCATTAAGCATTTCTGGCATGCTGACTTTCCCATGTGTTGACCTTTAATTCTGCCCTTGTAGGATGCTCCTACTGATTCTGCCCTTGTAGGATGCTCCTACTGATGAAATTCTAATTGCCTGTAACTAATTTAAAAGAATTTGCAATTGTATAATCTTTAGCAATCTCTGTAATCACACACGTAATTTTAGGGAAATTCAGATCACATATCTCATAGGCAGCAACTCTCATATAATGCATAGAGAAAGCTGGCTTTGAATATGGGAGACTTAAATTTAAGTCAGGGCCACATCTCAGAAGCAGAGCAGATACTTTGCCTGCAGAACTCCCTGGTTCAATCTCTAGTTAAGAAAATCAGGTGGCCGAAAAGTTTTTTGCCTGAGATCTGCCTCACTCGGAATAGACAATATTGGTCAACATGGACAAATAGTGTGACTTTGTGTGTGGCATGCTAATAAGTAAGGTGCTAATGCAAGTAAGGTGATCAGGCATTCTCTCCCTGAAAAGTCAAATCGGAGTCCAGTTACCAGCACCAACCCAGAATACTTCAGCTTATATTGGACCTACTCTTGCTAGATAAGGACTACCACAATGAATCTCACTAAATGTCCTGTTCTGGTCCCATAGAGGAGCACATGGAGAGAGGCAAGTGTTGCAGCACCAATAGAGAGCTGCTAATAATAATTTAATAATAATTTATTTGTACCCCACCCCTCTGACTGGGTTGCCCCAGCCACTCTGGGCAGCTTCCAGCATTTATAAAAACATAATAAAACATTAAACCTTAAAAAGCTTCCCTATACAGGGCTGCCTTCAAATGTTTCCTAAATGTTATATGAAGTAGAATAGAATCATAGAATCATAGAATCATAGAGTTGGAAGAGACCACAAGGGCCATCGAGTCCAACCCCCTGCCAAGCAGGAAACACCATCAGAGCACTCCTGACATATGGTTGTCAAGCCTCTGCTTAAAGACCTCCAAAGTAGGAGACTCCACCACACTCCTTGGCAGCAAATTCCACTGTCGAACAGCTCTTACTGTCAGGAAGTTCTTCCGAATGTTTAGGTGGAATCTTCTTTCTTGTAGTTTGGATCCATTGCTCCGTGTCCGCTTCTCTGGAGCAGCAGAAAACAACCTTTCTCCCTCCTCTATGTGACATCCTTTTATATATTTGAACATGGCTATCATATCACCCCTTAACCTCCTCTTCTCCAGGCTAAACATGCCCAGCTCCCTTAGCCATTCCTCATAAGGCATCGTTTCCAGGCCTTAATAATTTATTATTTGAACCACTTGCTCCAACAAGAGATAAAAGTGAACTGGGGCCTTTTGAGCCTCTGCCTCCAGTCAACCTCTTATGCTGCACCCTCTTTGTTGGACAGTCCTTAAAGGGTCAGCCCTCTGGCTTGAAGGTGGTGACTTTTCCCATGCTTCAGGGCCTCCCACTATGCCATTGGACTGGCATAGTAGTATGGTAGGCCAGAGTAAAGTGTCCTTGAGAGTCCCTGGTGTGGTTCTGTGGGTTGTCACATCTGATTCAGTGGGCTCCTACCAGCCAGCCTCAGGTTCAGATGACCCCTGACCACCATCTGAAGAGGCAGTGTGGCCCAGCTCATCAGATAGTGGCCCTCTGATTCTGTGCCCTGATCATTGCCAAACTCCATGATCATAGCACTCATTAAACTCAGCTCCTACACTTTGAGTAGATTCTCAGACAGGTCTATTCTTCATCAGTTTAAGGTTATGATCTTAAGTCAAATCAATTTCACTGAAATCAGCAAATACTAAATAAATAGCAGAGGCTTGACAACCATATGTCAGGAGTGCTCTGATGGTGTTTCCTGCTTGGCAGAGGGTTGGACTCGATGGCCCTTGTGGTCTATTCCAACTCTATGATTCTATGATTCTAATATGTTATGGCTGTGGTGAAAGGGTTAAAGACTACACAATCTTCAGTACCCAGAAGCAACTCTGAGGACATGTATACCAGGAGCTTCTTTGAGAATTGCACATTTGTGTGCCGCAAACTTTCAGTGGGGTATCAGAAATATGAATGATACTCATATAAATGGAACAAGCACTTTCATTCACCTCTAAAAGTTAACTCCTCTTCAGTGACCATTGATATGTATTTCAGGTGCCAAACTGTGAAATTTCAGCACGTTCTTCTCATTGATAAAGTTTTCATTTGGACCTCAGAAGGACCTACTATAATCTTTTTGTCTTAGGGTCCTGCTCATGTATCAGGCATGGTGTGGATGTTCCCACTTTCCTGGGCACGTCAAGGGGCCTTGCACTGACAGAACTTTAGTGGCAGAAGATTATGGTGTTTGGTTGCTTAATGTGAAATCTGTCACCCAGGAAACACTGTGCTCTAAGACAATATCAATAGAAATACTTCCCCAGAATTTGAAGGGATTATTTTGCAATAAAAGAGGAAAAGGCTACTTACTCTGCATGAATTCCCTTTCAGTCTTGCAAGTCTCTTTCCAGGAGTTAGGGAAGGGGAGGTATTGTGCATATGCTGGTCTGCCTAGCAGGAAGACCAGAATGATTATTTTCTGAATAATGTGTTTGCATGGTCGGGGCTATTTTAATGGAGGAGTGTTCCTCTCCATTGCTAGGAGTAGTAAAGTTCCAGCTGTGTTCTAAGTGAAGGTTGCTTCTCTCTTTATTTTATTGGTTAGAAATATGAAGGGGGGTTATTCTTTACAGCACTCCCCTTTGTCAGTCAGGGTGATGTCCTGATGCATTAACCAGACATTGAAAATGAATGCTACAGACATGGAATTAAAATTGCAATGTGTGCAATGCATTCAGTGATCTCTGGTAACTCTTAACTGAAAATGTGTGAGTGAAAATTGGTGGCTTTGTTTGAAATGAGTGATTAATAGAATGTTGCTTAATGTATTGCTCTTTTGTATTTGAAAAAATATTCAAATAAAATGGTTTCACCCAAAAAAATGCAGAGTTGTAACTCTGGGCAGAATTCAGTGTGGTATATTTATGTGAAACTTAAACGGGAAACACTGTGTTTAAGAGAGCTGCCTGCAAGTGGATTCACATCTCATGGTGCATGCACACATTTCTTTTGTTCCACTGTCACATCTGATCAAACAGATTGGGAATTTTTTTTTAAGCAATACAAGACCTGCCAAACTTGTTATCAGAGGCATAAGGGAGATGACTGTACTTACCACGAGCAGCAATCCCTCTTTCAAATTGCCTCCAGCTCTCTGAAAAAAGCACTATTATTTGACTTTCCTTTCAGGACTGGTTCAATACATTTTGCTGCCTAAGGTTAAAGACAGGAGGGCACTTTATCCCCAACCAGACTGGCAGCTAAATCGTACTTCAACACTGATGACACTGCATTACACTGAACCTGAGCCCTTGCTGCCTCAACATGGCCTTCACCCTGCACCATTCAGGTAAGTGGCAGTGATGCTTGTGCCAGGAGGGTAACTCTGTGGCACCACCACATGCACTGATTATTTCTGCAGCAAACTTGTTTAAGTGACTCAGGTCAAGTTGTGTGGCATGCATAGCTCTGTCCTCAAATACAGAGGAATGGTTGGGGATGATCAGAAGGAACAGCCAGGGATTTGTCATCTGCTGCCAGAGGCAGCTGTCTCATTCTGATCCTGTCTCTTTGGGAACAGCAATGGAATTGCTGCCTAATATGTCCCTAGAGTTGTGAGAAGGCATTGATTTCTATTTCAACTCATGTTCAGTACATGCAGTGCTGTTTCTGTTCCACTGCAATTTGACTTCTGACAAAAATTTCATTCATCAGCTTGTGCTATGCAATCAATTACATTGTAATTATGTTATTCCACACCGTTCATTTCAGTGCAAAGGAAACACAATGCAAATGGGTGGGATCATCAATTATGTGTCAGTTGTACGAATTGTATTCACTGGATTGATTTCCATTTCTGGCATAGGACAAATAAGCAAACTTCAGCAAATTCTACCAGAAATCTCTGACATCCCTAAATATTACCTAATAGTTCTGTCAGTAAAATATCTTGATATGTTTATTTGTTTCTCTAAATGTGTGCCAAATCATTCAGATCTCTCTCCTTTCCCCCCTTGCGCATATTCCTGTACTTTATTCTTTACACTTACGGGTTGAAATGCACAGTTGTCAGTGGAGGGGGAGTTGCAATACCTTCTCCATAGCCATTCTCCCCAGATCCACAAACCAAAAACCCCTCACAGCTCTATTCAGCCCATGCACACTACTAAGTCCTCCATCATCACTCATACACAGGCTACAATGAGCAATTTCTTCCCTTTTCCTTGTCTTTCCATCATTCCTTCTCTTGAAATGACATTTCAGATAAGATATATGAGCTTATATATGAGCTGCAGCAGACAGCATTAAGGAGAGGTTGAGCGCAACATCCTTTGTTAGCGCCTGGCTCCCTAGTGTAGTTCCTTGCTTCTGCAGCAACTCTTGCAGCCTTTTACTACTGAAGCAGCTTAAGCTCTTGCCTGTTTCATCCTTAGGTCTGTCCAACCCCTGGCTGACTATATCCCTGGAACAGTCCTCCTCTATCCAACAGAACCACATTTCTATAGGTCTCCCCATTTGCATTGTGGGTGCTCCTTCTGAGCAGAGCCAAGCATCATTTTTTAGTGTGGCTAGGTAGAACTGATGACAAAATGCACCACTCCACATGTGGCTCTTTCATGTACTTCTATGGATCTGGGGCTTAATATTCTTCCGTCAACAAATGCTAGGTCAGTCTAGGGCCAGAATGCTTATTTGAAGTCATGCACCGAGTGTTTTGGAGCTGAGAATTGCACATTGGGTTCTCACTTTGGGAAGCAGAGCTGAAGGTTGTTCATTAAGTAACGAAGCTAGATCCTTAATGAATGGAAGAGTAGGATGAATAAGCCAGAGTAACTACCATGATTTGTTGTCGTGTTTGACTCCTGAACCATGAAAGGTTAGGGAGAGCCACTTTCTTCCAAACTACTCTTCTCAAGAGCACTGCAGCCTACTATAATTGAATTGTGGCAAGAGATAGCTCTCCTACAGTGAAGCAGCAAACACATACCTGGGAGTAAGTCCCATTGAAGGGAGTGGGACTTCATTCCAAGTAAATACGTAATGGGTTGCTGTAAGTGTGCCCTCTTTGTACAGGCATATATAAAAATTGGGAACATTCACAAAGGTGATGTGGTTTTGTTTTTTTTAAAAAAAACTGTTCCTTATCCCTTTTCATACAGTAATGAAAATTATTATTATCTAATAAAACAGAAGTCCATCAACATTTGCTGTGCCCTTATACTTATTTCCAGTGGTGGAATCTAGTCTCAGTTTTTCACCAAGTCAATTTGAAGCAAAATATCTGTAACTAAGAAGGGATGGGACACCTACCCAAGCTTAAACAATTACATTAGAATTAAATTCATGGCTTCATGTGATAATTAAAACAGACATCTCCTTTTGTTTGTCATTGTATTGATGAATTGAGCTATTGTTTTTACATTTGATTACTGAAGTTTTATGGCTACCATTTCACCCTTACTGCTCTTGAAAATTGTATTTCCTAACTACATGGGCAAGCCCAGAGGGTTAATGTTGGGGGAGATCATAATTGTTATTTTTGTAAGCTTCTTATACAACATTTGCTATTTTGGTCAACCATATGTATTAAATGAGTCTGTTCAGAATCATGTAATTATATACACATGGTAAGCAGGGCCTTTTGTTTTGTTTGTTTTGAATTTCAGTGTTTCCTGAATTACAGCATATCATTTCTGTTTTAATGGGAATAAAGTCAAATGTAAGTCCCACTATCTGGATGTGAAACATGGATTTTTAAAAAATCAATGGCAGGTTTTTCTTGGTATTTTCATGGTTGCGTCAGCTGATTTTAACTCATAGATTAATTGGGTAAAGTTTTAATTGCTCTTGTCTGCTCTCATTGAAGTCAATCAGGCCCGTGCTTGCTTGCTTGCTTAGAGCTCTTTTATCCTCTCAGTTTGATAACATTCCTAAAGCAGCAGTATCATTCATACCATATAGAATTCATGCACAAAATAAAACAATAAATAGCAGAAGACAGCACAAGAGATATAGAGCAGCAATATAATTTAAAGGCCACCAAAAGTCACCACCCCTTTTAACTGGGCATGGAAAGATTAATAAGGCTGGCACAAGGCAAGGAGATAGGTAGCCATGACTGAGAAAGCTCCATCCATCTAGAGAATTGTTGTGGATTGTGCTCTGTACTAATCGCCTTCCATAGCACAAGATCTTAATTATTCTGTTAATTATAATAAAAATACTCTGTATTCCAGATTCTCAAGTCTATGGAGGAAAACATTGCCATGAGCTTTTCCTTTACATTTTTAAGGTATCTTACAGAAGGAACAAGTCCTTCCCTTCACTATCCTCAAAAGGGTCCCTTGCAACTCTACAGTTCTATGATCAATGAACCCTGTTCTGCCATCGCAGGCAGTTGCCTCCGAATACTTGTTGCTGAGAATAAGAAGTGGGGGGTGATGCTGTTTCACTCATGTCCTGCTTGTGGGCTTCCCAAGGCAGCTGGTTGGCCCCTATGAAAATAGGGTGCCTTTTCAAGCTTTTTGTGAAACAAGTGTCTGACTGGGTGCTGCACCATAAAATAGGAGACTTAAAACACTTTTGAAAATACTCATTTTGGTCCAGTTTTGTAGTAGAGGGGTTACATGTAGATATGGGAACATATTTTTTTCAGAGCAGTCTGCCAGAGTGCCAGAGTAATTGACAAACTCTTCCTGCTCTGGCAAGTGAATGAGGTGATAATGAGGCTTTTATGGTTGTTTTGAATCTGTGAGCTCTGCTGCTGTGTCCCAGTTTCTGCCAACCTAGCAGTTCAAAAGCATGCCAGTGCAAGTACAGTGGTGCCCCGCAAGACGAATGCCTCGCAAAACGAAAAACTCGCTAGACGAAAGGGTTTTTCGGTTTTTGCGTTGCTTCGCTAGACGAATTTCCCTATGGGCTTGCTTCGCAAGACGAAAACGTCTTGCGAGTTTGTTTGCTTTTTCCTTAAAGCCGCTTGAAGAGGCGCAGTTGCGACGGACCATGCTTCGCAAGACGAAAAACATCGCAAGACGAAAAGACTCGCGGAACGAATTAATTTCGTCTTGCGAGGCACCACTGTAGATAAATAGGTACTGCTGAGGCGGGAAGGTAAACAGTGTTTCCGTGCGCTCTGGCTTCCATCACGGTGTTCTGTTGTGCCAGAAGCAGTTTAGTCATGCTGGCCACATGACCCTTCAGAAAGCTGTCTGTGGACAAACACCGGCTCCCTTGGCCTGAAAGCGAGATGAGCGCCACACCCCATAGCATTTCAGTCATGCTGATCCTAATAAATTGAGTATTGAGCTATATACTGCTGCTCGGGGGGGGGGGGTTGCACACACAGCTATCTGCATTTTTGGATTCTTCTTGGCTATGGACATCCCTTTAGGGGTGTGGCTGTAGGGACTATCAATATGAGCCCTTGCACTTCAAAATTTTTCAAAATTGCCCCATGTATTAGAATTACAAAGGTCTCTATTAGGCATTCACATTTAAAAAAAAAAAATCCACACACCTCAAAGGCTATTTAAGCTGCCTGTGAGAAACCACCTTCCCTTTTTTTCAGGTGTGGCTGTTGCTTAATGCTCTCCAAATTGCAATTCCAGTCCAGCTCCTGGTTTCTGAAAGAAAGAGGAAAGCATTTTCTCCCTTTTTAGATCTCAATTAGATTTGGCTTTGAAGGGAACATATAAAATGCTTAGGTTCACTTTTTTCTTTTTTAAGCCATGTTCAGCTTCTCCAAAGGGATGTTTGGGGAGGGGGGCACTGAGTGGGGAGTGCTCCTGAATGAGGTTTTTAAACATCCCTTTGACAGAGTCATTTGATTTTTACAGCAAGAACCCACAGTCGGCCTGAGCTCACCACAGAGGCATTGCCTCAGGCAGTACAGGAGTTTATAGCCTAGGTCAGGGATCCCAATGCATATTTTACAAGTACTCTCAAATGGCACTTTAGCCTTTGGCAGGCAGGTGTAAGTCGGAAGAGGCTGCTGCACACAGAAGAGAAGGAGCATCATCCCTGTTATCTGCAAGGGCAAATGAGCAGCAGATAGAAACCCAGGAAGGAAATGTGAGAGGACTTTAGGCTGGGGATGTGGAAACACAGCACTCCTCAAGGCTAAAGAAAGTGCACAAAATATTGCTGTCAAAGAATTTGTTCAGCACTCTTCCCTTTCATATGAATAATCTCTTTCATATGAATATTAGCTAAAATATTGTACTACCTAAAATAGTATCGTTCATATCCAGTTGGTGTTGATATCAGCTTTGGTTAGTTTGACTTAGTTCCCCAAATGCTTTCCTAAGGATAAGGAGCCAAAACCTGCTCCATTCCTGCTCCTTGTCTTAATACCAGCAAGGATCTTTCCACACCACACATTTTCCATAGTTGCACTATGCTCACTCAATTTTATGAGGTCTTCATGATACTGTCATCAGTGCCCTCCTGTTCTTCCATCTTTTGTCAAACCACAGAAAATCCAACTTTTTAATTAAAAGTGTGTAAATACCTGATGATGTACTTTTGACTTGTACAGTGATATAAAAGGTGGATGAGCCTATCACCCACATCCATGTTTTCATGCACATTCTGGTTACTTTGTTAGTTAAAAATACAGGTTTTTTTATTCAATCTTGTGATTTATTGGGGGGCAATTTTATATTTATAAACTATGAAAAAGTTCACAGAATAATGTAGGATGAAAATATATTGGTGCCATTTTATTCAAATTTATAACATTATTGAAGTAATCACATCAATCATGCTGTGCTTCTTAATGATTTAAAATTTTGATGGGGGGGAAAGAAAAATTATTAAAATGGGGTGCTCGGGTAAATTCTCTTTCCCCGTCTATAGAGCCACGCCATGCCCTGTATAAGAAACACAGAAGGATGTATACCACACAAAATGCAGTATTTTTCAATTTGTACAACTACAATTCGGCATGTAAGTTACAGTGGGAAAGAAGGAATTGGATAGCATTAGGAGCCACCAGGATGGAAGTGCCCTATAATTCTGAAGTAGGGAAGAAGAATAATTACTGGGCAGGGTGGTGATGGATCCCAAGTACAAAGAGCGCTGAACTAGCTGCACTAGCTGCAAGTTGCTGGATAGATCTAGGATCCAGTGGATCCTTGGCTGGCCCAGCTCTGCCCTGCCCTCATATAGGGGCCTTAGTCTTCCAGTCTGAAAACTGCTGGCAATAGTTTGGCAACAGCCCATTTTGTTGGCAGGCAATGCAGGGCATTTTGTGATAGCTGAGCCTTGCTCCTCACTAGCAGATATGGGGAAAACTTCCAAAACACAGCAGCTCCAGCTTGGGGGTGTATGTGTCAGTATTGCTCTGCCCATCGTGGAAAGTCATACAACTTTCTGTGACTCAGCTTTCTACCTGTAAAACTGAATAACAGCATAAAGGAATGAATGGACTTCTCTGCGACCCATCCCCTCTGCAGGGAGGTGGGACCAATTCGGATGGTCCGCCCCCACCACTTAATGGATCCAAATGGTTTCCAGAGAGTGGTAGGGGATGCTTTACCCCATGTTGATGGCCTTTCAGCTGATTCCCTGGTGGCCCGCTGGAATGCGGAGTTAACCAGGGCTATTGACTGTTTGGCTCCGAAGCGCCCTCTCCAATTGCATGGAGCCCGGACAGCCCTGTGGTTTTCCACGGATCTGAGGGCAATGAAACAATCGTTGAGACGGCTAGAGCGCCGGTGGCGGATAACTCATTCCAAATTTGACTGGACACAGGTTACAGCTCAACGGCGAGCCTACCAAGTGGCGATAGCAACGGCGAAGAAGAATTTCTTCACCACCTCTATTGCATCTGCAGAAAACAGCAGCAGGAGACTTTTTCAGGTGGTTCACAATTTAGTGGAACCACCTGCAACATCGGGGCCCAGTATGGGCCACATGTTCTCCTGCAATGATTTTGCAAAGTTTTTTGCAGATAAAATCGCTCAGATTCAGAAAGAAGTAGACTCCACCGTGGGAGCAGGGCTGGGGTGGGAGAGTGCTAGAGACCCGTCTAGTCAAGTTGCGTGGGATCAATTCCAATCTGTTACCTCCGAGGATGTGGACAGGTTGCTTGGACAAGTGAAGCCAACCACCTGTCTCCTGGATCCTTGCCCATCCTGGCTTATAAAAGCTAGCTGGGAAGGACTAGGCGATGGGCTTCGTGGAGTGGTGAATGCTTCCCTCCGTGAGGGAGCCTTCCCAGACCCGCTGAAAGAGGCGGTTATTAAACCGCTTCTTAAAAAAAACATCTTTAGATATGGCCACGATGGCCAACTATCGCCCAGCCTCAAATCTTCCATTCTTGGGCAAGGTGATTGAGCGAGTGGTTGCTGAACAACTCCAGGCACACCTGGAAGAAGCAGACCATTTGGATCCCTTCCAGTCAGGATTCAGGCCTCATCATGGGACTGAAACTGCCTTGGTCGCACTGGTTGATGATCTCCGCTAGGGACAAAGGTGAGAGCTGTTTCCTAGTTCTGTTGGATCTCTCAGTGGCGTTTGATACCATCGACCATAACATCCTTCTGGACCGTCTTGGGGGGCTGGGAGCTGAGGGCACGGTCATACAGTGGTTCCGCTCCTTCCTCCTGGGTCGTGTTCAGAAAGTGGTGGTGGGGGATGAGTGTTCAGACCCCTGGGCTCTCACTTGTGGGGTGCCTCAGAGTTCTGTCCTCTCCCCCATGCTTTTCAACATTTACATGCAGCCGCTGGGAGAGATCATCAGGAGGTTTGGGCTGGGTGTTCATCAGTATGCAGATGATACCCAGCTCTACCTCTCTTTTAAATCAGAACCAGTGAAGGCGGTGAAGGTCCTGTGTGAGTGTCTGGAGGCAGTTGGAGGATGGATGGCAGCTAACAGATTGAGGTTGAATCCTGACAAGACAGAAGTACTGTTTTTGGGGGACAGGAGGTGGGCGGGCAGGTGTGGAGGATTCCCTGGTCCTGAATGGGGTAACTGTGCCCCTGAAGGACCAGGTGCGCAGCCTGGGAGTTATTTTGGACTCACAGCTGTCCATGGAGGCACAGGTCAAATCTGTGTCCAGGGCAGCTGTTTACCAGCTCTATCTGGTACGTAGGCTGAGACCCTATCTGCCTGCGGACTGTCTCGCCAGAGTGGTGCATGCTCTGGTTATCTCCCGCTTGGACTACTGCAATGCGCTCTACGTGGGGCTACCTTTGAAGGTGACTCGGAAACTACAACTAATCCAGAATGCGGCAGCTAGACTGGTGACTGGGAGCGGCCGCCGAGACCATATAACACCGGTCTTGAAAGACCTACATTGGCTCCCAGTACGTTTCCAAGCACAATTCAAAGTGTTGGTGCTGACCTTTAAATCCCTAAACGGCCTCGGTCCAGTATACCTGAAGGAGCGTCTCCACCCCCATCATTCTGCCCGGACGCTGAGGTCCAGCGCCGAGGGTCTTCTGGCAGTTCCCTCATTGTGAGAAGCAAAGCTACAGGGAACCAGGCAGAGGGCCTTCTCGGTAGTGGTGCCTGCCCTGTGGAACGCCCTCCCACGAGATGTCAAAGCGATAAACAACTACCTGACATTCAGAAGATATCTTAAGGGAGCCCTGTTCAGGGAAGTTTTTAACGTGTGATATTTTACTGTATTTTTGGTTTCTATGGAAGCCGCCCAGAGTGGCTGGGGAGGCCCAGCCAGATGGGCGGGGTATAAATAATAAATTATTATTATTATTATTATTATTACAGCAGTGAGTACATCTACTACTAGATTTATAGCTACCTATACAGAAAGCTGTACTGAAATGATTTCATGTCCTAAAGACTTATTACCCACCCACTTAATAAGTAAGGAGGAGCACCCTGATGGAACTGTCTCCATCCACTCCCTGTTGGTTATGCTACAATGTTATTCTGTTTAGAAATGGAGGAATCCAGGCAGAACCTGCCAGGTAACAGTTGAGATCTCCCCAACCTGGTGATGGTAGGTGACCATTGTTGCCCAAGACCCAGAAACCATGAAGTTATGTCAGTAAAAGCAGTTGGCATATCTTCACTCAAAACAGAAGAAAACTCATGGCCGAACAAGGGCTGCTTCAAGGGGATAAGCCCCAGGTAAATCTTGTCCTGCTTTGGTCTGGCTCATGCCAAGAGGCTCAGAAACCAAGTTTAAATCACAGGAAATCCTCACAAAGCCGCCTTCAGTAAGCTGTGTGCGCTCCCAGAGTTTCATGTTCCGACACACCTCCTCTCCCTGTTTGTAAAACAATCTTTTTAATTTTCTGGTTGGCTTGGCAAATCACAGCTGCTCGTTCCCCAGAGCTGCCGAGTGCATTTGCTCAGGTTCCTATTTACATACAGTTGGGCTTTTAATTTCCTTCTCACCACACATTTTATAAAGAAACCTTCTGAAATGCTGCAGATGGCTGAGAGGGGGGAACCATCTACAGGTCTCAGATCTGAAAGCCCAGCGTGAAAAAGGCGAATTTCACTTAACAACAGAGCCCCTGGTTTGTTGTGGATGCCCCATGGCGAGGGTTGGCTTTCCACTCATTATTTCTTTAACTCAATAGCTTTTACAGTTACCCAGTCTGAGCCAAGGTACTTGAGTAATAATTGATACATGCCACTGAGAGAGGCTTATTAAACACTAGCTTTTGAAGGGTGAAAGTGGCTGTCCTCACAGGTGGTAACAAGCAGAGAGAAACCCGGGACTGGAGGGAAAATTAGCTCTCCTTCAGCATCTGTTATCACAATTACAATACGAAAAGGGCTGCCACAAGAAGACTCCTCCTGCAAACGCCCCCATTCTAGAAAATGATAGGGATTTTCTCAGCTTGCTGCATAATGCAGCTGAGTTAATTACTGCCATTTTGCAGAGCACTGCCCAATCCCACTACCAAACAAATCCTGAATAGAAACAGAGGGTAGTGAACAGGAATTGCTAATTCACTAGCAATGGGGTTGATTGGCAATAGGGATTCTCCTTTGCAGGTTGGAGGGGGGAAACTAATTGGCGCACTGTAGTGATTAATACACTACAATTTGTACACATGGTGATTATGGAGATAATTTATGCATTCCACCAATGATTATTTCTGCACTATTAAAATCAGTAGCACTATTAAAAGCAGTTTGAATATATATATATATATATATATATATATATATATATATATATGCAGGTTTTGGTGTCTTCGGGTGTCTTCCCGTGTAAGAGTCGGGGTGTCTGGGCGACGTTTCGACGAGGTCTCACTCGTCATCTTCAGGCTGGAGCTTTCGGCTTCTTGTTACTGGAACAGAGCAGAATCTGTTACACGGGAAGACACCCGAAGACACCAAAACCTGCATTCCTTTACCCGTGAAAATCTACGAAAGCATATATATATATATATATATATATATATGCAGGTTTTGGTGTCTTCGGGTGTCTTCCCGTGTAAGAGTCGGGGTGTCTGGGCGACGTTTCGACGAGGTCTCACTCGTCATCTTCAGGCTGGTGCTTTCGGCTTCTTGTTACTGGAACAGAGCAGAATCTGGTGTTTGAGTTTCTATAAATACTGTTGAGGGGTGTGGTGTATAGCCTCCAACGTTCTGGGCAGAGAGGAAGTTCCTAGATTAGTGTGCCTTTTCTTCTTTTGTTCCTTAATTACTTGAGGGATATCTTGAGTGATTTCATGAGTGATATTCTGAATACCACTGGGTGGGTCATTAAGTGTAGATTAGTTGCTAAAGCTTTCGTGTCTTGACCTCTTGAGCTTGTGAAGAGTTTTTCTGAGAAGATGGCTGTGCTGCATTTAGTTGTGCTCTGGCTTGGCTTCGTGTATAGGGGCGAGCTGTGATTTTGTGCCTTGTGCCAGCCAGATCTGTGTAGGGATTGCAGGGGGGTGCAGCATCCGGAGGTGCCACTATAGTTTGGCTACTGGATGGAGTCTGTAATATGTCTGTGGAGAGGGTCTGGGTTTGGGTCTGGTGTGGTTGATTGGTGACGGCGTTCTGTGTGCCTCTGGTTCTGGTGTCGGTTTTTGTGGGGAGGGCTAATTTCCAGATGTCTGGCAGGCGGGACGTGTCGTCACGCTTGTTCATGTTGTGAGGGTGTTTCTCTATCTCGATGGCTTCCATGATTATTCTCTTGTGGTGATGTTCCATGTTAAAGAGTAATTTGGAATCTGCAAAATTAATTTCGTGTCCTGTTTCTTTCATGTGTTGGAAAAGAGAGGAAGTTTTTTCTTCTTTTTTGACGGCATTCTTGTGTTCTGCGATACGTGCATTTATTCGTCTGTTTGTTTGTCCAATGTACGTGGCTGGGCAGACTTTGCAGGGTATTTCATAGACCCCTTGGTTTTCCAGCTGGATTTTGTCTTTTGGGTTTCTGAGGATATTGGCTATTTTTTGGTTGGTGCAGAAGGCTGTTTTGATATTGTGTTTATGGAGGATTTTGCTAATTTTGTCTGTAGTGCCCTTGATATAAGGAAGGAGGGCCATGCCATTGTTTTCTTCTGTGTCTTGGTTTTTGGGGGGTGTTTCTTTTTGGATTAGCTTCGTAACCCTGTTTTTCTGGTATCCATTGGCGATTAACACATTTGAGAGATTCTGTAACTCAGTTGTCAAGTGGTCTTTGTCAGCCAGGCTACGGAGTTTATTTGTGCAGGGTGGTGGTGTGATTGTGCATGTAAGTAGCGGTTGGTGTGTGTTTTTTTCCGGTAGATAGTGTGTCCTAGGGAGCCATCAGGTTTTTTGTAGATTAGGACGTCAAGAAAGGGGAGTTGGTTGTTGTCTTCTATTTCCATAGTGAATTGTATTTTGGGGTGTAGGCTGTTGAGATGTGTGAGGAAGCTATCTAGTTTTTCTTTCCCGTGTGGCCAAATTACAAAGGTGTCGTCAACATATCTGAGCCAAAGTTTGGGTTTGTGTTCTGACTTGTCTAAAGCATTGGTTTCAAAGTGTTCCATGTACAAATTTGCGATGACCGGTGAGAGGGGTGATCCCATAGGTGCTCCTTCTATCTGTTTGTATCTTTGTCCATTGTGGATGAAGTACGTGTTGGTTAGGCAGTGGTTGGTCAGGTCCAGGATGTATTTGGGGGGATTGTATTTGTTTTGGATGGCTGTCAAGGCTTCATTAATGGGTACATCCCGATGACCTTCTTGTGAGCTTCGATGTTGTATCTCTCTTCACTCAAGTACCCATTAATGAAGCCTTGACAGCCATCCAAAACAAATACAATCCCCCCAAATACATCCTGGACCTGACCAACCACTGCCTAACCAACACGTACTTCATCCACAATGGACAAAGATACAAACAGATAGAAGGAGCACCTATGGGATCACCCCTCTCACCGGTCATCGCAAATTTGTACATGGAACACTTTGAAACCAATGCTTTAGACAAGTCAGAACACAAACCCAAACTTTGGCTCAGCTCAAGAGGTCAAGACACGAAAGCTTTAGCAACTAATCTACACTTAATGACCCACCCAGTGGTATTCAGAATATCACTCATGAAATCACTCAAGATATCCCTCAAGTAATTAAGGAACAAAAGAAGAAAAGGCACACTAATCTAGGAACTTCCTCTCTGCCCAGAACGTTGGAGGCTATACACCACACCCCTCAACAGTATTTATAGAAACTCAAACACCAGATTCTGCTCTGTTCCAGTAACAAGAAGCCGAAAGCACCAGCCTGAAGATGACGAGTGAGACCTCGTCGAAACGTCGCCCAGACACCCCGACTCTTACACGGGAAGACACCCGAAGACACCCAAACCTGCATTCCTGTACCCGTGAAAATCTACGAAAGCATATATATATATATATATATATATAGCGTTCATCTCCTTAATACGGATATTTGAATTTCACACACCACATTAGAAGTGCTGTATAGATAATCATTGCCTGAAACAGATTACACTTTTTTTTTTTTAAGTATCTTGGCTATTCTGTTTTATGAAAGCATTCTTGAACCTTTTTAACACTGTTAATTAACAGCAATAGAGCTCAAACTCTCAAGAACTTTGAGCCCCGCTAGGCTTCAGACAAGTCAAAGAAGAGGCAAAAATCTGGTCAGCCAAGCTCTTAAAATATTCACCTGTTGCCTCTCAACTCATATACAGGCATAAAATATTTCTCAGCGTGTTTATAAGATCATTATTTGCTTTGCCTCCATGTACCCCTGCTTTATATTTAAGAGCAAAGTAGGTTAGAGATCCATAGTGGCATCTGTTTGTGTGTAATTTCATTTTGGCTTAAGAGCTTCGACAAGTCCCACTGGAAGCGGTTGGAATGTAGCACACAAGGATAAGATTGAGCTACACAAGTATGTGATCTCAAAATGTGTTTGGACAGAAGATCTGTTTTTAAAAGGATATCTTAAGAGTAGTTTACAAGGCAGAATTAGCCTATTGAAAAGATAGGGTGGATGCCTGGAAAAGCACAGGTTGCCTATCACATGCCTGATTCAGACCTGATCCACAAATACTCAGTTAGAAGTAAATTCAATTGAATTCAGTGAGATTTACTGCCAAGTAAGTGTGTGTAGGATTCAGACGTTAACAATGACAACAATAATAAATAAGTTTATTATTTATATGCTGCCCATCTAACTAGGTTGCCCCAGACACTCTGGGCGGCTTTAGAAGTGTGGTTGTTGTGCAAACTGATACTATGTATTTTTGGTTGGAAGTAAGTCCTCCTACCTAAGTTTGAAATCCTGTGCACACTTACTTGTGATGGGAATAAGCCCTATAGACACAGTGGGGCTCACCTTTGAGTAAACATGCAGTTGACTGAGCTGTTGTTAAAGGTGTGAGCCTAAGCTGTTCAATGGTATTTACTCACTGGTAAGTCATAGGTTTGGGAGAGAACTAAATAAACAGTTTGGATCTAAACTTACCTGTTTCGAAATATATTATTGACTCAGCATGCACAGTTTAGTTATACTCAGATGCACGGTATTCTTTTGTCAGTTTCCTCATTTAAACAGGACCTGCGTTAAGCGTTGTGATAATTGGTTCATTAAAAACAGACACCCATTAATGAGAAAGGGATAATAGCTTTAATACACAGGGGGAGTGATAGTGTAAGGCACATGTCTTTATTCTGAAACCCTAACAGCTTATTCCTTTTACTAATAAGATTGGTTTATTGTGACTGCATGTTTACAAATCCCATGCATAAGTTATTGACAGGCTCTGAAATGCCGTTAGGAAGGCACACTGCTCTCGAAACATTGGAGCCTGGCCTTATATTTGCCCAGATACTCTGGGCACAACCAAATGTCATTCTGCTGTGGTATCAATATTTGAGCAGATCTGCTTGTAAATGGCCAGTTCTAGGCATGAATGTTTCACAATTGTGACAGATAAACTCAGCCCTGCACCCAGTGAAAGCTTCTCTGGATGTTAGCCATGACTTTACAAGAAGCCTCTGCTGAGACAGCAGGAGGAGGAATAAATGTTCATTTTGGCAAAGTTAACAACTACTTCTGTGGTGCTGGGGCAACCCACAAGACCTCCTCTCCCTTGGAGATTATAGCCATCCTTCCTCATACTGCAAGCTAAGCAAACTTGATCCAAGTTCAGAATTTGGACAAAAGATTGATAATGACTCAGGTTTGTTTGTTTGTTTGTTTGTTTGTTTGTTTGTTTGTTTGTTTGTGAAAAACTGTGTGACTTGTTTTTTAACATCACCTGAGATGAATGTAGGATTGATTTTGGTAAAAAATAGAAACTGTGGAAAACCACACAGGTGCAGAACAAAAAATAGCTGAACAAATAAGGAATGAAATGTGATAAACTTGATACGTGTTTTGAGTATCAGTCTTCATCATTCCTTATTTGTTCAGCTACTGTATTTTATGCTTGGGAACCTGAGTCAGGCCATTAGTGCATGTAGCTCAGTATTATCTACACTGGCTAGCAGCAGCTTATCAGAATTTCAGATGGCGTCTCTCCCATCCCTACATGGAGATGCCATGTTTTTACATTTTTTGTTGCAAATGGACTTGCAATGGAAAAATTCTGTGGTGCCTCACTTCCCTTGATGCCCTAAGCACATGCTTATTTTTCTTAATCCAAGCCTGGGTAGATACCCTAAAGGTGGATTATCTGATGTTGATCCATGGCCCTGAATTAGGGCAGGGTGGGGAACCTGTGGCCCTCCAGATCTTGTTGGACTCCAACTCTCACCAGCCACAACCAGCATGGCCAATGGTCAGAGAGGATGGGAGCTGTATTCCAGCAAGTGTACCAGCTCAAAGGGACTGAGCCCTTTAGGCCCTCCCTATATTTTTGGGGTTGGGGCTGCCCTCACTCCATGTTCCAGAGGTGAAGCATGGAGCCAACTGTGGTGCGGCTCCAGTCACTGGTTCCTTCTCCTCTTCCTACTATGGAGGGGAAGGAGGGTTGAAGCAGTCTCCTGCTGGAGGGGGCACCAGGAGGAAGTGAAGAAGGAGCCACCAGCCAATGAAGGCACACAGCCGCCACATTTGTCTCCACCCCGGCTACTCCCAACGTCCTGACATCACACGTGTGACATTGGGATGTCACAACATGACGCATTCCCCTCGACAAATCGCCCTCATAAGCTGGCACCTCTGATCTGGAAAAACATGTTCCCCTCTCGTGGCCTAAATTGTTGTAGAGTAATACTGTTTGTTTCTGTATTTATTACATTGTGTAAGGGGCTTTGCAATTTGTTGACAGGATGAACCTTGCACTCATAATAGGGCAATATTGCAGCATGAAGTATGCAAGAAAGAAGGTGTATGTCTTAAGCAGAGGTAGGAAGGCAAAAAGCATTAAGGTGAAAAACATTCCAATGATGTTAGGAAGAACTTGCAATAATATTTCACACAGAATGGGAAAGTATCTAATGGATGGGTATCACTTTTAAAAGAGTGAACAATGGGAAAGGCTTACAATAATATTTCACAAATTGGAAAGAAAAGGTCTCTTAAAAGTGGTAACATTTGAGATGAGTGGCACAGTCATTTATGAAGCACTTAGAGCTTAAATTTTCCCCAGACAAAAGTTCTGTCATTCTTGCAAAGTGCCTCATGATGACATATAATGTGGGCAAAGTGGCATGCACACATACCCAAAGGAGAGCAGGAACAGCATCATAAAAAGGTTTTCTATTGACACAAGATAATAAGGGATGATAACTCTAACTCTGCTTGCAAATCTATTGTCCTCTAAGAGGCTTGCTCCTGTCCCATCATTAAAAAAGAAACCTGCAAAAAAGGTGCAACATTTGTGATTTATGCTATTATTCTGAAAGTTTGATATAATATCATCTTAGCTAGATTAATGATATATTCCTGTGCAAAGCATAGTTAGGTTTATGACTCTTGTTAACCTCATCTGGTGTAGTTGGATCCTGTTCACTGTAAATAAAGAAATTGCAACACGAATTTACTAATGGTGTGGGTGTGTGGGTGTGGGTGTACACACACACACACACACACACACACACACTCGAAATCAACCAAAGCCCTCTTGAAGTGTTCTTCATCCATGTTAAATAAATGCACAGGGAGCCCCCAAGAGCAAACATGCTAACTCCACTCCAGCACCCTGCACAAGTTGGAGGGTGGCCTTCTGAAATGGAGAGCTTCTTATAATTGTATAGACTCCCTGTGCATTTTAGAACCTTGGTTTTTCCACAAGTACAGGAGGCGCCACCAGCACAGAAAGTTTGCCCTCCCATTTGTGGAGGGCAACTGGAATGGTGACAGTAAGTGGAGACACTAAACTTGTCCCCACATCCCCTCTCAGATGTTTACTTCTATCAGAAAATGAACATGTGGAAAGGGCTTGGGAACCATAGTGGATAGCACATCTGTGGCTTCTATTTATGTGTGACCTGGGAATGGTCACCAGGTCACACCTTCCCGTTTCCCATCTGTAAAATGTGAACAATATTTCATTGATCTTTATTTATAGGCTGCTTTTCTTATATATGACCCAGTTCTCTATTCATGTTGATCACTCACTCATACAATGAACAATCAATGCTGTATCTTCATTATGTGCTAAACAATTTTCAAGCACAGGAATATATAATATGTGTTGCAATAATTTAAGTTTCAAGGTTTAAACAGCATAGATAGATGACTTTTGGTCCCTATTAGACAAAAGATTCCCCTCAAAACTATTAATTAGATTGGTCATTAGATAATCTAACTGCTAGATAATATTCCTTCTTATCAAAAGGCAAGCTATGATGCACTATGCCTTATAACGACAGTGACTTTAGAATAGCTTTGTCAAGTGTGGACAAAACGAATGCTGGTATTTGGGTGTGGTGTGCGGACCAGGCCAGAGGGAGTGTAGGGTTAGAGCCAATGGCCCAGCCTGAAGCAGGTTCAGTTGCAGCTCAAATGTTTCAGGCATAAGGGCGGTCTGTGGAGTCAGGGGCAGAGAGCGGCAGTCAAGAGATTAGTGTAAGCATTTGAGGGAAGAAACTATCTGAGTAGTAATGATTACACAGAGTTTTTCACCTGGGATAAACACCAGATTCCAATTGTGCCATATGCACGAAGCAAATAGTTGAAAGTCTGTAACTCAGACTAGTTTATTTGGATCATTTGGCAGAAGGAGTTTTGTCTGTTGGCTGGATGTTAATTGTATGTTTTCAGTGTGTACTTCTGTGAAGACATAATCTTACTTGTAAAAAGGTAGGAGAGTGTTCAGCCAGCACAGGTTTGATGATGTTGGGGTTTGTTGCTTTTACAGAGCATTGGAAGTATTTTATTTTCTCTGTGCTGGCTTTCATATTCAACAATAGAGTCAAGTGTTTTTAATCAATATTAAAGGAAGATTTTAGCAATTCCCTCCAGAAACTATTTGGAACCAACATTAGGTAACTGTGTTGCCAGACCCAACTTCTGTTACAGCATGGAAATACAGTAGTCTCAGTTGGGGAAAGAACAAAAACAAGTCTTCATACTTGCAACAAAGATTTCTTACTTTGTTCAAGAGGGGAAGAACCATCAAAAACCTGGGTGGCTATCAAAGTGCTTAACTTTATGGTGCCCGATCAAGGTAAAATAATTGTTCTACCTAACACCATTACACTGACATTTTTCTACACTCATGCCACTTAATGAAAATAAAGGGTCACTTCTCCCTTTATAATGAACTACATCTTCAATATTTCAGAAAGATTTTTATGTCTCATCTCCACTACTGGGTTGTAAAATTCATGCCACTCCTCTGAGAGTCGCTGGGCAATGGGCAGAAAGACAGAAACGACAGGCAATATTTGGGCTGCAGTATGTGTTCTGTTGGGACGCAGGTGGCGCTGTGGGTTAAACCACAGAGCCTAGGACTTGCCGATCAGAAGGTTGGCGGTTCAAATCCCTGCGATGAGGTGAACTCCCGTTGCTCGGTCCCTGCTCCTGCCCACCTAGCAGTTCGAAAGCATGTCAAATTGCAAGTAGATAAATAGGTACCGCTTCGGCGGGAAGGTAAACGGCGTTTCCGTCCGCTGCTCTGTGCGCCGGCTCCCTCGGCCACTAAAGCGAGATGAGTGCTGCAACCCCAGAGTTGGTCACGACTGGACCTAATGATCAGGGGTCCCTTTACCTTTACCTTTACCTTTATGTGTTCTGTTGCAGATTGGCTACTGTGATGTTGTAATTCTACTTGGGTGTTGTGCTAGTCCAGGTGTCAGCAACCTTTTTCAGACGTGGGCTGGTCCACCATCCCTCAGACCATGTGGTGGACCGGACTATATTTTTTGGGGGGAAATGAACGAATTCCTATGCCCCACAAATAACCCAGAGATGCATTTTAAATCAAACCACACATTCTACTCATGTAAAAACACCAGGCAGGCCCCACAAATAACCCAGAGATGCATTTTAAATAAAAGGACACATTCTAATGTAAAAGCATGCTGATTCCCGGACCATCCGCGGGCTGGATTTAGAAGGTGATTGGGCCTTAGTTTGCCTACCCATGCTTATGCGGAACAGCTGAGGGAGTTGGACATGTGCAGCCTGGTAAAGAGGAGAGTGAGTGGAGCTATGATAGTCATCTTCAAATATCTAAAGGGCTATCAAATGGAAGATGGAGCAACCTTGTTTTCTCCCCCTCAGGAGGGTATGACCTGAACCAATAGCTTAAAGTTACAAGAAAGAGATTCTGACTAAACATCAGAAAGAACTTTCTGACAATGAGAGACAGTGAACAGACTTCCGAGGGAGGTGGTGGACTCTCCTTCATTGGAAGTTTTAAAGCAGAGATTGGATGGCCATCTGTCATGGATGCTTTAGTTGAGATTCCTGATTGCAAGTAGATAAATAGGTACCGCTCCGGCGGGAAGGTAAACGGCATTTCCGTGCGCTGCTCTGTACGCCGGCTCCCTCGGCCACTAAAGCGAGATGAGTGCCGCAACCCCAGAGTCGGTTACGACTGGACCTAATGATCAGGGGTCCCTTTACCTTTACCTTTACCCACAGGCCTTAGGTTGCCTACCCCTGTGCTAGTCCATGCTTTGCAATCCTGCCTGAAACTCTGGAAAGCTCCTGCCAATCAACGCAGATAATACTGAGCTTGACAGACCAATGATATGATTCAAGTTTCAATAACTGTCATTCTTCGGCAGACGCCAGGTACCTGGATCCTTCACAGAACCCACTGTTGACACCTGCCCAATGACTCCCTTTTCCAGTACTCCAGTGAGTGATGGGGTTGTTTGCAGCCACCATTTAATCTCTGTACAATGCCCCAGAATACCCCAAGAGTACCTCTTTGGGGCCACTGTTTAAATTTCCCAAATGTTATAGAGCTGGTTATTATTAAAACCTGAGCTAAAGATCAGGATATCAGCTGAGAAGTTGTTGTTGTTGTTTAGTCATTTAGTCGTGTCCGACTCTTCATGACCCCATGGACCAGAGCACGCCAGGCACTCCTGTCTTCCACTGCCTCCCACAGTTTGGTCAAACTGATGTTGGTAGCTTTGAGAGCACTGTCCAACCATCTCGTCCTCTGTCTTCCCCTAGTCTGCAATATGGGGGATAATAATACTGACTTAGCTTATGAGTTTGTAGTTAAGTACATTGCAGGTTTGTTGTTAAGTACAAGGTGCCCACACCTTAAAGTCAGAGGAAGCTTGACTGGTGGTCCTCATGCAGAATGAGAACTGGTGGAAGGACCTTTTTGGTGGTAACTCCACATCTGTTGAACACTCTGCCCAATGAAGTGTACCTAGCCACACCGTTGTTTTCATCTAGAAAGTAAGTAAAATGTATTGCTTCTGGTAGATAGGGACTGTGATGGCAGGGACTGTGACTATAACAATTTATTAGTAGTTTGATTTTGATGCTTGTATTATGAGCTGCATTGAGATAATTGTTTTTAAGTTCTTGTGTTGTAAACTGCCCCATGGCCTTTGGGTGAAGCCCAGTTCATTTCTTAATGAATAAATTGCAACTTGATCATGTATGCAAAGCATTTTGATTGAGCATTTCAAAACAAAATGAAAGTAAGCAAACACCAAGCAGGAAGAGGAGGATGGGTGCTCTGGTACATTTGAAAGAAATGCAAATGGTAGCTTCAAATGGTCCCAACACTCCCAACATGGGAGGCATGAGCAGAAGTAGGTTCCACCAGAGGGCACAATGCCAAGCACCCCCTCAAACCTGGAGCCAGTCCTGAATATAAGGCAGCATACTATGTTCCTATGCTACATCAACTGTCAGTACCCCACTGGAAACACCTGGTAATTGTCTAGGGCTTTTTTTCAGCTAGAACTCACCGGGATTCAGTTACGACACCTCTCAGGTGGGTGCCATTACCATTCTAATGGAATGAAGGAGGTGTTCATGATGAGTTCCGAACCTCTTTTTCCACTGCTAAAAAATGTTAAGACATCAGTAGCCTGTAAATAATAATGTTTTTTCTAATAACTGTATTGATGAGGGAATGCTATTGGGACGCTCTTGTTTTTTACTGCACGGCATAGAGAACATGGGAAAGAGTGTTTTGAAACCCTGAAACTCTATATCTTCCCAGGTTGTGAACATCTGCACTAGAGTATCCTCGGGCTAAAAGTGGCATTAACATTTGTGTTTCACCCAAAGAATGGGACTATTTAAATTCATGGGTTTGTGGGGGGCTGGCGGCTTGTTTTTGACTCAGACACCTCAAGCTAATACACCCAGTCTGAACTGTGAGTCTTAAACAGATGACAGAAAATGAATTATTTCTTTGGACCCTGGGGGACCGTCTGTAATAGAACAAGGTTTGCACAATTTATTCCTGGATAAAGAAATACCTCCTTTTATCTTCCTTTCTATTTTTCCGGTTCGCTGCCAAAATTGCCTCTATAATATATAATTTTTTTTAATTTAAAAATTCATTTTCATTTTTCAAGACATAGGGAGCTCACCACCAGATAAGGAGCTCCATCTGTCTTGAAGAAAAAGGATACAGGATTTTTGTGTCACTAATCCGGTAACGTCTTAAATGATTGTGCCACTTAGAAATGCTTTCTTCATATTTATGAAATGATTATTTGACAGAGAGAGACATTTAATATTGTTAAAATAATTACTGTGCCAGTTTAATACATCAGTTTGAATTGTTATCAGGCAAACTATGAAATGTGGGATAATTTCATAAATAATTATAAAGCCTTTTACGAAATGGCACCTTAATGCAAAGCATTGTTGCTAATCCTTTTTTTTTATTCACAAACACAGAAATAACAATTAGATTTATGAAATGAAGAAGGGCTGTATGTGGCACAAAAGAGAGTAGGCAAGAGTAGAAGGCTGGAGTCCATCTTCTACTACATGTAAATCTCACCACTGGGAGAAAGGAAGCATCAGACCTTAAACTAATGTCCATCACCTTGTTTTTCAATACATAGATTTTTATATCACAGTTTGCCTGCAGCTTTACTGAGATCCAGCTGAGATTCTGTTTCTCTAGAAGTTAAAAAGCAAAAAAAAAAGCCATTCTCAAGTTTTTTATGGATGGCTGCTCTGACTTCAACAGATATGTGACATTATCCAGTGCACTCTCATTCATAGTGACCTTTTACTAGCTATTTTTAGGGGAAACTACACAACACTTTATAGTAGCTAGAAGGGAGTGGTTAGAAGGCTGCCTTGATATGAAACCATGTACAAATATTTTATAATGAAATGTTGACCACTCAGAGTAGTTTGTCCATATATTTTCACACCATATATTGTAAAACAATAAAACATCATATAATTGATAGTAACAGACTCACAACATAACAAAATAAGTGAAGATGGCTCAGCACATGCAAATTTACTACCAATAAGAACTATCCTAAATAAAAGGATTTTCAAAGCATGCTTTAAATGCATAGCCTGCATCCTAAGCACACTTAACGGAAGTTCAAGGAAGTAGAGTTTGCTATCCATTTCTCTACTCTATAACTATCTGCAACCTCTGGGGGGGGGGTCAGAGGGAATGTATGGGGTGGGCTGCTGTGGGAAGGAAGGAACAGGAAACAGGAGTGCCAACTTGGCCCCACAACCATGGGTTTCCAGAATTGTGGGTGCCATTCAGCATGCATGGCCCTGGCACAAAAATTTATAGATGCCCGGACACTTCATGGGGAATTTTGTGGGTGCTTGGGCACCCAGGGCCCCAGGGAGTTGGTGCCTATGACAGGGAATATTCCTTCTGTAAATGCCCTTATCTTGGGATCCTAGACATAGAGAACAATGAAGCCTTCAGAACCAAGCAGCACCCTAACTTGAAACTGTAATCAAATTGATATTGTCTTCGGACAATGGTTCAAGCATTCCACCCCTCCCTGGGATGGTATAGGAGGTGGGAGCTGAGTGATTTCAGCATACTGGGTGGCCCTTCGGACCAATGGCTTCATGTAGATTCAAAAAGCATGGGTGACAAAATGGAACCCTGCAGTACCCCATAGGCAAAAGGTCATGGGGGCAGAGTACCATTCTCTCAGTATAAACTTCATGGGTCAATGCTTCAGGAAGTGTCAGAGCCACCAGAGCTGATTTCATTTGCTGCCCGGAAGTAAGAGCAGAGAAGCTCTCTTGACCTCCTTTCTCCATTTTTACTTTTGTTTTTCAAAAACTATTTCCCTCCCATTGGAAACATTAGGAGGGAAATGAATGGGATTTATTTATGCCAGCACCTGGGATGATGTAATTTTTTTCTGGGTTTGAGGGCATGTTGGAGGACCAGGAAGGTATTAGATCCTTCATATCAAGCCTTCCTCTAGTTCTCTGCCTACATGCACCCAAACCTCCTCTGACATAGCCTGCATCCTAAGCACACTTAACTGAAGTTCAAGGAATTAGAACTTCCTTAACTGAAGTTGAAGGAAGCACCATTCTGGTGCTACATCACTGCTACAGTGTCAGTAGGGCCAGGGGCATGAAAGTTTCCACAGTGGAGGAGAGGGGGAAGTTGACATTAAATCTTCCTCTCCTACATCAGAGCTCTCTCTGTCTGTCTGGTCTGTCTGTCTAGCTAGCTAGCTAGCTACTTTACTAATATTTGGACATAGCCTGTGATTATTATACTTGCGTTTTGATGCCCTTATACTCAAATTAAAATAAAAATCCTTATGTGTCCCAAACTGCTGTCCTATCCATTTTGTTTATTGCCAGAGCCTGAAACTGCTAGTAAGGTCTGATTCAGTACTTATTTGGGAGAAAATGTACCACCAAAGGGTTAGATTTCTTGTCTAGTGTAAACCTCCTCGTTGATTATATACAAGCTTCTACTAGTCTGAAAATAACTCAGCAGGTTCTAATGATGTTAACTTTGAATTTGGTGTCTGTCTTCAAAGTAACATTTAGTGGCTGCTTTCACAGTCAGTTCTTCTGTTCTATAAGTTTTAAAGTTGATACTTGCTTAATATGACACCAAGTAGTTAGTATAGGTGAGACAACCCTGGGAACTGGGGTGCCAACTTGAATAAAATATTGGGGGGCAGCAGGTAAGCACCACCCTGCATAATTGATCCCATGTTGTAGTGCATGCACACAATTTGAATGGCAATGCCCATCAACTTTGGGGAGGCCTGGACCCCTGAAATATTTTATTGTGGGGGGCCAAAGACCCATTGACCCTTAGGAGTTGGCTTCTATGCTGGGAATATGGCTGAAGGGTGTTTTTTTAAAAAAAAAAATCCCTCATAAATGGAAATCATTAGTGCCCCACAAACAGTCCTCACTTCAAGATTGCCTGGCACTTCCCATAAGTCTCATATCTGGCCCAGAAGTTCTAATGCATTCTTTCTGCCAACACTACTGCTGCTGCTACTAACCACCCCACTGTGGACAAAGGCTGTGAGTGAGCAAGTAACCCTATGAATCAGCCAGGTTCCTTCCTGTCCTTGCTTTTGCGAAATGGAATCCTAGCCATAAGGTGACTAGTTTAAATTCTGTACACACTGGGAAATCAATGCAGAAGGTAATCCAATGAAGCTTTCCTTGTCTGGCAATCAACCCAGAAGTTCAAAACTGGCCAGGCCAGCCACAAACCAGTAAGCTGGTGATCCTAGTGCCTTCCAGGTGGTGTTGCCCTACTACCATCAGCCTCAGCCAGCATAGTAATCAGAAGTGTATTGCAGGGTGCTGTAGAATTTGCATTAGTAGGACTATTTTCTTTCACACTAAAAACCAAAGGAGAGAATGATGAGGGCTAGAAACATTTGGTTTTTTAAGACCGCTGAAATTCTCAGGTTGCCAAACTTCTGCAACAGACTTTATTTTCCTCCCCCAATAATGGTCACAGGTTCTCTAAATGAAACCCAGGAGGAATTGCATATTTTGAAAGAAGTTTAGATGCTGTGCTTAACATTATTCATGGGTTTTTCATGGAGGAAGCAAATGTTAATTTTTGTGTTAAAGAAATGTGTAAGTTTTTTTATAGTTTTATTATTTTAGTAATGGTTTTCTCCTGATTTGCAAGAGAGCATCTGGAACTGTCAGCTGAGCAGTACATCACATCTTGGTGACGCTGTCACTGAGAGACATGGTGGAACAAAAACAAAAGAGGTGACAAATTGTGCCCCCCTTTCTCATAATTAGCCAAAATATCTCAGTATGAAGCAAAGCATGGCTCTTAATTAAGAGGCAGGCGGGAAGTTATTTTTCAAAAAATTGCTGTTCTCTCCCCCAACCCTCAAATAATTATATTTGCAAGGGAGAATTATATTTCAGTTAGATGCACAGACTGAACGCCCAGTCCCCAGTGTAGCAATTAATATTTCACACCTGCTAAGCAGAGCGGTGGCAGAAGGAGAGAGGGGAATAGCATTGAAAAGGGAAGGTTGAAATGTGAGGGTCCAAGGTTTTTTAAGTGTGAAGTAGCAAAAAACTAAATGCCTTTTGTCACACAGCGAACTGTGAGGTGATACCATTGTTACTGAAGCCTGGACAGTGGGAAGAGGCTTTGTAAAAATGAATGTCTGTGAAATAACGATTTGGGAGGAAATAGCCTCTGAGCTGGAGCATCTATAAGGATCAGATGGAACATCAGCTCTGAAATGAAAGGAAAAGCTTTCTGAAGATAGGTTTTATGATCAGCAAAAAGTACTGTGTGCGGTATCCTGAAGCCACTTGCTTCATTTTACCACATTGTTTGAGTGCTTTGGGATTTAAATACCACTTTCTTCCCAGACAACCCCCTCCATGCACATGCTTCATCACCCCATGATATAGGATGTGCTGTAAGCCTCATTAAATGGCAATTTGCACAAGCAATAGGGAAGCTTGTATTCCAAGCAGAGTGATAGTGGGGGAAGGCCCCACATGGCCCATGTTAACAGTCCCACAGACAGCCGTCAAACTCAATGTCTGCACCTCAGACATGTTACCTCGCAAGTATCTTGTGTACTTCTGGTTCATGTTTCTTGTTTCTCCCATAACCGCAGCCTTGGACTCAAACAGAAATCATACATTGCTCTCAAACATTGCTCTGTCTCTGTCTGTCTGTCTGTCTTTCTGTCTGCCTCTGTCTGTCTCGTTTGCTGCTTTACCTCTAGGTCACATCACTGCCACTTTCAACTCTAAACTCAAGCTTTGTCCTAACTATCTCTGAGTTCTGGGAGGGATCTCACAATGAACCCATTTCCTTTGTTTCCCAACAGCCAGGCTATCACCTCAACAGAGGAAACTAGCCTGGCTTATCTTTTAACACTTGCTGGATCCAGGGGCTTAAAGGATCTCGCCTGCAGCCTACTTCCCAACACACCATCCCAACTCATAACAATATAGACTTTTTGCAGCTTCCACTTCTAATCTGACATATGCCATTTTCTTTTGGATTCCTCTGTAGAGAAGTCTTCAAGGTTTCTCTAGACTTCGGTCCAACAAAAATGTATTGAATCTCAGTTAACAGGGGAAGAGTGAAAGCATTTATACTGTAATCTGTGTATAATGCCCAGAGCATGCAGAATCAAGATACCTAGACAAATAGATAGTGTGTGTGTATACAGTTTGCTGTGTGTGTGTGTGTGTGTGTGTGTGTGTGTGTGTTTGCTCAACAGAAATATATTGTGGACATAATCTAAGGAACTTCTAAATTTCACTTTGAAATATTGTAAATAAGCTAGAGACTGCCTCTAGTTCAGTGTTTCCCAACCGGTGTTCCGCGGCACACTACTGTGCCGCCGGAAGTTGCCTAGTGTGCCGTGGGAGGGAGGCGGGCGAGTCGGGCTAATCCTCCGACAAGCTCCACCTCCAGACCCATTGCTCAAATCCTTTAACCCAGGAAGGCAGGAGGGCGGGGAGGGGGGGAGAAAGAGAAAAAAGAAAGGGTGGAAAAAAAGAAGGGGAAGAGAAAATATTTTTTTAAAAAAAAGGAAAGAGAGGAAAAAAAGCGAGGGATGGAGGAAGGGGAAGGGGGAAGAAGATGGGGGATCTTTGTGTATAAACAGAAGGGGAGGATAATGAAGAGGGGCGGGGCTTGGCAGGCAGCAGATAACTGTGGAGGGGGGCGCGGCTGGCGGCGGCTCAAGGCAGGAAGGGAGGAGCTGCCTCGCGGAGAGTCTTGGGCTGCAGAGATTTCCCGTTCAGGAGCGCGGGAGGCCACGCCGTGGATGGGAATCTCCTCCTCCTCTTCCTCCTCCTGCTCAAGCGTGGGAGCCTATAGTTAGAGCTCAGGTCCTTTTCTTGCCTTCCCCGCCCCCCCACGGAGCACATTTTCCTCGCCCCCCCAACCCCCGCATGTAGAATAGAAGCCCTCCAGCCTCCACGGTGCACAAACTCTCCCCTCTGCAACGAAGCGCTTTGTTGCATATCTTTGGTGAGGTTTTTAGGCAGTCTTGGTGCACCTTAAATCAGCGCTAATTGCGCCTGGACGCAGTATTTACTTCCGAGTAGGCCCCCTTCTCCCCCCCCCCCGGTAGCACCTGACGTTGCTATTCGTATCATCAGGTTTGTTTGTTGATAATTTAATTGTTTTAAAAGCATCATGCTAAAGAGCTCTCTCCCACCCCCAGACCCTTGGGCAAAACAGAAACACACACATACACAAACACAGAGATTGAGCCCTGCAGGTTTTATGAAATGAATGGATTCTGAATGCCTGTTTCAGTGGCTTGTCCGCCTTAGGCTGCTGGGCCAGACACCTGTTACACGGTGCAGTCCGTAAGCTGTGAGCGCTGCTACCTGCCGCCGAGACCACGTAACGACAGTCTTGAAAGACCTACATTGGCTCCCAGTACCTTTCCGAGCACAATTCAAAGTGTTGGTGCTGACCTTTAAAGCCCTAAGCGGTTTCGGTCCAGTATACCTGAAGTAGCGTCTCCGCCACCATCGTTCAGCCCAGACACTGAGATCCAGGGCCAAGGGCCTTCTGGCAATTCCCTCACTGTGAAAAGTGAGGTTACAGGGAACCAGGCAGAGGGCCTTCTCGGTAGTGGCGCCCGCCCTGTGGAATGCCCTCCCATCAGACATCAAAGAGATAACCATTACCTTCTATGCTGTTACTATTTTTTTTTTTTTTTTTTACATAAGTAAAAAGTGACCTTTCCCCATCTGGCATGGTGGTGTGCCTCGAGATTTTTTTCATGAAACAAGTGTGCCTTTGCCCAAAAAAGGTTGGGAAACACTGCTCTAGTTACTTACTACTGTATGTAGTGAATTTATTTTACATCGATGTCAACCCACTTTTAGCAGTAAAGTTTACATAATTAGAATTGTTTCGTTTTACCTTCTGGTAGCATTTGCTAATGTGAAAATCACCAGAATTATATTTAACCACTTTCCAATATATTTCCATCTTACTGATGCAGAAACTGAATTACACCTTAGTTAATGTTTATCACTGTGCTAAGCTCAAATGCATCAGAGATGTTGCACATTTCGTGGACTGGTTAAGTCAATAAGATTAAGCTAGTTTAGACACAGAAGTGGCAATGTGTTTATTTGCTATGTTTATTTTTCTGTCAAGTGCCTACATTGCATCACTCTGAAAACTTGATACTATCATTTTCACAGATACCACATGTTCTTAGCACTATTCAAGCGTTATTGCTTCCTTGTAGAGCAAGGGTGGGAGGCAAGAGTGCCAACTTGGCCCCTTGAACATGCATGGCCTTGGCATCAAAATTTGTGGGTGCCCGGCCCCTTCATGGGGAATTTTGTGGGTGCGGGCCCCAGGGAGTTGGCACCTATGGTGGGAAGCCTCTGATCCATGGACCACATCTGGCACAGCACAGGCCCAAATTTGGTTGGTTAGACCACTTTATTCCAACATGTATTTATTTCAACAATTTGTATTCCACTTAATCACTGTCATCTCTAAATATGTGAAGTCGGTTGTAGGACAGGGAGAGATATGGCTAGATCAGCTGTGCAACCAAGTTCCCCACGGGGACAGGATTACAAAGCCGATCCTTGCAGAAAGATTGGCCAGTTCAATGCTTGGTGCTTCAATCATAGTTTTGGCAAAGCCCCTTGTGCTGTGGTTCTCAAGTGCCCAACAACCAGCTGGCTATCAGATACTTAGGAATCACTTCACAAAAGACTTTGGCAGAATCAGGAAAGCAACTAGAGAGGTAGCTGGACTGCAGAATGACAAGGGAGTTGAAAATGTGCTAAATAAGGATGAGGAAATGACAGAAAAACTGAATGACTTCTTTGCACCTGCTTTCACTGTGGAAGATGTAAAGCAGAAGACAGAGATACCTGTGCCTGAACAGATTTTTTTTCCTCAGAAGGGAGTCTGAAGCCTCTGAAGTAATAAGACAAATAGCAGTGACGAGAGATGATTATTTAACTTTATTAACAATTTCAAAAACAACAAATCACCAGATCCAAATGGCACTGACCCAAAGTTTTTGGGGGAGGCACAAAAGAGATCCAGGATTACAAAGTGCAAAGTCCATCACGTACACTGCCCCTTCTCCTAAAATGTGCAGCTTTAAAACATGGGATGGGGATGGGGAATACCCCCCAAAAAAAACCTTTCTTTTCTAGCAACTGACCTAAAAGTGAATCAAAAGCAACTAAACAAACTCAATGTGCGTTGTTTTTCCTGATCAGTTGGTCTCCCCAGCACAGAGGGAAAAGCCAGGATTCCTGATTGCAATAGTTCTACTAATAACTCATAAAGCCTCTGAGTTCAAAAAACACAGTGGGATAGATGTGTCCTGTGTGTAGCCTTATGACTTATAAAAATACAATTCCTTCACAACTCCCGTGGTTACCAAGGCAACCATTCTCTCCCCCACTCCCCAAGATAATGTTGGGATACTGAATATTTCACATCTCTAAATAATAAAAACCCTATGAGAGAGAATCTCCTCACTCTTTTCACTGGTCTCTCCAGCAACAAAGTCTGCCAGAAGGAAGGGTTACTAGTTGCCTAGCACAAGGAAATTCTCTTCCAACAAAAACATCTGGATGGCATGCATCACAAAAGAGCTAGAATGTCCATGGAGACCCATCTCATGTTGGGGAATCTCCCCATTCCAGGAGGCTCTCCACCATTTTTATTGCACTGAAATCTGCTCATTTCTTTTTCCTTGCTGAAGCTAAAAATGTTCAGAGATGTGTGTATTAAACCACCCTCAGGATATATTTTCTTCATTCATCATAGCAGCATAGAACTGTGAAAAATCTCATTTCTTATGCATTTTTAATGTTCCCCGTTTTACAGAGTTCCATTATAGAGTTCCTACACCAAATTTCAGTCTGTCTTGTGCCACAGAGCAAGACAGGGGAGGAACAAGATATCTTACTGAATTAGTGTTTAATTCTCTGATCATTATATCTGTAAAATGGGTTGTTAAAGTATGGGAAAGTTGGTCTCAAGCTGTGGTAGGGTGTGTGTGGAGAATAAGCAGATCCTGATTTCTATGTTTGTCTGTGTAAACATAACCTCATTCAACCTAAGATACTTCCCAAACAGCACATTTGTGGCTCCAAACATTTCTGATCCTGGGTGACCTTGGGCCAGTCACACTTCTTTGAAGTCTCTCAGCCCCACTCACCTCACAGAGTGTTTGTTGTGGGGGAGGAAGGGAAAGGAGAATGTTAGCCGCTTTGAGACTCCTTAAAGGGAGTGAAAGGCGGGATATCAAATCCAAACTCTTCTTCTTCTTCTGATTAGCAGATTTATTTATTTTTTGTAACAGAAATGTTCAATTTCTTGGGTAAGGGTTCTTCACAGGAAGTGAGCCTTCCCTAGTTGCTAACTGGATGTGAGGTGTGTTTTTTTTTTCTTTATTGTTGATGATGCTAAAAAAAATCCCCCCCCCCAAAATCGAAACCTTTGCTGCCACAATACCTTCCAAGAGAAGGAGTAGGAATATTCAACTAACATTGCATGCTCAGCACCACTGATGCTGCTAATAGCTTGATTAGCATCCCCATAACACACTTCAGCCATCATTTTGGAATACAGCCATAGTATTTAAAGAATTATAAAATATGAAAGATGAAATGTAAAAAGTGTTTATTTTTGCTATTATTGCAGTGCATGTTTCTGGAGGACTCAGATCAGCATCAGTGGTTGTGAATGTGGAAAGTGCAGTTGGTAATTATTTTGGATGAATTAATCCAAACTTGTGGTCTAGTGCATCCCCTCTTGCATTGGGAAATGAAGAGTTTCCTTATTCTCAGGCATTGCTGATCCCAGGGGCATTTCTGCATTTTTGAGACACACTTTAGGTCAGAGATGGGGAATCTGTGATGCTCCAGATGTTGCTCCAGATGTGCTATGGTTCCTATCCCCCTGTTTGTTAACCATTCTGCCTGGAGCTTTTGGGAGACACATGTGAGCTGGTTTTCTGTGGGTTCATCTCATAATGTGGGTTCATCTCATAATCTCACCTGATTCCCTACTGAGGGGAACAGAAGCAGTGATCTGTGGGCCTGACAAGATGTCTCGGGAAGTGTGCTGTCTCCCCGGGGCTAAGATCCAAGATGTAACTGAACGACTGCAAGGAATCATAAAACCCACTGACGAATACCCCTTCCTCTTGGTTCATGTGGGAACCAATGACACTGCAAGCAATAGCCTCCAGAAGATCAAAAGAGACTACGAGGCTCTCGGCAGGAAATTGAAGCAACTAAATGCACAAATTGTCATCTCGTCTGTCCTCCCAGTTGAACGACGTGGCCCAGGGAGAGAGGGGAAAATAGTGGAAGTGAACAGCTGGCTTCGCAAATGGTGTAAACAGGAACGGTTTGGATTCTTAGATCACGGACTGCAGTTTCTTGAAGATGGACTTCTGGCAAGTGATGGGCTGCACCTCACAACGGTTGGGAGAAATGTTTTTGCCAAAAATCTCAGAAACCTCATCAGGAGGGCTTTAAACTGACTAATGTGGGGGAGGGAGACAGTGCTCCTGAAGGTAGGAGTCTATCAATTAATGAAGATGATCATCCAAATGTCATAGACCAAATGGAGCAAACAGCACGCGGACCTAGTGGAGGGAGGAAAAAATCCTTAAATAAGAGACACGGGGGAATGATTAATGGACTTCAATGTCTGTACACTAATGCGCAAAGCATGGGAAATAAACAAGATGAGCTTGAGCTCTTGGTACAGCAAACTAAATATGACATAATAGGCATCACTGAAACCTGGTGGGATAAGTCCCACGATTGGAATGTAATAATGGAGGGATACAATCTATTTCAGAGAAACAGACCAGACAAGAAAGGAGGAGGAGTGGCGTTATATGTCAGGGGTGTGTATACCTGTGAAGAGATCCAAGATTTAGAACCTCAAAGCCAAAGTGAGAGCATTTGGGTCAAAATTAAGGGAGAGAAGAATAACAGAGACCTCATTGTGGGAGTTTACTATAGAGCCCCAAGCCAAACGGAGGACATAGATGATGCCTTCCTGGAACAGATGGCCAAGCATGCAAAAGGAAGGGAGATAGTAGTAATGGGGGACTTCAATTACCCGGATATTTGTTGGACGTCAAACTCAGCCAAGAGCATAAGGTCAAACAGATTCCTCACTGGCCTTGCAGACAACTTCATTGTCCAGAAAGTGGGAGAAGCAACAAGAGGAACAGCCATTTTAGACCTGGTCCTAACCAATGTTGATGACCTGGTTAGTGGGGTAGATGTGGAAGGATCATTAGGCGCGAGTGATCATGCTCTTCTGAAGTTTACTATACAGCGGAAAGTAGCAGCCAAGCATACTAGGACTCAATTTCTTGACTTTAAGAAAGCCGACTTCATAAAACTTAGGGAAGTGCTGGGTGAGATCCCATGGACAGCAATACTAAAAGGAAAGGGAGTTCATGATGGCTGGGAGTTTGTTAAGACGGAGATAGTAAAAGCACAACGTCAGGCAATACCAATGAGACGGAAACATGGAAGGTGCCTAAAGAAACCAGGGTGGCTATCTAAAGAACTTTTAACTGAATTAAGATTAAAAAAGGATGTGTACAAAAAATGGAAAAGGGGGGAAACCACCAAAGAGGAATTCAAACAAATAGCCAGCACGTGTAGACACAAAGTCAGAAAAGCTAAAGCACAGAATGAACTCAGGCTTGCTAGAGAGGTTAAAAGCAACAAAAAAGGCTTTTATGGGTATGTTCGTAGCAAAAGGAAGAACAAAGAAACAGTGGGGTCACTCAGAGGAGAAGATGGTGAAATGCAAACAGGGGACACAGAAAGGGCTGAACTCCTCAATGCCTTCTTTGCCTCAGTCTTCTCCGATAAAGAAGACAATGCCCGACCTGAAGAATTTGAAGCAAATGATTCAGCAAAGGAAACACAGCCCAGAATAACTAAGGAGATAGTACAAGAATATTTGGCTAGATTAGATGTATTCAAGTCTCCAGGGCCAGATGAACTGCATCCAAGAGTATTGAAAGAACTGGCAGATGTGATCTCAGAACCACTGGCAGTCATCTTTGAGAATTCCTGGAGAACAGGCGAAGTCCCGGCAGACTGGAGGAGGGCAAATGTTGTCCCTATTTTCAAAAAGGGGAAAAGAGAGGACCCAAATAATTACCGCCCAGTCAGTCTGACATCAATAGCAGGGAAGATTCTGGAGCAGATCATTAAGCAAACAGTCTGTGAGCACCTAGAAAGGAATGCTGTGATCACCAATAGTCAGCATGGATTTCTGAAAAATAAGTCATGTCAGACTAACCTGATCTCGTTTTTTGACAGAATTACAAGCCTGGTAGATGAAGGGAATGCAGTGGATGTAGCCTACCTTGATTTCAGCAAGGCATTTGACAAGGTGCCCCATGATATTCTTGTAAAGAAGCTGGTGAAATGCGGTCTTGACTATGCTACCACTCAGTGGATTTGTAACTGGCTGACTGACCGAACCCAAAGGGTGCTCATCAATGGTTCCTCTTCATCCTGGAGAAGAGTGACTAGTGGGGTGCCACAGGGTTCTGTCTTGGGCCCGGTCTTATTCAACATCTTTATCAATGACTTGGATGATGGACTCAAGGGCATCCTGATCAAATTTGCAGATGACACCAAACTGGGAGGGGTGGCTAACACCCCAGAGGACAGGATCACACTTCAAAACGACCTTGACAGATTAGAGAACTGGGCAAAAACAAACAAGATGAATTTTAACAGGGAGAAATGTAAAGTATTGCACTTGGGCAAAAAAAATGAGAGGCACAAATACAAGATGGGTGACACCTGGCTTGAGAGCAGTACATGTGAAAAGGATCTAGGAGTCTTGGTTGACCACAAACTTGACATGAGCCAACAGTGTGACGCGGCAGCTAAAAAAGCCAATGCAATTCTGGGCTGCATCAATAGGAGTATAGCATCTAGATCAAGGGAAGTAATAGTGCCACTGTATTCTGCTCTGGTCAGACCACACCTGGAGTACTGTGTCCAGTTCTGGGCACCACAATTCAAGAAGGACACTGACAAACTGGAACGTGTCCAGAAGAGGGCAACCAAAATGGTCAAAGGCCTGGAAACGATGCCTTATGAGGAACGGCTAAGGGAGCTGGGCATGTTTAGCCTGGAGAAGAGGAGGTTAAGGGGTGATATGATAGCCATGTTCAAATATATAAAAGGATGTCACATAGAGGAGGGAGAAAGGTTGTTTTCTACTGCTCCAGAGAAGCGGACACGGAGCAATGGATCCAAACTACAAGAAAGAAGATTCCACCTAAACATTAGGAAGAACTTCCTGACAGTAAGAGCTGTTCGACAGTGGAATTTGCTGCCAAGGAGTGTGGTGGAGTCTCCTACTTTGGAGGTCTTTAAGCAGAGGCTTGACAACCATATGTCAGGAGTGCTCTGATGGTGTTTCCTGCTTGGCAGGGGGTTGGACTCGATGGCCCTTGTGGTCTCTTCCAACTCTATGATTCTATGATTCTATGATTCTATGATTCTATGTTACCATAATGCTTAAAGGCCTATGCAATCAACCAAGTCATTATTGCCTGATTATTGCCCCCATGCCACCCACAAGCTGGACAGTTATTCTGTGGGAGGAATTGGAGCAACTAGTTGCACCCTTGTGGTGGTGAGGCTTTAAAAGTTACCCAAACTATCCTTTGATTAAAAAATAATAATCAGGAAGTGGCTGGGCTCTTGACAAAGCAGGAGTCCATCATCTCTACATGTGATTATAAGGAAAGCATCATGCAAGAAAACAGTGCCTCCCTATAAAATTGTGACAAAATGAGCTTTTGTGCTGCGCTTCATGTGAGAAGGTAATACTTTTTCCCGCATGGAGATTATCTTAGTATAGGGGAAATGTCGCATATGAAAAGGCTCTGAAAAACAAACAAGCTCTCTGATTGTCATCTGGTTCTAAATAAGACCTAAAAGAATCAAGCAACTCTATCAATGCAGATTTAGGTTTTAATTATCCTTGAAAGCAGGTGAGACTAAGAAGACTCATGTGGCATAAATATGCTCCAGGCTCATGATCAAATAACAGAAGGGATTATAGCAGATGCACACACTTCTGCAGAACTGCACGTTTCTAATGTTCATTACCAGTGAGGGATAAAACCCTAAAGATTTGCAACAGGAAGAGTATTTGGCTAATATCTGGGGCATTCGGCTCTCTCTAGGTATTTGTGTAGTTCTCATTACTGCAGTGCTGCAACATCTGAACATCACATTATGCTTAACTTACTTTACTCACATAACCTCAATGTTGTGGTGGTGCCCAGTTTGCTTTTTAAAAATGGAGGAAGAGGGAGAAGTGCAATCAAGAGAAATAGGGACTTTTGGTAAATATAATTGCTCTCACACCAAAGCATACATTGTTTCTCTCTGCTTGGGAAACTTCTTACACTATGACCAGTTCATTCAAGGCTATTATCAGTTTTGTCGTTGAGCTTCTAATGCAGGGGTGCCTAACTTGTTGCCCTCCAGATGTTGCTGGTCTACAACTTCCATTGTCCATTGACCATGTTAGCTGGGGCTGATGGAACCAACAACATCTGAATGGCCAGATGTTCTCTTCCTCTGCTCCAGAGGCTGTTGTAGTGCTCGACAGGTAGGCAAGTTCTAATTTTGCATAGTGAATTTGATAACTGAAGATGGGAAGATCTGATAACTGCTCTGGGAAGCAGAAAGAGAGAGTCATCAAACAGCAATCATCTTGTCTCTGACCTGACAGGATTATGTCAGACTTTGCAGTCAACTGACCTCCTCAGAATCCTTATCAACTGCTTCCTTATTTTCCTCTCACACACATTCAGCTAATGCTCTGTGTCAGAGGTTGGCATGCTGTTTACTTTCCTAAACATATATTAACCACTTTTGAGGGTCACACTATGGAACTGAACCAGGTTTTCCCAGTTCAAGCAGAGCCTAAAAAAGGAAACCCTGCCCCCAAAATTGTCATACAATTCTTTTCCAATGATTTTCACCTCACTAGATATTGAATGAAACTTATTGTTGGTACACATTGTTGGATGAAGGAAACCATAGGCTAAGAGTTAAAGGTTGGAAGGAGTTGGAACCAAGTTCATTGCATCCTTTAAAAGTATTAAAATAATAATTCAATACAAAATTCAGAGAAGGCAGAATTGGGATTTATACATACATACATACATACATACATACATACATACATACATACATACTGCCGCAAACCCGTAGAACTCAGAGTGGTTCACAACATAAATTTTACAATATAAAAAATATAAAATTAATAGCAAAACCAACCACCACTACCCAATTATCCCCCCATCCACAGCATATTTAAAATAAGCCATTGGTGACTTGTTTTCCTTCAACTGAGCTGGAGATTCCTGCAGCCCTGCCACTTGAGGACCAGTTGTAACAACCCCCCAGCAAAGGCACACAGTTATCTTCCATTCTGCACGGTCCAATGAAGTATTCAGGGCTATTATTCCCTTACTCCATGGGAGAAAATCCTTTCCACTTGATCTCCAGAGGTATAATATTCAGCATGTCTGCAGCATTCACTTCGCCATAGTGCGGAAGACACTGGGTGGCTTGTTGGCTTGTTCAGTCTGCTGAACAGGTGTTGCTGGCTGTTGATGGACATATTCAAGGCTCCTGCTCTCCTTTATATTTAAACCAGACTTAGATTGAAGAGTCCACAAATGGAGGACACTTTCAAACAGAGAACTGTCTTTTGACAGCCCTTCAAAATAGAGGACTGTCATCTGTAAGATAGGACAGGTGGCCACCCTAGTTCTATATCATGAAGGGTGCCTGCATGGATAGAAAATGCTCCCTGATTCAGAAGTGAACCCGCAACACAGGAGGGGCTAAGAGAAGCCACATGACCACAGAGACAAGATGAAACATGCAGCACTTCAACACCTTTGTTATCAGTTTGCCCAAGTAATGTGTGAAGAGGGTGAATATTAACAGGTTTGGGCTTAACTACATCCCACATAGGTCTGAAAGCGCAAAGGGAGAGTTGCAGTCCATAGTGGTTTCATGAGCTATGCTATTCTGCCTTGGTGCTTTTCCCAGATGACACATCTCTGACATACCAATGTCATTTGGCATCACAACAAGGTTAGGTTGGATCAGCAAACTGTTCCCATCACTCTTGACTTTGCCCAGAAAGATCTCATTGGCATCCCTTGTACCTGGTTCTTGACAATCTCTGTAACAGTCAGGGCTCATCAGCCGTCATTGTAATGCTAGGCTGTGCTTGCAGCAAGGTGGCTGGAGAGAGCACAACAGAATAAATAGGACCCTTTGCTCCCTGATAGGTGCCTGGAAGGGGAAGCCTTCTGGGGCTGCTTCCTACCACAGCATCGGAATTGGCACTATATAGCTTTTTGATGAGAGCCCTGATTGAATGCCCCCTCTCGTTCACATGTTTTTCCCAGATCAGGTTCAGCTGCAGAAGGACATGAAGGGAGAATTGAAGGTTCTCTAAACAAACAAAGCCACATTTCTCCCCTGATGCAAAAGGTGATCTCAGCATTGTGTTTTGAAATGGCTTTGCTCCCAGTGAATGCCAGCTTGATGTTTTCTGACAGCTATGACAGGCCTCAAACGAGACAATTAATATTTCACAGCTGCCAGGTTTAGACGGTGACAAGAGAAAAAGGAAAGGGGGAGGGCATTGAGTAGGAGAGCTTGCTTAAAACATGCAAACAAAAACAAAGGCAAAAGTAGTGAGTACTGAACTCATAAACAGGCAACTTGATTAATTGTTTTAAAGTAATTCTTGCTAACTTTAAAGGGGGGGGGTTACATTTGTCCTTGTGTAACACGTTGCAGCTCTCACCTCTGTACTGAGAACTAGTGTGGTGAAGAGTGTGGGTAATAAATTGAAAAATGCCCTATTCCAGCGTGTTGTCATGGTTAGAGTGTTGCACTAGGACCTGGGAGGTCGAGATGCAAATCCCCACTCAGACATGAAACTCAGTGGGTGGCCTTGGGCCACTCACTGCTTTAATGATAGTCACAAAATGTCTCATGTCCAATGGACAGAACTAAAGGTGGGGATCAACATGCATACAGCTTAGTCTGAGCTCATTAAAAAAAAGCGCGCCATCTGATAACTCGTAAATCAGAGTAAGAATTGACTGAGGTATAAAATATTTATTTTGAGGTAGAGAAACTCAAGTCAACATCAGGGCCCATGACATTGAAAAGAGAAAATAATTTATGTTTGCTTACAGTAAGGAAAGACTGCAGACATTACATCATGGCACCCTCCATCAAGAATGGACAGGGATGATGAATGTCAGAAGAGACAAGAGTTTCACAAAATTGAATTGGTAGATGGAAGGGGAAAGAAGAGTGTGTGGGCTGGGGAAGTGAGGAAGGGAAAAGAAAACAAGGTATAGGAGACAATCAGACAAACTCATTTTTAGTAATGCTAGTAGAATCATCAGTTTTAGAAACAAACCACATGCCATGAATTACCATTTCATCTCTGGGCTAGTTTTGTTACACATGAAGGTATAGGTTCTGGTCTTTTCATATTACAAATCTCTGATAACCACTAAATAGGGAATCCCATCAAGATAGATTGAAGGAAATATCTCTGTTCATGCCTTGATTCTGTTCCTCACTACACTGGCATGTCCTCCCCCATCCCTACTTTTTGGTTGGGAGTGAGGAGTTAAGCCAAAGGCCTTGAGGGAAGAATAGGTTTGGGAAGGTATCATCTTTAGCTAGCTGTAATCTCTGAAGTCACCCCTAATTTCTATATTGTGGAACTCCTGCAATAATTTCCTTTCCATTCTTCTGCGCAGATTTCAATATTTTTCCTCCCATTCCCCTGTGGTATTGAAACTCTTTTCCCGTGGTGTCGTTTGGCATTATTCATATTTGGAATTTTCAGGAGAATAGTGAATTCCTAAAAACCTGCTGAACAACGAAAGCGTCAGGTTCACACATCGTTCCAATAAAGCATAAGATCTTAGCAGCCTTGTAAATCTCCAGGGTTTCCATTGTATTGAAATGCTGACAGACTTTGTGGGCAGATTAATCCTGATCACAGTTAACACTGGCACATACCACTCATCTACATAACTGATCAGAGATTATTATTATTATAAAACTAAACACTAATTGTATGAATATATATACATATATATGACAGCAGGCAGTGAATTATTAATGCTTTAGCTCTGATTTCCTAAATATTAACCCTGCAATTTCAGTAGGTTTCGCACCCAAGAAAAGATCTTGCTGTCTTCTGTAATTTGCAAGCAATAACCTGAAAGGACAAAAAGGTCAGAGACAATAGATTCACAAGAAGGGTATTTTTAAAGGTCATACAGAGTCCTTGCCTTGAACATGCCGCTCTTGAATCCCAGCAATAGCAAAGGCTCCACTTTTGCCTTTCCCAAGACTGGAGTGGAACCTCCTTCTTCAGGCAAAGGCTACCATTCCCCAATAGCAGAAATTATGGGTGCCTTGTAACCAACCGTCCCCCCCCCTTTCCAGAAACACATCCAAGTTTCTTCAGCCTTTCCTGATCTTCATAGTTTTCAAAGTAATTCAACAAGGCGCCACAAAAACATTATTTAAAAAGCCTGTTCTTTCCCAAGGAATTTAGAAGAATGTAAATAATACTTTAGCCCAGAAATGAGGAACTGGATCCAGATGGTGCACCATCACGCAAGGGATTTAATGGGCTTCACTCCTAGGTAAATGTGCAAAAGACCGCAGACATTAATGGTAAAATTAGAGGGCCATATGACTAAGGCTGAAATCCTAATCTCATTTACCTGGGAGTAAACACCTTTGAGTTCAATAGGACTTATTCCTCAGTAGGCATGGTAAGCACTGCACTATTAGTTGAATATCAACCTTTGTTCTGTTACTTTGTTATGGCTTTTGCTTAAACAACTAAATCATTCATAGTGTGTGGCCTTGCAGGGGCTGACTATGGTTGCTCAGTGGTGAGATCAGAAGATGTATTTGAGACTGTTTAGTTTAAAAGTGAACTTTATCACACTGCACAAAAATGAACTGCTGCCAGTTCTGTTTTTACCATAGAGATCCCACTGACCAAATTTTAAAAGTTAGAGCATATATATCTGCCAGTATTTGAAAATCCAAGATAATTTTTGGCTCCTGCTGAAGCTGATTTTTCCCAATCTCTGTCACGCATATCAGTCTTCTTAGCCAGAGAGAAAGAGAGAAAGGGATACGTAAGTCTCCTAATAGTGTTTTAATTTTTGAGTTGGACTAAACTGGTTTTTGGGGGTTCTCTCCAAGCTTGTGATTTTTTGCATTCTACAGAAGAATAATTCTAAGGAGGTAACCTGGATGGACAGGCTTGTCCTGGTAGATACACCTGAATTGAAATAGTGGACCTTTGCCTTACAGAAGGCTTGGTGAAATACAGGTGGTTAGTTGTCACAGAAACTAATAGTTGGAAAACCTCCTGGAAGAGGACATACCTTCTAAATCTTCTGGCTGTAGGTAATGTCATCAAGGTGTGTCCATATGAAAGAGAACAATAGTTTGGTAGTCTTGGGAGTGGAGCTGGAAAGAGACAGATTTGCTTTATGTGCAAAACCGACAGCTATGGCTGTGCTATGCCCTTGTAGAAACCTAATGGAGAAGCAGGATCTGTTGGAATGTTAATGCTGTGAGCCTTCTGTCTTGATATATGTGTGCAGAAACCTTATAACACAGAAATGTCACCAAACTCTAGTGATTTCTGTTCCAAGGAAACCAAACCCCAAGGTACATGCAGGAACCTCTGAAACCCCTCATTGCTCAGAGGTCACAGGACATGTAATAATAGCCATGGTCAAATGAATTATTTTCCACCTTGAAAGGGTTGAGTCCATTGCTCCGTTTACCAGCCTTTCTTTTATTTGGCATTCTTGTTATATGATCAGCCTATTAGAAAAGGACAGAAGATAAAAGGCTGTAGTCAACTAATCTTTACCCAGAATAAACCCATTGGCATCAATGGCCATTACTAACTTAGGTCCATTGGTTTTAATTGGTTTAATATGCATAAAAATTATTAAATATAACAGTGCTTTTCACTGTGGGGAAGTAGAGGTATACATACCCCTAAACATTTTGTGAATCTAAGTTTGGCCTCATTGAGGGGCAGTATTTCAATATGAGCAGGAAAATGAGAGTACCCCTAAACATGTTTAAGGGGGGGGCACTGAATACAACCCAGTTTTGCAGCACAGCTAACTGAAAGGGCCCTTGGGAGAAGGAGCATGCAGTCAATGCGCTAGGGCAGAGGTTTTCAACCTTTTTGAGTCCACAGCTCCCTTGACCAACTACATCCTTTCTGTGGCACCCCCATGGGACTCAGGAGCCCAGTTATGTCACCCTTGCCTGCAGAGCCGGCAGCCTCTTACCCTTTTCGAAAACCACCCCCTTGTGGAGTGTTCCCTCAGCTTCCTCTCCTCTCTGCTCTCCTTGGGAGTCCTCCGGGCAGCTACTGCTGCCATCCCTGGTCTCTGAGCTGCCCTCCCCCCTGCCCCAAAGTGATGTGCCCTCCCCCCTGCCCCACATTCCCAACAGCCAGGACTGGTGGACTAGCTGGCTTAGCTGCCTCACCCCCTTGCTTGCTTACTCTGAGGCCCCCCCAGCTCCTGGCAACCAGCACCCCCTGACCAGCCCCAGGGGCATCGTTCGCCTGTGGAGCTTGTAGCCAGGGCCTCTGCAACGAACAGCTGTGTGCAAGCCTTTGAGAGGCAGAGATGCAAGAGGACATCAGAGGACGGAGGGAAGGAAAGAGGGACAGAGGCCAGTGTTGCCCGCGTGAACCCTGACCATCCTTCAAGGAACCCCAGGGTGCCGTGGCATGCTGGTTGAAAACCACTGCACTAGGTAGCAAAAACTGGTCCTGCAGCCAAGGGAGATGGAGGAAGGGGCTTTGATTCATAGTGCTTTGCATTCAAACTTCTTCCTCAGGCAAGAGAGAGAAAATGCTCTATTTGAATGCCATAATCCTATGGATATTCACTTGGGAATAAAATCCATTGAAAATTGTGAACATTATTTCTGAGTAAACATGCATAGTAGGATTGCACTGTAAAAGTGATCTAGTTTTAACCATTAAATATTTTATTTTTTTTTGCATCTATGCAAGAAAGAAGAGGAATATTTTGATGGGTTGGATTAATGGCTTTTAATGGACTGAGTTGAACCGGGGATTTTTTATTCTAATATGTGCTATTTGGCTGAATAACAGCAATGATAATTTTCTTTACACCTTATTCATCTATTCATTTCAAAAGCTATTGACAATGTTGTTGCAAGCTGTTCAAAATGTTTCTTGTGGCTTCCAGTTTTAAAATGAACTATTTGGCAAGAGTGCAGTTGTCCAAGTTTGTATCCTAGCATGCCATGTTCAATTTAAAACAGCAAACCTATTATACCTTCTACAGTTTGGAACAGAACATTTAATTGCCCTCTTGATTTTGTTTTTATCTGATTTGGGAAGTTTGATTTTATTTCCCAAGCTTGCAAGACTGTGCAGTCTTAATTTAATTTGCTTTCACTTTTTACTAAGGAGAGAGCTCAGCATTCCCCCCTGCCCCCAGATTCAACTGCAAAGTAGTTGATCCATTGTGTGCTTCAGCCAGTGGGGAAGAGAGAAGCAAGGAGATGAATGGAAGCAGCCGGGGCAGTGTGTGCACAAGCAGCTGCGGCAGAGAGTTCTGCCACAGTCTTCTTATTCCTTGCTTGCTATTAACATTTCTTACTGAATTTAATGGAAGCCAGAATCACACACCAGATATAGGGGTGGCTTCCTTCCTTCCTTCTGTTCTTTCTTTCTCTAAATAGGGAAGCATATAACTTTAGTACCCTTTGTTTCTGCTGGTATTAAAATTTGCTGCCCTTCTAGGCTACCTTTTGACATTTCATTCTTCTGTATCTTTTGAAGGTGAGAGAGCCCTTTTCTCCTGCTTCCAAGAGTTTGTGATGTGCAAAACAGAAAATCCCCTGACATCTAGGACAGTCCTAGTTGTCAATGTGCTGCACACCCTGCTCCATCTTAAGTTCTCATCCCCAGTAGTGATAGTACTCTGATCTTTGTGCAACAGATAAACAGTCTAATAGCAGCAAAGCATATTAATCATTTTTTTCTGATTCAGTGTACGAATCATAGAGTAAGAAAGGTCCCTAAGGGTCACAGAAGCCAACCGAGGTCCCTTGGGAGCACCCAATAAAATATTTTAGGGGGCTGCCATTTGACATTTTCCCATGCGCTTTGCATTCCTTGGAGCAGGGGTGGATTAACCATTAAGCAAAACAAGCATGTGCTTAGGGCAGAGGCTTTTGACCTTTTTGAGTCCACAGCTCCTTTGACCAACTACATTCTTTCTGCAGCACCCCTGTGGGGCTCAGGGGCCCAGTTATGCCACCCCTTGCCTACAAAGCTGGCAGCCTCTCGCCCTTTTTTGAATACCCTTCCTTGTGGAGTGTTCCCTCAGCTTCCTCTCCCCTCCCCTTCCCTTGGGAATCCTCTGGGCAGCAGCCACCACCTCCCCGGCCTCTGAGCTGTGCTACCTGCCCCAAAAAGAGGTGCCTGCTCACACTGCCCCACAGGGGCCTGGGAAGACAATGCCCCCAGCCTTAGTGGCCCAACAGAGACTGGCCGAAGCTGAACATGATGCCAGCACCTTATTGTGGGAGGCAGCAGTGGCAGGAGCAGGTGCTGGGACTGCATGGCGGAGAGGCTCCCCTTCAGAACCAGGCTGTCAGCTCCAGGCAGGCCTTGCATACAGCAAGCACAAGAAATGCCAGTGTAGTGCCTGTTCTCGGTATGCAGAGGGTCGCAAGGCCAGCTGGCTAGTCCCAGCTGGGTCGTCTCCTTCCAGCCACCCCTCGGCGAAGACCCATTGGCCTCTGCTCTGACGTAAATCAGCGACCCAGGCTTCAATGCTAGGGCACACTATATCAGCCGAGCGAACTGCGCACACAGAGTAGGCGTGAGGCTTGTGGAAGGATACTACAACTACGGATTTATTAATCATAAATCAGGAGAAAGAAACATGTCGTCTCTCTCTTTGTCTTCTCAGAGAGACAGAGAGAAGCCAAAACTATACACACAACGGAAGTTAGAGAGAAGCAAAAACTATACACACAACGGAAGTTCCCAGCAGACTGTGCTGATATGTAAACAGACATGTGACATGCAACAGTTCCATGTCTGCAACTACAGGTGGAATGGAATTTTCCAACAGTGCCTGCCTGCCTGCCTGCCTTCCTGGCCTCCCACTTGTCTGTCCATTCCCACCACCAGGGGTGTGCGGTTGGTGTGCCTGGGATTTGTGATGCATAGTGATTGGCTGCCACTGTGGTGAGCATCGCTGTGGACATGGTGGACACTTCATCTCCTGTTTGCTTCCATTCCTTTGCTGTGCCACTTCCCATGAGTTATCTATATCTAGCCTCACAGTTTGTACACACCTGATATGGGTGCCTGCAGCCAGTTCAACTGGCATCTCCCCTTCCTGAGCCTCCTGACTGAGCTCTAGATCTGGTGTACTTTATGCTGGCTTTACTTACGCCAGCATAATTTACTCCAGCTTCCTATGCTTACGTTTGCCCTGTAAGCTTCACCTTGTGCACCTATAGCCACTGTTTTCCTGCTTTGCACAGAGGCAACTGGCTTCAAAAGTATTTTAGCAGAAGTAATTTTAATTGATCAGCATGCGACCCTAACAGGGCATGTGTAGTTGTTGTTGAAGAGAAGCAATGTACCTGAAAGAAGCTGGTGGGGGGAGAGGAGGAGGAAGCCAATGCAATTGAATGGATGGTGCTTTCTATTTAGAGTGGCATCGGGGCAAGCCATCCGTAAGTCCCCTTGGAAGAATAAACATGCTTTGTGGGTTTCCCCCTCCCCATTCTCTCTGTAGCAACAGCGTGTAGCAGAGGCAAGTCTCACTGGAGGTTGATGGCTTACAACAGGTCAAGGTTAGTGGAAATGGGCTCCGGGTCTCTGTGCAGCAGAGCGTACCACATCCATGCTTGTACTCATTGTAACACCAGGTCGTACATGAAAATGAACAGGCTAATATGGTCAGGTGGGTGTTTGGGGGCAAATGGAGCAAACAAGGGGAGAAGCTGCCAGAGTTGTCATCCGTCCCCCCCAGCTTATTTGTTTCTTTTCTTATTATTTTCATCTTTTGCAGTTTCCTGGAAAATCAAAGTATTATTTTTTTCTTATGAACAACCAGGATGTCTTGACCTTTTCCCCTCCTTTTACAATAAAAACAGAAAGCAAGGAAGCATTTAAGCCAGTGACTTAAATAAAGCGGCACCTGATTCATAGTTGGTTTCTTTGTTTTGTTTTATCAGTTGCAGCCGTCGAAGCTGCAAAGAGCAGTGGAAACCCAGCACAACCCTTTCCCTGGTGCTATTTTTCCGCTGAAATCTCCCCAGCTGCTTTTTGCTGGGGTATGTATCTACCTATAGATATCTCTACCTATGTAATGCAAAAAGCAGTTTTGATTTTGACTGGGGAAACAGCACATTTCACCCCATGCTGTTCTTCTCCTTTGGTTTCTAGAGAATAGCTGCATTTTTAAATCAAAAAGAACAAGGGGGGGGGAGACTTTCCCAGGGATAAGCTACATGCTACTGAGCTTGTCGTGTCATATGGCCCTCAAGGACGGAAGGGATATATGTTGCAAAGAGAAGAGTTCCTGTTTACCCAGCATGCTGACTACTTAAAAAAAACCACTGATAATAAAGGGCACAATAAGACTGCAGTACTTTTAATTTGCAATGGGTGCTTCCACAGAGCAGTGTTTTGTGGATGTAGTGCTGCTCATGCATGGAAGTTTTCTACAGTGTCCACACAATATTGGCCTCATTGAAATGCTGTCTGATATTATTTTTCCATTTAACCCACATTTACTGTTTCTGCAAAAGAAAATTAAAAAACAACATGGAAATAGTGCATCTGCATTAAAGAGGGAGGAAAAGTGGATTGTTGTTGGGTTTTTTGTTTTTTGATTACCTGTCCTTCATCCTAATGTCCTAGGGTAGATTAAAGCATTAAAAAATATTAAAACAATATTAAAATCAATTTAAAACAATTTGCAATCATACAAATAAGGTGGATCCTAAAAACATACACCTCAGATGTCAAAAGCCAGGGTAAAGGAGTACATCTTCAGCATTCTCCTGAAGCTTTATAATGAAGGTGCCAGATGCCCCTCTGTGGGGAAGGAGTCCCACAGCTTAGGGGTCACCACAGAGAATGCCCTCTCCTGGGCTGCCATCTCTCGATCCTTTGAGAGCAGAGGAACTACCAAGATGGCCCCCTTTCAGCACTCAAGAGGGTCAGTAGGGAAGGAGTCTGTCTTGTGGGTATTTGGGGCCTGAGTGGTTATAGGTTTTAAACACTAACATTAGCACCTTGAATTGGGCCCAGAAATTATCTGGCAACCAGTGCAGCTATTTTTAGTTCATTTAGAAAAGTACTTACATATCACCATTTTGCAAAGCATCAGGGTGGAGATAAATAAATGGATAAATGTGAATGGTCTCAGCCAGTCTATATTGTCATATCCAGGATACTAAGATGGTGAGTACACTATTTCAAAAATAAGAGAATTTAGAAATCTTTGATGCTGACTCCACTAGAGCTGCAGTGTTCTTACAGGAAGGTCATTTGTTTAAGGAGCTGCAGGGATCTAGAATAAGGGTCAGTCCTACCAAATAAGAAGCATCTGGCTTCTCTTCTGTTGCATCATGAGAGGTGGCTTTTCCAGCAGAGTGAAAGATTCCCTGGAGTTAGATTATGTAGCAAAACAATTAACCTTTTCTCTGTTGGAAACTATTCCTTGCCGATACCTATTAATTGTCATAACCTGTACAGAAGGCAGAACAGCAATGTCAATAAAATATACCCTGTCTTACTGCGAGTGTTTGGTACAAGTATGACTTTAATGTTTAGCTGCTGAAAAGATGCCAACCATGAGCAAAGAAAGGACAAACTTATTTCACCCAGCAAGCATCCATCAGATCTGACATCCATCCTGTATCTCTAGACAAATTAGGAATCATTAATTCTTCATTATGCTGGGGAGTCTTATCCTACCTCGAGTATTCGTAATGTGTCTATTATTCTCACCCACTGCAAATACAGTTAACCTCAAGGCCATGGGACATCAAGATAGATGGCAGTCAATGAAAGGGACAAGTTAATGGTTCTTCATATGTCTCATTATAGTACACAAGCCCTGAACATTTTGTTTTATTGCAAAATTATTCCGGCATCTGTGAATTCCATATCCTGTTACAATAAAATATTTGACCTCCTGTGGTGGCCTCACTTAACCTGGAAGATAGTAGCCTGGAGACTGATTCAAAAGATTCCAAGGAAGACGATTTTATGTATAAAATGACTACGTAAATGACTATATAAGATACGGCTGACACAGTCCTTTTGCACCGGGGTTTCATGATAATTTTTACACCAAAAAAGGTGAAATTCATTCCACCACTTTTCACCTTTTAACAGTGAGCTGCCATTGATTTTTGCACTTTGCTTACTGACGACAGTTCAGTGTAGTCCATTTTGTCTCTAGCTAAGCAGTTTTAATTTATCCTGAGGTGTAGACAAGGGAAAGGTGTTTTGTGTATTTTGTGTATCTCATCGTGCAACCAGTTTTTTTTTAGTAAGTATTTGCACTTGTTAGTTAGAAAAATACTTTTTCTAGTTCAGTGAAGCAAAGTGTGTGAAGTTGGAAGGCAAGCATGTTGGGAAGACTGGTGATAAAATCAGGATTGCATACCACAGAAAAAAATGGCAGAGAAAAAAAAGACAAATGCTTGGTTTATGTGCTTTGAACACTGTACCAAGGCAGGGGTTGTCAATCTTTTTAGAGCAGTGGGCACATTTTGAATACTGAGAAAATGTCATTGGTACCAGTTACAAAATGGCTGCCATGGGAACATGGCATAATACAACATGGCTGGTGTGCCGACATGGCGCAACACAGAATGAAGGAGAGTATTGTCATTGCTGCTGCTGCTGCCACCACCTAAACAACCTTGAGCTTGGGAAGCAAGGGAAGAAAAGAGAGCAGCAAATAACTGAGTACCAGTATCGATGGAACTGTCTGGAAATTTTGTCTGACTGGGCTAATAACAAAGGAAAGAAATGTTAAGAGGGACAGCTTGAAAGAGAGCATGCCTTTGTCAGAGGGAGACAGAGGAATATGAGAGAGTTCACAACCAGAATAAGGAAAAATGGAACAATAACCAGCATATTATACCCAGAGAACTATTGTTATTGGCTGGCTTATAAACTGAATTAATTAATAAATGTTGTTTTTTTTAATGCATTAAAACTTTAAAATCTTTTCTCTCTCTCTGTGAAGTTTTGTTTAAAACCTCTTGCAACACCCCCTTCCTATCTTTTGCCCTTCTAATGAGCTATTTAACTACTTCGTTTATTTTTTTGTGCACTTTGATTTGTGGAGTTGCTAGGAGCGTTTTGTTCTATTATTCACCACAGGCTTCTGTGAGTATGTGTGTGCGCATAAACATGCAAGCCTCCCCCCACACCTGTGCTTATTATGTGCCATCAGAAGGTGCTTGGCAGTCCGCAGCCTTGCCAACTGCCACTAATATATAAACACATCAGTAAAATATATAGGGTCATCAGATGGTTTGGAAGGTCTTTTATTTCTCACTTCTGTAATCGAAGTAGAAGGGACAGATTGATTTTCCCCCCTTCTGCTTCTAGAGAAGAAAGATAGTTCAAATGAGCTGACTGTACTTCAGGTGACAGACATTACTAGGGATAAACAACACCAGTGAGTCAAGAATGTTATAATCAATGGGTGAGCAGCTGTTATTCTGTTCAAGTGGTTTTCTTATGTTGTCTATAGACTGCTCTCCATCCCTTGTGTTTGGAAGTCCAGTTTCCTTTACGTGATACATATTCTGTGTGGATGTCTAAGTGGTAGAAGGGGGGCAGTATACAAGCTGCTAATTTGTTGGAAGAGCAAATGATGTGGCGTCTATATAAGGCTTTGTGCATAGTGTATTGCACAGCTGCTGTTTGTTGTGGTATTTGGGTGCATAGCATTAACATGTAATGTGTTGCTATGGGGCTATGCATTGACTGTAAAGGTAAAGGTAAAGGGACCCCTGTCCATTACGTCCAGTTGTGGCCGACTCTGGGGTTGCAACGCTCATCTTGCATTATTGGCCGAGGGAGCCGGCATACAGCTTCCAGGTCATGTGGCCAGCACATGGAAGAGCAGCACACTGAGACGCCATTTACCTTCCCTATTTATCTACTTGCACTTTGACGTGCTTTCGAACTGCTAGGTGGGCAGGAGCAGGGACCGAGCAACGGGAGCTCACCCTGCCGTGGGGATTCGAACCGCCGACCTTCTGATCGGCAAGTCCTAGGCTCTGTGGTTTAACCCACAGCACCACCCACGTCCCAATGCATTGCATTGCATTGACTGGACTGGACTATAAATGGTATACATTTTGGGGTTTGGACTCAAGAGAGCTAGCTGTGCCAGAAGGATTTCTTAAAGCTGATTAAACCTGCTGGCCAAGTCTGGTCATACCTTTCTGAGGCTGCTGGCGTATGGCTTGAAATAGTGAGGAACAATTTGAATCTTCCTTAACTTTAAGGAAAAACAACAGACTGCAGTTGTCAAGTTTGAGCCAGAGATTGAGAAAAACCTGGAGACAGAGATTAGTTTGGTCCCTAAACTAACAGCATTTGGGCTGGCTGGGACAGTGAGTTTACTTTGGCTGTTTGTTGGAGTGCTCTAGGTTTTGCATCCACCTATGCCTAGCTGTAGATTTGTAAATAAATTCAAATATTCCAGTGACTTCCGTCCAAAGGAAATTAAACCCATGTACACATTGAATCCCTGCAACTGCTCACTGCTCAGAAAAGTAAAGTAAGAGTAGCAATACTGTTTAAGGTAATATTTTGGGAATGTCATAATTTTTAGTACTTGTGTTGTGCCAAGGAGAGGTCCTGGTTCTAGTGTCCCAGAAAAGATGTCAGATAACATTGCCAATCCTGTTCCCTACAAATGTCATGCCGTGCACCCTTTTATATACTGTGCAAAGGCTTAAACCACACAGGCGCACCTAGGCAGCTTTGGCCCCTTGTGCAATACAAGTTGCAGCAATAGACAGCTGTAGCTGCACTCATAAATGGTGTCAACTAACAACACTTCATTTGCCAATGTCAGAGATTAGATTCAGGCTATAAAGTAGTCAGTTATGAAAGTAGTGTCATACCAAACTCTGCAAGAAATATACAAGCTTCCATGCTTCACAAATCAGGCATGATGAAAGCATTCTCCAGACTTGCTAACCCATGAGGAAAGATCACGGGGATGAATGCATCAGCGTCATGCTCCCCTCACCCTCCACAAACTTTTGAAGTGGAGACCACCTATGGTGTTTCCCGGTGTATTTTAAAACCTTCTAAAACGTGTGGGGATCCTCCATGAATATAGGGGCTCCCCACTTCAGAATTTCAGCCTTCAATTCATGTAGGCTGATGTACGGCTACAGCCAGCATGCTCATTCATTCCCACAGCCCCCATTGTGTGTTAGCACCTAATCCAAATACCTGATGAGGCCTTCTGTCTATGAGTCTACAAAAACAAACTTGTAGATGAGTTGTTATGTAGAAGCTTGATTCATCACATGTGGCCTGAATCTAGATAATGGATTTAATTGTCTTAGCAATATAGTTACAGTGGTGCCCCGCAAGACGAATGCCTCGCAAGACGGAAAAACTCGCTAGACGAAAGGGTTTTTTGTTTTCTGAGCTGCTTCGCAAGACGAATTTCCCTATGGGCTTGCTTTGCAAGACGAAAACGTCTTGCAAGTTTGTTTCCTTTTTCTTAACACCGTTAATACAGTTGCGACTTGACTTCAAGGAGCAACTCATAGAACGTGGTGTGGTAGCCTTTTTTGAGGTTTTTGGTGATTTTTGAAGCTTTTCCAAAACTTTTCCGACACCGTGCTTCGCAAGACGAAAAATTCGCTAGACGAAAAAACTCGCGGAACGAATTAATTTCGTCATGCGAGGCACCACTGTATTTGTCTTATCAGTGCCAGTACCGGGAAGCTTATGTTATTATCAACACTGCTTTGTAAATCATCACTACAGTATTTATTTTCATACATTTAGCATTTTATCCCTAACTTCTGGCCTCACTATTAAAATTTTATATCTTTTACATCAATGCCCATTTATATATCTGCCAATTTGTCATAACCTTCCATGCATCCAATGAAGTGGACTGTAGTCCTTTAATGCTTATGCCATAATAAACCAATTAGTGTTTAAGATTGCATAAGAATTAAAGTGTTTTGCTTTAATTTTGCATTTGTTGCAACAAAACTATCAACAACTACCCCACTGAAACTTGTATGTCGCTATTCCAGCTGGAATCGGTCCAGTGAAATAGATATATAATACCTTGTCATTCCTATTCTCTTGACAGCAAAAACCATGTATACTGAGAAGGATTTGCAGAATGGAAGATATTCCCGTAATTGTAATGGCTGTGTATCTTTTTACGACAGACAGTTGTTGACATGTTGGTTAGGAAGTCACAATATGTACATTTTATATGCACCTTAAAGACCAACTAAGTTAGTTCTTGGTATGAGCTTTCGTGTGCATGCACACTTCTTCAGAGACCAACACGGCTACCTATCTACTACATTTTATATGTTTTATTTGAATAATATTTGTAAGAGTTCATAGGCTTTTGGAAGACCAAGCCAACACAAACATTGGCCAACAGAATCTATGCACAGAAGGAAAAGATGCCACCTATTTTGTATGCCTCTGGGCTGAGCCTGGCACTGACATGCAATACGGTGGGCCTCCTATTGAGCTGCCGGTGCCAGTAACTCTACATTTCTCTCCTTTCAAGTACTGTCAGCCTCTACTAAGTTTTGCTTGCAAGGTTCATAAAGACTGTCATTCATTGTGGTGTAGCTACATAAACACCGATTTGTTGTGCTCTAAATGTTAGTGACTTCACAGCGAAGCTGTTCTAAACAGTAAATCTCTTGTAGAAGAGCCACACTCTCTTTCCTGCTGAATGATATTGCCACTGCTTTAGACTGTGCTTACTTTAAATAAACTACAGCTGGAGGGGATCTTCCCCTTTTGAATGATGGATTCTGAGGGGTGTTTTTCTCCCCCTAATCCTAGTTAATGTTACTTTTCTGACTATGTCAGACTATCCAATTAGGCCTAACGATCAGTTACAAGCACCAGCACACTCAAGTGTTCAGTTTTTCAGCCTCTTTCTTTCTTAATGCACACACCATATTAAATTAAACTCTCTTCCAGTCTGCAGCTTTTACAAGCTAAATGAAGAGACTGTACTCTTTCTTTGCAGCTCTTCATCAGATGCAAGAGAATTGTGTGCCCCTTGACTTTCACAAGGTTATTCAAGAGAATGTTTTTTATTCAGTGACTGGGCCTGAGAGACCTGCAAGCAAAGGACAGTGTATAGGTGAGGTATTGAGCAAGTGATATAAATTCTTAGGGGTGCTTTTGGCCCCATAATAAAATGGTGGCAAATGTAATCATGCAATATTGACATGGTTATTGCTCAGGTTGTGGTTATATCACAGTTTGTATTGTGTTGCAGTTAATGTTCATGTTTCTTTTTTATCAGAATTTAACAAGGGCACTCCAGCATGCAAGTTTTTTGTGTTTTTTAAGAGAGCTGGGATGCAAATTTACTGCTCCTCTATTCACATTACTAGAAAAGCTAGTGTTCCACTCTTCCCGACAATCCATGTTCAGGAAAGCATTCAGGAAAGTAAGAGGAAGGGAAGGACTTCACAGCTCTAGCTTTGCATATGTGAAAGGGGAGGAAAATGAATTGTCTTTTTGGAAGAGTCCCTTTTGTGCACTTGCATCTTGATTTGGAAAGGGTGATGTGGGGGCAGCAACAGATTTCGATACAATCCTATATCCAGAATGGAATTGGAATTGGAAGGAAGCTGCTTTACAGCAATTGTCCTTTATTCTGGGGTAGGAAACCCAAAGATTTGCCTCTGAACTGTGGTCCTGCCCCACAGCTTGAGATGCCACAAGTATGATCCATAGGGTAGGCACCACATGCACATTACTACTACTACTACTACTACTACTACTACTACTACTCCTACTACTACTCTTATGGCTTGTACCCCATTGCCATGATATATATTTGGTCAGGGTTAGCACTCACTACTCCGGCTGAAGTATTCTGCACAAGCTGCAACCTCAGGACCAGCCAGAAGAGAAACCTCATACAGGGCACATTACAGTAGTCTATGATTACCAGCATCTGAACCTGTGAATGTATCACAGCAAGCCTGGGGTTCCAACATCCCATTCACTGACTATTTGAGGGTGCAACAGAGACAGCAATTTAGGTCTTTTTTGCTGCCTTTGTCACTATATCTTAGGCATGGTGGCATGCTTTAAACACTGTTCCATTGGTTTCACACTTGATCTTGCACCACTTCTAGTCCAGCCATCCTCCAGCCTACATCATTGTTTGTAGCTCTGAGGAAAACCAAGGAGCACAACAAGCTCCATAGTGTTGAAGTGGGCACCCCCAAGCTGAACCTCATCTCATTGCTCTACAATAAGGTAAGTGCATCAACAAGAACGACAGGAGTTTTATATCAAGACCACAATGCCCCTGGTTTGCCACCACAGTGCTAAATCAAATGTGCAGAACACTTCTGTACAACTGAAAATGAGAATTTGCTGTCAAAAACACTTCCAGCTAGACATAATTTTTTGGATAGTGTCCCAGAATGCTCTGGGTGGTCTTTTAAGACTACAGAGCACAGACCACAGTGGGCTATACATTTTGGCAGGGCTATCAGCTTTTTTCATGTCTCCTGCCAGTGATAGGATGGAAAACATAACCAAAGATTTGTGAGACTTTTCTTGAAAACATGCCATGAAGTAAATAAAGGAGATGAAGAAGGAAACATTTTGTACTAATGCTGTACAGATGCCAATCTACTTCTTAGTGAGCACCAATACCCCAAGGTAAAATTGGATCTTAAAGCATTCCTCCCCTTGACTATGTAATCTGTGTGGAGTAACACTGTGCATGTGTGTTTTGTTATATCATATGGAGTTATTTGGTTACATATTTATGTTGTTCTTGCTGTTAATGTAATGTAAGCTGTTTGTCCCAAACCAGCTGAAGTTAATTGACTTTAAGTTCCAATGAGGAGGAGCTCTAAGTACTTACATAACAAAGGGCCTCTGGATAGCTCAGTTGATTAGAGTGTGGTGCTGGTAACACCAAGGTTGCAGGTTTGAGCCCCATATGGGATAGCTGCATATTCCTGCATTGCAGGGAGTTGGAATAGATGATCCTTAGGATCCTTTCTAGCGCTACAGTTCTATGATTCTATGAGACTTGTCCTGAAATATGCCATGGAGCAGCTGGAATAAACTGAACATGTTGGACAACATGATCCCCTCAGAAGAACTGTGGTTTCTGATGGGTTACCTGGGACAAAATGTGACCCATTTGGAGATCGTAGTTGGCTAAGGAAGGGCTTTCCAAAACAATTGGTTGGCATGCTAAGCAGCCAGTTCTGGGCACCACAATTTAATAAGGATATTGACAAGCTGGAGCGTGTGCAGAGGAGGGAAACCAAGATGATCAAGGGTTTGGAGACCAAGCCTTATGAGGAACTGTTAAAGGAACTAGGTATGTTTAGCCTGGAAAAACCTGGAAAAGAGGAAATACATGATAGCCACCTTCAAATATCTAAAGGGCTGTCACATGGAAGATGGAGCAAGCTTGTTTTCTCCTGCTCTGGAGTGTAGGACCCGAACCAATGAATTCAAGAAAGATTCCGACTAAACATCAAGAAGAACTTTCTGACACTAAGAGCTATTCAATAGTGGAACAGACACTCTTGGGAGGTTGTGGACTTTCCTTCATTGGAGGTTTTTAAGCAGAGGTTGGATGGTCTTCTGTCTTGGATGCTTTAATTAAGATTTCCTTCATTGCAAGGGGTTGAACTAGATGGCCCTCAGGGTCCCTTACAACTCTACATTTCTATGATTCTTTGCACAGCCACCTATGGAGGAAAACAGAAGAGTCAAGGGGTTAAGAGGCATGCTCAGAGTGCAAACAAGACTGGGCACCTGGAAAACACCTTGACATCTCCTGTTAAAACAGGGATGGGGAACCTGTGGCCCTCCAGATATTGTTGGATTCTTAATGGCCAGTGGTCAGGTATGATGAAATCTGTAATTCAACAACCTCTGGAGGCCACAGATTCCCCACCCTAAGTTAGAAGGATCAAACAGCATAGGAATTGATGCAAAAAGACCTCTGCCCAAGACCTCAGAGACCTCCTGGCACCTTTCAGAGTCAACTATATAACAAAACAACAACTATATTGGGCTAGTTAGACAAACAGTCTAACCTGGTATAAGGCAACTACCTATGATCTGGGAATTCATTCTTGCCCTCCTTGTACCTGTCACACAGCAATGCCAATCGTGGCAGACAAATTAAGAAAAGAGAGCACCATTTCACTTTCTTAGCACAGAGCAGGCTCTAAATCCTCCAGATCTCTATTACCAAGGAGATTGCTATGACTAACATATGCTTTCACAAATAGCTTTGATAATCATCACATCACTAACAATGGAATGCGCCTAGGCTATCTTAGCTGAGATTCTAGCACCCCCTACAGTTTGTCCCTTAATTAGCAGTTTATCACTTTTGTTCTCTTGTGTTATGGTAATTTTAAAATGCAATATTAAAAACAGTTTGAAGCAAATTGTTGTTTTTTTAAATGTTGCAGAGATTTTCCTTAGATACTGTACACCATGATGTGCTTCTTTGGATAGACATGGTATTTTTTCAGTTAAAGTTGTGAGGTTTTTCCATAGACATGGCTCTGAAGCCTTAATGTGCTTCGGATTTCCTTTAAGGCATTTGCCCTTTTTAACAGATCCCTGTCCCTTGTCCTTAAATCTTGACGATCTCTCTCCCCAGACAATGCATGATGCTGATGTTGTCCTCTCTTTGGTCTCATGCAGGCCTGCAGCACCAATCTACACCCTGGAAAAAGAGAACAAACCAGTACAGCACTATAGTAACAGAGGACTGTGAGACTTATTTCTTCCGACTTTTCTTATTCTTACTTTAGGTTTACGAGAGTTCTAACACCTCTTTAACAGCTCTCAAGTTGGCAGTCATTGAAGGCCGCTCAGTGGTGTGGGTGGCTTTCCTACTTTTCAATGTATTAGTACTCTCTTCTTAATCATCCCTCTTTCCCCTTGTCTGCTACTGTCTGCCATACTGTTCTGTGGCTATTCTGTGGTTTAATAATAAGCTGTTCACTGATTTAACAATGCTAAGCTGTGTTCAATAGATCCTAGTTAACCCACTGATCAGTGGCCTACCCTCTGAGACAGTCAGTTGATGGATGACAAGAATTCTTCAATTAGTGTGTTCTTAATAAGCCAACTAGCCCTGCTGCAAAGGCCAATCAAGTTAGGAATTATACAAAGTAGACTTCAGGAACTGTCTTACCAGCAGCATCAGGCTAAAAAAAAAGCCTGAAGCCCAATGATGAAGCACATTCTAGTGGCCATTAACATTTAAGTTACAGAATTCACTATGTTCTGCTTATTGGCTAGACTATCAGAATCTTAAATTTGCCTGCAACTGGGAAACAGGCTATTCTTCTCTAATGTTTGCTCATGTAGAAGGGCATGTAGCTGAAATTTTGTTTTCTAGTCTCTCCCTCACAAAAAGCACCTGAAGGCAGGAGGAAAAGCTTGGGTATTTAAAGTTAATAATTAATTTCATTTGTTTAATTAAGTGAATGCATTTGTTTAAAATTAATATTTGTTTTATTATTGTGTGCATGGATGCAGAACACTTGCAGGCACACCAGGGATTGGCCCATAGCATTGTATGTTTCGAACAGTGGGAGGAAAAATGCAAATTCTTCCTTTGCCACTCCTGATTACTTCCTTGCCTTGGAGCTTCCCATGGGCCACATGGCAGAGTAGTGGTGGTGGTGAGAGCAAAGCCTAGTGAATGCCTTAGTACTCTCTTCTTCACTGCTCATGGCAGCTGCAGTGGCACCAGCAGAATTATGACAATGATGCCACCTTCCACCATTGCAGGGTCAGATTGGACCTGGGTCAAAGATGATGGGGCAAGAAGATGACATGCTGGATGGACTAGCTTTTCCTGTTTGTTGCCCCATTTTCTATTGGTCCAGATTGTCTCTGCTGCCAAAGTGCTCTCCAACCATCAGACACTGTTGGCTATTTGCAGTATGGTAGCGCTGCAGAGAGCTTGCTGGGGAGACTCAAAGGGAGATTAAAAAGGGACTCAAAAATAACTTAAACAAGGTTTTAATAAGAAAAACAAAAACTCCATTTACACTAATACATCAACAAACCAGACCCAACCACCAACCCATCCCCCAGGGTAATGGGAGAGCTAGGTGCTGCTCCTTATATACTACACCCAATTGCTGACACAGCTTAATCAATACAATTCAGCAGCACCTGCTATGTTTCACAGCTGTAAAGCTGGGTCTTGTTATTTTGCTCTGGCCCTTGCTCTGGCCCCTTAAAGACATACACATCGAGTGGAACAATGATGAACCTTTACATTTAAAGAAACCATTCAACAGACACATGTTAGCCAGAACTAACAGTGCAGAACTGGCGCAGCAGCCACAATTTCAGGTCCCAGGAAGAAGTCTTGTATGTGTTGAGTGTGCGCGTGCATGCGTACGTGTACATACATATGTACAAAAGGGTACAAGTGGTACCTCTGGTTACAAACTTAATTCGTTCTGGAGGTCCGTTCTTAACCCGAAACCGTTCTTAACCTGAGGCGTGCTTTCGCTAATGGGGCCTCCTGCTGCCACCACACCGCCTGTGCACAATTTCTGTTCTCATCTTCCATGATGCAATCCCAGGAGAATCACATGACCCACACCTTGATGTCACCATGAAAAGAAGCGTGTGTGTTTTTCAAAGTGAGAGTGCAGTGTGAGAGTGTGGCATCCAAAATGGCTGACGCAATCTCATGGGAAAAGAACAGGGCACAGGTATGGAGTAGGCAATTTTTCTTCAGAGAACAAATGAGGAGCCTTGTGACTGCACATTTTGCCTCAAAGCTCTGTTTCCACCTGTGTTGGAAACTTACACTGATTAAAAAGAAAGATGGGAATTTGGGGGCTTATGACTCAGCCAGGAGTAATGCACACTCACCACAGATTGAAGATCTGAAAGGGGCTGTATTGTGATCTAAATGGCTGAGTGACAATTACTTCAAAACAAACTATTTTTTGAGCCCAGGATGGAGTCAAGGAAGCTCAGCACCACCATCAAAACACAACAGTCTGAATCAATTCAAGCTTTAAAATGAGCTTATTTTCCATGGTGAATTTTTGCTCGGTTCCTCTCAGCAGTTTTCACCATTATGGCTGCAGTCCCAATGAAAGTAGTCCAGACTGCATAGTGTTGCTGTCACAGCAACTGCTCTCAAAGAGCTTTGCACAGAATTCAGCACATTGCTGCTGCTCCAAAAGACAAGTGCTAAATAACAGTAGCAACAGGCATGAGGGCACATGATGCAGCTGTCTTGCTGATGGTAAGCAGGCTTCTGCCTGGTCAGTACTTGGATGGGAAGCTATCTGGGAACCCCATGTATGCTGCCTTGACCTCCAGGATGAAAGGAATATTAGATATACCAGATATACCAGGATAGCAGCCTGCAGCCCGAGGCCCGGGGAGCGAGGCGCTGCGTACCCCAGGCTTTGGGCAGCTATCCGCAAGCCTTCGAAGCCCAGCGGGAGTTCCCTCCGGGTTCAGAAGGCTTGCGTATAGCAGCAAGCTCCAGGAGTGAAGGTGAGGTCACGCGCAACCTCGCCCCCGCTCCCGGACTCGTTCTGAGCTTCCCCCGCCCCAGCCCCGTGGCTAAAATGGAGGCCAAGGCAGCGAGCGGGATGGATCCTGATGGCTGTCTTGGCTTCTTTGCTCTTTGGGGCTGGAGTCGAAATATTTTTTTTCTCTTCATTACCCCCCCCAAAAAAAAACCTAGGTGCGCTCTATGGTCTGGTGCCCCCTATAGAGCAAAAAATACGGTAAATCAGGGAAAGGACAAAGTACCTGTTTTACTCTCGGTATAACCAGGAGCTAAATATATAATTTTCCTCTCCTTTCTTCCTCTCACTTCATTATGTAAAATAGGATTTCCCCATTATCTATTAAGGAAAGCCTATGTGATAATCTCATTAATCACAAAAGACTTCAAGGAAAGAGCATGAGACTAGAGAAGACCAGGACAAAATTAACCTCATCCATAAACTGGTTGTCACTGCTGTGTTTGTGTTGTGGTAATGCCAATAGTGTGTCTTCTAGTCGCATCTATAATTTTCATAGGGAAGTAAAATTTAATAAATGATTCACTTTTATATTATTGTGAAAACTGAAGCAATAGCAACACCTACCACAAGGGGGAAACATTGTGCCATGTAATCCATATTCTAAAACTATGGATATAAATTGAGACACTTGTAGAATTATAATGCAAAGTAACTTGATTCTCGCCTCCTGCACTAATGTGTGGATCAGAACATAATTGTCCTTTGGACTTCACACTTTTCCCAGTGTTATGATATAGTTCTTGGCAAGAAACAAAACAAAAACAAAACAACACCAAAATGCATTAAAATAATAATAATAATAATAATAATTTATTATTTGTACCCCGCCCATCTGGCTGGGTTTCCCCAGCCACTCTGGGCGGCTTCCACAGAAACCAAAAACACTAAAATATCATACATTAAAAGCTTCCCTGAATAGGGCCGCCTTAAGATGTCTTCTGAATGTCAGGTAGTTGTCCATCACCTTGACATCCAATGGGAGGGCATTCCACAGGGCGGGTGCCACCACCGAAAAGGCCCTCTGCCTGGTTCCCTGTAGCTTCGCTTCTCGTAATGAGGGAACCGCCAGAAGGCCCTCGGCGCTGGACCTCAGTGTCCGGGCAGAACGATGGGGGTGGAGACGCTCCTTCAGGTATACTGGGCCGAAGCCGTTTAGGGCTTTAAAGGTCAACACCAGCACTTTGAATTGTGCTCGGAAACGTACTGGGAGCCAATGTAGGTCTTTCAAGACTGGTGTTATGTGGTCTCTGCGGCCGCCCCCAGTCACCAGTCTAGCTGCCGCATTCTGGATTAGCTGTAGTTTCCGAGTCACCTTCAAAGGTAGCCCCACGTAGAGCGCATTGCAGTAGTCCAAGCGGGAGATAACTAGAGCATGCACCACTCTGGCCAGACAGTCCGCGGGCAGGTAGGGTCTCAGCCTGCGTACCAGGTGGAGTTGGTAGACAGCTGCCCTGGATACAGAATTGACCTGCGCCTCCATGGACAGCTGTGAGTCCAAAATGACTCCCAGGCTACGCACCTGGTCCTTCAGGGGCACAGTTACCCTATTCAGGACCAGGGAGTCCTCCACACCAGCCCGCCCCCTGTCCCCCAAAAACAGTACTTCTGTCTTGTCAGGATTCAACTTCAATCCATTAGCCGCCATCCATCCTCCAACCGCCTCCAGGCACTCACACAGGACCTTCACCGCCTTCACTGGTTCTGATTTGAAAGAAAGGTAGAGCTGGGTATCATCTGCATATTGATGGACACCCAGTCCAAACCCCCTGATGATCTCTCCCAGTGGCTTCATATAGATGTTAAAAAGCATGGGGGAGAGGACGGAACCCTGAGGCACCCCACAAGTGAGGGCCCAAGGGTCTGAACACTCATCCCCCACCACCACTTTCTGAACACGGCCCAGGAGGAAGGAGCGAAACCACTGTATAACAGTGCCCCCAGCTCCCAACCCCTCTAGACGGTCCAGAAGGATGTTATGGTCGATTGTATCAAAGGCCGCTGAGAGATCCAGCAGAACTAGGAAACAACTCTCACCTTTGTCCCTAGCTCGCCGGAGATCATCAACCAGTGCGACCAAGGCAGTTTCAGTCCCATGGTGAGGCCTGAATCCTGATTGGAAGGGATCCAAATGGTCCGCATCCTCCAGGCGTGCCTGGAGTTGTTCAGCAACCACACGCTCAATCACCTTGCCCAAGAATGGAAGATTTGAGACTGGGCGATAGTTGGCCATACTGGCCGGGTCTAAAGATGGTTTTTTAAGAAGCGGTTTAATGACCGCCTCTTTCAGCGGATCTGGGAATGTTCCCTCACAGAGGGAAGCATTCACCACCCCGCAGAGCCCATCGCCCAGCCCTTCCCGGCTTGCTTTTATTAGCCAGGATGGGCAAGGATCAAGGAGACAGGTGGTTGGTTTCACGCGTCCAAGCAGCCTGTCCACATCCTCGGGGGTAACGGATTGAAATTGATTCCATGCAACTTGACCAGACAGAGCTCTAGCACTCTCCCGCCCCGGCCCTGCTCCCACGGTGGTGTCTAGCTCCTTCCGAATATGAGTGATTTTATCTGCAAAAAACTTTGCAAAATCGTTGCAGGAGATCTTGGGGTCTTTACAAGGCCCCGGTGGTAAAGGTGGTTCCGTTAAATTGCGGACCACCTGAAAGAGTCTCCTGCTACTATTTTCTGCAGATGCAATAGAGGCGGTGAAGAAAGTCTTCTTCGCCGTCGCTATCGCCACTTGGTAGGCTCGACGTTGAGCTCTAACCTGTGTCCGGTCAGATTCGGAGTGAGTTTTCTGCCACCGACGCTCTAGCCGTCTCAGCGATTGTTTCATCACCCTCAGCTCCGAAGAAAACCACGGGGCTGTCCGGGCTCCATGCAATCGGAGAGGGCGCTTCGGAGCCAGACAGTCGATAGCCCTGGTTAACTCCGCATTCCAGCGGGCCACCAGGGAATCAGCTGAAAGGCCATCAACATGGGATAAAGCATCCCCTACCACTCTCTGGAAACCATTTGGATCCATTAAGTGGCGGGGGCGGACCATCCGAATTGGTCCCACCTCCCTGCAGAGGGGAAGGGTCGCGGAGAAGTCCAGTTGCACCAGGAAGTGATCTGACCATGGCACTTCTTTGGTTTCACTTTTACTTAGTGTCAGATCACCCACGTCACTAGAGGTGAATACCAGGTCTAAGGCATGTCCATGACTATGAGTTGGGCCCAACTTATTCAGGGACAGCCCCATGGAGGCCATGCTTTCCACGAAGTCCCGAGCGGCCCCTTGTAAGGTCGTGTCGGCGTGGATGTTAAAATCCCCTAGGACAACCAAACTAGGTGTCTCCAGGAGAACATCCGCCACGACCTGAAGCAGCTCGGACAGGGAATCCTTGGTGCAGCGGGGAGGTCGGTACACCAAAAGGAATCCTGTACTGCCCCTATTGCCCAACTTCCAGAACATGCACTCAGAAAACTGGGTCTTCCCAGTAGGACGCCTGATGCAAACTATGCATATTTTATGATAAAATACACTTAGAAGTGCATTCACTGAGATAAAGTACATATTTAAAATAATATTTGTGATAAAATGCATAATTAAATAGATGTTTAGGAATTCTCATGCCATTTTTTTTTTATCAGATACATGCAGAAATAAGACCTAAAGGACTTTTGAAGGAATACAAGTGAAATTCACTGGAAAATATGTGGACTAGAAATATATAGATTCATCCATCCCTAAGTATCAAAGGCTGAAATAAATTGTGTTCTGAAAATGAAGCCTGGGTGAATAGTAAAATGTTCCCTTCTTCAGTTTAGTGCGTTCAAGTTCACTATTCTCTTGGTAGCACTAAGAAGATCATTCTGTCTGCATAAGCATTTCTGTTTGCCCAACGAAACAAGCTACCACCTCCTCCCCTCTCCCCACCCTATTTTCAGGGTTCAGCTGGCACTCCCAAGAGGACTTGGGAAGGGAAAGGAGAAGCCCACCACACTCGTAGGAATAATTGCACTGGCTTCTGCTAATGCAACAATTTGCAGCCCATGGAAATTCATTGGTCAAAATACATTTCTATAGGCCTTTGTTTTGTTGGTATATAAATGATAGTCACCAGTTTCAGTAACGTCACACATTTATATTTATGGATACTAAGTAACAGACCTAATGTCCAATGTGATTGGTTGAAAGAAAGTAGGTAGGAGATTTTGGCACTGGGGCAGACAACCATATGTGGAGAGCTTATAAAAGGGGAAATAGGTAAGGCAGTGGGCTTGTATTTACAGCAGCACATCTTTAGGGGATATGTATTGATCCCCAGTTCCTGCGCCATTCATTTAAAAAAGTCAATAGATAAAAAGATATTATAGGAGGGAATAAAGCATTTCAGCAAGGAGTAAAATAATAACAAAGTGGTATGAAGAAGGGGAAAGGGAATCTAACTACCTATCAAACCACCTGAACCACTTAATACAGTTCATTGTGACAGCTATAACAGTGTTTACACAGATAGGTCTGTTCAGCCAAGGGACAAAAATGCCTGGTGGAAATAATGATCATTTATTTTTGAATGTAATGGATCCTTTTGCCTGATGGGAATTGAACAATCATGAAAATAAGGCGCAAGCCATCTTGATACTGTTAACATTCACCCCTCCCAAACCATCACCCAAGGCATGTCCTAATTTATGGCCATGTTTTTACTGTTTTATGGTTTTACCAAGGCTTCACATGCTCTGGTTCACTTTCAGTTATCCTAGTCCTGGACCCGTCATAGCTCCACCACACCCAAGACTGGGGCATCATTTCCTCTTATTCTAATCCAGAGCTGCCCTTCCCTGTGCTGCAGCTTGTGGCATTTAGAGCTTTCTCTAATAGTTGCATGTTATCAATAACATTTGCATCAAAATCTGCTGCTTGTAACTGCAAGATACTTGTCAATATGCTGTGGTTTAAATCTTGATGAACATTGCCAATTTTTAAAATAATCTTTAAAATATATGGAGTGGCAAACAAGCCATTTATTGAAAATTAAGGTTAAATTAAGCACCCAACATCTATCTCTGGTAATAACTGCCCATTTTTGCCAGTCAAACTGTTGATGGATGAAATATCGCCGTAATAAATCTAGTGCACGCCTTCATGTGACATCCATAAATGGGTGGAATAAATCGCAATCAGCAATCTGCACATCAAGTATGGAGAGGCTAAACTGTATGCTAAATTATGAAGCTTATGCTTTAATGATTTTTATTGGTGTTTTGTTGTGATGCTGTTTATTATAGTTAAGTACTTTGGACAGTGAGGCATTGGAGAGCAGTCAGTGAAACCAGCCAAGTTAATGGGACTCCCTGACACCTTCCAAATGTACTGATAAATTATTAGGGAACCTGACCAGTTAATCTTTGTCTTCCTATTTCTTGTTCTTTTTTGTCACTGTACCTTCAGAAAAAAGAGCACACCTCTTTGTTCCTTTAGCACTGACCTTTGTGGACAGACTTTGACTAAATCTGACCTCTCTGCTCTTCCTGACTTGTCTTTGTCCTTTTTTATTTGCCAGTGTCCAAGGAAGTAGTATATTTGACAAATAAACAAGGAGGCTCCTCAACAAACTGTTGCATTGTATCCCTGGGTGTGAGCCTGGGGTTGGAAAAGACAAAAATTAGCATCATAGATAGGAATCCTTGCTCTAACTTGAGTCCATGTGCAAAGCTTGCTTGTTTGCTTGCTTGTTTAGAACATTTAAAAATGCAGACCAGTCACCATGCAAGTCAATGGAGCACAAGGCTTCTGCATGCAAATGAGTGCTTGATTTGCCTGGCAGGAGGCAATATTAATAGGTTGCCCTTTACTGCAGCCTGAAAGATATAGGGAACTTTTGCCTGCGAATCAGCTAGCCAGAGTTTCGCCTCTGAACTGCAATGTTAGCAATGGATTACTTGGCAGGACCTCTGTATGCTATTCTCTCTCATCACAGCTCTCCAATACTGCAACATGAGTGCAACAGTATACTGCAGCGCTGGTAGATGCAACTCTCTCAATCTATCCTGCAACGGGGGAGTTAAAAGTAACAGATAACTCTACAAGGTTGTTGTACCTTCTCAGCTTCAGCCCATGCTCCAGCCTACAACAGAAGCCTTAATACTTCTGGACAGTATTGTAGCCCGAACGGCAATATTCAGTGTGAACTACAGTGCATAGCTCCATGGGTTTGTCTTCATGCATTCCCTCCCCCACCCCCACCATCAATTTAAAAGCAAATACTGCTTCTGACTCTACTTGTTGCATGAATCAGCTGGAAGGGTGTGTGGGATGGGGTGAAGTACAAAGCAGCACAGTCAGGTGGTTTTCAAGAGAGGCATCTAAAATAACTGGATGCTCTGAAGCTTTTTCTGTATCTTCTTTCCTTCCACCCACTAAAAACAGGTGGCTGGCATCCCTTACCCTGTAAATGTCAGGACTGGTTAGATGGTTTGAAATGCTCACAGGGAAGTCAAGCAATTAATTCCCCCCCCCCTTCACACATTCTCAGGGGTCTGTCTTGTCAGACAATTCAGCTGTATCCTTAAAGAATTTCACTCCCCTTGCTGTATTTACCCCCAGGGAATAGCTAGTCTCTCAAGCGAGATTAGGATCACTGTAGGCTTCTCCCTCTTGTATAAAGTCTAAGCGAGCAGGGCTGGGGGAAGGAATCAACCTAGAGATGTGAAGGCCCAGGAAGGGGACGGACAGATGGGGGAGAGTGTTTCCAGGCCTTCACATCTTTACACTGAGTTTCCTGAAATTTAGAATGTCTCTGAGGGAGACTGCAAGTACTTAAATGAACACTACCTGCTACATACCGGATGAACAAGTACCCTAACATTTCTGGTATGGCATCTGAAGGTAACTTCACACATACACATTCATCACTGACTGAAACATCATGATGACTTGCATGTGCGAAAATGGCAAATGGCACAAATAGATCTTTCATTTTACCTGTCATGACCTCAAACAGTATTTTTCAATTGAGGTACTTCACACATTCAGCTGTCAGTCTCTGAGTGATGAGATTTGCTCCAGCAAACATCCTATTTCAAGTGAAAGAGGGTATACAGTACTTGTTTTCATACATTTGTATATCCAGGGATTTATTAAATTTTTATTTTCAGCTTTCAGTCCAGTGGAAATTAAATGCGAACGATGTAAACAGATTACAATACATGTCTTGATTTTGCTACCACGGAATAAATAATTGTGGAAATCTTCAAAACTTTTCATTTCCCTTACAGCAAGAAAACATATTTGTAGATTTGGCTTTTGTTTGCTGTTATTTTGTTTGCTTTTATTTTTTGCCAAATATTATAAATTTTAGAATTACAAATCTTAAGGCCTAAAGCAATAAATCCTCTGCCAGTCTGATCTATTATGACCCCCTACCCACTAAATTATGCTGCTGAAATAAAGGAAGTGGAAAGAAGGGTTCAATCAGTAGTAGTTTGGTTTTGGTACTCAAATCAAATACCTGGGCTCAGAATTCTTTAATTCTATGTGCATACCTTTGGCACCTGATTCTCCTTGATGGATCTTGGTGTTATTGGGTGTTGTTGGTTTTTTTAAAAAAAGATCCTGCATGCCTGAAATCTGCTCACCCCATAACAATGATGACTTCAAAGTTGCAGCTGGGTTAGAGTTCCTGTGGAAAGAGGGGACAGCCATTGTTCCGTCAATTACAGTTTCCTACTCGTGAGACAGTCATATAATGCTTGTTTGTGGTTATGCACTAAATATCGATTCAGTGAATCAACACAGGGCAGGAATGGTGACACACAAATACAGCCTGCAATTTCCCATATTATTTAAGTAAATGCCCCTGAAATGTTTACTTATATTTTCTCCCTTTCACAATACTGTTTTTAAAACTAAGGAGTAGTGGAGGGGTAAGACTCCAGACAATAAAATACACTCCCTTTGTGCATTTGCACACAAAGGCAATTGCTTCAAGATGCCTTTATAAATGGCCAAAACTGGCCTTTAGTTCTCAGAAGCAACAGGAAGTGAACCTCTGAACAATAGCTAATCACCGGAGGTTCCCTGCCTCCCAAACAGATGCTTATCTCCTTCTCCCAGGCTACCAACTGGGGCTTCCGGAGTCAGCAGAACTCTGAGACAGATTAGTTTCTTACACACACACCAGCCACATCATGTGAGAAGTGTTCAACGGGTCTATCTTTAGAACTATTTTCCTCAAATATTTAAGATGATTTTAAAATGCAAACCTAGATACACATGCAAAGGAAAAAGTTTTGTTGATCTCAGGGGAACCTACTTCTGAGTAAACATGTTTAGAATTGTGTTGCAGAGCCTTGAAGTCCATCTGATTAAATGGAGCATTTAAGTTCTGGTTAAACTTAAGGTGCTTCAGATTAAGCCAATGCAGCAGCCTTCTTTCGAAACCCTTGGTAATGGGGAATATTTAGGGTTCTTCTCCCCCCCCCCCAGTTCAGTTTTTAACATATCAACAGGAATGTAACACTTTGCACCTTAATGGAACTGTAGCAGCTGAGGTCTTAATTTGTGAATTGTTGGGACAAGTAACCTCCTTCATTATTACCCCCATTCTGACAATGTTTCCATATCAACCTCCCTGGAGATAAGATTGTTAGCACATCTCTGATGAATGAACACAAACCATAATTCATTCAGTAGTGAGTCCTGTGCCTCCTGTAATGCCTACAATTAATATTATTAATTTATTTATACAATAGCTTCCATATACACCATTTATTTGGTTTTGTTTGTTTGTTCATTTCTATACCGTAAACCTGTGTGTGTGTGTGTGTGTGTGTGTGTGTGTGTGTGTGGTGTCAAGAATATCAAATAATAACAAAATAACAAGCCACAGAGAACACGACAAATACAAGGTGCTTTACAAAGAACAAGAAGCATAGTATGAAGGTAAAGGGACCCCTGACCATTAGCTCCAGTCGTGACCGATTCTGAGGTTGCAGCGCTCATCTCGCTTTACTGGGCGAGGGAGCTGGCGTACAGCTTCTGGGTCATGTGGCCAGTATGACTAAGCCGCTTCTGGCAAACCAGAGCAGCACACGGAAACGCCGTTTACCTTCCCACTGGAGCGGTTCCTATTTATCTACTTGCACTTTGACATGCTTTCAAACTGCTAGGTTGGCAGGAGCAGGGACCGAACAACGGGAGCTCACCCCGTTGCGGGGATTCGAACTGCTGACCTTCTGATTGGCAAGTCCTAGGCTCTGTGGTTTAACCCACAGCACCACCTGCATAGTATAGGAACTGCTTAACTATTTGGAAGGTGCCTACGTCTACTGTGCTAATTGAAAAGCAGACATGGTTTCTCTGACTCCTGATAATTGGGTTATCTCAGGCAAATTGAGCACAGCATTCTGGTTTTCTAGCTAGTACGGGAGCTGCTTAACTGTTTGGGGGATGTCCATGTCCTCTGCTTTGGGAACCTGTTTTCAGGGCCTTCTAGTAGTCAGTTTGCCCTGAACAAGATTTCAGCTTCCTAGTGGGTGTGCAAGTACCGTAAACATTTGCAGAGCTGAGTAGAGCGCATGCTTCATGTGCAGAAGGTCCCAAGTTCAATCCCCAGCATCTCCAGGTAGGGCTGATGTACAGTGGTGCCTCGCAAGACGAAAAGAATCCGTTCTGTGATTCTCTTCGTCTAGCGGTTTTTTCGTCTTGCAAAGCAAGCCCATTGAAGGATTAGCGGATTAGCGCTATTAGCACTATTAGCAGCTTTTAGCGGCTTTTAGCGGCTTATCTGCTGATTGGATCAGCTGATAAGTGGCTTAGCGGCTTAGAAAAAGGGGGGGAGGGAAAAAACCAGCAGGAACTCGCAAGACATTGTCGTCTTGCGAAGCAACCCCATAGGAAATTCGTTTTGCAAAGCACCTCCAAAACGAAAAACTCTTTCGTCTAGCGAGTTTTCCGTCTTGCGAGGCATTCGTCTTGCGGGGCACCACTGTAGATCCCAGCCTGGAAAGCGGCTGCCAGTCAGTGCAAAGGGATAGTGTGGGGTTGCCATTGTCCTTGGAACATTTTCTGGAGGGGGAAAACGACCAGGCACCCCCATAACAGACTCCCATCAGATCCTGGCTTTGGCATGCAAGGGAGCTGTCAAGGCAGCTTTTTCGCATCCAGCCGCAGCTCCGCTTCAGCTCCACTCTGCTTTAGCTCCACTTCTGACCCAAGGTTCAGAGTGGAGAGTTGGTGGCAGAGAGCTGCCGCCCTCTCCTTGGCTAGGCTGCACCATGCGCAACTCCACAACAGTGGAGAGAGGCTGCCGGCCGTGGCAGCTCCATCCCTGTGTCAAGCCTGACCCGTGTGTGGAGTGATGCTGCAGAGTGTGACGGACCTGCTGCTTCCTCGCACCCAGCCCTGTAGCCCTAGCAGAGAGAGGAGAGTGGGTGCTGCGTTTCCTTATGGTCTACCACTGAGTCAGCGTAACCAATACTGAGATAGATACACATATATCAACAGTCTGATATGTACCTATATCCCTGCCTTTGGGTATTATATATGCTGTGTTTTTATGTCTATAGCTTTTGGAGTTACATTTATACCAACTTTCTAGGCAGTGTTCTAGGCAGTGTGGAAGTACTGTACTGTAACCATTTGAGAGAGGGAGTAACCTTCTTGCTCCTTAGTTCCAGACGTCATAGCTAATAGTTATGTTTGTATGTATACATACTGAACTTTCTTATGGAGTGAATCAGAACGAAGTGTCACGTTTGTGTGGTAAGCAAGGACTGCTGTTGCTGCCTAAGATTTTTATGGATAATGTTGCAAGGGATTTAGCTTGAGTTCAGATACAGCTTCCTTTGTTCCAGCGCAAGTGGGAAGTCACCACCACCAATCCTTTCCTTCTACAACCCTTTTTCTTCCCACACTGCTGGGAGCATTTTGTGTGTTTGAAAGAACATTACTGCAAAGTTGAGCAATTCACACCTCCTTTCTCAGTTTCTTTCAGGCAGTCCTTGCTGGCTGGTCATCCCTCTCCTTCAAGTCTTGCTGTAGTCAGTTTTAGTCTTAAAACAAATCTTTATAAAACTATATTCATTGAAATGTAAGGAGCAGTGTACCAAGTTTTTACCTACCTTCTCTTATTCATTTTTGTACAATAAGCTGCTTTTACCTAATTCACATAAGAATTACATGAGAAATATTTTGAAAAATGGTCTTTCTAATCTCTTTTTCACTGTTCTTTACAATATCCATTTGAAAGCTGCTAACTCTTGAGGCCTTGGGAGTATAATAAGGAATGTCTCCAAAGAAATGACCCTTTCTTCGTGTGGGGAAAAGATTGGGCCAAAACTATTATGCACCATCTGTCTTGCAGTATTTAGCAAAGGAACTTATAGAAAACATGTTTTCTGGCAGATAAATTCCTAACCATATGTCCATTGCATCATTTAGTGTGAAACTAAATAGACTTTTAAATATTTGGACAAAATCCTAGTCTATTTGAATTAGTATTCAACACAAAAGCATGGGAAATCAGTTAAGCTGCCTGCAAGCTCTTAGCACCCTATTACCTACCAACCATTGCTTAGTGTTTATAGAATCAGATTACTTTCTACAAAGATTTGAGCATCTCCAAGGCCAGATTAAGGTGATTGGGAGCCTGGTGCAGTTTCCAAAACAGGACCACCCCCCTTTCCAAAAAAGGGAACACATGAAATAAGTTACCACAATAAACGTTTTGTGGTATCTTGAAGACTAACATGTTTATAATGACATAATCTTTCATGTACTACAGAAAAGAAATGAAAAACAAGGAGCAGATTATGAAGCAAGCGGAAAATCACTATGCTGCATCTTTTTTCCTTTCTCCTCTGCTTCTTGGCAAAGCAGCGAAATCTGCCTCTCAACACAACCAACACATAGGCAGGCAAGAACAAGAAAGATGGAAAGGAGCCCACCAAGTCACTTCTTCCCTCCCCCTTCCAAGGGGGCTAGGCTAGAAGTTTACTTTAAAAAGGAAAAAGAAAGCTCAGACTCTGGGCCCCCTTACAGGTATAGGTCCAGGCAACTGTAGCATGAATATTCAGCCTTGATTATTTCAGTCCATGTTTGTACTGAAAACGGCAAAATAGATTTGGCCTACACTGGAGCGTCTAACATAAAACATACTAGGTTTTTTTATTAAAAAATTATGAGTGGTGCTGAAATTGCCTGGCAGTAGATTATGGAAAAATGGAACAAGCTGTTTTGTACACAAACAAATGCACGATTAAGGATGCAATCCTATGCCCAGGGCCGTCTTAAGCATATCCAGCACCGAGGTGCAAAGCTCCCTCTGGCGCACCCCCCAACCCCCATTTCCCAGAGTTTTTTAGGGAGGACAGCACTGCCAGCGGGGCTGGAGGAGGCGGGCAGCAGCTGGAGGGCGGCTCCTCCAGTGGGGGAAAAGACGGAGGCTAGACGCGGCACCTCCCGGCTCAGCTGGCCACTTTGTGCTGTGGTGGCCACAGCAGACGGAGGCTTCGGATGCGGCGCGGCGCTTCTTCAGTGTGGCATGGCGGAGGCGGGTGAGGGCAGCGAGCTGATGCTGGGAGGCGCCACGTCCAGCCTCTGCCTCTTCCCTGGCGCCCTCCAGAACTTGGTGCCCTGGTGCCCCATGCCACTAGCCTCTATGGGTAAGACGTCCTTGCCTATGCCTGAAGCCCCAATGAATTCAGCTTATCTTCTGAGTAAACATGTATAGGATTGTACTGTAAGTTATGAGATGGTTACTTTGAAAAGTACATGGAGCTGAAGAACAAAGTTGGAACAGTGAAACAGTTTCCCACTGCCATTTTCAGCTCTATGTGCTTTTAAAGACTCCACTCAGATTCCCACATCCCTAGGAAAAGTCCAGTATGTGTCCATGTGCTTGTTCTCTTTCTGTCTTTTGAGTGCAGGCAGATCTCATAGGAGGAGGATAGAAGTGACCAGAACCGGTGGCATGCATGGCACTCACTCAAAACTGCAAATGGCATCCCTTTCATTATTGTTGTTGTTGTTATTTGTCTATCTGCTGCCTCCAGTAAAACAGGTTGTTGAACCTTGCAAGAAGTATTTACCAGAGGCAAACAGGAATGAATATACCACCAAGAGGAGCAACCACTCCTTCACCAGCCTTCAGTTGTGGGCAATATCAGACCATAATAGTTAAGAATTGAATCCTCTGCTTCAGAGGGAATTTTGCTGTCTGCTGGAAGCAAGAGAGCTCAGGTCACCATACTGGGAACAATGGGATCACTATACAAATACCCAATTACTTTAATGCCATTGATTTCAACAGATGCTAATTACAAAGGAAGAGCCAAGTTGTGTATTGCAGTTTCTGCAATACGCAACTGCCCACTGCATGGTTGTATATCTTAATATAGCTACTGGGGGTGAGTTTGCTCCCCACTTCCAATTAGGGGTAGAATGAGCATGTGAGAAGGAAGCATGCTGTGTCCACATCCTGGATGAGACTATAGGGGTAGAGTCTTGACCTTTACAGAGCAGCCCTATGCCATCGCCCCCACTTTCAGGTACTCATCCATCCTTTGGTTGATAGTGGGGGCTATGGTTGATTGCTTTTCATGGGGGCTGGATATAGAAATTCTCTTGGTGGGACCTTGTTGGGATCTTGGTGGCAATTATTAGGCAATTATTAATTTTTTGCCTACTTCTTGTGCCTTTCGGGTGATGCTGTTTTGGCTCATAGGTCCCCATCCCCCCCGGTCATGTTAGGGCATTCAGTGGAGGCACCAGTTGGATGAGTGGTGAACACATTGAGGCCCCTGGAGGGTTAAACAAAACCAAGGCATCCTACCTCTTAGTAAGGGGACATACTTTGGCTAGGGTGGCTGTCTTCTTGTTGAGTGGAAGAAACTTTCACTATAGCATGTTAAGCAGATGTCTACTAATAAATAACACTTATTACTTATTAATAAGTAAATTAAAGTTATCGAGAAAGTTACATTTGAATTACAGTATCTCCACTCACACTAGTGAAGAATAAACTTCCAAGTGCCTGTATCCTAAAGGCCTGTAGGTTGCTTTCTTATCCTATATTTGGTAGAATGCACTATTTTTAATACCTTTTTTAAAAAAGGAAAGGCGAGTCAAGGTCAGTAGCTATAGTCCGGATGGGCCTGCTATTTTATTCCATTCAAGCCCACACTTCAATGAAATGAGAGAGAATGCCAGGAAACTGGGCAGCATGAACAGGAGTGACTGAGAGGGGCAGCCAGGAAGAGAAAAGATGTGGGTGACGTGGTCATTATTCTCGGTGCTCCAGACAGGATCTGACATCTGGTTTGTGGAATTCACCTTTGCATTTAAATGGCTTTTGCCTTAGCTTTGATTGACGCTTCTGTTACAACTGTGCCTCACTTTCCAGGGAGCAGATGTTGCTTTAGCTGTTCGTTGCAGCACAGCGACAAAGATGACAGCAAATTAGGCTGCTTGTTGTAAATGAAGCCAGTGAGCGCTGGGTGTTTGCTGGAAAAGAATGCTAGTTATATAAAAACAGGGGTGGCCAGTTTCTGAATACTCCAGAACAAGTTGGTTAGAGCAGTGTTTCCCAACCGGTGTTCCGCGGCACACTAGTGTGCCGCGAGACGTTGCCTGGTGTGCCGTGGGAGGGAGGCGGGCGAGTCGGGCGGCGAGAGGCGGGGCGGCGAGGAGAGGCCGCCCAGCGCGGGGCTCTCGCCGTCTGCCTGCCTGGCTGCCTGCATGGCGCTGACGTCACGGGGCTGTAACGTGCCCCACATAGGCACACGCGGGGCGGCGAGCGAGCTCCCTCCCACATCCCATCGCCGCTCGCTTCGGCCGGCCTACTGGGCTGTCGCAGGCGGAAGGCCTGCACATGCGCAAGGTTTTCGCGCCTTCGGGATTGCCTTCACGCCTTCCTCCTCCCGGGTCCTTGAGAGCGCAGGAAGCGGCAGCGCGAGACCGGCGTTGAGCCTGGTAGGTATTGCGCTTGCCAAGGCAGTCATTTGGGAAATGAAAACTTGCAAAGCAAGCAACCAGTTCAATCTGAAGTACGTGTATGCTTAATATCCTGTATCTGAAACCTGTTCTGCCCCCTCCCCCACACTTGGTGCCATTTTCATCTACACATGCAGCAGAGTAAGTTGACCCAGAATAGTACCAATTCAGATGGCAGATGGGAGAATGACAGTGCTGAATGCTTTCCCATGTAGAACAGTCCCTGCAAATAAAAACCTAGCATATTTGGAAGAGGGATGCTAGCCTAACCATTACCTTCTATGCTGTTACTATTTTTTTAATTTTTTTTACATAAGTAAAAAGTGACCTTTCCCCATCTGTCATGGTGGTGTGCCTCGAGATTTTTTTCATGAAACAAGTGTGCCTTTGCCCAAAAAAGGTTGGGAAACACTGGGTTAGAGTGTGCTGCTGCTGCTAATGCCAAGGTTGCAGTTTGATCCCCGTATGGGACAGCTTTGCAGGGGGCTGGACTAGCTGATCCTCGGGGTCCCTTCCAACACTACAATTCTATGATTCTATGAATTCTTATTTGGCAATTATCCAGAGTCCCGATTACACCAATTCTTAAAGAATTACACTAGGTGATGATTTGCTTCTGGGCCCAATTCAAGGTGCTGATGCTTAACTTTCAAGTTTGTAAGCAAATTACCTAAAGAATGTGATCCTTGTACAATACAGTCTTCAACTGAGGCAAGTGCTACCATTGGTAAAGTGTCTTAAACAAGCACAAAGGAGCCTTTTCTGTGGTGGTACTGTGAGTTTGGCTCAACAGGCAGGGGCATGAGAAGGTGCCTCTCCCCACATCCCACCCAGACACTTAGATCTGTGAATTAAAGGTTTGTTGATGGCACCACATAATCCCATAGTAAAGTTTGTTGTGATTCAAGCACATGCTTTTAGCATGCATTATGAAGATCTTTATTATGTTTTTATATTCATTTTCTGTACACCACTTGGCTATTCTCTGATATTCTCTGAAGAGCAGTTCATAAATTCTGAAACAGAATAAATAAGAATATATTTTTGGCAGCAGGTTAAGAGTTTCTTGTTTACCCACACATTTTAGAGTGATTACTTTTGTCTTCAGTTCGCTTTTTTGGCTTACAGCTGCTGTCTGTGAATTTTTATTGTTTTGCAGTGGTTATGTTTTCTATTTATTGTTGTTGTTTTTTATTGCATACCACCCTGGAATCCATTTGGGTGAAAAGTGGTTTAGCATGGTTTGAAAATAAAAAAATAAAAAATAAGAAAGAAAGAAAGAAAGAAAGAAAGAAAGAAAGAAAGAAAGAAAGATTACTGTACAAACTGGCAACCCCCTGATTGGTCTACAATAAAGTTGCCGCCATCTGGAAAGATTTCACTGCTATGGAACACATGTGCTCAGGAAACCAATACTCTCAGATATCTGGATGTAGATATATTACATAGTTGTTAGATAAAGAATCCAGAAAAGAGACGTAACATTAAAGTTGTGTGGAATAGCTCCAGTCCTTACAATGTGAAACATTTCCCTTTAACTCAGTGAATCAGTGGACAAACATTTGAGAAAGACCACAAAAAAACAAAAGGCCCAGACAAAATATCTGATGATCCTACAGCAATCTCTCAAACAGGCAGTTTAGGAAAGGAAAGAGAAAGTGTATGACATGATTTGATAAGGGTTGGTTTCAAACAGGCTCAAACAACATACATCCGGTGGGCAGATTGTGGTCCTTGGGGGAATTTCAAGTTTGGTCTACCATCTCTTTAAAACTGGAAGCTGCTGAGAGCACAGATGCAAACTGCATCTCTCGCTGCATCTCTCTCAGCGTTTCAGACACATATGGAAACAGGTGCAGCAGTAGAACAAACTTTTACCCTGACTGAAGCTGTGCAAAACAAACACAATTTGGTTATAGAGGGCCAATTGGTTTACTCCTGTTTGCTCTCCTTTGTGAAAGAGAGTTCCTTCTTGCTGCGGAGTGGCCTTGGGGAGTAATGAAGGCAATAAGACTTTGGGCTGAGACAGGCTTGACATTTCTTTTTTCTTTTTCTTTTTTTAAAGGAAGATCAGTATTACTTTGATCACTGGAATGGGATGCAGGGCAAATGTTCTGGTTTTCTTTCTTTCTTTATCTTAAAAAAGGTATTTTCTGCCTCTAGGGTAAAGAAGCTAAGTGAAAGTAAAATAAGGTTCTAATGCTGTTTATTTAACAAGACTGATCAAGCAGTTACCCTTTGGCTGAGATTGCTTCCACACAACTCGTTTTCTCCAGAACTGACATAATTTGTTCACTGCCAGTGCTTCCAGACAGCAATTTATTGTGGAATCAGCACATGTAAGTTTTGTTGTTGTTGTTGTTTTGCAATGGCCACACATCATTGTCTTCAAAATACCAGCCTGTATTCTGTCCCCACCTGTAATCCATATATACATAGGTGGCTACGAGCCACCTATATAGAAGCAGCCACTGACCAATATCCTCTAGGAGCTGGTAGGAAAGTTGCTAGAAAATTAGAAAGTGCACAGAGAGCTCCTTGACTGCATGTGAGTGTGATTTCTATCACCTTCAGCTTTCTCTGCTTATTGATGATGAACCCTTCCATATTCTCAACAAGCAGAGATTCGGTGCATTTAAACTAAAACGCTCAGAAGAGACATTCAGACATTATTCCCTATTGCATGGATTTCCCCAAAGACGAAGAGCTCTCTGACAGCAACTGCAGTAAGTGAATAATGTATAACAGAGGTATGTGTGGTATGAATCCCGGCTGTACAATAAGAAATTTTTCCTCAAATGTTCCTTCATAGCCTCAGAAAGGAGTGACTGAGCAACTACAAGTTTTCTAACCTTGTGAAACATGGGAAGCTCCCTTATTCTGAGTTGAGACAATTGGTCCACCTTTCTCAGTGCTGTCAACATCAGGAGGGGGGAGCCAGTGGACTTCCAGGTGTTGCTGAACTACAACTCCCATCAGCATGGGAGCATGGCCCATGGGAGTTATAATTCAAGCACATCGAGTTCCAAAGGTTCCCCACACCTGGTCTTCTCTGGTGAGCCCTGGCTATCCAATGTTTCAGACAGGCGTCTTTCCCAGCCCTACCCGGAGATGCCAGGATTAAACCTGGGGCCTTCTGCATGCAGAGCAGATGCTCTACCACTGAATGCAGCAGGGAAGGGCCCAGTCATAAATAAAGAACTCTTTGTGGGGAAGATATGTGGGAACCTGAGAGGCCATCATGAGAAGCTGAGAGCTGGAAGAAATTGTGTATGAGTGTTGTGAGTGCAGGGAGCTGGCAAGTGATTTGTGGTTGAGGAGGGAAAATGTCCAAATTTGGATCCTTTCAGTTATAAAAATCTTCTGTTCCCATACAGTTCCTTTCCTCCACCCACCCCACCATACAAAGAATCTAAAGCCGATTCCAACATAATGTTTTGCTCTCACATATTTTGTTTTGAAGTGATCCCAGGAGCTCCTACACATGGAGAGTATTGCCTGGGAATTATAGCTTTCGCTTGATGTACTGTGAAAGGTTTCTTAGGCTCCTGCCCAGTGCTGTAAAAAAACAACAACCGAGAATATAAAACAGTATGTGGGAAAAGACCTCTAGCATATTTGGATGAAAACGAAAAACTTATAAAACTGTGTTGCAAAAACTTAAATTTAAAGCGTAGGTCTATAGGAATGAAAACAATAATCACCTGACAAACAATTTTCACTTAAAAGTAAGTAACTCTTCCAATGAATTATTCTATTTGACAAAGAGAAATAATCAAATCCATACCAAGGTGACATATGGATCTTTTTATCCTTTCAAGCAGAGGTAGCCAATGTGATGCTGAATTCCAACACCAGATATTGTTGAACTTTAGCTCCCATCAGCCCTAGCCATAGTAGCTGATGAGCAAGAATGATGGGAATTGTAGTCCAACAAAAATCTAGAGGGCATATTGTTGCCTATCTAATGCAAAAAATCTAGAGGGCATATTGTTGCCTATCTAATGCAATTTTAAAGAAAACCAAACTTTAACCTTCAGGTAGGTAGCCATGTTGGTCTGACGCAGTCAAAATAAATAAATTAATTAAAAAATTGTCCAGTAGCGCCTTAGAGACCAACTAAGTTTGTTATGGGTATAAGCTTTTGTGTGAATGCACACTTCTTCAGATACCTTCAGATACCTTCTTCAGATACTTTAACCTTGTTCTCATATAATCTTTTTTTTAATGATTGGTCCAAAAAATGGGCAAAAACTAAAATTTAAAAAACACACACCATTGATCATTTATAGGGTAAAATTAAAACAAAATGAATGTTCTCAGATCCAGAGTTCCTAACATTTAGTGGTGCCTTTATTTAGCTGCTTTGTAGCATTACAGGAAAGAAATGCTTTTGAAATGGGGTGGAGAGAATTTGGACAGGAAGCTAGTGGGCTCCTGGTCTAGCTTTCTATCTTTCCTGCTGTCATACCCATGGGGATAATATGCTGGTGCCACTTTTCTCTGTGTGCTGCGCATATGCATGAGCAACCAACATGGACTCACCTCAGGGCATGTGTTGCTTAGCATTATTTACTCCTGTGATGCATTGATACCATGAGAAAAATCTTCTAAACCTAAACTAGGAGACTTGTTTTTGCTGTATTATTGCAATGCTTCATTTTAATTTAAACTGCTTTTAAAGCCCAAGCTGAAAGGTGCTTAAATACAACAACTCTTAAATAAAACCTACAGAAATGCTACTGTTTTCGGTTCTACACAAAAAACCCAGTTTCCTAACTGTGAAGCACATGAATAGCTTTGAAGTTTTAGTGAATAACTGGAAAGGTTCTGCTTATTTGAAATGTTTTCCTTCAGTAAAAGAACAATTTACAACCAAACTATGAAAGACAAAAATTTATCAGTTGCATGTTTGGCAACTGATTCTATTACTACCGCATTGTGGGTGATATAATTTTGTTGATATAATTGTTTTAACTTTCATTAAACACTGCTCTGGAAACTGCCAGGTTTAAAAAGCTGCCTATAAATTGAAATAAACAAACAAAGAGTGAGTGGGAGGCAGAGTTGTGAACAAAGTAGGCAATTTTATTTATTTAATTTTTCACCCCATCTTTTCTACAAAGAGCTCATAAGGCATATATATATTCTTCCATTTTGTCTTCACAACCATGGTGAGGTGGATTAGGCTGAGACAGTGGCTTGGTCAACATCATCCAGTAAACTTCATGGCTGAGTAAGGATTTGAACTCGGGGGGCCACCTAGTGGCGCGTTGGAAGATGGCCGACAATAACATCTCTCTGACCCACACGAGGTAATTAAGGGGCTGCTATGGGAAGTATGCAGTCTTCCTACCCCCCCCCCCAGGAGGTGGGGGCGCTGCCTTGCCAGCGGTGTTCACAATGCACCCCCTGATCCGAGAGATGGGGGTGCCGAACACTTGGCACGAGCCCTCGGTGAAGTCAGATCTTCCTGACGCCGATTCCAATTAGCGCATGCTGGTTAGCTTCAGCTCGGAATTATAATTGGAAACATAAGATTGGAACGAAGCTGAAGCACATATATCAAGTAATGTTTGAGAGATAAGATTGCTGAGTAATGGATCTCTGTGACCGGGAGTGACGGATGGATAAGTAAATCTTCTGATGAATCACCACTAGGAGACTGTATGTTTGGAATGAAGGGGGGGTGGAGGAAAAAACTTTCCCCCCCTCTTTGCACGATGTGATATTAATAAGCCTTCACCCCAGATAGAAATAAGATTGTTGCGTTTTTATTAATCACAAGCAGAAATTCAAGAACTGTGTGGGATGGATTACAACAGGAGAGAGGATTGGTGAACGGTGAGAACGAGGAAATTTTTTATGATGCAGTTAAAAAATGGCGTCTCGCCAAGACAGGCTTGCCGGAGAAAGAAGGACAGGAGGAGGAGAATCAGGATTTTTTGAAAGAGAAGGAATGTTGGAACGCAAGTTTGTCCTGACAGAGCCTCCTGACTCATTTGATTTATTTGGCAAGCCTGAGAAAAGTAAAGGACAGACCGAAGATTAATTCTTTTTATGGAAGCGTTGAACAGAGGCTGTCCCTGGGCGATATGATCTTTGAAGAGTACAAAATCCACACAAGGATGCCTGCCAATCTGCTTGTGAAAATTATCAGAGATCGCAAAGAAAGGAATATACGATAACAACAAGAAGAGAAAGAAAGTAATAAAGGACTATCTGGATTGAACTGGATAGAACTGTCTAATTAAAGCAGTAATATAAGTGATGTTTGGACTCGTTCAGAGTTTTGGACTCGTGCGGAGCTTGATGAATGGGCACCCCCAACAAAATTTAAAATTTGGCTGTATAATTTGGAACTAATGTGATTTGGATAATGTGATGTGATTGGCCTGTTAATAAAAAATATTTTTTTTAAAAAAAGAGTAAGGATTTGAACTCTGCCCTAAGTCCTACTCATTGCATCATGGTAGCTCTAAATTATACCTTACAGCAGTGTTCTCTTCTGTGTTGTAATTAGCTAGTAGTGACAGCATTTTTACCTGCCACTTGAAAACATTTTTCTGTTAATATTTTCCTTAAAAAAGAGAAAGGATATATTGAGCATTCATCCTTTGCTCAATTTCATGTCTCTCTTACATATATATATTTTTAAAGACTTTCCCATTGTGGAGAGCATGTCCTCAGGCAAAGTTCACCAGTTCCTTTTCTATAATATGGGGACAGAAATGTCATAAGTGGAAAGGCCCATTGAAACAGCCCAGAATTCAATGAACTGCACTCATTATGGATGAAAAACACCTGATGTGACGGTTTGGAGAAATGCTACAAATCTGTGGAGAAACTCAGGGGAATGTTCTCAAACATTCTTGATCTTTTTTACTGGCAGATTTGGCTATTTCATCTTTCATCTCATCAACAGCCTGGGGATCAATACCAGTGGCTGCTTATTTCTTCCAGAGACGGCCTGCATTTATGAGGAACAAACATTCCTCTCCAATCAATGAAGTCTGAAAACCTTTCTCAGTAAACAGTGGGTAGCAATTAAATGTGAAAGGTCAATTATCATCCTTCCCTAAAACTTGCCTGTGCAAACGCCTTTCCTAAAATCTGCTTGTTTTTCTGAAAACAGATTGATTTTTCCCTCAGCAAAAACATGTAATAATTTCTCAAGGAGAATTTACAATAAGCCTGAGTTGCAACTCTACAAACACGACAGCAATTACAAGATAATTCCCTGGCTTTTCCACACTACCTGTGGGTTAATAACAGCAGCCAGACAGCTGGAACTTTTAAAATAAACTAGTATGGGTAAGAATCTTAGCAAGAACTGAGGTTTCCAAGCAGATATTGACCTAAGATCCCATAGAAACGAAATATCTACCTGGGCTCATTGCCTAACTGATGTGTCCATGGGAATAAATGGCCTTTCATTGAAGGGGAGAGGTAGGTAATGCAATTCTAACTGATTTAAGCAGGATTAGTCAAAGTGGTGCCCACCAGCCAACATGGCGTCAGCATCAGCCAGCATTGACTAAGGGTCAGGGGTGATAGTGCCAAATGGGTGATAGGGGCCAAATGAAGCCCTTCATGCCTCTCTATCTGGCCCTTGAGACTTTCCTTAGGCTATGCTCCCTCCACAGACCACACCTCTTCCTGCTCTCTGCCCTCCTTGAATGGAATGTGTTCATGAACGGTGAGAATACCTTGTGCTTGTCTTGACAGAAGATTGCAAGAGATGTGTGTGCACTGTGTAGAAAACCAGTTCCATACACTTGCCATTCCCACTTATTGTACCTGTCCCCGTTGTTGTTTTTAACAATCTGACATTTTCCTAGGTAGTCTAGAAGCTTTCATAGTTATAAGCAAACCTTATCTTTCTTATTTTGCTATGTTTCAAAACTGTATTAGACTATAATAAAATTTATGTTTGAAAATACCTAAAAACCACCAATCACAGGGTGAAGTTTTTATTGTCCTAAGCGCTCTGCAGAGCCAAACAGGAAGGGCATATGGATTAACACCAAAATGGCTTTCAGTGATTCACGGATATGGTCCTCTTGGCTGACTCCTATAACTATAGTGTTTTGCTACTAGACGATTCTTAAATTAATGGGCCATAGCTGGCTTTGTGTTTTATTTGGGAAACCTGATGTGAGTGGGTGACAATTAATTCTGTGGAGGGCAAACCTACAATTGGCATGTACCAGAGATCATTAACATGTTAGTTGTGTAAGTTAAGAGGCTGGGGGAATGAGGGATCTTATGCTCTTACTCATGCCCCGCTCCCTGCTTTTAAGTACAAAAACAGGAAGACTATTAAATTCTTAGGGCAGAAACAGTGCCTTGAATTTATGATGTGGGTGGTATATACCATGGGGTGTTTTTATAATATTGGCTATGTAATGACAACATGTTCCATGCAAATATCAATGAATGAATATGTGGGGCAGCTCCAGGAGCAGTTTGGTGTGAGTACCAAAGCAGAGGGTGTGTTAGCTGCAGGAAACTGCACTTCACATTTACCAAATCAATGGGATTAATGATGTGGCTGTCAAGGAGATACGTTATGTGATGATGATATCATATTTTTATTTTGCTGGTATGTATGAAGTTAAAAGTCAACATGACTTCATGTTTTTGCACAATCTGGGTTTTGTTTGTGTGAAAACTTCCTTGTAGAAGAATGGTGGTCCCATCTCAGACTTCTGAAGACCACCTTACGTATCATTTGTTTGAAGTGCTGAATGAAAAGTAAGATGCTAATGGGCCCCAGCCCTTCTAGTCTGAACACTGTTCCTTAATCCTGAATGTGTGGAGGTAGACTGGTATTACCCAACAGTCAGAGAAAGGCACTCTGTGCATGCTCAGATTGTTTTTCCCCCTTTAGTATTACTTTGTGTGTTCCAGGACACAGCCCTTATACTGAAACTAAAACCTGATTCTGAACCTTTGCATTAATCAACTCTTGCTTGTATAATACACTGGGATATTTATTAAAACAGGTGGGGAGGGGGAAGTAGCATAAAAATGTCATACAGGTTCTGCTTCCTGAAGTTTACCCTGCATGACATTCCTCTCAGAAATTGACTTGCATGTTATAGAATCATAGCATTCTTACTAAGAGAAAAAAATGCATTCTAATTGTCTCATCATATGGGCAAAAAATGGGGGGGGGAGTTGCCACAATTTGTCACATGGATAATTAATGTATACTATAGTCAATTATTTAAAAATGATCCATTTGCTGTTATTGAAAATAAGCTAACATTGTTGAGCCATAAAGAAACCAGAAAGCAAGGTTGTGAGTAAAGGCTGCTTTCCAAATATCAGCCAATGCAGGGATCTGGTTTCTTGCATTGGCAGAGATTTGGAGTAGATGATGTTTTAAGGCCCTTTCCATGATTCTAAACAAACAAGCAAAAGCGAACTGTTAAGGTGGCTTTAAAATTGCTTAGTAAGAAATTGTCCAAAAAAATGCAAAAAAAAAATGGAAATATACTGCTTGCCTGCAGTATATTGAGCCATCTGGGTCAGAGACCAGGAGTGCAAATTATGTGGCAGCTGTCTAACTTTCACTGTCCCCGCAGACTAGTGTCAGGACTAATGATTTTAGGAAATGCATTGAGGATGAAGGTTTAACTATCACCACAGATAGTCAGTGAATTAGTGTGGTGTTAACCTAAATGGAAGGTGTGAGTCATAGGACAAGGAGCTGATTAACATGGCTTGCATATATTTCAGTCCAGTGATTTTGTGATTGTAATCCTATGTCACTTACTTGAAAAATACATTCAATGATAATGAGAATTTAACTGGTTAGGTAAAACCCTGTTCAGTTGTTCTCCATGCATACAAAATATGGGTGAAGAAGAGAGCAATAGGACCATGGTACGGGTTCTGCCTGTGACATTATGCAAGGAACTAGTCCCAGCCCCTGGACATTTGCACCCAAGTGCAGATAGTCCTATGGGATCCTTTATGCATAGCTTCTACGCAGTGCTATTTTTATCGAAAAAGAGGTGCCAGAACTCACCATGAACTGGTTGTTCTCTTATAATGTGGCAACCTAAAAGCAACACGACAGGCTAATAATTTGATTACAACACTTTATATAGCTACTAAATTGTACCTTCATTCAGAGTCAAGTGGCATACAATATATACAAGGTAACACCAACTAATGTGACTTCAGAGAATTTCCCAAAGTAGGGAATTTTTTCAATGGTGTATCAAACAGAGAATGATTCAAGCTTGAGGCAACATGCTTTCCAAAATAAGTATAAAGTCCCAACTACAGCACGGATGCGCCTGGTTATATTCACAACTTATTCATATATTTAGCAGTGAACACGCTGAAAGAAGTTGGTGCTCCACAGGTTGGGAATTTATACTTATTTTGGTGTTACCTTGTATATATTGTATGCCACTTGACTCTGAATGAAGATACAATTTAGTAGCTATAATAAAGTGTTGTAATCAAATTATTAGCCTGTCGTGTTGCTTTTAGATTGCCAGATTTTTCTGTTTGCAACACGGGGGATCTTTGCTGTTCTCTTAATAATGGCAGTGGAACCCACCTGAGAGGTGCTGGAATTGAGTTCCAGCGAGTTCCATCTGAAAAAAGCCCTGCTTCTATGCATGGAATACAACTGAACAACTTAAATATATGTTAGATCAGGGGTTGGCGATGTTTTTTGAGGCCAGGCCGATCCACTCCCCCGTAGACCTCTCGTGGGCCGGAGCATACATGCCCGTGCGCACCCGTGCATGCACACATGCTATTTCTGGCCCTCTTCCGACTCTGAAGTCAGTCCCCGCAGTGAGAAAAGAAATGGCGCCACGGGGGGGGGGAGCACAAACTCCCCACACCGATCCACAGAACGGCCGTGGGCCGGTTCCAGGAATCTCATGGGCCAGAACCGGCCCACGGGCCTTAGGTTGCCAACCTCTGTGCTAGAGCTCTTCCTCCTGCAACTCTTTTTTAGTGAATGACTAAAATAGGGGTAAGGAAAGTGGATGAAGTAATGCAGTGGAGTACTTATGTTTAGGGATGAGACGGGGGCTTATTTATTTAGGCACAAGCCCCCAGTGGAAGATCAGCTCAATGTCCCAGTAATCAAACATCCTGAACATTTCAAGAATATTTTGCTTCTGATCCACATTAATTTCCTTCATTATACAGAGACCTAGAGACATCATTGTCATATCTGATGAGCTTGAGGTTTAATTGTAGCAATTTTGCCTCTTCTCTTACCTTAATAAAATAATGAAGCATGATTCTTCTTTCAAAAAGTGGGATAAGACCTGGCATTTTATTAACACACTTGACAAGGATTTGAAATGTGTGCACCTTAAACCCATCTTGAAGACACTAGCTTCACTTTTTATTTTTTAATTATCTTTCACTCTGTCCTCCTTAATTTGGGATATTTATACCTGTCACTGAGCTGTGATAGCAAAAAAAAGAAAGAAAAAAGGAGTATAAATCATTCTCTCTCTCTCTCTCTATATATATATATATATAAACTGAAACAAAATATTATAACAACAGATGTTTCCCCTGCAGTGATAGTTTCCGGTCCTAAGCTAAAAATAAAAGCTATTATGCCAGTAAATGAATATAAATTAAAAAATAATCTACTAAGGAATTTCCTTGCTTATCATGTTTCCATAAAATAAGTGAGTTTATCTTCACGGTTATAACCGTATATCCATGATAATGATGTTTTCTCAGTTGCAGGAAAGTGTATTCTAATTTTCATTAGGGAGTCTCTATGAAAATTAATTTATAGGTTGAAAAATATAGGATGGCCTACTAAGTATGGGGAATTCTGCTCATACTTTTCAGGTTCATGTAATTATTATTACTATGGTTTATTGTAAAAAAAATTTTTTTTACAGTGCCCCATGTAATTTTGAATCACACAAATTAAACTTGTGTATCCCACCTCACCCCCAAGTTCAAATATAAACCTCCCAGAGGTTGGGAAGGGTATTAACATTAATCTACGGCAGTAGAAGATAGTAGATAATCACAGTAGGTACCACTGCAGTGGGAAGGTAAACAGCGTTTCCGTACACTGTGGTTTCTGTCGCAGTGGGCCGTTGCACCCGAAGTGGTTTAGTCATGTTGGCCACATGACTTGGAAAGCTATCTGTAGACAAATGCCGGCTCCCTCAGCCTGAAAGCAGAGTTGAGAGCCACACCCCATAGTTGAATTTGACTGGACTTAACCATCCAGGGGTCTTTTACCCTTAACAGCAGTAGAAAGATGGTCTTCCAATAAAATATTTGTTTTTGCATTTGGCCAGAAATGCTAAAATCAGAATTTCTGTGAGCAGGCGTGGGCGTGGCTGGTGCACATCCCGGGGTGTGGCGCGCCACCCACGGGGGCATGGCACCCAGTGCGGTGGGGGGTGCACAGCGCATGTGCGAGGGGGCAGTCACGATGGTACCGCCCTCCTTGATGGTGCTGGGGGTTGTGCGCTCCCCACGCGTGCCCCCATTCATCCACCAGTGGGCAGCAGTGATGTACCTTTAGCAAAGATCAGAACTACCTCATGCCTGTCAAGTGCCCCAGAAAAAACGGGACATGTCATTTTTTCTTCTCACAAAAGGACTGTGGTCAAAGTGGCTGCCATGATTTTGCACAATTTTGGGCTGCACTTTTTTAATTGACTGTGATTTTGCACAATTTTGGGCTGCACTTTTTTAATTGACTGTGCCAGCTGGGGCTGATGGGAATTGGGAGTCCAATAATATTAGAAGTTCCCCACCTCTCTTACACTTAACATGCGGTTTCTACCAAAAATGGCTGCTTGTCTAGATTCCCCCTCCCTTTCCCCATCTGTGCCTAGATGGTTACAATGCTATAGTTTGCTCTGATACTGCTCTCCAACATTGACTGCTACTTATACTTACTGGGTAGGGGGAGTGCCACACTCAATGTCAATGTAATATATGAAGCCTGCTAACATAAAAGGATGGCATGGGAGAATAAAGTGTGGAACAGAAGATGGACCACAGAGGTGGGAGGAAAGGCATATGCAATATAAGCTCTTCTGGTTCTACTTCTGACTTCTGTGCATTCAGCAGAACCTCTGCATAGCGCCTATGTGCACGTAAGCTTTATGCATCTAGACTCTCTGCATGTTCAAGGACCCTGTTTTTTCCAGGGTTCTGGTCGTGTGTACAAGCCCATATACCTGCAAGATGAATGCATGTAGTTTCACATCAGAGGTTCTGCTGCATTGATAGAGGTCAGAGCATAGGGCCGAAGCTTAGTGGTCCAGCATATACTCTAGTTACAGGTAGGTAGCCTTGTTGGTCTGCCGTAGTTGAAACAAAATAACAAAATTCCTTCCAGTAGCACCTTAAAGGTAAAGGGACCCCTGACCATTAGGTCCAGTCATGACTGACTCTGGGGTTGCGGCGCTCATCTCACTTTGTTGGCCAAGGGAGCCGGTGTACAGCTTCCGGGTCATGTGGCCAGCATGACTAAGCCGCTTCTGGTGAACCATAGCAGTGCACGGAAACGCCATTTAGCTTCCCGCCAGAGCAGTAACTATTTATCTACTTGCACTTTGATGTGCTTTTAAACTGCTAGCTGATCAGCAAGCCCTAGGCTCTGTGGTTTAACCCACAGCACCACCCGCGTCTCTTCCAGTAGCACCTTAGAGACCAACTAAGTTTGTTATTGGTATGAGCTTTCGTGTGCATGCACACTTCTTCAGCATATACTCTGCATGCAGAAAGTTCCTGGTTGAACTCCTAGCATCTCGGGTGAAAACAAAGATTTAGCAGGAGAAATCAAAGACCTCTCTGTGAGGCAGACTTTGGGCAGCTAATGCTAGTAATAGGAGGCAATACTGGGCTAATTGTGCCAATGTCTAAGGCAGCTTCATATGTGAATCCACTTCCTCTCTAGTTTAGGTGGAATTGTGGCTTTGTTGTGTGGAAGAATCCTATGGTAAAGCGTTAACACTTGTATGTGTGAAGTAATTAAAAGAAAGGCAAGCAAAATGTTTTTAGTGTAATTTATCTCATTTAATTTAGAGAAATCCAGTGACAATGAAGCTTCTTGTTACTTGCAGTGACACCCAAATAAAATAAGGACTAATTTCATTGGTTTTGAAAATCATGCTTGCTTACGTTTCAGAATGTTTCCAGCTACAGGCAATGTCCCCTCCTGGGTTAACTTGATGTTAATTCACATTAAGTTATTCATTTTTTCCCTTCACTCTACCATTGCTTATTTTGTAGTACTAGGAGCCAGAACTGAATTCTTGTAAGGTTTTTCCCAAGTCCCCTCCAATGATTTGTGATCTGTTTGCAGTTTTTAAAATTCTGAAAAATTCTGACATGCACCATGTTGCTGTTATAACACATGAAATGTGCATTTACATTCTCTACTTATGTAGTGTTCATGTTAGATTACCTTCAAAAACCTTTCTGTGACATTTTTGCACAGTTTTAAATTCTGGGGATGTCCTGTCCACAGTGATAGAAAGCAGTTTCCAGGAAAGAGTTAAACTGATGTAATATTGTAGGGCGGAAGTTTAACAAATGTGAGAACTATATAAAGCAATGAGATCAGAGGTTTGGAAACATCTTTTAGAAGGGAATCCTATCGAACTCAGTACTGACCTCACTTTTACTCATAGGCACTGCTTAACAGTTCACCGTTGGAAATAATGTTACAGTGGAGTTTTAAAGTACTGAAGGAGAGGCATTTATTCTGGACAGTGTTCTGTGCTTTGAGCCTGCTGGGTGAGTATTTGGTATGGAGGGGGGGTGGACCCTTACAACTGCTGTGTTACTTGCAGACAGAAAATGAAGAATGAATCTTGTTCTGCCTGTGCCATAGTTATTGAATACTGACGGAAGTTTATCTCTTGTAATATCTGCTAGATGGCTAGATGCTAATAACATTAGAAGCAAACTGGTAAACAGAATGCATAGCATGTAAAGGAATAGTGCACACAACTAAAATACTCTAAGTAGTGGCATATAGAATTTTTGCAGGTTGTATAGTTGCCCATGTGCAGAAGTGGCATACAGAAGGATATTAGATGCACACATTTTATTCATGGTTTTGCAATTCTCCATACCAGATATCTCCAGTGATTATTAGCAAGGCTTCAGTATCCCAGAGACTAACATACATTATTTTTATTAAACATAAAATCCTAGACTGTGTAGCTGAGAGCGTCTGTTTGTAGCCTGCTAGCCTATAGTAGTTGGCACAACTGACTACTTTTGGTAATTACTGTTACTATTTTTGAATGCTTATGCATTTTGTTTGTACAACTTAAAAAAGTAATGATTAGGGAATGTTATGTTGCTATTTTCTAAGTTGAAGGTACTGCACAGTGTATGTATAGCACAACTGTGTATTTTGCACACTTTTGCAGCCAGACTATTTTAATTTCTCTTTATCCACTAGACCATAAGACCCTCCTTAGACAACTCACTGGGCTGTATTCCTGTCTTTTTAATGTTTATTGCACTTTTTAGTACTCCCCAAAGGATCGTGCTTATCCTGCTCTGAAGCTGGCACGGCCTGTTTATTTACTTTGCGGAGTTTTGTTTTTCCTTCTTACATCTACTGGCCAAGTCATAGTTCATATGACAGTTGTATTTGCTGCCCATGTACATCAAGTGAGCAGGAGAGATGTGTGTCTGCAGCTGGTCACAGCATGTGTCAGGGACATCACTTTGGTGGCTATGCAATTAATTGCCCTCATGTTTTAAACCATTCAGGTTTAAAAATCGAAGATTTTGAAAGGAAAAAGCAAAGTACGGCCTAATTTGTGTGGCTGCAATTAACTTTGTAAACAAATAAATATAATATGGTCTGCTTTTTCAGTGTCATGTGTGAAAATTGTCTTGTGGCTGGCTTTCTAACATCCAGATAAAGGTTTTTTTTAAAAAAAACACACGTGGAATTGCTACTGCTGCAGTATCTGCAAGTTCAGTGTTGAACTTTATTAAACCCTTTTGAAATTTTATCTAATTTTATCTAGTAATTGAAAAAGCAATATGATACTCTTTTCCCTTTAAAAGTAGGCTTCGCTCCACACAATTACTTGATCCAGCTAGGGAGAAAATCACGTAAGCACATTTACCAATGAAGTCCAATGTTGAATAAAGATAGGAATCGGCATGCATCTGTCTATTGTGACTCTCATTCATACTACATTGAAAGGCTTCTAATGTGAATGAGAAGATGCATCCAGGTCCATTAGTTATGTACAACTAGAGCTGGATTTCCATCGCAATCAGAGATGCTTTCCAACACATGAATTAGCATTTTGAAGATGCACATAGGGTTCTGTTTTTGGCTCCTGTCTACACTTGGCAAATATTTTCAAGGTAATTTTACGCCTGTGTGTCTTGGCTTCGTCTTCTGCAATAATACTTTATCTTCTTGGGCATATTGCCTAGAAATGTATGCATGAAAAGCATTATGTCATAGTTAAAGCAGTGGTGGAATGCAGGCATACGAAGCTTGCTTAGCTGCCTAGATATATCCTCATCAGTGAGCTTGCATTTTCTATTAGGGAAACATTGTTTTTGTTTTGGTAAGTAAAGCTAGTAGTCACCATATCTTGGGCTGTGAACGTGCTGGATTTCCCTCTCTAAAACATGAAAAACAATTGGGCTTAATTTGTGTTCTATCATGGCATGCAAGTAAATCCCATGCCAAAACCTCCATCACCTTAGAACGTACAGTACACTATTACTAACTTTCAGAAATATACTAATCAAACTGAATATGGTTCAGAAGACTATCAGCTAAAACCATGCATTTCTCTGAAGATGTAATTGTTTTTATTTTGTTTTTTTATGCTGTGAACCGCCTGAGATCTTCAGACTTAGGGTGGTATACAGATTGGTTGATTGATTGATTAATTGATTGATTGATTGATTGATTGATTGATTGAATAAAGTTAGTTAAACACATTAAGAACAAGAGTAATTTACAGATACATTCCTACAGTGACAGTATTGTGAGGTGGCACTAGGTAGTTGAGGAAATGTCCGTTTCCCCCCCCCCTTGGTCCACTGGCTGTGTACACAACATACATTTAAATCACCCCACCCCCACAAGAAACCTGGTAGTTGCAGTTTGTTAAGGGTGCTAGGAATTGTAGTACTGTGGGAGGAGGTAAACAACACTTTGTTTGCATGTTGGATAGTATGTCATTTTCTTGTTTGCATGTTGGATAGTATGTCATTTTCTTGTTCCTAATTTTCAGCATCAGTTGTGTTTTCCCAGGCTACCTTGAGGTATGTGTGGGTAAAAATATTAAGTGCAAAAATGAATTATACACATCCAAACGCACTGTAGACTTGAACTGGTAAACCTAAGCCAGTCACATTTTTCCAGCACATGTTCTCTGCATGCCCACAGCTCTTAGGTCATACATAACTCCCTTTCACACATTACATGTTTACCACAGCAAACAGAAATGTAACCATAGCCTACACGATTGTGAAGCAGCTTTTAGGGTTTTTGTTCTGCATAGATAGTAGTACACTTGATGACATTCAGAGGCATCAAGTGATACATTGATCTGATCCTGCAAGGTTCTGCAAGACATCTATTGTGAGATGCTAGTTTCTCAACTCCCACTGATTTATATGAAAATAAGGTCAGTTTTCCCAATTACCAAAAAGATGGCTTACAGTATGTTCTGAGAGCATCTTATTGTAACTTTATTTGTTTATTTATTTAACTTGATTTTCGCTGTGATTTCATAGTTCACGCACACTGTTAACAAAGTTACACTGTTTTATGTGCACATGTAGGAATGCAACAAAAATATTTTTATAAACATGCCTATTATATGCTACTAGGGAGCTAGGATTGCCTATAGCCCCCCTCCATGTGTGTATGCTAAGAAACAAATATATGTTTACCACTACATAATGTCTGAAGCAAGAGAAAACTCCTACATGGAAACAACTTCAATATTGCAAAAAGCATATAACAACAACAATAATTTATTATTTATACCCCGCTCATCTGGCTGGGTTTTCCCAGCCACTCCGGGCGGCTTCCAACAAAATATTAAAAATACAATAAAACATCCCTGAACAGAGCTGCCTTCAGATGTCTTCTAAAAGTCAGATAGTTGTTTATTTCCTTGACATCTGATCAGATGGCATTCCACAGGGCGGGCGCCACTACCGAGAAGACTACTACCATGTCATATGTGGCAATCTCAACCATGTCTAAATATGATTTGCAAGTGTGATTTTTATATACAGGAGTAGTAACACAGTGCCCTCCTTATATTATTGAACTCCAACTCCCATCATCCCTGACTATTAGCCATCCTGCAGGGGATATAACAACATCTGGAGGGTGCCATGTTGTCTGTCCATGCTATGTAGGAAGCTTTACCCCTTGAAGTGGATCTGACATTCCAGATTTCAGTCCTGATGACCACCATGTTTGTGGTCAATCTGTTTTAAATAAGAATGTTGCAATCACAGCTGATTGTTAATTATGTTATTTAGAAAACTATATCAATATACAAGCCAGCTTCTGCTTTTCATGTCAAGATAATGTTTTTGATGTTGCTTTTGGCCTCATAAAAGATGCTTAAATATTAAATTAACGGTTCAAGTAAAGTTACCTTTGGCATGAGTAATGGAATATTCAAGTAGCCTGAACCTGACATTCCCTACAAATTAATAGCTATACAGTTTGGATGCTAAATTTCATTTTGACATTTACAGATTAATTTTATTTGAAATGTGTACCTATGAGATGGTGTGTTCATTCAGTTAGACTTAAGTGCAGTCTAGAAGAGAACATTCATAATGCGATTAATCATTACAGATTTAAATTCAAATAGTTAATAAACAACTAAAAGACAAATTACCTGAGCTGAAGTGAAATATTCAAGCAATTACATTCAAATTATTTCAGTCAGGCTTCAAAGTTTACAAAGATTATAGAACCCAGATATTCATATAATTAAATCCATTGTCTGAAGAATTAGCTATTGAAATAGCAGGCTAGCAGCCAAGCAAAAATCTCTTTTATCAGTTTTGTCTGAGTGTTGATTAGGTGAGCATGCCTGCAATGATGTAATGGCTTAAGCTGTCATCCTCTCTCCTTCCCACATTCTCTTCGCCCTTTTTTGGCATTGTTCATGACTGCAAAAGCCCACACCCAAATCCTGTCTGGGCCATATGGAATAGGAAAAAGGGTTCAGGAGGGGGAAAGCGTAGAATTTTATCGGATATTTCCAGAGGGAAAGGGACTCCACCCTTTGAATTCCTGCCACATGGCAGGAGAGGAGCAAAGCTAGAGATTCATGAGTAATGCAGCTCAGAGTCCCCAAAGGTGGTGCTCGTTATAACTGCTGGAAGAATAAAATATAAATACTGATGGAATTTGTAATCCTGGCCTCTCGGTTTCAGTTATTTCCCATTTCATCCAAGATATGAAATTATGGATCTGAACATTATCACTGCTAGCATGCTATGGGATCAATATGATATTCTTTTGCACTCTGAGTGCTTACCACTACCTCCCATTTTCATTTTTAATCTCATTCAATCTATCATTATAATATCCAGTTATAATTGGGCAATCAAACAAGTGGGCATACCATTTAAGAGAGCTGCGGCTGCTTTTCATGTTGCTTTTTAAAGTTGCAAGTTCACCATCTGGAAGATCTGAGAAGACACATAAAATCATTATGTGAGACTTAACTGAGCAAAGTGTTACTGAGCGAAGACTTGTGTTCAGCATGTCTTGGAAATTGATTCAAAAGTCTATGGAATCTCTCTCAGAGACATACATGTTTTTAATATTACTCATATTTCCCCATGTATCATCAGATACAAGTGTAATTCCCAAAAGTATATCCATGCACTAGAGACTGTGAGACAGTAAGCCATATTTATTCCCCCCCTTTGTGCATGTATGTAATTGATTTAAAGCAGTATATCATGCAGCTTCTTTGCCTATTTTTGGTGCCATTACAAAACAGTGTACATTTTGAACTTTATGGCATGAAACCCGAAAGCTCATATGAATGCCTTATATCTTCACTGTGGATTTAGCATGACAGTATGCCTTTATTGGTGAATACATTTACACAGATCACATGCTGTTTCATGGGCTCTGGGCAGCAGGGGTGGCCCTACCATTAGCCCGAGCATGACGGTTGCCTCGAACAGCAGATTTTGGATGTCATGAAAACGCAGCAAGTTGTTAGTTATTTAAATTATTATTATTGTATCTTTACTACCAGGGAGGAAGAAGATGTGCTTGAGGTACTTTTTACCTCAGATGCTAAAACAACTTGAATGGCCTTGGGTACTGTGCATCTTAATTTGGTGGGAAGGGTGCCATTTATTGCTCTGCAACAGGCACCCAGTCTTGGGAGCTGGCCCTGCTGGGCAGGTTACACCAATTTCATCACCCATCTTATTTCTCACTACCCCAAAATAACTCATATTATAGATACTAGGTATGGAAGTTTTGAGCGGACCAAAGAGGCCATAATTAAACAACAAATAATGTCATTTCTCTCCATTAGCACTTGTCCCTCCCTTTCCCTTCAAATTCTGCTCTTTGACAAATGTATGTTATTCAAATTCTCTTAACCTTACTTAGACTCCTTCCTGCCATCTACAGCAGAAACAAAAGTCAGGTGTGAGAGAAGGCAGACAACTTTCACTGATTGAGAGAGAGAGAGTAGAGTGCGTGTGTTGCCTGCTGTGTGCATGAGGAACCCAGTTCCAGCTGCTGGAGCAACAGCAGGTGGAGACATCTGTGGTGATAGTTCCTCTTTCTACTTCTTTTCCTCTTCTTCCTGACAGGGCAGTTTCCTAAATGGCTGCCATGTAAGGAGGGCTGTTGCCTATATATGTGCCCGAGCTATAATTTTTCTATAACCACAAACAGTGGTGATGGGAACACCTAAGATGTGGTAGCCAATTAATAAAGCAACATTTACTTAACAATTGTTAACAGGTTTCTGTGCCTGAATCAGAATAACACATGTGGAAAGCCAACAGGTGTGTGTGTGGGTGTGTGTGTGTGTGTGTGTGTGTGAGAGAGAGAGAGAGAGAGAGAGAGAGAGAGAGAGAGAGAGAGATTCAGCAACCAGCCTGTACATCTTATACTGGTGCGCTGAGTGGGGGAGCAATGTCCAAAATACACTGGCCCTGTCTGAACAGTGTGGTAGCAATATGAAGAGGATGAATGACGTTATGAAAAGCTCATTAAGCAGTATTATTCCTTATTTTAAAAACCAACATTGCTAGGCAGAGTGCGTAGTTTAAAGAACAGGATGGTTAACAACAGTAGTAATGAAATTTATCATTTCTATAGTGGGGTTATTTTTTTGGTGTTCAAGGTTATAATTATCTCAACAATCCTAACAACAGCCCAGTAAGGTAGCCTTTGCCAACTTGGTGCCCTCTGGATATTTGGGGCTACAACTCCCCTCATCCTCAGCCAGCATGGCCAACAGCTGATGGGAATTGTAGTCCAAAAACATCTGGAGGGTACCAGGTTTGTGAGGGCTGTTGTAATGTATATCAGTATTATTCAGAAGTCACGTGGTGTACTTGCCGTGAACATTGTGATGGAAGAGTATATTTATGGGTGCATTATAGTCTTTTGGTAAAGTTTGCTCTTTTTATTTAAATTACAACATCAATTAAAGCTGTAACCCTACACCTACTTACCTGGGAATAAGACCTGCAGCACTCAGCGGATCTTACCTCTGAGCAGGCATGTCTAGAGTTACCTGTTACATTACACTCTCAGGGAGTATGAAAAATAGTGTGCTCACGATTGATTATACAGAGGAAGCTAAATATACAAACTCCCTTTGTTAGCCTCACAGCTTACACAGTTTCACCCAATAAAGGTTAAGGTCTTTCCATTTGTTTCTGTGGAGACAGATATTTGAGTAGCGTAGGTAATGATGTAGAACTTCCGTTTGACTGTGTGAGGACAAATCATTTTAAAGATGTGTTTATGTTGCTTGGGGACTATTTGATTTGATTTGGGACAAATAGTTCTCAGTTAATTGTCTTTGGAAAGCCAAAGGGGACCAATACTTGGAGCAAATGATATTTTGCTAAAGTTTGCAGAATGCAAATAATATTAAACTTGGCAAAATGTCATTCCTCTCCAACAACTAGTTGATATAAACAAAGGGGTTTTTTTTAAAAAAAATGCAAACTGTAACATGTAGCTGCTTCAAACACCAGTGGTTTTATGTTTATTGTGTCCACTTGGCTTCAGCAATGCAGTGCAAACTCTCGGTGCTAATAAATTCATACAGAGTTTCCAAAACTAATGAAAAGAAGCTGTGCATAAAATTGTGACAATTGAGGCAAGTTCCATGCCCATGTGCGCTGTTAAGGATCTTTTGGGCTCTAACGATACAGAACAATTTGAAGTTTCTTAGTGTGAAGTATCTACATGAAGTGTAAAAGTAGGAAATTTTGGGGGTGGTTGTGGCAGAGAAGGAATAAATAAATAAGAAATAATTAGGACCTTGTTTTACAATATTTGAGGTGGAGAAAATATTTGCCAAAATGTTAAGGTGATTTCTAAAACATCTGGAAAAATTCAGAAGTTTTTGTTTGGGTGATTGTGGCACTTGGGGAGGCCAAGTGTTAGGACCTATGCCATTGTAATGAAGTAAGACTTTCTGCTAATGTCCATGTAAACAATGGCACACACTCATGAAGACTTATGAAAGCGCTATATGACGCTGATTACTCTATTTATCCTTTGCCACAAAAATATTGTCTCCTGTTCTTGATTTGATCTAACTTGCTCTTGGGGATACAAAATGTAGCAACTATTTTTTTAATTTATTTATTTTTTTGTAATCAGGCTGCAGAATGCATTGTAAGTCCTTTTTCGTGTACAAATCAGGTCTAAAGAATTATATTGGTGGAGCGATTTGGATTGCCAGCTAATCAGCTTTGCAAGTTGATTCAAACATCCCTTTTCTACTGTCCTCAAAGTGTGGTGCATAATTAAGGGGTTACTAGTAGAATACAGAGGTTTTCAAATCTTTCCTGTGCAGCATGTTGAACGTTGTCTTGAAATCTGAATATGTACATCTAATGATAGCCAACATGTTTTGCAAATAAAGATAATCCAGTCCTTCCTTACAATGAAACATGGGTGAGAAGTGCTGCTTGGTTGGCTGTTTATTTCACCCTAAACCCTTATATTTAGATAAATCTGCCTGCTCTGTTTATAAGGAGACAAAATATTACTATTAGAGTTTATTTAAAATGCTACCAATTTAAATCTTATCTCTTTTCCTGTAATTCAATTTCTTTCCAGGCACCTTCATCTCATGGAACTAAGTAATTTTTTTAATTCTTCATTGAGGTTTTAATGCTCATTACTAAAGGGATAGCTTTTAATGGATAAACAATTCTTTTTTCATGAACTTGGGCAATCAGGATAAGCAACTTAAGGATTTCTAAAAGGTGGTTGCATATAGGTTTTACAAACTGTACAGATATAACTATATACCTGTAGCTAAAATTTCAGAGCTTTTAGCGGTGAATACCCTCTTCCGGGTTTTTTAAAATTTCTATTATGTTAACCAAAATAGTGGATAAGGCAAGTGCATGAAAGAGATAATGATCAGGTTGGAAAGCAGTTTGTGAACCTTGAGTATTTGGGTGGATTTAATTTATTTATTTATAACCTGCCCGGTGGAACAAGTATGTCTTAACTGCCCATCTAAATGAATGGAAAGAAGAAGCCTGGTGGATCTACCCAGAAAGGATGTTGCATGATAAAGATGCCACCACGTAAAAGGTCCTGTCTCTCACGCCTAACCTCCAAGCAATAGAAGAGAGAGAATGGCTTCTGATGTTGATCTCAGTCCTTGAGCAGATTGGGAACGAATGGTTTCATCTCAATGAGTTTAGCCGCATTAAGGGACATTTATCTGATTTATGCTGCAACCCTGAGTCCATTTATCTGTGGGTACATCCCACTGAACTCAATGGGACACTTTTCTGAATAGACAGGACAGGTCTACGTTGAGTGCTGTCAACCCTACTATTAACTTAAAATCAGTTGGTAGAGCACTCTCAGGGTCGTGGGTTCGATTCAATTTAAATTAAATTAATTTATTCAGTTGATTCTGTGTAATTTTCCAAGTTGTTGGTTTTTGTTTTTTTTTTACATCAGCTTTGGCTTCTGTTAAGTAATAAACGAGGAACTCCCTTTACTCACATGGAATTATGGCTGCTGTGTGCACAGCTGTTCCAGTATTGTTCTTAATGTTGTATGCTGTCATCCTCCTTTGGGATTCAGAGTGGAAGAAAGACTATCCTCCTTGTTTGTTGCTGTTAAAGTGTTCTACAATAGCAATGCAAAGGAAACGCCAAAACAGGGTGGTTTACTTGTGGTTTTCTGGATGGTGTTGAACTCCAAAACGTATCAGCCTTGGCTGGCATGACCAGTGGTCAGGGAGAATGGGAGTTTATCTATTGATGCCATCATTCTTATATCCTGTTCTTCCTTCCTTAGGAAACACAGGGCAAATTACAATAAAGGCAATTACGTAAATATTTTTGAAACAGTAATAAAAAAAGAAGCCTTTAACATAAAAATCAGGGAATCATTAGAAACAGCAGCAGAGTCTACAGAATTGGCATTTACATCCAAAATGCCTGGATGAAGTTTTTAAATGCACCTAAACATGTTTACTGTGAGGGTTAGCTATATCTTACAGGGGAGGAAGTTCCGTAAATGGGACAGCGCCACTGAGAGGGATCTGTCCTATGGCCCCAACCAGCAGTCAACTCCTGCTGATTATTATTATTATTATTTAGTAAATTTCTGTGATGCCCTTCATTTGAAGATCATAGAGCAGTTTGCAATATAAAAACACAAAAATACATGCCATAATAACGAACATAAACATAATAACAAACACCCCACAGTTTAAAAGGACATAGATTGTTTAATTAGCTGAGGGCCTGGAAGAAGGGGAATGTTTTTGCCTGGCACCTAAAGACATGCAATGAGGGCACCAGGCAAGGCTTCCTGGGGAGAGCATTCCACAAGTGGGGAGCCAGCAAAGAAAAGTCGTATTCGCATATTGCCACCCTCCAGGGCTCTCATGGAGGAAACAACTAGCAGGGCTGATGGTATTGGAAACACTCCTTCAAGTACTAGGTTTCTAATTTGTTCAGAGCTTTATACACAACTACAAGGGCCTTGAAATGGACCTGGTACTGTAGTTCACTGGCAACCAGTCCAAAGTTTTAAGGATCTGTGTGATAAGAAGATCCCCCATTGCTGCCCAGTGTGACAGTGGTGTGTGGTGCTACCTGCAGTTTCTGGGGTGCCTTCAAGTGGGGATGTCAGAAAATTCCAACAGAAACTGGTGTGTCAATTGCCATCGTTCTCTTATCTATCCCATGTATGGAAAGGAAAGCATCCCAGTTAATAAGATAAATATCCACTGTTGGTTTCAGGCCACAAATGGTACATAACACTATGTAATTGATTATCCCCCCCCCCCCACACACACACACACATTTGTATTGTGCTTCCTTTGCATTCTTTATCTTCAATCCATGGTGAATGACAGATAGCTAATTGACCCCTACATGTTTCCACCATTTCGAGAAGGAAGCATGCAAGCATCCATAGAAGGCTCATCCTCCTCTCTTAGCAAAGTCAGGAATAGAATGCACAGATCCTTCTTTAGTCACTACATCACAGGCCTCCCTTGTGATTGAAGACCTGCTTCACACAAAATACTGTAAACTGTACTTGTGCCATTGGCAAGAGCTATTTTAAATAGTTCCTTTCCCTCAATATGCTTTTTTGTTTGAGGCTTTCTTATACTCTGTTATTTAAGACAGGATACAGTTCTCTTGCTACTATTTAAAGTGTAAAACTAAACATAGTCAGAGGTGGGTGCCAGGTCTCAGTATGGCATTAGTATAACATGCTTGGCATATTTTTCTCGTCTTGAGGACACTGCAGAACATGGCCTTCTTCTCTTCAACATCTCCTATAGAAGGCCTAAGTCCCATTACTGCTCTCAGAGGCTGATGGACCCAATGAGTTTCCTGACGACTCTGGGGGATTTTCCATCTATGATGGGCACTCCTGTTGAAGCCCTGGCCGAACTCTAAAACATCCAAATGGTTTGGGCCATTGACACGAGTGCCCTTTCCTGCTTCCTGGAGCCTACTTGGCTCCCTGGTATATTCCAGAACTTAAGGCAAGAAAACAAGTTAGGAGGCGGTTTGAACATGAGTGGAGGAAAACTCTGTTCGAATGCAACCAAATACTGGTGAGGGCTCATCATCGAGCCCACCTTGTGGCATACTTTGCTGCCTCCATTGCATCCTCGTTGTGCCATCTGGCAGAACTTTTTCAGGTTGTGAAAAGCTACAGTCTGACCCGAAGGACAAAACTGATGGAGCTTGCTGTAAGTTGTTTGCAAAGCATTTTGAGGATAAAATCGCTTGCATCCACCAGGATCTTGACTGTTACAGCAGATGAATCTGAAGGAGAGTCCAGAGCACTTTCTAGTCTTGCTGTTTCTGATGAGTTTCAGTTGGTAAGGCTTGCTTGAGGATGTGGACAAGGTGCTTCAACCAGTCAAGGTGACCACTTGCTCTGGACCCTTGCCCCTCGTGGCTGATCAAAACTAGCAGGGAGGGGACAGCTGGCTGGGCCAGGGAAGTGACCAGTGCCTCCTTCAAGAGGAGTGCTCCCTGCCTGCTTGAAGGAGGCAGCTGTCAAAGCACTCCTAAGAAGCCCTCCTTGGATTTGGAAAATCTAGCTAACTACTGGCCAGTTGCCAGTCTCCCCTTCTTGGACAAGATTATTGAGCGGGTGGACATGGATCAAATTCAGGTGCTCTCGGAGGAAACAGATTTTCTAGATCAATTTCAAATGTGGTGTAGGTCTGGTTTTGGTGCAGAAAATGGTCACCCTGCATGATGATCACTGTTGGGAGAGAGATGGGAAAATGTGTCCCTGTTAATGTGTGGGATGTGGGAAAATGTGTCTCTGTTAATTATCCTCAGCCTCTCAGCAGCTTTCGATACCATTGACCATGGTATCCTTCTGAAGTGGCTGTCCGAATTGAGTGTGAGTGGCCCCAATCTGTGGTGAGTCTAGTCCTATTTGGATGGACGTTTCCAGACAGTGATGCTTGGGGAGTGCTCTTCAGCCCTGTGGAGCCTTCAATTTGGGGTTCCTTGGGGTTCAGTTTTATCCCCTGTGCTGTTTTACATCTACATGAAATCGTTGAGTGGGGTTATCTGAAAATTTGGAATGTTTTAGTCGGCAATATGCTGATTACACCCAGCTATATTCAGTGCTATTTTTCTAGAGAAAGAGGTGCCAGAACTTAACATGAATACTTTCCTTATTCTGTTATATGGCAATGGTGCCCACCTGAGAGGTGCTGGAACTGAATTCCATCTGAAAAAAGCCCTGGCTCTACTTTTCCTTTACATCTGCAGGTGTGGCAGTAGGTGTGCTGAACTGTTGTCTTGTCTTGGTAATGGACTGGATGAGAGCCAGCAAACTGAAGCTCAATTCAGACAAGACTGAGGGACTGTCAGTGGGTGGTTCCGTAGAGCAGATGGATGGGATGTTGCCTGCTCTGGATGGGGTTACACTTGTAGTTTGGGGGTACTTCTGAATCCGTTGCTGTCACTTGAGGCTCAGATGGCCTTGGTAGCATGGAGTGCCTTCCATCAGCTTCAGGTGGTGGTGCAGCTATGCCCCCATCTGGGCTGGGAAAGCCTAACTTCTGTCATCTATGCTGTAGTAATCTCTAGATTAGATTACTGCAATGCATTATACATAGGGCTGCCTCTGAAGATGATTAGGAAATTTTAGCTGGTGCAGAATTTGGCACCTAGGTTGCTCACTGAGGTAGGATGGTTTGATTCTGACCCAACTGCACTGGTTGCCAGTTAGTTTCTGGTCCCAATTCAAAGTACTGGTTTTGACCTATAACCGCTCAGGACTGCAGTACCTTAAGGACCGCATCTCCCCATCGGCACCGACCTGGACCCTATGATCATCATCTGAGGCACTTCTTCTTCCACAATAGATCTGGAGGGTGGCAACACAAGAATGGGCCTTTTCTGTGGTGGCTCCCCATGTGGAATGTTCTCTTCAGGGAGGCTAGCCTGGCACCTTCATTATATTTCTTTAAGTGTCAGTTGAAAATGTTTCTCTATAATCAGGCCTTTGGCTAATTAACACTCTATTGCCTTTTTAATGTGTTTGTGGGAGTGGGGTTATTGCCTTGTTTTTGTTTTATTTTGTATTTTGTGTTCTCATTTTGTATTTGTATGTTGTGAACTGCCCTGGAAACTTGAAAGGTAGTATACAAATTTAATAAAGAATAATAATAATTACTGCAGCTGCCACTTCTGCTACTCTCCTGGTTTGGCAGCAGTTTTCATCAAAAGTAGATCATTTCCGCATCCCTCACACAATGTGTAAATAAGTCCTGATGGCAATAAAGGACACTGGTCCTGTAATTGTGCTTGCCGATGGATACTTCTGCCGATTTATGGCTATACCTATGCTAGTTTTGACCAAACTCAGGCTGAAACAAATTGCCCATTCTCAGAGTCTTATGGTCTCATGATAGACAAGTCATTGATGCCCAAAGAAAATACAGCAGCTGTCCTTGGAGAAAATTCTCCTATTAGCTACGCATATCATTTTTGCTGGAGGAAAGCCCTGAGGGAAAGGATAGCTGTTACTTTGTGCAAGTCTATTTGTCCTTGAACATGTAGCACATAATAATATTGTTTTACAGGGCGCAGTTAGATGAGATGGCAAGAGATTTGTGATTGGATCTCCCACTGTTTTTTAAAAGAAAAAAATGCAACTGCAGGTGGGCCTGATTCATATTAGGAGTTACATAGCTGGGAGAAGAGACTTTAAGCCTTTCTCCTTCAGCCAAGGTGAAACATCTGGATTTGATTATTGCAATGTACTCTACATGAGACTCCATTTGAAGAGTCTTCAGAAATTGCAATTGTCCAGAATGAAGCAGCGAGAATAAAGGTGGGTGCTTGCTTATGGGAGGCCTCCAGGTGGTGCTTCCAAGCACAATCCAAGGTGTTGATGATTATCTTTAAAGCCCTAAATGGCTTAGGTTCAGGATACTTATGCAAGCACACGATTAAAGGTGGCCAACCTTTAATACAGCTGATATAAACAAGGGCAGAGATTCTGGCAGTGCACACACTGCTTTGGCTTTCCCTGTTGCCCTCTGATTTGCTGTCGGATTTGTTTAATCTTTACACAGTTCTGGAGTCAATGGTGACTGCCCCATGGCCCTAGCCACATCTTGGTCAATCTCTTTGGCATGCTGTTCTTCTTCCACTCAACAATTGCTCCTTGGCCCTCCTCTGCCAGGTGCTGCCACAGTTCTTTGCTTCTTGGGTGGTGGGGTTCTTATAGGGCTGTTTTTAGTCCCAAAAGCCCTGTGTGTAGTTGTCTAGCCTTGAAGACAGGTTTCAGAAGGACTGTCTGGGGTTTAACAGTCATGTTTGGTCAACTGTGTCAGTGTTTGCACACATCTGCTTCCTCAGATCCCAACATCCCTTTTTGTCTTGTTTCTATTTGCCTAGCATCTCAAAGGTCACACTGAACCCCTTAGCCTTGTTTTCAGCCTCTGATAAGTAACATCAAGAATACACATACATACACACATACATCTTTAACAACTGCAGAAGACGTGCTAATGGACCTTCTGCTGTCAAATCTAGTTTGGCCCAAAGAATCTACTCTGAAATGGTGTAGGATGCTCAGCAAAGGGTATCATTCCATTTGTTCAATAGCTGAAGTATGGTAGCACTAAACAGCATAGAGGTGCCAACTTTGTTCTGCTATAAATAAGTCTCAGGTAGATTATTTCTGGTGTCTCAAAAGGGCCGCAAAGCAGTAATTATTTAATTTATCATAATTGTATTTTTAGTGTCCAATGAGAGGAGCTTGTGGAATTTTCTGCCTTAGATGCCAAAATAGCTTGATAGCCTTTGGGTACTATGCACCTTGATGTGAGGTGAGGGTATGTGCCCAGTAAGGCACTGAAGGGTTTTGGACCAACTCAGGTATGGTGAGCCTGCAACCATATGAAATACACACATCCTGGGTAGTGTCATCTAATACATCAATCATGCTGTTTCAGGCGCTTGGCTCTGAATATTTGTTCTAGATTAATTTTAAGATAATCCAGAATTCTTGGCAGAGAGAGTGTATCCTCTTGCACAACAGACTGTTCTTTTAATAAGGCTGGTGGGTATAAATAAACAACTTACTGAAACACTGGGAAATAATTGATTTATTGTTCCTGTTCTAACCTTTTGACCTGAAGAGAGAACATGGTGGTATGGGGGGACAGAATTAAAATTCCCCTCAAAACTACTGCCCATATTCAAACTAAAATGCATTTAACTGATTTCTCTTCTCTACTGCTATATTAAATGAAATAATAAATATCCGAGGCCTTTGCTTATAGCCTTTTAAACTGTGTTTGGGTGGTGGGGTTATTCTTTTTGCTTGTTATTATGTTATTATGGTATGTCTTTTATATCTTTGGATGAAGGGCAGTATAGAAATTTAATGAATAGAACAAAAATAATAATAAAATAATTACTGAGGAATTTATAAAAGCAATGTATAGTACAGGAAGTCTTGAAATATATCAGAATCACCATTCACTAGTTGGAACGTGGAATTGTCGTATTTTAAAAGGAACAAAAATGCAGCTTTTGCAAAATACAAGGAGGAGAAGGAAGCAGTTTTTAAACTTATTTTCTTGCTGCCTGTGTTAAAAGATGTGGGGGTCCCTGCCTCTGAGACAAACTGGTCCTCATGTTGAAAGAAAAGGTAGTTCAAAAAGGCTTACTTCAGGAAGCAAACAGCATTTGTCTCTATCAAACATGTCAAGTTTGAATGGCCTCTGCTAGTAGTGTTTGTAATTAGTTTCACTATTAATAAATTGCCTAAAAGAAAAACAAGGCAGCCCTTTTTTATCTAAGATGTTGACAGATTATGGCAAAGTCCTGGCCTTGTCATCTCTCGCCTGCCTTGACTACTTCTTGTCTCTCATCTTCCCTTGATCCACTTGGCTGGTGGAATTATTCAGCTCTCTCATCACTTGGACAGTATGACATCGACACTTCTCCTTCCATCTCTACATTGGGTTCCTGTCTCCTTACAGATACTGCACAAGTTGCTTGTCCTTATCTTCATAACCCCCCATAGCTTTGCCTCTCTTATCTATTCAATCTTATATTCCATCACATCCCTTCCTGCAACCTTTGCCCACCCAGCTTCATCATTTTCAACTACAGTGGTGCCTCGCAAGACGAAAATAATCCGTTCCGCGAGTCTCTTCGTCTAGCGGTTTTTTCGTCTTGCGAAGCAACCCTATTAGCGGATTAGCGCTATTAGCGGTTTAGCGGCTATTAAAGGCTTAGCGGCTAAAAGGCTATTAGCGGCTTAGTGGCTTAGAAAAAGGGGGGGAGCGAAAAAAATCGCAAGACTCGCAAGACGTTTTCGTCTTGCGAAGCAAGCCCATAGGGAAATTTGTCTTGCGAAGCGCATTGAAAAACGGAAAACCCTTTCGTCTAGCGGGTTTTTCGTCTTGCGAGGCATTCGTCTTGCGGGGCACCACTGTATCCAGAGTTCTCTAACACCCTGAAGTGATTATGCCCTTTCTCTCTTCCGGGTCCTTATAAAAGGAACTGCCTTCCAGAATGCCACCAAATGACTACCTGTCTTTCTGCCTTCAAGCTCTACTTTTAAACCTACTTTTTACAGGGAGCCTTTGAAACAGTCAATAACCTATTGTAACTAAGCCACAGTATGAGTAATTGAAACAATAGTATGTTTTTACCTGTGCCTCCATTCTCCCCACCCCCACCCCTGTTGTTTGCCTGTGTTTATTTTAGATTGTAAGTCCCTAGGGTTGGAACCTATCAATCCCGTTCTTGGTAAAGTTTGATGTGCATGGACATAAGGGTGACTCAGTTTGTAGAGCACGAGATTCTTAATATCAGGGTCGTGGGTTTGTGCCCCATGTTGGGCAAAATATTGCTGCATTGCAGAGAGTTGGACTCGATGGCCCTTGTGGTCCCTTCCAACTCTACAATTCTATGATTCTATATATAAAATAAATTAGAATAACAATAGTCTGTTTCAATTTCATGTGGTGCCAAACTATAAAAGGAGCACAGGAAACTTTGATTTTTGTTGGGGACAATGCTAACTCTCTCCATTTTGGTGACAAGAAACCTCTTTCTGTGGTGTCTGGACTGTGATGGCTTTTCCACACCTGCAGTGCATTAAATAATGAACATGCAGCTAGGAACAAGGCGGCCTTCTTTGCAGCACTTCTATTCTGAGCCCCACCAGAGACTCAATGACCTACAGTGCTGTTGAGCTATAAATCCTTTTCGGTGGAGGTTGGATTACCCTCTGTATCTGCCAGGGCCCACTTAAGATTCCTACAATTTTACATCAACCTTGTAAACACTTCAAACACCTTACTGGCCAAACAAGCCTTTGTATCTTTTCAAAAGAACACCACTTGGCGCCAAAACTTATCTGAGATCCTGGTTAGATACACCCTACCGGAGTTTAATATCCTCAAACTGTGGAACCCGAACAAAGTCCGGAAATGGATCCTGGAGAGAGACGCTTTGTTAGATATCACAAAAATACAGATCCTAGGGTCCTCCCACTGGTTTCCCCGACTGAAAGCAGTCAAAATCTGCGCCAATTACTTGGCGAATATCATCAATCCCACTCTTCGGAGAGCTTTTACTATGGCCCGTTTTCAAACCATTCCTACGGCCTATCTGTCAGGCAGATATGCAAAAATCCCAGTAGAGCAGCGTATATGTCCTTCTTATATGAGAACCAAAGAGGATCTCATACATTACATGTTGTATTGTCCCATCTATTCGGCTTTCAGGGATGCGATGTTGCAAACTATTCCCAAATCAATAGTCAACTCTGAGGACCAAGTAAAGTTTTTACTGGTGGACGCTGATCCACGGATTTCTCACGTGGTAGCGGTCTTTGTGGTGAAGGCCATGAAAACTAGGGTATGGTTCCTGGATGGAACGGTGAGGTCCCTCCCATTGCTCTCCTAACTTGTTGCTGTATTTTCTTCCCTGAATGGTGGGGTTTATTGGGTAGTTTACTTGCTGGGACAGCATGGCATGAATTTTAGCTTACTTTTATAATTTTATTGTTTATCTTTTAACAATGTTTTATGGTATTTTGTGTAAAGGCATGGACCTCACAAATTTAATAAACTTGACTCTATAAATCCTTTTCCTTACTTTTCCATATGATTAAGCTGCTGGTAATGAAGCCATATCAACTATTGCACCACCTTCAGAGAGTTCTGCAGTAATACCCAGCAATACAACACAGCCATTGACAAGCAGCAACACAACAGAATTGCCATCTGGGAACTTCTCCATCTCAACTACTAAATCAACAGGTAAAAAGGCACTGGTATTGGCTTGATACTTAGGATGATTCTTTAGTAGGCATTTAGCATGGAATCTCCCTACATCATTTATTCCCTTTCTTATGGGATGTCCACACAATTGCACCATCAAATTATTGTCCTCCTGTGTTTTCCCAGTGCTTCTCTCATATTTTCTCAGACCAGAGAAAGTCTGATGTATTGGAGGGTGGGGGTGGGATGGGACAGGACAGGACAGTAAAGTGGCCAAGTAGGGCAGCGTGGGTGGGGCTCTCTCAGTTTCCCAACACTGCAGGTCATGGCTGCTTACCAAGAAGAGGAAGGGAAAGGTGTGGTGCAGCATATGGTGGCAAGAGTATGGCTGATTCTCAGCACTGTTCTTCCATCTAAGAGGCATACTTTCCACATTTGCCTTGATGAATCAGCCACTCAGCACACTTTCAGTGCATCTTTTAGTGAGTGTTAAATTTTATGTCCTTGTGTTTTTTTGTTTTTATAATCAATATATTAATTAGTGCGAAAGCACTTTCCTGGCTATATATTTTTTAAAAAATAAAAAATAGTGCACTTCTGTTTAAATAAATGAGCCAACTTTATACTGTTATAATACTACTAAAAATGGCTTTTCTAGCCACCTTTATTTTGGCCAATCTGTATGTCTGATCCAGAACAAGCAGTAAACAATTTGGGTTGTGACATTTCATTGGCAGTAATTGGGCATCACTCTTGAAGTGCTTTAGCACTAATTAAGTTAACTGGGGTGTTGTTGCTTTTAAAGATGTGCCTGGGGAAACCCAGCCAGATGGGTGGGATATCTATAAAATTATTATTATTATTATTATTATTATTATTATTATTATTATTAATCAGCCAGGCACTTGGGTGAATTGGTCCCTCCCCACCTACTGTAGCCAAGTTGACAACAGGGCCAAACTAGATAAAATAAAGGGAGAGCCATGGCATTATATCCCATGTTTTGCTTTGGGGATTGTTTTTGCTTTTAGTTTCAAGCAGCAGGGTGGGGTTGGATTGGCAAAGTGCTCCCAGGGGTTAGGATGGTGAGTGTTTTGACGCTTTCCCCTTGCGCTATTTCCCATATTTATGTCATCCGGAAGTAAATCTGCTGTGCTTCTGGAGACATGACACAATCCTGATGCCATTTATCAAGACAGGTTCCAGTAAATGCAGAGACATGGTTTGGTTTTAGAACTTTTCAGGCATTCCAAGTGTGTCTGTGTGTTCTTCCTTGTAGATCAAATATTTTCAACTGAGGCAACAAATGGTACAAATGTCACCACCCCTGAAACACTCACCACAAAACCCACTTCAAATACAACAGTGCAAGCATCTACAACACAGGGCAGTTCCAGAAATGAGACAACTCAAAACACAACTTCAACACCACTTCTGACATCTACTTCTACAGAGCTGCCAAAGCATACTTTTTCAAATACCGGTACACCTACTGCAACTGAAGCTGGTGACCATAGTGCGATGGTAAGAAGTATGAAGGATTTAGATTGCTGCTTTGGGTGCAATGAAATAGTATGACAATCTGATTTCTATATTCAAAGCTAATCCCACTAACTAACCAATTCATTGTTTCAGTCCTATTGGAAAGTGTCTGCAAATTGCAACTCTATATTCTGTTTCTCTATAGACTCCAAGTAAAATCATTGGAATGGGGGTGGTTCCACTGGGATGACAGTTTTAAAAAATGGGTTGATTGGATGATTTGTCCATCTGGAACACCTCTAGTGGAATGCAAACTTCCTAATACTAAACCCAAGGATGGGCAGCTTCCAGCTACTTAGCTCATGTTAGCCCACCAGAAGGTACATATTTGGCCCGAAAGGCCTTTTCCCCAAAACCATTCCCCCCTGCCAGTGAGTAGGGCAGCGGCATTCAATCCTGTGGGGTGCTGCTTCATCAGTGCATTTCCTGTGGGGAACACCCTGGCAAAGCAGACCCCTGGAGAGAGCAGGACAGAACTGTCCATTCATCAGCTGGTGAGCAAAGAGTCCAGTCCCACTGGGGGCTCCCACCATACTGCAGATCAACTTCTCCCACCAAGCTATCAAAGTTGCCCCACAAGATGGGGGGGGGGGAGAGAGATAAGGCTCCGGGCCAAAAAGATTCTCTACCCCTGCGCTGAGCATGATTATGTACCCACTCCTCCTGCCACAATGACAGTGCTTCTTCTCTTTCTTTTTGTCAGGGTAACATCACTTGCCTCAATATCAAGAATGTTAAGACCACTGAAGTGATATGCTTGGAAATCAATGAGGAATACTCTTGTGTAAGTAACAACCAGACCATAAAGAATTGACAGGGTGGAAAAAGGCTTTTGGGAAGAGCCTGGTGCCTGTCCCAACTTGGAAAAAGGAAAAAGTGGTGCCCATCCTCCATTGTTTTATGTTTTGAATGAATATTTGTGCAGTTTAGTTTTTCATGGGTGATCTGAGTTCCTTCTCTTACCATTACTACTACTACTACCATTCTTATTATTTGTTAGTCACTTTATGAAAAAGCAACTTAACTTTACATCTGTGACATAACAGAATACAATATAAACAACTTAACTGTGACTTAACAGGATACAATATAAACAGATAAAATCCAGTTAAAAGTTTGTGTGTGTGTGTTTTAAGACAATCCAATGTCATCTTCTTGCCTTTAATTCACCTGGCTTAATCCATCTTCTATCTCCCAGGCCACTGTATTTAGCCTCTTTTTTTTAAGTACTTACTTTTTATTAAATTTTACTTTACCGTTGGTGGGGCTCTTAAACATGAGGGTTTGACAGTGGGAGAAATGTGTTCCCCTGTTACTTAGCAGCAGCAGCAGCAGCAGCAACAGCAACAACAACAACAACAACAACAACAACAACAACAACAATAATAATAATAATAATAATAATAATAATAATAATAATAATAATACTTTTATTATTTGGACCCCACCCATCTGGCTGGTTTGCCCCAGCTACTCTGGGTGGCTTCCAACACATATAAAAATATAATTAAACTAGAAGTTGTTGCCAGTGTTTTCTTTTGGTCGGAAAGAGAATACTTTCTGCCAAAAAAAAATATCTCAGTTGAGATTGCTGTATGGTGCAAGGTGGAGGCTGGGATGTGCAGAGAAGGGGATGGTTTACAACACAATCCTATACATGTTTACTTTGAAATACGTGCCACTATGCAAAGAATGCAAAGAATTGCAGTCTTGTGAAATCCTATGCATATTTACTCAGTACTAAGTACCACCATATTAAATAAGATGTCCTCCAACTAAGCCTGCTTAAGATGGAAGTTTCATTCACATGTCCAGAGAAGGAGAAATAAAGCAAAGAATGTTTTGGAGAAGGATTAAGGAGTGCAGAAAAGCAATTGCAGAAAAACAGACAGGTGAACGTTATTCTTAATTAAAATTTATACCCCACATTCTATACTCAAGTGAGCTAACAAATAATAAATTTTTTTGGGGGGTCATTTAAATAATAATAATAATCTCAACATCTTCTTCTGAAATAAATAGCGCTACATCTAATTCTTATCCATGTGTAAAAGGTAAAGGTAAAGGTACCCCTGCCCGAACGGGCCAGTCTTGACAGACTCTGGGGTTTGTGCGCCCATCTCACATCTATAGGCCGGGGGCCAGCGCTGTCCGGAGACACTTCCGGGTCACGTGGCCAGCGTGACAAGCTGCATCTGGCGAGCCAGCGCAGCACACGGAACGCCGTTTACCTTCCCGCTGGTAAGCGGTACCTATTTATCTACTTGCACCCGAGGGTGCTTTCGAACTGCTAGGTTGGCAGGCGCTGGGACCGAGCAGCGGGAGCGCACCCCGCCGCGGGGATTCGAACCGCCGACCTTTCGATCGGCAAGCCCTAGGCGCTGAGGCTTTTACCCACAGCGCCACCTGCGTCCATGTGTATTCAGAACTAAATTCCACTGAGTTAAGTGGGATTTATTCCCCATTCCAAATCAGTGTGTTAGGAATGCAGCCTTAATCGAGTCTTAAAAGGAACAATTTCATTTATATTTGTTAAGGTGCTGTTGAGTCTTACTAGATAAATTATCCCAGAGTATGGTGAACACAATAAAAAGGGGTCTGCTATATTCCCAAGCATTCTGACTCTTCAAGATTAAGGGAAATCTAAGCAAGGGCTTCCCAGCATATTTTAGTGGGCAAGGAGGCTCAGATGGCTTCTAAGATCAGGGAAGACAGAGCTAATGCAGAGGTTCCTCGGTGTCCACTTGAAGCCTGACACCACTTTCGCTCTCTGAGTGTGCTTGCAGTAATGAATGAAGAGGTGGAACAGCACCCTCCCCTTGCCTTTCAGTCCTTCTCTGCTGCTGCTGCTGCTATGCAGAGTTCTTCTCTGCACAGTTATACTGAGTGGATCCAGAATAAAAGGGCAAGAAAACAAGGAGTGACTGGCTAGGACAAGGTGGGTGTCCTCCAAGAGGGTGGATCAGTGAGGGCACCTTATCCCAGGGCCCCTGGGTGTTGCAGTCAAAGTAAAATAATTGCTTTGGAGTTTAAAAACATCTGTAGGGCCACAGCTTATCCACCCTTCTTTAGAGGAAGGAGCTGCTGTGGAATAAACTCCTGCTGCTTCGTAGCAATGGAAAGTGGCATTGGGATGGGATTCTTAATCTTACTGTGTTATTGGCTTCTGTCCTGTAAAGCACAAACACACAAACTTGAATTTATGCCTGTTTACATATACTGGAAGCATATCAAGGAGAACTATGCTGAACATCTGTTGAAATAAACTCCTCAGGGACTTTACAGTTTAGTACTGGAGCCACCTAGTGGATGAAATATCAGCAGGAAAACGAATAGCGTGCATATGTGTAGATGTAATACAGTACATTTTGTTTCATGATCCCAAAATTCAGGCTAGCTATACCCTAATTCTATTATCTGTTTGCTGTACTGCTTTGGTGTTCAGTGGTGTATAAATTTTCAGGGCTGATTATAATCATGTAAAACTTTATCCTAAATATCTGTGTTACCTTTTCAGCCAGTCAGGCATCATTGCAGCCCTGTAATACTGCCATAATTTATATATTGAAATTAATGGCACTGCCATTAGATCTGGCTGCTAAGCCTTGATTCTTTGTATTGAAGTTGCACTTTGAGTGAAGATTCCAATTCTGCCCCAAATGATTTATCTCATCTTTTTATATAGTTGTGCACATTCCCTTAACCTTTAAATCACTAGCGATACTGATACCGGTTATGGCTTCTAAGTGCTTTTAATAACATAATTAATAGGTCTGAATGTGCTCATGCTAATGTTTCAGAACACAGAGTTCATATAATGGTCAAATTGATGGTTAATTGATAATTAATAATGAAATACATGTCAACGAGGAGCTTTATAATTTGCACAATTAACAAGGTGAAGATGGGGATCAACAAATTATAGAATTGTAGAGTTGGAAGGGACACCAAGGGTCATCTAGTCCAACCCCCTTCAGTGCAGGAATCTAACTAGATTATACATGACAGATGGCCATAGAACCTCTGCTTAGAAACCTCCAAGGAGGGAGAATACACTATCTCTTGTGGGAGTTTGTTCCACTGTCAAACAGCTCTTACTGCCAGAAAGTTCTTCCTGATGTTTAGTTGGAATTTCCTTTCTTGTAACTTTAACATTAACATCCACCTAAATTTATTGGATTATCCAGCTGGAAATGGAAAAGTTTAAGAGTAAACTCTGTATTCTAAAGTCAGAGATGGGCATATGAAACTATACCATTCATGCAACAACAACAATAGCTCTCTGGCCGGAGGGATGCCCTGTTAGGGGTGCTCCTAACACATACTCAACACAAACACGAATACAAACTTCTGAAACTACTGTGAAGAGTAGAGTAGACCCTATTAACTATACTGTGGCCTGCAGATGTCCACTTCAGAGTGGTGCATAGAAGGACTCTCACTGTGGTGGCACCTGAGATTAGGCAGGCACCAACTGCTAGTTGCTTTTGTCAGCAACTGGAAACATACCTCCTCATCCCTAGGTTATCACCGATAGTCAATACAGGCTCTTGCCATCTCTGGTTATTGTGGCCTAACAATGATTTTAATCAAAAACAATAAATATTATGCAGAATCAATGTCATTAGGAAAAGTTCCAGATTTAATGTATTCATAAAAATTGACATTGCCCTCAGCCATCCTTTGAAATTCACACTTTTCTGAATTTTGTAATGAAATTTTCCAACCAAGTTATGTGTGCAAAAATGCATTTACTAGGGTAAAATGCATGCATTAGTAGAAATAGCATAAGCAAATACATTATATTATGGGAAACTGTTTCACAAAACTGTGCATATTAGGCAAAGCTGCATACAAAAATGTGTATGTTGGAGGGAAATTGTCCTAAAATGCTAACGGATTCATGAGGACTTCTAAAAATGTTTTTCACAAAGTGATGTAATGTGGAGAACTAAACTTAAGTATGGAAAAATGGGAACTCAGATAAACCAAAAGTGACAGATTTGCCCATTGCTAGTCTGAGCTGCTATTTCTGAGAAAACTGATAACTGCATCTGAGTTGTGCGTAGATAGAATAGGCTGAGGTCCTCCTCTGTTTTCCTGTTGCCCTTTCCCAGTAAACTGCTTTATATCTCTGTTCTGTACAGAGGAAACTCTGACATTCTTTCAAGAGTTCTTTCCACAGCAAAGGAAAAACACTACAGAGGAGTGTTTTTCCTCAAACCTATCAAACTAATGTTTATGGGAACAGTTTGACTAGGTTTTATTTTAACTTCCATTTTCCCAGGCATAAAGTATTCTGTGACAAATAATGCCCCCCCCCCAAAAAAGCCATTTGTAGTGATCGTGAAGTTTGCTGCATATATATTTTAACTGGTCTGATACTTGGGCTTGGAACCTGCCTATCTAAAAAGATCCTTTCAAGTGGGAGACAGCTGGGCTGGAGTCTTTCTTCCTGATGTGCTGGAGTGTTTGTTTAAAGAAGATGTTTGTTTGTTTGCTTGTTTGTTTGCTGTTTTGTTCCTTTGTAACATGGGGAAGCATTAAAAAATGACACACACATACACCAATCCCCTGTAAACTTAAAGTAGAAAAATGCTACTCTGTCACTTAATTCAGCTGCATATAGACCAGGCTTGAACTAGTGGCCATCGCTATGCCTTGTGATATTGAGCTGCACAAGTTAATTACATAATTTGCAGTTTCATCAAAATTTAGATAGGACACAACTACATTTGTTTTCTTTAATGAAATTTGCAAATACAAAAAAACAAAACATCAAATTAAAAACGACAGTGGCAGCGATGATTCTAATAATTTGTATTTTTACTCCTCTTGCTCTTGTCACAACTACATTTTAAAGAGAAGTTGGAAAGAGAGTGTAAAGCAGAAAGCTGGAGGCATGAAGACAGATCATGGTGGAGAGGGAAGATGGAGATATGTAGTGGAGAGAGAGAGAGAGAGAGAGAGAGAGAGAGAGAGAGAGAGAGAGAGAAATGGGTCTCAAGTAGTAGTAGGTTGGGGTTAAATGTGGGTGATGACTACTAAATTATATGTTGGCTGAACCTTTTCCAGTCAGCACCATTGGGGTGACCCTGAGTTCTAGTCCTATAAACAAATATCAGCAGGAGTCTGATTCCAGAGAAAGATCAGGACCACCATGTTGTGGGGGGGGGGAGTATTTTGCTGTACTGGGCCCAAGCTAGACTTTGACCTTTCAATTTTAAGCAAAGTCTATAGCAGGCATCCCCAAACTCACCCTCCAGATGTTTTGGGACTGCAATTCCCATCATCCCTTACCACTGGTCCTGTTAGCTAGGGATGATGGGAGTTGTAGTCCCAAAGCATCTGGAGGGGTGAGTTTGGGGGTGCCTGGTCTATAGTCTTGTAGAATGACAGTTACAAAGCCAAACATACCATTCTCTCCAACTGCTTTCTGAGAAACAAGCCTGCTCCCAGTTTGGAGGATTTTTTTAGCCAATGAGTTAAGCCATAGCTATGATTGATTGGCACGTGCTATAGAACAATTCAGAGCTGAGTGCCTCAGGGCAGATGGAATGAATCAGGAAACATCTTCTCCAGACAATGGAGAAGGAACTTCCTAGTTCATTTTGAAGTCATTTTGAGTTCTTCCTTGAGGTGAGTGTGTCCGTGACTCTAGTTTTTCTTGAAATGCATACAGAAGAATGGCTGCCTGGGTCATTCTGAAGGAGCTTTCTGGTTCATTTTGAAGCTGCTGTTCATATTCCCTGGTAGAGGAGTGATTGCTACCCTGAGGGGGCAGGATTCACCTAAGAAGCCCTGTCAGAGAAAGCCCCATGGAAGGACTTGCACTCAAGAAATGAAGTCCCCCCCCCTCCACCCTGTCTTCCCCCTTCTAAAGGGAAATGCAGTTGAGGGTGGGGGCTATAACAAGTGGATTTGCAGGCAGACATTCAACAAGCTAAGCTTATATTCTAAAATGGAGATACAGTTGTGGAAGCGATTTTATATGTCGATCAGATTGGATCAGTTGGTCAGATATCTTATTACTTGTATGTGGCCTCCAATTTATTTGGAGGACCCGCCACCCTCACCTGCAAAAGAGAATACAAATTTGCATAAATATGCATAAGAAACAAATCATACAAAACAATGTGTGATCTCTTGTGAGATGGAAAGCCTAACCCACAGCATACCGAGGCCAGAAAATCTTGTGCACCCCTGGGGATTATGACGTCCTATAGAGGACCAGGCACTTTAAACCTTTATAGGACTGGAAAATTCAAGATCAAATTTGTAATGATCCCAGCCTGATCAAGTGTGATTTATCAGGCCAGGGAGGTTGTTTATTTCAGTTGTATCATTTCTATTGTTTGAGGGAGAAATCAGTTGACTATCTGGCTGCCAGTTGGGAATGTGTTGAGGTTCTCTTGGGTAAAGTTTGTGTGATACAGATTACTCCAAGTCACATGGTCTTGACACACAAAAACTACATTACTTGTGCAAACAAAGCAGTATTATTCATGTGAGTGATGGTGTTTGAACCATGCATCAACAGAAAATACCACTTAGCTGCTACCAATTCTATTCAGCTCAGTGTAAACCGTTGATAGAACAGAATAAAAAAGCCAGTGGCAAGAATGTGCAAATTGAGTTAATTTGATAGGCCAAGTTCTAATAAAAGTTTCCCATGAATCCAACCTTATCTCAAGAAAATGCTGTAATCTTTTGTTGTGGATTCCAGTTCTCTCTATAATGGGCAAATATTAACAATCTCATGTTTTGGTTGGAGACTGAAATCTGGATCTTGAACATAACCGGAAAAATGGGCAAAGAGCATTTGCCAGATGACATAATCCCTTCAAAAACAGATGTTTTCCCTGATGTACACTTTGGAGCATTAAGTTTGTTGTTCTCTTGGGAATCATTTGCCCCAAGCCATGCTGTGAAGGCATGATGGGAATAAAGTTACATATATATAAAATGACAGGAGAATAATGAAAACCACAAAGATTATTATATCATAATGGGTAAAAGACTGAACCAGGAAGTCTTGAATTAAAATTTTGCCTCTATCACTAGTTCATTCAGTGGCCTCCGACAAGCCAATCTTACTCAACTTCAGCTCCCCACCTGCAATATGGGCGTAACAACAACAACAAAGGGTTGTATCCAACCAAGTCTTACTTGGAGTAGACCTATTGAAATTAATCAACCTAAGCTAGCAATGCTCATTAAAATTGTTACAGATCTGGGGCTACAGAGTTTGAGGGTGCAAGGGCACCCATAACTGCTAGAGTTAGTGAATGTTAGAAAGTAATAAAGGGGTAGGATTTAACTGATTTTTTGAGTACAGTCATACCTCATGTTACGGCCACTTCAGGTTACATGTTTTCGGTTTGCGGACCGCGGGAAACCCGGAAGTACTGGAACGGGTTACTTCCGGGTTTTGCCCTTCGCACATGTGCAGAAGTGCCAAATCATGCTGGCGCCTGCGCAGACATGGCGCTTCAGGATGCGAACGCTGCGGGTTGCGGACGTGCCTTTGTCACGGATTACGTCCACAACCCAAGATTCCACTGTATTGAAGGGAAAATGCCAATCCAGTGAAAAAATAACAGGCGAAACTCCATTTCCATGCCAAGGCATCACCTGGGATAGATGGCAAAAGGTGTTGATGTCCCATTATAGAGAAATCCTTGGGTCTCTGCCAATGCAGGTTGCCAAGTTTACACTGAGCGATGACATAGGTTGCAGGAAAATTGTGACGCTTCAAAGGCTTGGAATAGCAGAGAGAAGGGGGGGGCAAGCAGAGAGAAGGGGAGGAGTTACTTGGCATGGGACCTCTGGGAAGGAGAAGCAGGAAGTGGTGAGAACTCCATGAGGGAGGCTGAGGTGTGACACTGAGAAAGCCTCTGAATGCAATGCTGAGCTCCTGTGAAAGACCAGACACTCCTGAGATGCGAATGCTGTAAACTCTGCACTCTCTGCACAAGTTGTGATTATGTGTTAATAAACCATATTTCTCAAAGACCCAACAGTCTCATCCACATCTTAATTCCCAGTGGGAACACAACCCTGGAGTCCCTGGAATCTTTCTACAGTAGTACCTCTGGTTAAGAACTAAATTTGTTCCGGAGGTCCGTTCTTAACATGAAACTGTTCTTAACCTGAGGTACCACGTTAGCTAATGGGGCCTCCCGCTACCACCGTGCCACCGCGCGATTTATGTTCTCATTCTGAAGTAAAGTTCTTAACCCGAGGTACTACTTCCAGGTTAGCAGAGTCTGTAACCTGAAGCGTTTATAACCCTAAGCATTTGTAACCTGAGGTACCACTGTACCTCTCAACAAAGATTGAGGGTGGCGCGTAACCTTTGTAACAATATGAGTAACTCTGCTCTGAATAGGACTACCATTTGATACAACCATAAAGATCACTTAGAAAACATACGCAAAGAATTTTCAACATTCTCTCATTATTATTACTACTGTTATTTATTAGACTTGTTAGCTGCTTGGTACCAAATGACTTGTTTTCAAGTGACTTACAGCAGTTAGAGAAACACAAACATATTACAGGCAGTGACTATTTTACGTGCATCTGATTGACAAGCAATCACGCACATGCTCGTCTCTGCCAACCCAAAGTGGCGGAACGGGGCATGCTTATGTGCACTCCGCCAATGCTCGTGAGGGTCAGAAAAGGGACCCCCCGACACAAAAAATGGTTAATGCCTGTATACTATATATATATATATATATATATATATATATATATATATACACACACACACACACACACACACACACACACACACACGGGAGCCTAGAACTTGTCGATCAGAAGGTTGGTGGTTTGAATCCCCACGACGGGGTGAGCTCTTATTGCTCGGTCCCTGCTCCTGCCAACCTAGCAGTTCGAAAGCACATCAAAGTGCAAGTAGATAAATAGGTACCGCTCCAGCGGAAAGATAAACGGCGTTTCCGTGCGCTGCTCTGGTTCGCCAGAAGCGGCTTAGTCATGCTGGCCACATGACCCGGAAGCTGTACGCCAGCTCCCTCGGCCAATAAAGCAAGATGAGCGCCGCAACCCCAGAGTTGGCCACAACTGGACCTAATGGTCAGGGGTCCCTTTCCCTTTCCCTTTAATGTACTCTAGCCATATATAAATTAAATAAAAGTTTCTGGTGGAACATTTACTGACTCATTTCTAACTTTTTGCCTACACATGGAGCTATCATCTGAGAATTGCAGAGTTTCATAAATGGATCCATGGTTGGGACCCTAGATTTCTGACCACTGATAGCTTGTTGCTGCTTACCTTGGCTGAATATACATAAAACATAGAAAACATAACACTTGACTGAAATACTTAACTCTCACTCTCAGGTTTCTGATCCACCAAACCTGCCTATTCTAGAACTTTGTGTGACTTCAGAATATTTATTTTTAGCTCTATTTCATCAGAGTCTGGCCCTGACCCTGACCCACAAGACATGTATTTACTGAATTCCAGAAGCTCCATCCTGTTTGACGCACAGATTGACCAAAAGGAGGAAAAAGCTGCAAGACCCTAACTTTCTCCTCAGTCTCCTCCCTCTCAAGCGCCACAATTGTTTGGAAGAGGGATCACCTTATTTCAATCTCTGTGTGGGAAGATTTTATCCATTGTGAAACCCGCAGTGAAAGAGCCATCTGAAATACGGCATTTCCAAAACAGGAAGGCCAAGTGTTTCTTTGTTATTTCCCTCTTCTCCTCCCTAGTGACAATGAAAAAGGAGGTAGCGCTTATGATTTCAAAACAATAAGATCTGCCTTGGCTTCTTTCCCTTTAAATCCTTACAGAAAATAATCCTAAGTAGGATCCACTTGGTCACTATGTAATATTAAAATGTTTTTTATTATAATGGCATATATTGATTATAAAAGTCATCAACTTTAAAATTGCTTTTATGGAAAATTATTATTATTTATTTGCCATCAATGCGTACAGATGTGAAATTGTTGACAAACATTTTGGTTCATGTTCCCTCTTTGTGTTAGTTTATCTTTTATTGTTTAACAACTGTGCTCCTGATTCTGTTCATCCAGTGTAGCTGTCACAGGACAAAGTACGACTTTCACTGGCACAGCTAAAGCGAAGCTTAGTCCAGAGCTTAGTTTTCCTAAGCCCTGTAGCTCTGTTCTCACTTGCCATTAATAATGTCATGATGAAACATCCACACCCCAGTACCAATGCACCATCATATAACATTCCAATGGCCACTTTGGGCAAATTATACCAATTAACTAGAAGAGGGAATCTGTATCTATGTGGATTATAGCAAGGAACTTGACCTTTGTGGGACTGGTTCACCCACCCCATGGAGTCCTTTGCGCATGAGGTCCACAAGCAACTGCCACTGACATTGTATTCTGTTTCTTTGGAAAGCTTTTGAGTTCTACAGAAGCCAGTGGCAGCCTACTTGACTAATTGATATTGGTATAGTATAAACTAATGCTGAAGAGAACATTTGTTTAACATATGTTTGTTTGACTTTTTTTCTGGCTTTTTGCAGCACCAGTTCAAAAAACAAAAAGGAATGGACCTTACAAATGTGGTTTGTGAAGAAAACCCATCTCAATGCAATATCAAACTGTCAGAATCAGAAGTGAAGCGCAACTGCATACTGCTGGTTGAGGCAGCAAATAAAGGTCAGTTGAGTAAATTGGTGTAAAACTTATGTATAGAGCAAGATATGGTTTTACTGAGATTGTGTATATATGTCAGGGAGTGAGCGGTTTGTTGTAGTTAGATAATTTATGTTTCAATGATCTTTTGTCTGTTTTCATTACTTCACACTTGGGAGGGTGATAGGGTATGGAAAGCAAAATTGTATCTCAGCTTTCATCAGTAATCACTGTTCATTCTCAATGCATCATCTGTTCCTTAAAACGTAAGATCCTCCAAATCAAGGTACGGAATTCCACAGTCACAAGAATATCCCATCCAATATCTCATGCTTGAAAAACATAAAACAAACACTATAGTACTAATCTACAGCTGTGTGTGATGGGCATCTGGCTGTGAATTTTATGTTGTTTCTTCCCTTCCAGTTGTTATTTATTGAAACTTTGTTATGAATTGTACCCACGCCCAAAAAGATGGTGGGCATTTTTACTCCTGAGATTTAAAGCAGTTCTTGCTGCAGTTGCTATAATACAGGAATGGGGAACCTTTTTCAGCCCAAGGGCCACATTTCATCTTGGGCAACCTTGAAGGGAGCACATGACAGTGGTGGGTGAGGCCAGAACCAAAAGAGGGCAGAGGTGTAGGCTGTACTGTAGGCTACATTATATACTGTAGGCTACATTCCACTCACAAGGTCTGGCCCAAGACATTTTGCTGTCTGAGAAAAATGACAAGATGGGGATACAAAAGCCAACCAAAGTGGCAGTTGAAATTTACTTCAAAACTGGCAACAGGATACATATCCTCCAAGTGTCCTGATTTTTCTGGGATGAGCCCAGAATTCCTAAAGCCATCACAGCTTCTGACTTGATCCTGGGGCACCCCAAGTTCCCCCAGCCACTGGACAGGGGCCACAGAAGCACCTCCTGGGGCAGCTGCTGCATTGGGAAGGAAGCATGAGGGCTCCTTCCCAAAGTCTACTTAGCACTTACTAGACTTTGGCAAGAAGGTGGGTGGACTCTTGGACCCTGGCAGAGCCCTCATGCCTTCTTCCCGAAGCCATAAAAGCCTCCCCTCTTGCTGCTTTCTTCAGGTGAAGGAGAATAGGTTTTCCCAGTCATTGCACCGCTCCCGTGCCTCTGATTCCAGACTGTCCAACTATAGTAAAGTTTTCTCTGGCAGGTTCAGTGTTTGTTTGCTTGTTTCTAGTTACCCCCAACTTCATTGCTAGATGATAACCAATTCATAACCTGCAAAATGTAAGCCAACTAACACCACCAAGAAGAAGAAAAACTATGTTTTCCCCTGCTTTCGTTCAGCCTTCTTTGAATGTGACCTATCACTTTCCTGGCTGCATTTGTGGCATTGCAGTAAAGTGGTATGTTCTCCTTGATCCGTAACCCAGAGCTTTCCAAAGGTGCTACTGGAAGGAATTTTTAAAAAATTCTTTATTTTGTTTCAACTACGGCAGACCAACACGGCTACCTACCTGTAACAGCTCCATACCTGTTAGTGTCTTCCACCTGTGTCCCTCTGCCCCAAGGCAGGGCCAGTTGTACCAGCCATGCAAAAGCCAGAGGATTCTAAACAAACACACCTCTCTCTCCAATCTTCACCCAGATAAACAAAAGACATTAGCACAATTCAAGGATATATTGCGGCCAGGCAAAGGCACACGTGGATAATGCAAAGCCAATGAGGGGTGTGGCCTGGGGGAAGTCCTGAGAGCCAGGCAGATAAGGCTGGAGATTCAGCCTATGGACCAGACCCTGTTTTTACAATATATTTTATAATATAAAATATTAGCATTGCCCAGAATGCTCATCCACAATACAAACATGTTTCCTCGGCATGAGCAATCAGGTGCTCTTATAAAAAGCACAAGCGATATTTTAGTGATATAAGCATGTGTGCGAAAATGCTTGTTGTCCTCATAGTCTCTTCCAGTTTTACAACAATGAATACCAAAGAAAGGTAACAGATGGACACAAATTTTATTGTGTGATTGATCTAACTTTTGTTTGTTTTGAAATCAACAGGTCCAAGTGCATTAGAAACGGTTCTTCAACAGAAGGCAGCATCTTTGAAACAGGTAATAAATATGGGGTAGGTAATAAATTAAGAATGTGGGGGAGCTGAGTTAGGTACAATAAGAAACCGCAACATCTAAAATATGTTAAAATCTGGACAAAATATGTGAGTGCTAGTAACTCTCTGTCGTAGAAATCATATGAATGCCCAATTGTCTCATTAAGATGTTAGGAGAGCCCCCTTCCCTCCACAGAGCTACAATTTCCAGACTTCCATGGAAAGATGGATTGACTGTTAAACCACTCTGGTAATTTGTGGCTCAGTGAGGGAAATAGGGGTCTCCGAGCCACTTTCAACATGCTTAACAAACTACAGTTCCCAGGATTCTTGGAGGGAAGCAATGACTGTTTAAAGTAGTTATGATACTGCTTTAAATCCTTTTAACTTTGAACTAGGCCCATGTGGGTCACTACTGCCACTTTTTAAGCACTGCCCCCATCAAGTCTAGCCACAGCATGTTGCCACTGGCTCAGCATTCAAAGTATCTTAACCAACATACTAACATCCATCTATCTATCCATCTCTCCAGTGCTTTTTTCGGGGGGGGGCACAGGGGGCATGCATACTCCTAAACATTTTGTGAGTCTTTGTACTTTTGTCCATTTACTGTATTTACTTTTCCTGATTTGAACTATAAAAGGATGATTTTCTTGAGTCAAAATGAGAGTACCTCTAAACATTGTTTTAGAGAAAAGCACTCTACCTATCTATCTATTTCTCACTCTTACACACACACTATGTCTGCATATGATTTGCTTATATAAATTCTGTGGAAGGACATGTGGATCCAGAATTGGGCTCCACAGTCAGTTATGGACTCACAAACCATGTTTATAGAAGACAATCTTACTCAGCTACGAGTACCGTATTTTTCGCCCTATAAGACGCACTTTTTCCCCTCCAAAAATGAAGGGGAAATGTGGGTGCGTCTTATGGGGCGAATGCAGGCTTTCGCTGAAGCCTGGAGAGCGAGGGGGGTCGGTGCGCACTGACCCCTCTCGCTCTCCAGGCTTCAGGAAGCTATCCGCTAGCTGTGGGAGACCCAGCTCTCCCAGGGCTAGCGGACTGCTTGCCGGCACCCAGAAGCTTGGGGCGCGCTGACCTCAGCACGCCCCAAGCTTCTGTATTAGCGCAGCGGTCTGCTAGCCGTGGGAGAGCTCCGTGGCTCTCCCAGGGCTAGCGGACTGCTTGCCGGCACCCAGAAGCTTGGGGCGCGCTGACCTCAGCACGCCCCAAGCTTCTGTATTAGCGCAGCGGTCTGCTAGCCGTGGGAGAGCTCCGTGGCTCTCCCAGGGCTAGCGGACTGCTTGCCGGCACCCAGAAGCTTGGGGCACGCTGAGCTCCGCACGCCCCAAGCTTCGGGATTAGCGCAGCTGTCCGCTAGCCCTGGGAGAGGCGCCCGGCTCTCCCACAGCTAGCGGAGACCTTGCCGGCACCCAGAAGCTTGGGGCGTGCTGAGCTCCGCACGCCCCAAGCTTCGGGATTAGCGGAGCGCACCTGGGGGGGAAATAAATTTTTTTTCCCTTTATTTCCCCCCAAAAAAACTAGGTGCGTCTTATGGGCCGGTGCGTCTTATGGGCCGAAAAATACGGTAATCGCCAAAGAAGAAGAGCTACATTGTTCTGTCTAAACAGAGCATATAACAACATATTGAGAGAGATATGCCACAAGTGGTTTCTTCTTCTTTATTATTATTTATATTCAACCTTTTCCCCAAAACCAGGCCTTAAGGCAGTGCACAAAAATTAAAACAAACATGAAAAGCTAAAAGGATAAAGGATAACAGTTAAAAAGTAATTAAACTATAATAGAATTAACATGACATGAAAACAGATCTACAAAAACCAGTAAACAAAAGTGTTTTCCTTAAAAACAGTCAGTTCCCAAAAGCCCACTGGAATAAAACAGTCTTCACTTTGCTGGCAGAAATATAAGAAGGAGGGAGCCTATTTAGCTTCTCTGGGAAGGGAGTTCCAAAGTTTGGGATCAGCCACTGAGAAGGCTTTATAAAGTCATCACCTTTGTGCAGTCATCACTTCTGAGCCCAGTCAAGTTTTTATGCTGCAGGGATTTGGCCAATTATATTGCTAGACCTACAGTACTATTATAGTTTTAATAAAGGTCTCCAGTAGTAATTCATTGCACATTTTGGCACTTTACATCTTCAGAGTGTAATAATACATTAATTAATTAATCCTCACTATTCTCTAGTGAGGTAGGTCTCTGCTTGTAAAGCTGGACTCCAGGCACCTATAAAAATAGCACTGAAAAGCTAAATGTGCACATTGCTGCCACAGCTGTCATGCAGTAAATCTCAGGGAAAAACCACTAGGTGAAAAATTAATTTTGGAGATAGCTGAAAATTAGATATGATGCAGGAAGCAGTAAAATGTGAGACATAAGGGTCTTATGCACTTCAGGGTCCCACCCAGAGTGGCTGTGGAAGCCAAGCCAGATGGGTGGGGTATAAATATTATTATTATTATTAACAACTTGATTGTGGGTACAATTCATAGCACTGAAAGGGGGAATTGAATCATTTCCCATATGCTAATATACAGGATGCTAAACTGAGCATCAGGGCAGTGTGATATGGGATTTCCATGCTGGTTGATAGGGGAGAAATTCTATTTGGTCTGCATTTAAAGGCAAACTTAGCCAATTTGCACTTTTCCAAAACAAAATGCGAACCAAAACACATCCATCCTTCAAAATTCACACTTCTCTGAGTTTTGCAATGCAGTTCTTGATCACATAATGTGCACAAAAATACACATACTAGCTGTGCTTTTCTTCTGGAGAAAAGGTGCCGTTACTCCCCATGAAGTTGTTACAGTAAGTGCCACACATTTAACCAGAGCTTTTCTTCTAAGAAAAAAAATATGTGCTGGTACTGTGTAACCTTGAGTACTCCCAGAAAAAAGCACTGCATACTAATGTAAAACATATATTAGTGACAACAACATACAAAAATGTATAGTGTTAGGGAAAATGTAATGCAAACATCTGTATATCAGGTAAAATTGCATTAAAAAATGTGTATTTTAGGAGCAATCTCCACAAGCTAGGACTTGTTTTCAAAGCTCGACTGACGCTTTAAGTACTTTGAAAAATCTGTGCATGTGTATTCACATGCAGCCCAGGTATTAGGCAGGGTGAGGCCGCCGCTGCCGCCGCTGCTGCTGCTGCAGGTGGTAGAAGCCCCTTAAGGGCATCCCTATGAGTGCCCCACCTGCCCCACTGCCTCCACCATTGGCAGAGAAGTAGCGCTGATTTCTGGTGAGGGCTCACTGAAATAATCTCACCCAAAATTGGCACCAGTACCAGCACCACCGATGTGCTGGTGGTGGAGGCAGCAGGGTGGACAGGGCAGGGAGGCACTTCCTGTTTCTCCTCAAGTGGTGAACTGGCACCCGCCGCCCCTGTGTAGTCAGTTGAACAAATTTCCTTCAAGAAGAAAATAAACCCAAGGGTGGATAATATTATATTAAAAGTTGTAGCAATTTAAGATGCCCCATAGAACTGTTCCACTGGGGCTGTATCAATACTTCCAATTTTTTAAGGGAAGAATTTTCAAAAACGGTACCTAGGCTATGGTTTAATCTTATATGTGAAAGTAAGTTCTGTTGTAAGTACCTTGCAGCGAGACTGAGATAGTAAATGTGTCTGCAAATTTTATGTTTCACCTTTCCCCTCCCAACCCTACTTGAAATTGAAAAAAAGAAACCGAACTGAGGATTTTGGGTGTAAATGGGAGAGCCTCTGAATGTAATATGCTTCCTGTTTATGTTATTTTTGGCTCTGTTCTGTATTTTTTCAGCTAGGGATAAAGCCCCACAAACAGGAGGACATTTCGAGTCACAAGGACTATTCCCGGAAGACACTTATTGCCTTGGTCACCTCTGGTTTGCTGCTGGCATTTCTGGGATTGGCTGCATACTTCCTTATGAAACGACAGAGCTGGAGCCCCATGGGAGAGAGGCTGGTTAGTGCTTATAGCTGGCAAAACAAGTAGAGAGATCTCTAAGTTCAGCAGGAGTGAGAAAGGAAGAATGTTGGAAGCTTTGTAGAGACAGCTTGCTGGCTAAGAATTTCAAGTAGTTAGCTGTCTATTTCAGGAGTTTAAAGAGAGGCGAGTGATGGTGAAAAAGATCTAGTGAGCATACTTTTCTACAAGTTAGCTATTTTCTATCAGTGAACACATCTTGTTAGACCGGGGGGCGGGGGAGTGTGGTTGTTCCAAAAAAGTTGTCCCCTACCATTCAACCAAAAAAGTTTAATGACAATAAAGAAATGAGGAAAAAAAATTGTTCTTTGATACATGGGTTGCCTTCCTGTTTATGGTTCCCTCTTTATAGCTTGCATTGTGCTGCCAACATCCAACTTCTAATCCTACCAGTTATATTCAATTGTAATTACAGCTGTGTTTACAGTTTAATATTTTGAGATGTTCATATATTGGTACACAAATTCAGTAAACCAAGAGCTGAAATTTGTATTATACTTGTTTGCATGTTTAAACAAGCCTGAAGACCCCCCCCCTTTTTTTTTAAGGCAAAGGAGCTGTAGAAGGAGGCAATGCAAGAGGGAACAATATTTTTCCCAATAGCAGAAATGCCTGAGTTAAAGATCAAATGTTTCTTTTCGGTGTGAAATCTAAACCAATTTGTTGTCCACTTGATTCAGTTATCTAACTGCATTTTGTTATTATTTACTGCCTCCTCCTTTTAGGGTGAAGATCCATATTACACAGAAAATGGTAGCCATGGCAACACTGTGGTTTCTGTGGCCTCTCATGAACAGTCTGACCTGCAGGATAAACCAAACTTCAATGGAGGGGCTCGGGAAAATGGAACTGGTCAACCAACCTCGAAAAATGGACATTCAACCAAGCCCCATGTTGTGGCTGACACTGAACTGTGAAAAGGATATGGCCAAAAGTCTTATTAACATGGTTTGAAAGACCAGAGTGGAAATATAGAGGAGCTAGAGTGCAAGGGTGCCATAAATGGAATCATAATCCTTTTATTTTTACAAAGAATTCAAAAATCCCATTCCAAGGCATACATTTTTAATGAGCTGCCACAGGACTTAGTGGTGTGTACAAGCTTTCGTTTGTACACACTTTCGTTTGTACAAGCTTTCGTTTGTACATGAAGTTAGCAAGCTGCTTCAATGGGATTTGGCTTGTTCATAGTATCTTTTTTTGCTCTCTCTCAGACCAAAATGAGATGTGACTGTCCCTTACAACCATCTATCTAGGGAAAGGATAGGGGTGCTTCTCTAGAAATTTAGAGTAGATTTATCATTGTTAGGAATTTGATTTTCAGCTCCAGTGCTGATTAGGGGGAGGAAATATATCTTCACAGTGAGAATAAATAAAAATAATGAACAATAAGGCATTTAACCACCTAGGTCAACAATTCTGAGTACTGATTCACATGATGACCCTTTTCTTATGACCCTTTTCAACACAAGAGAACCGGTGAATGCTCAAACACATGGCTGTATTTTGCCTCAACCTAGCTCAACCCACATTTAATTTTTTTCAAGATACAAAAATTGCCATTTGGATGCATGTAAGGTGTATTTATTGGTCCAAGTCACTATACTAAATCACTGAAAAGGCAACCTGAGAGTTAAACAAATTGTGTGCATCAAACCTCAGGAAACCCACCAACATTCTTACTTCTTTGGTAGGTACCATTTGTCATTTCCACATCCAGATCCAGCTCAGACATCTCACTCCAGCCTTTCTACTATGTGATGCAATGCCCTTAACACACACTGACAGGAACTCAGTAGCCGACCCCGCAAGCCTTCTGAAGTACCATTTGGCAATCACCAAACAACATTAAACACTTTATTAGACTTGCTTTCAGCAGAAAACTAGATGGTTAAACATTCTAAAATATTGAAGGGCAGTTCCATATTCAGCTAGGAACTGGCATAGGCAACTGGCCCGAAACTGCAAATGTTGCTCACGTCAGCGAAATATTTCAGCTAGGAGATTCTGTCTCCATTATTCCTAGCATAACATGTAAACAGAAGCAATGACAAAAAGCAAATGATGCTGGCTAGGAATCAGGGGTGGCTAATCAGTGTCTCCCAAGATACTGTTGGGCTCCAGCCCCCATCAGTTCCAGTCGGCATGGCTGATAGCCAGGGATAGTGGATTTTCATAGAATCATAGAATTGTAAGGGATACCAAGGGTTAACCCCCTGCAATGCAGGAATCTCAACACATGGTCACCCATCTAATTTAAAACCATACAAGACCCTGCATGGCTTTGCAAATGTGTTAGCAGTTTTATTGCTGCACCATTGTAGTCCAACAACACTTGAGGGCCACAGGTTCCCCTGCTATAAAGCACAGAACAAGTCTTAAAAACATTGTCCTCAATCCTAATGAATCTAGTCCTGTTGAAATTAATGGGACAAATCAGTTACAGCTAAATTGATTGTACTGTCAGTTCTCTTAAGCCTGCAGTCTTACGTGGAAATAAGCTGTGTTGAACTTAATGGGGCTTAATTCTAAGAAAACTTGTATGTGACTTGTGTTGTAAATGAAGTAAACTGACTGTTTGGATCCTTTGAACCCTGTTTCCAGTCAAACAAATGAGAATATGTTTGCAAATGTAAATCTTTGCCTTAATCACATCTGGTGTCTCTCTTTCTATATATTTGTTTTGCTCTATATATTTGCCTCCCCCCCCCAAAAAAAAAAAAAGAATACTAGGAAACTGTTTCCTTATGTTGTGCTTTATTATTCCTATCCCCCATGTTATATGCCATTCTGGGTTTTGTTGACTCTGTATTATTATTTTTGTATGTTGTACAATACAGTACAAAATATGAATAGGCTTTGAAATGAATTACCTTTTCTTCCCCCAACCCAGTCAGTATGATCATTATTATTTTACTTTTAAACTTACAGATTATCAATAGGGATAATACAGGAAATTCTAATATGAATGATGCTTGGATCTTGGACCAAATAGTTAAGGGATAATGTGTCCACCATCCAGTGACTTAGGCCCCATCTTCACAACACATTTTAAGCAGTATTGTAGCACTTTAAACAGTCACGGCTTCCCACAAAAAATGCTAAGAACTGCAGTTTATTAAGGGCACTAACAGTTGTTAGAAGACCCCTATTCCCCACACTGAGCTACGATTCTCAGAGTGGCTTAACATCCAGTCCCTCATTCGGGAGAACACTACAGTAAGCTAAAGGAGCAACAACCAGGTAGGCTACTGCCACTGCCCCCCCCCCCCATTATCTGTCACCTGAGGTGGTTTCCTTGCTCTGCCTAATGGTAGAGCCAGCCCAGGTCATAATTATTTTACATTTATTATATTAAGGCAGGTGTACTGTAAAACAAAGAACTTTATTTAAACAAGCTTTCTTTGACTCCTAACTCTCTCTGACACACCTGCTCTCTATACCGAATCACTTCCTGGTAGCTGTTCCCTTAACCTGTGCCTTCCCTCTGTTTTATTACGTAAGTTTCTCCAGCTGACATCCGTCCTTAACCCTCTTACTTAGTTCCACATACATTGATACAGTGGGTGGGTGTATATTAAGACTGCCATCACATGGGGCATGTGGATAATGACCTAATCTATGGGAGGGTTTTCAGATGTGTATCAATTAACCACACCCACTTTTGTGGCCAGCTGGATCTATAACCAATCTGAATTGAAAGCAGCATGTTGAAGAACAGCAGGAACAATTCCGGATTGAGAAAAGGTACATTTTTGTGTTGCAAATGGGTTTATTGTGTATGTGGCCTGAGGCCTGTGACTGCAGACCAACTCTCAAATCTCTCAACTGACAAAAGGATTAACAGTGATATCATTTGAAATACTTAGCATTTAGCAGCTTTGCTTATGTTTTATACTGAATCATGAGACAGAAGGTGTCAGGAGTAAATTGAATTTGTGTAATACTTTTAAGTACTTAAAACAAATGCATTGTCAGTAAAGTAGGGGTGGGGAACTTCAGGCCTGAGGCCTAACTGCAGCCTTCCAGGCCTTTCTATAGGGCCCTCAGAACTCTCCCCAGACCAGAAGAGAACACTGGCCCTTGAGCTGAAAAAGGTTTCCCCTCCTGTGCTGTAAAGGAAGAATTTTCATTCTCACTTTACAGATTAAAACAAATAAGAATGCTGAGGCCAGGCCTTCCCAATTCATAGCTCAGTCACTTATGCAGAGATTTCGCACAGATACAATGAAAGCTTTCTGTTAGTAGGGATAGATTGAGTGCCAGAGCCAGATGGTAGTCACTTGATCGTAGCCTTAACTTCTGGCATTGTGAATAAAAATCAGGATAGCACTGTCTGGGCTGAGGCAATCATGGGAATGGATCCTGAGTTGTGTCAGGCTCCCTTTCTCACATTACATTAGTGGTGCAGGAGCTATTGCAGTACAGCTTCTTTCTATGGCACTCAGGTAAAATGAGACTGTCTAAGCCAAATGGAAGGTGTTTTTTTTGCTGCAACTCCTCCCACTATCTCTGCTAAAGCCAGGAAGCACCCAGCTTCAGCAGAGGTTCCAGGTGAAGAAGAAAGGAGGGCACCCTTCTCCCAGGTTTTCTGCACATAAACCTACACACACACAATTCTTTAAATGTCGAGAAGCATTTCTCTTCAGAACCTTTGACCTTCCAGATGTTACTGAATTCCAATTCCCATCATCCTTGGCCATCAGCCATGCTTGCTGGGCCTTGTGAGGGTTGGAATTCAGCAACATCTGGAGCTTGGAAGGTTCCACACACTGGGTTTAAAGGATCCTGAGGAGAGCAGTGCAGTGACTGACAGGGAACTCCCAGCCCAGCCAAGAACCTGTGCCTGCTCTCAACTTTTGGGGGCATCATGAGGGAAGTCCCTTCCTTTTCCCTCTGCAATTTTAAGTGGAGGTGAGGAGATTCTTCTGCTGGTGTAGCTCCCCTCTTCCTCCACCAGTTTTCGCTGCTGGAAGCATCTGCCTGCTAGCTACCCACATTACTAATGCGGGTAGTTTTATATAAGATGATATTCTTCTTGGAGGCCTTTAGGAGTTGCAATTGAACAAACTATCACATGTCATAAATTAAGACTGTGCCTACACAGTAAGAATCAGGAAATAAATTCATTTCCTAGAACTTAATTTTGCTGTTCATTTTAGTGAACCTTTTGACATACCTATGCTCTGCCTCAGGCAAATTTCTCAGCTCAGAAAAAAATAAATATAGCCTGATCTGTGGTGACATAAGAAAACAAATGCTGTTCCCAAACAGTCTGAACCCAAAGGAAATACAGTGCATTTTTCCAGCAGAGGTGCAGAACATGAGAGAATTCCAGTCCGGAAAGGCAGTGCTCAGAGCTACAGGAAGTTTCCCCCAAGTGTGTAAACACAGTCAGGCTTGGCTTGAACAAAACTGAAGGTGCTATTACTCCTTCCTTATCAATCTACATGCATTTCCTTGCAGAAATTCCTCCTTAATCTTTTGCTTTGAAATTTCTGAAGGTGATAAGAGTTTCTCCCTCCCTAATTTCTTAGCAGTTTCTCTGCTATAAGAAAATAATGGAAGTAATCTAATACTTCATCTTATTTGGATCTATAGGTGGCTTCTTACTATTAGAAGTGCAAGAGCCTAGTACCTCATGGAAAGAATAATACACCACCTATTGCGGGGAGAATTGTTTCATTGAACTACACTATCCTGTGCTGTGCAATTATTTAAGTGGCAGAGGTCAAAAACACAGGGTAATAGGTTCTATGATTGCCAGATGCAAAAGAGGACAGGGGATTCCTCCTCTGTGCATGTTGAAATTCCTCTTCTATACTACTACTGGTGATGCAGAAATCCTTGTCGTCTTTTGTATCCGGCTACTCTGTGAGATTCATCCCATATCCAGTTTGAGGATTATAAGCAGTATGAGCTGGGAGAAAGATTTCTATAGAGTCCCTGATGAGTCACTTGCCAACCACAGCTAAATAGGCTTCATAACTTACATTTTATGTCTGATGCATTGTGAGAAATGTTGCAAGGCTAATAATGGCTTTCTTGAAGGACTGTTACAACGCATAGTGAAAATGTGTGCAGTCATGTTCACTTAGGCTGATGGTTCCAAAATCAATGGGATTTTGCTCATTTTCTGGACCAGCTAGTCAGCTCCAAATTGAGTTACTTTCTCCTCTGTTATCAAGTTGCTGTGAGCTACAGGTTGGTCATGAACCCACCTTGCAAAAAACGGATAAACCACCCATTATTTCAAAGATAACTTTTTCTTTAAATAATGCCTTTATTTTTATGGGGAAATGTGATACATGGCAGTTCAGTGAGCATTTTCATTCAATTACAATTGGAATTGTCTGAAGAATTTAAGTTAGCCCATTAGATTTCTACACGAGTCAGTGAACACATTGACCTGCTCTAGAACTTCAAAGAGAAACGGGGAATGGTCAAATTCACAACTCCTCTGGACTGGGCCAAGGTTCGGAATAAATGACCAACACCTGCATAGGGCTTTAGACTTTAAACCAATTACAAGTGTCTAACTCAAATTCTACTCTTAACACCAATGGGTTTTTTTTTTATTACTTCTTTGGAAACTCTTAATAATCCTTCCTTTTGGTGGGATTGAAGGCTATTAGGATTTTCCCAGCTGGGTGTAACTGAATAACTGTGTCTGTGAGATCTTGTTAATAACACAGTTTAAGGGACCATTTCCAGTGTAAAACATTAAGAAGCTGTGGTTTCTGGCAGGCCACAAACACTCCACCCTGCTGGTGTGAACAGACACACTGGGAGTCTCATAAGAAAGCATAAACACGTTGCTAGTGTTTCCATAAGATCAACTCATTATGCTGCAAATGTCATTCTATCTTTATCTTACTCCCCCCCCCCCACTCCGAAAGCAGAAGTGCATTCCAATCCTATTAATATTTACTCAGAAGCCACACTAGAATTCAGTGGGACTTAGCCCTAGTAAGTGTGGCTACGAATGCAGCTCAAATTCCTTAAAGGACTTTATAAATGTATGGGTTACTGATAGCAAAAAGATAAATTTTTAATTTCATCATGTCCTTCTCTCCTACACGTACTTATTTGCTGTGAAAATTTTATTCTCTTCACTAGTATTCTGGCAGATCACAAATGCTGGTAAGTGGCAGCTTTCTGCCAAGCTGGCCTAGCAGTAGTATCCACAGAGTCAGAGCCCTCCTTGCCAAGTACAAACCCAAAGATCTCAATAGAGAGTCACCTCCACCTGATCCTACCCGCCCCCAGCAACATAGATCAGGGGTTAGGACTTCACTGTAAGCATGCTTAGGATTCCAGCCTTATTTTCAGTTTCCCTCAATATTAGATTTATACAGGGCTGCAAGTTCTTTCCCCCCCTTTTGTGAGGCTCCTTTGCCTTTGAATAGCTGCCTGTTTGCTAGTTTAACTGCGACTTTACTGCATATCCGGAGGTTGTGAGGACACAGCAGCCCTAAAAGTTAACAAAACATAGTCTATACTCAAGGGTCAATATTATTTGTTATTGTGTGGTGCACAATTGGCCCGGGGGGGGGAGGCTAATTACAATATTAGGGCCAGAAATGATGAATACCAAAGTCCTTTTCCTGCCTTACGTTTAGTTTGAGGAAAAGAGGTACTAAAGCTGCAATCCTAATCCCACTAAACAATATTGAATTCAATAGGACCTCTGAGTAGACATGGTGAAGGCTGTGTGCAAACTACAGTGGTACCTCGGGTTACATACGCTTCAGGTTACAGACTCCGCTAAGCCAGAGATACTACCTCCGGTTAAGAACTTTGCTTCAGGATGAGAACAGAAATTGCACAGCGGCGCGGCAGCTGGAGGAGGCCCCATTAGCTAAAGTGGTGCTTCAGGTTAAGAACAGTTTCAGGTTAAGAACGGACCTCTGGAACGAATTAAGTACTTAACCCGAGGTACCACTGTATACTTTTAAAGTATACCTTTGAAGCACACCCTCAAAGAATTCTGGGCACTGTAGCTTACTCCTCTCAGAGTTACAGTTCCCAGCAACACTTAACAAACTACAGTGCTCAGAATACTTTGAGGGAAAGAATGTGTTTTGAATGTTCTTTAAAGGTACGGTATAGATTGTACAGTAAGTTGCTGTCTGCCTCCCTTCATTCTTTACATATTGAAATAAAGAAAGCTAGACAGGGCGGGGGGGGGCTTTTTTTTTTTAAGCATGTGTGTTTTCCTTTGCACAGCTTGGCTCTACTATAAAGAGAGCTGTACAGTGGTGCCTCGCAAGACTAAATTAATTCGTTCCGCGAGTTTTTTCATCTAGTGAATTTTTCGTCTTGCGAAGCACGAAATCCCATAGGAATAATAATAATAATAATAATAATAATAATAATAATTTATTATTTATACCCCGCCCATCTGGCTGGGCCTCCCCAGCCACTCTGGGCGGCTTCCATAGAAACCAAAAATACAGTAAAATATCACACGTTAAAAACTTCCCTGAACAGGGCTGCCTTAAGATGTCTTCTGAACGTCAGGTAGTTGTTTATCGCTTTGACATCTGCTGGAAGGGCGTTCCACAGGGTGGGCGCCACTACCGAGAAGGCCCTCTGCCTGGTTCCCTGTAGCTTTGCTTCTCGCAATGAGGGAACCGCCAGAAGGCCCTCGGCGCTGGACCTCAGCGTCCGGGCAGAATGATGGGGGTGGAGACACTCCTTCAGGTATACTGGACCGAGGCAGTTTAGGGCTTTAAAGGTCAGCACCATCACTTTGAATTGTGCTCGGAAACGTACTGGGAGCCAATGTAGGTCTTTCAAGACCGGTGTTATATGGTCTCGGCGGCCGCCCCCAGTCACCAGTCTAGCTGCTGCATTCTGGATTAGTTGTAGTTTCCGAGTCACCTTCAAAGGTAGCCCCACGTAGAGTGCATTGCAGTAGTCCAAGCGTGAGATAACCAGAACATGCACCACTCTGGCGAGACAGTCCGCAGGCAGATAGGGTCTCAGCCTACGTACCAGATGGAGCTGGTAAACAGCTGCCCTGGACACAGATTTGACCTGTGCCTCCATGGACAGCTGTGAGTCCAAAATGACTCCCAGGCTGCGCACCTGGTCCTTCAGGGGCACAGTTACCCCATTCAGGACCAGGGAATCCTCCACACCCGCCCACCTCCTGTCCCCCAAAAACAGTACTTCTGTCTTGTCAGGATTCAACCTCAATCTGTTAGCCGCCATCCATCCTCCAACCGCCTCCAGACACTCACGCAGGACCTTCACCGCCTTCACTGGTTCTGATTTAAAAGAGAGGTAGAGCTGGGTATCATCCGCATACTGATGAACACCCAGCCCAAACCTCCTGATGATCTCTCCCAGCAGCTGCATGTAAATGTTGAAAAGCATGGGGGAGAGGACAGAACCCTGAGGCACCCCACAAGTGAGAGCCCAGGGGTCTGAACACTCATCCCCCACCACCACTTTCTGAACACGGCCCAGGAGGAAGGAGCGGAACCACTGTATAACAGTGCCCCCAGCTCCCAGCCCCTCAAGACGGTCCAGAAGGATGCTATGGTTGATGGTATCAAACGCCGCTGAGAGATCCAGCAGAACTAGGAAACAGCTCTCACCTTTGTCCCTAGCCCGCCGGAGATCATCAACCAGTGCGACCAAGGCAGTTTCAGTCCCATGATGAGGCCTGAATCCTGACTGGAAGGGATCCAAATGGTCCGCTTCTTCCAGGCGTGCCTTTGCATTGAAATTCAATTAATGCGTTCCTATGGTCAAAAAAAGTTCAAACAAAGCCAAATTTGGTGCTTTAAAGTCACACATACTGTAAAGAGCATTTCAAAAATTGAAGGAACAATAAATTAAGTTTCTAAACATGACAGAAAAACATTTAAAAATCAACAAAGTGTACAGTACATTTTCTAAGACTCTGGGGGACAACTCAAAGAAGGTTCCTCTTCCACTCTTTGCTTCTTGCTGAAGAACCCCCTCCTCAACTGTTCCCCCAGCCACCCACCACACAGAAATTCAAATCCAGATTTTTTTTTAAAGAACAGCAGAGTGGCCCAATGGTCACAGAAAATCATAAAAATGCAGGAAAAAACCACACAAGCTTCCAGATTCTTGCAAACCCCTCCTCAACTGTTCCCCCAGCCACCCACCACACAGAAATTCAAATCCAGAATTTTTTTTAAAAAAACAGCAGAGTGGCCCAATGGTCACAGAAAATCATAAAAATGCAGAAAAAAACACACAAGCTTCCAGATTCTTGCAAACCTCTCCCCAACACCAAGTCCTTGAATTCCAAACACCCCAATACAACCCCCCCCCAAAAAAAAAGTTTTAAAAGTTTAAAAGAAGTTTTGGAAAAGCTTCAAAAATCACCAAAGTATTCAAAAAGCTCAAAAAAGGCTACCACACCGCGTTCTATGAGTTGCTCCTCGAAGTCAAGTCGCAACTGTATTAACGGTGTTAAGAAAAAGGAAACAAACTTGCAAGATGTTATCATTTTTCGTCTTGGAAAGCAAGCCCATAGGGAAATTCGTCTTGCGAAGCAGCTCAAAAAACGGAAAACCCTTTCGTCTAGCGAGTTTTCCGTCTTGCGAGGCATTCGTCTTGCGGGGCACCACTGTATCTTTAGAACCACATCTGTGATATGATAAAGTGCATGATTGAATTCAAGATGTTTCCCTGACATATACAGACAAGAAAAATTATTATTAGACTTGGATCAGTTGAACTAAAGTATTTGTGCAAGTTGCAAGTCAAGGAATCCACATATAAATGTTGGGGGGCAGATTCAACTAGAAAGCTGTGCTGGCTCCTGCTAGTACAATGGGGCCCCGCTAGCACATTGAGGTTTCCCCTCCTTCTCCCATTTGCCCTTGCCCCCCCCCCATTGGCTTGGGAGTTCAGGAGAACCCCAGAAACAGCACACAGGAAGAAGAGAGGAGAGATCAATCCACCTGGCAAGCAGAAATGCTTGTGCTGATAGTATGACATTGAATTCCATCCTAAGACAATGGCAAACTCATAAACTTCATTCGGTTACTGACTGAATAATGGGGGCAGCTTCAAACTTCCACTCACCACCTTATAAATTGTAAATTTCTGTATCTGTGATGTGTTGACAACTTCATGTTAGCTTAGCAATGAGGTTTTTATTGGGGGCCAAAATTATATCAATAGCTCACTGTGATTTCCAGGCATAGTAGCCAACTCCTTGAGGCCAAGGTCTCTTCAACCTCCCCCCATAAATTATTTGAGGGGGGTAGCCCCGCCCCCCCAAAGTTGATAGGCATTGCCATTCAAATGGTATGTGCATGCCATGTCTTGAGATTGATTATGTGGGGTGGGGCTTACCTGCCCCCACCCCATATTTTATTCAAATGAGTACCACTTCACAAAAGCAGCCAACTGCAGAGAGAGTCACCTAGGCAGTTGGGATTCCTGGGAAAGATACGACAGAGTCCTAGATTTTGACCTCTGGATCTGAGTTGGCGAACATGGTAGACTAGTCTTCTTACTGCTTTACATTGAACCAACAAGTTCATAAGATTGTGGTGGTCTGTTTCTTCCTTTTCTTGCTGAAGCGATGCATTGCAGCCTGAACACAGAACTTAAAGGCAGTTGCCTTGGGCCTACCCTGAACTTTCCTTTTCACCCAAGTACTTCAGAAGAACTAACTCCTGCAGGGCAGTGAATTATCTAATCCTCACAGCTCACTCTGTTCACAGACCAAAGGCACTGTGTCTACCTCACAGAAGCTGTGTATATCAAAGGGTACGTTGTGCTGACAGTAATGCTGTGGGTGAATCCTGTGATCTCTCTGCAGCCATAAGGCTGTAACAGTAGAACAACAAAGAACGATCTTGGGGTGAACACTGTGGCTTTCAGTATTTCTTGGTGTCTTGCAAAATGTGTTTCTCTGTCTTGGGATTTTGAGTAGACATGTAGTTGTACTGTCAGTATTGCAGCTTTTTATTTCACAGCTGACTCGTGTATTTTGCACACTTGGGGGGAAGGTTTCTTCTGTGTTTTTAACTGCAGTTTGCAGATATTATCCGGGGATAATGTGTAGTTCCAGGACTATGAAAACATCAGCTTCTGATTTCTACTGATCAGGTTGCTTTAAAAAGCACTGGAGCAGCCCAGGATATTGTTTCCTCATAATTTGGCAACCCTAATTTAGAATCTCTCTGTTTTTCTATTTTTTAAAAAACCAAAGCAATGTTTCTGTTTCTCTTCTCTCCAATATACTTTTGTAAATCTAAGGCCCCTTAGACACCTTGTAAGAAGTATCCCATTTAATCTAGCACAGGAGTTTTAATTAAATTGCATTCCTTATTCTTCTAGCAGAAACTGCTTTGCCCATAGCCTGAAAAATTGGAAGAGCACACTTCATTTTGATCTTGGAGCAGAAGTCAGGATCAAGAGCAGCATGTCAGGAAAATAATATTTCTTTTGCTTTAAAATTTAGGTCGTTTTTTGTAAATTAAATTAAGACTAGAAAAATAAGCAAGAAAAACAGGAAGTACTGCCCTAAAGACAGAAAGCAGCTTGTTGTTAGACAGGTTTGAGAAACATTACCATAAAATGTGTTACATGCAGCATTGCCAACTTCTAAACAGGCCCTTGTTGCTGTCACTTCATGAGCAATTTGATCTGCAGCCATTGACAGGTAGTGTTTATTTCCATGACATGGGATGCCTCACTTGCTTATTTCTGCAGATCAAATTACTTGCGAGAGGCACAGGAATAGGCTAAGCAGCCATTACCTTTTCTTGGCCAGTTCACAACCACCCTAGCCATCTTGAACAGTTCTTGTGATCTTATTCAGTGCTTTGACCTTACTCAGCTCATGACATCCTCTCATTCTTACACTTTCTCTGAAAATAAACTACTATTATAATGCCATCTTCTCAGCCTTGGAAGAAACATCCACCTAGAAGAGTAATAATCTAACATAGCTTTAGTATCCAAAATGTATCTAGAGTACCTGGTGCAAAATTTATTTTGTTATTAGATGTAGCCCATGTTTTCCCCAAGGAGCAAAAAGGTGGCATACATCATTCTTTACTCATCTTCATCTTACCCCATAACAGCCATGTGTGGTGGGTTAGACTGTGAGATGGTGACTGGACCAAAGTCACAGTGAGTTTAATGGCTGAAGGGAAATTTGAATGCAGAGTTGCAGTCTGACCACAATGCCATAGAATCGCCATATTGCTCAATAGTCATCCCTGATCTAATTTTGGAATAGTCATATTTGCTTAAAGATTAAGGTATCAATTGATCTTTATTACATTCTCTCCATGGGTTTTCTTTTCCCATACTGTACTGGCACATAAAAGCCCCCTCCTCATAATAACTTGTTCGCTGGAGACAAGGAAAATGGATTGATATGTTTTACTAAAAAATAGATATTTAATAGAATATCAGACTTAGTCACTCATAGTCAGCATCATTCTTTCTAGAGGTATGCTTGGCGGTAATTGTCTGGTAAAGGAAAACCAGTAGGATTTGAAGCTGCTATGTGGTACAATGCCGCCATCTGCTGCACACATTGATATTTAAACATTTGAAAGATGAGGGGATATGCTAAATTACTTACATGAATGTTCATTTGCTTTTATGTTAAATCAGTTTTTAAAAGAATTATGATGGAAGATACAACTGTAAAAACTAAGGATAGCAAAGGAACAGATTTTTTAAAGTGCATATCAAATTTTCAAAAACAATAAGAAAGCAAAGAACAATTGTGTGGAGCATAATATTTCAGTGAGAATAAAATAAACAAAAGGTTAAGTAAACTTTTGCAGACATTACAATAAAACAGATTTTTCAAATGAACATTTTGTAAGAGTTACCGTACATATCAACATATGTATTGCCTTGCCACATAGAGAGATGTGTTGTTGGGGGCCTACGCAACACATCATTTTTTTTACTATGAGTTATATGAACAGAGATCAAACAACATCAAAAAGGCTTGCTTCTTAACTCCTTTTAGAACCCTCCTATGGTGGGTTAAATGCTCAGAAAAGGCAGTGTCCCACACCCTCTCAAATAGGGGGCAATGCACCTGTTTTGCCACTTGAAGGGAAACAGAAAGTACTGTCCTTCTGCACTGCACCACCCTTACGTAGGTTGGGCAGTGGCGGTGGCAGGTTCTGGTGAGATCTCACTGGAAATCAGTGCCAGTGCCGTTTCTCCACCAGTGGTGGAGGCGCTGTGGCAGGCAGAGTGCCTGTGGGGGCGCCACATGAGGGTTTCCATTGCCCAAGATGGCTGCTTCACCCCACCTTATGTGTGGGTCAGCCTTGTTCTCAAACTATCTGTCTCTAGAAGGACCCAATGCAGACTTCCAGGGTTTGGCAATTTAGAGCCTGACTGCAGCCAGCAACAGAGCCAGCAGCTCCTTGGGAGCAAGAGTGGAAACAATGCATTACATAGTTTAGCCTTATAAACTACACCTTATTTTATTTTACAGATGTTATCCTCACACAAAGGAGATCCAATATTTCACTTAGACAGTGATTGACTAAGGAGTGAATAAAAAGAAATGTATCAATCTGAAATAATATTTTAGACTGTTTCAAAGCTTTTGCCAGATCAATTTATATTGTCTTGATGTTTGTCTTCCTATATTTGGTTTATTTGTATAGGCTATGAAATCACACTAGGTAGGTTTTTTGATTTAAAAAAATCCTTTCTGGATTTACCTCTCAGTACTCTTAGATAGTGAATTTTAAATCCCATAGATGCCACAAACCATAATTTTGAGCACCATTTATCCAAAGTTAAACCTTTGGCGGGAGTTTTCTTTTGTTTACTCTTCACTCAGTTGTTTAGCCTCAGGAATTTCAGAAAGAGCAAAACCATAACTTAAATTCTACGCAGACTGCACTAACACGAAGAAATTTGTTGATGCGTCAGCTTCCATTAGTGTACCCTCTCCAGCTGTCTCTATGATAGCTAACACATTATGCTCAGGGTGTCAAACTCTGACAGCTTGGAGGATCAGCTAAGTTACATACACATATTATATCACCAGTTTATGATACCGTAGGGCTGTTAGGATCTCATGACCATTTAGGCAGTAAGCAGGGGAGGCCCTACTCCAAGTACCCCTTCCTCCTGAAGTGAAGTAGGTTGTGACAGAGGAGCACACCCACTTGTGGGAAAATGATTGCTTGTACATGAGAGCATGAGCAAAGTTCTTATTGTTGCAGGGTGATTTCATAGCTAGAAGCATCCTTGGAGCATGAACAGCGCGTGAACAGCTCGTGCTGTCCTATATGATTGGCTAACGTAGCATGGCCTGATGCTAGTGCGAAGGTCCTTATCTTCTGGCTTAGAACAAATTGCTTGGCTTGTATTTTGTATCTTTCTGATTTCACACAATAAAAGCTGTGCTGCATTAGCCCTACGAGCAGCCATATTTCGGAACCTATCATGGTGTGAGACTGATTTTTCTTTGGATGCCGAGCTGCAACTCGACAATTGGTGCCCCGTGTGACTGCCTTCGGACTTCACGTTGTTTTTCATTATTCAGCACTCACCAACACGTCGTTCATCCACGTAGTGGATCCCTGGTGAGTGCTCCCGTGTGATTTCTTTTGGATTTCATGCTGTTAAACAACGTTCAGCCTCACCTCGCCTGGCAAGGGCTGCAGACGCGTCGTTCATCCACGTAGTGGATCCCTGGTGAGAGCTCCCGTGTGAATGTGATTCTGGACTACGTTACGGACCTATCAGCACTTATCTCCGCCCGGACAGGGCAAAAGGCGCCTCCCTCATCCTCCTAAGGATCCCTCCGGTAAGTGCTCCCTGCTCTTTTTGCAACTCTTGCAATCATGGGAAAGTCTCTCTCTGCACCACAGAAAAAATTTTTTAAAGACCTTAAATTCCTTTTGGCCAGTAACAACCTTGCTGTTCGGAAAGCTGACCTTAAGTCCCTTATAAAAGCCCTGGACACTCACTGCCCCTGGTTCCCCCAGGACGGAAATTGGGAGTTAGACGATTGGAAAAAAATTGGACACTTCTTTCAAAATCATCCTCAGATTGATGTCAAGGTTTTGCAGGCCTGGCGTAACGTCTACAAAGCTATGTCGTGCTTAACTCCTTCAAACATTCTTCTGGCTGCTGCAACAGCTTCTTCGCCCGCCCTCCCGGCTCCCGCTTTGCCTGCCTCAAACCTACCTCCTAAACCGCCGGACATTTTCCCTTCGGCTCCTCCTGTCACTCCCCTGCATTCTTCAAATTCTGCAGCACCCCCCGCTCTCCCACCTCCTCCGCCCAAGGCATCTGGCACCGCTTCTACTACTCCTCTCCAAGAATCTCTCCACGCCGCTGCCCCATTGTTGGGTTTTGATTGTACAACTCCTAATCTCTTCCCTGTGATTGCTCCTGCACCCCCAGCCCCCGTCATGCTGACCCAAACCGATGTTCTCGATGGGCTGACGGGAGGAGGAAATTTTCTTCCTATTGCCCAACAGTTGGCCCTTGATCCTATGTATTGGGCAGCCACCACAGCCTCAGCCCAAGAGGCTCTGGCCTCTGTCCCTGATGACAGGAATGAGCGCAATGGCCGATGGGGGAGCGTCAGACAGGGCCCTACAAAGCCCTATGGACAATTTGTTGATCGCTTGTATAATACCTTCAAGTGGCAAGTTCAGGACCTGGCAGCACAAGAACCGATTGTACGCCAGCTTGTGTTTGATACTGCAAATGAGCACTGTACGCAAGAGCTGCGCCTTCTAATGGCAACATCAAATATAGCCATTGCTGATATGCTTAAAGCCTGCCAGTCAGTGGGCCTGCTAGCCACGGCCTTGTCCTCCGCCGTGTCCCAAAATCCTGCTAAGGATAAAACCTGTTGGATTGACAATGGCTAAGGAAAAAATCCAGCGGACTTTACCTATTACGTACCTGGGACACAAGCTGACAGCATCTGCAGCCATTCCAGTTACGCCTCAACTACCGTTTCCTGGTTATCTTAGATTGGTGGATTTATAACAAATTCTTGGACAGCTGAATCGGATAAAGAGTTATTTGGACCTGCCCACCTCCACTTTGTCTCCACTATTTTTTGCCCTTAAAGGACACAAGAATCCAGCGGACAAGATCACAATCACCTCTGCAATGGAAGAGGCTCTTCCACAGCTGTTCCAGTGTTTCCTGGCACGCTGAAAGGCCATCTTCACCCCTACTGCATTGGCCCCCCTTTTTCTTGGGAAGCCACTTCAACCACCAAACATCATTACAGTTTTGCTGCCTCCTAATAGCAACCATCCCATCTGTGTCATCACGTTTCGTTGGGCTTGGACTTTTGACTCAGCAGTACAAGGAGCAATACATCAGACTTATTTACAGCAAATGGGCTCCTGTATCTGCAGAAATGGTTGTGTGACTTCTTCTGGATTGTGGTTTTTACATGCCAATAATCGAGCTACGAAATATCACACAGGTTGCTCGGAAACAGCCATTGGACTAATTTACCATCCTCATCCTTATTGACATCACTTGGATTTTACCCCCCAGATATTTTTTTCTCCTCCCTCAGGAGTCCTGCCCTATGATGTGTTCCCCTGAACATGTACAGAGGGCTGTCTTGGCACTATTGTGGACTCTTGGCAAGGGAGGGGGTGAGGGGATTTTAGTGTGTTCCAGTTGTTTCATTCTTGTGCTTTGGCATGGTTCCCGGACAGAAAGCAGATTGCAATGTGGTTCTTTAGCAAGGCCTGCGAGGACAATGGGCTCTGTTCTCGACCTTGTTGCAATCTTTTTAGTTATAGCAAGCGGAATATGCTTGGCTAGTGCCTTTTAGCTACTGAGAAAAATGATTTTAAAAAAGCTTCTCAAAGCTTTGAACCTTTTTTTTTTTGGTGGTGGTATTCTAGCATTCCTATAAATGCTTCATATAAGATTAGCAATAATATGAAGGACAATCGCATAAGTTTACCTCCTGTATTTCTATTGCTTGTAGAATTAGCTCCTTATTGTTTTCATTTTAATCACAATAGCAAAAAATTTTTAGGTCATTATCCATATTGTAATTGGACATATGAATACATTAATGGATCTTCTTGTTTTCTTAATGTTACAACCATGAGTGGCAGACCAAAGGTTTTAGTTAATAATGTCACAACTTACATGACCTATGAACAACAAGCTGCGTGTAGAGACTTTTATGTTTGGTTCGACTGGATGAGAAAGAGCAGCAGAACTACATGTTTGCTTCAATCTGATTTATGGTTATTTTGTGGCACACGTGCCTACAAAGAAATCCCCTCTGCCTTTTCTGGTACCTGCACGTTAGGTATAGTGGTACCCTTGGTGTATAAAATAGATAAGCTCCCAGCGGTCCGTTTGCGTAACAGAAGGGAAGTACAATCACCTATTTCTCAATATACAGGGACAGCCATCTCTAGGTCCCTTCTGCCTTCTTTAGGTGCAGCCATGAATTACCGTGATTTGCATAAATTGGCAAACTGGACAGAAAATTTGTTCAATTCCACCATTTTGGCTTTAAAAATGATTAACAAAGAAATGTCAGAAATAAGAAATGTAGTTCTTCAACATCATTATGCTTTAGATGTGATCCTTGCTTCTAAAGGTGGAATTTGTGCCTTAATTCATTCTCATTGTTGTATGTATATAACTGATCAATCGACCAATATCTCTGCTACTATTGATCATATGGAACAAATGATAGCCCATAATCCTTTGAATCCACCTGAAGGTTTTGATCCATGGGAGTGGTTGTCTTCTTGGTTACCTAATGGAGTATGGTTAAGAAAAATATTATTGATTGTAATTGCATGTATTGCTGGCTTCATTATGGTGTGTTGTTGCATTCAATGTATACCCTCTTTGATTTCCCAATGCACTGCATGGTGGTACCGACCACGGCCCACCACAGGGGTTACAAGAGGAGTTTATGTTGCAAAGTGTAGACGCTTAGGCAATGAAGTGTACGATTTGGAATGATGGTCCCTCTTTTCCTCTAATAATATAAACAAGAAAAGGGGACATGTGGGAAAATGATTGCTTGTACATGAGAGCATGAGCAAAGTTCTTATTGTTGCAGGGTGATTTCATAGCTAGAAGCATCCTTGGAGCATGAACAGCGCGTGAACAGCTCGTGCTGTCCTATATGATTGGCTAACGTAGCATGGCCTGATGTTAGTGCGAAGGTCCTTATCTTCTGGCTTAGAACAAATTGCTTGGCTTGTATTTTGTATCTTTCTGATTTCACACAATAAAAGCTGTGCTGCATTAGCCCTACGAGCAGCCATATTTCGGAACCTATCATGGTGTGAGACTGATTTTTCTTTGGATGCCGAGCTGCAACTCGACACCCACTCTGGTATGTCCTCACCCAGGCCATGCACTCAGTGCAAAAATATTATTTTAATGTTGCATGTATTACGCGGTTATATAGGCTCATATGCTTTAAGCACTTATTTTAGTTTTTCTCCTTTTGTTGTTGTTTTAGCCCCTCTTTCCCCCCCAAAATATCATTGTGTTTTGTTTCAATTGTTTTGCACTGTTTTACATTGCAATCCTATTCAGAAGTAAGCCCCACCGAGTCCTAGGTAAGTAAGTGTAGCCTTCAATTTAATTTTGTGAGCTACTAAGAAACAGGGCATAAATGTATTACATAATTAATCTAAGTCAATAACTGAGAACTCTCTTAGGCCCTAGGTCAAAATAAATCCAAACTCAACATGACTTAGATCCCAATTGAAGGTGTATACCATGACAGTATTGGTGGTGAATAAGGTTTACTTCCCAATCAACCTTGCATCTGTTCAATGCCATTCAAATGAGCTGTTAAAAGGGTTGTATGGCCACCCAGTTGGTGAACCCATGGAACCCTCAGTTGTAGCCCATTGTGACTTGGTCAAACTTGGATGCTGAATCAGTGTCAGGAACTAAACTGAAAGTCTTCATGGGCTGTGCTAGTCGTGACTGGCTGTATAAGCTACAGTTGATTTCGCCTGACAAAGTGCTTGGAAAAATTTGCCTCATGATGTGCTTCCTCAGCCTTTTCCCTTTTTGACTGCTACTAGCATACATACAACAGGACACTGACAACCTTGTTCATCATCATCATTAATAAAATTTATATATGGTAGTGAATTGTTACTTAAATTTGTGGAATGCTCTCTCTAGGGAGGCTCGCCTGGCACTATCATTATATATCTTTAAAGGTAAAGGTAAAGGTACCCCTGCCCGAAGGCCAGTCATGACCGACTCTGGGGTTGTGTGCTCATCTCGCTTAAGAGGCCGGGAGCCGGCGCTGTCCGAAGACACTTCTGGGTCACGTGGCCAGCATGACGAAGCAGCATCTGGCGAGCCAGCACCGCACACGGAAACGCCGTTACCTTCCCGCTATAAAGCGGTCCCTATTTATATACTTGCACTTAGGGGTGCTTTCGAACTGCTAGGTTGGCAGGAGCCGGGACCGAAAGACGGGAGCTCACCCCGCCGCGGGGATTCGAACCGCCGATCTTACGATCGGCAAGTCCTAGGCACTGAGGTTTTACCCACACGCCACCCGCGTCCCTCTATATATCTTTAGGCACCAGGCAAAAACTTTACTCCATAGCCAGGCCAGACATTTAACTATATGTGACTTTTTAGCAGTGGGTAAGGGACATGGGTGGCGCTGTGGGTTAAACCACAGAGTCTAGGACTTGCCGATCAGAAGGTCGGCGGTTCGAATCCCCGCAACGGGGTGAGCTCCCGTTGCTCGGTCCCTGCTCCTGCCAACCTAGCAGTTCGAAAGCACGTCAGGTGCAAATAGGTACCACTCTGGTGGGAAAGTAAACGGCGTTTCTGTGCGCTGCTCTGGTTTGCCAGAAGCGGTTTAGTCATGCTGGCCACATGACCCGGAAGCTGTACACCGGCTCCCTCGGCCAATAAAGTGAGATGAGTGCCACAACCCCAGAGTCGTCAGCAACTGGACCTAATGGTCAGGGGTCCCTTTACCTTTAGCTGTGGGTAGGATGTTAGTAATGTATTTCTTTTCCCCCTTGGTTTTAATGTGTCGGAGAGTCTTTTTTTGTCTGGTTGGTTGGTTGGTTATAAGTTGCTTTGTGTTGCCTACCCCATTGAAGGAGTGGGTAGCAAGATTCTTAATTATGATTATGATTTCGCCTTTGAATCCTACTGACCTTGGCAATTAGCAGTTAACTCACCTGGAATAGTTAGAATGGAGGCTGATTCTGGGCTGCATCAATAGGAGTATAGCAATTCTGGGCTGCATCAATAGGAGTATAGCATCTAGATCAAGGGAAGTAATAGTGCCACTGTATACTGCTTTGGTCAGACCTCACCTGGAGTACTGTGTCCAGTTCTGGGCACCACAGTTCAAGAAGGACACTCAATGGCCCTTGTGGTCTATTCCAACTCTATGATTCTATGATAAGAACACCCATAATTCTTCTAGAAGAGGTAACCTTACTGAGTATTTATCACTGTCTGTTTGGGGTTTCACCCCATAAATATATGGGATATACTTTAGGGAAACTTTTAATGTTTGATAGACTATTGTATTTTAATATTTTGTTGGAAGAATGGCTGGGGAAACCCAGCCAGATGGGCAGGGAGGGTATAAATAAATAAATAAATAAATAAATAAATAAATAAATAAATAGGGTTTGGTGAGAGCACACTAGTTTCAGAAGGCTTTTCTTAAACTCCCCCGTGTTGTGATTTATTCATTTTATTTAACAAAAATTATATAAAGCTTAATTGTAACAAAACCTATAAGTGCTGCTTTGCTTCCTGACTCATTCATGGTGTTTTATTGTGCTATGTACTATTGTTTTAATATACTGTTTAATATGCTGCTCTGGGAGCATACATATATTGTAGTAGTAGTAATAGTGCATTTTCCCTAGTATGTGCATACACATTTTCTTGCTTAGAGTCACATTCCAAGGTATTTAGAAGCCTACACAGAGTGGGAGAAAATACCCGGAACTGGGAATTTGTAGCACGCTTGCTGAAAAGTGTTATAGTCAAGCTTCACACAAAAGACATCATAAACTGTCTGGGACCAGTTTACTTGCTGGATTGCCTTATTCTTTTTTTAAAAAAATATTTTTTACTGAATTTTCAAATTATAACAATAATTTTTCCACAAATCTTAATTGAACAATTTATATATCCATATTTCTCCCCTCCCCCCTCTTTGGTTTCCCTCGTATTTCCGTATTGATTTATTAAACAAATTCTATACCCGGCTGGTTTTACCTCTTGTATAGTTGTGAAAGTTTAGTCAAAACCTGCCAATGAGTCCAAATCTTTATACTGCCTTTTTATATAGTTTATAAATGGTTCCCACTCCTTTTTGAAATCGATGTTGTCTCTCTCATGTATCCTCTCTGTCAGCTTAGCCAGTTCCGCGTAATCCATAAGCTTGGCTTGCCATTCTGGTGAACCGGGTTCGATTCCCCGCTCCTCCACATGCAGCTGCTGGGTGACCTTGGGCCAGTCACACTTCTTTGAAGTCTCTCAGCCCCACTCACCTCACAGAGTGTTTGTTGTGGGGGAGGAAGGGAAAGGAGAATGTTAGCCGCTTTGAGACTCCTTCGGGTAGTGATAAAGCGGGATATCAAATCCAAACTCTTCTTCCTTTATTGGCGTTTTCTTTGTTTTCCATACTTGTGCTAATAAAATTCTTGCAGCTGTTGTCTCATACATAAACAATCTCCAATTTCCCTCTCTTATATCATGATCTAAAATTCCGAGCAGGAAAGATTCTGGTTTTTTTAACAAAGGGTTTTTTTCAACATTTTTTTCAATTCATTATATATCATTTCCCAATATTCTTTAACATTCTTGCATTTCCACCATACATGAAAAAAGTACCATCTTTCTCTTTGCATCTCCAATATATCTTAAGACCCTGTTTTATACATTTTTGCAATTTTTCTGGTGTAATATACCATCTATATATCATTTTCAATTAATTTTCTCTTAATAATATACAATCTGTAAACTTTAAATTTGTTTTCCATAATCTTTCCCATTCCTCCAACTGTATATTATGCCCAACATCCTGAGCCCATTTTATTTGTGCCGATTTTACCATCTCATCTAAAGTCTCTCCATATAACAAAATGTTATATGCTTTCTTCAGTAATTTGTTGTTTCCCACCACAATTTCCTTTTGGAATTTTGAGATAGTATAACTGAACCCCCTTTTGCTATCTTCTTTAAACAGCCTAAGGATTGCGTTCCTTCATAGGAGCTGCATGCCAGTGTTAAGTGGGCCGACAAATGTCCCTGTTATATTTGTATTGTAAGCCACAGCCCAACCACGCAAATCCCAGCGGTTTTCACATGTGCATCTCTCCAGCCTGGCAAGCAAGAGGCATTGTTACAGTTCAAAGACACATTGCAACCAGGCAAAAGAACTGGAGGGCTATGTGGCACAGGGCCAAGGAGGGGTGTTTCCTGTGGGAAAGGATGTGGCCTTGAGGGAGGGGCGTCCTGGGCTGGTCCCCAGGGTTGGCTAGACCTGGAGGTCACTTTTGGCCCTCAGGCCTAAGAGATATGGAAGGGAGAAAGTTTGTGGAAAGAGAATGTCAAAGGAAAAGTATTTCCCTAGATCATAGAATGTAGAGTTGGAAAGGGACCATGAGGGTCATATAGTCCAACCCCATGAAATGCAGGATTCTTTCCCCCCACATGGTTATGATTATTAATTTCATCACAGTGTACATTTTTATTAAAGTAATAGCAAAATATTGGATAATGGAAAGTGTTATAGCACTGTAACGATAATCTAAAAACACCACCTGGAAGCAGCCTTAAGTATTGAGAACTAGCATCTTATTTCCAAACAAAATAAAAAAAATCCTTCCAGTAGCACCTTAGAGACCAACTAAGTTAGTTATTGGTATGACCTTTCGTGTGCATGCACACTTCTTCAGATACCTTATTTCCAGTCTTTCAACCCTCCGTTATTGAGATGAGCAGAGAAGGTGGGAATTGGACTTGCATCAGACACACGGGTTTAGAGGAGCTTTGGAAAGCAGCAGCCACGTTGAGGAGAGACAATAGAGCACATGCTTTGCATGCAGAACGTGTCAGTTTCAGTCTCTGGCATCTCCAGTTAAAAAGGATCGGGAGTAGGTATTTGTAAACTTTCTTGCCTGGGACCCTGGAGAGAATAAGACCAGATAATGCAGGACAAATGCTCTGGCATAAGTTTCCTAGGTTCTTTAAAGGGAAAAGCTATCCTTCATTTGTGGAGATTAGGCTGCTCATAAGCATAAGAGAGAACTGGGAAGAAACATAGGAGATGCTAGCTTTATTCTGACTTCCTGATCAATGCTCTCCATGCTATAGTTAGTTCTGTTTTTAAGGCAGCATATGGATAAAGTTAATAAATAAATACTTTATTTGTTTACAAGGATCATAAAATTGAGAGTATTACTTCACTTCTCCCTCTTCCCCACCCATTTCCTTTCCTTGCATTTCTCTTTTAAAATTCCAACATTTCCTTTTTCTTTGTATCTTCTTTCCTTTCCTAGTCTCTTTTTGGCCCAGAGGCAGTTTTTTATTTGGCAACATGCTATCATGTGGAAGGATGATAAGGTGTCTAATTAATAGATTAATTAGTTGTACAATGTTCTTAATGGCCTATTACAGGAAAAATCATTCAGACATTTCCCCCTTGTGTGATATAATTTATGGCTGGGTCATAACATGGTTTATCAGCTCTTCTGCATGCTAAAGGGATGTTGCCAATTTAGGGTGGTTGTTGTTTCTGTTAATCATATGAATAATTATTTTAGCAAGCAAATAACCTTTAGAATTTTTTTTGCAATGGTAGGAACATAGCTGGGTGTGCTGGCTAGGGCTGATGGGAGTTGTACTTTCTCATTATTGCATGAGACCAAAATGGGAGACCTATAATACAGAGGTATTTGCATGGTGGGAGATGAACACGAGAATTTAGTGTACGTGAAGTTTTTGCAGTGGGGTGATGTTATATAGCAGGCATGTCCGACAGGTTGATCGTGGTATCAAGTTAGTGATTGCCTTAGTGTTCCTTTTGTCAAATCTCCCCTAAAAAAAAGCTCAACAACCCCTGGCAATGACAATGGGTAGATCACAGCCAGTCTTTCTATACTGTGAGTAGATCGCAGTCTCTTGGGAGTTGGACGTGCCTGACCTACAGGGTCATGGAGAACTACTGAAGTATATGAACTACATAATAAATTGGTTAATGTCGATATAACAGTGATATTATCACTGTTGGATATTGCTAATTGCCATGTTTTATATGCTTAGATGTACTAGTAATTGTCAAACTGCCTATATGTTATAATGTAACAATATTGTAATTGTTATGTATGGTGTCTATGGATATTGTGCTCTTATTGTATTTACGGCTGCAATCCTAAAACTTGGGGCGGGAGGGGGATACAGAGGCTATTAATTCAGCTTTTCCAATTACCTGTTGGGTGGAAATGAAGGCAGTAGAGTTCTGCAGATTTTTTTGCCTCTCTCCATCCAATTCCTTTCCATTATTCCCATTTCCTCCAACGGGAGCTAAATACTGTAAATGGCAAAAAACCAGTGCCATCTTTTCTTTCAAAAGTTTCAAGACAGCTCACAATTGAATAATATATCAAAACATTTAAATTATTTTTTAAAATTAATGAATAAAATGAGCTACTACTGGAGAATCTTAATTATTTCAATCATGTTAATTGTATTTTTGTCAGCTTTATTATGGCTAATAGTTTTCTTACTAAAAGTGGTATGGTGGGACTTTATATCTAGATACATAACTGATTAAAATTTATGGTTGTCTTGAATGTTAGTTCTACTCAGAGAAGACACAATAAAAGTAATTAATATGACTAAGATAGATCTTTTAATTTTAACAGGTCTACTTTGAGTAGAACCAACATTAGAGGCAACCCCTAGTAATTATTTTATTCATTGGATTGACAACCAGATTTTATTTATTAGGTTTTGTTGTATTTCATACCACATTTATTTCTCATATCCTGTCTATCTCCCCCTCCTTCATATTGTAATGACCTATGGTTATAAGCAACACATATGAACTAAACTGAATAAAACAAAACAAAAACCTGAATAAAAAAACTACATACAATCAGACATGTATAAATCATAAAAATTGAACCAGTAAAAAAGAAAAAAATCACAGATATCTTTAAAAGACCAACTCAAATAGCATTAAAAGCCTGAGAACAAAATGGATTTTGTCTGGCACCCAGATATGACATAGGTGCTAAGTGCACCTGCTTAGGACATAAATGCCATAATTTGGGCACCATTAAAGTACCATAATCTCTGGGCAGGTTTATACATACTGTACTTAGAAAAAAACACAGAAAAAATAGAAAAAACAAAACACAGAAAAAAACACTTGTGAAAAAAGAGGCTGGGGGGAATCATTCTGCTACCTTTTGTTGTTTTTTAGTTGTGAAAGTTTATTTTATAATGAAGTTGAAAATACTAGGAACAAGGAACACCATGCACACTACTTAAAATATCAGCAAAATGAATCCATCTGACAGCATCAGGCATACACATTTATATATATATATATATATATGCAGGTTTTGGTGTCTTCGGGTGTCTTCCCGTGTAAGAGTCGGGGTGTCTGTGCGACGTTTCGACGAGGTCTCACTCGTCATCTTCATATATATATATCTCCTGCATAATAAACATAACATGCTGATGCTTGCATTTGAGGATTTCTGCTCAAGCACAAAATGTTCCTTATGTAGAATTCTGAGAACAGCATAATATGAAGGGAGGAGCTATTCACAGGGATTGAGAAAATTATATGTATGTATGTATGTATGTATGTATGTATGTATGTATGTAATAGATTTGTATGCTTACTGAGGTTGATGGGAGTTGTAGATCAGAAACATCTGGACACCCAAAGGTTCCCTACACCTGCTTTAATATGGTATCCTGTTACTAACACTCTGCTCTTAAAGTTAAAGGTCCCCAACTTCAAAATGCTGAAGGTAGAGTCTACCTCGATCATCACTGCCTTTCTTTCAACTTTTTTTGTTCATTCTTCATAGAATAAATAAAACCCCTCTCCACAGAGGAAAGATGGAGCTCCCATTTTGAGTGTGGTTAAGCTTAAAAATGGTGGGACGTGGGTGGCGCTGTGGGTAAAACCTCAGCGCATAGGACTTGCCGATCGTATGGTCGGTGGTTCAAATCCCCACAGCGGGGTGAGCTCCCGTCGTTCGGTCCCAGCTCTTGCCCACCTAGCAGTTCGAAAGCACTCTTAAGTGCAAGTAGATAAATAGGGACCGCTTTAAATCAGGAAGGTAAACGGCTTTTCCGTGTGCTGCGCTGGTGCTGGCTCACCAGAGCAGCTTTGTCACGCTGGCCACGTGACCCGGAAGTGTCTCCGGACAGCGCTGGCCCCCGGCCTCTTAAGCGAGATGGGTGCGCAACCCCAGAGTCGGACACGACTGGCCTGTACAGGCAAGGGTACCTTTACCTTTACTTAAGCTTAAAAATGAAATTCTATTCATTTTTCTGGGAGTAGGCCCCACTGAATACAAACAGATTTACTGTGAAGTAAACCTGTCTCAAGGCTGCACCAATTTGAACCACCAGGCGGGACTGAATGCTATTTCATTTAAAAAATAATAATTCCTCATAAGACACAATGCTGGAGAGAAGTTTTATCCACCTGCTCTATATCTTGCTAGTTTTCTTTCTGCAGGAATATATCTTTTTTAGTTTTATGGCTGGTGCAGAGTATCCCGTTTCCCACATTCAGTTATGACCCTCACCTTCAGTGAGAACTAGGCATTACTGTGCAGCTGCAATCCTGACCCCACTTACCTGACAGCAAGCCCCACTGAATTAAATAGGTTTACCACTGACATGGTTAGAATTGCAAAGAATTGTGCAGTGCAAAAGTTGCAGAGTCATGATTCTGAAATGCATAATCTTTGGAACTGGGTGAGGAAAATCAGCTATTTCATGAGATTATTTTTTTCCATCTGCTCTTTAAATCTTTCTAACTCCAACTGCTTTCATCTCCCCCACCCCCTTCATTTTTACTTTTCTATTGTGTATATTAAATTGTGTTCTTGTGGGCAGAGACTAATATTTTAATATCTGAGAAGCACTTGGAAAATTCTGCGTGGTATGTAACAATACTAATATAATGCAATCTGATTATAACTTGATACAATTCTATTATTCCTGTGCGACTATTACAATATCTGAGTTTGTTTAGTTTCTAAGCCCACTTAGAACTGATCGCTTTCTCCGTTCAGCCAATAAGTACCGGTATACGGAGGTGTACCGTGCTGAGCCAATAGCAGAGCTGGGTTGCTTTTGCAGCACTTTTTCATTCCTGAAACAAGCACACTCAGAATGGTGGGAGGCAGGAAGTTCTTGTGCTTAGCGGGGTCGGAGTGTACTTGCCGAAGAGCGGTACATCTTCGCCTCCACGCATGGACATGCTTAAAAAAAGACAAGACAGAAATGAATACAGCAAGTAGGCGGCATAGAAAAAGGAGACCTTGATCGTCATCTGACGCAGTTTGCATTGCGGAACAGTGGAGGGAGCCAGCGAAGAAGCCAAGAGAGGCGCGTAAACAAAACATATGCCTGCGCCTCGTTTGGATGGAGTCGCCGGGTAAGGTTTGTGCAAAATCTCATTACCGGAGGCTTGCGATGAACTGGCACGCAAGGAAGTAGATGTGATAATTACAAGGGGGACCTGTAACTTAAAACTGCATGTAGGCGGAGGAAAGGAGAGGGCTACTGGAATGACGCTCCAGGAATCTGCAGTATGTTGGAAGAGGCGACGTGGTTGACCTTGCGAAATATGCCCTGAACAGTTCAAGATGAAAAACAAATGAACGCCACGCAAGGAGGTAAGGTCGTCGATCCAGTGCGTTGTTAGGAGCCTTTTAAGAACGTTTGAAGAACAGCTGCTGGTAGTTTTGACTCGCCCCGTGATGATTTTGAAGATCTTCGCCTTAATTTTGCTTGCAGCCTTCCTGGTTGACGAGGAAAACCTTCCACGTGATGTGACTTGAAGGGTTTCAAGCTGCTGCTCCAGCACAAGGACAATCTGTGCGAAGGCCTTTTTATGTTTAGCCGCTTCCAGGTCTCGCTTTTGGAATATATTTGTGGCCTTTTTTGATGCGTGCAAAGTGGGGGGCGGGGGGAGGGTCTGTTTCGTTCTTTTGTTTTTCCGATACTAGCGTGAGCGGCAAGTGACCCACTTAAGACGGGCGGCCGCGTGGTGGAGCCGCTCTGAAAAGCAGGGAACCGCTCCTGCTGCCGTCCTGTTGCGGGAGAAAGGGAAGAGCGCTCTGCAACTCGGAGGGAAACGTTCTGTTCCGTCCGCTGCCGGCGTTGCCGAGGCAATGACGGCGCCGACGATGATGCAAATTGTGTAACCGGTTCAAGAGGCGCACAAGCGCCGCCCACCTCGCCAGGAACCTCCATGCTGGGCTCTCAGGCGCACTTTCGACGCTTGCCGAGCTGGGTTGCCGGATAAAAGTCGCGCTTCTGTATTGCTGTGGGGAGAGAGAGAAGGGCGGGCAGTCTTGCTGCGGAACTGCGGCGGCTGCAGTTCCAAAGTTCTGTTTCTACTGCAATGTTCCCTTGCCTTAATACCCCGAGTTTCTGGGAGTGCTTTAAAAAACATTTTGATAGCCATGCAGCGGAGGCTCTTAAGTGTTGCATGGCCTGGGCATGTTTGGTAGGAGTAATAAATTCAGTGGGGCATGCTCCTAAGTCAGCGTCTAGGCAAAACATTTCCTGCCCTAAAGATTTTAGGATCAAAATTTCCGGGGGACTGCAAAGTGTAGACAAAGAAACCTGCAATTGTTCTGTGGTTTATCGTGTGCTTGTTGATAACATGAGGCACAAGCAAGCTTTCCAGTAAAACAGAATTCTTTGGGAGGTGTAAGGAGTCTGTGGTGTGTTTGTTTTTTCCATTCTTCTTACTTGTTAGAGATTTAGAGGGTGCTTTCCGTGGACATGAGCTTTTAACCAAGGCCACATTGCTTTGAGCTTTCTAGAGCTGCTTGTAGGCCAGCTGAAACTGGCATTGGCAAAAGTAAGCTGCTATCAAAAAGTTGCTTTCCCCCCCTCGCTACAGAAATTGTGAGTTTGAGGGAAATTATTGAAGAAGATGAAAACTTGCATTTATCTGAAGATGCACTCCCCCCCCCCCCAGCGTCAGAAGAGCTGACATGTTGGCATTACCAGGGAATAAATACTTTTATAAAGCATCTTGGCAAAGTATTAGGGGTGTTTTTTGTTCAGTGCCTAGCAGACCACTCAGAATCCACCCCCCAACGCGTTCTTTAACTTGCACAAGGTTAGGAAAATGCAGTGTAGCAGCATGGTATCACGTATATAGAAAATACAAATATTTGGTCCTGGTGGCTGCAGTTGATTATAGCACAGAATCTAATAAGGGAAGTTAGTTTGGTTACCGCGACTTTCAGTTTATTTTGATGACTTTAGGGTGGGGGCATTTTCAACAGAAACCCAAAGTCATCTGGGTCACTTATATCTCCATAAATGCTGCTGACAAGTGCCAGAGTCAGTCTTGCGTAATGGAGACAAATTCTAGAAGAAAGGTGATGTTAGTCAGCAGTATTAAGAGCAGAAGACCTTTAGTGCTACTAAGGAAACCATGCTGTTGGTTGTGATATGAGCTCTTATTGTATGAAGGCTTCATTTAATGACGATTAGACTTGTTGTCTATAAAAACAAGGTGCCTTAATCAACAGACTTCAGGTGCCTCTGAAAGCCTTATTTTATTAATATTTTGTTTTTTTTCTGTGGGGGAACTGAATAGATGGTTCCGTCGCTAAGCCATATTTTGAGTTACCGGTACTATTTGTATAAACAGGATCTATCTTGTATTCTAAATCTAGTTTCTGTAATTTTGACAGTGGTTTATTCCTATTTGCCGTTATGTCACATAGTTGAGCTTCCTGATTATAGGAAAGGGTACATTATATACAATTTCATTGCTATAACTTTTAGTAATTAAACCTCATCAAACTAATAAAATAGTAGAAGTCTTATAAAATATTTAATATTGCAGATATTTAGGATACAACCTACCCATATTTTATCACTGATAAAACTCACTGATTTTGGGAGAGGCAGCATTAAGCCAGTTGTTGTTGTTGTTGTTGTTGTTGTTTAGTCGTTTAGTTGTGTCCGACTGTTCGTGACCCCATGGACCAGAACACGCCAGGCACTCCTGTCTTCCACTGCCTCCCGCAGCCTGGTCAGACTCATGTTTGTAGCTTCGAGAACACTGTCCAACCATCTCGTCCTCTGTCGTCCCCTTCTCCTTGTGCCCTCCATGTTTCCCAGCATCAGGGTCTTTTCCAGGGAGTCTTCTCTTCTCATGAGGTGGCCAAAGTATTGGAGCCTCAGCTTCATGATCTGTCTTTCCAATGAGCACTCAGGGCTGATTTCCTTAAGAATGGATACGTTGAGCTTCTTGCAGTCCATTCAAGAGTCTCCTCCAGCACCATAATTCAAAAGCATCAATTCTTCGGCGATCAGCCTTCTTGATGGTCCAGCTCTCACTTCCATACATCACTACTGGGAAAACCATGGCTTTAACTATACGGACCTTTGTTGGTAAGGTGATGTCTCTGCTTTTTAAGATGCTGTCTAGGTTTGCCATCGCCTTTCTCCCAAGGAGCAGGCGTCTTTTAATTCCGTGACTGATGTCACCATCTGCAGTGATCATGGAGCCCAAGAAAGTAAAATCTCTCACTGCCTCCATTTCTTCCCCTTCTATTTGCCAGGAGGTGATGGGACCAGTGGCTATGATCTTCGTTTTTTTGATGTTGAGCTTCAGACCATATTTTGCGCTCTCCTCTTTCACCCTCATTAAAAGGTTCTTTAATTCCTCCTCACTTTCTGCCATCAAGGTTGTGTCATCTGCATATCTGAGGTTGTTGATATTTCTTCCGGCGATCTTAATTCCGGCTTGGGATTCATCTAGCCCAGCCTTTCGCATGATGAATTTGCATATAAATTAAATAAGCAGGGAGACAATATACAGCCTTGCTGTACTCCTTTCCCAATTTTGAACCAATCAGTTGTTCCATATCCCGTTCTAACTGTAGCTTCTTGTCCCACATAGAGATTTCTCAGGAGACAGATGGGGTGATCAGGCACTCCCATTATTTTAAGAACTTAAGCCAGTTAGCAAGTTCCAAATTAAAAAAACATTAAGCCACATTATAAGAGTATAAAACATTGCAGACAAAAAAAAACCTAAAGGTAATAGTGACTTAGTTAAGGGACATGTTTTCATTCTCTGAATGTTTCTGACTTGCTATTTTTGAGAGTGATTGTTTCCTATTCACACTACTTTTAATAAGAGAGTTGGCTAGTTGTCTGCAAGGAACCCTAATTTTAAAAACAGGAGCTCTTTAATCGTTTATGAAGCTAGTAAACCTCTATATATCACTGTGTGTGCTAGATTTTTAGAATGATTTCCTAACAGTACTGTTGGTAGCATTGAAGAGCTATATTTCTGAAGTACTGTAGGTGGTTCTAAAAATCCTATCAGTCTTGTGCCAATGTACAGAACGGATGCTGCTGCTGTCTGATAACAACAGCGAGCGTTCCTCAGGACCAGGAAAAATATACAAGGTAGCTACGCCACCCTCATTTCACAGAAATTGCTTAAAAGGTACCTGCAAATTTCGCCATGTAATTTTCTTTCTAAGAGTGCTAGAGGCTTACTTTTTTAAAATGAAAGCTCAGAGTCTGAGGCACTTTCCTGGGGCACCACTGGAAGCCCTCGTGGGCACACTGGGTTGGTCACTGCTGCCTTATAAGAACCAGAAACAAATGATAGTCAGTGCAGTTAGCGTTCACTTTTCTTTATACTGTATAGTCGTACCTTGGTTGTCAAACTTAGTTCATTCCGGGAGTCCATTTGACTCCAGAAACGTTTAGAAAACCAAGGCGCAGCTTCCAATTGGCTGCAGGAACTTCCTGCACTCAAACGGAAGCCGCGGAAGCTGTGTCGGACATTCGGCTTCTGTAAAACGTTTGCAAATCGGAACATACAATTCCGGGTTTACAGTGTTCGGGAGCCAAATCTCCCCGAGTACCAAGGCATTCGAGAACCAAGGTATGACTGTACTTTATTTATGAAAGAGTTGTTTTCAGTATGGTCAGCTTTTCAGTGTTTAACGAAAGTAGAGGTTGGCAATAAGGCTGACCAGGATTTTAATATTTTGGGTCCTACACCTTTAAACTGTTGCCTTGCATGGCACCTACCCAAATCTCCAACTTTGTGCACAGCGGTTCCAGAAGCCTTGATATAATTTTGCTTGGTTTTATCTAGTTTTTAGGAAATTTTATTGAATATTATTGTTGTATAGTACTGTATGTTTATTGCTTTTGTGGAAACGAGCTAGATATTTGTTATTATAAATAAATAAGATTATGTGGATAGCTTGGCTACCTCAGGTTTGGATTATTATATTTCCTCAAATCAGAAACAGTAAATTTTGCCGTAGGCCCCCATCACCATAACTTTTTGGTATAAAAATATATACATTCAGGTTGGCAGCAGGATACACTGACATTTAATAAAGAGAGAAGTGGTCTTGCGTGAAACCAGCTGCTCAAGACAAAGCAAACACTTGCTTAGTTGATTTCTATCTCCTGTCCCACGGCTACCAGCACTTCAGCCTTGGCCATTTTGTTCCAGGACAAATAACAAAGCCAGAGGAATCAAAAACAAATCATGTGAAAAGCACTTGGGGGGGATGTTACCATGGCAATAAGAAAGTCAAGTATTTTCCCATGAGATATTGTAAGGTTGTAGTTTCAGTTCCGAAATGAGTTTCATTTCTTTCTCCCCTTGCCCAATAGTGTTTAACTGTATTATTATCATTATTTATTTTATTTAGTAAATTTGTATACCACCTTTCATTCTAGGATCCAAGGGCAGTTCACAACAAAAAAATAAAAAATGAGAACACAGATTGCATAATAAAACAAAAATCAATAACCCTCCTCCCACAAACACATTTAAAATGCCATATAATATTAACCATTCAAAGGCCTGGTTAACAGAGAAATGTTTTCGCTTGATGCCTAAAGGTATGTAATGAAGGTGCCAGGTGAGCCTCCCTGGGGAGAACATTCCACAAACCACCGCAAAATGCCCATTCTTGTGTTGGTACCCTCCAGACCTCTCGTGGAGGAGGCACACGACAAAGAGCCTCAGATGATGATTGCAGGGTCTGGGTCATTTCATATGGGGAGAGGCAGTCCTTGAAGTACCGTAGATTCCGGTGTATTAGGCAACTGGGCGTATAAGACGCCCCCCCCCCAATTGGCAGCTGCCAATTTGGGGAGGTCATCTTATATGCTTCAGCAGTGGGTGGCGGGCTCCGCTCCATGCCAGAGGAAGCCACCCAGTGAAGCCGGCTTAGCATTGCTGGGCAGCTTCGCCGGGCAGCTTCCTCCCGGCACGGAGCGGAGCCCGCTGCCCATTCCAGCCATACCTGGCATATGACGACCCCTGACTTTTTAACCCCTTTTCCAGGGTTAAAATGTCGTCTTATACGCCGGAATCTATGGTATTGTGGTCCTGAGCCATTTGAGGCTTTATAGCTCAAAACCAACAGTTTGAATTGTGCCTGAAAACTAATTGACAGTCCATGCAGTATCCCTAATCTGTCCCGATTGCCAAGTGCCAGGAACACACACTCTAGATCGCTCCCGCCTCCCAAATGGACAGAGAGCCTGGAGAGAGAGATGGAATCTTTCTAGACTACAATAATTCCCCCTTTCTGACCCTCAGGTCTGCCCTGCTGCTGCACCGAATACCCAGCCAGGTGAGCACAGTTGGGTGAGACCAACATCACCCTGTTTGCCCACCCAGATCTCTGATACAGACCAGATCGGCGAAGACAGTCATCCTGGATGAGGGAGGCCTTACTCAGAACCAACCTGGCATTCAGCAACAGCAGAGGCAGACCTGAGAGCAGGTTGATAGGACATGTGCAATTCCCCAGGTTGGAGGAAGGGCAGGTGCATGGCACGGTCACTCACTGCCTGTACCATGTGCCCTTACCTGGCCTGCCCCAACCCCATCCCTACCCGATGCTTTCCCTTGCCCAGAACCACTGCAACTGGGGTGTTTAAGCGTATTAATTCTGTTGCTTCCAAAACTGAGCTCTGGGAGATATTACTTGGTCTTGATGCTCATGTCGAAGGATGTGTAGCGTGTGCACCTGCATTGCCAGTCTTTATGTGGTGAGTGGGGAGAAAGAAACATGTCATGTATCTGTAGCCTTACTATGACTTCAGCAGAATATTCCTTTTGCCTCATCACATGCAGTGCTACTCAGAAGGAAACTTAGTGCCCTGTGCCTGAAGGATTATTTATTCGGTCTCTGTGCTTGTGCTTCAGTTGAAACTGCCTGTCTTTCAGGAGTAAAATCGTAAATTCAGAGTATGCTCTAGTGCCAGGCTTATGGTAGGAAGAGTTTCCATGCTCATTAGGAAACTCATTAGGCTCATTTCTTTCCAATACTTTTCACCATGTGGAGAGTTGTAAAGTCCCTGGAGAGGTTAACTGTGTGCCTTATTCTCGTGCTATACTCAAAAGGTACCACACATTAGCAGAACTATTGATAGAGCTGCTTTCTGCATGCATGATTGTGTGTGTATTACCAAAAATAAGTGCAGTTAACTTTTCAAGGCATGCACCTGTTTATGTGGTGAGCAGCATCCTAGCAAAATGCACCTGCAGCACTACAAAAAGTTGAGTGTTTATATGTAGTACATTTATTCCCCTCCCCAAGTGCTTAATATACATCTTACATTGAAAAGGCACACCGAATCCAAACAGTGCTGATTTTCTACATCATAGAGGGGTATATCGCAGAAATGTACCATGTGACATCTTAGGCTATAATCCTATCTACACATGCCTGAGAGTGATCCCTATAGAACTAGATGTAGCTTACTTTTAATATGCATGGATAGAAATGCTCTGTTAACGAGTTAAACATATTTATTTGTCCTGACCGCAGCAATATTGTATTGATGCTGAGTTTTTGAATGAAATATACTTAGTAAGACCAAAACTAATGATAAAAAGTGAAAAGCTAATTAAAACTGACATGTCTGGCCTTGAAGGGTGTTCTATTGCTTTTGCTACCTGCGTGGTGGAAAAAGAAGCAATTGCAGTTTCTTTTTTTAACACTGATAATGCAGTCATATAACATCATTTGGAATGGCAAGCAGGCAGTCTATATCAGTTTTTTTACTCAGCAGTATTTTTACTGCTGATAGTCACTGCTGTTCCTAGTGACTAAATCAAATACTCTTCTTAAAGCTCTACTTTCAAGCCTATTCTGTGAGCTTCCAGAACTGTTTCTTGTATAATTGTAACCAATTTTCTTGACACACCTCTTTCTGGTTGCCAAGTAACCAGTCATATTGCTAGGAATCCATATTGCTATCGTATCCTCATTTCTGTTTCTCCCCCCACCTCTATTTAATTTTCTGCTTAAATTAATCAATTTTATAAAGCAGAAACATCTAGGTTTGTCCTTGTGAACACAAGACACTGATATAATATATGTAAGAACAACAGCTGATGATTAAGGATATGATTTTAGGTGACGTGTGTGTTGTAATCAGCTAAACAGGCCCCTTGCTATGAGAATTCAGGTTGCTACGGTTACCTATAGAAACTAGGACTTTGGGTTAACTCAGGACATCGATGCACAAAGCTCAGTATCTCACGTCCCTCTACACCAGCACAGATAACGTGTCATTGCCTCTGTATCTGACTCCAGTACATCATTTATAGGTTAGCTTTCTGAAAATTACTATATAGAATTAATCATATAACAGTTTGCAACAGAACAGAACTGGGATCAGCTTTAAACAAAAACAAAAAGGGTCTGGACTGACCAACTGAAGTACTTGTATTCTTAAAGCCAAGCCTCTGCTGCTTTAGTGTTCGGCTGTGTACACCTTACCATTTACTCCAGTGCAATTCCACTGCTAGTTTTTGAAGCCACATGACATTGGCCACAATCCATCTGTACGCCGTAGTTTCCTGAGAAGTAGTGCTGATTGATAATGTTTTCTCCCAAACCAGCTTCCAGCTGATTTGAAAACGTAAGCCCTAGTTAAGGTGTGTACATTTTTGTGTGCCTCCACGAGAGGTCTGGAAGGTGGCAACACAAGAATGAACCTTTTCTGCAGTTGCTCCCTATTTGTGGAATGCTCTCTCCAGGCAAAACCTTTTCTCTATAACCAAGCCTTTGGCCTTTAACTATTTGTGGCCTTTTGGAAGAGCACAGGTTACCGTGCATGTGCAAAGGACAACTTCACTGAAAAGGGGTTCTGGGGCAGAGGGTTATAGCTGTAGGGAAACAAATCAGGTTATCAGTAATGGTGTGTGCAGCAATGTAAACAGTGGGGGGAAACAACCTCACTGTGTTTTAAGCCGCTAATATGTACATGCCCTCAGACTTTGAGATCTGTATCCCAGTATAACAAGCTCTCCCTGGAGGGAGTTCAGGTATCTTATGGGTGGTCTTGATAATGTGATTCACCACAAAACAAGATCACAATAGAATTTTAAACACGTATAAATAAAAACTAATTGAGGCAGTGAGAAATCAAGCAAGGATTAGATCATTTACGTGCTACACATTTCTTAATAACTACACATTGGATTTCAACATCTTTCCGATTAATTAGTTAATCTAAAATCAGTGTGTCAAAAACGAGTTTAGCTTTGCAGTAATAAAAGTAAAATAGAACACATTTTAAAGTAACCGTTAATGTAACATTAACAGTTGCATTTTTATCCTTGGTTAATTATGTTTATATGTTTCAGCCACGGGCCATAACAAAATTACAAACAAATTCAGACATAAAATCAGAGGCAGAAGAACAGCAGCAGATAATAAACCAAAAGGGGAAAAATATTAATAGCACCACAGGAATAACTTAAGGTTACCAAATGTCCCCATTTTCCGGGGACAGCCCCCGGATTTACAAATCAGTCCCCATACAAAATCCATTGAAATTGTAAAGTGTCCCCGGATTCATTGAAAAAAATCTGGTAACCTTAGAATAACTGTCCTTGGGGAAATCCAGGTTATATGAAATTACATAATCATCTGGATCAGTGGTTGCCAACCTTTTTGAACCGGTGGACAAATTCTGAATTTTGAAAGAGTGCAGTGGGCACCAATCCCAAACTAGCTGCCATGGAGGTGTAGTACAGCGCAAAATGGCTGCTATGGGGACAAAGCATTACATATAGCATGGCTACCACCGGGGGAATGTTTGAAGAGGAAAAGGTATACTACAGGGGAAGCATAGCCTTGGAAAGAATTACCATTCCATCATAAATATCTAGTGCTGTTAACTGAGGTTTGTGTAATAGAGTGTTTGTTTACAACCATTGCTCTTTTTGGAAGCTAGTCTTTATTGGCTGATGGTTGCTTGACCTATAAGGCACTGACCCAAAGGTGGGCCATGGGCTATTTTGAGGTGGGCCTCAATGCCACAGCCTGACCAGTATCTCCTTATTTGCTTGCCCCACCCTCTAACATGCCATAGCCTTTTGGCTGAACCAATGCCAGCACCAGCAACTCATTGTATAAGCAACAAAGGTGGCTAGGAGACAGAGAAATGCCGTTGGGATGAGGAAAGGAGGGTATTCCTCCTTTGAGGAGAAAATATGCTAGAGGAAGTGTTGAAGGAAACTGGTATATGATGATGATGATGATGATGATGATGATGATGATGATGATGATTGTAATACATAAACAGGGAAAAGAGAAGGGTATAAGAGAGGAAAGTTGTTATGAGGAGAAATAAGCGAATGTCCCTCAGGGAGGAGAGATAAAGGGAGCTAGCAGTTTGGGCGGGGATGTGGTATGAGAATAAAGTATAAATTGAGTATGAAGGGGAGATGGAAGAAGAAATTAACAGAGGGAGCTAATGATTTGCAAGACATGGGGGATGGGAAGGGAAAAGTGTAAAAGAAAAAGCCTTCTCCATGTAGAGCCTCTGGATCTGCAAATTCTTCCTAAAATAGAAAGGCTGTCACAGTACCCCTACCCAGAGCTCAGTAATTTCCAGCTGATCATGTCAAACTCTGCCTCAGTCTGTCATGATTTTGTGACAGGACCTGCTCCTACACCACCATTTTGTGACTGGTGGGCCTCATTAATTTCTGACTTAGTTGGGCGCTAGGGGTACAAAATTTGAGAATCCCTGTTACAAGGTTCAAAATTCAAATAACTGCCAGATGGGTGCAATCAACCACACATTTAATCAAGAACTCACACACCATGGTGTGAAATAAAACTTTTTCATAATATTTTTTTATTTATACCCTCCCATCTGACTGGGTTGCCCCAGCCACTCTGAGCAGCTAAGTTATCCTTCCCATTTAACTGTTCATAGTCTGATCCAGCATTTCTCAGCCTTGGGTCTCCAGATGTTGTTGGACTACAACTCCCATCATCCTTGACCACTAGTCCTGCTAGCTAAGAATGATGGGAATTGTAGTTCAGCAACATCTGGGGACTCAACTTCAGAAAGGCGGGTCCGATCGCTAAGTGAATCCCAACAGATTTTATTTTTCCACCCTACAAATTATTTCACCACCGGAGGGTGATAAGAGGAATAACAAATAATAAAGATGGGTTTTGCTCCAGGGTTTTGATTTATATCATTTATATTATTAATAATAGTGCAGCAATCTCTTCTGTCTCAGGCACAGCAGCTTTATACTGGGGTATACCCTGTGAATGTGAGCTAAATCTATGATGTAAAAGATTTCCCAAGTTGTTTTTGCTGCCATGTGGATGACTTCATACAAGACTTAACAACTGTATATGTATTTGTCTTGGAAGGCAGCACTTTATGTTTGGTAATTATTTTCAAATTTTTCAATAACATTTGTAAAAACAAATTGTGGGGGAGAAAATTATACGTTGTAATCTTTTAAATCCCAGTAGAAATGCTAATTACTCCTCTGCTTTTCCAACATAAGCATTAAAGCCCCTTTCCAATAAAGTTACTGAATTTAAATAACTATTCTTCATTAGTTAAGTTGCTGAATAGTTAAGTCCTTCCAGATAACAATAACATCACTTGGGATAATATAGACGCTTAACATTATATAATTAAATTATTTCATTTAACCTTTTATAATTAAATTATTTTTTGATGTGTAACTTCATGATCAGAATTTATTAACCATAATTAATTGTTCACAATCTGTTTTCAGGTCATCAATACACACACACACACACACACACACACACACACACACGTCATCAACATAAACACACACACACACACACACAATCTGGGCCCTCCATACCCACTTGCAGAAAATAATAATCCAGTGAGTTAGGATCTTATCCATTAATAATTGTATAATCTCAGTTTCCTAAAGATAAAGAGCCAAACACAGTATCATATTTCACTAATAAATAAAGACAATCAAACCCTCCTTCCCAACACATAATGTTGGTGTTCCATTTCTCCAGAACAAAAGCATAACTTTTGCTTATCCACAGAGTTTGGGGGAGTAGAGGGCCAAGTGTAATTCTGAGTTGTTTGGAAAACTATATTTATTTTCTGCTTACAATTGTTTGACTACCGAACAGAAGATCATCATCTGAGTCCTTCATTTCCTAGTATGCGGCATTTTGTGCCCTTATTGTGCTGTTTGAGAGGACTGAATTTGAAAGTTTTTCATCTGATCTGCTTAGATCCAGAATCTCATAGCCCAGAAAGGTGACTTTGGAAAGAGACAATATGTTATTCCATTGTATAGCTCTGTCAGAAACTTGTGTTCCTTCAGTTAAAATACAAAATCAAGTGAGCTCTAGGGACAAACACTTTTATCTTCCTACCCTGTCCATTCATGAGCTTTCTGTGGGCTCATGAAACAGGAAACCTTGAAAAAGTAGAAGTGTGGCTGTAATTGGGATTATTCTATTTTTAGCCCGTGAAGCAAGCTGTCTGCTGTCCTGTCCGTGTCCCAGCAGAGGTGTTACATAACTCTGACTTAATTCTCTGTATCTGCTGCTACATCAACTTCCCCTTTCCTTTGAACTTTGCTTTTAAAACAAAACAAAACAAAACACCAGGCCTTTAAATTCTTTAAACTCTTTACTTAACAGGGGTATTAAGCAATAAGTTTACAGCAGCTCCTTAAGGGTATTGGGAAGTTCTGAACAGAAATTAACCAAATGATTTAAGAAACAAAACAAAACTCACACAACCTTGATTATCTAGCAATAACTTCAAATATGTTGGACGCTCTAGTACTTTCAAACTAAGAGATTTCTGTAATTGCTAATTCTAGAGTTGTCACCTGTGTTTATTTAGGGTGAAAGCATAACAGACAAGTACATGATCATGATTGTTCTTTGATATTCTTTTTAAGTGTCATTGTGTTTCCTGCTTAGTTAATCTGTGAATCTGGATGCTTGTTCTCAAGTTATGGCCTTTGTAGCCTGGCCATTTTCCAGATTCCAAGAATGGATAGTGCATCTGGTTGGTGAGATAAACCCAGGATGTGCTCTTTAACCTACTCTGGATTAACCAGGAGAAAGGGAAAGCAAGGTGTGTAAGGAACAGATGCTGAGCAGCATAGGAGAAATTTAGAAAAGATGTGTAGTGTCATCAGGGCATCATAATGTCTAGGTCAAGCCCGTTTTAGGCTGAGTATATACTGTATACTGTGGGGGGTTGGGGGTTTGTTTGGTTTTTTTACTTAAATACATTGTGGCAGATTAGTTCAATATACTAGGCTTGTTGTATATGTACAAAGCTGATTTGAGATGAGTGGAGAGCTAAGAACATAAGATGAACCTGCTGAATCAGGCCAGTGGCCCATCTGGTCCAATATCCTGTTCTCACAGTGGCCAACCAGATGCCTGTGGAAGTCTGCAAGCTGGACATGAGTGCAACAGCGTTCTGCCTGCCTGCAATTCCCAGGAACTGGTGTTTAGAGGCACAAATCCCTTTGACAGTGGAGGTAGAACATAGCCATTGTGGCTAACAGCTATTGATAGCTTTATCCTCCTCGAAAATGTCTAATCCTCTCCAAAAGCCATCCAAACTAGTGGCCATCACATTGTGGGAGAAAATTCCATAGTTTTAACTATGTGCTACATGAATAAGTACTTTCTTTTCTTCTTTCTGAATCTTCCAACAATAGGTAGTCACAGGCCCTACTTTTTGCAAGAATTGATAATCTAGAAAAAGAATCTTCCTTTTATATATGTATGGCTCCTAGGCGTCCTTGTGAAGCACGTTGCTTTACTTTTTTCTTTTAAAAAAACAACAACCCAATTATTGTTTTATTATAACTATATGTAACAGTCTATTCAGCATAAATATATATAGTACATGTTAAAAGAGTTTTCAATCAAGTAAATTCGATAACAAGATACTCCAGGATAATCTATATATAAATGTTAAGCATGGAAAGACATCCTGTTTTGTTTACTTATCTAAATTCTCCATGAAGTAAAGTAAAATAGCCACTAAAGTGCAAAAAAGGTAAAGAAAGAAATAAGAGGTTAAGGTCTCCCCTTGCCTTGCCCCCAGGTGCTTAGATTGCTCCTAAGACAATGTATAATTCGACCGCATCTCGTACTTCTTTAATTTACTTATTTGTTATTGAACACCAGTTATTTATGAATGAATTATATTGTTGCCTTCTTTTAATAAAGCTCTAGTTAGTTAGTTAGTTAGTTAGTTAGTTAGTTAGTAACTTAGTATTTATTATAAAGTTAGTTTGACCATGTAAGCCAAGTACCAGATTCTTAGTTAGCCAATCCCCAATAAAGGTTGGATTAATCTTATAACTGATAGTTACCAGGGTTGCTGTTGGCAAATAAGTGATCATTGATTTGCCACCAGGGGACATGGCGGCTTTTACATAACCCAAAAGCATAATTAATGGTCCATAGGCAGTTCATAAACAGTCATTATTTTTAGTTTACTTACTATCTGGACCTTGATTTTAGGGCATGTCCAAAATATGAGACATATTGGCAGTGATCATGCGATTACTCAAACAGCTATTTGTAAATATTTGGATTAATCTTTGTGATATGAGGTACCATCTAAAAATCAGCTAGTAAATTTTTTATTTAAGATCCATACAAACCATAAAGGTACTCCAATGTTTTTCATTCTAGGGCGAAAAGTGCTTAATATTCTCATTGCGTCTTTGTCCTTGCAGTAGTTTAGCCCCATCTAGGGATGGGCCAATCTGTCAGTTTGGGTTTCTCTCAGTTGCTCATTGCTCCAATTTTTCTGTTCTTCACATTTCCACATTAGATTGCATTTTTTCCAATGTACAAAAAATCCTCATGAATTCATAGGCATTTTCATATTTACAATATTGGATGTAATTTTCCATAATACAAACATTTTTGCAAGGCAGTTTACCATAATATAACACATTTTGTTACATTATTTCCACTATTATTGTTATGCACATTTTGCATTATGCATTTCTGTGCACATTACTTGGTCGGAGAACTATACTACAAAATTCAGAGTAGTTGAATTTTGAAGGATGGCTAGGATCTGGTTTGCATATTCTCATTGGAAAGTGTGGATTGGGTAATTCATCTTTAAATTGAGTCAAATTTCTCCCCTAACCCCACCATGTCAGATCACTTTGTGTTGTTAAATCCCACGGTAAGATTCACTGAACATTCATTCCCCTTTGAGGCTATATGTCTTGCCATGCAACTGCAAGGAATGCATGCATGTTGAGAATTGGGGGGGGGGTGTTTACTTGAAGCAATGGTTTTAAGAGGAAATAAACAGAATTCTAATGTACTAGAAAATGGATTTCAAAACATAATTTATTCTGCAGGTTTCAGAAATATGGTAAAAACAATGGTAAAAACTGTACAAATAATTCTCGTCTCTCCGTCCCCCCAATTTGCATTGCTTCCCCCCACCTCTTTATGTGGACAGTATAAGGAATTGCATGCCGCCTACACAAGGATTAAGTGAAGTAGGGCCAAAGAACCCTACTGCATATTGTACCTTCTTTTCTGAATTATTACTTCTTGGACATGTAGCTTATGCTAAGGCCATGATCCTGTGCGCTGTACACACTGGGACTTCTATCTGAATAAACATGAATTGAACATGAAGAGGTTAGCTTCCCTGGGAACATGCCTCATAGCATGTGCTTGTGTCTTGATCTTGTATTTTTGTTTTTCTTGTGCTTTTCTCTTGTATTTATTCCATGACTAATGAAGCACAGAATGTCAAGCGTAGAGAAGGGCTATTTATGGGCTACCAGTGCAATCCCTGCAACTTCCAGTTATGTTGTCAAGTGTACCTTCATGTTACAAGGCATCCCTGTGGTCTCTATTCTTAGCAGCTAATCATGGAAATAATTCTCTTCAGCATTACTGGCTTCTTGGCTTCAGAGGTTCGCCAGCTCTCCTGCTTACAGAGGCGATCAGCTTCCTGTCATTTGCCCCACCTGCAGAGAGTAACGGTACTAGATATCGTATCACTGCCCACCCCAGTATCTTTAAAGAGGCTCCCGTTTCTGATGCTGTCACACCCATCATACTAATATTAAAGGTGGTTACAGATGGTGTATGTTTTATGGTTAAAATGAAATGTAGAGCAGTAATATCCTATGATGCCACAGAACACGATTGAAACCCTCAATTAATTCCTTGCGTGTGATTGCATAATTGTCTCTTTAAAATGGAGGCATAGGGTGCTGCATTGTCTCATCAATGCTAGGACTTTGTGTTCCCTATATTAATGCCTGCTGTTTAGTTCCACTCCTCAGTTTTATCGCTGTTTGTTCCTCTGTGTGCAGTTACTTGTACTTGCTAAAATAAGTGTGCAAGCATTTTTACAGCAATCCAATATGCATGCTTTGTAAAACTCACTGTCAACATACTGAAAATGAATTCAATACTGCCAGATAACTTGAGGGAATAATAGGGAATAATTGAATAATAGGGACCAGGCCTTAGAAAAATGCTTAATGTGAAAGGTAGATCAAAGTACTTTGGAGTTTGTATCTCATTAAGTCAGCATTTGTCTGACTGTCTTAAAGTGTCACTTTTAGTGGTGTGGACTGAAGACAACATTCAGTCTGAAATCCCTTTAGTGCTCTAACTGTTTTAGAGGAGAGCGCCTCCACTTCAGCCTGAAGCAGAACCTGGTCTTGGAAGTACCAGAGCTTTGCAGCTCCCTATTTAGTATCACTCCTCACCAAGGACCTTTAGGAAAATGGGGGAGCCTTAACCCCCCGTTAGATTTCTTTGAGCCTGTAGAAAGCTAGCAGGGCAGGGTCAAGTGGACCTCCCAAATTCCAAAAAATTGTTGCTTCTGTAGAAAACGCTCTGTTCAATGTATCTCACGTCCCAGCAGACTTGGGAATGGAATGGTGTGCAAAAGAGCCTCTGAAGATGATTTCAGTGCCAGGGTAAGCTCATACCCTGGGCCAGGTTCAAGGTGCTGTTGTTCATAAGCAAAGCCCTTAATAACTTAGGACCAGTTTACCTACAAGATTACCTGACCCCGCATGTGCCCACTTGATTGCTTCGATCAGTGGAATTGGCACTACTACAGGTGCCACATAATACCCATTCCAGCAGCTGGATCTTGGTGACATAAGTTCCTTCTTCACCTGATTTGCTGCTTGGTGAGCTAGCTGCATATGAACCAGTTCTGCTTTGTAGTCAATGAGGAAGAAGCCTGTTCCATACCTGATTTCAAAGTGGATCATGCAGCAAAGAGCATCTGTTTTAGCATGTGGTTTCCTTGTTGTGGTTTGGTCGTTCTGCTAGTAATGCTAGTTTCACTATTTGTACAGGGTCAAAACGTAATGCATTTATTCTGTCTTTCCTCATAACTAATGGTTCTTTCTATCGTGTGCCCTCTATCCCTTCCAACGCTACTAATTCTTGTGGCTGCACACAAAATAAGACTCGTAATTTTAGTCCCTGTTTAGTAGTGTTGAAGATAAAGTTTTTAACAATTTGAGGGATACAACTTTCGTGCTCCCTCCCCCCCGCCCCCAATATTAAGTAAGAGATTTTATGGCTTTAACAAGGACCTGACCAATCCCCCATTGCCATCTTGAAAGCTGGAGCTTGTTTTCCTCATTTAACTCCAGCAGTAAAGTACTTTTTAAATGCTTGCAGTGTTGGCATTAGACTACTGCTGTTCCTCTTGGCTTTGCCCCCATGCTGGGAAGAAAAGTAGGCCTTTTTCTTTTAAGGGTTGTACAGAAGAGATTGCCTTTTAAAACACCACCCTACTATTTTTGCTCAGTAGAACAAAAGCAGCCATACCCCACAACTGTCTGCACTGTCTCTTTTTTGAGGCTTCTCGACGGAAACAGTGATAAACTATTTCTGGCTCTTTGAGCAGTAATTTAATACCAAACTACTGCTGGTCAAATGTGAACTTTAGTCACAGGGACACATCCAGTTGTAGGTTTAGCAGTAAACTGATGTATACTTCCAGCATGAACCTGCCCTCACTTGGATGCTCAAAATAATCTGGGTGAGTGATAGACATTGCATGTCTATTTAAACATCTTTTTTTTGTAAATATCGTTCACCAATGCTGTTGCTGGCATTCTCCCATGTTACAGCTCAAGGGAACACTGTAGTGCCTTTTACCCTGTAATTTGTACATTACAGGTTGCATTCTAGTTATAAATAAAGAAATATGTGGGCATGGTTCAATTTTGGGAACAGTTTGTACTCGTAACACATGTGAAGGCAGGCAGTCGTATTGTGAAGCATCCTCTGATGTGCTTCCTCAAATGGAGTGTCCAGGAAGTTCTTGCTGCTCCAATCCCTGTGGAAAGCTGCTAACTGTGAAATGAGCTTCAAATGGGTCCACACCAGTTTTCAGGTTACGGGATTCAAACCCTGTAGGCATCTTGGCATCTTGTGTACAGTTCTGGCTTTTGCCAGCAAAGAAAGCTAAGCACAGTCTCTTCATAGCAGGAACAATGTTGCCTTTCAAATTCTTACTGCTGTTGTACTGTCTTAAAACGGTAAAGGACCCCTGACAGTTAAGTCAGTCGCGAACGACTCTGGGGTTGCGGCACTCGTCTCGCTTTACTGGCCGAGAGAGCTGACATTTGTCCGCAGACAGTTTTTCTGGGTCATGTGGCCAGCATGACTAAGCCGCTTCTGGCGAAACCAGAGCAGCACACGGAAACGCCGTTTACCTTCCCACTGCAGCAGTACCTATTTATGTACTTGCTCTGGTGTGCTTTTGAACTGCTAGGTTGGAAGGAGCTGGGACTGAACAACGGGAGCTCACCTAGTCGCAGGGATTCAAACTGCCGACCTTCTGATCGGCAAGCCTCAGAGGTTTAGACCACAGCGCCACCGCGTCCCTCTTACTGCCTTACTAGTACTTAAAAATAGTCATTTTTATTTTTATTTTGGTACCGTTTCCTAGCCAAATACCTCCCAAATACCTAAACAGAAACCCCCTCTCCCTTGCCCAAACCCATTTAGTCACCATTTAGCATCCTATTTAACTCATCTGAATATGAATCAAATAATTCTGCATATCAAAACAACAAGACAAAAGCTTCGAAGGGAAAGAGTTGAAAGAAATGCTGCTGAATCAAAGACATCCAGGAAGTTCACTCAGAACTCTTGGGAGTCTTGGAAGTGCCTTGTACTTTATCGTTGTCCAGCACTACTCCTTTGCCTTGCCTCCGCATACATTTTGAGCTCTGCATCTCTGTGTGGACTGTTTTAGCATTTGGAAGTTTTGCGATTGTTCTTGCATGCATCTGTGCACAACAGATGTCACTTTCAGGCAGTGAATAACTCTAAAATAACTCTGTAAAGAATAGGGAGGGGGAGAATCACTGGATTCTTCAGCTCTGCTAGAACATCGAAATTGTGCAGTCAGCCTTCCAGTACAAATTTAAGGCTGGCATGTTTCTGTTTTGAGGTGCTCACCAGAGCCTTTCTTTTATCTAGTCTTTCAGAATTACCCCAACAAGGCAAAATATTCCGTCTTTCATATTCTGATTTTCAAGAATCGCTCCCCAAATGGTCCTTTTGTCATGCCTCGGTGCTCCTAATGGTTTCCTCTCACAGCTGAGACAGGCCATTTGAACTCCAGTAAACCTATCTGTGGGGCCGAAAGGGTTAACACACAGCTTGCTGCCAGGGGAACACACACCCCTGGAACATTTTGGAGGGAAAACCATTTGCTCCTCTCACCATGCTGAAGTGATTAGCTGTTGTAAGAAAAACCCTCTCCTGAGGCTAGCACTGCTGGTGACCTAGGCCTGCAGAGTTTCATGCATCCACAGAAACAGGTTGTTTTTTTACCCCCCCCCCAAAAAAAAAAAATTAACAAATTTCCAAAATGTATTTGAGTGGAGTGTGGAAGGCTTGAAGTTTTCAGACATTTGCAGAAATGAAACGGTTAAAAGCATGTGCTCGGGTGTATGCCTAAAAGCAACTGTCTTTTCCAAACTGCGAGTTAAATCAAAAATTATATTGCATGTGTCACTGGGATGTGCACTAGCTTTTCTCGAGGATTGAAAAACATCTGCTTTGTGTTGCTTTATAAACGGGAATGAGCTGGTGGGGGTTAATGGCACGAAACTTTGCTCTGTTTTTAAGCAGTGCCTCTTCAGGAGATGCTTGCCAACCCTAAAAAGAGTTAAGATAGCAAGTGTAACTGTGGGAGAGCCACATGAAGCTGACGATGCGAACATGAGAAAGGGGAAGCTTGGAAATGAAGCAAAGAAACCAAGATGAGGAGGGAGCGCAGAGATATGGGTGCTGAGCCTGGGAGTGACTTTCTCTTGGTTTGTCCGGCCCTGGTACTGCTGGCATCGGCTCTCTGGGGAAAGCTGCAGTTCTGCTGTTAAAACACAAGGAGCAGCCTGGAGAATTTTGAGCTGCGTCACACACCTCAGAGGGGGAGAGAGAGAGAGAGGGAAAGCAAGCTCTGTCGATAGGTCTACTAGCAACAGCCCTGCTGCAGCAAGAGAGAGAGAGAGCTCATGAAAGAGAAGTGATAACAACATTGGGAAGCATGCTTCCTTTACCCATACAGCATATTTTTTAAAAAAAGAACTGCTATTTTGAAGCTTGTTTGGTACCAGCAGATTTTGTCCACTGATGATACCGGAAAGATGCAACGCAGTTAATCCCGCAAGGGGGGGGGCATACATAGGAAGGGTTAATGGGAGGAAAATTCTGGAATGTTCTATCCTGCGGCGGCGCAAACAGAGGGTTGAGGACTGCACAGGTGTAGATGAACAGAATTCGTGGTTCCTCTTTTTCCTTACGTACGTATCGGATTGGGATGTGGGGTGGGGGAGTTGAACCGACTGTCTCATTTATGTTCATGTGTGTGTGTATGTGGGTATTTGTTGGGGTTTCTTTCTGTCCCCAAACTCTCCACCCCCAGAACTCTTACACCCCATGTTATTTTTCTGTGGCTAGATACTGTTGGCTGTGTCCTGCGTCACACCAATGGAATGAAGGCACAGGTTGTAAAATGTCACTGCGTAGCTGTAATGCAGATTTGGGGAAGGAAGAGAGAACAGTAGTTTTTCAGAGGTTAACATCAAGGAGTTGGCAGAGGGGTTAAAAAGACAGTTTCTGGATTTTTAAATCTGAGGGACTGTATCTGCATAGTTCAGAAAGTGGCGAATGATGACGCAGTGATCTTTGCCTAGCATGTTACTGGGTTTAAAAAGCACCAGGGGGAACAGGTACACTGTGAATCTCCAGGCCAGCTGAAAGGGACTGAGTTAAGAAGGGAAGATAGCGTTTAGGAATTAAATGTCATCATTTTGGCGTTGGAAAGTTGTTTACCTTGCTCTCTCCGTGTCTCCATGTTGGCAGCCTTCCAGCTCACATGTGATAGTCTTCCCTGTACTGCTGCATCATTAACTGAGTGCCTGAGCCTACACATGATTGGCTGGGGAGGGCTCTTATTCTAAACACACATTTCCATTGGAGGGAGAGGCAGTGGCAGGTGAAAAGCTGCCTCAGATTGGCTGGGGCCGGGATATCAAATCTAAATGTTCCATTCCTCTTGCTTTAAAAGGGGGTCTGAACAATTTGTGACTTAAAATGTTGGCTGTTTGCTTCTCTCCACCCCTCCTTTTCCTTAAATCAGGCATTTTGGAATGTGTCTGTGTTCTCAAGGCTGGTCATTTAAAGAGAAAAGCAAAAAAGCAGGAACTTGAGTATTGTGGATTAGTTTAGTTTATTACTGGTTCAAGTGACGCAGAAGGAAAAACAAATATTCTGTGACTCGAGTTGCATCAGTAGCAGGCGTGTTTCCGGCTGCTGTGAGACAAGCCACGATGACGTGACATTATTATAGGCTTCAGAAGAGACAACAAAAAAGAGACTTTGGTGGGTGGCTATCTCTGTCTGTGAGTGGAAAAATTCTAACTAGGCAGAGCTATTTACATGTATTGTAAACTATTTGGGGCAGTGAGAGTGCCTGCCACTGGTATATATGTAAAAACCTGGACTGAACCAAAACTGAAATGTGTCCTAGGTTACGTCAGTGTAACCTCAAAGTCAGTGCTGTGATGGGATTGAATGGCAACAGAACATAGTGGTAAGATATATGAGGCTTGCTTTCTGTCATTTTGTTTTGTTTTAAAAGGAGGGGATGGAGAGTTCTAAGATGGCTGGAGAACGATAGGTGGACCGTCAAGAAGAATAAACCACCAGATCGAGCCGGGGAGCGGAGTGGGGGGGGGGATGAGGATCCGGCATATAGGTAGACGTAGTGCTTGCTTTAACCATTTCATGAATCAGATTTTCCATTCTGGACTATCCCATAGCCAATCCCAGTCAACCATTTATTCTGTTCTGGAGGATGGGGTCTATCTTCTCTTCTCTTTGGAACCTGCCATGAAATCCAGAGTAACTAGCATTATCACATAACATGAGAGGGTGAGTTTCTTGTGGCGTTTTCTCATAAAATGCTCCAATGAATTGAAGGGTTTACGATGGTAAAAGGATTTGTGTTGGTGACTCACCGGCATAGAGAGAGTCAAGTACAGACAGTCGTTCGGCAGCAGTTTGCTGGCTTTGGAACCAGATCAGATGCATTTTGATTCTCCATCTTAATTTCTTTTAAAGTACTCTGTCTTCTCAAGTGTTGTTACAAGATGTATTCTCACCAGTAGGCTTTAAAAGCCCCAAGAAAGGTGAATATGCATAGTCTTCTATTCACATTTGCTAGCTCAAAGGAGCAAGAGGCGGAGGGGAAGGAGAGAAATGATCAGGAAGCCATTTCTGGAGGCAGACATGATGCGTGGAAGGAGGAAGGCAAGGAGACACAGCAAATACACCCCTCCTATATTATCCCCTCATGCACACCTTCGTTTTTCCTTTCTGATTTGCCAAGTGTTATGCCTAATTTGAAATTCTTTCATTGTAGGTGCACCACTTCTCTCTCTCTTTCCCTCCCCCTCGCCCCCGGTGTGAGCCCTTGCTCTGCAGAGCTGTCTCCTCCAGAGGCAGTCTTGCATCCTGCAGTGCTAGTTCCGCAGAGGAGGGCAACAGGAGGCACAACTGCGATGGCTGCTCCTGGGAAGGGACCGACTCGGTGCTGAGATCATGCTTGCTCCTGGCAGGACTTGGAGACTATAATGCAGCTGGGTAGGTTGGGAGAGTGCTGGGTTAAATTCATTTTGACCGACGCCATCTAAACAAACACCTCTTGAGTCTTCTAGACATGACCACTAGGGGTTACATATCCATAATGGCGTTCCTTAGTATTTTGGGGAGTGAACAGGATTCATAAATGAGGAATACGGATGGAACAAACTCCTCTCTTTTCTTTATTCCCTAAAACACTTTTCTGAGCATGGAGATAGATTTGCTGTTTTTCTTACCACGCTCAGATATGTTGGTGTTTGTTGTTTTTTTGTGAATCTGGATTAGGGGGCTTGTTTTTTTAAGCCACTTTCTTTGGTGATCGGTGGCTGCTCCTGCAAGGGAATCTATGGAACCTGAAAGCTACAAGGAGTGAGAGAGGCGTAATATTTCTGTAGGTTGATGAGGAAAGCACGACTGCCCATCTTGTGTGTCCGGAGTTATTCATACAGGGACACTGGAGGCAGGTGAGCCTTGGCTGAAAGTAGTTTGGAAGCTTATGTGGTTTACTTCGAAGTCTGAAAATTTGCTGTTCTCGGCTGAGCTTTGTGACCTTGGGCTAATTTGTTTCTTTCTGCTTGCTTCCGTTTTCTTTTCTGCAAAGTGGGCATGGCAAGAACTGATTCTGATCAATGTTTCAAACTGTATTTCTTTAACAAGGAATACCCCCAAGTCTTTACCGAGACCATAATTCTCCCTCATAGGCCTGGGATTGTTCCATTGCAATAAGACTCCACAGTTTTTGTGAAGTACACTGAGACATGATAGAACATATCAGGGCAGTGTAACAACTCCTATGCATTTTTTAATTGGTGCTATCTAAGCAAACAGCAGGACATGATTCTGAATGGTGTTATTTTTGGTAGTGGTCCATTGTGATGCATCTGTATTTTGCTGTTCTTTGAGAAGGCAGAAGATGCAAACAAAAGTGGGCGTGAGGAAGAAACACATTTTAAAACCTCTGTATTAAAACTACACGTCATTACTCAAAACTGTTTGTGGTGTCTGCATGTGTTGCTTTCACCGCAGCTAACAGCAGAAGAATATGGATGGCGGCAACTGCACTCCTGGCCATTTTGTTGCTGGCAGAGTAGATTCAGTACTTGCAGCACTGCTGCTGTTAATTTCCACGTCATATCAAAACAGTATTGGGTTTTGTGTCGGGAGCTTTGCTGATGCTATGAGGAGAATAAAGTCTTCTTGAAAATTTCGTTTATCGCTTTTCTCTCTCTTGGTTTCTTAAGAGAGCACATAAAAAACCCCTACCCTTCTGCTTATAGAACTTGCTTTCCCCCGACCCTTTGAGCCCCTCCCTTGCAAAAATAAAAAACAACACAGTTCCACTTTGCAATTTTTTAATCCAGCGCTTGGGAGTGTTTTGCAGTGGTTTGGGTGTGGCCTTTGTCGACTATTTCCACCTCCCTCCCCAACCTTGTCAAGGGTAAGAAAAAGAAGGTTGGGTTTCTGTTGTGGTTGTGATGATAATGGAAAAGAATGAACTTGAAACTGTTTATTAAGAGGGCCACATATAAAGTACAAGTGTCCCTGTATTAAAGATGGCAATGGAGAATTGTGTTTCTGAATAGGTTAGGTTTGTTGCCATTTTTTAAAAAAATAAAATAAAAGTAGCTTGATTTTTAAAAGAAATTTCTCTTAGCACGACTGCTTCCCCTCACCGAATTGCTTGCCTGAGCAGGGGCAATGCCACGCAGCTGCTTGGGTGGCCATTTTGCTGCATCACCATCTACCACTAGCGTATTCCAGATCCCCAGATTATGTTTTACTTGTGGTTCTGAGACATACGCCCAGAACCAACATCTTTATTTTGTTACCAGCCATTCCTTCTGCAACAGTCTGAACTCAAATATGAATTCAAAAGCAATGTGAAACCCTAAATTATGGTCAGAATCAGATACGTGTTTTACCAAAAAAAAAGCCTATAATTGCTTGAAACTAAGTTAATTGGGAGTATTCTAATGATTCACTCCATCGTGTTGCATAGCTGCATCCTGCAGTCTCTTGAACTTTCTTTTGCAGCATTGTATGTTTACTTGCCAGAGAGATGGGATACTAAATTTAGAAGGGGCATGAATTCCACTTCAGGTGTAATCATATGTAATGATCTATCCCAAATTATTTACTTGAGTCACATTGGAACACCCTGCTTGGTATGACTTGTACAACAATGAAGCCCAGGTGGTGGGATGAGACCCACTAGGGGATAATGGGAACTCTCTGGGTAGTTCATTAGCCTGCTTGTAGTTTGAACTGACAATAATATAGCGCAGGGAATAGCAATAATATAGCACACGGAATAGTAAATAAGAAAGGATTTCTAGGCTTACATTTGGATGGAAACGATCACATTAAAAAACACCACCAAGCTAATACTTAGAAAACCATATTGAAAACATTGTTGTGGAATAAATGGATGTTTTGATGTCAGGTCCCCAAAATATTGAGCAATTACCTCCAGGTAGAAAAACTTCACTCTTTCACAAATGTATGCGGGTGTGGAAGTATTTGCATTGATACCTGTTTTCTTGTCAAGACGGCAGTGCATCTTAAGTTGTGCTTTTCTCTGTGGCTGCCATTATCATAGCATTATTGGTAGTTTCTGCCATAGTAGCAGCAGTATATATGTATACAGATAACAGAGAGAGAGAGAGAGGAAAAGAAAATGCACTTAGCCCTCACTTTTGTTTTGGTACTTTCCTTGCCCTTCCAAAGAAGCAGACAGACTCTCTGGTCTGGCAGACTTTATCTTCCCATGTACTTGCTGCTACTATTTTTCACAGTTTTTGCAAATCTAAGGACCTGATATATTGCTTCTGCTGCCCTTTTATGGCTGTTGTTGGTAAGATGTCCTCTGTAGTCTGTGGTCTGCATGTTAAAATCGGACCCTGTAGAGAACTAGCAGTTGAACATGTCTAATCTAAATGCGTCACAACATCTCCTGAGTGTCATTGTTTTGGGGAATCTTGTCAGGCTACCCATTGCTTATTTGGCTCCAGATAATTTCAGATCTACTGCTAAATTGAATAGCAAGCAGGAAGTGTAAAGGTTGATTGGTGTGGGCTTTGACTAATATAACTGGAATAATACAGTGGTGCCTCGCAAGACGAAAATAATCCGTTCTGTGATTCTCTTCGTCTAGCGGTTTTTTTGTCTTGCGAAGCAAGCCCATTGACGGATTAGAGGATTAGCGCTATTAGCGGCTTTTAGCGGCTTATCAGCTTATCGGATCAGCTGATAAGCAGCTTAGCGGCTTAGAAAAGGGGGGAGGGGAAAAACCCCGCAGGAACTCGCAAGACATTTTCGTCTTGCGAAGCAAGCCCATAGGAGATTCGTTTTGCAAAGCACCTCCAAAACGGAAAACTCTTTCGTCTAGCGAGTTTTCTGTCTTGCGAGGCATTCATCTTGCGGGGCACCACTGTGTTGCTTGTTCTCTTAATGCCTTCCTTATTTGTTTAGGGAGTTAGATTAAACGCTTCTAGTATTTATTCACAAGTGGAATGAGTCTGTTCATGTCTCAAGAACAGGTAAAAATAATACATGTGCTTCATAGGTGGCCCTGTGATGTAGACTGTTGCCTTAACTCAGGGTGTATCCGTATGTGGCTGTGGCTCTGGTCCAGACATTTATGACTGTAGCAGAGGATTGCGTGGTCAGGGCTTAGTTCATGAAGCCATTCATTTCTCCCTTGTGTTGAAGTGTGTTTGAACTTGGGGCAAATATGCCCTTATCCCGTCTTGCAGATGATGCATTTGACAGAGTCAGAGGCCCTGTTGGTGTTGCAGATCATGGATTGAGGCTGAAATAATTCATTGATCATGGTGTCAGTGTGAGACAAAACAACGAAGGGGATTTTTTGTGACCCAAATGTTTAGCTTTCAATTGATTAATAAGTAAATAAATCAGACTTCTTTTATAATTTTGAAAAATAAAAATAACAGCAGGGCTCCAAAGAACCAATTCTGTGTGCGTGAGAGATAACTGCAGCCTTCTGGTTCATGTAAAGAAGACCTTGTTTTCCACATGGAGGACAGTTCTTGAAACGGAGTAATGGGGTTGCTAGAAGAAGAAGAAGAAGAAGAAGAAGAAGAAGAAGACCTCACAAGGCATGTCCAAGTTCTTGTGTGTACCTAAAGTAGCTCTTTAGATCCTGGCTAACCAGTTTCAACCTTTTTCTCACAGTTGGCTTCCTTCATATGTTGCATGTACATATTTTTAAACAGTGTTGTGGGTGATGTGTAAGGAAGTACATCTGTGCTACAGAGTAGAAGGGGAGTGGAAACCACATGGTATCATTGCCCTCTTTACACTGGTAATGGTAACTCCCCAAATGGACTGTACCACTCTAGGCCGTTCTACCTCCTTTTGTGTTTGTGCCCTGTGGTATGGGGTAAAGAAGAGTAACTTTCTTTAACTCCCACTGCTTTGATACAGTGAGGATTTCAGTGTGACAGTCAGAGGCAGATCTGATTGCTGTGGCGTGTAGCGTTGGATCACCAGGGCTTCTCCCACTTCACCCTCATTCACCCTGCAGCCAAAGTTTCAAAAATGTGTTCCATGGATGTTTCAAAATCTGTGACGAATTTCTAAAAGGGAGTGTTTTCTTTGCACTGGACCGGGAGGGTGGGGAGTTGCATGCTGTGTGCACCACAGGGCTAGCAAGGTCATTGGGCATCTGATGAGGGCCACATCCCAGCAAGGCCCACTGTTGGCTCGCAGTGCCTCCCTATTCTTCCTCTTCCTACTTGCTGTTTCTGTGCATTTCCCAAGCATGCAAGGCCTGGTAAGAGCAAAGTGAGGAAGCAGCTGCCTCCACCCAGTGCAGATCAGGCACAGTGCCTCGCCACTGCCAAAAAATGCTGAAACCAACACTGTGCACCAGCAGTAGCCATAATTAATGCTAGCCAGGGTGTTCATCTTTACCAGGATTTGAAACTAGGATTTAAAGTGGATTTGCAAGCTTTGGTTGTGAGAGAAGCTGGCTAGCATGAGGTAAAGAGCCAGCTTTCTGTTAACTTTCATAGGTGATTTAATGAGATCTTTGAAGAGGGAAACTGCATCTGTTCTAGAACATGGTTCAGTTGGAACATTGTCCTAGTCCGTGTTTTTTAAATTCTTGTTAGGGATAGAAGAAGGCACCACTTGCTGTTCTGCCCTGTTTTCGTCACATGCATCACTATTTCTGTTGTGCTGCTGTTTGTCTTCTGCCAAAGACTACACTATTTGTTTTGCTGTTTGCTGTGGCGAAGTTACGTAACCTGCCTAATGTACGTAATTAACAGTGTAATCTACGTAAATCACGTCGTTACATTCTTCCATCCCATTTGTTTCAATGCAAAGGAAACGCAATACAAATGGGATTGGGGGGCAGAACATTTTGGTGGCCAGAAAGCAACAGCAAATACTTATCTTATTTGCTGTATTGATTTCCATTCTAGACAGGATAAATAAATGGGCAATTTCTGCTACAGTCATACCTTGGGATAAATGTGATTCAACTTAAATATTTCCGGGTTGCGCTCCACAGCGACCTAGAAGTAACGGAGCACGTTACTTCCGGGTTTCACCACACGCACATGCACAGACAGTCAAAATGACGTCATGCGCAGAAGCGGTGAAACGTGGCACGTGCAGACGCGGGTTGCGTTCGCTTCAGGATGCGAACGGGGCTCCGGAACAGATCCTGTTCGCATCCTGAGGTACCACTGTATTTCCATTTTCATCAGAATTTTCCTAGTTGGTATCATAAGAAGACAAGTGAGGATCCAAATGCAAAATGTGGTGGGGCACTGCCAACACCTCACAGTTCCTGGGGGGGCGGGAGAGTCTTGTGACATTGTTCAAAGCCCACAAAGGACAGCGAGGGAGAAAAAGGATGCCATCCTTCTTTCTCACCTTTTGAAATCTTCCCTACGTATTATTATTATTTTATTTTGCAGCATGCGTTCCTGCCACCCTAATTCTCACCTTCAGAACATTATAAGATGTTAGAGCATCAAGCAGGCCAATTTCCCACCTCCCTAGTTCCTCCTCACCCACCTACTCAATATAACTAACATTTGTGATGTTCTGCAGCTGCTGGAAGCCAACTGATTATGCTCAGCCTTCTTCTGGCCTGGGGAGGGGATGTTTGTAATTTTTCAAACATTTTCAAATGCATTTCTGCACATCTGGGAAGTCCCCTTTTCACCACCAAACTGAAAGACATAGCGCCATCAAGTTCAGTATTATCAGAATGAGATAAAGCATAACTTCTTTCTCCCTAAGGAATGTTTTGGTTTTTTAACATTGTCAATCATGTTGTCTGTCACCACACATTTTAATTTGGGGGGTTTAGCTTTTCTATTTTGGCTTGCTCCAATTGGCTTGTCTATTGGGGTATAAATCCCTTTGTACTGGACCTTTTTCCAAATTCAACCATAGTTCATGGTGGCATTTGCAAGGCAGGAGAGGCCTTGCAAAGGACATCCTTTCTTTTGCTTCTGAAAATGAGGCACTAGGCTGCAGTAGAGCCCTTTTACCAGCACCACTCTCTGCAATGCAGCAGGTATTCATGACTGCCACCCTTATGGTCCCACTATGCAGTGGGAGTAAATAAAACACTTAAGGATGTGCTACATTTTCTCCCCCCTCCCCCGCCCATCATTAGAAGTAGCTGAGCAACATGGCTTAACTTTTGTAAAAAGCCCAACCCTTTCTTATCGGAAGCTGTTTGACAACATTGTTCTCATTGACTTCAACTGACGGTAACTTCTATTGCTTCACGGAAATATGGCCCTTTGATGAGAGAGGGGGAGTTTTAAAATCACGAGTCAGACGTTCAAGAATGTGATAAACACTACAGTTTTAAATAAGGAAACATAAATGTGGGGAGTTGGTTTTTTACTTGTGTGCTGTTTCTTCTGTTGATGCCAACTTCCTTTTGCTTTATTTTCCCAGAATTCTTACCTCATGAACAATCCTATATCAGATGCGCAACAGACCACAAAGTTTGGAGAGAATGATGCCTAATAGCAGGAATTCTGTCTCGTCTGGTAGATGATGCTTGCCATTCCTTCGTCCCATCAAAACCTGATGTGGTAAGGCACAGGAGTGCACATAAGCTTCTGGTTTTCTGCTATTTTAAGATCTTGCTTTTTCAGAGTATGATGCAAATTCTTATGGACCCAAATAGAATCGTTGAAGAAAAGAATTCAACATAGAAAGTATGAACAAATGAGATGGCATTATCGGCTGTAACTCTTTTAATTTGTTTACAGTTATTAGCTCCCTTCTTTATTGATACCCATATTATTCCTTGCAACTACCATCTCTGGGCACATACTTGATAGTCATTACCCAGTGAAAACATACTTGATTTTTTCCCTTTAAAAAGTGGGGTATAATTTTTAAAATAAAAATATAAAATGGGGACATAGGACACTCTGTTATACTAAGACAGACCATTGGTCCATTTAGCTCAGTACTATCTGCACTTCCTGACTGCAGCTGTCCAGGGAGCCCACCACTGGGGTGTCGTGTGAGCAGAAGGAAAGGAATCTCGGGACCACTTCTTGGATTGAACTAGGCCACAGATAATGCGGAAAAGAAAATACTTGGCTCCTGGTTGTATAGCAGGTCCCTTCGAGTTTCCTCCCTTCCCAAATTTATTATCCACTTGGAATAATTCCTATAAAAGCTCCAGTTCCCATCCAGTGGCCTTTACATAGCTGGGAACGTAACTTTTGGAACTGATGGGTTCACTTCTGGTTGGAAAAGTTCAACTGCGATAAAGGGTAAGGAGGCAGGCCTACTTTATGTCTGGGAATAGGACCAGAACCCTGCAGGAGTCTTCATCCAGCTCCACCCCCCACTGTGCCAGCCTCCTGAGCCTGCCCGTAATTGGTCAGTTTCACAGGCAGGCTAAATTCAAATTTCTACCCCACACCCTCAGCCAGCGGGGAGAGGTCATGTCATCTCCCGCCAGCTGCTGGAAGCAGAGAAAGGAGCCTGGCGGTGGCAGCGAGCCACGCCACAGCTGCCGCCCATGATCCAGGTGAGCAGAATTTCTGGCAGGAGTCTTTCCCATCCCTATCTGGAGATGCCAATAGTTGGACCTAGGACCTTTTGAACGGAAAGCATGTGCTCTGCCACTGATCTAGGCCCTTCCCCACATAAAATTAGCTTTCCTGTGAAGTCATTCTTCATTGACCTCTCTATCTTGGTCATGTTGCCGGAGTTTCTTAGGCTCAGTATATAAATGATTAATCTTTAGATCAAATTGAACAATTATCCTTACTCTTGCAGATGAAGAAGAGCAGTTTGATTTTCAAATTGTTGTGTTGGCTAAGGCTCCAGAAAAGTAAAGAAACTGCGGAGAAAGAACGTTTTGAGTTATTTGCCTTTGGGCCAAGCGACACATTACGTGTGGCGTCCTTCAGATGATGTTGGACATCAACTCCCAACATCCCTTACCCTTGGCCATGCTGACTGGGACTCATGGGAGTTGGAATCAAGCAATAACTGCAGGGTACCATGTTGGCTTTTCCTGTGTTACATTATTCATATGGTTTGCTCTTGAGTGCAACATTTTCCTAGCACTCAAGAGCAATATCTAATGTATCCCCTGAGCTGGATCAGTACCAGGGAGGGTGTTAACCCTTTGCAGTTAACCCACAGTCCCAATAGAAACTGGGCCTAGTATTTGCATGGGGGGAGCTCCATTCACTCCACTGGGAGCCTTTACTCCCATGTAAATAGCTACAGGGGAAGGAACATGGCTCAGAACTGTAGCAGGAGAAATGGTTAAAGCCACCTACACATTGTGATCCCAGTCAAGCTCTCTCCCCTTTCCCTAAGCACTGGCTATTTGTAAAAGACAAATTGTGAACACAAAGCTTGTTTTTTGGTCTATACCCGTAGACCTCATTTTTAACAATTTTGTAACATACACAAATTTAATTAATAATAATAATAATAATAAACATTTTAGATAGTGCTGAATGCTGATGACTGAAACAACCGGCAAACAGCCAATCACTCTCTCTTACACACACACACACACACACACACACACACACACTGTGCTTGGATAATCTGTAACTCAACTTGTGTCCCATAAATGACTGAAGAATGTTCTTATTTTCTGTATACAGATAGGTAGCCGTGTTGGTCTGCCATAGTCAAAATAAAAAAATTCCTTCCTGTAGCACCTTAAAGACCAACTAAGTTAGTTCTTGGTATAAGCTTTCGTGTGCATGAATTAAGAACCCTCTACAATGGTATCTGAAGAAGTGTGCATGCACACGAAAGCTTATACCAAGAACTAACTTAGTTGGTCTTTAAGGTGCTACAGGAAGGAATGTTCTTATTTTCTGTATGATTGTACACCTGGATGCTTCTGCCTAAGTAAAGTCTGAACTTATTTACAGCACAACCCTCTGCATACTTACTCAAAGGGAAGACCCATTGTACTTAACAGGGCTTATTCCCATGAAAGTGTGCACAGGACTGTAACTTTGTTGTAGTAATGGTCTCATCAGCAAGTCTTTAAAATGTGTGATTGTGAAAAGGAGCAGAAGGAAGCAGAAGACTCTCGTTCTCTTCCTTTGTCTGCCCCACCCATGTTTACTTCCATAGTTTGACTAGCCTGCAATGTCAGTGGTGGCTGTTCCATATGCCTTCCTAGTCCATTGAGAATAAAAGGGTACCACAGAGGCTCCAGTACACATGAAGCAGTGAGACAGAATTGATACAGAGACTGTGTGGACTGCTGGTATTGTCTTGGGAGAAGTGTGTTGGCTGCACTGAAGACAGCAAGCTCCAAACATATTGCAGGGGCTTGGGTTGCACTGGTAAGAGAACAAAACCAGTCTTCCCTGCTCTGGTCCTCCTCAAGCAATTGTGGTTTTGGAGACTGGCATGAATGTGCTAGGATGAAGGCACATATATGAGTTATATAATAATAATAATAATAATAATAATAATAATAATAATAATAATAATAATAATTAATAATAATAATTTATTTATACCCCTCCCATCTGGCTGGGTTTGTCTGGGGAGGCTGATAGGCTGAAACAAACCCCTTTACCTTGTTGATCATTCACATAGTTGTTTAAGGTTGTTATTACTATTCCGTTTGGGGGTTTTGTAGCCTGTGATGGTAGGTGGGAAAACGCATTCCTCGTGAATAAAGCCTCCTGAGTAAAACAAAAATCCATAGCCAAAGCACATGAAAACTAATTTCTGTCTTTCAGGAAATCCCTGGGATTTCCCCTTGCCTTGTCCACCACAGAAGTACAGCATCGCCCACCCAGGGCGTAGGAAGTGGGGGGTTGGGGGCGCCCCAGGTTCTATCATGGGGGGGGGACAAATTATCAACAAACAATTACTGCCCTAGTAGGGCAGTTCATAAAAAACTTTTTTAAAAAAATGCCTGCTCCAAAGGTCTTGTCTTACTACACCAGGGATTATATAGCTGTATATGAAATGTCATGCATATCGGTTAATATCTTGACCCTCCTCCACAAAAATAGCTGTTTACTTGGCCGTTTTCCTATGTCGTGAAGGCTGAAATTTCAATTCAGTGGAGCACTTACTGTTCCCAACCTTAACCCTGCGGAAAGCCATCTAATTAGACTTCAATTTGATTTTGACATGTTTTTAGGAGGTAATTTAATTATTGTTTGATTTTTATACCAATGTTATGTATCTGATGTTAGCCACCCTGAGCCCGACTTCGGCCAGGGATGGCGGGATATAAATAGAAGTTGGTTGTTGTTGTTGTTGTTATTCCTTTGTAAGAAAATAGGAAATAACGTAAAACCATTTTTGCAGGCCAAAAAAAAATAAATGAATGGGGGAGGGTGACAAGAAATTTTCCGCACCGGGTACCACCTGACCTTCCTACGCCTCTGCCCCCACCCCCACAGCAACAAAACTTTGCACTTTCTTTAAAGGATTTCCCCTTTAAAAATTGCACACAAATGACATTGAGCCATTTATGTGTATACATGAAAACAGTACAGGACAGAAATAGGTTGACCCATGCATCCCTATGTGCAGTATACAGGATGGTGAAGACTCTGGTCCTACTTTTGTTTTGAATTGATTGGGGATGCTAGTAGTTTAGGTTCTGTTTCTGATGGCAAAATAATCAGATAACGCTTAGAACTAGCAGAAGGTAATTTTATTGGTTACCGTGGAAAGTTGGAATGTTCTTTGTTACACTGCTACAACCTCTTTTCCTCTCCCTTTTCCCCACCTCCAGTTTAATTATGCTGTTTTTATGAATAATTCACTGGGCTTACTACCTTGTTTCTGTTTTAGAATGTTGCTGCTTCTAGCACAGAGTTGGCTTGTGTTTTAGGTAAGACTGGCTTGTGCCGTATCAGTCTGGTGGTACATGTTTTAAAAGGTTCATGGGAATTTTTTAAGAGGGGATGCCACTTAAAAAATACAAACATATGTGTTAAAGCTAACTATCAGTCAGAATTGGCCCTGAAAGAAATGTGCAGCCTAGCATAGTTAACTGGTCGATGTAGAGAAAATGGTTGCTGGGTACAGTAGAACTGTATGTAGCTATGACTATAATGGTGTGCTGAGGCCTCAGAGACGGAAAAGAGAAGGGAACAGAAGCGATTGGCAAGTAGTTTGAAACCAGTGGATTGGTCAGGCTTTGGTGTGGTTGCCTGTTTGTTTTGCAGTGCCTGTTGAATCCCAGGGTACATCTTCACCCTGCAGGGTCATCCTTTCTGCATTGGATCAGCAGAGTTTCCTGCTTGGCAGGGGGTTGGACTCGATGGCCCTTGTGGTCTCTTCCAACTCTATGATTCTATGAGTATTTACAAAAATCCCAGCTACCGAAGTGCGGTTTATGAACTTAAGCTATAGAAGCACAAGTCCCTTAATTATGGATGTCTGCAAAAATCTCTTAAAACCCCCAACTGCAGATGTCTTCAGGTTGGCCTGCCGGGACAGTTCTTCCACCTTACCTTCCCACCAGCAGACTGGAAGTTGCTCCCTGTCTCATTTGCTTCCTGGTTCTCTCCATTTAGAGTGATAGCCAAAAATGTGAGATTCTGTTTTTATTTTACTATTTTTTTCCCTTTGCTGTTTCTAACCATTGGCCTAACTTTTCAAGGAGGTACTGGTTGTTTCTGGAGAGCCTCTACAATTTTCAACCCTTCTCATCTTAAGAAGGTATTGAATTACAGACGGACTTGAATTACAGAGAGTGACAAGTCAGCCTCCAGGGGAGGAAACAAAAACATTGCTCCAAGGTTTGTGGAGCTGAGATACTGAAAATGGGGGCAGTGATTAATGGCTGATAATTTTAAACCAGGGTCCTTATATAACAGCTGTCAAGTTCTCAAGAACTGGGTCTTACAGACAAGTAACCTTACCTAACATATTTGCCGGTCTCCTGTGGCACATTTAACAACAGGATACAATTGAAGCATTCCTCTGTTAGGCATCGGGAAAAGAGAACATTGGCATAGATACCACTGATTTAAAGAACGGAAGTGCTTCATGGTTAAATACTTTATTAGGACATGAAACTCTGAAGGTCAGTTCCTTGCTTTGCTACAGAACCCTTTTGTAGTTCTGGAAATATTAAGCCTCTGTAAAATTGGGATAGTAGTGCTTCTCTGCAGTATTTTATAGTAGTGACTTGTGTGAACGAAAGATGCTGGTCAAGCAGTCCTTACATTTCTACATATACTTAGGTAGTATTAAACTAATTCCAGAGCTGAATGGATTTCAGATAGCTTTGTAAAACCAACTGGTGGAAAGGGAAAGTCTTATCACCTTCTGCTTTAGTTGACTTAATATTACATTTAATACCTTTTTTTCCATACCTGGAAAAGTACCATGTGCCCTGTAAAATAAATTTTAACATTTGCTATCCCTATCTTGACATAAAGCAAACTTGGGCAACTAATTTTCCACTTGGAAAGAACAAGCAATCGTTTAAGCCAAGTATAACCAAGGCATGTGGTATGAAACCTCAATTTACTTAGAACATGTATGCTTTGGATACATCACATAAGATTAATTATTTGCATAACCTTTTTACTGCTGATTATCTGAATCTGGCCAATATATAAATATGCATTTTATGTAAGGGGGGAGGCAAGTAATACTTTATTATTTAAAAGAGTGAGATTCCCGGAACCAAGAGTTAGTGGAATAGAGCTCCTTATAGCATCAATGGCCCAACTTTAGTTTTAACTTCAGCAAAGTTTTTGTGGCAGAGTTTTATGAAGTATTTAGTTGGATAAACTTTATGTAGTGTAAGTGCGCACACATACATAAGTAGCCACTACTGGCGTATTTACCACTAGTTCTCCACGCTGTAAGGGACATTTTATCAAAATTTTACAGAAGGATACTGAAGGCTCAGAGAGACAGTGCAACTTACCTCACTGTACAGTGGTGCCTCGCAAGACGAAAAGAATCCGTTCTGTGATTCTCTTCGTCTAGCGGTTTTTTCGTCTTGCGAAGCAAGCCCATTGACAGATTAGCGGATTAGCGCTATTAGCGGCTTTTAACGGCTTATCTGCTGATCAGATCAGCTGATAAGCAGCTTAGCGGCTTAGAAAAAGGGGGGGAGGGGAAAAAACCAGCAGGAACTCGCAAGACATTGTCGTCTTGCGAAGCAAGCCCATAGGAGATTCGTTTTGCGAAGCACCTCCAAAACGGAAAACCCTTTCGTCTTGCGGGTTTTCCGTCTTGCGGGGCACCACTGTATATAGGAAATCCCTTGCATGCAGGCTAGTGCTCAGGCTACTATAGTTCACAATGGCATGAGTTTGTCAGTTGAGAATGTTTTGTTCTCAAATAGGCTTTGATTTAATTTCTCTAGCTTGCCAAGTTGTTCTAAACATCGTGGGGGTGGGGCACAATTGAACATTTAGAATGTGCTCTTCTTTTTTAGTGTCCTGTTGTTACCACCTATCCCACCTGGTATACAAGGTCAGCTGAGTCTACGCTTAGTTCATTCTTAAACAAAATGAGTTTACTTATGTCTTTTAGCATATTTAACTGGGAAGAAATCTTACTATATTAGGTATAGGCCTGTCTAGGATTGTGCTGCATGTAACAGTTCTTATGCTTATTTTCCTCTGATGTAAGATACATTTAATATAATTGATAGATGACTAAACCTCTTTGAAGGGTTGTGTGTGTTAATGCTACTATACAGTGTACACTTATTTGGGATGTAATTCCCATAGAACCTGGTGAGACTTCTGCATATGATTGTGCTGCTAAAAAACATTGTTGCAGCTTAAAAAATGTCAAGCTTAAATTTGAAACTAAAATGGGGGCAACGGGAAGTCTTTTATGTCTCAGTTGCTCTTTCTTTTGGCACGTTGCATCTCTTTTCAGCCTACATTTCAGCTTGGCGTTATTTAGCTTGTGCACTGAGCTGATCCAGTGAACCTGGAGATCAGGAGAGGACTTGGGTCTTTGAAATTTCAGTGGCGCCTTGTGCAAGGCCAAAATTCAGTGCATGCCCCCCCTCACCTCCTGTTCTGCTCATTTCACTGCATCATAGTTGTGACAACCTGCAGTGCCCCCTAGGCTCGGTGCTCAGTGCAACAGAACCAAAATCCGCCTCTGTGGAGATGTTATTGAGTCAGCCTGCTGTATTTAGTTGCAGAGATGTAATAGATAGTGGGAGTTTGTTTAGTGCAAGAAGGTTAAGCATATGAACAGAATGGGTTTCTTGGGCTTTGATTCTGAAAAGGGCTAAAACAGGCTCATCTATGAGAAGTTCAGGAGTATTTCTAATCTTACCATCTCCTAGAGTTATACCTGTCTGATATCAGACGTTGTGCCTTAGATTAGGTTGAAATGTAAGTGGAAAATTGTACAGTAAAAGAAGGGAAAGCAGGAGAGGCGTTTCAATGCCAACTCCAATGGCAGCTCTGAGGGAAAGTTTCTTTACTTTGTGAGCTTCTTTGGCAGCATTCACATAGGTATTTTTTTTTCTGTTGTGTGAAAGCTCAAATATAATGTGGAAATTAACAATTACGGAAACGTCAGGAAAACAGAATAGAACTACCATGTGAATACAGCCTTTGTCTGCATCAGTAGCTGATTTGAACAATAACAGTGCAGCATTCATTCGAGCCCATAAGTGTTGCAAAAACAGAGATGTATGAAGTTTATAAAGAGCTCTCTGATTAGGAGCTGAGTATCATAAGAGACATTGATTTTGGGTAAAAATTACTTACCAGCAAACTGTTGAATAAATAGTTGTGACCTCCTTTTAAATAGTGCAAGCAGCTTGTCTCTGAGCAGAAGTGGAAGCAGACTTGTACATTGTGTTACAGGTCAAGACTTCCATTCTCATTCACTGCGAATCTCGTTCCATTGGTTCTAATTTGCTTCCATTTACTTTGAGAGCTTTATGTTCTGGATGTTGCTGTTAATTATTTTACATTGCTTCATCTTATAAAAATACACTTAAAATTAAAGTAGTACCATATTAGCCCAAATATAAGCTGCACCTTTAAAACTGGAGGAGGGAAAAGAAAAAATTCCCGAATATAAGCCGCTCCCTTCATTGCTGCTCCTGGCTGCATACTGGAGGGGGGGCGCTGCGTTTCCGGCAGCCTTTCCCCTTCCTCGCTCTCTCCCTTCCTGGCCTTGGGGGAGAGGATGGGGGACTACATGTGGGGCAAGTGTCGCTTTGCCACGCTCCTGTTGCTGTTTGCCCCACGTTCCTGAATGCATACTGTAAGGTCGCGAATATAAGCTGCACTTTAACTTTTCATGGTCGGAATTTGGGGGGAAAGTGGGGCTTATATTCAGGCCAATACGGTATTTTTGGAAGACTAGTGAGAAGGCTACAAAAATCTACTGTATGAATAAATTATACAAGTACAGTACGAATGCATCTTATGTTCATTTCCAAGCGTTCTGTTTATACACGAAAATTGCATATACTGAAGCTCTTGGAGCCACCCCACAGCTAGTGGGTGTTTTGGAGAAAGAGAAATTCCTTCATACTCTCAGAGCCTGCACATCAAGCAGGCCTTGCCCACTCAAGCAAGGGAGAGCTTAAAAGCTCTTTTCATTCCAGGTAACCATAGCAGACCTAGCATGAAAAGAGCTTTTTTAGGCTATCTGCTTTGCTTGAGGCCTGCTCAGTATGCTGGTTCTGGGATGCTTGCACGAAATTTTGCAGCAGCTTGCACGGCCTTGCATGATAGATGTGTACAGACAAAAGAGGAAGAAAAACTAGAGAAACTGCTAAAAGACAGAGGGCTCTTTTAATCTTTGAAAGATGGAAGCTCTGGCCAGTTAAACTTTCCATAATAATATTTGCATTTTAAATATCTAAACAGAAAGCAAATTATCACTTAGTAGTTGGTAAGTTCAATGTGAAAATTGTATTATAATTACAGCTGCAACATTTAATTGCTTGATTAATGGGTTACTCAATTTTTAAAATTTATTATAAATGAAATGGCTAGAAATATATGGAATGTCCATATTAAAATTACTGACTTTAGATTGCTCTGTCGAATGCACTTGGTTAATTACCATATCTTAAATCTATTTGTAGTCCTGATTCATATCCATAAGAATATAATCACAATCCACTCATTCACTAGCCTGTTGTTCATAACTTGTGTTCAAATCTTAGCTTTTAAAAAAATAAGTATAATTAGTATTGGGGGTGGAGAATCAGATCCCATAAACTATATTAGAAAGCCAGATCGTAGTAATCTGGGTGGAAATGTTTATAGATACTGTTGTCTATATGGGGTTACCGGTCAAATCAATATGATTTCTCTGCCCAGAGTAAAATGAGAAACTGTCACCTCTTACTTTCATATCTGACTATTATAGGAATTAATGGGATGGGAGCAGAGAGTAAACCCTATAGAATGTACCTTAGCCAGAATGGTTACATAGCTGGATGCATATTACCTGCCCAGCAGGCCATAGGAAGCTTCTGATGGAGCCAAGACTTGAATCAGGAGTTGCTAAATCTTGGCCTATTTATATATGGCCTGTGACATTTCCCGTAATAATCCTGGATTCTCATCATACATAGTGCAACCAAAATGCCATCTCTGCCAATTCTCTTTGAGCAATAAAGGCTGGTGGGGGAATCTGGCACTGGGCCATCATGTCCCTAAAATATATCACTGAGGTACTAAGAATGACACACACATCATCAAAAATATTATTTGTCTTGCCATTGATACTACATAGGAATAATTCAAACATCACTGTCCCACAAAGAGACTATAACTTTTTAATCAGCCCAAGTAATCTATCAAGGTGGCGAATAGGACTTACATGGATGACAGTGGTTTTTGCATTTGTTCATGGCCTGTGGATCAAGGGAAGACGGGGGTGAAGCTTGTTGATACTTTTATTTATTTATTTATTTATTTAAAGAAATATATAGTCTGCTCACATTATAATATTATCAGATCAGTGTACGGAAAAACAGAATGTAAGGTATGCATCAAAACTCATATTTAAAATGTTCAACACTATAGGATGAACAATAATTTAAAATTTCATTCTGAAAGGGAGTAGGTAAATCTAAGTGTCTTAAGGCTTGTTTCTATATTGTGCTAAATGGCTACCCCAGCAGGATTTTCACTTGCACAAAGAGACTTCTTCACTCCCACATAACCCCTCGCCCTCCCACGTTTGCTCCAGAATGGATTTGTGGAGTGTGCTGGGAGAGTGGGCAAGTCCTGTTGCACAAGCAGAAATGCTTGTGTTAATGGGATGGTTACTTAGCACTACATTGGCTGCAAGCCTTAAGCATGCATCTGAAAGACTGGATTGCTGGAGCATTCCTTATCTCTTAATTGTATATATTCCACGTTAAAGGGACCACAGCACTGAAAACTGTACTGCAGGTGGACATGTTAATTGCAGGAACTCTTGGGACTACCGGGTCGTCTTTTGCAGGGAATGTTGTGGCTGGGCCGGAGCAGAAGAGAGGTGGTATTTTAAGAAGCCTGGTTCCAAGTTGTTTAGGGTCTTGTAAACGAGGAACACCACCTCAAACCCAGCCCAGTAGTATATAGGCAGCTAGTGCTGTTGCTTCAACTAATCTATTGTAGAAGCTTTGAAGAAACCCAGCAGATGTTTTGCTGAGGATGTTTGGGGAATTGTTGAGTTTCCCCTTGCACTAATAGTAGCCAGTTTTCCAAAGAGTCACCACAGGGAAACAATCCTTTAGACTGCCTGGGCAGTCTAATAATGTTGTGATAAAGTAGCCAGAATTGGCTGGTGTTTCTTGCATAGAACTAATCTGGTTTCTGAAGTTAGGCTGTCATGTGTGTTTATTAGTACTTCTATTTCAAACAATATACGTAGCTGTGCCGCAGAATGGGTATCTTAAATCGTAGACAAATGGATGGATGGGTTGAATAGCAGGATAGTATGAATGAGTGGGAGAATCCTAGAGCTTTTCAGTGAGAAATTTCAGGCATGCCTGAAAGCTAGGAGGAGGAGCTGGAAGAGCTGATACCTCAGTCCCATACTGTATTTCTATAGCACATTTTGGAGAGACTGCTTATTTCAGCTCCTATTGTACATTCTTGCTAATGATTAGAAGACAGGGATGTAGCCTGACAGCTGTGCCACAGGAAAGATGAAAGAGCAAAGGAGAGAGTGAGGGTAGGAAGTGTGATAGAAGTTGCGACATAAAGCTCAGGTAAACAGAGCATGGATTAGACAATGACCAGTCAACAGGGTTGGTTGGTTGGGGGGGATTCTGCAAAGCGCAGGGTATTCCCAAGTATGAGAATACCTTCATCTTGTTTTTAGTGGCTATGGTTCTATCGGCATTTGCCACTTGAATTGTTAGGCAGAATGATGTCACATCCAGGAACACCCATTTCACATATTATCATGGTCTGTGTCCTTGCACTGTGTCCTTAACGCAGTGTGTACATGACTGTCTCCAACACAACTGAGATTATGGTTTTCTAGACCTCAAAATTAATACATTGCCAACATGTTACTTTGCTCAAATGGCTGCATGTGGAATAGCATCATGGAACCATTTGTTTGTTCTCACAGCACAGAGTAGAATCTTACTCTGATGCCTCATTGGCTTGTGTGGAATGATTACCTTGCCTTTCCGGCATGCTTGACTACCTCTTGTTTGATTTAGGAAGAATAGCTAGTGAAACAATAGAATATCTCTTCTCAGCACTGGCTGATCAGAATTTGGCAGGCTTTCCTGAAGGAAACAAAATGGATTCGTGTTGATTCAGGTTCCTTTCAATAATACATCTAGCAATCTGAAAATGTATAATCATCTAACTTCTTAATAGCCAATGGTTCCTTTGTGTTGGAACTGAGTGAACTTTTAAAAAGAATCTCCATATGCAGCCATATAACATTTTACTCTTTATAGAAGGGTGATCCAATGCTCTGCTGGCCTGCAAGGTGTTTTTTGGCAGCCCCTGGCAAGGCGGGGAACAGGAAGCGACTCCTGGGGCAGAAGCGGCTCTAAGAAGGAGGTATGAGGGCTCTGACAGGGTCTTTGAGTCCTTGTGTCTCCTTCCCAAAACCTAGCTGGTGTTTTCCCAGCTGTGGAAAGGAGGTGGGAGGGCTCTAAGATCCTGTCAGAGCACTCATGTCACCTCCTCAAAGCTGGGCAAGTGGTTACTGGGCTTTGAAAAGGTTGTCCTTCAGCTTGGTGCCCAGTGCAAGCAAACTGGTCACACTGCCTTAAATCCAGTGCTGCCCCCGCCCCTCAGTGCCAGGAAGGAGGAAATGAAGGGCTAGGCGAGGGCTGTCCCTGAAGCGGCAGAGACCTGGAAATGGTGGTGCTGCTGGTGGTGGTGAGTTGGGGGAACTCCTCATTGTGTCTGGAGCTCATGGGTCAAGGGCCTGGCTGGGGAAGAAGGGATCAGTGGGGTAGGGAGGAGCAGTGGAAGTTTGGGGCAATTGGGGTGGGTAGATCTCAGCTGTGTGGAGTGTGAACAATTAATTGTAAGGCTTCCACAATCCTCCTATAGGTACAGTAATACCTCCACAAAGGTATTACTAGCATCCATTCTGACAAATGTCCACAGCAAACCCAGAAGTACCAGAATGGGTTACTTCTGGGTTTGCTGCTCACACATGCGCAGAAGCGCTAAATTGCGCTATGCACAGAAGTGCAAACCACTCTGCGCGCGTACGCAGACGTGGCGCTTTGCCCTGCGTCCTTTTTGGCTAGCTGCCGGGGCTCTGGAACGGATCCCAGCCACAAAACGAGGTACGACTGTATATTTTCTTTGCCCTTTATTGTCGATTTGTGCTGCCTGCCTCTTGTTGGAATCACTGTTGGAGAGTGTAAGAGAGAAAACAGATGGGGGTAAATAATATTAGGGCAAAGAGGGAAAAATTATGCGTGCTTCTCTGTTGTTGTTGTTTAGTTCTCTGCAATGAGAGCAATAGTAGTGCAGCCTCTGCAGCAAGAAAACGATAAAAGATCACTCTTCTTCATTCATTTCTGTGCCCTTGAATAAGGTGGTTTTTGTGGCTCCCCACCCCCTACCCTTTCATTTAGACTGAAATTAGGAAGACCAACTATGCATATGTCCCAGGGTATGGTCTGAAGGCACGTGAGGCCACCACTTTGCTGAAACAGAGCAGATCTGGGCACATCTGGTACCTGGATGGGAAAGCTCCTGGGAACTGTATGCGTGCCACTTTGGGATCCATGATGTAAAAATGGTGGGATTTAAAATTTAAGGAAATGCAAGTGAGTGATACCTTCATTCTAGTTCTGCTAGTTTCCATTTATGTTGTATTAAAAAGATTTCTAAGGAAACAAGTTTTCCGATTGAATTCAATGGAACTTAAAACATAGATTTGGATATGTACAATAGTTTATGACGGTGGTACACAAGAAGTATCTCTCTAGCAAATATCACCCATCAATAAAATCAAAAGGGTCCTACTGTGGGATTCCCGAGCTTCAGAGACACACAGTTTTGTCCTTAAGCTGCATTGCTCCCTGTTGTCATATTAGCAAATCCTCTGTAATCTGCTCCTGGACCACCATTTCAGGAATGCTAGGTTAACTCTGAAACATCTAACACATTTTAGCCAATCATTATGAAACATTTTGTTGAGAAAGAAAAAGGCTTCCAGTTGTTGAGTCACCAGTAAACTATGTACCTGTTGAGTACCTGTTGAGTATGAAATGTTATTTAGCTCTAGGCAAAGGTAAAATAGCCCAGTGCTAATTATCTTGCTGTGAACAGGAAAGAATGTGAGCTGACCTACAGGTAGAAGCCTGTGAATAACATCCTATGGCATGTTTAGTACATTATAGCTGGAAGAACAGCAGTGAAGGGGTTGAATAAGCCTATTCTCTTGGACGTAGCAAACAATAACTTCATTTATGGACAGGAGGAGACTTAAGAGCCATCTTGGTCAACTGACTGATGCAATTATTAGACAAAAACTATATAGATCACTTATTGTTAGCTATTGGGTGCTTCTTTTCCTCAGTGGAATGATGCCTGAGGGTAGGTTTATTTCAGTCTTGTTCTTTTTTTTAATCCTAGAATCCCTATGATCCACCAACACATTTTAAATCTATGATGCATCTTCAGTAGTCCTTAACAGTCAATGCATAACTAATATGTATTAAGAGATCTTTAATGGGCATTCTTGCTTGTGTCTTGCTGAATCAGCTTAAGAAGCACCTGCTCCAGGAAACAGGCTGGTATCACAGCTCCCAGCAGCTGCTAAGTGATCCACTGGAGAAGAAACAGCAGTGTCTCTAGATTGTATTCATTTGTGCCTATTTCCCAGTTGGTCTACAAATATTTACATTTTGGTTACCGATTTTATATTATAAACAGTGTGTAGTTATTTTTGAACATTTTTAATATAGACAACTTGCATGAGGGTTAGGTTCCAGGGACTGTGCAAAATTGCTTATAGCCAGAACAACCCCAAAACTGAACGTGTGCAACCATCAGTGTTTTCCTTCTAGAAAAAAAAGATGCCAGTATGGTGGACCCTTGAGTACCCCAGAAAAAAAGCACTGGTGACCATTCCTACCTTTCCGGAGCTGGCACACTGAGCGGATCTTGCCCCCCCCCCCCATGAAGGCAGAGAGCTTTTAAGCCCAGAGGCCTGGTGAGACTTTTCCAGAGCCTGGGAAGCAAGGCAGAGAGCTTAAAGTTTTCTGCAGTGGGAGCTTTCAAGCTCTCTGCCTTGCATGGGAGTGTTTAATTTGTGCGATTGCATGCTGCCAAGCTGCCAAACATGTAAAGCTATAATTGCACAAATTAAATGTGTGCAGGTTGCAAGTCAACTGTACTTTCTGTCAGGTGTTTGTACACAACTTAGGGTGCAATTTGTAGAAACAGAGTATAAAATTAAAAGCAAAATATCCATTCGTGGGGGAGGGACATATGGCATGCTTATCTCCCTACACTACAGCAGCCAGACTCAGGAGAGGTGAAGGGAAAGAGCACAGGAAGTAACTGCATCATCCACCCCTCCCATGTGGTTTTCCTGTGACTGGTCTTCCCAGAACTGTATGGAAAGCAGCCAAAGGAAAGCTGTAACCATTCTAGATAACTTAAGAACCAACCAGCCACTCGATGGGTTTGGGTGCTCTTACCAGTACTATGTTAATTATAAACAACCTCTTCATTTATTATTCTGTGTTTTCCACACTTGCCAGAGAGTAGTTTCCTCTAGGAGTGCTGCATTGGAAGTCCTCAGGAGGAAAATGTGAATGCTTATGATAAGCTTTCGCTTCATTTCTTTTTCCAATGCCTTATTACGGCATTTCAGCCACAAACACAAGAATAGAGCACAGAGTCCTTGTGTTTCATAATCTCTCCAGCTGGTCCTATTTCAATTAAAGAGGAAAAACGAGGTACTACATAGCTGTTACAAAACATCTTACGTGGCAGCATGATAATTTGCATATGTGGTAGGAGTCCAGGAAGGCACCATCACCTGGTTCATGTTGACATTTTACTTGTCCTTAAAAGGACTTGGTGGAGGGCGGGGGAGAGAGTGAAAGAGCTGGCAGCTTGCTATGAGTATTAAAAAGAAAGAACGAACGCTATTTGCTAATAACTGTAGTTTGCAAGGTGAAATTAAAACATTGCTTCATGGAAATTGTTTGGTTCTTTAAAAATGCCATCTGTCTTGGTGGTTTTAAATATAGCCTCCAAGCACCTTTTATACAACCTCCAGTGCTGATAAGGAGCTTGATAAAAGCTTTTATCTATGCCAAAGGGAGATGTTTCATGCTAACAAGTTTAAAGCCATGTAATCTCTACTGTCCTTAACACCCTAGTAGGAAAAGGGCACTTGTCTTGAGATTTGTATAATATCCAATAATTTGCCTTCCTCCTCCTGTTTTTACTTTGAAAACCTGCCATATAGAGTATTTCATCTTTTGTCATGCTATTAAAAGAGAAGTTGGCTCTTTTTAGTTTGTCTGAGTTTACTAATCACCAGAGCATCCAGATTATTATTCACTAGGCTTGGCTTCTTTATATTTTAAAGTAACCTCTATACCAGGCTTCCTCAACCTCGACCCTCCAGATGTTTTTGGCCTATGACTCCCATGATCCCTGGCTAGCAGGACGAGTGGTCAGGGATGATGGGAATTGTAGTCTCAAAACAGCTGGAGGGCTGAGGAAGCCTGCTCTATACTGTCTCTCATGAATGTTCAGTCTGAGATATCCCATATTATCTCTAGGTAGTTAAAATACTGTTTTTAAGTTCCATATATGACTGCTGCAGGAAAAAATGTTGTTGCACTAGTGTTTCCTGCAGTAGCAACAGGTAATATAGATGTCATACACTTGTGTACACACATCCTTAAATTTTCATGTACATGATCTGGGAAATCTGATAGGATAGGGTTCTCAAATGCATACATATAGCTGTTTAAAGATTTGTCTCTGTGACAGAGAATTCTTTGTTTGGGTTATGTTGATCTGAAAAGTGCAATTTATAATTTATACTGAGTGTTATCAAAAACTCATAATAGGCATTATTCTTCCTTACTCCATAGGTTGGCTATACCTTGCTGTTACAGCTCGAGTGGAAAGCTGTCACGTATCTTTGCTGACTAAATCTAAGGACGAGAAATGTTTCAGATTCCATTAGTTTTGCTCCTCAAGTTTCAAGTAGCTGAACTACCAATGCTTGTACTGCTACAAGGATGGCTACCTTCATTGTTAGTAAGTATAAAACTGCAGATCACACACAATGCCATCCACAAACAATTGAAACAGGGTGGCTCAGCCCTACTCCTGGAATTGCCCATTTTAGGGCCATTTGCAGGACTCTGCTGGCAGAGATAATGCTAACGAGCCTTCTGCTTACATGTAGCAGTGGAAGGAGGAGGGGGTCGGCAGTGGTAGAGTGACACTTGTGGCAGCTGACAGTAAGGTGGTTCAACTGATAGAAGCAAGCGTAGAAATGCCTCTGCTCAATCCAGCCCCGCCCCCCAGCTTGGAGTAAGTGAGGGTTGGACTGCAGCCTAACTTGTGGCCTCCTGATATTGCTACACTGCAACTCCCATCATTCCTAGCCTGAAAGGCCAATGGTCATGTATGATGGGAGTTGTAGTCCAACATCAGTTGGACAAATCAGTTCCCCCAATTCCAAATTAACAATAGTATGTTTGCAGCCATGCGAGGATAAGCAGCTTGCCTAAATAAATTTAATTTAACTAAAATGACAGGGTAGATAACAGAAATAGCGTATTTTTCACTCCATAAGATGCACCTAGTTTTTAGAGGGGGGATGCAATAAAAAAATTATTTAAAGGGAGCGCTGACCAGAGCCTGTATGCATCCCAGGCTCTGCTCAGCCCTCTCTTTCACGAGCCGCGAGGAGTGTGTGTGTGTGGCGCTTGCAGGCTTTTCCCCAAGGAGAAGGGCAGCCTGTCACTGACGGACTGCCTTTCTCCCTCTTCAGGGAAAAGCCCCCAAGAGCCACACACATGCTCTATGCAGCTCTTTAAAGGGGGCTTTTCTGGGCGCAAAGCTCTGTCCCTTCCCCCACCTCCCACAAAAGCCAGGAATAGCCCTGTGAAGCCTCTGCAGGGCACGGGGATGAAGGCTCCCCCATGCCCTGCGGAGGCTTCACGCGGCTAAGCCAGAAGCTAGAACAGCTGTGCAGCGCTCCCTCTAGCTGTTCTGGCTTTGGGATAGCTGCGCAGCCTGCATTCACTCCATAAGACGCACACATATTTCCCCTTACTTTTTAGGAGGGAAAAAGTGCGTCTTATAGAGCAAAAAATATGGTACTCCATTAGAATATGGAGAGTGGAAGGTGCTTCATCAGATGAAAAAGTAGGAGGAGCTGGTTACAAAACATTTAAATTCTTCACAACTTTTTAAGTTTTACTGTGTGTATTACTGTCACTAGGTGCCTTACAAAAATTGACGTATGAGCCTGTGGTCAATTTATAAGAGACCATCAAGAAACTGATACAATCAAGAACAACAATGGGATCAACAGAAAGTTAACACTGGTAACAATGCTGAAACCTCTTTTTCAAATCGCCACATTACAGCTGGTTCAGAAGGGTCCCTTCATAATTCTGCATTGATTGAATGAAGTTAGCAACTTAAGTGATTTATCTGATACTCACCTAAAGTACTCCATGTGAATAAGCTGTAACCTGACATTCAAAGGGGAAATCTAAATATGTCTGTGTGCACAAAAGATACGGAAGAATGGCTATGCCTGACTTGTATGCAAAAAGCACAAAAGATGAGCTACATGCAGTGGCTGTGGCACCAGTCCAGGCAGCTCAGCTAGCCAAAATTTTATTGCGCCATGCCACTGCTGCTTCTAACAAGCCAGGCAGAACCAGCCCTGGCTACCCCACTGAATCCTTCTGCTCAGCCACAGGAAAGCATACCAAGTTGACTGCATGAGAAATAAATCACATGTCAGCTCTCCATTTGATAGTCAGCACTTTCACTTTGTTGCTGGTCCTATCTATAAGTAAAATGCATTTAGCCAAGCAAACTACTCCATGCCAAGGCTAGGTGAACTTAGACAGACTAGCAAAGGGAAGGCAATGTCGCCACCATTTTCTAATGGTGTACTTTCCTGAGAAATACTGTTTGATGTGTTTACCCTCAAACCAGCTTCAGTCCAAAAGGAGAAGTTATGCCACGTTTGCTTTGTAGTTAAGGTGAGGTGTGTATATTGGAGACAACCAATGGGGCAGTTGCAGGAGTGGCAAAGAAATAGGTAACACAACTTGAAATGCAGTGAGGAAATGATCTTGCTGTGTTTTAAGCTGCTAATGTGTAAGTAGCCCAAGTATCCTGCAGCCAAGCATAGTGAATGTTTGATGATGAAGCCTGCCTCATCTCAAATCCAGAACTAGCTACATCTAATTTTAATGCATCCATCATGGTAAAACCAGCTGTCTGTACTACAGAAGCTGGATCCAATGGGGTGATGCAGATGCTGGACAAAATAAGCCCATACCTGTAGAGTAGGAAGGTCAGGCCACTTCCCTCTGTGCTGATTGCACCTCAGCAAAAACTCCGATATAAAGCTGCTGACATGGCACCTGCAAGAAAAAAGTGTCAGTATAAAAATTAATGACTTACTCTTTAAATGCAGATGCTTTGCAGCCCAATAAGGAAGTATTATAGTTAAGTATTGAACCGGTCTGTTTTCGAAAAGAAAAGAGGTTGCTAGGGACCAAGGGACCCCTGACCATTAGGTCCAGTCGTGACCGACTCTGGGGTGGTCATCTTGCTTTATTGGCCGAGGGAGCCGACGTTTGTCCGCAGACAGCTTCCGGGTCATGTGGCCAGCATGACTAAGCCGCTTCTGGCGAACCAGAACAGTGCACAGAAACGCCCACCTAGCAGTTCGAAAGCACGTCAAAATACAAGTAGATACCGTATTTTTTGCTTTATAAGACTAACTTTTTCCCTCCTAAAAAGTAAGGGGAAATGTGTGTGCGTCTTATGGAGTGAATGCAGGCTGCACAGCTATCCCAGAAACCAGAACAGCAAGAGGGTCTGCTGCTTTCACTGCACAGCGATCCCTCTTGCTGTTCTGGCTTCTGAGATTCAGAATATTTTTTTTCTTGTTTTCCTCCTCCAAAAACTAGGTGCGTCTTGTGGTCTGGTGCGTCTTATAGAGCGAAAAATACAGTAAATAAGTATTGCTCTGGCAGGAAGGTAAACTGGTTTAGATTTGGATTGCAGCTAAATAGCTACTCACTGCCTGGGTAACAGGACTTCCACACTGGATGTCTTAGTCCCCTTATCTGGAAGAGATTTTATTGCAGCAAGACTGATTTTTGCTAGCTTTCAATCAAAACACAATGCACAAAGGAAAAGCAACTGTAAATATAACTCTGTTATTCAATAATTATTATCATTTTTTACTAACTTCTAATGCAGGAACAGAACAAGCCAATTGTGGATGGTGAATGAACATTTCTGGCATTTGCAGCAGAGAGATAAAAAGAATAAAATAAATAGTGCATGAGAAATGAAATTCAAGAAGAAAAGTAATATTTCAATAGACTGAGAAGGAATACACAGAGATGAGAGGTGTCTAAGATCATGGAGACACATAAACATAAATAAAGGAAACTTAATTTTGTAAAGAAGAGAGAGACTATGCAAGCAAAGGAGAAAGACGGTCCAAATGAGAGGAAAGAAGAAGTAACCTGAAGAACTCAAAGATAGTCATTAATGGCTGGACCAATGAAATTGGGAAACCAAATAAAATCCCAGTAATCATAAATAAACTAAATACATTTTTAGGGATTCAGCATAGTTGTAAATATTGTTAAGGAAGTATTGTTTCATTTTTACTATTATTATGCAGTGCAGTCAGTATACATAGCATTTTAAAGAGTAACAACAAGAAAGGATCCTGGCTCAGGGACTTACAAAGTAAAATTAAACAGTAGGAGCAACAGCAAAAATAGTGACGTCAAGAAAGAACAGAAGCGATAAAAGTGAATGAGTGAAGAGATTACTAAAGCAAGGCATGACCTACAGGATCAACTCCACAAGATCCAGGAATAAGAATTGGGGGTGGGGGGGTAGTGTAAGATGCTGTGGATTTACATGCAGGGCAGTTACTGTAAAATGAGGACAGAAAGCAAACTAAAAAATGATCATAAGTTAGATTTTACATAAGAATGAACAACCTCAGGCAGCTTTGAAAGGAATTTAAGAGAAATAGAAAGATGGGATCCAAACATTCTTTTTTAAAACAGAAGAAATGATAGCTGCTTAAGGACCAATCCAAAAGATTAAAACGATGGTTTAAGAGGAATAAACAGGAGGAGATATATTTATTTTATGTATTTATAGGCTGCCTTTTAGAATTGCCTCTTGAGGCATCCCAACATGTTAAAAACAATCTATGATGTTGAAAGAAACCAAGGCAGGAGAGGGTGAAGAGGATGGGTTGTGAATTCAGGAGAACTGAGAACACAAAGTAGGTTGAAAATAAGTAGAAGAAACAAAAGAAGAAATAAAGTGGTGACAAAACACAACAGTAATGAACCATGAATCCTTGAAGTTTCATCAACAAACTATATACTAGTGTGTGGTTGGGTGCTGGTGGCTCACTCCAGGAGAGAGCAAGAGGGCCAAAGGACTGCTGCCAGACATGCTGGTGCAAAACAAAAATATTGGGGGTCCACCAACCTTTATGGCAGGTGCCAGGAAGGTTCAGGATCTAAACATCTGTATTAATTGGAGCATACAATGAAGATTACAAAAACTGCGGGAGAACAGCAGTTTAGCAAGAAATAAAGACAAAGGGTGGATACCTGTTCCCTCATTGGTTTCTCTGGGTGCCTTGGTTTCTATCTGTCCTTCACAAGCTGTTCTTTCCCAGGATCAAAGGATAAAGGGAGAGCCCCAAGGGACAGCATGTTCTCAGGCCCTCGATGCTCTCTGCAAGTCTTGTACCTGGTTCTCTCAAGTCTCCTGACCCTGTGAAATGAGAACAGAATATGATAGGGCCGTTAATGGGGGAGGAAAGCCTCAACCCTTTCTGCTTGAAGCTGCATCATTTCTTGCCTCTTGGGCTTCAGTGGCTAGCACTATGTTATAAGAGGAGGAGGCAGGCCAGTCACACCCAACAAAACTGGCTTCCTGAAGTAGCATGGCAAGATGTAAGAATTTCCGCCCTGACCGGCAGAGTAATTTGCCACTTTTGGAGTAATTAAGAACATTTGTATCAAGAAGATACAGAGAATGGTGAAGAGAGGAATAAGCAAAATAATCAATATGAGAATTAAAAGGTCCAAGAATAAGAGAGGGGAAGGAATTAGCTATGAGCCAAAGAACAAGAGTAATGCAGAGAATAGAATATGGAAAGATATGAGTACCACAAACTTTGAAATTCATAAAGAAATGAGAAGCGGGGGGGAGGGGGGAGAGAATATGAAACTGGTAAGGAAAAAAGGAACTACAAGCACCACCATGCTCTGTAACATGAAATGAGTGGGAAAAGGGCAAGCAAATTCACTAAAGAGTGGTAGAAGTAACTAAAATGAAGAGTTACCTGTCTCAGTAAGGGCAAACAATGACAGAAACTAGGATTAAAACTGTGAAAAATAATTGTTTCATTTACTGCTGAATGGCAGTTAAAGCCAAAATATGCCAGCGAGTGTCATTGGACAGAAATAGTATTAGGAAATAGACTGAGCAGGGACTAAGATTAGGTAAAATATCACCAGCAAAAAAAAGTAAGAAGAACACCCCTCATTAAAAAACTGCAAAAAATAAGTATCAGTAGAGGGTATAACCAGTGAAAGGATCACAAGACATTTGGTACAGTAGGGGAAGAGGGTGGAGGAAATCAAGTGTTCCAAAAACGGGGGAATTACTTGGGACTTTCCTTGCCTCTCCTCAAAAGGGGTAGTAATGAGGACTTAATTGTGATGTAGCTTACTTGCTCCATTGACTTCAGTGGGTTGTACGTGATTAGCTAAAATGGCCAGACTGTTAAGTTAATAAGATAAGGTTTAATGCAAGTAAGAAACATAGCCATCCATTAACATTAAACTATGTAAAATAACAGATCTTCTTTTCTTACTATATAAATAGGTAAAGAAGAAAATGAAAACTTTAATGGATAAAATGTTTTGGGGTATCTTTTTCTTGCTTTCAAAAGCTAGCATATTTACCTTATAAAATATTCTGGATTCTTCAGGTTTTATGCATAATAGAATGTTGGCATACATTTATGTTCATATTTTCAGCATTTGTTTTATTGCAATGAAAGTAGTGCACATGCTAAACCAAAAAATAGGCATTTCCTTCTAGGAAACTTGAAGAGCAACTTTCTTTATAGTGCTTGGATTCTGAAGATGGTACCAGCACAAGGGTGTGTCTTCCTCTGGAAGCTGGTTTCACATGGTGGCTTAGATTTTCCCATCTTTGTATCTAGCACCATTTGAAATCAGTGTTCTAGGAGCAAGAATTACAGCACTGGATCCAGAGAAGAACAGGAAATGAGCACAGTAGTCACCAGATTTAATTTGGTAACACTCTTATGTCTTTCTCTGTGTCTCAGTAAGAGATCATGTTTAAAGATGTAGCTTAAGTTATGCCTAGAGTACAAGAAAATGCATTGTAGTACAGAATGGATGCCATTCTACTGCTTGCATGCAGCAGTGAAAGCTGCAAATGGAGAGCCCACGGCACTTAGTGAGACATGCAAAGAAATTGGGCTTGGGGGATGCAATCTATGGTGGAACTTCCTATGAAGGGGGTTGGGATCCAGAGACACCTGGTCAACCCTTTTCCACCCCATCAAAAGCAGTACATCTATGCAGAGCTTTCCACAGGTGTGCTGGGGACTCTACTGGGGGTATATGTGCTGCCTTGCTGGTGGAGCAGCAGTTATGAACACTCTGAAGAACCCTCGGCCAACTTCTGGCTAGCTGTCAGATTGCAGCATTACAGTTATACACCATACAATATGGCTAACTTTTTGCCATTTCTCTGTTGAATCTACATTGGTCTGTGCTATTCAGGACCACTGCCACTTCTCTAATCTAGAAAGGATTCTGTTAATTTACATTATTTTATTTGCATTAATTTCACCACCTTTCATTTTCCTGCCATAGTTATTTGAATTCCATCAGCTTTCACACTAAAAACACTGTTGCATGCAACTTCAATGGTTATTCCATAAAAATATAAAAGTGAGGAAATTTTGAATTTAACATCCTTCTTTTTGCTTCAAATTAGTGCATGCTTAAGTACCAATGGTAATGTGGGAACTTTATATTTTACTTTTGGCTATTTGAATGTTGATGGTGATAAGTCATATTATTAGGAACAGAACATTTATTGAGCAGTAGTACTATAACCATATATTTTAGGCCAGCTTCTTCCAAACTCTTTCAAAGTAAATACCTAGTATTGCATTGACTAATACGACCATTGTTCAAAGTTTCATAGGCTATGATCTGAACAACTTGCAAGTACTCTTAACAGCCAATATGGAACTGGAAAAAACATCTCTTACACAGGCTGACCGATTTCTCTTGGTGTTCAGAGTCTTAGTTTTTGTCTAGCACCATTTGAAATCGGTTATGATGTAGGGGGAAAAGCAACTGCAATGCATATGCAGAGTGTGGTTTAAAGATGCTCGCAGCTGAAAAAGCTCTATGAAGAGATGCCTTTGAAACAATGATATGACTATTGGTTTTGTGTGGGCAGATATTGCAGTAACTATCTGTAAGTTCCATTGCAATAGATATCTGTGGGCTTCACTGTCTAAATCCTCTAGCTGGAGTAGTTGGAGATGATAGCACTGTTATTCTGGCTGTAAACTTCAAAGTGTTCTGCTAATCCAGCCCTATTAGTAGAACTGTAAAAAATGTTAATACGCAAACATTGGAGCTAGATTATTCCTTGAGGCTTATTATTATTTCCACCTTGTTTTGACTACCTCGTTTCATGCACCCCCTCCCTTCAATATCATTTCCATTATTATATGCATAATAAACATATATTTAATGCTGGACAAGCCAGTTTCACTCACAGATTGGATAGACTTTGAAGAAAATGGCTTGAGGCAGGTAATACCATATTGGCCCGCAAATATGCCACACGCTTCCTAGCTGGTTGGCCTGACATGCTCCCCCCCCCCAAACAGCTGGGGAGCGTGTGCCACCAACCAACTGGGAGGTGGGCACGCCGCTCCCCCCACTGCCAAACATCTAGGGAGTGTGCGCTGTCAGCTACCTGGGAGGTGGGCGAGCCACTCCCCCCACCCCTACCGCCAAGCAACTAGGCAGCGTATGGTAAAAAGTTGCGAATATAAGCCGCACTTTTAACTGCTCAGGGTCTGAAATTGGAAAAATGTGTGGCTTATATTCAGGCCAATACGGTACATGATGGTGGACTAGACATGTCACTGACCATTCCTCTGCATCAAATGAGAGAAGCACTGTAGTTGGTTTGTACCAGAAACAACTATGCTGCAACTGCAAGAGAATTAAAACAAAACAAAACATGACAAATACTTTTTTGGGGGGGAGACAACATGGGAATACAAAAGTTTTGAATGAATGTTGTCCAAATTCTTAGCAGTAAAAAATAGTATAGAAATGTCCTGTGTAAAACCAAAATAGCACCAGTATTTTGAATCATGTACTACTGCTGACAGGCAGCAGACACAAAGTTAAGGCTGCTCACTCAGCCAAATCATTTTTTATATTCCATTTGGTAATATTTATAAGGAACAGAATTGAAAATAAAACAACTATAATGCCCTAAAGAGGCCTATCAAACCTCCACTTTGTGGAATGTCAGTTAACCTTTTTTATTTACCCAGGCTTTTCCTGTTTAACTTTACTGCTGTATTTTTAACTCTTCTTTTTGTTACACTTTCGTTGAGTTGTTGGTTTTTACTGAAAATTGCCCTATGTTATAATAGAAAATATTTACAAACAAAGTATTTGTTTGCTTACTTTAATCTGCTGCAGACAGAGGCTTAATGTCACCTCAATGTTCCCATTGCTCAAAGTTCCCACAGCACTCCCCCACCCCCACCCAGCTACGTCATAGAAAAAAATAACCTTGTGTTGTCCTGTCCAGAGCTGGACTTGTGGTTGGTTTGTCTCTAAACAAATCATGAGCAATAAGCTAAGAACAAACCCTGGTAACTATTTGGAGCTAAACAAACGCAATGCAGACCCTGGCTCAATTGCTGTACGACAGGAGCATGGGGACTTTGGAGTAGCATGTACCAGCACTCTGCAGCTTTACATTAAACCATACTCTTTTTAACTATGGTTTAAAATGTAATGTGCAGACTGAGCCAGAGAGACCTTTGTACAAGAAAGACATTTGGTTTAATGTAATATGGTAAGTTTTGAGGTGTTTTAAAATAGAAAAAAAACTTAAGAGGTTTCTTCCTCTCTCTTTTCACAACAATGAAGCAGTATATACATGTTGTTAAGCAAATAAAAAAATTAATTTGTAAATTCTGCTATGTGCAGAAAATGCAAAATGAAATCAGCAGAAATGTTTAAACCTGTGATATAAACACTATATGGCACTGCTGTTTTACTTTTGTAAAAATATGTGCTTTGTATGTAGTTTACAAATCATTCAGTTTTGCAACACCATCCATTCCCCAAACTCCATTTTATTTTTCTTTGTATTTTTTTCTGGAATGTAAAATCACATTGAGAATGATGGTGCCTATTGAAGTAAATGAATTCTATTGCAAAATAATACAAAACTGAATTTGTTGTCTCATTCCAATCTGTGTGCACATTTCCTAAGTTTCTAAGGAGATGCAAACAAAAATACACTTCCTTTTTTCTTTTTTTGCAATAGCTGCTGGGGGGAGGGATACAATTTTAATCTGAAAAACAGATTAGTGCTATCAGAACAGAATCTAAGGCCCACTTTCCCAAAAATGCTATTTGTGTTTTCAGAAGCTTTCACATTCAAGTGTTAACAATTTATTGAACTTTGCACACACCTGTGGTTCTGCAGCCTTCATTATTAAATAGGATGAGAAACCTGATAACAGCACCTCTCCAGTCAGAGCTGTTAACCTGAAATGTAGTCTTTGGGGAAATGAATTCTAGAATTTTGTTGGAATATGCAGTATTTTCACTAAAATTTGTTTATAACTAGCCATGACAACAGGCAAACAGCTTTTCCAGCTTTTTTCTAGTTATGCAGCATGATGTACTTTAAAAACTGGTTCTCAGTCTCAGCATGTATCTCTGAGTTGCAATGGCAGGTGTTCTACTAGGTGGAAATTGGGAACCAGACAAAAAAAGGGGGTGTTGGTCTTACCAGTAAGGAGTTTCTTTTCTACAGTGGTAAGGGTTGTCTGGATTTCTCTTCCCACTTCAGAAAACAGGACTTGCGCAAATCAGATATCTGCCATGCCCTGACTGGGAGAGAGCACCCTCCCTCAGTGCTGGGACATAGTCACGGGTCTACAGAGTATAGGTCCCTTGCTGTGTAGCTTACTTAGAAAAGTGTCCAACAGAAAAAACATGGAAAGTAGAGAACAAAATAACATCCTCCAGAACAGAAGAAACGGACAAACCTACCCAAGTCCATTTTCAATCCATTCTCACCTGGCAGGTAAGCTCCCCTCCTATCACTGACTATGCCCTGTCTGGAGGAAAAAGAGCAGCATTTCCTTGACTCCTGATAGTCTAGGGTCCAAGCTGTTCTTCCTACTCTACCTAACAAAAGTCAGGCAAATTTGAAGTTGTGGTTAGTGGATTATTTCCATGATTTCAGAATAGTGTTGAACTGCTCTTGTCTATTTCTAATCTAAGATCTCAACACTCTTGGGGTGTCTAAGAAAATCTAAGAAACTCATGATCACAAGAACTCGCATTTCACAGAAGAAAAATAAGATGCTTAGAACTCCCCCCCTTTAAAAAAAAGGCTAAACACATACAGTCTTGGGGAAAAGAAAGCACCCCCTCTTTGGATTCTGTGGTTTTACATAATGGCATAATAACAATCAGCTCCTTAGCAGGTTCTTAAACTTAGGTAAATACAACCTCAGATGAACAACCTGACATACTACACCATGTCATGATTTATTTAACAGAAATAAAGCTGTTCCCGTGACTGTACACTACCCTTGCAACAGAGAAAACCCCCAGCAAATTTCCCCCCTAAAAAAGGAGCTTACTCCCTTCATCTAAACAACAAAAGCATGTATATTAGTAACTTCATTTTATTTTTAAATTTAATTGGATGCTGGGGGCATGGGGAGTTGGTTTAACAGGTGTTACACTGGGATCCCAGCTATCATTTGAAGAGCAAGATGTGGTCTTGAAGCCAAATAAGATCTGAATGATGAACTGCTGTTCCTTGCTACTGAATGGCTCTTTTGGTTGGTTTCTGCATGGCTCCACCTGACTTGATTTTAGGCCTGAAATCCAAGCCCTCTTTCCCCAATTCAAGGCTGCTATTACTACTACTACTACTACCACCACCACCAGATGTACTACCCACCATTCATCAGAAGGTCTGAGCACAGGTTACAACAAATTAAAAACAGCTGAAACAGATTATAATCACAAGAACAGGAAGGGCCCGAAAACACACAATGTCAAAGGCCAAAAATCTAGTGAGGAAGCCAGTCCCACCAGGGGTGTGGAATTCCACAACTTGGAAGCTGCCACAAAGAATGCCCTCTCCCAGGCCACCACCCCTGAACTTTTGAGAGTGATCTGTGTTCTCTCAAATCTCATATTCAAAGCACTCTGGCTAGATTTTGAGGGGCCAAGATCAGTACAGTACAGTGGTACCTTGCAAGACGAATGCCTCGCAAGACGAAAGAGTTTTCCGTTTTTTGAGTCGTTCCGCAAGACAAATTTCCCTATGGGCTTGCTTCGCAAGACGAAACGTCTTGTGAGTTCTTGCGAGTTTGTTTCCTTTTTCTTTAAGCCGCTAATAGCCGTGCTTCGCAAGACGAAAAAACCGCAAGACGAAGAGACTAGCGGAACGGATTAATTTCATCTTGTGAGGCACCACTGTACAGCCAAGGGCTGTTGACACAATTCAACTTCACTTAAATTTGCACAGCAATTCTGCCTCACACTATTTTACGCAAAATGGTAAATGGAAGCAACATCTGCAAGGAGGTGGGATGAAAACATACCAAAATGCATGAGATATTGCATATTACTCCACTTGGCATACTACATACTTGTGTTTACCCTGCAAACAGATGTGCAGAGGAAACTTTGGATTTTCTTCTTGGGTTTTTTGTTTTGTTTGTTTTAGGTGTTTTAATAGAATTCTTGCTGTTAGAAGGTAAGAGTTGGAATACTGAAAGCTGCTGAAAAGCAGAAACTGAGAAACCCAGGACTATTTTCTTGCAGTGATTTAGCAGAGGCATTTTCCACCCTCTCTTCGAAACAAGCAAAGACAGTTCATACGGAAAGGTCTTAATGTGAGAAAAATCTGCAAATGCTTCCTTCAGTAGATTTTGTGGCTGAGTGTGTTTCACAACAACCCTGCCATGTAGGTGGCAAGTACTGTTATTCCTAACTAGCAAAAGGGGGTCAGAGAGACCAGTTCTACTCAAAGGGAGACCCACTCAAATTAATTTAGAAGGTGACCCACAATAATCTTATTGTTTAAAATTCCTACTGCAGGAATATATGCTTTCAGCTGCTTCGTATTTTAGTTGAAAGGCACCTTGAGTCCCGCCAGGGAAAAAGGCGAGAAATAAATAAATAAATAAATCTACTACTACTACTACTACTACTACTACTACTACTACTACTACTACTACTAACGGCAGCCATGTACTGCAATCTAGCATTATTGTCCTTACAATGTAGGGAGATCCGTGATGCAATCCAGTGTTTCACAACCAGCACGGGGCGGGGAGAGGATGACAGAAAATGGCTTGCAACAGACCTGTAACCGGCAGAATGCAGGAACCCTTCAGTCCAGCCACTCGAAGTTCTCATCCCAAGGAAAGGCGAGAAGAACCTGACGACGCCCCGCCGCTCCTCCTGGCGGCAGCTGAGGGACGCAGAGACGGGAAACGTCAGCACGGTCCGCCACAGAGATAATAAATACAGAGTGGACTTCATTGCGTTGATAAGGCATTTCCGGGTTCACGCGGAGCCGTGATTTTTAAACTTCAGAATCCAAGATTCTACTGTGACAGTGGCAGGGCAATAAAATAGACCCAACAGATGCAAGAGGAGGGGAACAGGCCAGAGATTTAATTTTCTTTCCTTTGCATTCCAGATGGAGTTTACTGCACTGAATAGACAAGCAATGGTGTTATTTAAAACAGATTTTTCACATCAGCATTGGTTTACTACTGAGCTCAGATATGAACATAAGTTAGACATCAAAATAATCGCACTTCAACTCTCCCATCCCGACCCGACCCTTCTTACTGCACCTCCGCAAACAAAGCAATTTGTGTTTTCTGCTTCTTTTACTACTGTTCTTTCCTCCAAATTTCTTCCTCCAATAACTTTTGAAAGGGTGATCAAGGCTTGGATTAGCTGAGAGCCTCCCACCCCACCCAGAATAAAAGAACACCTAAAACCTGCAAGCGAGAAACATGCACACATAGTTTTTCCTTTGTGTTTTCAGCAATTCACCAATGGGGTAGGGGATGGAGGCCACAGTGGTTCTACTTACTAGGGTTGTCGATCTGCTAAAACCATGTTTAAAGATGCGAGATGCATTTTCGAAGACGAGAGTACACCAAAAAACAGAAGTAAAATTAAAAAGGTACTCATGCATAGAGATCTGTCTGTTCACTGGAAAGGCTCCAAAGCCCAACTAGACCTACAAAGGAAGGCCACCTGTTGCCCATATCCCCCAAACATCACTGACAGATGTAAATCGTTAGAATTAGCCAACATATTCAAATTCAAATGGTAGCAATAGACCCTGCTTCACTATTATACATGCCATATGCATGTTGCTGTTTCACTTTGGAAGCCTTTTTAGCTGAAGAGTAGGTAAAAATGCTTACTACTAATACTAATAATTAAAATTTGCAGTCAAATATTGATATAGCTGGAAAGGCACAACTTTCGTAGAAATGGATTAAAGTGGGATAGATCAATTTGTAGAACATGAGACTCTTAATCTCAGGGTCTGGGTTTGAGCTTCACAATGGGCAAAAAGATTGCTGCATTGCAGGGGGTTGGACTAGATGACCCTCGAGGACCCAACTTTCCAATTCTAAGATTCTATGATTCAACTGAGCTTGATCTCTATGGGTTGGAGATTAAAATGATGTTTTATGGTTAGCAGCTTTCACTGCATGTAGCTGACCACTAGATAGCAGCAAAGAATTATCCAGAAGCCTTTATTTTGGCATCTGGGGAGTCTTTTTGAATGCAATGTTTCTTTGGTTTATTTTTCCGACTCTACTGGATGTTCAGTAGACAGGGTTTTAATCCTTCACTGCCTTCTGATTCCAATAATTACCCTTCCTATCCTGATCCAATAATTCTTCTTTCCCACATATCCACAAATTTATTTTCCTTATAGCTTCAAATCCTTGTCCACCAACATGTTTGTACATATGCTATTACTCTCCAAAATTTAAATTGACTACACATGGTAATCTCTGGGTATAATGGGTCCCTGCCATGTGTAGGGTTATTTAAAGAAAGTTTTGATTTTAGCCTTGGGACAGTGTTTCAGTGGACAGTTTTTTATATGACTGCACCTTATAGAATCATAGAATTGTAGAATAAGTTGCAGCTTATTTGCAGGGACGGGAGTGGGCCTTTTGCTCCTCTGCAAATCAGCTATAAATTAAACGAAAAATCTAGTAACTAGCAAAGACTACAGACCAAAGGACAGTACTGTAATATGAAAATGTGATTATATATATATATAATTTATTAAATTTATTAGTCACTTGTCACCCAAAAGTCTCCAAGTGACTTAAAGTAAAGAGCTCAATTAGGGTGCAGTGAAAGAAAGCAAAAATGAAAACATTTAAAAGGAACAGGAGCAAATCAACATATGCCCTTGAAGTTTTTAGCAATTTATACTTTCTCAACGAGAAGCATATTATATGTCAGACAGTTATTCCTAATGGTTTAAATAACAGTATTTACACAATAAGATTAGTTTTACAGAGTCTGCTTCTACTTAGGATTTTTAAAAATACAGGTATTCATGTCATTTAAAAACCATATGGCACAAATGTGGCATTGTTCCTTTAAGGGAGCAGGTGAAGGCTGCCCCAGTTAATATACAGATGAGATCTTGGGGGAGTCTATCATATCTTTGGGCCAGTGGGGTTATAATAGCATTCCAGACATTTTGTGTGTAAATGTTTTGAAATTTTAATGTCATATAATATGCCTCAGCATAATTCAGCAGAGAATTATGTAGTAGGGAGTACCGTAATTTCCTTTAAAGGAAAATGGGTTAAGTTGGAAGAATTAATGCAGGCAACTATCCTGGAAAGAGTAGTGCACTTTGTTCTAGGTGGAATCCGATGAAGTTTTTTTCTAAAGGAATTAGAATTAACTTTCATCTGTAGGAGATTGAAAATGACATCGTTGAAGCTGAGGATTTACTGGTGATCTGTGGTATGTATTGTTGGTTTTTTGTATATGGCTGAAAACTTAGGTTAGTATATTAGGATTTCATTTGTGGTGCAGACTACTCTTGCAAGATTCTCACACAGTATCATTTTAGTCAAGGACTAGTAACTGCCTAAAAAGGTACAGGGACACACACTATCTACACACCATTTATAAAGCAGAGATTTAACATATCACATTGATACATATGCATAATATTTCCTACAATCTAAAATATTTGATTCACAAAAGTACAAAATTATCTTCAACAATTTATACAATTCAGATTTAAAGCAGTGGTCAGTATAAACCAAGTGCATCTTAAACATGAAGTCTTACCCCAGAATGGCTTTTGTGAACTTCTAAAATCCAAAGAGATTTTGAAAAAAGCAGCCGAGTTTTGTTCTGGAAAACCATCTTGGATAGTAATGACATTCTGCTGTTTACAACAGAAGGGTTACTACTGTATTTTGATATATTTGATTGTAAAAGGTTTTTAATTAATTCAAGGTAACCCCTTTTCATGACAACGGAGACTGACAGCGAAGCAGTCTCAAAGTGGATACAGCCCTGGTTTGGGTTTCTTCTGCTCTATAGAATTTAATGATGTGTTCAACATCTTTATGCTATACATTTCTCTAACAGCAGAAGACAGTGACAGTGCAGTTGAGCATATACACGGTGTAATGACATGATTGCATGGGGTAAGTTGCAATGACTAGACATTAAGGAGAAGAAAGAATAAAAGTCAGAACAGATGTGGCATTTTCAGAGATAACCTGGATTTCTTTTAACATTTAGTTCCATCCTTAGAGGCTGTTGGGGAATGCAGCAGTTTGTTCATATAGAATTCCACAAGGTGCTGCCACAGCAGCATTTGTCATTACAAAGTCACTTTTCCAAAGAGGTATGAAGATTCAGGAGAGCTTAAGCATCTTTGGTATTCTAGTATACTTGGTGTATCATCTTAGCAGTTGTTTTAGAATAGCTAGAGTAAATGAAAAAAGAAAATAAGATTTTAAGCTTCGTATAGCTCCTACAATTAACTGCAAGTCCTATACTTTAACTTGAGGAAAGTAACAACAAAACAGTACACTTTTAAGGGCGAGTAAAATAATTTTGCCACATTAGTACTATTTTTGCCAAAAGTTCTACTTTTGGGTTTTTTCCAGAGCAACTGAGTTAGTAACTTAGAGCATGATTCAACCTACAAGCCCTGCTAGAACAAGGATAGTTCAGTTGGTTAGAGCATTGTGCTGATAACACCATGGTTGTAGGATCAAGGGGCTGAACTAGATTATCCTCAGGGTCCTTTACAACCCTACAGTTCTATGATAATGATACTGGGCAAGCTCCTGACTCTTAGGTATCCTATTTCTCAGGGATGTTATGTTACTGTTAATTTATATGCCGCCTTTCAGCCAAAAGACATATCCCGGGGAACTGTTGCAAGGCTAACACTCTCTCAGATTCCTGGAGTAACCTCAAAACTTCTAACTCTGAGAACTCGAGTAAAGACACAGAATACAGTCATACCTCTGTTTATGTATCCCTCCGGATACGTAAACTTCAGGTTGTGAACACGGCAAACCCGGAAGTGTATACTTCCAGGTTTCGCTGTACAAGCATGCACACAAGCACTGAATCGCGCTGCATGCATGTACAGAAGGGCGCCTCTGGTTACGGACTTTTCGGGATATGGCCAGGCCTCCGGAATGGATCCTGCCTGTAACCAGAGGTACCACAGTATAACTTTGTACTGTGAAAGATTCTATAGAAACAGCAGAATAGATATTCCAGTATCTAATTGTGGGATGTAATCCATTGGTACAGTTAAGTGCAACATTCCTTATTTCCCTAGAGTGGGCACACTGTGTTCCACTGATCTGGAGCATCCTCCCCCTGCATGTGACCTGGAAGATGGACATGGCGCTGTCTGAGTCACGCAGCCATTTCCTCAGTCCTTTCTTGCTCTCTTGCTTGCTGATCTTTTGCTGCCATGCTGCTCTCTGGCAGCTATTTTGTTATCTTAATGTAATTTTGCACTTGAGTTCAATCCCCATATGAGACAAACTCAGACTTTCTTGTGTGACTATTAAGTAAAGCCTGCCTTTCAGGGATCAAATCATGAACTGAAATGTGAGTAAACTTTTTGTTACTTTACTCAGAAAGACTCTTGTGTCTTTATTCTTGTAAGAGGGATTAAAGGGGACACCAGGAAATAATCTTAACTAAGGGATTCAAACAAATCTGCAAACTAGCTTCCAGCTATATTGAGGGGAAATTGCTCTGCTACATCACTCACTAGTGTGAGTGAAGAAGGATAATACTTACTCAATATATCCTTTCCTACTATCCTTAACACTCCCACACTAATTACCATATTTTTCACTCTATAAGATGCACCAGACCATAAGACGCACCTAGTTTTTGGAGGAGGAAAACAAGGAAAAAATATTCTGAATCCCAGAAGCCAGAACAGCAAGAGGGATTGCTGCGCAGTGAAAGCAGTGATCCCTCTTGCTGTTCTGGCTTCTGGGATAGCTGAGCAGCCTGCATTCGCTCCATAAGGCACACACACATTTCCCCTTACTTTTTAGGAGGGGAAAAGTGAGTCTTATAGAGCAAAAAATACGGTACCTCATAGGGCTGTTGAGGGGATAAAATGGAGAGAGGGAAAACCATGTACTGCACCATGAACTACTTGAATGAAAGGTGGAATATAAATGAAATAAATGAATGAATAAAGCTAACCAACAACATAAACTGTGATAGTTCTACCTGCAGGTGCATGTAATTAAACCATGGTTATAGTGTCCAGTTTTTAAGAAAAAAAGCTTGGGATGAAACAATTTAGAGCAGACATGGGGAGAGGTGCTTAACTCTTACCAGTTCTGCTGCTTTCCTACCTCAAATCCCTGCCTCTACCCCATAGAGAGTTCAGATTCCATTTTTTATTTAGGGCAGAGAAGTAGTAGGAAGGGTTCAGCATCTCATTTTTTTCTTTATATTGCCCCATTCCAAAATATTTTATTTTAAAACAGCTGTTAGATTTAATTACATGCTTCACATGCAAATGCTTAGTTCAGCCCAGAGTCTTCCATTAAGTATTAGTAGTATTGTAGGAATTTAATTTTAAATGTATTTATTTAATTTTATTTATATATGATAATGATTTTCACATTCATAACTATACATACATTTTAAGGCCAAATAAACACTCTGAAATAGAGGCTTGCAGACCTCTCAAAATAATGCTTACTATATTATAAATGTAACCCAAATAGGTGGGCTGGAGGGAGGCTATAGGCTTGTTTGATAACATTTTTATCATGCAATTAGATCTACTGCATGTGTTTATGCTGAATAACTAGAATAAAGCCTTGTTTTAACAAACAATGGGTTAAATGTTAAAGATTAAAAACACTTGTTTCAGCATTATATTTTTTTGTTGTTTCTTGAATCTGTAGCTTTCCCTGGCATTTAATAAATTGTGGGGGCTAAAATATCAAGGGCCCACAAGCTTAATACAGTGGTACCTTGGGTTACAAACACCTCGAGTTACAAACACTTCATGTTACAGATTCCACTAACCCGGAAGCAGTACCTCGGGTTAAGAACTTTGCCCCAGGATGGGAACAGAAATCATGTGCTGGCCTCGTGGCGGCAGCAGGAGGCCCCATTAGCTAAAGTAGTAATTCAGGTTAAGAATGGTTTCAGGTTAAGAACGGACCTCCAGAATGAATTAAGTTCGTAACCACTGTACAGTGGTACCTCAGGTTACATACGCTTCAGGTTACAGACTCCACTAACCCAGAAATAGTGCTTCAGGTTAAGAACTTTGCTTCAGGATAAGAACAGCAATCGTGCTCCGGCGGCGCGGCGGCAGCAGGAGGCCCCATTAGCTAAAGTGGTGCTTCAGGTTAAGAACAGTTTCAGGTTAAGAACGGACCTCCGGAACAAATTTAGTACTTAACCCGAGGTACCACTGTATAGGAAAATTAAAAAGACCCTGGAAAAGTAAGCATGTATGCTCCTCAGATTTCCTCAGTTAAATCACCTAAAGGATTATTCAGTCATCAACTAACTGAAGTGATTGAATCACCAAGCTCTTACGTGCACAGGAGTGGGGTGCCTTCCTTTTTTTCATTAGCAGTGCATTGTGCTACTTTGGAGGGCCTGCACCCCATTTAGGTGTGGGCTTTCTGGGAGCTATAAGGCTTTATCCCCAAAAGAAAGCGCTTAAAAGCCACTGAATGCATACACACTTTCTCAGATGAGAGATCTGGTCCCCCAGGCCCCCTTTTCTGTCTACATAATGTGTGTGGTGGTCCTTAGAGGTGCAAAGAAGAAAGGAGAGTAAGAGGTTGGTAAAGTCTTACCTTTATCCGGAACACAAGGCCGCGTAAACCGATTGGGCTGGCAGCCATAAGAAAATAAGCAAACATGCTTTAAAAAAACAAACAAACAAAAACAGGAAAAAGTCACCTTAAGAACCCATTCACTGGTTTACTTTGAGATAGTAAAGAACAGAATGCACATGGTGATTTCACCACATTTATTTTCAAATATGCGGAACCATTTGAAATAGCTGCTTTGCCATGATTTCCAGAGATACTACTTCATAGACAATATTGTGTGAATTCCCCATAATTTTGTAACCATATGGTAAAAACCATAAAACTTCCTTGTATCGTTTCTTCTGGATGGAAAAAATACAGCAAAGGAATTAAAAACAAGAATGAATATTCTGTACAACAATAAAGCTCCAGAACAAACATAATATTGTAGTTTGCTTCAAGAAATGATTGGAAAACCATCCATGAGGCAATACAACTGAGACTATTATTCAAATTTTGGAAAGAGGCAATGTTGATTCTAATAACTGAATCAGGGAAACATTGCCCACACCCTGAGTTTTACAAACGAGTTCTGCTTCTTAAAGAAGAATTTATTATAATACAGTTTCATGTGTTAACTCAGATTAGGCAGAATTTATCCAAAATAGGAAAATATCAGCCAATATATAGTGACATAATGTCATCAATCCAGCAAATACAATCTAGTCAATAGTGTACATCTATTTCATTTTGTAGAAAAGGCAATCAACCCCAGGGTGGTCCTTAATAACAGTTTTACTAAATTTCTGTTCTGAAGGCCAGTTCAAAGGGATGCTCATGAAATATCCATCAGGCCAAGTGAGTGTTTCACATATGCCTTCCAAATTGCCTTTTCTTGTCACAGTGGATTAGAAAAGAGTGCCCTATTCATTGCCTCACTTCTATATTGGAGTCTGGAACTTGAGACCCCAGGGCCAAGCGTGACCCTTGAGGCCTTATCTGCCAGGCCACAGCCCCACATTCTAGTGCCATTGCCTGCTTGAAATGATACCTCTGTCTTTGCTGGATGGTGAGATATACTTGTAAGAAATCACTGTTTTTTTGCATGCCTGGATTGTGGAACATTTGAACAGGTGTCTGAAAGCAGTTTTTGGGGGGAGCACAGCAGATAAACTGAAGATTAAGACAGGATTGAGATTCTGTGAGTGTCTATTGTTTTGAAAAAAGGTATTCAACTGGATCTGGAGATATTTAAACTCATTCTGAAAGTCCAAATTTGTAACTTGGGGGTCCTCCTAGACTTAGTGTTATTTATGGAAGCACAGGGAACAGAAGTGCCTAAGAGTATGTTTCATCAATTTTGACTGATGTGCCAGCAACATTTGAACCCAACCCATTGGACCTATTTGCTTCTGAGCCCAAATAAAGTGTGGGTTTTGACTTTTACAACACTAAATGTTTTGTAGTCGAGTCACTTATCGGACTGCCTATGCCAGGCATGGGAAACCTCCAGCATGTGGACCAATCTTGGTCTATCAGGTCTGATTTGGTTTGTGAGGCCATTCCCCCCAAACCACACCCACTTGTTAATCAACTGTTTGTTGCAGAGGTAGGATTCAGTCCTACTGGGCACTATTTTGCAAGTTCTTTCCCTGTGGGGAAAATACTAGTAATGCATACTCATCCCCTCCCCACCAGCCTGCAGGTCAACTTTGACAGGTAATTGGAAGCAGCCACCTGTCAAAGTTAGCCCACGGAGTGGGAGGAAATGAAGATCTTTCCCACTGAGCCACAAGCTTTCTCCACCTTGAACATCTATTGACAGTTACAGAAGCCCTATTTGAATGCTCACCAGCGGAGTCAGGTAGGTTGGTGGGCAGAACACAGAGAATTTATGACAGTGGGCCCAAGGATACAAAACTCTCTACCGTGGGAGATGCAGGCTTTGAAAACATTTCTGATGCAGACCATTTTTTAAGTGAGAGGTTATGGTTTTATTGCGTTATTCTAATGGCCATGGTTTGGATTTTATGCTGAATTGACAGATTAAATTAAACCAATTTTATGGAAGAACTTTATTGGAATGATGGAACCTCCATCACACCTTCACCTCAAGTTCATTTCTACTACACCCCATATTGCTGCCTTAGCAACCATTTGCTCTTTTCCTCATCAGGAAAAAAATGCCAGTGCCTGTTTGCATTTGTTCCTCTAGACAAAGTAAACAGTAGTTGAAATGTGAAAGTTAAAAATGCTTAACATCTGTTGAATAGTGCTCAGCTTTCCTATTGTAAAAGTGTGTAGACTCTGCAAAACTCTGGTCCTTGCTTAAGAAATTTGAAAATGCATTTTCAGGTATTTCTTATTCAGTTTCAATAAATTACATACCAGCTATAAGCAGTATGAAGATAAAACCTAGAAGAGAGGGAAAATGATTCTGATAAGTGAGCTTCTCACAAAACTTTAATACTAATTAAAAGAAATGCTCATTCGCACCGGCAGTCACATCAGAAATAAATTTTAGCTGAAGCACTGCCAATGACTATTAATTTCACACTACAGCTGGTGGACGCATTTCAGGGCCAGAGTAGATGTGATGCTAAATGTGTCACGTTATTGGGTATTGTTCTTAAAAAGGAGGCATGGGGTATTTTTTTGTCCACTTGTGTGGGGTGTAACCCTTTCCCCCTCTGGTACTGTCCTGATGAAAATTACTAGCTCAGTTATTAGCCCCACGAGGAAAGCACCAAGTGGCACCAATTACATCGTTTGAAAGGTATCTATTCCACCTTTTAAAACATTGTAAAAATATTTCTGTAAGTCAAAACAATGTACAATCACTATAAGAACATTTCAGTAGTATTAACAGCAAAGGATAAAAGCAGAACCAGGAGATTACAACTATCTTAGTTACCACTGAAGGCCAGGAGAATTTAATGTGTTTAATTTGCACTTGAAGTCTATCAGGGATGCCACTCATATTTCAGGAGGGAATTTCAGAGATGGGGTGTTGCCACAGAGAAACTCTAAGTGGTGGGGCAAGAGGACTCCAAAGATGCAACCTCTATTCAGGTTTGTATTGGAGGAGGCTGTCTTTCAGATATTTTAGTCTCAAAACACTTTAGAGCTATAAAGGTAAAACCAGCACCATAAGTTGAGTATGGAAACAAATCTGAAATCATTGCAACTGATGTAAAACCAGCATACTATGGTCTAAAAGCACATACCTGCCAACTATGTTTTGCAGCAGCTGCAGTTTCCGAAAACTTTTCAAGGGCAGCCCTACACCTGTAACTGACCAAGGTATGTGTCAGCATGGCCAGAGCTATCTTTTCCAGGAAGGTAAGTAACTAGTACACCAGGCAAAACTATGTCACAACTCTGGAGCTGGATTCCTTGTCTTCAATGGGTGAGGGCAAGAACTCTGAAGCAGAAGGGGAAAGACCTGCGGGACCAATCCTAGAAGCACTTCCATCAGATACGTCTGTTGTGCCAGTGCCGCTCTAATTTGGGGATACAGTGTTGCCATCTTCAGACTCTAAGGACTCCATCACAGAGGCCCCAGTTGAGACCAGGGTCTCCCCTGCTCCACTGGAGTAGAAGACTGATGGAACAGGCTGGGGGCCTTTAATTGAAAAGGCACCTTCCAGTGAGGCAGGGCTAGCAATGGGGCTGCTGCTGCTGCTGCTATATATGTCTTAGTCTCTGTTTGATGCTTGCTGAAATAACACTTTCTCCTCCTTGAGCAAGGTGGGTGGTGAGACCACATCTTACTCAAGTAAAGGAACAACTGGGAACTGACTTTAAGTACCTGCCTCAAAACTGACATCACATACAATGTAAAGTGTGAGATGGGTGGACATATTTTCTTATTGCCGGGGGGGGGGGGGAGGTAATGCTGCTGCAGACCAAATTTGGAACCCTGGTGGACCAAGTTTGGCCAGCAAGCTAAAGACTCTCCACCTTGGTCCAATTCATTACTCCAAAGATCTACATGGTCACCTCAGTCCTTAATATCCAAAAAGAACCCAGGATCCAGTGAACAGGTGGTAAGTCTCAAGCCTCCAAGAAGCTTCTCTACATCTTAAGGTTGGAATACATGACTAGATATCATTGCAAATCCAGCCATCCTTCTTATCAAACTCTGACATCCAAGTACAACAGCAATTTTAGCCACAAAATGAAACACAAACTAGGTTCATGACAGTGTATGCTCATGAATGTAGTAGTTCCTTCCCCATCTGGCCATTCGTTTCTGTTTATAATAGTCTAGTTTCTTTTTCAATGTGGCTTATAAAATGAAAGGTAGGAGAATACTATTTGCTTCTAATTGGTTTTAAATATTACACTTTTTAAAGAGTTGGTAGAATGGAAATTTACTTTACTTCAGATCAGGAATGGGGAAACTATGGACCTTCAACGTTTGTTAGGATTTGTTACGAGTTGTAGTAGTCCAGTAACACATGGAAGCCCTATTCCTGCTTTAGATTATCCACTGGTGTCAGGAACAGGTTCCCTAGCCACCTATCCTCTTTCCTAGCTCACTCACAGGGACTCTTAATTATTACAGAGGGTGCTCCCAGTGGCCTACTGCCAGGTGAACTGCCTATATGCATCAAACTCAAGCTAGTAATAGAAAGAAAATCTCCTGTAAGAGGAAAAGCAAGAGTGACACCTGAAAAGTGACAGCAGTGTCAGATAAGTGTTGCTATATATCTACAACTTCATACGTACTCAGGTAACAAGATGGAAGTTTAGGTGACCATTGCTTCCCACCAATGTAGCGAATCTCAGATGGCCCTGCTAATGTATAGCCAGCAGAACATCGAATAGTAACTGTATCTCCAGGCTCATAGCTGGTTTTCTTCCCCCGGATTATTCTTCCATTACGGATAGACAGGTAATAAATGTCTGGTGAAGTTCTAACTGAAAACACAAACTATTATAAACAAAACAAAGCAACACTAAAGCACACATTATTTTCCAAATATTTCATATTTTAGCTTAACAAAGTGTTGTTGTGGTTGGAAGGGCTGTAAGGTCAGTGGTAGCACACTTACTTTGTATGCAAAAGATCCCATGTTTAATCTATGCTATCTAGGGCTGGGAATGCCCCCTGCCCAAAATACTGGAGAGCTGCTGCATGTCAGTATGGGTAATACTGACTTAAATGGCCCTATAGTCTGACTTCGTAAAAAAGGCACAATTTAATTTGCAACATGAAAAGTGCTTGTCACCAAAACATTAAGAAAACATTGCAATGTACAGGTGAAACTAAAAAAATTAGAATATCGTGGAAAAGTTTGTTTATTTCAGCAATTCAACTTAAAAGGTGAAACTAATATATGAGATAGACTCATGACATGCAAAGAGAGATATGCATGCTTCTACTTCTCAGTGGTCCAATATTGCTCTATTTGCAATCCTTGTTTTGCTGATTTCATTTAATATTCTAATTTTCTGAGATTGTTAATTTGGGGTTTTCATCAGCTGTACGCCATAATGTTCACAATTATAGCAAATAAAGGCTTTACATATTTCTCTTTGCATGTCATGAGTCTATCTCATATATTAGTTTCACCTTTTAAGCTGAATTACTGAAATAAATGAACTTTTCCACGATATTCTAATTTTTCGAGTTTCACCTGTATAGTGTTGTAAATTCTTAATTCTTGGTTTGTATACAAAAATCCTATATATATATATATATATATATATATATATATATAATTTGACACTTTCCACAATGTCTCAAAGCAGATTCAAGATTCACAATTAAAAACAAATACAGCAAGAAAATACAAAAAGCCAGATTTGATCTAAAAAGTCATAAAAAATATTGTAAAAATGATAAAACCTACCACAGCCAACTAAAAATTACAACTACAATCAGGCCAAATATGGTCTTGATCCCTGCAGCATGATTCCATTTAACTAACAGCCTGGATAAATATTAGTGCCACAATTCCACAAAGGAGGAGTGACCACTTAAAATGCCCATTCTTGTGTTGCCACCTCCCCCAGAGGTGGGTACACTGAGGAGGTCTCTGATTATAACTACAGAGTCCATGAAAGTTCATATGAGGTGATGAAAGCCCCTAAGGTATTGAGGTTCTGAGCAATGTAAGGTTTTATGGCTCAAAATTAGCCATCATCCTTCCTCTACCATCAAGTTGTCAGTAACAAAGTTCATTGAGTTCTATTTCTTTTTATATACTGCTCCGATTTGATGTCTCTCCCATTCTTTCAGTTTCTGGAATTGTAGTACATACAATAATGAGCAAAATAACAATCCCAACTGACTGTTTTTGTGCTGCGTATACTCCCAGATTAGTTAATTCAAAAGGAAAGGATGCAACTCTCTGCTTTAATCCCATGCAATACATTTCCTTGACAGTAGGCAGACACCATACCACTTTAAACAATTGTTCTGATTAGTTCTACATTTCCCCTAGACCATCCTTTGAACGTAAGGCAAAGCAATGCCTTTTGAATCCAGCTAGCAATTACCGGTAATCAGTGTAGCTCCTCTTGCATTATATGTGAGCACAAACATAGGGAGGTATTAAAGTAGTAGCCCTATGATGAGGTATTAATTTTGTGGTAAATAAACACAGAAATCACTGAATACCCCAAAGCTATATTTATACCTACAGAAACATGCTTGCACAGGAGGATACCAGGAATTGTAGCCTTGGCATGCTACATTCATCTCCATGGTTTCATCAGGAAAAGAATACTGCTTATTACAGGTTACAACAACACTTGTTCCAATCTTATACTGATGTCGCAATGGACGCACAGTCCCACTTGGAATTAATGGGGCACCGCATAAACCTGGATCAACTGCAACAAAAAAGTCCCCACAAAAATCGTAAAAATAAACATTGTGTTCCATGAGGGAAGATGAAATATAAATGTAAACAAACAAACTTGTTCTAGCTAATTAAAGATGAGAACTTACAAGAGGGAAACTGAAAGAAGAACTGGCCCTTTATAAACAACACACATTCCTCAAAGTGCATTCTGCCAGGATGTCAAATATTCTTTTAACCATTCAACAGTCACACATACTTTGTTAATGCTATTCAACAGGATAAAAGTAGGAGAGAATTTAGGAGATGTCCCTTCTGATGCTGAATTTATAAAGTGAAAAGCACATGTCCACATTTAGTAAACCATCTTATCACTGACTGAGGAAGCATAATTGCTATTTGAATGCTTTGATATTCTTACTTTCTTTACATGAAGGCAGCGCAGGATACCAGCTACTGTTCGCTCCGCATTTAATCAAATAATTTCCCATCAGAAAATATCCAGTTTTGCATTCAAATATAATAGTGTTGCCATATGTATACGAATGTCCAAATCCGCTTAATATTAATCCATGTTCAACTACTGGATCTTTACATTTCACCACTATAAGCAGACAGGAATATTAAAAAACAAAAACTAAGAAATAGAACATTGCATATAGTTTATTTACATTTTCTCAAATGTCAGTATTCTGCTGAAGCCTTATTAAAAAGTTAGTTTTCTAAAAACAAAACAAAACCTGATACTCACCGTCTGGCTATATGTTACTCTGTGCCCTATATCGTCTATGTCACACGTTCTCTACAAAAGCTGTTACTAACTGCCCTGGATGTTTAAAATAAATAAAACTAAAACGTGGTGTCACTTGTATTAGAATTGCTGATCTGTATCTAATGTTTAAATTGGTATTCCAAACAATTACAGTACATATATATATATAGGAACATGTGCACAAAAGCTTATACCCAGAACAAACTTAGTTGGTCTCTAAGGTGCTAATGGACAATTTTAAAAAAAATTATTTTGACTGCATCAGAGACCAACACGGCTACCTACCTGAATATATATAGGAAATAATCAATTAAGGAGATCACAGGTGGGATCTTCTAGAAACCTCTCCAAGGTTAACAATATATTAGCTCCAAGTGCTAATAAACATATGGTGACAGATCCAGTACAGAAATGCTAAACAGATACTATGGAAGGCCAATCCATCCACTGACCATTAGACCACAAAGCTGGATGAATGGATCTCTCAAATGTTTAGATTTTGCAGAGAAATGTCTTTATTCACAGCTTTAGTCATGATTTTTAAAAAATGAACTTCTCTCCCAATGCAAATAGAAGCCATATAAGGAAACAAAGCGTGAACCCCACTCCCCATGCCATGATCGTGCATCCAATCTATCTCCAGCCCCCTTTGTGTGTATAACCTGATAAGTGAGTCAGTGAAGGGTTGTGATTTGAGCAAACTCATAAATTCATTAATTTAGCCAAAGCTAGGAAGTAATACTGGCTAGCTTCCTCATGAGACCAGCCTGCAATGGCTTGCTGGGAGTGTATCTTGAAGAAACAAAAGGCTGATAGTGGTCTGGTTTGTGCAGCCATGCAGGCTGGCTGGACCAGGTTGTTACAGAGGAACATAGGGATGGCACTGAATCCAATGCGGTGCGGCTGGGAAGGACAAGCCCCTCTTGAGATTTAAATGTTGTGAACTCTTTCTCCATCAAAACCCAGGTGGTAAATATGTGTAAAATAAAGTCTCTGCTGTGCCTCATTCTGAAGGAACACAAACTGTGGTCAAGTGCCCCAAACCCTAGAATCTTGCACACATTCAGCAGAGGTTAGGGTGACATGTAAAACTGTCACTGTGGGTACCCTGACTCCCCAAAGTTTCTGTGTGCCCTGACCCCCTCTAGATTCCTGAGTGGTGGAGTTTAGTCAGTGTTTTGATTAACATGGTGAGCTAAGTGGCATTGGATTTAACAGTGCAAAAGGGAAGCTAAATTTATTTTCCAGTCCAGGGCATCACCTCGGTGGAGGGGGTAATGCTGGAAGTGGAAAGGGATGGGTTGGTTTGAAATTGGAACCTAGAAACAAAACCACATTCTCTCTGAAAAGTAGCAGAGAAGGAACGGCCTGTAGAGCTAATAATCTGCTAATGCACGTTAACCAAAATCAGGACCACTACGATAGCCAGTTTATACAAAACCTAGAACTGGGGCACGGGCATGGGCATAGCAGGGGGCACAGGGGGGCAGCTGCCCCCCATAATAAATAAAAATCAATGAAAATAATTAGCAAACTGATGTTCTCTCCCTCCCCCCCCCCAACAAAAATCCTGGCTACATCCATGAACTGGGAGAGTGGTATATAGCCTCACTGCCTGTAAACATTGGGGCTTCCCCATTCGCTTCTGTATAGCACAAAAGTGAAATGCAATGTTTACTGAGATAGAGCACAAACATAAAAGGAGAACAAAAGTACCTCTGTCAATCACTCCACACATAAAATATCATTAAACAACTTAGGGATTCTGAACATGAACAATGAAGCTTAATATCAATTCAAAGCCAAATAAAGGGAGGGACAAGAGGACAAGTATACAGCTATCTAGAATAAAGTTCCCTTTTAATATATTATAAACCATAATATATCATGAATGAAGAGTAAAAGAAAATGCAACCTTTGCATTTAGGGGGCTTTCCCTTCCACACTCCTTTAGGATCACCATCCATGCCACAGGAAATAGAGTGTGCTCCAATAAGAGAGAAATTATCATGGCAAGTGTATGTTATCACTGTTCCAAGAGCATAAAAATGGGCTCCAGTCCCATTGTGAGATCCATTAGCAATGTTTGGAGGAGTTCTACAGAAGAAACCTAGAAACATATCAGAAAAAGTTCATATTCATAATGCTATAATGGTATTATATTTTGGTTATTCAATTCTTGATACTTTAAAATATTAAAATTTATTTAAGCATATTGGAGTTACGCTAAGACCAGACCATGTCATTACAGAGGAGGCAGGTTTAGTCGTTGTCTGAGGACTATCCCTGCCTCCGGGTCTGGTCCTGACCGGATGGATACTAGAATCAGCAAGGGATACCCACATGACCTGAAGGTGCTGTTGTGCAATGCCAGGTCAATGATTCATAAGACCACTGCCATCCATGACTTGATCATGGATGGAGGATTTGACCTGGCATGTGTAACAGAGACTTGGTTGGATGAAGCAGATGGGCCTGTCCTTGCCGCTGCTTGTCCACCAGGTTTCTCTTACGCACAGCAACCCAGGTCACGTGGGCGGGGAGGGGGGGTTGCAGTGATTTTTAGGAAGTCATTAGTTTGCACCAGGCGTCCTATTGGGAAGACCCAGTTTTCTGAGTGCATGTTCTGGAAGTTGGGCAATAGGGGCAGTACAGGATTCCTTTTGGTGTACCGACCTCCCCGCTGCGCCAAGGATTCCCTGCCCGAGCTGCTTCAGGTCGTGGCGGATGTTCTCCTGGAGACACCTAGCTTGGTCGTCCTAGGGGATTTTAACATCCATGCCGACACGACCTTACAAGGGGCCGCTCGGGACTTCGTGGAAAGCATGGCCTCCATGGGGCTGTCCCTGAATAAGTCTGGCCCAACCCATAGCCGTGGACATGCCTTGGACCTGGTGTTTACCTCTATGGATGTTGGTGATCTGACACTAAGTAAAAGCGAAACAAAAGAAGTGCCATGGTCAGATCACTTCCTGGTGCAACTGGACTTCTCTGCGACCCATCCCCTCTGCAGGGAGGTGGGACCAATTCGGATGGTCCGCCCCCGCCACTTAATGGATCCAAATGGTTTCCAGAGAGTGGTAGGGGATGCTTTATCCCATGTTGATGGCCTTTCAGCTGATTCCCTGGTGGCCCGCTGGAATGTGGAGTTAACCAGGGCTATTGACTGTTTGGCTCCGAAGCGCCCTCTCCGATTGCATGGAGCCCGGACAGCCCCGTGGTTTTCCATGGATCTGAGGGCAATGAAACAATCGTTGAGACGGCTAGAGCGCCGGTGGCGGATAACTCATTCCGAATCTGACCGGACATAGGTTAGAGCTCAACGTCGAGCCTACCAAGTGGCGATAGCGACGGCGAAGAAGAATTTCTTCACCGCCTCTATTGCATCTGCAGAAAACAGCAGCAGGAGACTTTTTCAGGTGGTTCACAATTTAGCGGAACCACCTGCAACATCAGGGCCCAGTACGGGCCACATGTTCTCCTGCAATGATTTTGCAAAGTTTTTTGCAGATAAAATCGCTCAGATTCGGGAAGAAGTAGACTCCACCGTGGGAGCAGGGCCGGGGGCGGGAGAGTGCTAGAGTTCTGTCTAGTCAAGTTGAGTGGGATCAATTCCAATCTGTTACCTCCGAGGATGTGGACAGGCTGCTTGGACGAGTGAAACCAACCACCTGTCTCCTGGATCCTTGCCCATCCTGGCTTATAAAAGCTAGCCGGGAAGGACTGGGCGATGGGCTTCGTGGGGTGGTGAATGCTTCCCTCCGTGAGGGAGCCTTCCCAGACCCGCTGAAAGAGGCGGTTATTAAACCGCTTCTTAAAAAACCATCTTTAGATGCGGCCACGATGGCCAACTATCGCCCAGTCTCAAATCTTCCATTCCTGGGCAAGGTGATTGAGCGAGCGGTTGCCGAACAACTCCAGGCACGCCTGGAAGAAGCGGACCATTTGGATCCCTTCCAGTCGGGATTCAGGCCTCATCATGGGACTGAAACTGCCTTGGTCGCACTGGTTGATGATCTCCGGCGGGCTAGGGACAAAGGTGAGAGCTGTTTCCTAGTTCTGCTGGATCTCTCAGCGGCGTTCGATACCATCGACCATAGCATCCTTCTGGACCGTCTTGAGGGGTTGGGAGCTGGGGGCACTGTTATACAGTGGTTCCGCTCCTTCCTCCTGGGCCGTGTTCAGAAAGTGGTGGTGGGGGATGAGTGTTCAGACCCCTGGGCTCTCACTTGTGGGGTGCCTCAGGGTTCTGTCCTCTCCCCCATGCTTTTCAACATCTACATGTGGCCGCTGGGAGAGATCATCAGGAGGTTTGGGCTGGGTGTTCATCAGTATGCGGATGATACCCAGCTCTACCTCTCTTTTAAATCAGAACCAGTGAAGGCAGTGAAGGTCCTGTGTGAGTGTCTGGAGGCGGTTGGAGGATGGATGGCGGCTAACAGATTGAGGTTGAATCCTGACAAGACAGAAGTACTGTTTTTGGGGGACAGGAGGCGGGCAGGTGTGGAGGATTCCCTGGTCCTGAATGGGGTAACTGTGCCCCTGAAGGACCAGGTGCGCAGCCTGGGAGTCATTTTGGACTCACAGCTGTCCATGGAGGCACAGGTCAAATCTGTGTCCAGGGCGGCTGTTTACCAGCTCCATCTGGTACGTAGGCTGAGACCCTATCTGCCTGCGGACTGTCTCGCCAGAGTGGTGCATGCTCTGGTTATCTCCCGCTTGGACTACTGCAATGCTCTCTACGTGGGGCTACCTTTGAAGGTGACTCGGAAACTACAACTAATCCAGAATGCGGCAGCTAGACTGGTGACTGGGAGCGGCCGCCGAGACCATATAACACCGGTCTTGAAAGACCTGCATTGGCTCCCAGTACGTTTCCGAGCACAATTCAAAGTGTTGGTGCTGACCTTTAAAGCCCTAAACAGCCTCGGTCCAGTATACCTGAAGGAGCGTCTCCACCCCCATCATTCTGCCCGGACGCTGAGGTCCAGCGCCGAGGGCCTTCTGGCGGTTCCCTCATTGCGAGAAGCAAAGCTACAGGGAACCAGGCAGAGGGCCTTCTCGGTAGTGGCGCCCGCCCTGTGGAACGCCCTTCCAGCAGATGTCAAAGCAATAAACAACTACCTGACATTCAGGAGACATCTTAAGGCAGCCCTGTTCAGGGAAGTTTTTAACGTGTGATATTTTATTGTATTTTTGGTTTTTATGGAAGCCGCCCAGAGTGGCTGGGGAGGCCCAGCCAGATGGGCGGGGTATAAATAATAAATTATTGTTGTTGTTGTTGTTGTTGCTGTTGTTGTTGTTGTTGTTGTTGTTGGTTGACATCCATCTATCTTGAGAGACAATGGAGTGTGCCTCCAAGGGCAAAGTCAAACTAGTGTGTTAACAACACTTAAGTGACCTCCCCAGGGCAGTGTGTATACAGGTCCTGCGCTGCCCAGATGACAAGTAAATTTCTATTTTATTTTGTATAATGGAGGCAAAATTGTAATATTAGACCAAAATTGGGGGAAAGCAGTAATTATTTCTCTTTAAATAGTTATTTGCAGAGTCATACATATGGGAATTTACCCACAGAGATAGAATCTTCTGGAAAGCTCTAAAATGATGAGAGAGGGAGCTCACTCCCTGGTTTTAGGGCTGAGCAAAACTAGTTCAGGGAACAGTAGTTCAGTCCCCAAATGGAAACAACTATCCCTGTTTCAGGGAGGGAGTTTTTACCTTTTAATGCCCCCATCCCATTTTAAAAGCACTCTTGCCTCTCTGTAAAGGCACTCTTTTTTGGAGAGGCCTTCTACTGGCCATTACAGTATTCTCCTCCAAAAAAGATGCAAGATGATGCAAGTTGTAGCACTGTGAAACATTGTCACAGTGCCTTCTAGGAGGAGAATGACTGCCTGGAGGAATGCTCTCCAATTCCTGTGCAGCTACAGAGAACATTAGTTATTTCCCTTCAAAAATCTTCCTCAGCTTCAGTGCCATTTTTAAATCTCATTTTTATATAGAAAGAAATGGTGCATTGAAGCATTTGGAGGGTAGGGTAGTTGGGATACAGCAGACAGAACTCTGTTCTGGTTGCTCCCTCACAACAGGCAGCATTTTTAAATGGTTAACAAAAATATGCTGCCACAACAGGCAACATTTCATAAGTGTTAAAGTCAAAAGGGATAAAAAAAGAGAGAAGGAAGCCTCTACTACTGCCATGGTAAGTACATCTCATCCAAAACGCTTTGTTCCCAACCCCAACCGCCCCCCCCAACCCAACCCCCCCATAAATAACTGAAAACTGGTCCTGGCTACTTATGAACTGGATGGTTATTTTGTCTCAGCTCTGGAAATTCACAATACAGTCATTGGGTTGAATGTGCTTCGAGTTGAGCGCATTCGAGTTGCGCCCTGCGGCAACCCGGAAGTAACGGAGCACGTTACTTACAGGTTTCGCCACTCGCGCAGACACTCAAAATGACGTCATGTGCATGCACGGAAACGGCAAAACGCGACTCATGCACTTGCAGACGCGTCTTACGTTTAGTTCAGGATGTGAATGGGGCTCCAAAACGGATCCCATTTGCATCCCGAGGTACCACTGTACCCTGATTTTATTACCTTTGCAGAGTCTCCCATGTGGAGACTAGAGCTAATTCATCAGGAAGCAGGTATAAAAGTGTGCCAGGCATACAAGCTCCTGTGCCATAGGGTTGTCATACATCTGGGAAATCCTGGACATGTTCTCTTTTGGGGAGCCAACATGCCCATCTGGGGGGATTTTTATATTTTAAAGGAAATGTCCATTTTGGGGGGGTATTTATTTGTTTGTTTGTTTGTTTGTTTGTTGTTTCGGCTCAGGCAGCTCAAGCACATTTGGCTTTGCACGCCACAGCTGCTGCAGCGTAAACTGGGGAAAGAGGCTCGCGGGTGCAGGTACTTTGCATGGTTATCAGGGAAAGGGAATTGCAATCTGGAAAAGGAAACTTGAGAGGAAGGAGTAGGAAGTATTTGAGCCATAAGATCCCTGCCTTTGTAACCAATCCTAATAATATCCACGGGCATGGAAGGCAGATTGAGTATATGGATAAATAATAATAATCAGGGACCTTACTGTGAGTGTCTGCTATAAATTGCCAAGCCAGACTGAAGGCTTGGAATGATGCCTTCCTAGAGCAGATTACAAAATATTCAAAAAGGAGATACACAGTAGTCATGGGAGACTTCAACTGTCTTGATATCTGTTGAAACTCAAATTCTGCCAAGAATTAAGGTTCAGCAAATTTATCAATTTCCTCACTGACAAGAGGCATGTGAATTGGGTGATTTGCCAGACAATGTCTCTGATAACTTATTGCATTCATAGTTTGTGGCAATATGCCAGTGACAAACTGGTATGAAAATATGGAATAATTGAGCATGAACAAAAAATGAGCCAAGATTAAGTATCTATTTCAAAGAGTATATTCTAGGTTCTTTGGGGATTGTTGTAGTTGTTAAAACACAGCAGTAAATAATATGATGAAATACCTACCCTCTAGTCCACAATACTTTATATTTCCACAACAGTCTAACTACACGTTTTGTAAATTGCACAGCTGGCAGCTATTGGTGGGTACCAAACACCGCATTAAAAAAATAAAACACCACCAATGCAGCCTTTTTACATGCCAAAACACTCTCCGCCCCCAGGCAACCAAACTATTCCTCAATAATCTTCCCCATGCGCGCTTACTCCGGAGTAAACGCAGCTGCCTGGGCAGATTGCCAGCCTGGCAGAGCCAGTCGCCTGAGGATGTGGAGCCCAATTTGTTCTGCTTTCAGTGGAGGGGGGGGCGGGGCCTCGCAGCTGAGCAAGGAAGGACACCTCGGCGCCACCTGGCGGTAGGCGGGGGGAGACATCCGCGTTTACCTCAGGCGCCTTGGAAAGACCCGCCCCCTCGCGCGCCGCGCTTCGTGAAGCCTGTGGCAGCACGAGGGGAGACGGCGGGAAGGCGAGCGGAAGGGGCAAAGGGAGGCTCAGCGGCCCCTAGAGGCTCTGTCGTCGCCTTCCTCCCTTGTACTCACGCACGGACTGAGGCAGGGACCACTGAGGGAGCAGTAGTATCAATATCCCCGTTAACCAGAGAGCCCGCAGAAGCCCCCACGACGGCCGTTGCATAGCGCTGGCCTGAGAAGCCGGCGACGAGCCAACTGCGCATGCGAGGGTTGGGGGAGAACGTTGGGAAGGAGCTGCGCGGCGGTGGTGAGGCGCGCGCGCGCTCTCTACGTTTCTACGGGTCACATCCACCCCGCGCGTTATCACCTGAAATAGACTTAACAGGTGGCTCCCATACGACCTATTTAATAGATCCTTTGGAGCAGGCACTTCCTTGTTACGTCTCCTGCCTCTCCAGGCCCGCGACAGCTGCAGTAGCTAGTGCGGACAAAGTAGCTGATCATTCACGGTGGTTCATGTCCCTGTATAGAGGAGCACCTTCCTTGTAGAAATCTGCTACTTTGTACCTTCTAGCTGACACATTAAAACTTTAATCTATTCTAATTTTAGTTCTATCCATCCTTGAAGAGTGAAGTTTTACTGATTTTCAGTAAAACAGGGATTGCTTTCTAAGTATTTTTAACCAATTATTAAATGCTATGTCTATAAAGGGAAAAGCATACTAGAAACACTGAGAGGCTTATGAATAATTTAGAACAATCCTTCAGTGTAGCTTTATTTATTTAAAGCATTTTTATACTATTTTATTTTGTAATCCAGAGTTGTTACATATTCTAACATGAACATACTACACCACAGCCAACCCTCCACAACTATTAGGATTGTCCCACCACTTCACTGTCTGTGGACTGTTGGCCGTATGGTATTTCTAGTGTATGAATTTCTACAAGTAAATAGACACAAATTGCTTCTGTCACCTCCCCCTCTGAAGCCTTTCCTCAACTGAATGCAAACAATTACTTTTATTCATCTAACATGTAAAATGGAGGTGCCAAATAAAAGCAAAAGGCAGAGAGCATGTGCTACCAGCATATGGGATGTTTTAAGATCCCATAGGAACTGTAATGGAAGCAACATAAAAGACAATTGTATTTTTCCAGGAAGGAAGAGAAGGTAGGAGGGGATGGGTAGAGATTAATGGGCTTGACAGTGGTTTCTTTACTTCATTGCAGCTGTTCTTTAAGGAACAGCAGAAGTAACACAAAGACAGTCTGAAGGGAACATACACAGTTGTACTATTCTGCTACAAAGGAGCAAGTATCTATAGAGAAAGATGTGTGGTTCTTTACAGAATCCATGACAATATTGTGAACATCTCATGTAGAATGAATACTGCCTGCACATATCTTTGATGCAATGGCCATTAATTGGTTGTAGTCTGTTGCAATCTACTTTCAATCTAGTATGCTTCTGTTTCCTAGTTTAGATGTAACAGGAAACAGGGGCTTTAACAAAACATGGTCATAGCACACAAAAAAGCATACAGTAAAAGAAAATTGAAGCGAGTAGGGAGTATGCAAGTATAATCCTTGTTCTAAAACTGCCAAATTGTACTTTATTTAGCTGGGATAGTTGCATTTAAATTTGCCCAAGCATAAGTCAGAACTATCTTTAAAAAACTACTGTATTTAAAAAACAATAAAAACATTTTTAATTACTTTACTTTAATTTATCATGATTAAGTTAGAGTTAAAATGTATCCTGAAACTAATCATTACTCATAAACCTCACACTCATCTACTCACACCTGAAGCAGATTAGCCAGCTGCAGTTTCTACTGCTCAGTCCCCCCCCCATCTTGTTCTCTGCCTAGCAGCTATATTACATATCCACACAGTGCAGAGTTCAACTATAAAACTCACTCCTATAAAAGGCAATGATGGCCAATGCAGCAAGGCAAATACTTTGTTCTTATGTATAAAATGGGTTGAAACTGAACACAATTTCATTTCACTATAGATTACAGTCTATCTAGTTTACCCACTATATTTTACATATTGAAGAATTCTGATAAACCTCTTGATATTTGCACCCATTGAATGTAAGCAAAAAAGCCTCAAAGTGGCACAATGTCTAATAAGCATTTTAAAATGTTGAGATTTGTATTCATGTATATGCTTTATTTCTTGCAAAATAATATATACAACACAAATTCAACCTTAAAGTATTTGATTCACATAAGTACAAAATACTCTTCAGAATTTACAGTTTATCCCTTGTAGCTTTAAGGAAGTGGTCAATGTAAGCCTAAAAAGAAAATAAACCAATACAAAATATTACACAACAACACTGGTAAGTTTCTAAAATGAAAAGTGACTTTAAAAGAAGCAGCTGTGTGTAGCACAGCTAAATCATAATGAGCTGTGCTGATGTGCTTATGTTTACAACAGCAGAACTACTAAAATGTATGGGCATATGGGAATAAAACTATTTGTAAAATCAGGAAATTCTTCCAAATGTTTAGTCAAAATTTCCTTGCACCTTGAACTTGTTGATAATGCATCATCTACGTAACAGGGTTTTACCATGTCACCTGTTACCATGTCTCTTCTCTAGCCTAAGCACACCCAACAGTTATTTGGGACGGACAGTTAAAGCAATGGGGTCTGAGCTCGCCAGAGGGCAAAGAGGTGAAACTAGCTATGAAACATAAGTGAGCACCTATTAACTTCAAGTGACACATTGGCATCAAGTGAAGCTCTGGCATGTGGAACTTGATTTCTGAGGACCTCACATGGGAATGCAATATATGCTGATGGCTGGTGCTATGCTGGAAATGCCTTGTTGACCAAGATGTGCAGCAATTATTGTGTTGCATTTTGTGAAAATTCTGTGAGCTGTGTGGCTAAGAGCCAAACACCAAAACTCTCAACTGAAAGCAATAGTCTGGAAGGAAACACAAATGCTTTGGTTGAATTGAGATATGAAAGCAGACATCTTTTTGGTCTGTTGAAATAATGCCTGACTTGATAATGAGAAATGGGAGGATGCTGGAAAAAACAGCAATCTAGAACTTTTGGGGGATTATGAAGGAAGAGAAAACCCAAAGTGTCATGCATCTGCTAGAGGTATCTTTCTTGGCAATGGTAAAATTCTTTGAAGGGTACAAGCTTTTGTACCCTGAACTCTGTTTCTACTGCCCCATTGCAGAGGAGTTTTTAAATCCTCCTCTAAAGCCAAGTACGAATGACAGAGAATGACAGAGCCTTACATGGCTCTGGAGTCACAGTCCATCATATGATTAAAGGTGTAGATTTCTTGCTTTGCCAGGCAATGCTGGTTGTGTGAGCCATCCCCTGTCATCTAGGAGATGCTTGAAGAAGAGAGAGGATTTCTCCCAGAGATAATGTTGATGCTGAGATACACACTGCAGAGTAAGAATGTGGCATTAGGTTAAAACTTTCAAACCATTACATCTACCTTACATCCCTTCTCATTTGTCTGAGCCAAAAGGGATTGTACATCAAGGGGAGCAATAGTTAAACCACATGCATGGAAACTAGCTGACAAGCTCTCTCTCATATGTTGCTCCAATGTGCAAATAGTTGCTGCAGGGACAGCCATATTGGCTGAGAGGGACAGTAGCCCAGGCAGCAGAATAATAATAATGAACAGAGGTTTTTATTATGTATAAATCCAGCAGAACCCAAGTCATTGGTCTGTTTCCCCGATACTTTTTTCGCTTGCTTGCATTCTGAAAATATGGCAGTCAAGTTAGTCTAAGTAGGTGCACTGCCTCACGGTCAAAGGAGCTGCCTCCCTGGCATGGTCTGGAACTGAAACTACCGTTAATATGAAAGTAGTAAGACCAGACTCAAGGGATGTAGCAGTTGTCAATGACCTCGGTCCCAAAGTGGATAGTAAGGCTCAAGGGGACTGTTACAGTGCTTGCAACTGTATTATATTGGAGAGCCCTGTGAAGGTGAACTCGATTCAACAGAAATGAAAACTGCAGAGTTTAATTGCATAGCCAGTTTTTGTGGGTGCGGGGATTGGGCGACTCCAGCAGAGTGAGTTTGCTCTTACAAAGTAAGCCAAAGGCAGTGGATGTATTTTGGTATGCTGGTCTCGTAAAATTTATACAATGGGTCAAGTGTCTAACACCTGCCCCTTTTCAAAGCAGAGAAGCAAACAATTATAACTATCTGAATGACAAAGTTTGCTGCCTCAGCTTACGTACTTTGAGAACCAGCACTGAGGTGTGCTAAGAAAGCATGGAGAGAACACTGAGGTAAAATGAAATGCAACATTTGAAAGGAAAAGAACTGCATAGAGATAAAATAAAACAGGGGAAAAAACTTTTCAAAGATGGGACCAATGCAGTGGTCAATAATGAACCAAGTAGGAAGACAGGGGCATACCACTTGAGGATATATATTAAGGGCTAGAAGCAGACCTGCCACCAAAATGTTTTAAGTGCCTTCTGCAAGAACACCCCTGCACATTAGTGTCCTCTAGAAGCTTTCTACTGCAACTCACATCAGTCTAGCCGACTTGACCAATGCTCAGGGATTATGGGACTTGCTGTCCAAAGCATCTAGAGGGCACTAAGTTAGGGAAACCTGCTCTAGAAAGTTGCAGATGCTGCTCTGTGCAGGCACAGAACCCATATGAAGGACTGTACAGAGACCATAGAATAATCCTGAGTACAGATGCAGAGTACAGATAGGGGAAAGCTATCATCCTTATACTGTGCTTATGAGCCAGTTGCTCCTAGAGAAAAGGGCCAGACTTCAAGGATCTCAGTTTCACATAGGAATGCACTTCTTATGTTCTTATCTGAGACTAAACAAAGAATGCAAATTATTCAGTTTTATGAAATGTTTGTATAATTCACCAATTTAAGAAACAGATGAGTGTAATAATAATAGTAATAGTAACAGTAATAATAGTGGTTAGAGGTCTGTCAAGACGTAGTAGGTTTTCCAGTATCTAGTAATATTTTTTTGCTTACCAATGAAGATCACATGGCACCCTTGAGCAGGCCCCCTACTTCACAAAATGCCTCACTGGATTCCTTGGAGCACCTTCAGAAAATTGTAGTCAAAGAACAGCCGGAGGACACTATGTTTGCCATCCCAGTTTTAGATTTTCAGGTGTTGAGAAGCTTAACATAAGCTTTCATTTATTGTCTAAGCCAATACAATATTTATAACCTTGTGAGAAAACAAAAGGGAGAGGGACGGTGTCCACATACAGCTGTGTGTCATTAAATTTCAGTGGTAATTCCAGTTTTGCAATTGTTTTTAAAGCAAAAGCAGCTTGCAGAGTGAGGGATCTAGAGCAGAGAAGAGCTTAACTCTTCCAAAGCCTGCTGCTTCTCTGCTCCATATTTCTGCTCCCATCCCACATGTGTTCAACTCTGAAGACTGATTTAGAGCAGAACAGTGGTGGGCAAAGAAACCATCTTTGTTCTAAATTTCCCCCTTCTGAGGTGGCTTTTTTCTTCCAAAAAGTAACTGTTGGGATTGCAGTATGTGCATCTGCATCTAAGTTTAAATTGGCCCACAGACCTCTACTCAAGCTGATGCCTACTCTTTAATTTATATATTGCTACACTTACAGAATTTCCATATTCATTACTTTAACATTGAAAAGTGGAATCTGAAAGAGATACTTAACTGTAACTGTGTAAATTACAGGTGTAGGTTTGAGGAACATTGTAATTAGTGAATTGTCATACTTCCATATGTGCTTATTTACTGAATGACAATAAAAAGATATAACATTAGGGAAAAAATGAACAAAAAACGATTCTGGTGTTAAAGAAACCAAGTCAGACATTTCACTGATACAATTATAGTTTTATTTTTTAGAATGATTATGGCTATAGAGTCAAAATCTTGCCATTTCAAAATGGGCTACTGCATGATATGCGCCATAAAAATACACATAGTAACACTTACCTGTAGTGTCAAGGGTCTTACGCTCAGTCCACAAGAGAAAAAGGAGACTCACACAGAGGGTTCCTGTGGGATACAGCACTATGAAATTCTACTTGTACATTTGGTGCAGTGGCCTTTGCTGAGCATCTCAGCAGAGGACTGCCTCTGTCTTTTAACATGTATAGGGGTATTCAGGGTCAAAAGAACAAGAAGAAAAAGAAAGAGAAAATAAGCAGAATCTACCCAGTTGCCTTCACTGATTGGTCCCTCCTCATGCAGAGATGATGTTGGGTTTGCTTCATCTGTTGTTTCCTTGGCTGTATTAATAGGAAGCTTACTAAAACTTAATAGCTTCTCCTGCTGCCTTCCATTTTCTTTCTGGTGTTTTAGCTCAAAGTTTGCCACTGACTCTTCCAAGGTCTCGGGCAACAAAATACCTTCTTTGGTTGCTGCTGTCTTTTGCTCTCTCTCTTGCTCTCTCTTTACCATTAGGCTGCTGGGGAATGGAGTGTCAGGGTAAATCTGATTAAAAATCTTTGGAAAATTAAAAATAAAATAAAATCACATGGTACTGAAATTCTATCACTGCATGTGCCAGCTGAGCTGTCATTCCAGAGAAGGCTCTCTCATCATTATGCACATTTCAGCTGATTCAGAAATGAAAAGTGCCTGTACATAATATATTAGGCATAGACAGACACATATATAGACAGGATAATCCTTCAGGTACCTTGTCCCATGAAGAACAAGCCTAGAAACAGGCTTGGAGGCACAGGCACTGCAGTTGTTGAAACACTGATATAATACATAATCCCAGTTAGCAATCCAGCAGCCACATTTTAAATTATCTGAGGTTCTGAATTGCCACCATTTTGCATATCGGGAAGCTACTTTATACAACAGTTTCCCTAAAGGTATGCTCTCAGCAAGCTAAATATATGGTTTCACATTTGACAATGTATGCTGATATATCAGTAAGATGCTATGTGTTATATGTGGCCCTTAAGTGTTACTATTTAAAAAAAATACATTTTCTTGATTTTCAAATATAGTGAAACAAACCATAATAGAAATAGAAATAATAGAAATATATATATCCCCATGTACAACAAATAGTAGCATTTTACTATTTGAAGACCCATATACCCATATTTCAGATCAGCAACCCAGTCAGGTCATTCATAGGAAAAACAAAATTTGCACTGCAGTTCAGATGATACAGCATGGAGTGTTTCCTCTACATGGAGATAATTTCTGTGTAGTTAATGTATAAGGTAGACCTTAGAAATGTAAAAGAAACAGGAAAAGGGGAGTTTGATATTAAGAAAAAAATTACCTTTCTTGTGAACAACATTTCCTATGAACCATTTTACTTGCCACGAGTACTACAGGCATTATGCATGCTAAAAAAGAAAAAGAACACAAGAAAAAAGGCTCATGAAAGTCCAAGAAAACTGATGTACAATTAAAAACAGCCATTTTGGAAATTTTATCCAGTGTTACCTGAGGCATAAAGAACAGTACTTCATTATTGAATACAGTACTGTTAACAACAATGTGACATTTGGTGATCACTAGACTATTAGTGGCAAAGATTGGTGAGAGGCAGGACTTTTATGTGAATCATCCTACCAATGTTAACTCTAAGAAAAATTAATGGGTCATTAATTCATCACTCAGCAGATTTGCTTGCAGAATACTTACAAATCCAGTCTTCATTGAGCAATTGTTCTGATTTGTTTTTGGAGAAGGTGCCGGGACTGAGTTCTGGCTGGGGGAAAAGCCCTCCACACAACTTTATTTGTTCCTGGGGTGTGTGTGTATGCAAAATACTAATTTTCTCTCTAAGCAGTTTAAAACTGTAACTCAAAAAGAAACAAAACAAAACCTACAAGTTACTTGCAGGTTTGTGTTTAGATAATGATGGCCAAAGATTTGAGCACTGGTGAAAAACTTCTGAAATGTGGAGGACTGTGAACACAGCTGGTGATAGTTAAGCATAGGCTTATATCTCTCTTATAAAATAAACTTTAAAATGTGTATTTCTGGCTGGAGAGTGCCACACTTTCTATTTTGCTATTGTGAAAAAATCTATGAACTGGTATAAAACCTTGGCATGCAAACATTTATAATGAATCTTTTTATTTTCCCCATTCATATTCAACAAATTACATACCAGCTATAAGCAATCTGAGGAAAATACCTAGAAAAGAGGAGAGGAAAGACTAATTATTGACAGGTTACTTATTTAGACTTAGCCACATCAGAAACGAATTATAAAAGGAAGTACTGGAGCTCAATATAGATCTCATATCACAAAAGGTGGATTTGAGCACAAGAGCACTCACCCCTCCTGTGGTTTCCAGCATCTGATATTCATTTTTTAAAAATAAATTTCATTAGTTTATAAAGAGAAATACAAAACCTGATCTCAAATATCTTTTTTGTCCAAAATTAAGATAAAAACATGACAAAAAAAGTAAAAAGATAGAGAAATAAGAAAAAATAAATAGAAAAGAGTTTTCAATAGGAAATAGAAAAGATAAAGTTCAGAGATTAAAGAACTTACCATTCTTCATCTGTCCGCTATATATAAACAATAATCACTTCATCTATTCCAATATAACACCAAACAAAACCGCTTTCTATCAACAAACCTTATCTTCAACCCCCCCATCCATTATTTATTTTTATTTTTCATGCAAAAAGTCTATGAGAGCTTTCCAGTATTTAGTAAATGTCAACAATGACTTTTATCTGATTAAACATGTCAATTTTGCCATCTCAGCTGGGTCCATTAATTTAGGGTTGCCATTTTTCAGAAAGTGACCCAAAAGTTGTTTCTGACAGATGGACTTCCGGGTTGGCGCGAACAGCTAATGGCAGATTCCCTCCGAGCTCCGGAGGGAATCGGCTCCGCTGGGGACGGGTCTTGCCGCGGCGGCGACGCAGGGACCCTCAAAAACCGCAGGCGCGGATGCCTGCGGACCTGGTGACTCGGTGGGCACCTTAAGCACCCCCCGACTCATGAAGAGCCTTTTTAAAGGCTGTGGAGAGGGTACGGAGGGCAGCGTGGTGCTGGGAGTAGACCGCTATCCCAACGGAGCGAAGCCGCGTGCCATGGCTGAAGAGCGCTGACTTTTTTCCTTAAATTCGGACTGGAAAAGAAGCAACCCATGAGTAGATTGGAATTTGGACTTTAAAATAATTTATCTCTGAATTTGATACGACCGGGGGATGTGCTAAAAGGAAGTCCGCACCCCCCCTCAGAAATTTAAAGCAATAACAGGAGATCTAAGCTGGAGAGCCTACCCTTTTGGGGTGAGTTAAAAAGACAGTAACTTTCACGATTTGATAAAAGAAGCTTTGAGCTGGAGTGTAAGAGTGGAACTTTAGAATTCTTTCTTTTTGTCGTGTGCAACCCCCCCCCCTCCCGGGACCGGGAGCGTCCTGCCTCTGAGCCTGTTGAAGAGGAAAGGAGTTTGACAGCTGTCAAAGCTGTCAAACGGGTAATTTAAAGTAAAAAAGATTGCTATCTAAGATCCCCCTGGACTAAATGCGATACAATTGAATTAAAGTTGTTGGAAACAAAGAAACTAATGAGGCAGAGGGCTGTTGGAAAAGGATTACTAACTAACCAGATTCCCTCTAGGGGGAACTCTGAGACATTACAATGGCTGTGGATGGAAAGTTACTAGTGGAGATAGAAAGAATGTTCTATTTTGTTGGAATTTTACAAGAGCAGAGTCTGACTATGAACAAACAACTTATGGCCTTGACTTCTGGAACAAACAGCTCTGCGGAATGTACTGAGGATGTCAATGAGAAAGAATCCACAGCTGAATTGGAAGAGATATCTCAAGAATTTAAGACTAAACAAGGAGAGGAGAAAGCACAGATGGAAAGTACCAACCAAAAAGCTACACTAGTGGAGTACAAACAAGAAGTCCCTTGGATCACATGGATTACAAATCTGCGAAAGATACGAAAGATGAAGGAGGAGGCCCCTGGAGCACTCGGAATACTGGAACTTAAAATAAAGAAAAAATATGAATGGGGCCTCCACTCTGAAGATGAAGGGTTTGTGGATCTTTTGCAGCAATGGCTTTTAAATACTCTTGTGGGAAGAAAATTTGGTTTGAATGGGATAGAACTTCTTCGAGATTTGCTGACAAACACAAAGGACTACCAACAAGACCGGCGGAGAGGGACTGAAAGAGATTTGAAGGCCTCGGACGTGAGGAATCCAGGCTAAGAACTGTCATTATGGACATGTATTTGGGAAGGGACGATAACCGGGGATGGGAGGGAGGGAGAAAACAGAACTTTAAAAACTCTTAGGACTTTTGGGTTTAGTTATTATGACTTTTATCTAATATAAATTGGGAAATCGATGGAAGGGAAACTGAGTCCAACTTAGGAAAGAATCTAAATTTTTGATAAAAATGTTATATTAAGATGGTAAAGAGGAGAAATAATAACTTGCCGACATAATCTTGGAAATTGGGATGCAGGAAGGGGGGTGGGGGGAAGTCAAGGAACAAGGTTAAGAAAATAAAATTTCTGAAATTATACATGTTTTTGTCTTTGTTTATCTGTGTGTGTTATGTCTTTATAAAATCTGAAAAACCAATAAAAATTATTATTTTTTAAAAAAAGTTGTTTCTGACAGCCAAATCCCGGCAATCTGGGAAATTCTGGATATATGGCACCCCTAGTTAAATTTTAAAAACCATTCTTCCATTGTTGATAATGATTAATCTTTCCATCTTTGTGCATATAATAGTCTCGCCAACGTAATCATATATTGAAACAAAGTTCCATAGTCCTTTTCTAATTGTGTATCCATGTCCAAGCAGGAAGAGTTTCAGCCAGCAACTGATGTTCAGAAGTATTGCTGCCGCCAACTGTCGAGGGCAGAGCATAGCCACTGTGGCAACTAGCCATCGGTAGACCTCTCCTCCATGAATTTGTCTAATCCACTTTTAAAGCTATTCAAGTTGGTGGCCATCACTGCCTAGGGGAGTGAATTTCATAGTTTAACTGAACACTGTGTAAAGAAGTATTTTCTACTATCTGTCCTGAATCCTCAAGCATTCAGCCTATGAGTTCTAGGGTTATGAGAGAAATGAGAAAAAACTTCTCTCTATCCAATTTCTCCATGTCAATTTTTATAAAATTCTACCATGTTGTCTCTTACTTGCCTTCACTCTAAATTAAAAAGTCCCAAAATATTGCAACCTTACTTCATAAGGGAGTTGCTCCTTCCACTTGATCATTTTGGTTGCCTTCTTCTGAACCTTTTCCAATTCTACAATATTTTTTGAAATAAGGTGACTGGAACTGTACACAGTATGCCAAATGTGGTTGCACCAAATATTTCTATGTTGCCATTATGATCCTGGTAGTTTTCTTTTCAATTCCTTTCCTAATGCTTCCTAGAATGGAATTAGCCTTTTTCATGGCTGCCACATACTGGGTCCACATCTTCACTGTGACCTCCAGTCCAGACCCCATGAGCATATAGGTGAGATTTTTTTTGTCCCAGCAGGCATGACTTTATACTTGTTTACATTGAATTGCATTTGCCATTTTACCACCCAGCTCAATTTGAAGAGGTCCTGTTGAAGCTCTTCACAATCTCTCTTTGTTTTAACAACCTGAAAAAATTAGTATCACCAGCAAACCTGGTCACCTCACTGCTCCGTCGTAATGCTAGACCATTTATGAAGAAGTTTAAAAGCACTGGTTCCAATACTGGTCCTTGGGAGACTCCGCGTTCTACCTCTCTCACATTATGGTTCCCTCTCTAGAAACCTAATGGATAACCAGTATTGGTTAGAGTGCTGATGTTGTGAGCCTTATTTCCTTATGCTCAGTTAGTATATATGCATAATTAAAAGTCTTCAGTGACTTTCATTCTAATGAAACCAAACCTGGCATAAGCACTGGCACCCCCAACATCTCTTGGCATTTTCACAAATATTATACTTACTCAGTTTACAAACTGGAATATTAGGTGACCATTTACTCCCACCAATGTAAGTAATTGTAGATGGCCCGAACAAAGTATACCCAGCATTACATTGAATAGAAATTTCATCTCCAGGGGTATAGTATTGTTTCACCCCTTGGGTTATTCTTCCATTATGGATATAGAATTTAGAAGTGTCTGGTGATGTTTTTGCTGAAAACACAAATAACTATTATAAATGATAAAGCAATGCTTTGTTTCTTTGTACAGTGGTACTTTGGTTCTCAAACTTAATCCATTCTGGAAGTCTGTTCCAAAACCAAAAAAAATCATACTTGTGCAACTTGTGCAAGATGCATAATGTTCTACACCAAAAGGTTAAAAAAACCTCTCTGATGTATATAGATTTGGAATATACTAAGGGTTTAAGCATAAGAGTGTATACAAATATCTTCAAATTTAATAGGAGAGCTGACCTTAGCCTGTCTTGTTAATGACGTAAAATGATTCAAACAGGATCCACTCTAGCTGGCACCCTCCTCTACACTCTCTCCCTTCTCACAGATGTATTCAGACTGTTTTCCCCAAATGGTAGCTTTTAGCAGGGGAAGGAAGAAGCTTAATTGTTTCCAAGATGACACCAGCCATAATGGCATGTAGGCTTTTGGAGCAGCTACTCCAGAAAACATGCTCATAATACATGGATTTTCCAGATTTTATCACTACTGCATGAGGCAAAAGTTGCAAGGGTAGCTTTGGATGGTCCCAACATTTTCACCCCTCTAAATTAAAGGTAAAGGACCCCTGACAGTTAAGTCCAGTCGTGAACAACTCTGGGGTTGCAGCGCTCATCTCGCTTTACTGGCTGAGGGAGCAGACGTTTGCCCACAGACAGTTTTTCACAATCGTGTAGCCAGCATAACTAAACCGCTTCTGGCAAAACCAGAGCAGTACACAGAAACATCATTTACCTTCCCACCAGAGTGGTACCTATTTATCTACTTTCACTTTGATGTGCTTTCGAACTGCTAGGTTGGCAGGAGCTGGGACCGAGCAACGGGAGCTCACCCTGCCATGGGGATTCGATCTGCCGACCTTCCGATCGGCAAGCCCTAGGCTCAGTGCATCCCAAATTTGCTGTCTGAGGCAAGGGATTGAATCTGTTTCATCATCAGAGTGGCCCTCTTGCCTCTTCCTCCTGGGAGGAAGGCCATGTTTGAAAAGCTGAGTGTGACGTGTCTTATTAGAAACTTGGGATAGCCAACTTTAAAGCAATATGATGCTGGTGTCACTGCTGATTACCTGGACTTTCTCTTAACTTCACCCAAAAACCTCAACAAGGTAGTTATCTAGTAATATACACAGCACTCTGCTTTCCAACATGAGCTAAAAAGCCATTGTTCTAGTCCCATCCCAGTCCTGCATTATGAGGAATGAGAGGATTCAGAGACTATAGGTATTTGCCCCAACAGGATTATACAAGGGGAAGGGATGTAGCTCACTGCTCAAATCCCAAACAAAATGTTTACTTGATAGCAGACTAAGTACTGCATCACTTAAAATAATTATGCTCCTTTTACCTACTTTTTTTTTTTTTAGAACAGCCTCACAGGGCTGTAGATGGGGGGTGAAGATTGACCATCCGTGATTTACAATAATGGGCAACATCTATCTTGGGTATGGAGCAACTGAGGAAGGAACATATTTGTGTGCTTCTCAAACTGGTTCTATACATACCCAAACATAGTGGTATAAAAGGATCCCACTGATTGTAGCCTTGGCATCGCACACTCATCTTTGTGGTTTCATCAATGAAAGAGTAGTTTTGATTGCAGTACACATCAATGACATCTCCAACATTGTATTCAGATAGCAATGGATATACATGTCCTTTGGACACTACTGGGGCACCACAAATATGTGGAGTAACTGTAACAAGAACAATAAAGCTGCAGAAGATAAAAATTATTGTCTGTATAATATTAGCCTTGCTTTTATAAGTTTGCGGTAAGAGTCAAGTTGTAATCATAATATCATGTATCTGGATTTTTGAGCGTGGTAAGAAGACAAGGCACAAAACACAGTTTACTACTGATTCTTTCATGGCCAAACCAAGTAACCTTGTTCCACAGTACACAAGAGAAAACAGATTTGATTTTTCTGGAAATTCTCTTAAGTTTTTGGAGCAGTCACACATAGAGCAGATTTATAAAATAACCACTTGATCAGTTGTGGTGATGAGTAAGGAAAGCTCACAGGCAATCAGGTGAAGAAGCGTGATCTTTTCAGACACAAATGAATAACCTACATCTGTGTGACCACTGAGGCTACATATACTCTCTTTTAAGGTAGACATTTTAATAGATTCATTTGCAAGGCTGATTTCAGAATGTGCACATACTAGGCATGCACATGGGAAGGTTCCAGAACTTTGAAAGAAGGAAACATTCTCATGTCATCCTCCTTGGCTGTCTAATTCATATTGGCTGGAATTCAAGCTGGTGCTAAGGAGTTCACTCTGTCAGCACATTTCTGCTTGCCTGATGAAATTATCTCCCCTCTCCCCACCCCTGTTGCCCCCTGTCCAGGACTCCAACCACTACACACAAAGCCCCAACATTGCCCTGCTTGAACCCCGTCCAGGTAATCAGCAGTGACACCAGCATCAGGAGGGCAGTTCCACTCAGTCGCATGAACTGCTACTGTCTGTAACCTCACTGACTGAACTTGCAGCTTTGTTCAGTGACCTTATCTGGAGTTCAAAGGAGATAACGTAAAAACAATGCAAACATTAAGATTAAAGGTAAATACTGGCTAACAACAGAGAAGATATAAGGAAAATAGGTAGAAGGATAAGAGCTGCTGGCTGAAAGTAGAAGTAATGTGGGAGTGAAGATAGCTGACTGCTTCACTACAAGGCAGGAGTGAAAAACTGGTGCTAGGAGCATCCCACTTCCCTGAAACCTTTTCGCTCCTGCCTTGTCCTGGACAAGGGTTATCACCCAACCCAGTGCCTGAATGACACCAGAAATAAATGTGTTGAATAAATATTTTTGATTTTGGGCTGCCTCTCCTTCTGCATTAGTGCACCATTTTTACAATAGTGTTCTCTGAACTTGGCCAAGATCCCTACATGAGACATAATAGAGAAGAATGTCAATATATACACTTCAGCTTAAAACTCTACATGGTACATTATTTACTCTTTTATAACACAGCATTTCTCCAAGTTTAAACAGCTTCTAATTGTTGAATCATAAAATATAAATGTAAATCCTGTGATTTTTTTCAAAGTCTTACTTTTTTTGCAGGATGGCACTTTAGGGACCCAAGTACCGTTCTTCTCACAGAGAATGTAATGATTTCCAATCATGAAGTATCCAGTTTTACATTCAAGTGTAACACTGTTGCCATAAGTATAGGAATCTCTTAATCCACTTAATTCTATTCCATTTTGAACTCGTGGATTTTCACATGTAATCACTGAAAGTAAGATTAAAAAGCAAAACTCCTTAAAAAATAGAATCTGTGCATTTCTATTTCCTTAAAGATGGGATATTTTCTGATGAAGCTTATTTTTAAAAATACTCTCCTGTTTTCCTGTTTGAAGAATACTTTTGTAGTGTCTGTGCAGTGAAAATTAGTGGTTGTGAAAATTAGTCCATCTCCTGCCAGGGATCCAGATTATTTCCCCCTGTAATTAGCACTTGCACAGCTGAAAAAATACATATTCCCAGCAATCAAAGAGTTATTGGGAAAACGAGAAATGTCAACTAATTCTGCTTATGTGATTGCCATTGACACCTAACTAGCTAGCATCTCTTTGAATCAGGAGTGATGAGAGAGATACATTGGTGGGCAGCAGGTGAACAGCAATTCCAATGCCCTATTAAGAATGTGCATTCTGTTTCCCTCCACCTCTGGTCTACTTGTATATTTGTCAATAAACAAATCATCAATGAAAGAAAAACTGCTATAAAAATGACCTGTGAATTTGGGGGAGTTTCCCTCTCCACAGTGCTTTACCATTATTAGCAACAATATCACAAAAAATGGAAGGTGTTTCAATAAACAAGAAAGTATCATTGCAATGGTATTGTATCACTATTCCAGTCCTGTTGTGAGATCCACCAAGAATGTCTGGAGGGACTGCACAGGAAATTCATTTTAAAAAATGAACAAGTTAGCAAATAAGTGAAACTATTACCAGACAACATAGAAAAATCCAAAATATATCATGCACCTATTGTTGCTTTAAACACATTAACATTTCTTTTTAAACCATACAAATAATTACAATAAAAAACAACATAGCCCCAGACTTTTTATTAAAAGCAGTCAGTTCCCAAAAAGTATTCACCTGCCAAGACAAGGAGAGAGCCAATCTAGTTTCCCTACAGAAGCAGTTCCGAAGCCTGGGAGCAGCCACCAAGAAGCCCCTCGCCTGCATCCTTACCAAGCATGCTTGTGAGGGTGGCAGGACTGAGAAAGGGCCTCCCCATAAAATTTCAAAACCAGGCGTATTTGTATGAGGAAATATGGTCTTTCAGATAGCTTGGACTTAAGCTGTATAGGGATTTATATGTCATAAGCAGCATTATTAATTCTTCCTGGAAACAGAGCAGTAGCCATGCAGCTGTTGTGACAGGGAGTTGAATGCTCTCTATAACCAACCCTGATCAACAATCTGGCTGCAGCTCTTTGAGCCAGTTGGAAGTTTCTGAGCACTTTTCAAAGACAGCCCCATGTGGAACATGTTTCGGTAATCCAAATGGGATATAACTAAGGTATGTGTCACTGTAGACAAAACAGGCATCTCAAGGAATGGGAGCAACTTACTAGATTCCACAAATAAATTGTGGAATTTTGTGTTTCACACCAAATGGGAACAACCATAATAAAACAGACTCAAAATTGGCAGGGTTGGGTAATGACCAGAAATTGTGATTCTTTAATAGGTTACATGTGGAGTCACGGATTTGTGAATATTTGGGAACACAGACTACAGAGCTTCAAGAATGAGGCAGTAAACTTCACTCCATATTCTCATTTATTTTCCTAGAATGAATTTCCTGGTTCAGATGTTAATAGGGAACTATGGCTTATACCAGCCAGGATTGTCACATAGAAGCCTGAAAAATTAGAGTAAGCTTTTAGAAATAACCAGTTTTTTAAAAATAATAATTAAGCAGCACATACATTTACATGGCTCTTCCAACTCTGTCCAGGAACCATCACGACAGTAAGTGACGGTGCTTTTACCAGGCAATCTTACAGCACCATCTTTGCATTGGTATATTACAGCAAAGCCAATAAGTTCTTCATACACCTCAGAAAATGTAAACTTTGGTAAGTCAGCCATGTTGCAGCCCTCTCCACACACTTTAAAAAGACAATAGTTAAAAATGTTACAGAAACCCTTGGAACTGAAAATGTTATTCACCACTTTGCTATATTTAATATTTTGTCATGTCAACCAACAGAACAAATATGGGGGGGGGTATAACTAACAGAAATGAACATGTAACACTTCATAATACCCATATGAAAGTGTTTCAAGATGAGTGCATGAACTACTGTGTATTAGCAGACACCTTCAGTTTAAACCTCAGTCTCCTTGGACCTCCTCCTGTGTGAACTCCAGCAAAACTAGCACTGATGCTCCCTTATACAATACACATTTTCTTCATTTCAAATGAAGAGTTCCTGCTGGAATGTCCCCCAAAGGAGAAGGGCAAAGCAGTCCTAATAGTAGGGAGGAGGAGACATGTGCTGGTGCTACCAGGTATGTATATCTGCAATGTGGTAAAACAAACAGCAAAGATTTGGCCATGGACAAGTGAGGCATAGCAAACAAGAGAGAGAAAAAGAGAAGGTCAAATATTTAAAGTAAATAAATGAATAGATCATAAATGAAAGCTAAAATAAAACCAAAGTCCAAACACAATAAAACATCCACAAAGTTTTGAACCGAAATGTATCCCACCAACCTATTACAAATATAAAACATTTCTGTTTCAACCCATATATGTATGCTGGGAAGTCATGACTAATTACTATTTCCAGCCTCAGTGAAACAATGCTAAACAGATGAGCATGCACTTCTCACATATGTTGCTATACACATTTGATGTAGAAACATCACCATTTACAACGCAGGTCCAAAGCTATAATATCAAAGCAGGGTTCTGTGACCAACAACACAATCCATGTTTACTTTAAAAATAAGCCTCACTCTGTTTCACTGAAACTTAGTCTAATGTTGCTATGCATAGAATTGTAGTCCAAGGGAATGTATGGAATATTAGACTGAAAACTAGAAGCCGGTTACAGCTACATTACATATATCATCCAATCTGAAATTGGATTACTGGACTACTATTGCAAGTATTGGTATTGAGAGGCAATTCATATCATTTCCACAGAACTTATTTTTTGAATGCACTGATAATCAAACAGACTCCAATCAGATTTAAATAAATAATGAAGACATGGAATATTATTTAGTAATATTATTATATGTGGATTGTAGCAATGCTTCACTGACGAACTGGCATTTCAACATCAAAATAAATAAACAGGATACTGTAGCTGTAAATGGTTACAAAATGAGCTAGGTTAACAAGTACCTTAACCTTAACAAGGCTAGTAATGGGTATAACACTTCCACTATCTGAAGCGTATGGCTTACAATAACACCTGCTGGATATCACCAGCAAAGAGTATTACTTCACTGTTTTTGAGCTCCCAAAGCTATTTAGATGGCCACTGAGAAACCAGAATTGGAAGGGGACTTTTTGTTGTTCAGATGATTTTATATACAACAATATATTTATTTTAAAAAAATCAAAGTGGTGTTGCTTAACTCAGCAAAGCTTTTCTTACACAAGCTTTGCAACCATGTAAAAAATGGTCAGCCCCATGTTAAAAGCTACAGGGGCGCCTTGCATACGCGTGACCATTGATGTTCATCACATTTCAACACTGCTTGAGCCTGCAAAGTTTTCAGCCAGTCATACTATTTCTCTTCCAACCAATATGCATACCTGTAACTTCCTGCTGAAACCCCCGGCCACATAGAACCATAGATTGTAGAGCTGGAAGGACCATGAGGGTCATCTAGTCCAACCCCCTGCACTGCAGGAACCCAACTAGATCATACATGGCAGACAGTTGTTCAACCTCTGCTTAAAAGCCTCCAGTGAAAGAGGGACACCCTTCCACTGTTGAACAGAAACTTATCCCTGATGTTTAGTCGGAATCGCCTTTCTTGTAACTGGAACCCACTGGGTCGGGTTCTACCCTCTGGATTAGAAGAAAACAAGCTTGCTCCATCTTCCATGTGACAGCCCTTTAGATAGTTGGGAGATGGCCAGCAAATTGGCGCGCATCAAAAATACTTCTTCGGATTGATCTCTTTGATCTCAGACTCTCCTAATGCACTATCATTGTGTCAATCGCCCTACAAGACCCTTCTGGGAGGCACCAAGGTCTTCCCCATGCGTGCTTCCTCGGGAGTAAGAAAGGCCCCTTGGGATGATGGACGGCCCCGTTGGCTCTGCCGACGGAGGCCGCAGCCTGGGACGCGGCGGGCGGCGCGCGACCGCCTCGCGGCTGAGGAGGACGGACACCTCGACGCCACCTGGCGGCTGCGGGGGGGACATCCGCGTTTACCTCAGGCGCCTGGAAAGACCCGCCCACTCGCGCGCCGCGTTTTGCGAAGCCTCTCGAGGAGAGAGGGCGGGAGGGGAAGGGGCAGGTGGCGGGGAGAAAGGGAGGCTCAGCGGTCGCTAGAGGCCGCTAGAGGCTCCGTCGTCACTCGCCTGCCTTCCTCGTACTCACCCACCAGTCCCTGAGGCAGCAGCAACAGCATCGACATCCCCAAGAGCCGCCGGGTCAGCAGAAGCCCCCAGGACGGCCGCAGCATAACGCCCAGCTGAGAAAGCGGCGGCGAAAGCCGTGTACCTCAGCTGCGCATGCGAGGTGGGGGGCGGGGAAGGACGTTGGGAGGGAGCCGCGTGGCCGTCGGGAGGCGCGCGCCGAACGCTGCTCCGCTCGTGCTACCGGCATTTCTGCTTGGCCTTAGAGAGGAAGCAGGCTGCCAATTCTTGGGTTTTGCCGCGGCTCTGGAAAAAAAAAATAGAAGCAAAGATTCTCACATTGAAGCATCGTTGCGTGTGGGAAACGTGGTTGTCTTGGGGGTGTTTTGGGGTGTTTTTTTTACAGAGTTTTGAAACATTTTAAATAATTTCTTACCAGTGCAAACACAATGCATAATTTTATCACGCTGTTTCTGGGGCAGGAGGCAAACCTCTCTGGCTGACAGGCGGCAGGTTATGACAGGACATCCGAAGTAATCCAGGGTTGTTATTCCAATGTTGCTTCTCCCTAGTGTTGTCTTCTTATCCCGGAATAGTAAAATATATTCCTTGGTCACATTTGCCAGGCTCCATTCATTTTGGTACTGAGGCACTTAGAAACTTGAGCATTTCAAAATTGAAATTCTATCTCAATTTTGAGATATAATTGAATATCTGTTTTATGAATGTCTTAGTTAGGCAGACTGACTATAACTAGAAAAGCAGGCTATACATATTGTGGGAGAGAGGCTGAGGAAGAATAACATTTCCACCCAGTGTAGGTTTATTTATTATGTATTTACTAATTTGTTTTTGCAACCATAGCCACACATGTACAACAGGGATTGTTAAAAGTGGTGCCATTTCCCATACCTATTCCGCTGTGAACTCTTGGATGTATGCTATGAAATTTATTTGGTTCATTACAGTTGTTTTCTGTGTAACAGTAGAAGCAACAAGAAATAGGAAGAACATGAAGCAGATGAATGTAGTTCAATAGATGATTCAACCATACAGGAGCAAGTTACTATAAAGATAGCTATGTGCTTCCTCACAGCATACCCCTAAATCTATTACAATCCTGTGAGCAACATTTGCAGAATTATGGCTGCCTGCACACATATTTGATGCAGTCACCGATAATTAGTTGCAGACTTCTCTGCTGAGCGCCTGAGGGCCCCAGTCCTGCCACTCACCACCTGGCCTAGGGTGGGCACTGATGGGCTCTATAAAGGACTGCTGCCGCTACTGCTGGGCAGAGAGGGCTCCATTTTGTTTTGTTTAAATTGCTGCTATTTTTTACCTATGTCATTTTAAACTGTGATACTAATGCTGTATTCTTAGTTTTAGATTTTGATATATGTGGAGATTGTTTTCCATTTGGTTGTGTATTTTTTTGATGTGGTTTATTTGTTGTTTATGGCTTTTGTAATTATGTGAATCTTGTCATGTTGTAAGCTGCCTTGAGCATTATTTTTAACTGTGGAAAGGAGGCATACAAATAAAAAATGATGATGATGATAATTAGTTGTAAAATACATGGCCAAGAGGGGGTCATGTCTGGGCAGCCCTGGACCTCCATTCACATTGCCCTGGCTTGTGCCCAAAGACATTCACAGACTCTCTTGGCAAGGAATTATATTGGTTCTCTCACCCTCGTCCCTTGCACCCTTGGCAAATAGATGATGGCCGCCCAGAGCAGCAGAGGAGTGGCCCCAGAAGTGGGTGGGTGGGGAGGCTCCTAGCCACTCCAACTCAGAATGAAGAGGCAGTTTCTGCACTCTGCTGGGCCTGCGCCCTTCATGGGAGCCAACATAACTAACCCTTAGGTATGCCCTTGCTGGCACCCCAGAGAGGTTACTTTGGTGCTGCTAACGCAGCAAAAACAATGAGGGAGCATAGGCGCTGACTCCATGGGGCCTGAGGGGGCCCGAGCCCCCTCAAAAATTCGTTTGCCCCTCCAGCAGAGCGCCATCGCCGCCCCTCCCCCAGCCCAAAATGCACAGGGTCGGGCTGCATGCCTCCTGCCCTCCCTCCCGAGCAAAAGCTCCACCCAATTTCCTTCGGAGCTGATTAATAGGCGCAGCACGCTCTCCCCTATTCGCTCACGAGGAGGCGGCGCCACTTTATTTGCATATTCATGAGCTTATTTATTATTCATGAGCTTTCATTTATTATTCATTATTTATTATTCATGGGCTCCCCCAATATTTTTTATAAGTCGGCGCCCCTGTGAGGGAGACATACAGCCACAGCGGGCATGGTAATTCCAATGGTTTGACCTCACCCCTGAAGGCACACTCTTCCATTTTCTCCCTAGACAGACAGATGCCAAATATTTATCATCATACAGTTGCACCAGGGCCCAAGCCTGCAATGGGACCCAAACTCTGAGCTTTCGCTTAAAAAGAATAAGTCTCTAGCCCTAACAGGAGGAAAGCTGTAAGGCAAAATGTGCAGCAACCCTTCTAAGCCATTTCTTCGAGGTAAACCAGTCTGCACCTGCCTTCCTGCAATGAGTAAAATCACAATGAGTGCTAAGTCAAGTCTGAAATGTGATTGTTGAGTGAGTTATTGGACACAAGGCCGGGGTCATAACGAGCTGCTGTTTTCTCCCCTTTAGTGCTCTTTTCAGCTTCTGCCAGATTTTCTAATAATCCTTAGAATCTCCAAAATACCTACTAGATTCTCCCTTTGCCCTTCCTTTCTTCCTAACAACCAAGATGTATCTTTCCTCTTGTTTCAAATATGGGGCCACTGCAGTGGTTAAGAAGGAGCTGAGGGAAAACAGGGCATACTGCTTGATAAGGTGAGCTGAAGGGAAATCTCAACTGCATCTCAACTGCAATCAGATCTAGCGAGCATGACCAATCCTCAGGGATTATGGGATTTGCAGTCCCAAAGTATTTGGGGGGCATGAAGTTAGGAAAACCTATCCTAGAAGGTTCCAAATGCTACCCTATGCAGACACAGAACCCATATGAAGGACTGCACAGAGATCACAAAGAATTCTTGAGTACAGATACTGTGGACAAAAATGGGAATGGATAAGATCATCATACTATGTTTCTGAGCCAGCTGCTCCTAGAGATAAAATGCTGGACTTCAGGGATCTCAAGAATGCAGTTTTTATGTCCTTATCAGAGACTGTAAGTGAAGAATGCAAATTATTCAGCTTTATGATATATTTGCATGAAGGAATTCCTAAATTTAAGAAAGAGGTGAGTATAAAAAAATGTAGACAATATGTAAACCAAGGGCACTATGTCAGCAACCTCAGCTTTAGATTTTCATTTAAAAAAAAGAGTTAAAGGGTGCTTAACTTTCCCCAAAGCCCGCTGCTTCTCAGCTTCATATCTGTTCCTATTTCACACGTGTTCACTTTTTAGGCCTGTTTTAAAGAATTAGTGCGCAAGGGAATCCACTTCTTTCCTTCCTTCTCCTAAAATACCCCTTCTGAAGTAGTCTTTTTCTTTTAAATAATGTTGGTGAGGATTTAACTATGTGCAACTGCATCTAAGTTTCCATAGAATCTGAACCAGGCACTTACTTTTACCTGAGTAAATTAGGTTTAAAAGATACTGTAATTTGTGAACTGTCATACTTCCTTGCATGTGTGTTTTTACTAAATGACAAGAATAAGGCACTATTAGCAAAAGATGAAAAAAGTAGGTTTTAAAGAAACAAAAGGTGGACACATTTTAAAGGAAGAAAAGTAGATCAAACTGAACAGTGTTTCACTGATACTGTTATTTTATTTTTAAGGTGATTATTGCCCTAGATTCAAAATCTTGCAATTTCAGAAGGGACTATTGCATAGTATGTGCCTTTGTTGCTTTCTTCATAAAACTACATGTTGTAGCATATACCTGTCAGGAATATTATGCTCAATCAGCAGGAGAAAAGGGCAGTTCACACAAAGGTTTACTGTGGGATGCAGCACTATGAGATCCTACCTGTACAGTTGGTACAGTGGTTTTTGCTGAGTTCCTCAACAGAGTTCTGACTGTCCTGTAACATGTAAGTAAAGGGCCAAAGAAGGGGAAGGAAAGATGGATCAAAAGAAGGAGAAGGAAAAGAAAGAGAATAATAAGATGATTCTACCCAGTTGCCTCCACTGATTGGCTCTTCATGTTGTGAAGATTATGTCAAATCTGCCTCATACACTGTCCCTTGGCTCTGTTACTGAAAACTACCCACTGGAGAAGACTGGTTTGGTTTTCCTCCAGACGTCTGCTTTCTATCTGGTATTCTTGCTCTGTTTCTGCCTCTCCTTTATTTCCTGCTACTGCCCAAGTGACAACATTAGTGACTTCTGTGACTTCATTCATATGCCACATTGTTCTCTTTTGGTAGCCTGTCGGAGAACAGAAGTGGTAGAGTAAATTTGATTAAGTCTTGGGATTATTATTTTTTAAATCACCTGGGATCAAAATTATATCAATGAACACGTCAGCTAAGCCTTCATTCTGGAGAAAATCCTTTATCCAGTATCCATCAGACCTCAGATAGTGATGAAACTCAGAAAAAGGCCTCCACTTCAGAAATTTGTGTATGGACAGGACCATGTACAGACAGGATCATCCTTTTGTACCTGGTCCCAAGATGTGAACAAGCTTAAAACAATTTGGAATTATGGGTAGAAATGGGCTTGGAGGCATTGCAGTTTCTGAAGCACTGTAGGGTAAGAAACTGCAAGCTATTCTAGCTGGGCCTGATAGGACTTGAAGTCTATAAACATTTGGAGGACCAAAGTTTCCACACTCCAAAGGTGTTACGTATGTACTGAAGTTCTCACCCTGGGCCAGCAGGGGGATACTGTAGATAGTTATGCAAATGAAGGATCGAAAGTGACATTCAGTGATTGGATAGTTTGTATGCAAATGAAGGATCGAAAGTGACGTTCAGTGATTGGATAATTTTAGAAAATGGCAACAGTTACATTGTTCTGGAGCTCTATATAAGCAGGCTGACTGAGCTCCTCAGTTCAGTTCTGTTCCAGCTTACAAATAAAGAGCTGCTTTGGAAGAATCGCTGTGTCGTCTGATATGTTTGCCCACAACTTAACAAAAGGAACAACCAGTGACAATGCTGAAACAAGGGGCAACCCCGGCCTGCAACCAGGAGCCATGTGTCCCATTTCGCCACTTGAGGTGCAATAAGAAGTGCTGCCTGACCTCCTGCCGGTGGAAAAACAGCACCAGCATTGGCACCAATTGGCTTCACCATGCCTCATGTGTGGGCTGGGCAACCCCATTCAGAACAGAGTGAACACCAATGCCTAGGTAGATGAAGCATTCAGATACTGTAACTTGACCTTGTCTGGATATTCAGCAAAAAAGGGGAAATTAATACAGTTTTTGTTAACAATATTTGGTAGCTCTGGTTTAATAAAAAAAGTATATTGCATTTCCTTTAAAATTTCAAAACAGCCCCCATAGCAAGGTTGTGAGTATATCAATTTATCATCTACAAGGAGAGTATATTTATTTAGATAAAATGTTGTGGACGTTAGAAATGCAAAACAGAAAGGAAAATAGGAGTTTGGTGATAAGAAAACGTTTACCTTGATTGCGAACATTTCTTATAAGCCCATTTAAGTGTCAGGATCAATATAGGTAATAGGCTTGCTAAAAAAGAAGAAGAAACACACACCACCACTGTAGTAAAAAACCCCACAAAAAGGTCAATAAACCTGACACATAATTAAAAACAGCATAGAAAATGCTCTGCAAATATTACTAATAAACATTTCACACTTGAATGTACTTAACAATAAAATACGTTAAACTGTCATTTGATGGTCACAAGTCATTCTAAGACCAAACCACTTATTATTAGGGTGTAAAGACAGGTGATTTGTTGTCTTTGTTGTTTTGTTATGGGAACCTATCTGAAATAACTATGATGCCAAAATTATAAAATTACAGTTTCACAGACAGGATTATTATGAAAATGATTCTACCTCTTGGAATGTTAAGGTAAAACTTGCCAGCAAATTTATTTGGATTGCTTCCATAGGGGGGAAATACGAACTGTACTTGGAAGTAAACTCCACTGAGTTTAAAGATGTATCTCAACCCACAGAGGAGATTAGACAAATGATGAGCAAAAAATTGAGCATTGATGCCAAGCTTTGGAAATATGAAAAATTGTGCGCACTATTGGTGCTTTGTAAATGTTTGGAATAAAGTGTGTGTGTGTTTATATGTAAACACACACAAACAGTCCTTGAATAATCCAGAGTCAGTGCAACAAAAAGAAACTCCTATTTAGGAAAAAAAATAGGGAAAACATCTAGAATCATCAACTGACTGTAAGCACTTTTAAGGCCCAATTTCTTAAATCTCTACAATGAAACTTCAAAATACTTATCTCTGGCTGCATAGTGCCCAGCTTTCTATGACCCCATAATATTATCGCCATTTTTCACATAGCAATGTTTTATACCATTTCATATTTTTTGCATATTAAATTGTATAAAATATCGGTATGTAAAAAACTATAATGCATCGCCATGTTTCCCCCATTCATTTTCAAGAAATTACATACCAGCTATAAGTAGTCTCAGGAAAACACCTAGAAAAGAGGGGGAAATGGTTCTAATAAGCAAACGTCTCAAAATAAAACCTTGTAAGACTAATTATAGAAAGGCTACTCATTCGGACTGGCAACCACATCTGAAATGGCTTATAAACTGAAGTACTGCAGCTCAAGGTGGATTTTGTATCAGAGCCTGGTGGATATGTTTACTTAAATCATTTTCACACACACACCATATACCGTATTTTTCGCCCTATAGGACACACTTTTCCCCCTCCAAAAATGAAGGGGAAATGTGTGTGCGTCCTATGGGGCGAATGCAGGCTTTTGCTGAAGCCTGGAGAGTGAGAGGGGTCGGTGCGCACCGACCCCTCTTGCTCTCCAGGCTTCAGGAAGCTATCTGCAAGCCCACGGGCTCCCTAGGCTTGCGGATAGCAGCGCGCCCCGGGCTTCGGGCAGATATCTGCAAGCCTGGGAAGCCTGGCGGGAACTCCCGGGGTGTGCTCCGTCTCAGGATAGCAGCCTGTTCTGAGGGCTGGGGTTGGGGGAAGCTCGGGGGGGTATTTTTTTCTCTCCCCCCCCCAAAAAAACTAGGTGCGCCCTATGGGCCGGTGCGCCATATAGGGCAAAAAATGTGGTATACTCGATGGGCACTTCAAAAATTAATACTATATTAAGAAACCACACGAGTTTAAAAAAATAGATGTTGACTTTACATGACTCAATCTCAAATCATAATTGTTTTTTGCTGTGGTAAGAACTTCCTTTTAAAATACTAAAGTTGCAAATATCATTTTAAAATGAAATACTTGAGGATTATGCAAACCATTTAGATTCTCATAAACCGGAAACTTAATTTGATTTGTTGCCTGTCAGCTATATCAGACAACTACTTCAGAAGCTTTTGAGAATGTGTGTTGGGGTGGGAGAGGAAGTGCAGAAACTGTTGTTTGCTTTGCTGTCTGCCAATCACACGGAGCAGTTGGCAGGCAGCTACTTGAGGGACTTCTTGAATAAGTGTGCACGGTAGCAGGTTTTTGCCTTCTTAGTAGTGGCACCCATCCTGTGGAATGCCCTCCCTTCAGATGTGAAGGAGATGAGTAACTATATAACCTTTAGAAGACATCTGAAGGCAGGCCTGTATAAGGAAGCCTTTTAACGTCTAATGTTTTATTATGTTTTAATATATGTTGGAAGGCGCCCACAGTAGCAGGGGCAACCCAGTCAGATGGGCGGGGTACAAATATCGAAATTGAAATGTGGGAGTGGGGTAAGAAGCAGCTGCTTGACATGGGCCTCAGGTGGATTTCTTGCTCTGAAACTGAAGAAAGCAAGGAAGAAGGTTTTGATTGTTGAATGAGGTTGGTTAATTTGTATTTGTATGTTGACTCATCATTTTCAAATTTTAATTGTGGGTAGGGGCCTCAAAAGCTGGGAGACCCTGGTTAAGAGACAAATGCCCAGTTCCATTTTCTTAAAAGAGCCTTCATGAAGGTGTGCTGTGAAGTATAAAGCATTTCTTCAAATATCTGTACAGTGGTGCCCCGCAAGACGAATGCCTCGCAAGACAAAAAACTCGCTAGACGAAAGGGTTTTCCGTTTTTGCGTTGCTTCGCTAGACGAATTTCCCTATGGGCTTGCTTCGCAAGACGAAAACGTCTTGCGCTTTTTTAAAAAAGTCGCTTGAAGAGGCACAGTTGCGACGGACTGTGCTTCGCAAGATGAAAAACATCGCAAGACGAAAAGACTCGCGGAACGAATTCTTTTCGTCTTGCAAGGCACCACTGTAAATAGTTGCACCTCAACCGTTTCCACTCTGAATGTGTTTTAGTCTGTAAATACCATTTCTGATAATTTTATTGGGTCTTGGGGTTTGTGAGTGGACAATTCAGCCACTAACAAGACCCAATTCCACATACAACTGGATATTAAATTTTCATTTAAACTAAATATCCATGCATACAAATATACATGTGTCAATACCCTAAAAGCATCAGTTTTAACTGAGTGCAAAATGTGTCACCATGGCTGCTGCATCATTAATGAGTAACCATCAGAACACAGAATTTAGCCCAATGCAGTAGACATTCCTGATCTGGCTGTCCATGCTGGATGGTAACGGTTGGGACTGTTAGGATATTTCCGTTCCACCTTAAAAGGGGACAGGCTGTTGTGAGTCACAGCCTCCGTATTTCCTGTTCATAGGAAGTTTCTGTTTTGTGTATAGCTGTTGTTTCTCTCTCTGTGCCTTGACACGCAGTCAGTCAGTCATGTTTTTCTTTGTTCTGACCGACGCTGAATAAAATTGTAAATAATGCTCTCCTGAGTGCATCTTTCGTTGTGCGAACTCTGCGAAAGGGCGTGCACCAGTCCTTGGAATGTGGACAGATGTTTCTGAGGCTTGTGTCGCTAATTGACTGATACTGCGTTTCTACGGGAGGTTGATGGATCGTCCAGAGTTGACGTGGGAGCATGGTGGCCTTTGTCTCCCTGGCAGTATCCCAACAACAGGGACAACACTAGTTTCTATGTCATGTTTCAAATGACCACGTCAAAATTCTACATTCTGACTAAAGAGATAACACCTTGTGATCCAGCACCAGGAAATTGGGATGCAAAGAGCAGTGCCTGTTCAGAAGTGCCTAGTGCTGACAATTTACAATATAGCCTTCAGAGAAGGTTGTTTGCCCCTGGATATCACCTTTGGGGTGGGTAAATTCAGCTTGCAAGATCTTCAGAGAGACTGACTAGGTACTAAACAAATATTACCTGAAAGATGTTATAAAAGTAAGAGGCAGAATAAAAATTCTCAAAGACTTCTGGAAGCTTGACTTCCCATGGACTAGTGATGCCCAGGATTCATTCCATATCCACATTTTGCTCTAGAGGGTTGCAGTCCAGAGTTCTACAACCAAAAGTACTTCTACAGCATGGTTCTTCAAGAGGTTGTGAACACCAAGGGCCACTTTATGGATGTCAATGTCTGTGTTGTTGGGAGAAGACATGGTTTAGATATCTTCCGGATGTCCCGCCCTTGCTGACAAGCCAGAGGCTGGTCCAGTCTTCCCTGGCCTAGTGGTGCTTGTCAGTGATTTTTCCATGTGCCCCCTCAACTTCACCATTCAGGCATTCACCTTCAAACCATAGCTGATGTCTTCCTACAGGTCTACATGGATAGGCATGGACTGTACCTTCAGCTACTACCACAGTTCAGCTTGGCTGCCTGTGAAAAGGCTTTGGCCATTTAAAGTTAAGGTGGAGGTCCCTCTATACCTTGCTAGATATGGATATCATTGTTGTCTCCTGTATCCTGCTCAAAAGCTGCAAGACGGGGCCGGTATCCTTCTTGAGAAGCACCCTGATATGTCTAAGCTTGGAGATGAGATGGATGCTGTACCCATGGGCAGAGACCAGAATGTTAACACAGTTCCAGTTAACCGATGACAAGTATGTATGCATGTGTAAATAAAACAATGTATGTTTTTGCAGGTACCACCATCTTAGAGGTATGCATTTGCACCCCCAAATCTCTCACCAGTCAGAGATAATTTTATAACAGTATTTTCAGAAATATAATGCTTACTCAGAGTACAAGTTGGAATATTAGGCAACCATTGCTTCCCACCGATGTAATTAATCTTAGGTGATCCGATCAAAATATAGCCAATATCACATTGAATAGTAACTTCATCTCCAATGTTGTAGTATTCTTTCTCCCCATAGATTATTCTTCCATTACGGATATAGAGTTCAGTAGTGTCTGGTGATGTTCTAGCTGAAAACACAAAAAACTATTAAAAATAATATAAAGCAGTACTAAACTGCACACAAAATAGGGGGGAAATCATACTTGTGCAACTTGATTTTGCAAAATGCAGAATGTTCTATACAAAAAAGTTAAGAAAACTTCCTGATATTATGTATAATATTGTGCTATTTTACATCTGTCAGAAGTGTCTGGGCACTGCCATTAGGAGATCTGGAGTGAAGTGTCAACAATAAGCAGATGACACCCAGCTCTGTCTCTCTGTTCTAAGTGAACATTCATTCATCATCCAGGTGGCATTGTTACTTCTTTCTCCTGGGATGGGGCTAAAAGGAAGATTTTTAGGTCATGTTTGCAAAGCTTGGTGTGATGCATCCTATTAGATATTGATAGCTAGTTTGTAGATCCCTGGAAAAGGTTAAGAGAGGGTGCAATCCAGTTCACAGCCACAGTATTGTACCTTCTCTTTTACTTCTTCCACTGGTCAGCTCTGCAACCCTGGCCTATTTGTCATGGTTCTAATCCCATCCCATTCTTGCATTGTGCAAAATGAAAGGATTCCAAAGTTGCAGCTTTTGCTCTATCACTCCAATGGATTTTTTCACTAATGATTTGTTTTTTTATATTAAAAACATTGTACAAGAACTGAGTGGTTTAGAATACTTCAATTTCAGGCCTTCTGCATGCTGATGCTATTGCAGTTATCTCCACCACATTAATTGGAATATGGAAGTTACTGAGCAACTACATTTTGTATGAAACAGCACCTATTATTACTGCAAAGACTAAAATTCTAGGTATTGGCAAGAAGAAAGCTCATATATGGAAGCTGGGCAATCCCATGGCCAGCCACATTCATGTAAGCCACATTCAGTACTAACTTTCATGCAAAGGAACCCAGAACTGAATCTCTAATCAGGGACAGCATATGATGAGGTGCACACAGCAGCTAGCATACCACTAAAATAAAAATATCAACTGTAATTGGGATTAAAATATATCATTTTTAGTCCAATAGACCAATGCAGCCAATGTTCTGGAAAGCAAGTGAAAGCATTCATGTAAATACACATGACAGAAGTCTGTCAAATTGTACTTAAGATACCTTTGCGGGGGGCAGGGGGGGATTAGACAAGGACCAGGTTCAAATCCACAGTAAGCCATGAAGCTACCTAGGTGACCTTGGGCCATTTACTGTCTCTTGGCCCGAACAGCATTCCACTGTTGATGTACAGATAAAATTGGGAGACATAGACCTATGTACACCATCCTGATCTCTATGGAAGAAAGGTGGAATATAAATGTAATAATAAACAAAAAAGTAAACAAAAAACTGCTAGAAGAATGAAGCAGCTTCAGAAGATGTCAAGACCACATATAATGGTGTGGGTGTGTCTGCCCATCTGTGATTTACCTGTAGATAATGGGAAATATCTGTCTTGAGTATGGCTTTAAAAGGAACATTTATATATGGATTTATATACATACATAAACATGGTTGTATAGAAGGATCCCACTGATTGTAGCCTTTGCATTTTACAATCATCTTTGTGGTTTCATCAAAAAAAGAATGGTTTCGATGGCAGTAAACTGTGATGGTATCTCCAATTTTGTATTCAGATTGCAATGGATACACACTCCCTTTGGGCATTACTGGAGCACCACAATTTTCCGGATAAACTATAACAAGAAAAATAAAACTGGAAGATATAAATGCAAGACTAATAGTATACAATCTGTCACAAGATTCAAGATGCCGCCATTGTATCAGGTACCTGGATTTTTGAGCAGGCCGTTCTAACCATTGGCGCTAGGGGTGCATGGCACCCAGGTGCCAGGCTCTCAGGGGTGCCAGACCAAGAGTCTGGGGCCAAGTGTTGGAGTCCGGGGAAGAGCCGCCAACAGCTGGACTCCAACACTTGCCCCCGAACTTGCACTGAGCAGCCCGCAGCAGAAGAGCCTGCGGCGCTACGACAGGTTCTGCTCCGCTCAGTTGTCTTCCCCCAGCTGCATGGCCGCTGTTTCAGTGCCGCGCCCGGAGCGCCATGTAACGTGAGCGTGGCACGGTGCATCCTGTTGCATGCGCCAAGCTGCGGGTTCCTTTGCTGGCTTTTCCACTGTTGGCGCACACTCCCAGCACCACCCAAAGTGGGGTGCCAGTGCAGAACAATGGGGAATGCAAGCGGTATCTCCAGACGGGATCTGCCACGTGCCGACGGCAACAACAAATCCTGACGAATAGGAGCATGTGGATCCTGTCCGGAGATGTTTCCTCTGCTGCCGCTTGCATTCCCCATCATTCTGCACTGGCACCCCATATTGGGAGGCACTGGGAACATGCGCCGACAGCGGAAAAGCCAGCAAAGGAACTCGCAGCTTGGCGCATGCAACAGGATGTGCCACGCAGCGGCCACGTTTCATGGCGCTCCAGGTGCTGCATGCGCAGCCAAAACAGTTAGCCGCCATGCAGCATGGGTGTGTGGAGGCAGCGGGCGGACAGCCCAGTGACTGTGCCACTCAACATTTTGTCATCGTCCCCAGCATGGAACTCTCACCCACCTTTGTACACCCCTGTGCGTGGGGCGCTGGCACCCCCGTTGGTTGGCACTTTGAGTTCCTGCATCCCACAACTGTTCTAAAGGTAAACAACTATTTCCTTAACAACTTTGGGGTCCCCCCCTTAAAAAACGTTGACAACTCTGGGCAACCTAGGAGCGCCAGGCGGATCTTTGCACCCCGGCACTGTATATGCTTAAGACGGCCCTGTTTTTGAGCTCTGTAAGAAGGCACAAAACAGTTTAACACCAATTACGTCATGGCAAGTCATGTAAACCCTATTCTTTTGAACACAACAGGAGAAAAGTTAAATTATTCTTAAACTTTTGTTCTTGAAATGTTTTCTGTGCAGTAACACATTGGGCATGCTTGTAAAACAAATGCTATTAGGCAAACGGGATAAGAGTTACCCTTTCAGAAACAAATGACTAACATCTATGTGATGAGTGAAGCTACAAAATCTCTGGGTAAGCTAGATTTCAATGGACTTCTTTAAAATATTGCACTTGGGAAGTTGTAGGTCCTAGGCCAGGAGTAGGGAATCATCCACCCTCCCTTTCTCTAACAAATGTGTATACACTGCTGTGGTGGGTATAAAGCCAAGGTTGGATTCACCAGCACTGGCTGAATGTGAGGTACTTCCAGGTTATCAGCAGTCAAGCTAAAGGTAACATGCTATATGGCGATAACATAGCATGGTGAGCTAGCATGGTAAAGTGCTAGTGGAACTCTATAAACTTGGGTCTTTACAAGATTTATTTCTAAAACCACAAGAACTGAATTATAGTAGATTAGTTCATGATGCAGCAGGATCTCTTAGATTTTATGTAGCTAGTGTGTTTATTTTTGTCTTGTGTCGTGAGACATTGAACAGTTTATATAATTTGAACTGAACTGTCTGAGCAAAGAGTTTTCTGAACTGGGAACTCTGGAAAAGGCTGACTGCTGGAAAGCAGGAAGAACCTGACATTCTGCTTGATGCCTCTGCTAGAGCTGTGCAGACTCTGTCGATCACACTGCTTGAAGTTTGGTATAGTATCAACAAACGGATGGTGGGCCCACTATATCAGGTTATTGGCCAACTGACTTCTATAAGTCTAGCAACGGTTCATGTGATGGGGCGGATGCTGAACACCAGCATCATTCTTGCGTACCTGGCTAGCACTGGGGCAGCAGCAAACTCAGAGCTGCACAGGTGCACCAGGGAGGCTGTCGCTGCCACTCTAGCAGTCCTATGATTACGCGCACACAGCCCCAACCTTGCCTTTGTTGCTTGTAACTTAACTGAGCTGAACTTGCAGCTCCATACAGCAGCCTCTTTGGATTCCACCTTTTGATTACCTTCTGCCTTGGATTCCTTCATTTTCTCCTCCTAGCACTGGTGAACTCCAGACACTACTTCCTACTATGATTTTACTTTCTGTCCTCCCCACTGGAGTAAACACATGCAAAACTAACAAATGTGTTTTCAAATTTGGGCTGCCCCTTCTTCTGCATTAGTGAACCATTATTATACTAAGCAATTAAAGCGCAATTGGTTCTCTGAACTTTGTGAGATATAACACAAAAGTACACCTTGGTGGCCAACATTCTTTACTCCTTTTTAAACATGTCAGTTCCCTATGTTTAAATGGCTTTTTATTGTGGAAAGAGAAAAATATATTCTAATCCAGTGCTTTTTTCAAAGCCTTACTCTTTTTGCAGGATGGCACTTCAGGGACCCAAGAACCGTTCTCCTCACAGCGAATAAAGTAACTGCCGATTAAGAAGTATCCAATTTTACATTCAAATGTAATACTGCTGCCATAGGTATAGGAATCTCTAAATCCACTTAATTTTATTCCATCCGGAACTACTGGATTGGCACACATAACTGAAAGTGAAAAGTAAAATTAAAAAGCAGAACTCCTTAAAAACTATTTACATTTCTGCTCTCTTGAGAATGGGGTATTTTCTGATGAAACTTATTAAAAATTATTCTCTCCTAAATCATTAATCTAGATCAGGAGTGGCCAACCCCTTTTTGGTCCAAGGGCTATGTTTACCATTGGCTAACCCAATAGCTGGAGTAATATATATTATCATTAAAAAAGAAATGTTTAGACTCACTTTATGTATTGGGTTGCTATAATTTGTTCACCATTTATAATTGTGCAACTTTAGTATAATCAGCTAAAGGAACAGCCACTAAGGGTCAAATGCATGTTATGACAAGCACACTTTTAAGTGGTCTTAGAACCAGCCACTTTCTGCATGAAAAGCAGTCTCACTAAGCTTCAATTCAGATTAGGATTGCAATGTGGATGAGAGAGTGGAGGTTTAACCCCACACCATTTCCCCAGGCCCACCAGCAGCTTGTCTTTGCCCCCTGAATACATTGTTTACTGCATGAAGCACATTTCTGAAGAGGAACAGCTTTTCAGACGAGTGCTTTCCTGTTTGAGGAATACTTTTGTAATGGTTGTGCAAGATTATTGGTTGATAAAATAAATCCATCTCCTGTAAGGGTTCAACATTATCTTTCCGCAAATTAGCTTTTGCACTATTGTGAAATCAGATTCCTAGCAATCAAACAGTTAATAGGAAAACATGAAGAGTCAAATAATTCTGCTTATGTGATTGTCATTGACAACTAGCTAGCTAGCATCTTTATGAATCAGGAGTGCTGAGAGATATGATGGCAGGGGCAGCAATTCCAGTGGCCTGCTATAAGTGCATATTCTGTTTTCCTCCAGCATTATTCTATTTGTTCTTTTAATGTTTGGCTTATTTTCAAATATACATCTGTCTCCAGTGATTTCTCCTTCAAAAGGAAGACAAACTTGGCAAAACACTGGAGCACTCAGGGAAGTAGGAAACATACACAACACATGTATTTATAAAATCCTATCAATGATCTGGACGTAGCAGCACACAGCTTCCTAGCAAGTCAGTAGGCTTTTTTAATAGCATCACTACAGATAAAATTGTTATGAAAATAAAATCAACATGTGGGTAGAGGGAATTCTCCTCTCCTCTGTGCTTTACCGTTATTAGCAACAATATCACAAGAAATTGAAGGTGCTGCAATGACCAATAAAGTCTCATTGCAATGGTATTTTATCACTATTTCTTAAGGATAAGTCCCAGTCCCATTGTGAGAGCCATCAAGACTACTTGGAGGAACTGCACAAGAAATTCCTAGAAAAATATTGATCAATTTAGCAAATAGGCAAAACTTGGATAGAACTGCTAGGAGTCTGGTAAATATACTGCACTAGTGCGCAGAGAGAAAGAGTTTGTAGTGCATGTTGAGAGCAGAAGAAAACCTTAGGGTTTATTACTTATGACAAACAAAGCCATCTTGAGTACAAATATTTCCCACAAAAAAGGGGTCCTGCAGGCCCCAGGCATGAGTTGGCCACCATTTCTGTCACCTGCTGTCTTTGTTATTGTTGTTTAGTCATTTAGTTGTGTCCGACTCTTTGTGACCCCATGAACCAGAGCATGCCAGGCACTCCTGTCTTCCACTGCCTCCCGCAGTTTGATCAAACTCATGTTGGTAGCTTCGAGAACACTGTCCAACCATCTCGTCCTCTGTCGTCCCCTTCTCCTTGTGCCCTCAATCTTTCCCAACATCAGGGTCTTTTCCAGGGAGTCTTCTCTTCTCATGAGGTGGCCAAAGTATTGGAGCCTCAGCTTCAGGATTTGTCCTTCCAGTGAGCACTCAGGGCTGATTTCCTTAAGAATGGATAGGTTTGGTCTTCTTGCAGTCAATGGGACTCTCAAGAGCACCATAATTCAAAAGTATCAATTCTTCGGCGATCAGCCTTCTTTATGGGGTCCAGCTCTCACTTCACTACTGGGAAAACCATAACTTTAACTATACGGACCTTTGTCAGAAAGGTGATGTCTCTGCTTTTCAAGATGCTATCTAGGTTTGTAATTTCTTTTCTCCCAAGAAGCAGGCGTCTTTTAATAGCGTGACTGCTGTCACCATCTGCAGTGATCATGGAACCCAAGAAAGTAAAATCTCTCACTGCCTCCATTTCTTCCCCTTCTGTTTGCCAGGAAGTGATGGGACCAGTGGCCATGATCTTAGTTTTTTTGATGTTGAGCTTCAGACCTTATTTTGCGCTCTCCTCTTTCACCCTCGTTAAAAGGTTCTTTAATTCCTCCTCACTTTCTGCCATCAAGGTTGTGTTATCTGCATATCTGAGGTTGTTGATATTTTTTCCGGCAATCTACTTCTTCTTATTTCATTAGAGTTTATTTCTAAGTAAGTGTGGGTACGATCACAACCACAAATTAAGAGACGCTTGGTATTTCTTATGTTTAAAGCATTAGAGTAACTTTTTAGAAATCACTAAAATAAACGAACACATTTAGAGCAACACATACCATGACAGGGGTCTGACAACGGTGTCCAGGAACCGCGAATACATGTAGTTGTGTTAGTTTTATCATGCACTCTTACAGCACCTTCTTTGCATCTATATACTGCGAAGCGGTTATATACAAAGAGACCGACCTCAGAAAAGGGAAATATTGGTAAACTGTCAACATCACAGGCCTCTGGGTTCATATAAAAAGACAAAGATTAATATGACACATAAGCCTTTGGAAGTAAAAATCCTGTTTACAGTTTCACTATATTTGTTCTAAAAAACTAAATACGGGATAATTATAACAAAGAATAATGAAAGAGAAACGCTGACAATGCACTGAAGGTGTTTTAAGTTGAGTTCATTAAGCAGTGTGTATTAGCACACACCTTTCACACTGAGGACTCAATATCCTTAATCTTCTCTTCTGCAAGCTCCAGTGAAACTAGCTCTGATGTAAGAACACAGTTCTTGTTAATTTCAAATAAAATGTTCCTACTGGAATGCGTTTTGAAGGAAATGAGCAGAGCAGAGTGGTAGATCTATCACAGTTTCCTAAGCCAGGCCCATGCAAGGAAGGGGGACAACTGGGCACACTTGCCCCAGGCCTCGGGAGCTAAGCAGGCTGGAAGGCCCTGCCAGGGGCCTGACACACTTACACTGTCATGTCACAAACATCCCAGGCCTCCCAGCCTATGACAAGCTCTGCAAGGTTCGTGGTGGTGGTGCTAAGCCTTGTTGGTTTGTGTTGTCCTTAGCAACTAGTTTTTCTGAGGTGGGGTGGCTTTCTCCAGTGAGAAGAAATTAATTACCAGCTCTCAGTCTAGCACAGTTTCAGATCTCTTTGGCAGCTTGTCAGTGGAATGGAGGAACCCAGGATCCTCATCCTTCCCAGTGAGTCGTCAATCCACCTTTGACACAGATTTTTTTTTTTACATCTGCCGCAGGTCTAGGACAAAACCATCTTAATCTGATCCCTTTAAAAAAATCCTCCAGCTAACTCTTTTCCAACTGGAGTTTTTCCACAGAAAATAAAGAACATGTCTCTTTACTCTCTATAACACTTCTCAAGCTAAAACCTCTGTAGCAGTTGACAAGCAGTAAAATAAATACATACAGATCTTGGGCCCTCCTAATAGTAAAATGCAATAACAGGTAGGTATGAAGCACATACATACACTACCATAAAATAATGAACCCATAAATTAGCCAGGAAGGAATCCAACATTCTGCCAGGACATGGGCTCGCGCCTTGCATATACCCAGATTAGTGAATGAGGTGTGATACTCTGACGGGGGTCTGAGAGACCTCCTGTCTCCCCCCCCCCCAAAGGTGGTGGTACTACATACCATTGTGTACCACCAGAAAAAAACACTCTTTTTTACAGAGATGACCAGGAAAGGCTCACACACCATTAATCTGAGATTATCTGATTCACTTACACAAATAACAAAGGCTGCAGCCAGATGCACTTTGGTATCTGTGCCATGTCAAGAATAGAAAGTCTTGTTTTAGGTGTGATGTAATGGAAACATGAATCTCATTTTTTTGTTGGGGTAGTTTTATTTCTCATGTTGCCAAATATCCCGTGTAGAATTTATAGGCTTTGCGATTTATGGGCTGCAACCCACAATCACCCTACACCAGGTTGGTGTGTGTGTGTGTATAGATTGAGTGAAGACATTTCTGGTGGCTCCTTTTGCTGACAGTGTGCCACTTGTGTCCCTCTGCCAGCAAAGATCTCCCCCCTTGTCCACTGAATTGTACTGGCAGGTGGAATGCTACTGTTGGTATTCCCTCCACCGGAAAGCCCTGAAATCCTGAATTCTGGTGGATCACCAGGTGCTCTCAAAGCGCTCAGCTAGATAAGCAACTAGGTATAAAGACCCTGCACAGTTTGTTGTGTCTTGTCTTATCCATATGATTTTATGTATTGATATTGGTTCTTCATTCTACAGCTGCCTCCCCATCAAGTAAGTAAGTAAATAAATAAAAATAGTTAACTAACTGACCTATGCGTTGCAGCTAGCTCGGTTGTGTGTGTGTGTATACATATATATATGTATTTGCTTTCGTAGATTTTCACGGGTACAGGAATGCAGGTTTTGGTGTCTTCGGGTGTCTTCCCGTGTAAGAGTCGGGGTGTCTGTGCGACGTTTCGACGAGGTCTCACTCGTCATCTTCAGGCTGGTGCTTTCGGCTTCTTGTTACTGGAACAGAGCAGAGTCTGGTGTTTGAGTTCCTATAAATACTGTTGAGGGGTGTGGTGTATAGCCTCCAACGTTCTGGGCAGAGAGGAAGTTCCTAGATTAGTGTGCCTTTTCTTCTTTTGTTCTGTGCCCAGAACGTTGGAGGCTATACACCACACCCCTCAACAGTATTTATAGGAACTCAAACACCAGACTCTGCTCTGTTCCAGTAACAAGAAGCCGAAAGCACCAGCCTGAAGATGACGAGTGAGACCTCGTCGAAACGTCGCACAGACACCCCGACTCTTACACGGGAAGACACCCGAAGACACCAAAACCTGCATATATATGTATATATCTATATCTCTCTATATATATATCTATATATATCTAATCTATATCTATAACTATATCTATATATATATATAAAATGAGTTAGTGAAGCACCACAGAATAAAGTAGAACAACCCCACCGCTAATGCACTATTATTGTGTCAATCGCCCTACAAGACCCTTCTGGGAGGCACCAAGGTCTTCCCCATGCGTGCTTCCTCGGGAGTAAGAAAGGCCGCCTGGCAGAGAAAGGCCCCTTGGGAGGATGGACGGCCCCGTTGGCTCTGCCGACGGAGGCCGCAGCCTGGGACGCGGCGGGCGGCGCGCAACCGCCTCGCGGCTGAGGAGGACGGACACCTCGACGCCACCTGGCGGGCTGCGGGGGGACATCCGCGTTTACCTCAGGCGCCTGGAAAGACCCGCCCACTCGCGCGCCGCGTTTTGCGAAGCCTCTCGAGGAGAGAGGGCGGGAAGGCGAGCGGGCGGGAGGGGAAGGGGCAGGTGGCGGGGAGAAAGGGAGGCTCAGCGGTCGCTAGAGGCCGCTAGAGGCTCCGCCGCCGCCGCCGCCGCCGCCGCCTGCCTTCCTCGTACTCACCCACCAGTCCCTGAGGCAGCAGCAACAGCATCGACATCCCCAAGAGCCGGCGGGTCAGCAGAAGCCCCCAGGACGGCCGTTGCATAACGCTGAGTGGCGACGGCGAAGAGAAGGCAGGCTCACGACTGCGCGGGCGAGTGACGTAGAAGCGTTCGGTGAAGGGCCGCGTTGCGGGGAGTAACGCGCGATGGTCGCTGTTCAGCTCGCGTTCCCTGTTTCCCCCCTATAGCATTTCCCACCTAGAGTGCCGGATGGATCCTTTGCAGACTGTACTTTTTCGCTATGTTTCATTCCTCCCCACCTCAGTGGAAGACGACAGCTTGCTTGCGAAAGACAGCGGGGGAAATCCAGGATTGTATCGCATCTGTGATATGTTGGTGGACTGTCCCATTACTTTGAAAAAAGTGTAGAAATCATGCTCTCTCACATCGAAGTATTATTGAGTGGGGAAAATATGGTTCCTGCTGCTTTTTAAGGTTTTAAAAATCAATTTCTTTAAAAAAAATCCTAGACAGTGCAATGCAGAGTTTTATTACGCCATGTGACAGGCTGAAGAGAGGGTCTAGACGTGGCTGAGAAAAAGTGGTTTATGACAGCTACATAATGCAGTCCGGTATTATTATCCCAGTATTGTGGGGTGCTGCTTGTGGCTTATGACTAGTCAAATATGTAGCTGACAGCTGTATCCCTTCATATCTGTTCCAGAAACCTGCCAGGACCCATCTTTTGGGGGTGACCTTGGGCCTCCAGCTGTTTTTGGACTACAACTCCCATCATCCCTAGCTAGCAAGACCAGTGGTCAGGGATGATGGGAATTGTAGTTCAAAAACAGCTGGAGGCCCAAGGTTGGGAAACACTTAGGCTACTGGAGAGCCATCTCTATTTGAACAAGTATTTGTCTTTTGGTTATTGCTGCTTCGGCTCTTCTATTTGATATATTGAACCTGACATTGTCTTTTGTTTTATCAGTCTTTCAAGGTTGACATTTTACTGATTTTCAATACAAACTAAATATGTTTTAACCAGATTATTAGGCACTTGGAATATAAATAGAAAGACAGGGTGTAGCTTTGAGAGAGTGGCTGGGGAGGAATAATTTAGAACCATCCAGTGATGATTTATTAATTTAAAGCATTTGTTAATTAATAAATTAATAATAATAATATATTATTTATACCCCACCCATCTGGCTGGGTTTCCCCAGCTACTATGGGCAGCTTCCAACAAAATATTAAAATGCAATAGTCTGTCAAACATTAAAGGCTTCCCTAAACAGGGCTGCCTTCAGGTGTCTTCTAAAAGTCTGGTACAATAGTTGTTTTTCTCTTTGACATCTGGTGGGAGGGTGTTCCACAGGGCCGGTGCCACTACCAAGAAGGCCCAGAAACGTACTGGGAGCCAATGTAGGTCTTTCAAGACCGGTGTTATGTGGTCTCGGTGGCTGCTCCCAGTCACCAGTCTAGCTGCCGCATTCTGGATTAGTTGTAGTTTCCGGGTCACCTTCAAAGGTAGCCCCACATAGAACGCATTGCAGCAGTCCAAGCAAGAGATAAGTAGAGCATGCACCACTCTGGCAAGACAGTCCATGGGCAGATAGGGTCTCAGCCTGTGTACCAAATTAGTTATTTTTTTTTAATCCAGAATTGTTATGTATTGCAACAGAAATCTATTACACCATAGCCATATACAACCAGGATTGTCAAAGCGCTGCCTTTCCCCCATATCCCGCAGAAAGAATTTCTCAGATAAATCAACACAAACTGCTTTACTCTCTCCCAGCCAAGCCTTTCCTCATTTGAATGTAAGCACAGTTGGAATAAAAAAAGAGACAGTGTGCTGTTAGCCTATGGGATGTTTATGTAGTGGAAGCAACATAGAGAGAAGGGGTAGACAGAGCTGGGTGGACTTGACTCAAGCTTGTTCTCTAGAAAACAGTAGAAGCGACAGAAAGTACAGAGTTTGCAGGAAATACAGTTGTACTAGGAGCTGCTGTAAACAGGACTATGTATCAACAGAAACAGATGTGGGCTTCTTTAAAGAAAGTCCCTAAATCCATAACAATTATTACTGCCTACATAAATATTTGATGCAATGATGTATAATTAGTGGCTGGCTGACTGACTGTTGCTATCCACTTTTAATTGCTACCTCTCCCAGATGTAACGGGAAATTGTGGCTTTAACAAAGCATGATTTGACAAAGTCAGTATGCAACAAAGCGAAGATGAAGTAGGGAAGTGTGCAGGTATTATGCACATTCTAAATTTAACAAACCATGATTTATTTAGCTGGGATAGTTACATCTGAATTTGCCTGAATTTCCCTATATCTGAACCTTTTTTTCTTCAGCACGCTCAGATTTTGGAGACTTCCAGGACCTGTCCTTTTTTACTTGTTACTCGGTAAAGTATCATAAACATTGATGGTGTTACTTAAATAATAATTTTAAAGTCTCAATTTGAGGATTAAGTTTACTAGCCAACCAGATGGCAACACATGACTTTTAAGCACGTAGCATGGAAGTGTATCTAAGCAACTGCATGCAGGTCTTGATATCTGAACACTATGTTTTCTCATGAAACCGTGGAAATATGACCCCAAAATGATGAAAAAACCTGGGAAAACCCTCTGAAACATCGAAGAAGGCAAACAAGGAAGGCAAAAATGCTATTACAGTGGTACCTCGGTTTAAGAACAGCCCTATTTACGAACAATTCGATTTAGGAACTCTGCAAAACCAGAAGTAGTGTCCTGGTTTGCGAACTTTACCTCGGTCTAAGAATGGAATCCGAATGGTAGAAGGGCACTGGCGGCGGGAGGCCTCATTAGGGAAAGCGCACCTCGGTTTAAGAACGGTTTCGGCTTAAGAACGGACTTCCAGAACAGATTAAGTTCGTAAACCGAGGTAGCACTGTATCTAATCTCTCCATACACAACCACCCCAATGGTTTCTTGAGAAACAGCTGCCATAGACCGGCCACATGCAAAAACCCAAAAGCTTATTTAAGACTGCTTATTTGTTTAAAGTAGCACACACAGGTTCGGCTGTTTATATACTGTATCTGAATATGTCTGAATATGTGAGGTTTGGGTACTAATTCTTTTCATATAACGTCATGAACTAGCAGGACAACGGGGAGGAGGAAGAGGATCATGGCAAGGGATATAGTTGTGACTGGTACACACCAGGGCAAACTGGGGGTGGAGGAGAGGTTGGGGGCATAGAAGGTACTCACGAGGTGACAGAGGTCAGCGATGTGATGGGAGTCCAGCACAGGAACCAGAGGAGCAGGACCCATTACCCAGAGCCAGAGCAGCCCCCATCTCCATGAACGTGATGGGCTCTGAGGCGTAAGGAAGAGGAGCAGGTACACTCCAGGAGGCTGAGACAGACAAGGGCACACAGCTCAGCTCATTAGCTGGCCAGGTGGGGTGCATTAGCTCTGGGAGGAGGTGTGTGATTCCTCAGCAGGAGTAGCTCTTAGGACAGGTGAGGGTCACATGCCCCAATCAAGCCCAAATGCAGAATTCAATGGTGAAATTGGGGGGCGGGACTAGAAATAGTTGGCTGTGCCTATCATTGGCTCCAACTCCACCTACTGTTGATTTTCCTGCCTACTGTTCCATGAGTACCAGTCGCCACTAGGTACAGAATCTATTTTTTAAAATGAGATTTATGATCTTATATTCATGTATATGCTTTATTTCTTGTAAATTAATATATAATACAAATTCAGCTTTAAAGTCTTTGATTCATGTAAGTGTATAATTATCTTCAGAAATTTACAATTTATCCCTTGTAGCTTTTAGGAAGTGCTCGTTTAATCAAGTGCCTGAAAAGAAAAGAAAACCAATCTCAAATACGAAATATCATTATACAGCGTTTGTAACTTTCTAAAATGCAAAGTCTTTGAAAGAAGCAGCTGAACATCAACAAAACCCATTATGATTTACCTGTCATTTAAAACAGACAGACAACTAAAACATCTGTCTGGGCATACACAGTAAGCCAGTAACTTGTGTGCATTCAGCTTTACGTGCATGGCAAAAAAATATTTACAAAATTTAATGGGGGCAGGGTCTGGAGGAGCACTAAGATGTCTCAGATAGTCAGGGGTTTTTTATAGCCAAAACTCAACAGAATTCAGTTCTGGAACCTCTCACGTGGGTGCCATTGCCATTGTAAGAGAACGAGGGAGGTGTTCGTGGTGAATTCCAGCACAATTTTTTTCTAGCAAAATAGTACTGGTCTAGAGAGATCTTAGAGATGAAATAAAATACAAAATTTGAAAGGGAAAGTACTGTATAGAGAGAAGAGAAAATAAAACAGAATAAAGTTTGGTTTTTTTATAAAGAGGAATGGGGGAAGGGTGATAAAGTTTCAAAGATGCAACCACTGCAGTGGCCAAGAAGGAACTGAGGGGGGTGGGAGCATGCTGCTTGAGAATACATCATGTGGAATGGAAGCAGACCTACCAAAATGTTTTTAAGAGCCCAACTTTCCCCCAAACTGGTCTCCTCCTGACTCTTTGATGCCAACTCTGATCAGCCCTAGCCAGCACAACCAAGGGTCATGGAATAGGGACTTGCAGTCCAAAGCATCTGAAAGGTACCTGCTCTAGAAGGTTCTTAGTACTGCTCTGGGCACAGAACCCACACAATGGACTGTATAGAGACTACGAAGAACTCTAAGTACAGATGCTGAGGACAAGCAATAAGGGATGCCTACCATTCTAAAACTGTGGTTGTGAGCTGGCTGCTTCTAATAACAAAATGCCACACTTAATGGATCTCAGTTTGAACCACAAATGAAGTTCTTCTGTCCCTATCTAGGACTGTAAGCAAAGAACATAAATTTTTCAATTTTATGAAATATTTTTGTGAAGTAGTTCCTCATTTTAAGTATCAGGTGAATTAAAGTATCAAAAAATATTTGAGGTTGGAAGTTTGCCAGGAATTGGTAGATTTTCCAGTATCTAGAAACATTTTCTTGCTTACCAATGAAGATCATTTGGCAGATTTGGGCAAGCATCTATTTTTCAGCTATTTCCCAGGGCTGCTGCGAGGCCAAGATGGCGAAGTGAATTCTTTGGAGCAACTTTAACTTCAAAATATGAATACAGTAAGCACATATGATGCCATTCATAGTAATTTATAGGAGAACTGAAACATAATTTACAGTGAAATCTTATTGTTTTAGATCAGGAGAATCCAACATAGTGCCCTCCTGATGTTATTGGACTAGAGCTTCCATAAGTCCCAGGCAGCACAGGCAGTAGTCATAAACAGAGCTGGCCTGCCCATGAGGCAGGGTGAAGTGGCTGTGTCAGGTGGAAGAAGCACAAGAGGTGGTGTCCCAACACTGGCAGAACAGCCCTTGTCGGGAGCACTCCAGCATGCTGCATTGCAGCTTCTCTCCCCAGTCCCCAAGCATCAAGCCCTTGCAGACTTGCTCCCACTTTTGCTGAGTTTGGTGAGAGTGGAGGGCATTCTGGTGTGTCGCTTCACTTTTCTTCCTCACCCCTGGAAAAGAAAAGCGACAAAGCCTTGTGGAATGAGTTCAGCACGAGCGGGGGTGGAGTGAGAGCATTACAGTGTGCAGCAGAAGTGGGGAGGGGGTGGCAAGGGGCACAGAAAAGCACATTCTGTTTTTGTCCCAGGTGATGAAATGGGATAGGCCATCCCTGGTCATAAATGACAGTAGTTGTAGTCCGACAATCTGAAGGGCACCATGTTAGCAACCCATTTCAGCTTTTCAGAGAAGACTGCTTAAGCCTTCTGCTTCTCTGCAACGTATCTCTGGCCCCAGCGCATACTTTGGGGGCCATTTTAAATCAGAGCAGTGGTGAGCAAAGGAGCACTCTTCTTGCTTCTCAATAATCCCCTTCTGAAGTAGCTGTTGGGACTGTGCTAATAAGCACCAGCATATAGGTTTTAGTCTGGCCCATATTCTTCTACTTGAAGCAAATATCTACTCTTTAACTTATAGTTGTGTTTATAGAATTTTCACATTCATTACTAAAATGTTGAAAAGCGGAATCTGAAATAGGCACTTTCCTGTAACTGTGTATATTATAGGCACAGGTTTGCGGGACATTGCAGTTTACTGTGTGAACTGTCATACCACACAAGCATCACCCCATTTATGCACATTTCACTCATGCCCAACCACGCATACATGCAATGCCAGGAAATAATTAAATAAAAAGATTTAAACTACAAAAAGGGCAGAAACAGCCAGAAAAGAGTGGGAAAAGTGCAAAAATGGTGCAAGAAAGAGTGGGGAGATGGCTAGCAATCCCAGGTGCCTTTGCACCAACCTTTGAGGCCTGTAGAGAGCTGGAGTTTGAGAAAGGAGGATAGGAAGGAGCGATTGTGGTGGAGTCTAGAGGGTGTTTACAGGCTTTTTATATGGTGTTCCCCACTATACGTCATTTCATATATACATGTGGCACTCAGGAATGTAACCGGCGAGGTACCTGCATTTCTTTGCACGTTTATTTACTGAATGTGAGTGCAGAAATGCAGCATTAGCTAAAGATTAGCAAAAAGAATTTTGGCTTTAACACAATTTAAATTCAGACACATGTTAAAAGATGGGAGGTAAATCAGATCACAAATACAATTATTATTTGATTTTTAAGATAAATATGGCCCTAAATTCGGTATCTTGCAGTTTTTGAATGTGCTGTTGCATCGTATGTCCCTTTATTGCTTTTTCTCATTAAAAATATATATGTAGGAGCACATATCTTCCAGAGACCATATGCTGAGTTCATAGAGATGAGGGAGCCATACACAGTTATTATGGGATGCAGCACTATGGAAGCCTACTAATACTGATGCGGTGGCCTTTGCTGACCACCCTAAATAGAATACTGCCTCTCTCATTTAACACATAAGTAAAGGGTGATAGGGGTATTAAAGGTAAAAGAAAGGGAAGGAAAAGAAAGGGCAGAAATAAGCTGAGTCTACCTAGTACAATGATTTGCTTCTGAAGCTGCGGGGATGGCCCAATTTTCCTTTTACTGCTATCCTCTTGGGTGTTTCCCTTGAAAGGTCATTGCTGAGTAGGTTAGGACTGGCCACTGCTACTTTACTCTTTGGCAGCAAACTAAGTTCTTTGGTAGCTGTTGTGCTCTGCTGCATCTCTCTGCTCTCTGTTCTTGCCCTGTCAGAGAATGGAAGTATGGTCAACCCACTCTTTCAGCTAACCAATCTAGGCCTCTCCACCTCTCTAGGCTCAATGGAGAGCTCCACCTATATACTTGTTCCATGTCTCAGGGGGGTCATTTGTATGGAAGTACTGTGAGGCGACCAAAACTGCAGCAAGGTACCAAACAAGGTGCAAAACCTATATCATTCTATATAAATTGGTGGGAATGGATTGGAACCAAAACCAACCCAATCCACCACACCATAATATAAAAACCACAATATCATTGCAGACAGAATACTATTTTTAATTTTAAAAGATGCTGCATTTATCTTTGAAAAGTAATTACAGAAAATAGGCTTCCTTCTCCCTCATGGAAGTGTTTTGTGGATGTACAAGGCCTTCTTTTCACTGTAACCCCCTGCCCGTTTATCTAAGAGCAGGTCCCACTGGACTCAATGGGATTTACTTCTGAGTAGACATGTGCAAGATTACACAGTTAATCACAATAGCCAGTAGATTGCTTTTTCACTATTAGATCTCAAGACCCAGTGATGGGGCTCTGCTGGAGATGTTAGCATATGGACAGGCAGACATAATGATGTTTCAGGTATCTGGAGACAACAAGCTTTAACAGAAGCCATGAAAGGCTTTAAAATAAGTACTAGCAATTGAATCTGGAGGCAATGCAGTTTGTGAAACACTAACATAATATGACCACAACACTTAATCCCAGTTAGCAATTTTGCAGCCCCAGATTGAACTAATTGCTGTTTCTGAATTGGCTTAATCTTAGTCCAATATATAATGCAGTACACAAGTATAAATCTGGAGCATGACCACATGTGTTGGAAAACATGAAATTGTAATCAAAAGGCAAGTATGGCATCCAGCAAGATGTCTCTTTATGTCAAACCTGTATAGAAGGTGGAACCAGTTCAATATTTATTATTAGATCTTGAAAGCTGCGTCCTTTAAGGAATTGATTGTGTGTATTGTGTCATAAGAAAAGGTTGTGGGCTTCTAGGAAGGCCACAACATGACACAATACAGTATGGGATGGTGGGCTTCCCTTAAAGGCACTGGACTGCTGCCCAGTCATCTTAGATACACAAGGGTGGCATAGGAGAGATGAGCTATCTTCCCTTTTTGGGGTTTTCCTGTTATTATTCTGTCTCTCACAGCTACAATAAACCTACCATTAAAATTATGGACTGGTCATTTCTTCGTCAGAGGGCAAATGGGAAAATTTAGCAGGGGATCAAATACTTTTCCCCCTCACTGTAACTCCGAACAGCTTGGTTAAGATGTATAGAACAGAATCAGATATGTGCTGGAAATGTAAAGAAATGGAGGGAACATTTTTTCATACGTGGTGGATATGTAAAAAGGTAAAATAATATTGGGAGATGATCTACAGTGAGTTGAAAATATGTTTAAAATAACTTTCCCAAAAAGATCAGAGTCCTTCCTGTTGGGAATAGTTCAGACAGAAATTCCTAGGTGCCAGAAAAAATTATTAATGTATGCAACAATGGCGGCTTAAGTTTTGTTAGCCCCAAAATAGAAAGCGATGGAGGTCCCAGGCAAGGAGGATTGGCAACTTAAGATGTTAGAATACGCAGAACTAGCAGGTTTAACACATAGAATAAGAGAGCAAGAAGAACATGTATTCAAAGAAGAGTGCAAAATATTTATTGAGTATATGGAAGTAATTGTATACAGCTGAAAACACTGGCAACATTAAGATAAATTCAACCGTGAAATGAGTATTTGAGTGATGTAAGAGTGGAGAACTGATTAAAATGGTTAAAGTAAAATGTGCAGGAATGATAGACAAGCAAAATGAACCATGGAAGGAGGAGGGAAGTCATTGGAGATAAAATAGTATGAAAATTTTTGTTTTGAGATGTAAAATTGAAAGTTCAATAAAACAGAAAACAGAAAATAAAAGAGTTTAGTAATAAGAGATGTTTTACCTTTTTAAGTAAAATTTCTTATAAACCATTTTGGTTCCAACAATCAATATAGGTAATAGGCACCCTAAAAGGGAAAAAAAAGCACACACAAGAAAAATACACTATACTATCCTATTAAAAAAGGCTCATGAGAGGCCAAGAAAACTCATGCATAATTCAAAACCAGTTTTGAAAATGTCCTTCAAATGTTACTCAAAACATAATAACACCTATTGAATGTTAACAATAAAATGCGATGATTTGTCATTAGGTGATCATAAGTTACTTCAAGACAAAAAAACACCAATTAGTATGGAGTAAAGGTTGGTGATTCACTGCCTACACTGCTATTTAGTACCAGAAATCATTTTAAATTATTACAAGTAAATGTGTTGTGTGTGACAATGTACTTGTAGATTTTGGACCCAAGGATGAGATTCATCAATTGATGAGCAAATATTTGAGCACCAGTGCTAAACTGATAAAATGTGGAAAATTTACAAAGCATCAATGGTGTGCACAATGTTCAGAGTCAATTCAACAAAAAGTAAATCCTGTCTAGCAAAGAAAAACATGGGAGAAACTTTTAGGGGCATGAGCTGATTTTTAATCCATGCTTAATTTTCCCTTTTGAAAACCAGGGGACTTAATTTAATAAGGAGAATTAAGCATGGACTTAACTCTCTCCAAAAAGTGAAACTTCAAAATGCTTATCTCTGACCCAGTATTTTTTGCTATTGGTAAAAAGCATCTGAAATTGTACAAAGCACTGGTATTTAAATATGTTTAATACATCTTCCTGTTTCTCCCATTCATTTTCAATAAATTACATACCAGCTATAAGTACTCTCAGGAAAATACCTAGAAAAGAAGGGGAAATGGTTCTAATAAGCAAACTTCTCAGAAAAGAACATTGTAAGACTATTTCTTGAAAGTCTACTCATTCAGACTGGCAGTCTCATAAGAAAGTACTGCAGCTCAAGGTGGATTTCACATCACAACTGGTTGATATGCTTCGCTTACTGCACATACTCTCATATATGACTTGGCCATTTTAAACTTTCTCCTATACTAATCTAGAAATCATACAGGTTTAAAAGAATAATCATTGACTTTATTTGACTCATTAATTCCAAATCTCTTTTTTCTTTTTTTCCTTTTTGCTAGGATTAGAATTTTCCTTTTACAATACTAAAGCTGCAAGTCTCATTTTAAAAATAAGTACCGTACTTACAAATCCTCACATTTCATGAAAACAGATCTATACTCACATCCTTGAGCTGCTTAGAGGAAAGGTAGGAAATAAATGTAATAATAAAACAATGGTTTTAAACTCATGATGCACCAAAATACCTTAGTCTGTTTTAAGAAGCTGTGTGAAATTGGTTCTAGAAATGTGAAGGGGATAGCAACAGATACATATAAAATACTTGATTTTTCAGTTTAAACATGGTAGATAAATCACTCTAGGAATCAGATCTCAACGTGTCACAGAGGGTGCATGGGCACATACCTCTTTTTAAAACTATTCCCACTAAAATTAAAGAATCAACACTGAAACTTATTCATAGATGGCACTGGACTCCAGTATGCCTACATTACATTGACAACTCCATTCCACCTGTATATTGGAGAGGTAACCAAATATTGGAGACTTTCATTCATCTTTGGTGTGAGTGCTCAAAGGCACAAGTTTTTGGTGATTTGTGTTCATGACCATATCTGAACTGCTACACTAGAAGGTTGAAATGAAAGCGGGTCTTAGATCCATAGAATTAAAGACTTGGAAGGGGCCACAAGGGTCATCTAGTCCAACCCTCTGCAATGCAGGAATCTTTTTGCCCAATGTGGGGCTCAAACCCGCAATCCTGAGATTAAGAGTCTTACAGTATGTTCTACCAAATGAGCTATCTCACAGGCATAGCTTTGCTTTCTCTTTTTCAAAGGCGAAACAAATATCTGTTATCTAAGTCACTTGTTTGTAATCTTCTGACTACTGTGCATGTGTAGAAGGACACAGAAGGCTGTTCATTTCGTAAATGGTGTGACAGAGTGTGGCATCTGGCGCTAATGGACAAGATCATACAAAAGTGTTAGCTAGATAGAAGGGAAACTACAAACGATATGCTTGAAACAGTTTGGTTTCAGTTTATTTCTTTTACTAGCTCCCAAACAGAAGTGCTCAAACCTACGGTATCTCACAGCTCCTTCTGGAGAGGTTCATTGGCCATCTTCTTCAATACATGTTTATATGATGAAAATATACTTGTATGTAACTGGCCATAAGGATTAAAACCAATGACTAATTTTGTTTGTTTTGTTTTGTTTGCTTTTCAATAAAAACAGTATTACAAAAAAGTAAAAAAGCTAGTTGGGCAGGGACGTGGTGGGGTAGGTTCACCTATGAAGGAATGGTGAAAGAAATGGATTCTCCAGTCTCTCAGAATAAATAACCTTCTTCCTAGATCATTATATCAAGTAGTAGAGGAGACTCTGAAGTGACTACAAAGAGGGCGAAGCTAATCCTTTAAATTTTGATGCACTACTGTGAGATAAACTGTCTAGATTTTGTACCTTTATGAAAGCATATATTTAAAAGAAGGCAGTCTCATATCAATGGAAAAATATTTGGCATGTTACATTTTCACAAGGATTAATACTTACTCAGATAACAATGTGGAATATTAGGCAACCATTTTCCCCCACCAATGTATTTAATCTTAGATGATCCTTTCAAAACATAGCCAGCATAGCACTCAATAATAACTTCATCTCCAGGGTAATAGTATTCTTTTTTCCCTTGTTTTATTATTCCATTAGGGATATGGAGTTTAGCAGTGTCTGGGGATAATCTAACTGAAAACAAATAATGATCATAAACAATAAAGTAACACAAAAGTCCATATAGAAATAAGATTATTTTCCAAAATCTTTCATACTTATACAACTTGATTTGCAAGATGCAGAATGTTCTGTACAAAATGTTAAGAAAACCCATTGATGTTATGTATAGATCTAGAAGGACCTTTTAAGCCTAAGAGTGTAAACAAAAATCATCATTCAGAAAAAAATAGTAGGAGGGCTGACCCCCCCTACCCCTTTTCATTGCTTAGATAAAAAGCTGCCAAGCAGGCTCCACTCGAATTGGCCCTCTCCTCCACAATTTCTCCCTTCTCTAAGAGCAGGTCTGTCTGTTTCCCCAAAACTAATATCTGTGAAAAGGGGCAGGAAGGGGCATAATTGTTTCCAGGATGGCACCAGAGGTAATTCCATGCAGACTTCTTAGGGGAGGTACTCCATAAAAAAATGCACACAATAGACACCTTGCATAAATCTTACAAATTTTCTTTCACGACTGCATGAGGCAAAAGTTACAAGGGTGGCTTTTTTACTCCTTTGTTATGCATCAATATGCTATCTAGTGCTATTTTTCTAGAAAAAGAGGTGCCAGAACACATCATGAGCACCTCCTTCATTGTCTTTGAAAGGCAATGGTGCCCACCTGAGAGAGGTCCTGGAACTGAGTTCTGGTGAGTTCCGGCTGGGGAAAAAAGCCCTGATGCTATCTGAGCCAGGGTGTTGAGATTTTTGATTCATCACCAGAGTAGCTTTGTTGCTGCTTCCTCCTGTGGTATGGCTGGACTCTTAGGCCATGGTTGCAAAGCTGTGTGTGTGTGATGCATCAAAATATTGATTACAGTGGTACCTCTACTTATGTTCACCTAGGGTTACGTATCCTTCAGGATACACATGCGACGAACCTGGAAGTATTTTTCCGGGTTTCGCCACGCGTGCATACACAGAAGCAGTCCCTCTGGTTGCAGAAACCTCGGGATCTGACTGGAGTTCCAGAACGGATCCCACCCGCAACCGGAGGTACCACTGTACTAGTTTGTGGATCCTTAGGAGAGGTAAATGGTGTGTGTGTGTGTGTGTGTGTGTGTGTGAGAGAGAGAGCGCGCGCGCACGAGGGGGAGACCCAGCATCACCCTCCTTTTACTTGTCCCAACAATTCACAAGCTAGCTATTGAGTAAGACACACAGCATTCAGCTTTGCAACCATGGCCTAAACACCATCATTTTAGCTTCATCCCAATCCTGTATTACAAGAAATGAGAGAATTCAACAGTTGCAGTTTATAGTTGATGCTACACTGGGCATTTTGTTACTTGAAATAACTATTATTTTTACTTTGTCCCATTGTTTCTAGTCTTTGCTTTGCAAATAAAGTACAGTGGTACCCCGCAAGACGAATGCCTCGCAAGACGGAAAACCCGCTAGACGAAAGGGTTTTCCGTTTTGGAGGCGCTTCGCAAAACGAATTTCCCTATGGGCTTGCTTCGCAAGACGAAGCCCATAGGGAAATCTCCGGGGGGGGGGACGTCTCCTCCCGCCGCCGGACATCGGAACGAAGCTCCGATGTCCGGCGCGGGGGGGGGAACGTCTCCTCCTGCCGCGGGACATCGGAACGAAGCTCCGATGTCCGGCGGGGGGGGGGAACGTCTCCTCCCGCCGCCGGACATCGGAACGAAGCTCCGATGTCTGGCGGGGGGGGGGAACGTCTCCTCCCGCCGCGGGACATCGGAACGAAGCTCCGATGTCCGGCGGCGGGGGGGAACGTCTCCTCCCGCCGCGGGACATCGGAACGAAGCTCCGATGTCCGGCGGGGGGGGGGAACGTCTCCTCCCTCCAACGGACATCGGAACGAAGCTCCGATGTCTGGCGGGGGGGGGGGAAACGTCTCCTCCCTCCAACGGACATCGGAACGAAGCTCCGATGTCCGGCGGGGGGGGGGGGGAAACGTCTCCTCCCTCCAACGGACATCGGAACGAAGCTCCGATGTCCGGCGGGGGGGGGGACGTCTCCTCCCTCCAACGGACATCGGAAGGAAGCTCCGATGTCCGGCGGGGGGGGAAACGTCTCCTCCCTCCAACGGACATCGGAAGGAAGCTCCGATGTCCGGCGGGGGGGGAAACGTCTCCTCCCTCCAACGGACATCGGAACGAAGCTCCGATGTCCGGCGGGGGGGGGAACGTCTCCTCCCTCCGCCGGACATCGGAACGAAGCTCCAATGCCGGGGGGGGGGAACGCCTCCTCCCGCAGCCCGGCATCGGATGGCTGTCCTGAAGACTTGGGGTGGGAGGAGGGTTTTCCTTCCCACCGCCAACATTCAGAATGCTGTTCTGAATGTTGGCGGTGGGGAGGAAAAACCCTCCTCCCACGCAAGCCCCGGGAACAGAGGGAAAGCGCTGCGCGCCTTCCCCTCTGTTCCCGTACCTGTCCTGAAGGCTTGCGGTGCGGAGAAAAGCCCTTCTCCGCACCGCCAGCCTGGCAAGCGGTTTCCCTAGGAACGCATTAATTGATTTTCAATGCATTCCTATGGGAAACCGTGCTTCGCAAGACGAAAAACTCGCAAGAAGAAAGAACTTGCGGAACGAATTAATTTCGTCTTGCGAGGCACCACTGTAAAACAATGTACATTTAAATCCATCAATTAGTGCATTAATGCATTGCCTCTTCCACAAACATTTAGCACAATACTGTCAAATAAAGCAGCACTATGTTAATATTAGTACAGTAGCACTATCATTTATTATTTATTTATCAAATTTATATCCCTCCTTTTCTCCTGAAAGGAACCCAGGTAGTAGCTTCCCTGCAAAGAAACCCAGAAGTAAATGAGATGAAATGCACTCTATATTAGAGAAAAGGCCTGTGGATTAAAATATATTATTCACTATTTCATTTTATTAAGGAGATAATGTTTTAATATTAGAACATTAGCAGGGGAAAGCAAACTATTAAATCATTCACTATAATGGGTTGTAGTCAATGCAGCACTAAAGTGAATGTTCCATCAGTGCAAGGATTTATCCTTATGCAATTGACAGTTCTCCTGTTCCTCCAAGATCTCTTCTGTGTGTTTCACTATCTCTTTGGAGATATAGGAATGGTGCAAGCCATACATGGGAGGAGATGGGTGAAATCTCCTTCCAGTAGTATAAAAACTAGTTGACTACCACCCATTATGTTTTCACTGCCCAAAGAATGCTAAATTGGGTGGTATATAAATATTATGAAAAAATGCATGCATGCATAAACATGTATATATACATAGAATATAAGTTTTGGTGTCTTCGGGTGTCTTCCCGTGTAAGAGTCGGGGTGTCTGTGCGACGTTTCGACGAGGTCTCACTCGTCATCTTCAGGCTGGTGCTTTCGGCTTCTTGTTACTGGAACAGAGCAGAGTCTGGTGTTTGAGTTCCTATAAATACTGTTGAGGGGTGTGGTGTATAGCCTCCAACGTTCTGGGCAGAGAGGAAGTTCCTAGATTAGTGTGCCTTTTCTTCTTTTGTTCCTTAATTACTTGAGGGATATCTTGGGTGATTTCATGAGTGATATTCTGAATACCACTGGGTGGGTCATTAAGTGTAGATTAGTTGCTAAAGCTTTCGTGTCTTGACCTCTTGAGCTTGTGAAGAGTTTTTCTGAGAAGATGGCTGTGCTGCATTTAGTTGTGCTCTGGCTTGGCTTCGTGTATAGGGGCGAGCTGTGGTTTTGTGCCTTGTGCCAGCCAGATCTGTGTAGGGATTGCAGGGGGGTGCAGCATCCGGAGGTGCCACTATAGTTTGGCTACTGGATGGAGTCTGTAATATGTCTGTGGAGAGGGTCTGGGTTTGGGTCTGGTGTGGTTGATTGGTGACGGCGTTCTGTGTGCCTCTGGTTCTGGTGTCGGTTTTTGTGGGGAGGGCTAATTTCCAGATGTCTGGCAGGCGGGACGTGTCGTCACGCTTGTTCATGTTGTGAGGGTGTTTCTCTATCTCGATGGCTTCCATGATTATTCTCTTGTGGTGATGTTCCATGTTAAAGAGCAATTTGGAATCTTTAACATGGAACATCACCACAAGAGAATAATCATGGAAGCCATCGAGATAGAGAAACACCCTCACAACATGAACAAGCGTGACGACACGTCCCGCCTGCCAGACATCTGGAAATTAGCCCTCCCCACAAAAACCGACACCAGAACCAGAGGCACACAGAACGCCGTCACCAATCAACCACACCAGACCCAAACCCAGACCCTCTCCACAGACATATTACAGACTCCATCCAGTAGCCAAACTATAGTGGCACCTCCGGATGCTGCACCCCCCTGCAATCCCTACACAGATCTGGCTGGCACAAGGCACAAAACCACAGCTCGCCCCTATACACGAAGCCAAGCCAGAGCACAACTAAATGCAGCACAGCCATCTTCTCAGAAAAACTCTTCACAAGCTCAAGAGGTCAAGACACGAAAGCTTTAGCAACTAATCTACACTTAATGACCCACCCAGTGGTATTCAGAATATCACTCATGAAATCACCCAAGATATCCCTCAAGTAATTAAGGAACAAAAGAAGAAAAGGCACACTAATCTAGGAACTTCCTCTCTGCCCAGAACGTTGGAGGCTATACACCACACCCCTCAACAGTATTTATAGGAACTCAAACACCAGACTCTGCTCTGTTCCAGTAACAAGAAGCCGAAAGCACCAGCCTGAAGATGACGAGTGAGACCTCGTCGAAACGTCGCACAGACACCCCGACTCTTACACGGGAAGACACCCGAAGACACCAAAACCTGCATTCCTGTACCCGTGAAAATCTACGAAAGCACATAGAATATAACTGTATACCTGGAAGGAGTAGTTTTTCTCCCTTTTTGATAACACTAGAACTTATAACACTTAGAAGCTGTTCCAGTGAAGCTGAATGCTGGAGTATTCAGAACCTTATTCATGTAACATATAAACCATGGAACTCGTCCCCCCCCCCCCAAGAGGCAGTGATGACCACCAACTTGGATGGCTTTAAAAGAGATTTAGACAAATTAATGGAAGATAAAATTATCAGCAGCTATTAGCCATGATGGATATGATCTGTCTCCACGGTCAGAGACTGTATACTTCTGCTCACAAGAGGAGGGTGCTCTTGTGCTTGGCTGTCCTGGCTTGCATGCTTCCCATAGGCATCTGGTTGGTCACTGTAAGAATATGATGTCGGGGGGTCTTTCACCTGCTCTAGCAGGATGTTCTTATATTTAGGTTTTTTTTTAAATTCAGCACAACTGATTGATACAGTTATGGTTTTGTAAAACCAGTGAAAATAAACCCTTTCTTCCTTGAGTATGCTATACACACACAAAGCAGAAGCCTGCCAATTTGTTCTCTGACAGCTGGATGTGGGACATCTTTTTCTCAAGCAATATAAACAGGAAAAGGATTTTATTCTTCATCAAATAAAATATACTCCTTCTAGTTGTTCTGTAACTACTTATTAAGGGGAAGGGATTTAAACCCAGGAAAAAAGAAAGAATGGTGAGATGTAAGAAATGAATAGCTTCAGGAGGTGTTCAGATAAGGTTTGGGTCCAGGTTGCCTATCTCTGATTTAGACAATTGGGAAACAGTATCTGTCTTGAGCATGGTATTAGAAGCAGAGTACCATCTAACCTACAGTTGCTGTGAAAAGGAAAACTCTGTGATGAGGATTAGAAAAAAGGATGAAAAATGAAACTGCCAATTGCATGCCTTTATATAAATCTATGGTGCAACAACACTTTGAATATTGTGTACAGCTCTGCTTACTGCAATGCAAAAAGCAGTATTGTAGAGGTGGAAATGATGCAGAAAAGGAAAAGGAAATTTATGAATGGACTGGAGCAGCTCTTTGTGGAAAGGGTATAATATTTAGGGCATTTTAATTAGGAAAAAAAGATAACGGGGGTCATTATCGGCTTTAGATCCATTTCAGTCCGGTTTCCGTCCTGGTTTTGGGACCGAGACGGCTCTGGTTGCACTAACAGATGATCTCCATAAACAACTGGATCGAGGCGAGTGAGGACTGCTGATCCTTTTAGATTTGTCAGCAGCCTTTGACATGGTCGATCATGATCTTCTGGACCACCGCCTCGCAGTCGTGGGGATACAGGGCATAGCCCGTAACTGGCTGTGCTCTTTTATCTCTGGTCGGGGACAGAGGGTGGCACTAGGGAGGGAAATGTCGTCACGCCACTCCTTGGTGTGTGGAGTGCCGCAGGGCGCAATTCTCTCCCCGATGCTTTTTAACATCTTTATGCGCCCCCTTGCCCAGATTATCCGGAGCTTTGGGCTGGGCTGTCACCAATATGCTGATGACACTCAGCTCTATCTGCTGATGGATGGCCACACCGACTCGGCCCCGAACACACTGACCAGATGCTTGGAAGCTGTGGCTGGATGGTTTCGTGGGAGCCGATTGAAACTACATGCTTTGAAGACAGAGGTCCCATGGCTGGGTTAGGATGGCATGGGGATGAGGGACCAACTCCCTTCTCTTGCGGGAGTTAGTGCCATTGCCTTCCATTAAGAGTTTGGGTGTAATCCTTGACGCCTCCCTTTCCATGGAGGCACAAGTTACAGCAACAGCCGACATTTTTCCACCTTCGCTGCATCAAGCAGTTGGTCCCTTACCTTTCCCGCCCCGACCTGGCCACAGTGATCCATGCAACGGTCATCTCCAGGCTTGACTACTGTAATTCGCTCTACGCGGGGATGCCCTTGAAGCTGACCCTGGAACTTCAGAGGGTGCAGAATGCTGGAGCGAGGCTCCTCACGGGGTCTCTGCCATGGGAGCATATTCACCCAGTGCTTTTCAAACTGCACTGGCTCCCGGTAGAGTACAGGGTCAGATTTAAGGAGCTGCTTTTGACCTTTAAAGCCCTTCACAGCCTAGGACCCTCGTACCTACGGGACTGCCTCTCACGGTATGACCCACACTTCTTCAGATACACAGTGCATGCACACGAAAGCTCATACCAAGAACTAACTTAGTTGGTCTTTAAGGTGCTACTGGAAGGAATTTTTTTATTTTGACTATGGCAGACCAACACGGCTACCTATCTGTAACCAATATTTTAATGTTGTATTTTAATTTTGTTTTTAAGTTGTAATCATTCAACTTTATTATTGCTTGTAAGCCGCTCTGAGCCTGGCCTTGGCTGGGGAGGGCGGGTTATAAATAAAAATTATTATTATTATTAAGGTATATAAAGTGATGCATGGCGTGAAGAAACATTGATATTTTTCTCCCCTTCTCATAGTATACTAGAGTCCAAGGTCATCAAATCAATCTGAATAGGAGATTCAGGGCTGAGAAAACAAAGCTCTTCATGCAACACAGTTAAACTATGTACAGTGGTGCCCCGCAAGACGAATGCCTCACAAGACGAAAAACCCGCTAGACAAAAGGGTTTTCCGTTTTTCGATGCGCTTCGCAAGACGAATTTCCCTATGGGCTTGCTTCGCAAAACGAAAAAGTCTTGCGAGTCTTGAGATTTTTTTCGCTCCCCCCCTTTTTCTAAGCCGCTAAGAGCCTTTTAGCCGCTAAGCCTTTAATAGCCGCTAAACTGCTAATAGTGCTAATCCGCTAATAGGGTTGCCTCGCAAGACGAAAAAACCGCTAGACAAAGAGACTCGCGGAACGGATTAATTTTGTCTTGCAAGGCACCACTGTAATTCATTACTACAAAATGTAGCTATGGAAGCCAACTTGGAAAGTTTTGAAAAGGGATTGGATAATCTGATGGAGAATAAGGCTATCAAGGTCTATATGATATAGTCATAATTGTTATATATCAGCGGCAACATGCCTCTCAATACCAATTGCTGGGGGTCATGAATAGGAGAGTGCAATTGCACCATGTGCTGGGTGAGGGCTTCCCAGAGGCCACTGTGTGAACAGAATGCTGGACTAGATGGGCCTTTGCTGGGCTTATCTAAATTTATTCCCCGGGGACAGACCCAAGCAAAGCCTATTGGTTGGTTGCCCCCGTCCCTGGGAATCCCCGGGTTCGGGCCTGCCAGCCAAAGGCCAATCTGCAGGCAGGCCCGCAGTCCTCCCCAGCCGACTGCTGGATCGCTGACCAGGCTGCAATGCCGCCTGACCGTCTAAGGTAAGTAGACTTGTCTACCTAGTAGGGTTTTTAAGTTTTTGTCTTCTTTATCAACAGATGTCAATACCACAGAGCTGGATTTGTACATACAGAAACAAAGTTGTACAGGGGGGTCCCACTGATTGTAGCCTTTGCACTGTGCTTTCATCTCCATGGTTTCATCAGGAAAATAATACTTTTTATCACACCGCACAGAAATGATACTTCCAAGGTTATAATAAGGTTGTGGTGGATACACACTTCCTTTTAGAATTACTGGAGCACCACAAATATCTTGAGAAACTATAACAAGAAAAATAAAACCACAAAATATATATAAAATAATGTCTACATAATTTTAGTCTTGCTTTTATAAGTTTGTGGTAAGATTCAAGGGATTACCATAATATCACCTACCTGAATTTTGAGTAATCTATGAAAGTAAATCACAAAATGCAGTTTACTACTACCGTATTTTTTGCTCTATAGGATGCACCTTTTCCCCTCCAAAAATGAAGGGGAAATGTGTGTGCGTCCTATGGAGCGAATGCAGGCTTTCGCTGAAGCCTGGAGAGTGAGAGGGGTCGGTGCGCACCGACCCCTCTCGCTCTCCAGGCTTCAGGCTGCTATCCGCAAACCTTCAGAGCACGGCGGGAGTTTCCACCAGGCTCCAAAGGCTTGCGGATAGCAGCTTGCAGCCTGAAGCCCGGGGAGCGTAGCACCAACTCCTGCTGCACTCCCTGGGCTTCAGGCAGCTATCCGCAAACCTTCAGAGCACGCCCCCAGCACCACAAGCTCCAGGAGCGGCGGCGAGGTTGCACGCAATCTTGCTGCCACTCCCGGACCTGTTCTGGGGGCTGGGGTCGGGGTAAGCTCGGGCTTCCCCGCCCCAGCCCAACGACTAAGAATGAAGCCAAGACAGCGAGCAGGATCCATCCCACTCGCTATCTTGGCTTCTGCCAAAGCTGCGCGCAGCCTCTCCCAGCTGGAGAGGTTGCACGTGGCTAAAGAGGAAGCCATCCCTCCCCCTAAAAACTAGGTGCGGCCTATGGTCCGGTGCACCGAATGGAGCGAAAAATACGGTAATTGCTTCATGGCCAAGTCATGCAAATCCCATTTCTGTGACGTCACCAAAAGTAACTTCTGTTCTCTGAGCATTTTCTGAGCAGTCACACATTGGGCAGGCTTGTAAAAGAGCCACTTGACTGGTTGTGGTAAGCACAGCTCACAGGCAACCAGGCTAAGAAACTTTATCAGGCAGCTTCTTTCTTTTTGGGCATAAATGACTAACAAAAATCAAAGGAGAGGGTGCCCAAATATGTGTAAGAAGAGACAAAGTAACAGATGGGGAACTACCTTCATAGATGACAGCCATAGATCCCCTTTAGTACCTCAGTTTTTTTCTATCTTACTTTCATAAAAACACCATGCAAAATGTTAACATTTGTTTAATAATATTGTTATAGGTTGGTAGGTGCTATAATTTAATTAAGGCTTGAATGTTAAAACTGTGTATCAGACCCCCAAGTGTTAGAATGTAATCAAGGCTGTAATCTTAGAACAAGTCTAAGATGTATGTTAGAACCCTCTGAAATTAGCATTTATGAAAAGCTAATTATGTCAGGCAAACTTCCTAGATTGTATATTAGACATTTCTAAAGCCTGGGAGATCAACACGTGTCAAGAGCTAATTAAGTCATTTAATTTCTTTTTGAGGTGTTAGCCTGGGGCACCCCTGTATCGTAGACTCAGGTTGTATATTTGTGTAAATAAACCAAATATCATAAAGACACCCTAGGCTCCACTGTGCTTCATTTTCCAAAAGGAAACACAGACCCTAGATAAGTGTCTGGTACTCCCTGGACTCTGGCACTGCTGTGGTGTTTAACAATGCTATAATATGTACATATATAAAGTCACAATAATATGACATCTCCTTTGTTTCTTCTGTAAGCTCTAAACCATTTAGATTCAACCAAATGGTTGAATATTACAAAGGACTGTAATAAAAAATGAATTCTGAAAAACTTCCTAAAATAAGGAATCTGAACATTCAAATTCAAAACTGCAATCCAAGAGGGAAGAATTTAGAATCCTGAGCAAGGAGTAAGTATACCAGTATGTTGCTGCTGGTCAAAATTTGGCTGAGGTCCTACAAAACAGAGGACCATCTATGACTGAATCTCCATTCTGATTTTGATGAAATATGAAATGAGATTTAATCCCGGAAATCTTGTCAGTTTATAATCTGTATTGTTTGCAGAATTTTTTTGTTTTAAAAATAGTGGCCACAGCTTTGAGAATCTATTTGTATATTGTAATTTTGTATGCTTTGTACACATATCTACACATGTTCTCATATGTTCACGTTCTAATAATTATTATTTCTGATATCTTTCATTTGAGTTTGCATGACTTTGGCTTTTGTTACAAATAACTAACATACATCTGTGGGACTAGTGAGGCTAAATAAGCTCTCTTTAAGCTATCTGTTTCAACATACAGTTCTTCTTTGCATGCCTGCATTTGGGAATGTGCACGCCCTAGGCATAAATGTCATTTTAAATGGCTTCTTCTTGTTGAATGCAGAAACATAAATGCTAATATTTTTCTATTTAAAGAATTCTTACCCTTTTTGCAGGATGGCAGTTTAGGGATCCAAGTATTGTTCGCCTCACATCGACTGAAATAACTTCCGATCATGAAGTATCCAATTTTACATTCAAATGTAATATTGCCACCAAAGGTATAGGAATCTTTAAACTCACTTATCTTCTTTATTCCATCTTGAACTACTGGATCTGTACATATAATCACTGAAAGCAGAAAGTAATATTAAAAATCAAAATCCCCTAAAAACAGAATCCTTATATTTCTATGTTATTACAAGTTATTTTTTTCTGCTGAACTTTACTAAAAAAATAATATATTCCGTCATCAATCTAGATCTTTGAAAATGAGACTATAAATGCTTTTCTGTGAGACTGCATAGAACACATGATGAAAAAAGGCTCCTGCTATCTTAAGGCCTCTTCCAACTGGTGTTTTCTGTTTGAGGAATACACATTATTTTAGTAATGGCTGCTGCAAATCAAAGGTCTCCAAAATTAGTCCCATCTGCTGAACTAATCCTTAGAAGGATCCAAATATATTTCCTCCAATTAGCACTTACACATACAGTATTCCTAGCAATCAAACAGTTCATGGGGAAATTATCTCTCCAACAAGCACTGCCATGTAGCTGTGGATATACCGCAGCATGTGTGTGAATCAAGAGAGATGAAAGACATTATTACACAATCCACGCAACATTTTTAAACTTTCTTTAAGAAGGAAAATAAAGCCCTCTCTGAAGCACAGCAAAATCCTCTGTGCCATACCAGTAGAAGTACCTACTGGTGGAAATTATTCACTTTGTTAATGGGCAAGAGTTATCTTTCCTGCTTTTAGACTAACAGGGACAAAACCATAACCCAATATTAAACAGATAATTAAAAATGAAGCATTGTTATGTTTTTAATATGAAGTAGTGCTTTACTGTACTTCTCACTAGTCTATAACCCGACTAAAAGATTCTATCTCAGAAAGTGAGGAGAAAAAACAGACTTTTATGAAAAGTGTTATAACATCCTACCTCCATCCGGAGAAGAAAAATCCGTGTTAATTTGACCAGTTTACTTTTCTCCAGTGGGAATGTATCTAGCCACTGAATGTACAATGATAATTGGGTAGGCTTTAACAAATGGGGATGATGTCACCCATTCTGTATGAAAAAACACCTGACTTTGTTTTACTGCAAGGGGTATGTGGAGTAGACACACTCCTGTACACTAAAATCCTGGGTAAAATCCTTGTTTTCTGTGATTCAGCAATCACTTTTCTAACAATTAATGAACCAGGAAGTTAATGCTTTAGCCTTTTCCTAAATGTCAGTAATTGCTATGATGTCATTCATTGGTTAACACTGTATACTGTATTTTTCGCCCTATAGGATGCACTTTTCCCCTCCAAAAATGAAGGGGAAATGTGTGTGCATCCTATGTGGCAAATGCAGGCTTTCGCTGAAGCCTGGAGAGTGTGAGAGGTCGGTGCGCACCGACCCCTCTCGCTCTCCAGGCTTCAGGAAGCTATCTATAAGTCACACAGCTCTCCCACGGCTTCCAGAGAGCTGCCTGCACCCCGAAGCCTGAGGACGCGCTGAGCTCAGCGCCCCCAGGCTTCGGGTTTCGCGCCGGTCTCCCACGGCTTGTGGAGTGCTGCCTGTTCCGGGGGCTGGGGTCGGGGGAAGCTTCCCCCGCCCCAGCCCCGCGCCTGGGGGAAAAATAAATTTTCCCCCTTTGTTTCCCCCCCAAAAAAAAACTAGGTGCACCCTATGGGCCGGTGTGCCCTATGGGCCGAAAAATACGGTAAGTCGTGCCAGATGGCTTTTTACACAAAAAAAAGTAGACAAAATGAAGTCTGGACAGTTTAACTTTTATCTCAAATTCTTAAAAAATGTAAGGTGGGAAAGGTCAACAGGTTTTGTTTTTTATAATCATCATGAAGGAAAAACTGGTATATATTTAAAAAATAACCTTGGCATCTCGGGGGTTTACTGCTCCACAGTGGTCTATTAGTTTTATCAACATCACAGTATATAATAGGTTCTCCAACGAGTGAGAAAGTCTCCTTGCAGCTGTATTTGATCACTATTCCATAAGGATAAACAGATGCAGTTCCGTTGTGGGATCCACCAGGAATGTCTGGAGGGTCTTTACATACAGCTCCTAAAAGAAAACTGAATAATTCAGCAAAATGATAGAACTGTCAACAGTATACTGTTGAAAAATCCAAAACATACCGTGTAACAACTACTATTTTAAATGTATTTATTTAGAAGTGATATATTTTAAATGCCTATTGGATTTCTCAGTTTAATTTATTTTTTATTTTACCAAAAATGAACAAAATCATAAGAAGAGAGGCTCACATTTTGGCAGCAGGGAATTACCATTGGTTGTGATTCTCTGAGTCATTCTCTGGGGAGCTGCACATACAGGAACACATCTGCAGTTCTGTGCAGACAGGAAGACTTTTTGGAAGTACAGTGGTGCCCCACAAGACGAATGCCTTGCAAGACGGAAAACCCGCTAGACGAAAGGGTTTTCCGTTTTTGAGCTGCTTCGCAAGATGATTTTCCCTATGGGCTTGCTTTGCAAGACGAAAACGTCTTGCGAGTGTTCCGTTTTTCCCCCGCTCCCCCCCTTTTCTAATCCGCTAATAGCCTTTTAGCTGCTAATCCGCTAAGCCTTTAATAGCCGCTAAACCGCTAATAGCGCTAATCCGCTAATAGGGTTGCTTCACAAGACGAAAAAACCGCTAGACGAAGAGACTCGCGGAACGGATTAATTTCGTCTTGCGAGGCACCACTGTACTGAAATACACTCAATATCCTGGCTTATTTTCCTGTTAGATTAATAGAAAGTAAATCAGAAGTTCCTGCTTCTTATGTTAACAGAGAACTCTGCCTTAATAAAGCCAGGATCTTCATACTGAAATTGATGCACAACCGGGGGAGGAGGAGAAGAGGGAGAGGGGAAGATGCTTGGGTCCAGTGCTCATTCCCAGCTTCATGGAATAATGGTCAGAAGTGCCCCATTAATTTTCTGCAGCTGATGTTCCTTATTGCACAACCCAATGCATAGCCACTTGAAAAGTAAGCTCAAGATAAATGTGCACATTTAAGTGTATTTAAACCTAACCTTTGTTATTACACCAGATTTTAAGTTACACTGATATCTGCCTTTTATCATCATGGAACTCAAGGTAGCACAAATAGGGTAAGTACATATACTATACAAGCACTGAGCAGATTCCAGACCAGTTGAGTTTTCTATATTCAAATACCTGCACGTGCAAACATTCTGTTTTATACTTTTTCATGAATGAAGACTGCTATTACTGTTGAGGAGTATCTATTTAGATCTCTATATGTAACCCTACTAACAACGTACACTAACCTTTACATCCAATCTGAATCTTATTCCTTATGGAAACATAGGGAAGATATGACGATAACTCATGACACCAGAACCCTGATGGACTGGTGCCTGATGTAAGCCATGATGCGTTCTGGAACATAGCCTCCTTTGTGTTGCCTACCCACCAGGCCCCAATCTAATTCTCGTCTCCACCGAATGCTACATGACATGTTGTACATACTCTCAACAAAGTTTTAAGATAACAACGCTAAGTGTGTCCTTTTTCCTTACACTAGCAACAATAATGGAGCAGGGCCCTTTGTCTTATCAATCGATCCTATACAGGGGGGGTGCCTGTATAGGCCCATAAATGTGGACTAAAGAAAAAAGTAATTTGTGGGGTGCTGGAATGTAACCCTTGTGTAGGTGGGGAGTCGTCTGTACAGCCAGCAGCACTTACCTTCTTCAAATGCCTTCCGGATGCCTTTGGGTGTATCTGTATATATATTCTCACAAAGTTCTCCCTGCTTTTGACCTCTTATCTGATTTAATCTATTCTTAGAAGCTTTTAGCAAATTCTTTTGTGAAATTTTCTAGACTGGGATCTGCCATAGCCACTTTGAGAGTTTTTTGTTTTACAATCAAGCTGTGTAAATTTTATGAAATAAAAAAATTCTTACCATAGTTTCTGTCAGTTAAACGCTTGTAATGACAAAAGCCATTTACAATTGACAAGACTTTATTTCTTTACTCCTGCCTGAATTAACATTACCTAAACCTAATCTGGGAAGTTTGTGTTGTTTAAAATAGCTTAAGAAAGTGCAAACCAGAAAATTATCAACAAGAAGCAGGGCGGGATTCAATTACCTCTGGTGTTCAACGCTCCATGTAATTTAGATATAAGTTGATTAGTCTAAACTTAGAAATCTCACTTAGACATCTACAATAGCATTTTAAATAACAAAACTGTAAACCCTATAACTAACATTTTTTATTTTCTTTATTTGTATTGTATGCATAAGGTACTACATTTTGAAAATGCTTGAGGAATTCATTCTTTGCAAATTCCAGTACCTAACTTGCTGGATTCACAACTTGCAGACTAATGCAAGGAATCAGAATAAAGTTGTCCTTCAGATTTTGTACTCCAAAATTTCAGATGTGAATTTTGATTTTTTTAAAAAAAACCATGAAAACACAACTTTACGATAAAGTATGTTTAGAAATGTATGATTTGTCCCTGTATTTCTCTTCTTTTGATTGAATTATCTGTTTAATATGAGCTTTTAATGGAGAATCTATGTTGTAATTTTATTTATTAAAATTAACAAAAATATACAAAAACAGAAAAAGTAATGCTTCTTTTTGTGAGAATATACATGCTTCAATATGTATTTCCATGTGGCTATTTTTAATTAGCAGGTTACTATAGAAATGAGACAGAACAGACTTATGAATAGCTGTGAAACAAACACAGAATAGGAACTAACTAATTTGCTTATTTTAATGACCATGCTTTACTAAATTTTAAGGCAAATTCATAGCCCAATTGTCCCACTGAGTTCAATATAGGGCTTTCTCCTAAGGAAGTGTTCGCAGGAATGCAGCCTTCAGGTGCAATCCTCTATATCCCTACCTGGGTACAAACCTCCACTGAACACAGTGAAACAGATTTTCAAGAAAACAACTGTGCTGTTAATCACAAAAATATCACTCCAAATTTGTAAACAATTTACGCTACTTACGCACACAAAGTGGAGGTGGATTACTCCAGTAAACATCACTTCCCTTTGCCTGACATCTGTTCCAACGTCTCCCAATCCTTGTGTATCTGAATGTACAGGATAAAAAATCCAACCAAGTGATGCTCAATCCATATAAATCAGAAGTACAGTTGGTAGGCAGTTCATAGAGCGGTGCTGTTCAGGTCTACTCCAATCTAGACAAGGTCTTACTGCCCTTAAAGCTGGGAGGTACTGCTCAATCTAGCCCTGATTCTTCATGTCTTCTATGCTTATGGTAATTTTTTAATGCTGTTTTAAAAGTCTATTTATATTGAACTTCTTTTTACTAATGTTTTCTTCTAAAATGTTTAAGATAAAAAATTGTTAACTTCGCTGTGTTAAATGTGCATTCTGTAGTCAACTTCTTTCATAATGTATTATTTTGAATTTTTTTAGGATTATATTTGTTTCCTGTTAATTATGCTGCTTTGAATGTATCCTAGATTTTTTCAGTAATGTTTTATTCTGCGTGTGTGTATGAAACTCTATTTTCTCCCCTTTTAAAAAATTGTTTTTATTTTTATCTGCAAGCCACCTTGTCCCTTCCCAGGGTAAAAGGCATGGTATACATATATAATAATGAAATTTATAATGATTATGATAATAATATATTTAGATTCTCCTTCTAAACTTAACTGACTGCATCTTCAGTTACAAAGTACTGCCAATTTTACTAGTTTCTGAAAAAACAATTAAGAGCAAAAGTATATTGGAAATGTTATTGGTGGCCTTTAATGGTGTTTCCTTACCCTTGAATACACATATAAAAGATGCTTGCTCCAAAGGTGTATTCTGAATTAAATGAGAAAATACTTCCATCTTTTACTGGTGTTGGTGTCTCACATGCTTTTCCTGAAAAGAAACATTCTGGAATTAAACATACAAAACCAGAAAAAGAAACAAACAATATTTTTGACAGGCCTGGCATTAATAAAAGGAGAACAGTTTTGACAAATTGCATTAAAAACATGAAGGAAAGCAAACTATATATAAGATAATGCATAAAACAACGTAGTAACATACAAGATCTCTTATGTCTGCAGTTCACAATCCTAGCAAATATCTTTTTTAAAACCAAGCATTATTCTGAATATATTTGCCAGGATCATTAACTACACATAAAAGATACTGTAATGTCAATGATCACCATGCGAGAGATCTTCAAAGTGCCATACTTTGTTATTTTACATTTTCCTTCACATATTTTAACAAAACTGTTCAAACAGCCCCTCACTGTTCTTTGAACCATCAACTGAACTTCAACTGTTGACGTACGCCATCTTAAAATCTTATGAAAGCACAGATCAGTAAATGCAATGAGTAAACAAACCAATCTATTGCACATATTGAATAAGAATTTTGTGTTTCTGGATGCCTTTCCAGTGGAAGTGGGCATCACTCATATTTATTTAATCTTCCATAGAAGATTAGTACAAATAAAAAAGTGCTAGTACTGCACTATCACCTGGGTGGAGGAGGTGCTGCATGTTGTAAAGAGGATGCTCTGTGTGAAATATCCTGCCATAGGGCTACAGCATAGTTGTAACAGATGCCACAAAATTACTTAGTGTTAGGTATTTTTAAAACTTTGCATAAAATCTGGGATGTTTGCTTCTTTCATCTCTACAAGACTGCAACTTGCTATTTTTGACAAATTCAAAATCAAGATATTTATTCTTCTCTTGCCTGGCAGCCTCATCATGCAAAACTCAGCATAGATTAAGGTGGTTATGCAGTTAGTTTTTTGTCAGAACTAGCACTTGCCTTGTTACTGTAAAAGCAGTTACTTGTATAGCCAGTGTGCTGTAGGGGTTGGAGTGTTGAGCTAGGATTAGGCAGGTCAAAGTTCAAATCTCCTTTCAGACATGAAGCTCACTGGGTGACTTAAGGACAGTCACTGTCTCTCAGCCTAACCTAAATCTACAGGATTTGTAGGATAAAATAGAAGATGAAGAAAACCATGTCTGAAGAAAAATACATATATGATATTCTGAGCTCTTTGAAGGAAGGGTTAAGTGTAAATGTATCAAGTAAAACAGCTGCAGTATTTACATTCCCTAGCTCAAACATGTTTCAAACTGAGTCTTATGGCTACTTTTTATTTCCCTGTTCACCAAACCACCAATATGTCTTTGTGGCCAAAACCAAAAAACCTTTCATCTTAATAATGTCCAAGGACCTGCATGTTCTGGGGACTTTATCTTTTTTAAAACAACGTCTGGTTTTTGTTCATAAATACCTGCAAATCATTACAATAAATCAAAAGCAAAGGATGATTTACCTCTACAGAACCTTGCAAGCGGTGACCACTTCATATTTTTACCACAGGTAATAGTATTCAAGATACCAGGAACTTGTTCAAATCCTGCCTTACATACATAGTGTACTACCATCCCAACAGGAAACAATACTGAAGTTCCAAACTCAACTTTTAGTTTAGCTCTAGTTTGCTTTGGTGGAAAGGGGCAGAACTCTGCAAACAAAAAGCAATATAACAACTTATGACACCATGTTAGAAACTAAAATAATACAAATGCCAGAATGTTAGAAGATTCACCACTGTTAACAGACTGCCTACATCCTGCCTGCTCTCCTGTTTTATCACATGTATATACAGTGGCACCTCGGGATGCAAACGGGATCCGTTCCGGAGCCCCGTTCGCATCCTGAACAGAATGTAAGACGCGACTGGGCGTGCGTGGGTTGCCACTTCTGCGCATGACGTCATTTTGACTGTCTGCACATGCACGAGTGGTGAAACCCGGAAGTAACATGCTCCGTTACTTTCGGGGTGCCGCGGAGCGCAACCTGAAAATACTTATCCTGAAGCGTATTTATCCCGAGGTATGACTGTACACACACAAAAACCAAGCACACAGCAATCTACGGAGTTCAATGAACTGAAAGATTAAGACCACAATCTATGCATGTTTACCAGCCACAATAGTGGGGTCAGCATGGTGAAAACACCACTACAAGCACCAGATTGGTTGCCGGTGCATTTGTAGTGCGCCAGCCTCCTCCCACTCCTGATTTAGTGCAGCAATGCTGGTGATGGAAGGTCAGGTAACTGCTGTCACTCTGCCAACTGGTCTGATATTTACTCAGAAATAAACAGCCAGGTAAGTGCATACAGGAATACAGCTTAAATGTGCAATTTTCTGCTTGAAACTGGGCAAATCTAGATGACAGAACTGGCATAAGGAAAGTATATTCCATTTATCTTAATGGGGGGGGGGGATAGGCTGCAGCTGTTGATCTGACTGCTGTGGAAAAAATTGAATGACCATCAGTCAAGTGACAGGCAATAGGACAGCTCCAATACCTTCATCACTTAGCTCCCTTGCCATGCCATCCCCTCAAGCCCAAAGCCTTCATCTTGTTTGTTTGTTTTTGATTTTTACTGTCTGAATATATTGCCTTTCTGTCAAGGAATCCAATGCTCTGGCCATTTGTGGAATTTGCCAAGAACAATAAACCCATGATCCAGACCACATCCAGCCACCCCTGCTTCATCTGCAGTGCCTACTGCTGGAGACTTCCCGCCACACCTTTAAGAGGTCCAGAAGAAACTTATTCAACACTTGAACTGTGCTAACAAAGCCTACAAATGCAGAATAAAATGGCATTAGCAGAACATATCCTGCTGTTTGATGAAGTATGAAACTCCACATAACATGTCTGATCCAATTTTTGCTATGCTAGATCATCAATAACAGAGGCTTTCCCAGATGTCTGGGGAAGGAAATGGTGAACTCAACACCTCCAGTCAACAGCTCGTTGTGATTGTTGATAGCCAAGCTGTAAATCTTGGCAGTCAAATTCGCTCTGGGAGAAGAGAATGAACAAGTGATTAACCTCAGGTGCTCTGAAAAAGCAGCTTTCCATGCCGGGACCAAGAAGCTTAAATTACAGCTGAGATGTTATCAGTCTGCCATTTGAAATTTACATCTGGATTGTGAGCTAACTGCTGGCTGAAGAAGATGATTACCAAAAGACAGAAAGCAAAACGAAAAGCATGTTTTAATTATTTGCAACTAATAAAATTTTAAATAGCCAAATGGTATCCCAACTGCTAGAAATCTTTATTTTATTTTACTTTTTTATTTTAAACTCTCTGTTTGATCAATGGTACTTACTTCAAACTGAAAAGTATTTTTTCTATGTCACTGTGGGAAAAGAATAAGGAATCCTGTGAAGACCTTAAGGTGAAGATGGGAGACTGAAGCTCTTAAGGTAGAGACTATGGGGATCTTAAGGTAGAGACTGATCTGCTAATACAACTAAGACCATTCCATATGGCAAATGCATTGTTGGACACCCCATTGACTGTTGGCATATTACAGCAATTAGTGGATGAGCAATTAAAATAGATCAGAGTTGAGATCCATGAAATGATGAATGGAAATGGACCACAGGAGGATGAAATGGAAAATGGAATTAAAGACACAGAAGCTTTGGAGAACAATAGGAATAAAATGTTGCCAGAACAGGAGAGTGAAATGAAAGTTGGAGGCAATAGATGATGAAATGGAGAAGTCCTTCACAAAAGTGTCTAGAGGGATAAAACAGCCAAATGGCAGAATTATGATGTTGGAGGAGTGGAACGAATATGGCAACGGAGAGGCCAAAGTTGCCATGAGTGCCAAGAAAAACAAACATGGAGTCCAGGCACGCTTCCCTGCGCAGCTCTGCTGCCTGTCCGTGCTGATCCAAAAATCCTTCCTGCCTCTGCCTCTTGCCGGTAGCAGAGTAAACACAGCAGTGAAGCAATTGCAGCATGTGGGTAATAAATTCAGAGCAGACACAAAGGCGTTCCTTATCTTGTTAGCCTTTAATCATGAAGTAAAACATCTCTTAAATCTCTCCAGGCGACAACGCACACATCTTGCGTCCTCTCTCCGCAAAAGCGAAACCAGACTGAAACACTTCCCGTACGAGCCACTCCCGTATGTGTTTCTAACCACGCCTCAGGAAAGAGATGTCACCAGAACTCCTTAACCCTGTGAGTTCTGAAACCAATAACAACGAAGTCATGGATAGAGAGACTAAGAGACATCCTGAGCTGGCAGAGATAGAGTTGAAGAGAAAGGATTCTCCATATGATTTGGAGTGAATTTACAGGGGAAAGCTACCAACTCATGGAGAAAGAATGGAGACAGAATGGAGAAAGAATAGTGGAAATTGAAGTTGCTTTTTTTTAAAGAAGGATGGAAAATCATAGCTTGGTGAAGGACCCTGCGAGAGAGAGAGAGAGAGAGAGAGAGAGGGAAGGTCTTCCAGGCTGAGACTGGGGGAAGAAAGGTAAACTCCCAGTTCTCACCTTTTTCTGTGTGAGAAAAGGGTTAAGATCTAACTTTGAGAGCTGACTTTGTATTTTCTTTTCTCTTCTTTATCTAGATTAATTTGCTTTTCATTGTATTGTATTATGAAAAAGTCTTAATAAAATTTTATTAGACAAAAACAGGGGCCTTTCTTTATTCTGGAACAGATCCAAGCACCTACAAGGTCCACCCAGATTTCATGAAGTTCGAACTAGTCTTCCTTGTATCCCAGGTAAACCATAACTCGCTATTTTTTCTGGTTGCATGAATCAGTCACCACCAACAGTACCTGTGCAGGGTCATGAGACTTACTGGATTTTAGTAAACATTCTAAAACATCTTCCATGTGACAGCCCTTTAGATATTTGAAGATGTCTGTCATATCACCTTTCAGTCTCTTTTCCATACTAAGCATAACTAACTCCCTCAACCATTCCTCATAAGGCTGTGTTTCCAGACCCGTGGTCATCTTGGTCACCTTCAGCTGCACATGTTCCAGCTTGTAAATACCCATCTTCAACTGTGGTGCCCATGACTGAACAAAGTTCTGACCAAGGCAGAATAGAGTGATACTATGACTTCCCTGATCTCGACACTATACTTCTGCAGCCAAGATCAGCATTAGCTTTTTTGCTGATGCATCGCACTGTTGACTCATTAAGCCTATGGTCTATTAATACCCCTAAATCTTTTCCACATGTACTGCTGGCAAGCCAAGTATCCCTCATCTTCTATCTGAGCATCTGCTTATTCCTGGCTAAGTGTAGAACCTTACACATGTCTCTACTGAAACTCATTTTGTTAGTTTTGGCCCAGATCTCTAATCTGTTAAGGTATTATGGAATTGTGATTCTATCTTCTGTGGTATTAGCTACCCATCCCAGTTTGATGTCATCTCTATTTTAGTAGAGCTCACTTCTAGGTAACTATGGTTATAATCACAACCACAAAATAGATGCTCAACTTTTCTTGAGTTTATAACATTACAGCAACTTTATATGAACAACAATAACAACACACCACCACAGGGGTCTTCCAATGGTGTCCAGTTTCCATCAATGCAATAAGTCATATTTGGTTTTGAAGGTAATCTTGTAAAACCGTTTTTGCATTCATATACAGCATTACCAGGTAGTTCATGGATGATCTCAGAAAAGGAAAACACTGGTAACTCCTCAATTTTACACCGTTTTCGGTCCCCTTTAAAAAACACAATAGTTAAAGATGTTAAGTCTTTTGAACTAAAAACATTGTTCACTATTTCACCATATTTGTTCTGATAGTTAATGTAATAAAATATAAGTAATAAAAGTATCTTTTAAAAAAGCAAATTATTATAACTAAGATATGAAAGAACAATTGAAAATACTCATGTACTCTTTGAAATTTAAAACTTAGCCTTCCTGAATCTTCTCTTGTGCAAACTCATGATACTTGCACTGATGCTATCTTATAAATTCTTATACATTTCCAAGTTCAAAATTCTGGCCAGAATGCCCCTCAAGGGCAGGGGTAGGGAACCGTATTCAGCTCTAGGGCTACATTCCCTTTTGAAAAACCTTTCAAGAACACATTCTAGTAGCAGGCAGGGCCAGAGGCAAAACTGGGTGGAGTGACAAATACCAATAAAATCAGGTTTCTCCGCTATTGCCCTTGTGCTATGAAATGTTCTTCCTCCTGCCATACGAGAAGTAGCAACCATCAGATGCTTCAAACATCTTTTAAAGATGTATTTTGCCCAGGCTTACCCTTACACGAAAGACCAGAGGTTTTTGCCAAGTTAACTAAGGAGAAGATCTCTATATCTGTATTGTGGTAAATCGATAAAGAATATGACTTGACACCAAACTGTATATGTGGAGGGGCAGCAAAGGAAAGAGAAAAGGGAGGATCAAATAAATCACACAGGAAAACACAAACATAAATAACAGAAGGGAGTGTTCAACCCATATACTGTATGCATGCTAGAAAATTAGGTCTAATTACTAGATCCCACCTCATCAAAACAGATTTTTGTGCATTTTTCACACATTTATTTGGTTTTTTAAAAACTATTTTCTCCCAAAGCAGCCCAGGGTAGTAAGCATCTAATGCTACAATAGTATGATTTAAAATTAAATTAAAACATTTCTAAAACATTTTAAACCATCTATACCAGTGTGGTGTAGTGGTTAAGAGCGGTAGTCACGTAATCTGGGCAACCGGGTTCGCGTCTCCACTCTTCCACATGCAGCTGCTGGGTGACCTTGGGCTAGTCACACTTCTTTGAAATCTCTCAGCCCCACTCACCTCACAGAGTGTTTGTTGTGGGGGAGGAAGGGAAAGGAGATAGTTAGCCGCTTTGAGACTCCTGAAGGGGAGTGAAAGGCGGGATATCAAATCCAAACTCTTCTTCTTCTTCATCATCATACACATTTAAAGGGAATCGCATACCATCAGTTAAAATTTCAGTTGCCATAGCCAGCATTGGTGTTATATGCTCAAACCGTATTTCCCTGCCGAGCAAGCTGGAAGCTGATTCTGCACCAAATGAAGTTTCTGAATGGTCTTCAGAGTTAAACCCCATATACTGTATAATGCAATGCAATAATCTAACCCAGAGGTTACCAGAGCAGGCTATTCCTGTTGAGATAGGGATACAGCTGGGCCACCAGACAAAGCTGATGGAAGGCACTCCACGCCACCAACACCACCTGAGCCTCAAGCAACTAACAAGTATAGCAAAAATTGGTCTTTGTGAAAAGACTCATCTTCTCTTCACATAATATACTGGTCTAAAAAAGGACATCACACAAGGGAAAAGGGCCAGGAAAGGAAGAGGAAAATAAAAATAAAAACTCAGGGAGAGATGTTCCTATAATCTTTTTAAAATTAGTTTTTATTAAAGATTTTATTGTGAAAGAAAGAAAGAAAAGTACATACAGTGGTACCTCGGGTTAAGTACTTAATTTGTTCCGGAGGTCCGTTCTTAACCTGAAACTGTTCTTAACCTAAAGCACCACTTTAGCTAATGGGGCCTCCTGCTGCCGCCGGAGCACAATTTCTGTTCTTATCCTGAAGCAAAGTTCTTAACCCAAGGTAATATTTCTGGGTTAGCAGAGTCTGTAACCTGAAGCGTATGTAACCCGAGGTACCACTGTATAGTGTCTCCACTTTTAATTCATAGAATCCTTTTCATAATTCATTTACCTTTGGTATGAGACACTGTTGTGGCATGCATTATGCGGTGGGGGGAGAGGGGAAGAGAGGAGACACAGGGGAGATAGATAGGGGTATAATGATCTTTCGTTCTATTGCATAGTGTTGGTGTAGGTTTTTGTATCAGTGTCACGTGGGTAGGTCTGTATAACCGACCAGCGAAAACAGTTCTGGGGCAGGTGGTGCCCGATGGAGCTGGGCTTCCAGGTAAAGCAGCCCTGCTTCCTATCTTGCTGGAATAGCGGCCTCCAGATGACAGTGAGGAGAGAGGAGGCCTGGTGGAGCTGGCTGGTCACACTAGAGCGCATGGAGCGAGTTCTGCCTCTCAGCTGGAATGGCTGCCCCAGAGGACATAGATCTGAATCAAATCAAATCTTTACATAGCTGTCAACTTACAGATTTGAAAATAAGGGACCAGCAGCCAAAATAAGGGACCTGCAGCCTCACCTGTTCCAGGCACTCCAGTCTTCCTGCAGTCTGGTCAAACTCATGCTTGTAGCTTCGAGAACACTGTCCAACCAACTTTGTAACCAGAGGTTCAACTGAATAGAATCTGAATCACATGCACCACAAGGCCTATGCAGCCTCAACTTAAGATGGCTCCCCAGCCTGGCTTTGCACTGCAAAGTTTGCAGCAGCACATGCAACAAAATGGCATCCAGCATTCAAAAAACCCCTCAGCTTGCATTAACTAGCCACACACAAGGCATGCAAGCTCCACCCCCCAGTCGTTCTTAGACTTCTTATTGGGTGAGCAACACAGCCAAGCAACACAGTTGGAGCCTCCCTCCTCCCTGGCCGGCAGGGAGGGAGGGAGAGGAGCTGCTTCCTTTGAAATTTAAGGGACATCATTTAAGGGACATCCATCAATAAGGGACAGCAGCGGGACATGGCACTGGAATAAGGGACTGTCCCTTCAAATAAGGGACACTTGACAGCTATGAATCTTTATGGTTGCAATCAAACGACCAGCACCAACGAAACAAAATAGAAAGCACATAAAACACATTAGTCAAATGTGTAAGGTAAAGGTAAAGGGACCCCTGACCATTAGGTCCAGTTGTGACCGACTCTGGGGTTACGGCACTCATCTTGCTTTATTGACCGAGGGAGCCGGCGTACAGCTTCCGGGTCATGTGGCCAGCATGACTAAGCCACTTCTGGCGAACCAGAGCAGCACACGGAAACACTGTTTACCTTCCCACCGGAGCGGTACCTATTTATCTACTTGAACTTTGACATGCTTTCGAACTGCCAGGTTGGCAGGAGAGTCAAATGCGTACAATAGGGTAAAAGGGAATAAAATAAAACAAGGCAGATGCAGGCTCGTTCCAACTTTAAATCGGTAGTGATCACACGGAATAGTGTTTAATAAGTTATTTTATATGTGCCTGAACAGCGCCAATGCCTTCGTGCCGCCGCGAGCGAGGTGCCTGCGGCGGCCTAGTATCTCACCTGCCGCCCGCTGCGAATCCTGGGCGGGAGAGGAGCGCAACTGCCGCGCGGCTGAGGAGCCAGGACTCGACGCCTCCTCGCCGGCGGCCTCTAACCCACATCATGCCCCGCTTTGCGAAGCCTCTCGAAGCACGAGCGGGCGTGAGGGGAGGCAACGCGAAGGGAGAGAGGCCGCTAGAGGCTCCGCCGCCGCCGCCTGCCTGCCTCGTACTCACCCACCAGTTCCTGAGGCAGCAGCAGCAACAACAGCATCGACATCGCCAAGAGCCGGCCAGTCCGTAGAAGCCCCCACAATAGCCGCAGCATAACGCTGAGCTGAGGCGGCAGCGCGGAGAGCCCCTCATTGCGCATGCGGGGAGGAGGCGGCGGGAAAGTACGTTGGGCAGGAGCCGCGTGGCAGTGGCGAGGCGCGCGCCGAACGCTGCCCTCATCTCGCGCTACCGGCCTTTCCACTTGTTGCCTTAGAGAGGAAGTAGGTTTCCGGGTCCCTTGTTACGTATTTTATAAGTGGCCGTCGAAAGCCGGGTATCAGGACTGCGCATGCGGGCAGGCGGGAGGGAAGCGAGGTCCAGCGTGCGCAAAACAGTTGAGCTTGTGTTGGGCGCGGCAGGAGGCGCCGCCCCCGCCCGAGAGCGCGCTACGATTGGGTGGGATAGGAGAGATGGGCGGCTTGGCTAAGGGCTGCGCTCCCTTTGCTCCGCCCACCTACTTTCCAGGCTACAGTGAAGGCGAGAAAATCCGGACACAAAGGTGGTTGAGCTTTTTTTTTATTTTTGGCCAAGTTGTTGAGGGTTTTTTTTTTTTAGTTTTGCCAGCTTTTTTGCGATTTTTTGTGTGTGAAAATCTCCCAGATCTACACTACCAATATGGGCTGCATTACCCCGGATTTTCATGGACATTTCAGCGATTTCCGCCCGTAGACAATTTACAAGGACAGAATACTGGCTATTTCCGGGGGGTTCTGGACATATGGCAACCCTAAGTATTAGGTTGAGTAAGGAAAGGCAGCACGTAGCGGCAGCAAGAAAAATAAGGTGACAGCTGAAAGGAAGCCTTGGCCTTTCTGATGGTGTGGGGTGAGACCTCCCATCAGCCCCGACCACCATGTAATCAGGAATCATGGGAGTTGTAGTTCAATAATATGGTCTGGTGGAGAGAGTGGGGCACACCTTTTATGTTCTTGGAGCAGCAAAGGGAGCTGGATGTGTTTTGGTGTGGTGGGAAACCTCAGCCTTTTTTTTTTAAAATAACTTTTTATAAGAATTTTTATTGTGCTAGCCAAAGGCCATATCACACTATTTCAATCAATGAGTATTGCAGTACATCTTTTGTTACAAGTTTATTTACAAAATACATCTAAGGAATCTTGTGGCATTTTTATGACTAACATATTTTGTGGCATAAGCTTTGGTGGGCCACACATACCCTAGTACAAAGAGAAGAGAGTGGTGGGGAGAGAACCAGTTAGGCCAAAAGCTGATAGAAACAATAAAGTTAATGCACCACATAGAGCACAAAAGAATATTGCATCCAAATAGGCAAGAGCTAGTGTGTTTGGTATGACCTACCCCCAACTGATGGCAAATTGGCAGAGGGCAGCACAGTGGTACCTCTGGATGCAAACAGGATCTGTTCCGGAGCCGTGGAGCACAACCCAAAAACGCTCAACCTGAAGCAACTTTAACCCGAGGTATGAGTGTAAGTGGTTGAAAACTAAAGAATCTTTTTGTAGAGAGCTATGAATTTCTAGGATCTGATGACCATGTTTCTATTATTATTCAGCATGGTAGCTTTATTTAGAGTCTCCATTTGAAAAATTTTGCTGGTGTATGATAATTTTTCAGGTTTGCTACAGAATGCATTGGGAAACTGAAATGCTACTCCACTAGTTTCTGAGTCTAAAACTGTTTACCCAGAAGCAAAACCCACTCAATTCAATGCATATCCATATCAAGTAAGTTAACGTAAGACTGCAATATTTGTTTCATTTATGAAACTTGTTTTCAATGCCAGGGTTAAAGCTGTGGATGATATGAATAGGAACATATGATATGAACATATAGGACGCTATGCTTCTAGGCATGTGCAGTGCTATTTTTCCCGCAGATTGCAGCCACTTGCATATAACTTAGATTAGGATACTTGGTTGCCAAGTGATAGGTTGTGCCTTTAAGGCAGCAACAAAACCTCACATAAATTTATATATCTGTACAAAGTAGTTTTATATGTCTAGAGTTTAGTAAGATAAAGATGTTGGTCAAGACTATCACTTCATAAAGGGAAGACTGCATCATTCCAAGTCAAACATCTTTCCTACTACAGTGGTGCCTCGCAAGACGAAATTAATTCATTCCGCAAGTCTCTTCGTCTTGCGAGTTTTTTGTCTTGCGAAGCATGGTTTCCCATAGGAATGCATTGAAAATCAATTAATGCATTCCTATGGAGACTGCCTTCAGACCAGGTCCGGGGACAGTCTGTCCCCGGACCTCTTCTGAAGGCAGGCCGGGGGGAGAACGGCAAGCTCAGGGGACAGAGGTGAAGGGGCAGTGCTCCTTCGCCTCTTTCCTCGAACCTCTTCTGTAGGCAGGCGGGGGGAGAACGGCTTTTCTTCCCACCGCCAGCCTTCAGAAGGCTGTTCTGAAGGGTGGGGGTGGGAAGAAAAGCCCTTCTCCCCCCACCGGACTTCAAAAGAGCTGCGGGAAGTCCGGCGGGGGGCCAAGGGATTCCCTCACCGCCGCCCACCATTAGAAGCGCTCGCGGAAAGCAGCGAAGCGCTTCTAAAGGCGGGCGGCTGGGAGGGAATCCCTTGGACCCCCGCCGGACTTCAAAAGAGCTTCGGGAAGTCCGGCGGGGGGCCAAGGGATTCCCTTGAAGTCCGGCTGTCCCAGAGATTTCCCTATGGGCTTTCGTCTTGTGAAGCAAGCCCATAGGGAAATTCGTTTTGCGAAGCGCCTCCAAAACGGAAAACCCTTTCGTCTAGCGGGTTTTCCGTCTTGCGAGGCGTTCGTCTTGCGGGGTACCACTGTACTGTCCCCATCTGTAGAGTGAATTCATTAAGTAAACCAGTGATATCTCTGAAACATTTCCAAGCCAAACTTCTCTTGCAGGCGTCGGCTCCATTTATGATACATACAGCTGTTTAATGAAAACAGCCACAACCGTCAAAGAATTTCAGTACCTGTTGCAATAAGTCAATTATGTCAAATGCAAGTTGGCTGTGAATTAAGAACAAAATACATAATTTTTAAATTTAATTTTATTTATAACAATTATTTATTTCTGATCTTTCAGAATATTAATCCTACAAGGTAGCTTGTATTATATTATATATTTTGAAAATACAAAAAAAGTTAGCATATCAAAACCACAGTGATTATTTCTACCTGAAAGGGGCAGTGCAAAAACTGAAACATGAATGTGTTCCTCTTCTGCAAGTGGCAAAATATTTGTTTTCACTTTCCAAGCAGTGATTGTGTCAAGTGGTCCAAAGAAGCAGGTATATTTGTTGGCATCTGTTCATCCAGTTACTTTCACCTGTAATTTAGGTGGAAATAACAGTAGCAGTATTCAGTAAATGTTCCTTTTATTTACAATGAATTTGCACTATTTCATCCAGGCACATGTTCACCTTCATGATTCTAACTGCTAATGTATTCATGAAGCTAAATCTGGTTGGTTCAGAATTCCTTCTCAACGAGAGACCTCCTAAATGCTGGAGTGAGTGCCACATGAACAGTAGCAAGGAATGATGATGGGGAATCCAAACAAAGAGTCCCAGGTCTGAAGGGACATGGGGCCACTATTTAGCAGGTATGAGTATCAGGGGCATCTTGCCCATAGAGGCAAGTGGTGCAGGGTGCCAAGTTCTGGAGGGCGCCAGACCTGGAGCCTGCGCCTGCCGTGGCCACAGCGGCATGGGCACCAGAGAAGAGGCGGAGGGTGGGTGCGGCGCCTCCCAGCATCAGCTCGCAGCCCTTGCCCGCCTCGCTGAAGCAGCGCCATGCCCGGAGCCTCCGCCTCTTGCCCACTGGAGGAGCCACCCTCCAGCCGCTGCCCGCAAAGCTGCCAGCAGCGCTGTATAAAGGTTGACAACTCTGGGAAACCGGGGGGCGGGCGGGCCAGAGGGATTTTTGCACCACGGTGCCGGATATACTTAAAATGGCCCTGCTGAGTATTGTCAATGCCTCAACAGGTGACCATCTTGGAACCATGTCTATGCCCCCTTAGGATTCCATGACAGATGAAAGGAAGGATATGAATGCAAGATAATTATACACACACACACACACAAATTTTATTTTGCTGCAAACAGTTATCTTTAGAACGGGGGCAATATCTGAAGATTCAGATATTGGTACATACTGTAATCTCTATTACTGCATGCATATATAAGAAATAAATGTGTATTATCGGGGGCTGGGGGAGAGAAGGAAGTCAGCTATTGTGAGGAACCTGTGGCCTTTCAGAGGATGTTGAACTCCATCAGCCCCAATTGTCTTAGTCTATGGTCAGGGATGATGGAAGTGTAATACAGCAATATCTAGAGGATCATAGTTTCCCCACCCCCTTTTTTTAGCATTAGACTCAGGGTCTCCTTTTTAACATTCAACTGGGACATTTTGAATGTGGATAAAATTATCTAAATCAAAGTGTTACCTATTACTGCAACAACGAAGCCTTTTTCAGAGTTGGATCATGCTACTTGAAGGTCTGGACTTTCATATATTCTGTTGCTTGCAGGAGTATATTTACTTAAGAAATAGGAAGGAAACAGTATTAAAGAATCAAGTAGAAGAGTTCGGGATTCAAATAAACTAAAATGTTTTTTTTAAAAAAATGCCTGGGATCCAGAGTTCCTGTGCGTGGAACTCTGTTCACAGGACAATCCAGCTGGAGATGGGGCAGGAGGGAGGGAGGTGATTTTTGCCGCACAGATTATCCTTTCCTCAGATTCTTCTAACCCCATTATCTTTCCCAACATGGAGATGTGGCTGTTTGCCAAGATAACAACTAATTCTTCAAACTGCTGAAAGATCAGTGTAAATTTATAGAAGTGTGAAATCTTGGCATGCCCTGTTAATGGGCGTTCTATTTAAAAACATCTCTTACAGAAAAAGAAAATAATTTTAAAGATATAACCAATGTTCCTTTATTTACAGTGCAAAAGAAATGAACAATCTGATGAAGCAGGTGGGTTGATGCAAGTCATTGCCCCAAACACATGGAGGGCACCAGGTACACTGCAGGCATCCCCAACCTGTGGCCCTCCAGATGTTTTGGCCTACAACTCCCATGATCCCTAGCTAACAGGACCAGTGGTCAGGGATGATGGGAATTGTAGTTCAAAACATCTGGAGGGCTGAAGGTTGGGGATGCCTAAGGTAGAGGATGGCTGATACCACCCCATGGCCATTCTCCCAAAACAGAAGGCAAATGATGCATTTGCATTTGTGTAAAAAGCTATGGCTTTTGTCCTCGTAGAGCTGAAAGACACCGCTTGTACTTTTGTGCAGGGGTTGGGACACGGATCAGCCTGCAAATGCGTGTAACTTAGTACCGAGTAATACAAATAAGTCATAAAAATAAAGTAATGTGCCTTACGCTTTGTTCCGCTTCAAAACAATTACAATTACACAGAAAACACCCGCAATGACCAAAAGCAGCAAGGCGCCAACGAGAGAGCCTGTTGAAACCAAAGAATGAATAATGTTTGTATCCCATAATTCCTAATAGTAACATTATAAAACCATAATATTTTGGAAAACAAACAAAAAGTTCTTTAATAAAAATACTACAATAGTTCATCAGAAATCATTTACAATACAGAATCCAAAAGAAACATTCTAAAAATTAACCCATTAATCGGCATGGTTTTCATTTTTATATCCATGACAAAACATCTTTCTAATTTCATAGTCAATAATTCTGCAACCTTTATTTGAAGACAGCTATGAGCTAATTCCAAGGACGCGGGTGGCGCTGTGGGTTAAACCACAGAGCCTAGGACTTGCCGATCAGAAGGTTGGCGGTTCGAATTCCCCATGATGGGGTGAGCTCCCATTGCTCAGTCCCTGCTCCTGCCAACCTAGCAGTTCAAAAGCACGTCAAAGTAGATAAATAGGTACTGCTCCGGCGGGAAGGTAAACGGCGTTTCCGTGCACTGCTCTGGTTTGCCAGAAATGGCTTAGTCATGCTGGCCACATGACCCAGAAGCAAGATGAAGCACCGCAACCCCAGAGTCGGTCACGACTCAGGGTCAGGGGTCCCTTTACCTTTACCTTATGAGCTAATTACAGTTTCTTGAATCCTGAGCTATATATGAGATTTATGAATATGAATGAGTGCGCTCTCGTAAATTTTGACATTTACAAAAATGTTTTTGGGTTTTGATAAATGTTGTTTTAAATTCTAGATTAAATTACATATTTTTAAACAAGTTGAAATCCTAGTTTACCTAGAATTCTGAATATAACTGTTTAGGATAAGGTTGAAAGGGAGATAAAGCAATCCAATGCAACATTTCTGCTCTTGAGTCATGGCATGTTTTGACTCTGTTCCTGACAAAATAGCTGTATAATAAAAGTGGTCATCTGAGCTTCCTCCAGGTTGTTGTTTTTAATGGAAACCTAGAACAGCTCTTATAACTGTACTCAAATGTGTAAGACATGGTGGCGGTGATCTTTGCATATCTTCTGTATTTCTTATCTGAGAGCCAGCATAGTAGGGAATGGGGTGTTAAGAGGGTTGGATTTGAAAAGGGAACTTCAGGTTTGAGTAACTTTAGTCAAATTACTCTGTCATGTTAAAGTACCTCACTGAGTTATTGTGAGGATAAAATACTTCTCTGAGCCTGTTGCTAGAGTAGAATAAAATACATTTAAAATACTTAATACATTTGTATTTGAAGTAATATATAACAATGAGAGGGAATAAGGACACAACATTCCTGTGATAGTGGAAGTGGAGTTGTCCCCTTCCAAATACATTGCTTCAGATGCCAGTCCATCATCATTGCTGCTGCTGTTGTTAAAATTGTATACCGCCCTTCATCTGTAGATCTCAGGGTGGTTCGCAACATAAAATTACAATATTAAAAACACAAATTGCATAATGAAAATAAGAACAAAAACAAACCAATAATCCCCTGTCCCATATCTCTCAAATGTAAGTAATAGTGCACCCCATATTAGTGTACTCTCCTAAATGTTTCTTTTCTACCTGCTATCTTGGTGTTTTGCCAAGCATGCTGCTACCACCTCTTTTCGTTTCTCAGTAATCCTGCATTGCCTCCATTGCTGTCACAATGCAGCACCTGAGTTTGTTATTAGTATAGATGATTCTGGAAAATATGTGCTAAACTATGAGACAGAAAATTAGCAAAGGCTGGACCCTTAAGGAAAATAGGGTATTGCCCCACCAACCTCAGTCTACCCTTAGCTGGCCCCTGTCTGCCTGCGTTCTTACAGGAGGTGGCAGCAGCTATCAGCTTCCTCCTCCTCCATGTTCATAGAATTCGGTAGTGAGGAAGATGGGGACAAACCGGTTCAGTCAGTTCAGCCTCTCATTGGCTCTGGCTCCACCTACTGTTGGCCTCTCTGCCTTTCACCCTACCAGTCCCAATGAGCATCAGCCACCACTGGCACTAATAGGCTTAAGCCATTCTATATATGTTTTGTGGAGTTGTAGCATCCTACATTTATAAAGAATCAGATGGAATTCTCTGGAAGTTACTTACCAATGCCTGTGGCTACGGAGATATAAAAACCTAAAGTGCAAAATGAAACATAAGGAATGAACTGATCAAGAAACATTGAGTGAAAGGTTTCTAAGCACATAGTTTTATAATTAAGAAACTGATCTATCTATCAAATAAAACTTAAAGTAAATATGTTGGGGGATGTAACAATGGCATTAGTAATCGTCAAGCAATGCACAGGTTTTTTTTATTACTGAGGAAATATATTCACCTTAGGAAACTTAAATAAATGTCCATATGCCAGTCAATTGATCAAGGGTCTCTTAATATGCCATTTCACTGTTATTATGTCACTAATGATCAAGCGTGATCAGACTTCGGCAAGTTTAACAAGTCTACCAAATCAGTAAGAAATACTATAGGAAATATACTATCCTTCTGCCCCCCCCACCTCCCTGGCAGCTTGGTGTCATTTTGCCTCTAGCCTTTTTAGCTGTGGACTGTGCAGTAGCTCAGTAAAGGAGAACAGACGGGATTCAGGCCTACCGGCCCTCCCATTCTCTCCAGACATGAAGTATATTCTTGATGTATGTGCCACTTGTGGTGCACAGAGGAAATCAAGACAGGGCTTTATTGTGGAATAAAGCCATTAGCTTTTGCTGATATTTTCTAAATTCACTTGCTGGATGGCAATACAAATCTTTCCATCAATACAAACTTCAACGAAATGCAAATTCGTCATCTACATAAACCCTTCCTTTCTGTTGCTCACCTTGGTTACAAACTGGCACAGGAGGATCCCATGTGAAATCAGGCTGACACTGAACACGAGAACTGCCTTTCAAGACATAACCATCCTCGCATTCCAGAGTCACATTAGCTCCAATCTGAATCACAATTTCTGAGTTCTCCTTGCCACCAGAAATCTGTGGGAGGATGCAGCCTACTGCTGAAAATCAAAGATAATGAAAATGGCATATCAGGAAAGAGGTGAGGATGGGAATTATCTAAAATTTACAAATACTTTTTGATAATTTACTTTTGCTCCTGTGACTGATAAACTTAATACAGTGGTACCTCGGTTTAAGAACAGTCTGGTTTAAGAACGATTTGGTTTACAAAATCTGCAAAACCGGAGGTAGTGTCCCAGTTTGCGAACTTTACCTTGGTCTAAGAACAGAATCTGAACGGTGGAAGGGCACCAGCGGCAGGAGGCCTCATTAGGGAAAGTACGCTTCAGTTTAAGAATGGTTTCTGTTTAAGAATGGACTTCCAGAACAGATTAAGTTCGTAAACCGAGGTACCACTGTAATATATTGTGAGTTTAGAAAAACTGTAGAAACCCCTTTTTTCTCTTCCTCTAGAGTGCGTGGCTTGGCTCACTTGTCCAAGTCATCTATAGCCATTTTCTTTTAAAGTATATTGGAGTATAAAACACTGATCGTGCGTCTTACAGTATTGGGGCCTGCAAATTTCAAACCCTCCTTATTTTGGCAGTAGGAATTTAATCTGGAAATAATTTGGGATTTGGAGAAGTAGCTACCTGGAACGCTCATGAGGCTTGTTCTTGTAATTAGAGTTGCAATAGCAGCTTTTCTGAGAGAACCTCAGAAAAGAAAGACAGTCTGATAAACTGGATAAATACTGCTGGCCAGCAGTGGCAGCTAGGGTCCTTTATGGCTGTGGAGGAATTATATACACACTTACCTTCACAGTGTGGGACAGGAAGACTCCACACACCAGATGCTGTGCAATTCAGTGTTGCCTCCCCTATTAGTACATAACCAGGTTGACAGCTGAAATTTACAGATTTTCCATTGGTATATTGTATTGATTCTGGTGCACTGTAATTTCCATGCTGGACATTTGGAGGCGGGGGGCACTGTATCACTGAAAAGAGAAATAGAAAGTCGTGTTCCTCTGCACTAGTCAGTGAGTGAGGGAGAAAATATTTCCAACACTATTATACATAACCTTCTGGACAGAATCCAGAAGGGATTTACATTTAATCAAGAATTCCAAAAGTTAAGTTGTGGGTGAACATATCAGACGACACAGCGATTCTTCAAACAGCTCTTGTTTATTCACAGGCCAGAACAGAACTGAACTGAAGGGTTCAGCCAGCCTGCTTATATAGAGCTCTACTACAACACAACCATAACAGCTTTCTGTAACTATCCAATCACTGAACGTCACTTTCAATCCCTTATTTGCATATGTGGACCTGAGTGAAAACTATCTACAGCCCCCTGCTGGCCCAGGGTGATACCTTCAGTATATAACACCAAATTCTTGCCATGGTTCTCATCTTGGAAAATGTATGGAACATTTCAGAGCATGTTATTTGCCCAAACGCATGCCTGCTGCCTTAAAAATGGAGCTCAAGTACCAGGTGATGCCCATGGTGGTCTTGGAGGGGGGTCACTACAATAGGGTTCCATATGACGACAGTCTGTGGCCAAGCACAGGTAGAAGGCATCACACATTACTTATTAATCTGCTTTTTGTACAGGGATCCAAGAGACCAATTACTGAAACTCTTGCTGGAATTCCTGGAAGCAGGTTTACTATGGCAAAAATGGTTCACTTTCTTTTGTGTGATTCTAACAGATTTGTGACACATAAAGTGATAGCTTATGCTCTGGGTTCAAGAAAGATTTAGAGAGCAAGAGCTAGACAATATTGCAATAAGTTGCACTGGGGATTCAGAGGTCTAACAGAAGTTAAGCTAGGCATGAACTCTTACTATCTTCCTTGAAATCCTTGATGCCCTGCATTATGTAATTGTTGTATGCTGTATGTTATGGTTTGCTGTTTGGCAAATTGCAGTGAAATTCTTATGGCCTTTGGTTAATACAATAAACTCTTTGGTTGGTAATATACATAATAAAATAACTTTCAGAATATAGTATCTAAGTAAGAAGTCCAGTCTTTAAATTGTGCAGTAGTTCTGTTTGAGCCCTTTAAAAGTTTTCCTTTTCTTGTGTATTCAATAGCTGTACTAGTAATTATTTTTATACTTTTAATAAATAATTAAGTGGAGAAGCCTAACATAATAGGCCTGAAAAATCAGAAGGATAGCTGTTGCTTTAATTAAATTAAATTATGCTTAAATTAAACATGCTTTAATTTAGTACCGACACCCACTGCAGTACAGTCAGTAATATGTTCTGAGTATTGACGTTAGTAATTTAGGGTTTCAGTCACAGGCACCCCTGCCATTGCATAAATTGTTCCAGGACCCATAAACATTTTCAGAAGGGCATTAAATCATACAGCAGCCTCCCAAGATGTAACCTTTGCTAATCTGGCTGAACTCTTGTGAAGGCATTGTCCAACACACTGGTCTTGGCAGGACTTCCACAGATAAAGCAAGCACTTTCACCACTTGCCAATCTGGCTTTGTCTTTCCTAACGGACAGCGCACACCGTCAATTATCCTATGGAAAACAAAACTCTGTGTGATACAGTTCCAAAATATGTCCTTCCAGTTTCATTAATGTAAGAATGTGTCTGAATCAAAAATTTTCCAATGAAGACAGGAACAATAATGGGTAAAGAGCGAAACAAAATTTAGATGCTTGCACTCTTTGAACCATTCTGAAAGATCCTGAAATCCAGAAACCTACTTTTGCAGTGAGGAGCAGGGGCAGACCATTTGCCAGATGGGGTGCAATAAATAGTTCCCTCTCCATGTAGAGAGTAGCCAGGCTCAGCATGGCTAGAGAGAAACTGCGGCACCCTCTGCCCACAAATGTTTGCTTAATATCTTTAATGTACAGCTTTCGCCACATGCTGAAAATGAACTTCTTTACCCTTTGACATTTAAAAATATTGTATTTTGTGGGTCCCAGAACACTTTTTTAGCTGAGTTAGAGCTGTTCTGCCTTGTATCAAATGGCTTTACATGCTTTATCATTTTAAGTGCTTTATCTCTTTTTATAATTATTTTATTATATTTTAATGGTAGCACCATTACTCATCTGGAAAAGCTAAATATATTGCCACCTACGTTGTCTGCTTTTACAATGAGGAACAGATTGATCCCATGTTCCCGAAGACAGACAGTGTATTGTCGCAGCTCCAGCAAGAAAGTAGTCAGGGTCACAACGATACGTCACAGAGGAGCCATAAGGAAAATCTTCCAGACTTTCAGAGTCACGTTCCCCATTGGCAATCGCTTGAGGTGCAGGGCACCCTGTGGAGAAATGTTTCAATGCAGAACTATCATCAGAGCTTTTACTTAGATCTGTAAGACCTAAGCCAGGACAACTGCGCTTTAGGCAGACTATAAGGGCTACAAAATTGTACAGAGTCATGTGCACATCTATGGACCAGGGACAGTGGTTGTACAACTGAATGAAAATAACCTTTGCATTTTGGAAGTTTAGTCCAGTTCACAGAGTTGGAGCCTTCTAAAATACAGGTAACCAGATACTCTCCTTCGAGGGAGTAACCGGCATCACAAATGTATATTACAGAACTCCCATAGGTGAGGTCTTCTCCTATATTCTTTCCATGTGCAATGCTTGGTGGCGGTGGACAACGCATTACTGCAAAAAGAAAAGAAAACCAGAAGTAGATAAAATGATGCTAACTGAGAATTCCCAAGTATCACTTGCTCTGTGTTTTTAGCCAACGAGGATAGGCAGGGAAATACCAACCTTCACACTGGGGTAAAGGTTGACTCCAAGCTCCAGAGGCTGTACACTGACTGGAAGCCTTGCCACGTAACAAGTAGCCACGGTCACAGGTGTAATTGACGTATCTTCCTGTAGCAAAATGAGCTTCTCCATGGCCATTGTGATCACCATTTGGAATAGGCAGAGGAGGGGGACACTGCAATTCTAAAGCAAAACTATATGAGCATCAAGCTTATCTCAAAGCAAGTAGAAACCCTCCCAATTCTTGATCCGAGTATTACAACTCCTTCACTATAGTAGATTCTAGTTTTTGTAGCTAGCCTAAGCTACATTTCCTCCATTAGTCATGGTTTGAGATCACAGGAGTACCAGCCCTCTTCTCCTACTATTATGGACTATTGTTCCAACCCATGCCTGACATGTAGATCCAGGTACAGAACGAGTATTTCTGGTCCAGAGGTTCTTTATAAGGGCACCATTGTGTGCTACGCTCTGGGTAGCATATTATGTCCCTGCTGAAAAAAAGCCACTAGTGCCTATGAGCAAGACACACACCTTCACAGTGCGGGGCAGGAGCACTCCATGTGCCAGAGGTTGTGCAATAAATAGTTCCCTCTCCAGTAAGCGAGTAGCCTGGCTCACAGGTGTATTTCACAAACATTCCATTGGTGAACACTGATGATCCCTCATTGCTGTGAATCCCATTTTGGATACTTGGGGGTGGCCGGCATTGAATTTCTGAAAGGAAAAGAGTGTACTTACAATGTCAAGACCATTCAAAGTTATTCTCCCATCATCTTTGTGTACTTCATGTTTTCTACATGTATACAGTTTGGATCTCTTCTCCATCGGCTTGTAAAGAATACTCTGCCACCCTATGTCTCGTGTATTGCAATCCAGAAACCTACTTTTGCAGTGAGGAGCAGGGGCAGACCATTTGCCAGATGGGGTGCAATAAATTGTTGCCTCTCCATGTAGAGAGTAGCCAGGCTCACATGTGTAATTCACAGACATTCCACTGGTAAACACTGACAATTCCTGGTGGCTGTGATCCCCATTTTGGATTTTTGTGGGTTGCTGGCACTGAATCTCTGACAGAGGAATAGAAGTGGAATCTAGCAGAAAATAAATAAAAAAGATTCTTCAACTCAAGGGATCATAATAGTTTCCTATATGCAGATAGTATCTCAAATGACCTAATTCAGTACACTTGTTTTCTCATGGTTTGAGCATGGCTAGAGAGAAACTGCGGCACCCTCTGCCCACAAATGTTTGCTTAATATCTTTAATGTACAGCTTTCGCCACATGCTGAAAATGAACTTCTTTACCCTTTGACATTTAAAAATATTGTATTTTGTGGGTCCCAGAACACTTTTTTAGCTGAGTTAGAGCTGTTCTGCCTTGTATCAAATGGCTTTACATGCTTTATCATTTTAAGTGCTTTATCTCTTTTTATAATTATTTTATTATATTTTAATGGTAGCACCATTACTCATCTGGAAAAGCTAAATATATTGCCACCTACGTTGTCTGCTTTTACAATGAGGAACAGATTGATCCCATGTTCCCGAAGACAGACAATGTATTGTCGCAGCTCCAGCAAGAAAGTAGTCAGGGTCACAACGATACGTCACAGAGGAGCCATAAGGAAAATCTTCCAGACTTTCAGAGTCACGTTCCCCATTGGCAATCGCTTGAGGTGCAGGGCACCCTGTGGAGAAATGTTTCAATGCAGAACTATCATCAGAGCTTTTACTTAGATCTGTAAGACCTAAGCCAGGACAACTGCGCTTTAGGCAGACTATAAGGGCTACAAAATTGTACAGAGTCATGTGCACATCTATGGACCAGGGACAGTGGTTGTACAACTGAATGAAAATAACCTTTGCATTTTGGAAGTTTAGTCCAGTTCACAGAGTTGGAGCCTTCTAAAATACAGGTAACCAGATACTCTCCTTCGAGGGAATAACCGGCATCACAAATGTATATTACAGAACTCCCATAGGTGAGGTCTTCTCCTATATTCTTTCCATGTGCAATGCTTGGTGGCGGTGGACAACGCATTACTGCAAAAAGAAAAGAAAACCAGAAGTAGATAAAATGATGCTAACTGAGAATTCCCAAGTATCACTTGCTCTGTGTTTTTAGCCAACGAGGATAGGCAGGGAAATACCAACCTTCACACTGGGGTAAAGGTTGACTCCAAGCTCCAGAGGCTGTACACTGACTGGAAGCCTTGCCACGTAACAAGTAGCCACGGTCACAGGTGTAATTGACGTATCTTCCTGTAGCAAAATGAGCTTCTCCATGGCCATTGTGATCACCATTTGGAATAGGCAGAGGAGGGGGACACTGCAATTCTAAAGCAAAACTATATGAGCATCAAGCTTATCTCAAAGCAAGTAGAAACCCTCCCACTTCTTGATCTGAGTATTACAACTCCAGGTACAGAACGAGTATTTCTGGTCCAGAGGTTCTTTATAAGGGCACCATTGTGTGCTACACTCCGGGTAGCATGTCATGTCACCACTTTCCAATCTGGCTTTGACTTTCCTAACAGACAACTCACACTCTCTATTATCCTATGCAAAACAAAACTCTGTGTGATAAAGTTCCAAAATAGGTGCTTCCAGTTTGAGGCAGCATTACTATAAGAATGTGTCTGAATCAATGGTTTTCAATGTAGAAAGGAGGAATCATTAGTGAACACCAGTTCTAAATTTTGTAGCCTTCACTCCTAGAGCCAGCCCAATAAAACTTTTGACCAAGAATCTTACTTGTGCAGTGAGGAGCAGAGGAAGACCATGTACCAGATGCTGTACAGTGAACAGTTGCCTCTCCAGTAAGGAAATAGCCAGGTTTGCACCTGTAATTCACAGACATTCCACTGGTAAACACTGACAATTCATGGTGGCTGTGATTCCCATTTTCAATCTTTGCAGGTGGCTGGCACCGAGTTTCTGACAAGAGAGCAAAAGCGGTAGATAGAAAAAAGTAAAAATAAATAAATAAAACATTTACCACAAGGAATCGTAATTGCTTCCTATGTGCAGATAGAAATGAGCTAAGCTGGTATGCTAGATTCTTCCAAGTCACATGATACAGAAGCTCTTCCTGTCAGCCATTAAAGGTCCACAGAGATCCAGGTTCAGAGAAAGTATTCCTGGTTCAGAGGCGCTGACATTGTATTAAAAGGGCACCATTGTGTGAACTCATGCAAACTATTGCCTTTAAGGCAGCGTGTACTGTGTCCTGTGAAAAATGCCACCAGTACCAATATGGGGATTAAAACACAGAAAGTTGGTTCCGAAGTTGTGGGTCAGGTAAAGCCTGGGCAAAGACAAGACATCTGAAGCGACTAGTGGTTCTTCCCAGATCTTAGGAACCCCTCCATCCACAGTCTCTGTCCAGCCAGGCTTGAGTGCATCTCCCTTCCTTTACTAGTGATATTGCCTATCATTATTGGTTGGATTTCTATTTCAAAATTCAGTTCAATCAATTAAAAACAGAACTTGCTGAGTTTTCCCCTTTTGTGTTTAGGGGAAGGGCCTTAGCTGAACTGTAGAACATTTGTTTCATGAAGAAGATCCCTGGCTTCTCCAGGTAAGGCTGGAAATGCCCCCTCCCCCCCCCGAAACACAATTGTGTGACTCCATATAAGGCAGCTTCCCATATTCCTAATTTGGGAGGGAAGTAAGTGGGATTTTCTTTTGTGGGAGTGTCTCAAGTTAGATAAGTTTGTTAGATAAGTTTGTATGTTTTGTGGCTCATATCTGGAAACTCCCAAAGAGGACTTCAACAGATTTAACTAACTTTCTTGCTTATCACAGAAAAATGAAATCCAGTCAAAGCTGTGCTTAGTACCTACCCCTTACACAGATGGGTGTGGGAGAATCCCATGTGCTGTCAAACTGGCACTGAATTGTATGGTTGCCTTTCAGGATATAGCCAGGGTCACATTCAAATGTAATTGTCTCTGTGGGCTTAACTTGCCCTTTAGATCTTGCTATTCTTCCATTCTGAATTTTTGGACTTACACAGCCAGTGACTGCAAAGGAAAATATAAAGTAGCTAGTAGACTACACAGTGTATGTCAGCTGCAATAAGGAGTATATTTTCTTAATACATTTAATGTAAAGCTCAAAATTTATATTATTATATAAGGCTCTTTATGGATCAATAGCAAGATATTGCAACATACATTTTGGAGTTAGAAAGTCTCAGCTTGGACTGCCTAGGAATAGCTGTTAGGATATTTCCGTTCCACCTTAAAAGGGAGCAGGCTTTGTGAGTCAGAGTCTGCGTATTTCCTGTTTCACAGGATGTTTCTGTTATGTCTTTTGTTTTCGCTCTCTCTGTGTCTGGAGACACTGAAGCAGGCAGTCATGTTTTTTTTGTTCTGATCAACGCTGAATAAAACTTGTAAATAATGCTCTCCTGAGTGCGACTTTTGCTGTGCATTATCTGCTGATAGAGTGTGCATGAGCTCTGGAATGTGGCAAGCTATTTCTGGAAGCTCGTGTCGCTAATTGCTGATACTGTATCTATGGGCGATCAATGGATCGTCCGGCAGCCGGCTTGGGGGCCATGATGGACTTTGTCTCCCTGGCAGTATCCCAACAAGGAAATGAGACCCAAAAAAGAAAAGAATGGTCACTCCATTGGTCAGGCCTTGATCCATTAACAGAGCTGTATATATGTGGCTCACACATAATATTTGAGGTGCCCTTCCCTTAAGGACTTAACTGGAACTATAATTTTCAATGCAGAAATAAGGTACTTGTATGAACATTCACTTGCATTTTAAATCTGTTTTGACTGGTTATCCTATACAAAGCCCAAATGAAAATCCAGTGTAGCAGAATACTTGCATTCACAGCGTGGGACAGGGAGACTCCACACACCGGATGCTGTGCAATATATAGTTGCCCTTCCTATTAGCACATAACCAGGGTCACAGCTGTATTTTACAATTTTTCCACTCGTATATTGTTCTGATCCCAGAGCCCTGTACTTTCCATGCTGGACTTTGGGAGGTGAGGGGCAATGTATCTCTGGAAAACAACAACAACAAGGGAAGAATATCTTGTTCCTCAGCAAGACAGACAGGCGATACATCCAACAATAACATACATAAGAAGTCTGCTTCCTACTTTAGATCATAGTATAGTGTAATTAAATTTGGTTTAAAATGCCTTCACTTCAGTTTTCAAACATTACTGTATTAAACAACTTTAGTTGTGTGCTTGTTATTTCCCTTTGTGTTTTTGATCTTTGTTGTGCATACAACAGTAGTTGTTGCATGCATCCACTCAAACTTCAGCCATCCCTATGGAAATCAGAAGTGCAGAATTTGAAATGTTTTAGGTACTGCCCTTCTGACAGCCACAGGGATGGTAAGAGAGCAGCAAGAATAGTGGGTTTGCAAAAGGACAACAGCAATGCCTACTCACAAAAGCACCCACCCCAACAAACAGTGACTTAATGGACCAATACCAACAAAGCAACAATAAAACATGTCAGTGGGGGGGGGGAGAGAGAAATAAGTACAGTTTTGGTACGGAATATGAAGGAGATTTTCTGATGGGAAAAAGCATGCAACACACCATAAGAGGGTTAATGACGTGGCTACACTTCAGTCATTCAACAAGAATACACAGAGCTCACAAAACTCTAACACATTATTTGTAAATCACCAACATTATTAGCTACAGTGGACAGAAAATAAGGCTGCCCCCCCCCATTTCTGCATACATATTTCTGAATTATTCTCAGTCCTGTCGGAACAACTGGAACTGCTGTTGAACATCAAGGCAACTTCCAGCTTCTCTGAACAGAGGAAGTCTATGCTTAGGGGTTCACATTCCATACTTACAAACAATGCTGCTTACCTTTATATACTAAAATACCATGGACCTGCACCTCAGCATAAATGCAAATTCTGATCTCTCTGGTAAAGCAAGGTCCTTCCCTTCACCACCCAAATCTTGAGTAGCTTACAGAGTGGAAAGTGAGGCTTCTACGAGGTAGACTTCATTTCCCCAGCATGCTAGGAGAACTTTGAGCAGTCTGAGACTTCTCAAGAGATGTAGGAACAAGGAAAATACATCTAAATGTGTCCCATTTCATTGAATTTTGTATTCAATTAGCCGATTGATGAAGCTGCTCTCCCAAGAGACAAATGTTTATTATAGAAAGCAAAACACTGCTTGTAGACATATAAAGTCATAAATTAGATATACTTTATTTCCTTCCACCGCAAACTATTTTTTTAAACATATAGTGTGTCATGTATGAAATATCTTTCCTACCAATGTTTTCAGACTCATCGTATGATTTGCATATGCTGCTTGAAATAAAAAGGCTGACTCACCTTTGCAGTTAGGCGCTGAGGAGTTCCAAGACCCAGATGCTGTACAAAAAATTCTGGCATCTCCTATAATGCTGTATCCAGGATCGCAACTGTATTCTACAAACCCCCCATTAGTAAAACCTTTTGCTTCCTGACTGCTGTATTTCCCATGAGCGACCACTTGAGGTGGGGGGCACTGCACTGTTAAAAGAGAGGGTAAAGTATATCAAGGAGTTAAAAAATGAAAACTGTCACAACATCTGGAATTGTGTCTCAGATTACATCTTCCAAATGCAGACTATCTTATACTAGTGGCTGGAGGTGATGCTGCTCTGTATATCATAGAGGACATAAAGTTGAACACAGTGCCAGATTTAGGGCGGTGCAGATGGTTCTGTTTTTGTACTGATGTGAAGTTTTAGTTAGCCTGACATACTAGAAATCCCAAAAGGGGTGGACTTCTCTGAATTGGTGTGGGTGGTGAGCTGCAGGCTGCAAGAGTAATTTAGTCCTGGAGATAATACAAGCTAGAATTTCCTAAAAGGGCAAACTCTGATCCAATCCCTGTGAGTAGTGATACTGTCTATGTAAACAAGCAATTGCCAAGCAAGTCCAACACAATTAAAGTCTACTGTACTCAATTTAGAACTCAACCAAAGAAATGAGGGGATTAAGAAAAGGAAATTCAATGGAAAAGTTGCAATATTTCCAGAATTACTACAGTAATAGAAACTCACTAGAATCTAAACAGCAGATCAGGAAAAGTACCACCAAGGAAAGAGGATGCCAGCATGGTTAAACAGCAGAGTCAAGGAAACTATTAGAGGCAAGAAGGCTTCCTTCAGAAAGTAGAAATCTTGTTCAAATGAAAACGAAAAGGAGCACCAATTTTAGCAGAAGTGCAGGTCACAGTAAGGAACAAAGACCAGTGTTAACACCAGTACAGATGATAAAAAGCAATTATATCCTCTGTTGCTGAGATTGTACAAAATGTCATCGTAAATACTTTCACAACGTGGCAGAGGACTGCTCCACTCTCCAGAAGCTGTGCAGGAAATAGTTGCCTTTCCAACAAGTGAGTAACCAGGATCACAGGAGTAAGTTACAGACTTCTGAGAAGTAAACACTTCCCCAGGAAAACCATTGTGATTTCCATTGGGTATATCCAGAGGCAAGGGGCACTGTGATACTAAAAGAAAAATGAAATAGGAGAGAACATTCACAATAGCATATTAATGGCACATTTAACTGAAAATGTATTTTTATGTATTTATTTATTAAATTTCTATACCACCCTTCATCTGAGGATCACAGGGCAGTTTACAATATAGAAACTCAAAAATACATAACAAAGGGTTATGTTTTAAAGAACATAGATTGTTGAATTAGCCAAAGGCCTAGGAGAACAGCAATGTATTTGCCAGGCACCAAAAGATCTGTAACAAAGGTGCCATGTGAGCCTCCCTGGGGAGGGCATTCCACCTGTCATCCAAGGAACACAAGGCATCTTACAGACAAACAGATTTGTATCCAATGCTAGTCCTATTCTGAGTAGACCCTTTGAAATTAATGGACACTACTAACTTGTGTGTATTACAGTGCTATCCATTTACTTGGATTAGGACTACCACTGGACACAACCTACAATCAATTGCCTTAACCATGGTTAGTGAAAATAAGCCAGCTTCAGTCTGTGGAGCTGCCCTATTTGAAGTTACCATAGTTCAGGTTAACCACAGTTTAGAATTTGGATGGAATGCTAAACTGCAGTTACTCTAAAACTGGCACCTCCAATTTCATTTGCATAGCTTGTGCTAGAGATTTGGGGGTGCATAAGCCTGAGGGGAGACTAGTCCCTGTTAAACCATGATTTTGTGCTAAGTCCAATTATAGTCAGTGACTGGCCCAAGGACAACTAGTGAAGTTGATAGGGTTGAAGATTTGAACCCATGTCTTTTGTGCATGTCCCGCTGCCTATGCCATACGCATGAGATCTGGCAATCTGTCTGCAAGTATAGCAATATCACTACTTGTGTGAACATTTACTGCAGATATTCCTGCTTCCTTCTATAACTAAAGAATTACAAATGCTTCCTGAATATTGAAGTTACGAGCATGTATGTATCCAGCTCATATTCATGCTTGCCTATATATGGATGCTTCTTATTTATACTTGCCCAGTTCACAGTGAGGTAGAGGAGGGTCCCATGTACCATCTACTTGGCAATGGATCTCTCTTGTTCCAGATATTTTGTAGCCAGCATTGCAGTCTAAAGTCACCCTTTGGTTATATGTGTAGGTGTCTGAATAACCAGTTACTATCCTTCCATTCCTTACTTGAGGGGGTGGACAGCGAGTCACTGAAACGACAAAGTTTCAACAAGCATACAGTACTGAAGGTAAAAAGGAATACACCTGTTCTCTGCATATCTGTGTGTTTAGCTGGCAGTATTATAGACATGTGGATTATGGGCTGATGGAATAGGAACCTCAGGCTCAGGGCCCAAATGTAGCCCACCCTGCTCCTCTATTTGACCCTCAAGTCTCTCCCCACGCTTAGGGCTGGATTAAACCTTAAGCAAAATAAGCACATACTTAGGGCATCAAGGGAAGGGGGGTGCCACAAAAAATCCATTGCCAGATTTAACATAGACCACATGGCACAGCTGAACCAGGTTCCACAAAAAAGTTTCCCACAATAAGTGAAAAATGAATACACACGGACACACACAAATAATGATAATAAATTAGTAACAATGAATTAGTAACAATAGAGAGTGATGACTGCTCCCCACATTAAATGGGGGGTGCCCTTTGCGTGGTCGTGTGCAGCCCCCTGGACCCTATATGCGGCACCATTAGCACAGGCTTGGCTTCGCCTTCCCCAGGTGGGATACCTGGAGGTCTCTGCCTACCTCAGCCACTTGCCCAATCCTGCCTGGGGAGGCATTGCCAAGGTGATCACCCTGCCCACACAAACATTATTCTTAGGAAAACCACAAAATTAGAATCTGGTAACTGGTAAACTGCCACTCGGTTCACTGAGGCTCATGTTATTTGAAGGTTCCTTCAAATTTGGAGATTTTTAAAGGCCTTGGTGAGAATTGTTATCTCCACAGCTTTTCCTTAGGGGGGGGGTTGGGGATGGCAAAATAATAACCACGTAGATTTGGGAGACAATTGATGTGTCAACTTACGATGAAATTATATGTGCATCACTATGAACTCATCAGTTTATTAATTTCTCAGCTGAGCTTCAGCAGTTTCACTCATATGTGCATCGTAAGTTCAGTGCAACCAAAAATGTAAAAACAAGATTCAGTCATGCTGAACTTTATAAAACAATTGTAGAAGACAATGTTGAGTCTGCCTTTCCAAATGCAGACATTTGCTTTTGTATATCTTAATATTAATGGTCACAAATCATCACAGACTGCTCAGCTGAGTGTTTATTTTCTCAGTTGAAATATATTAAAAATCCTAACAGAACAGCTATGCAACAAGGCGGGCAGGATACCTTATCTCTACAAAGTATAGAAGCATATGTGTTATGGAAGATTAGTTTTGAGGATCTGATAAAAGACTTTTCAATTAGAAAAAGCAAGAGAAAAGTAGGAGAAATAGTGGGTGGAAGGTGAGTGGTGTCAATGGAGACAGTGATGGAGTTAGGATTCCTGCCTTCTCTTTCCAGACATTAAGCAGGAGTTTCTTCTCCACTTCCCTATTCATCCTACTAAAGAACTGCATGTTTCACCTAAGGAGGAATGCAGATCTGATTAACAACTGGATTTTGTATTTTCAGAAATGGGGTTGTTATGTTGGAATCAACCATTGTATGTCTTTTCATCCCAGCAGTCCTAATTATAGTTGCAGGTAGGCATTGCAGCTTGTACAATACTAGGGGACATTTTGGTTTGCCCCAATGAGTCCCCCACCCTTGCCTTTGCATTTTTTAAGGAATATATATAGCTAATGATTCTTCTTGTTGGGAAGTAATAGAGTAATGACTGCTGTGATTTTGCCAAATGTTCCTGCACACAACTTCCTGCAATTAACAAAATGGCATGGAGAATATTTAAAAACACACCTCCACAATATGCACGGCCACTCCAAACACCATTTACTCCATCCTTGGTAGTACAGTAAATAGTGGCATTTCCGACAAGGGGGTGGCTTTTTTCACAGGTGTATGATACAGCTGTCCCATAGAAGTAGTCATCTATGCCACTGTGCTTGCCATGGGGAACATCTGGTGGTGGAGAACATGAAATAGCTAGAGAAAGGTAGAAGACAAACATATAGCATAAATGATGTATTCTGTTTTCTATTTCTGATGGCTACTACTGGAGCCAACAGATGAAGTTAACAGCGTGTGTAATATTAATGACTGCTAAACTATGATTATCCCTTGAATACATCCAATAGTTAAAAGGAAGAAAATAATACAAGACATCCAGAGTTCCATAATCTGCCATGGAGATTACATGAAACGCAAGAACTACAATGGCTACTTATAAATACCAAAATAGAGAGATGAACTATTCTGTAAGACACATAAATTAGATAATAACAATAACAGGACAGAGACTGACCACTTTCTTTAGGCTGAAAGATTTATCAGCTTAGGAGAAATACAACCAAGGAGCATACAATAAAGAAAGTATTTTTGTTGTTGCTGCAGATACACATCAGAAAAGAGAGGATTAATGCTCCTCAGCTGGAAAATTGGAAGGAACGTCAGTCAACAATGAGATTGTTAACTACAATTCTGTGCTAAGGGCAAAGAAAGCATCAATATTACAAACATTGTTTTAATAGTGTAAGACTAGGGACGTGGGTAGTGCTGTGGTCTAAACCACCGAGCCTCTTGGGCTTGCCGATTGGAAGGTTGGCAGCCGATTGGAAGGTTGGCAGTTCAAATCCCCACAATGAGGTGAGCTCCTGTTGCTCTGTCCCAGCTTCTGCCAACCTCGCAGTTCGAAAGCATGCCAAAAAGTGCAAGTAGATAAATAGGTACCGCTCCGGCAGGAAGGTAAATGACGTTTCCATGTGCTCTGGCACTTGTCAGTGTCCTGTTGTGTCAGAAGTGGTTTAGTCATGCTGGCCACATGACCTGGAAAGCTGTCTGCGGACAAATGCTGGCTCCCTCGGCTTGAAAAACGAAATGACTGCCACACCCCACAGTCATCTTTGACTGGACTTAACTGCCCAGGGGTCATTTACCTTTACCTTACCTAGTGTAAGGTGTAAGATATTCCATAATGGTATTCCATTATTCTCATGATTTCATTGATAACCTGATACTATATTCTGATACTCTTGCCACAGGATTCCTGTGCTTTATAACTTTGCCATGTGATTGTGATACTGATAATGTATGTAGGTTACACCAGTTTCTGTTAGTCTGGCATCCATCTTGGAACCACTCCCAAGAGTGCAAGCCTTGAGCCTGTTCAGTTCCCAACTTTTTCTCAAGAAATACGTTTGCCTTTTGGCCACTAGGTGGCAACCATATATCTTACAGTCCCCCAACTCCTTCATTTATACTTTCAACATGATAAATATCCCTTGCCAGACTTCCTGCACTATGTAATTTTGCCAGGTGACTGACAGCGATTAGGTTAGATATAGGAAAATGCAAATATGCTATCTTAACTAGATTATTTGAACCATGTGATTGATTGTGGACAACTGGTCTTTCAGTGCCAACTAGCACAAAAGTCAAAAGCACACTATTATATGAGTGTGAATAGTTATGTCCTTTTAAATTAAGTGTTACTTGTAAAAATTAAAATTTAATTTATCTGGAATTTGGTGAAATAGTAAAAGCACAAAGATATGTAGGCTGCTCAAAATCCTATAAAAAGAGGGGCAAACAAAATTATTTTCACATTATTTGATTGAAATAATATATAATACATTATTATATTATTTGATTACAAGAATCTCTTTAATTTTCCAACAACTGTATGGTTTTTGAAGGGTTGCTGCAATGGTTCTCAAGAGTTGGGCTGACTGGCATTGACTCAAATATCCAAAGGCTATTTGCAATATTGCAAATATCGGATGCTGCCCAAGGCACAAAAGACTGGAAGAGCTGTAGAAGTGAACCACACCTACTAGTTATTCACTAATTGTCAATATTTTTGTGTCAATGATGCTATTTTTACATAGCTAATAGTCAACCCTTGTGGTGGACGGGCTTTGAATCAGCCTCCTGGGGACCCAGAAGCCATTCAGAGCTGGGTGGTGTGTCATCCTATCAGGAGGGAGGGAGTGGAGATTTAAATGTAGGCCTGGCCCACTGATGAGGACAAACAGATTTGTATCTAATGCTGCACCCGCCTCACTTCTGCCACTCACCCCGCTGTCTCTGGGGAAGCAGCACTGGCAGTGGCACTGGTCTGGGGCAAGATCTTGCCAAAATCTCAAGAGATCCTAAGATCCAATGAGACTTTGGCAAGATCTCACCAGATGTTGGTGCCACTGCTTTGCGGGCATCACCATGGCACTGGCAGCAGGGTGCAGCAGGTGAATGAATCTGTGATATTGCAAATAGCCATATTAGGTACTGCAAGCAAGGACAGTGGCATGCAGCTGACAAATGGATCTGTCATAAGATCTGGTCCCTGTGTCAGTGTCTTTGTTATGTGGCCTGTCATTTAGGTTTGGGGGCTGTCTGTAAGCAGGTATGAGCCCAAGGCTGTGATGTATGTAAGCCTATGAGAGGGAAGTGTTATTGTTCAGGATGGGTTGTAGGTAATTGATTATACATTTCAGTGTCTTTAGCTGGATGTTGCATGTGACAAGTGATAGTTGATAGATTCTTTATTGTCATTACACTAGTGCAGCATTGCACAAGTGCAACGAAATTGGATGCCAACCCTTAAAAACAACAAAAACAAAACAACAGCAACAACCAACAAACCACCTTCCAACCACACCCACACCCACACCCATCAAACTCCCCGGTCTCATTATCGAGTTACAGCATTCAAAAAAGCCACAGCTCTTGGATAGAAACTGTTTTTCAGTCTATTTGTCCTAGACTTGATGTTTCTATACCTCCTGCCAGAAGGCAGCAGGTGATGTTCTCTTCTAGGTCTATCCTGTAGTAGATTTTCCCTCGGTGCCAGCCTTGCCTTGTCAATCTGTTTACCTTGTCAGTCTGTTTTCTCCCCCATTTCATTGGGTAGGTTTTATACTCTGATACATGTCTGATGCCACTGTTTAAGTTGTGGAGTGATATGGGTAGAAGCTGGATGCATGTAAGTATGTGCAGTGGTCAGTAGCTTTCCATTATGTCCATTATGTAATTGCACAGCAGTGTCCAGCAAGTGAACGTGCATTGACTGATTTAGGCTCAGGTGGAGTAAAAGTTATTAAGTCCTGGTGGAACTTCTCAGTTGCCCTCTGGAAAAATGATATACAGTGGTACCTCTGGTTAAGAACTTAATTCGTTCTGGAGGTCCGTTCTTAACCTGAAAGTGTTCTTAACCTGAGGTACCACTTTAGCTAATGGGGCCTCCTGCTGCCGCCGCACGATTTCTGTTCTCATCCTGAAGCAAAGTTCTTAACCCAAGGTACTATTTCTGGGTTAGTGGAGTCTGTAACCTGAAGCGTTTGTAACCTGAGGTACCACTGTATGTTAACATGTGTTCTACTTACGCTGACAAATAGCAGTTTCACCAGTCCATACTGCTTTTAGGCCAGAAATCACACACTGTCTGGAAGATAGACCAACTAGCCTGTACCTGAATTGAGATAGAAGCAATTATGGATTGTCAACTTCTTTATCCCAGGATGCACAGAATTAAATGCATATTACGAAATGTATGCACTGTGTTATTAGAGGTCACGGCTCACAAACTTCTACTGCGCTTGCTGATAGTGTAGTGGCTCCTCAATAAAATCGCTTTAAAAAGCTTGTAGCAGAGTTTCTTCCTGGCGGTGGACGACAAGAGACTACGAGACTTGTGCAAAATACTCAATCAAGAGTTACCTTTATTTCTTGGCTGGTTCACAAGCATTTTAGTTCAAACTATATACAAACTATTTACATACATCTTTCCACCATGGTATAAACTCACAGCCTGTGGGTACTCTTTCCTCGTGCAGGATGTTGCAACCTGCAACTTCCTCTTTTTATTTTCATCCCCAGCTGTAACCAATCAGCCTAGAATGTCACTCCTATTAAAGAAAACTTCTTTAAAGCTACAAGAACCTTTTTTTTTCTTTGAAGAATGACTTCCTAACATGTGTACCCATTCACAACCAAAGCTGTATACTGAGCGATTATCACAGCAAAATATATTCTATTCAGACCAGAATTCTCTCTTCTGCAAACCCTGCAATTTGCACAAGCATGCTGATATCTCCCTCTATCTGTCTCCAATTCTACTGGCACTCCCCTCAGATGATTAGTATTAGGCTGCAAGACAAGTTAGTGCCTGGGACTGGCTAAATCTGTTGTCGCAGGGGTCTTGTTTCTTCAAAAGCTGCATTACAATAAGAAATTGATTTATGAACCTTTTCCTGCATAGGAGGTTAGGTGAGGGGGGAAAGTTAACACCAATGACTTGTTCTTAAATTGTTAAAGGAAGAGGAGCCCTACCAGAAAAAGTAACCTTATTGATTTCCTAATGCTTACCCATCCTCGCAGGTGTAATTTATAGTAGAACCAAATAAAAGATCTTTTGTTACAATCAGCCTCCCATTATCTGGTTCTCCTGGATATCCACATGATTTTCCTGTCAGAAAAAAGCAAACCATACAGAATTTCTCTCTGTAATTTTTTAAAAACAAATTTAATTAAAGCACAAAAGAAGAATGGTGCAACTTAATCAAACCACTTATATTAATATAACAATCAATACAAGGATGGTAAGAGACTCACTTTTGCAGAACTCCTGAACTCCTGACCATTCCTGATTTCTAATGCACATAAGAGAGGCCTTTAACCCGGGATGCTTAGCATAGCCTGGACGGCACATGTATTTCACAACTGAGCCAACGGGAAAGGAATTATTTTCTTTATACTCATTGAGAAGTTCAGCAAATTGTAAACTGGGTGGGGGTGCACAGCTACCTCCTGATGAGATGGAGGGAGGAAGTGGGGAGAAAGAGAGGGAAAAATGAGGCCAGTAGTTATTGTGAAGGTCTACAAAGTGTAATATTGTGGTTCTAACTTTAAACTAATCTCCAGTTCCTCCAACTATAATATAGCAGTGGTCCTCACCACTCTTTTCTCACCTGTACGTATTTACTTATTCATTTTAATTTTATTTAAAAATATGCATATATTGCTATTCAGAAAAAAATATCAATGCAGTTTACAACAATTATACATACATAAAACCATATAAAAAGTTAAAAATTATTTATTTTATGCGTTTATATATATGTGAAACATAAAATAGGATAATTGCATCAAGCAGGAAATAATATGCACAAGACAAAAATGAGAAAAGCAATTTCATCAGTGGGAACAAGATGTGATGTCCAGTTCCTTACTCAAGCAGATTAAAGAACATTCAAGCTGTTTTATTTCTTCTGTTTCTTGGAAGGTGGTAGTGCCTTCACTATTATAAGAAGTTGCCAGTTTGACTTTGGGCAGCAGCCAGCAAAGTAATTGCATTCTGCTTGTGCAACGAAACTTCCCACCCCTCTCTTTTCCCTGTGCCTTCTACAAATCTGCTATGGAAGGGATGAGGGAACCCTAGAACAGGTTTAGGGTATGCATAGGGGGAGGGGGAGAAGGGGCAGTTCTACCGCACAACCAAAAGTCCTTGCACTAATAGAACTACAGTACCTTGCAGTATTAAACCACAGAGCCTAGGGCTTGCCAATCAGAAGGTCGGCAGTTCGAATCCCTGTGACGGGGTGAGCTCCCATTGCTCGGTCCCTGCTCCTGCCAACCATCAGTTCAAAAGCACGTCAAAGTGCAAGTAGATATATAGGTACCGCTCCGGCAGGAAGGTAAAAAGCGTTTCCGTGCGCTGCTCTGGTTCACCACAAGCAGCTTAGTCATGCTGGCCACATGACCCAGAAACTGTACGCCAGCTCCCTTGGCCAATAAAGCGAAATGAGCTGAATGGAAGAAATGGTGTAAACATTGCTTTGTAGCTTGCCCTGCTAGAGCCAATATGGACAATCTTATAGTCAAAAGATGTACCTTCACAGCGAGGGGCAGGGGAAGACCATGTCCCAGATGCTGTGCAGTAAATAGTCCCCTCTCCAATTAGACCATAGCCAGGCTCACATGTGTATTTCACAGACATTCCATTAGTAAACACTGCTGCTTCCTGGTTGTACATCCCATTTTGAACATGTGGGGGTGGCTGGCATTGAATTACTGAAAGGGGAAAAAGGTGGTTACAATCCTTGACTGTAAATTGACTGTAAATTCCACATTTGTAAGAACTCAATCATTTAGTGTGGCAGCACCTACACTTGGGAACTCCCTGCCTATTGATATCAAGCAGGTGATATCAGGTGCCTTCACTTTATTCTTTTTGGCATCTGCTAAAAGCATTCTTGATTTTGGCAAGCCTACCCTGATGCTTAGAAAGTTGAAATAATTTTAATCTGTTTTACTATTTTAACTTTTGTTTGCTTTAAAGTTGTAAAATTTCCTTGGTTTATTTTTGTAAACTACTTTGAAATTATTGTTTTTTACAATCAAGCAGTGTATAAATTTTAGGAAGCAAACAAATAATAAATACTGTTAATAAGTGTGTGTCAATCTGAACTTTTTCTTTGGTTTATTACCGTAGATCATGGCATGAGTAAAGGTTGGCCTAACTTAACATGAAATGACCCCCCCCATTAACTTTTATTGGTTCTGGTATCATTATTATATTTATGCTTTTTACAAAGCATATGCTAATTCAAATGAAACATGATACATATATCTTGCACTTCTTTTTGTTCATGCAATTGCAATGGTCTGTCATTATTTGTTATGATTCCTATTTCAGGTTTCAGTCCAATCAATAAACCCCCAAAGGCTTATTTCCTCAATCACACTCTATTGCAGGCGTAGCCAACTTGGTGCACTTCAGTTGTTGTGGACTATAACTCCCATAATCTTTTACTATTGGCCATGCTGACTGGGGCTGATGAAAACTGTAGTCCACCAACATATGAAGGGCACCAATTTGGCTATCTTTATTCAGTGGAATGATTTAAGTACTTACACACCCCTGTATGGTATTGATTTGCAGAGAGTCTTTAATGTGCACAAGCTCAGATGAGACTTTCATTCTTTTTGGTTCATATCTGAAACTGTCAAAGGAGATCCAAACAAAAGGAAAGCATTCCTGACTATTAGAAGCAAATGAAAGATATACTAGTACCTACCCCTAACACAAATGGGCACAGGAGAATCCCACATGCTGTCAAATTGGCACTGAATTGTATGGTTGCCTTTCAGGATATAGCCAGGGTCACATTCAAATGTAATTGTCTCTTTGGGTTTAACTTGCCCTCTAGATCTTGTTATTCTTCCATTCTGGATTTCTGGATTTTCACAACCAGTGACTGCAAAGGAAAAAGGATAAAGCCATTATTAAATTCTATAATATGTGAGACCTGAGAGAAGGGTGTGTTGCAGAAATTATAAAACCTTGATGTAAAATTCAACATTTTAACTTTCTAGGATCATAGACAACCTCTTAACACTTTCCTGATAATTGGGAAGTGTATTGGTTTGTACACGTCCACAGAATGGAAGATGGCAAGATCCCCAAGAACATGCTCTATGGGGAGCTAGCCTTAAGCACCAGGCCTGTTGACAGACCAGCTCTGTGTTACAAAGATGTCTGCAACCGTGACATGAAGGCTGGCAATATCAGCCTCACTGTATAGGAATTCCTTGCATCCAACCACAGTGTCTGGAGACAGGCAGTCAGGTCATGTATCCATAGTAGTTACCTGAGGAAAAATGACCACTGGGAGGAGTGCAGAGAGCAGAACTGCCATGGTGCACCTGAGCAGCACAACTGGACACCTTTATCCCACTGCTGCCAGTTATTTAATGTGGGCCTGGATAACTCAGTTGGTTAGAGCATGGTACTGATAACACCAAGGTTGCAGGTTCAGTCTCCATATGGGACAGCTGCATATTCCTGCATTGCAGGGGGTTGAACTAGATGATCCTCAGGTTCCCTTCCAACTCTACAATTCTATGATCTGCCCCAGCTGCAGTAAAACATGTATCTCCCATATTGGTCTCTACAGCCACAGCAGGTGCTGTAACTCTCCAAATGTTTGACTTTACTCGCAAAGACACACTGTTCCATTGTCTCCCAAGACAGATGGGTGCCAACAGAACAATCTATTCAACATGAAGGCTGCAATCTTATCACACTTACATAGTAGTAAATTTAACAGAACTCAATGGCCCTTACTTCTAAATAAGCATGTGTAAGATTCCACTGCAAGGTATTAACTATGTTTCCTACATATTAATGATTGAAAAATGAATTTATGGAACACTACATTAAAGCACTAGATGGTTTTCTCAAACAATTATTAGTGGAAACAGTCAAACATTTTACAGCAAGTGATTTGTGGGTTGCTTCTTTGATTACTAGGAACATAAACTTTAGGAGGAACAGAAACCAGAAAGAGTCATGGGAAATTTCTGCTTATTATAGTTCAAAAAGGCATTGCCTTCTATTGTGGCTCAGGTTAAAAACCCTCGTATTAGAAACACAGTCAGAAGCAGCCTGAAAGGGAAGTCTGTTTGCGGGTGAGGAGTCTCATACGAAAGAGCTTCAAAGTGATACTTGCCCTGTTCACAGTGAGGTAGTGGAGGGTCCCATGTGCCATCCACTTGGCAATGGATCTCTCTCGAGCCAGCTATTTTGTGGCCAGCATTGCAGTCTAATGTCACCCTTTGGTTATATGTGTAGGTGGCAGAATAACCAGTTACTATTCTTCCATTTTCAATTTGAGGAGCTGGACAGTGAGCCACTGAAAAGAAGATGTGTTTAATAAACATACAGCTACAAAGGACAAAGTAAAAGAATAGACCCTCACTCAGTGCATCTGTGCATCTGCTGCATCATGGACAGGGGGGTTGGTTTTGAAAATTTAGAAGTATTAATACCTAATAGTTATTCTGTTAGAGCTATCAGAAGAAAATGCTTGCCACATTGCCAAATCATCATGTTTAGGAATTAACACAAATTGGACCTTTCCATATAAACAATAGAAGAACAAAGAGTAACACTGGAAAACCACACCTCCACAATATGCACGACCACTCCAAATTCCATTTAATCCATCCTTAGTAGTACAGTAAATAGTGGCATTTCCCACAAGGGGGTGGCCTTTGTCACAGGTGTATGTTACAGCTGTCCCATAGGAGAAGTAATTCATGGACCTGCCACTGTGCTTGCCATGGGGAACATCTGGTGGTGGAAAGCATGGAATACCTAGAAACATAAGCAGAAGATAACAACAACAACAACAACAACAACAACAACAACAACAACAACAACAAATTTTATTTATATCCCGCCCTCCCCAGCCAAAGCTGGGCTCAGGGCGGCTAACAACAATCAAATAATCAAACAATCAAATAATCTAACATTCTAAAACATTTCATTATAACAATTAATTAAAATCAAATTAAGATACATGCCAAAGACAAATATTTTAGTGGTTTTTAAAAAATATTTATTGTGTCTTAGTTCATTTTGCATCTAAACATCTCCCTACCTAAGGAAACACTAGTGCTTTCATTTAATTTGAGGAAATGCAGTGGTGTTGAATTTCTTTTGTAAGACTGTCCGACGGTTTTGTAAGTGTAAGAATAATAATAAAAACAGAGAGTGGCACATAGGGAATTATTTTCTGGATACTAGACGCTAAGCAGGCATAGAAGGCTTGTGTGACGCTGTAGAAATAGTACATCATACCTGCCAGTTACATCTGGCAATCATTAATTTCATCTTTTTTGTTTGAAAATTATATTAATTTCGTGTAAGTAAGGAAGCCTACTTTTTCCTGACACATCCATGCAAAGTTCTTTCATTCACAGTATTTTAACCTTTCCCCTATAATGAAAATTTAAAAAGTACATCTACAGAAATTTAACTGTATTATATTTGCATAACTGTACTCATGTCAGTCTAATTCACTTCAGGGAACCTCTTCTATAGAAGTTAGTGATAGTGAATCAGGACCCATTTTTTTTAGTTATTTATTTTATAACAAAGAAACATTTATCTGGACAGCATCCATGTGACAAGAGATGGGCAAAATTGCATTGTGCCATTCAGGCTAACAGGCAAGTAACAATTGTTACAGGCACAGGAGCAAACTCAGGGCTAAGGGCACTTTGCCCACCCCCATAAAATATTTGAGGGGGCTGCTCGTCCCCCGAAGTTGATGAGAATTGCCATTCAAATGGTGTGTGTGTGTGCTGCACCATGTGAACAGTTATGCAGGGTGGGGCTTACTTGTCCCTCCGATTTTATTCAAGTTGGCAGCCCTGGTTACGGGTAAGGCCCTCCCTCACATCAGTAGGTTCGCAAAATAGCTTGAAGATACAGGAGTCTGCTTCACTTTTTCTTATACTGAATGTGACCAATATTGAACCATTGTCTATTCCTATGTTTATTTGCTTATTTCAGCAGAGTCTCAGAGGTTATCCCAAAGAGTGAGTTATACTACGCTTCGTGAAACAAAGCTTCAATGCCATAATTTGTTTTAGGTAAAGGTAAAGGAACCCCTGACAGTTAGGTCCAGTCGCGGATGACTCTGGGGTTGCAGCGCTCATCTCGCTTTATTGGCCGAGGGAGCCGGCGTACAGCTTCTGGGTCATGTGGCCAGCATGACTAAGCTGCTTTTGGCGAACCAGAGCAGTGCACAGAAATACTGTTTATCTTCCTGCTGGAGCGATACCTATTTATCTACTTGCACTTTGATGTGCTTTTGAACTTCTAGGTGGGCAGGAGCTGGGACTGAGCAATGGGAGCGCACCCCGTCACAGGGATTTGAACCACCAACTTTCCAATCGGCAAGCCCTAGGTTCAGTGGTTTAGACCACAGCGCCACCAATGTTGTATTTTCAGTTGCTGTAACCTGCCTTGGAACCTTAAGGTGCAGTATAGGTAAGAAATTAAAGTACAGTCATACCTCGGGTTACAGCAGCTTCAGGCTGCATTTTTTTGGGTTGCGGACCGCCGAATCCTGGAAGTACCGCAACGGGTTACTTCCGGGTTTTGGCAGTCGCGCATGCACAGAAGCGCTAAATCGCGCTTTGTGCATGCGCAGAAGCGCCGAATCACAACCTGCGCATGCGCAGACACGGGTTGTGAATGTGCATTCCGCATGGATCACGTTTGCAACCCGAGCGTCCACTGTAACAACAAGAACAACATTTTGACACTGATTTACCTCTAATACTGCTAGACGAGAGCATGCAAATGTATTAACCCTTTACCATCCATACTAAATTGATTTTGAGGTGTTCCTGGTGCCATATAAGAATACCATTTACAAACATAGCAGTAAAAAATATGTTTTACTTACGCTGACAAAGAGGAATATCATTAGTCCACCCTACTTTTCGGCCAAATACGACACACTTTCTGCTGGAAGTACTACCAATTAACCTGTGCCTGTATCAAGAAAGAAGTAGCTGTGGGTTGCCTTGTTCTGCCTCGTGAGATGCACAGAACTGATGTGCTTATAATGTGAACGTTCTTCTTACTGACTTTCCACAAACAAATGAAATGCTTTTTGAAAGACAGGGAAGCACATTTCTTGTCAGCCAGGATTGTGCAGCTATCTCAACATATCTTACAATATTCATTTAATTAATATGTTCACCCCTCTTTCAATTGTTCTTGGTGTCGAGTGTCCCAGTTAACTAATATCCGTTGAGCAAGCAATCCAGTACACTTCCTGGGGTAATATAGATTTATAACGCAACATACCTAATTTATTTTATTTGTATGTTAAGAAATATGATACATTGTCCTCTGAAAGGAATGACTGAAAATGGTTACATGCCAACACTGATAAAAGCTAGTGGGGCTGAGCCAGGGGGGTGATCAATGCCTCATAACAAGAGGCGGTGGTTTCTGCCTGGAGGAGGCAGTGGTAAAACCGCTCCTTAAGAAACCCTCCCTGGACTCAGAAATCTTTGACTACCGGCCAGCTGCCTTGCTCCCCTTCATGAGCAAGGTTCTTGTCAAGGTTCTGATGGTTGTGGACCAGACCCAGGTGCCTTTGGAGGAAACTGATTTTCTAGATCCATTTCAGTTGGGGTTTCGGCCTAGTTTTGGCACAGAAACTCTTCTGGTTGCCCTGCATGATGACCTCTGTTGGGAGAGAGACAGGGGAAATGTTTCCTTGTTAATTCTCCTCAACCTCTCAGCAGCTTTTGATACCATTGACCATAGCATCCTTCTGGAGTAGCCGTCTGAGTTGGGGATAGGTGGCACTGCTGTGTGGTGGTCCTGGACATTGCATTCATCATCTGAGGGCCTCCTTTGTGTACCTCCTTCACATGAAGTCCAGAGGATGGCTACACGAGAATGGGCCTTTTCTGTAGTCGCTCCCCGTTTGTGGAATGCTCTCCCCAGGGACACTCGCCTGGCACCTTCATTATATATTTTTAGGTGTCAGGTGAAAACGTTCCTCTTCAACAAGGCCTTTGGCTGATAAGGAGGGCTATTGTTTTGGCTTAATTATTTTATCTTGTATTTTATTCTGACATCTTCTGATGAAGAGCGGTATGAAAAATTAATAAGTAATTTTTTGCACATGGAAGCATGTGCAAAGACCTCTGCTTGTACAATGCGACTTTCTCTCCCTTCCTGTGTGTCTCCTGAAATTGCCCCCAAAACAGTGGGGGGAGAGCATAGGGGGGATTGATCTGCCTGGCAAACTGAAATGCTTCACAGTAGGAACGTTCCTGTGTGCTCAGATTCTTAAAAACAAAAATATCACCACACCCAGTACATAAGAGCTCTGCTGGACCAAACCAAAGAGCCATCATTCACCTATTACAGTGGCCAACCATATGCCTAAGGAGGACATGCATGCAAAGTACTTCATTCCTTTCTGAACAAACAGGCCTAGGGTTAAGTGTAGAAAATCGTTAGTCTGTAGCGTTACAAGCTCTCTCCTTATCTATGTGTTCGGTGCCTTTAAAAACTGCATAGTGAACCAACAGAAATAAGTCAAATGAGATTTTCCTGATGGGAAAGAAAAGTGAGAGGAAAAGCTTTACCAGATTCTTTCTGCTTATGCAACTAGGGGAGATAGAGCAGCCCTAGTGGGAAGTCAGGCCAGAGGGAGCAGAGGAATTCTCCCTTCTTGGCTTTTCTGATGCTTACCCTTCATTGCAGGTGTAATTTACAGTGGAACCGAATAAAATATCTTGGGGCACAATCAACTTCCCATTATCTGGTTCCCCTGGATTTCCACAAGATTGCCCTAGCAGGAAGAAAGAGACAAAGTGTGCCTTAAAGTACAATGCTGATCTAAAGTTTCCATCTGCTTTTCGTTTTAAATTAATAAATTCTCAATACATCTCTTGTATTCAAACCATTGAAATGATTCAGATTGGTACACAACATATTCTCACAAGTATTTCAAAGAATATTATGACACTCACGTTTACAGAGCTCCAGAACTTTGGACCACTCCTGGCTTTGAAGGCACTTAATAGAGTACCTCAGTCCGGTATAGCCTGGACGGCACATATATTTCACAATCGAGCCAACAGGAAATAATTTCTTTTGCTTATACTCGTCAGTTAGCTCAGCAAAGTTTAACCTAGGTGGAGGGCCACAGCCACCTAATGATAAAAAAGAGGGGAAAATCAAGGAAATGTGAAGCTCTGCCCAGTGCAATTTTGTGTTTTGAACCACCATATCATTTCCTCCACCTGTAACATGGAAATGACCATTCCTTATCATCAAAAGTAACCACTGGGGCAGTAGCTGTACAGAACTGGTGGGAGTCTGATTCCTTGTGGGATATGCCACAAGTTAAATGTATTAGAATGTTAATGCATTAGGCTTTCTGTATTTATCTTCTAGCTGTTCTGGAATAATTAATTGCCATGGGCCTTTTTCAGGCGGCAATTGCCCCAGGCCTCACACATGGTTGGACCATATCAGCATTGCTATTGCTGTGGTGCTGACAACTTTTAGAAACAACAGACAGCAAGGGAACTGCCATCTCCACTCACTGCCTCTCTCACCATTTGGGCTGTGCTCCCCCCTCCCCCCACCAGAGGCCACTGGTGAGGAACTGTGAGGGAGAGCAATAGGATAACCTCTGGCATTGATGTTATCAACAGGATACCTGTGGGCCTACCTAACATGATGGGAAAGGCAACAACCCAGCAAATTACAGCTAGGCAAAGACAAAGGCCTTACACCCTGAAAAGTCAACAACTTTGCACTGCATTCCAGTCTCTTCTGGGCAGGTTGGGCCACCAGGCTATTTTTCAGGCCTGTTTTACCTGTAGGCAGCTCATTTCCAGGAAACTCAGAGGAGAGGAGATAGGGAATTACTCTAATTAGATGCTGCCAGCAAAGATCAAAGAGAGACCAATTAGGACTCTTCCTCCTCCTCCTCTCTGGGGATAGTTCTAGCTGGAAAAAGCCTGTAAAGAAAAGTTATAAACTGATTGCTGCTAGCATGCAGGCATGTGGACTTAGAGAGACTAGGAGACAATAAATTAGCAGCAATGTCTACACCATCACCAAGGAAGAAAGGTACGTAATGTGGCTGGGGGAAAAGGACAATAGAGGATTCAGGCCTGTGGCTGGGAGAGGAAGTAGAGCAGTCAGGGCCTGGGACATATTAGCATAAATATGTACATGTGTGTGCACTATAATTTTATTTAAAGATGATCTGAGGAAATTAATTGGATGTTCTACTTAAGATGGGACATGGGAGCAACAATTGAAGTGAATTCTGTGTGTGTATGAATTTTAGAAACGAAATCTTCATACACTGCTTCTGATGTCATTCATTCTCTCTCTCTCTCTCTCTCTCTCACACACACACACACACACACAGAGAGAGAGAGAGGGGGGGTAAGGATAATGTTAATGCATTTTTAAAATATGCATGGTTGGCTAAGGGAATGGGGACAAATGCTACATCAAGAAAGGCCCCTCAAATGAACTTTCTGCCTCCAGGCTTTTCATAATCACATCAGAAATGGTTACCTTTGTTTCATGCTTCAAAAGTTTTGGATCCATATGGAGGTTTCAAAGAGCATGTGGCAACAGTTCAGTGGGAGACCAAAATGCCCCATGGACCTAGCATGGGGACTTTCCAAATGATCAAACTGATCCACACAATAGGTTTCTAGAAGTTGCAACTGGCAATTAGGGATTGTCAAAAACCACACGTTTCTGGAAATTTCAACTCTCCTGTGGATGTGCTGCCAGGCAAATGTAGTTTTTGACAATCACTGCATTGGAACTCAGTAATTTCATTTCACCAAATGGTGAAGAGAGTTCTTACTAATCTGTATAGTACCAAAAATTGTACTAATTATTATTTATATTAATGGACTTATCACTTGCTTGCATCTTTGGCCTTAGTGGCCAATGGCTATCATACCACACACACTTACCTGGGATTAAGTTTCATTGAATACTGTGGAGCTTGCTTTTGAGTAAAGTAAACTTGCATATGAATCTAAAGCATTGTGGAAAGTTGGAATGACAGCAAAGAGGCAAAATGTTGATCAAAAAGACTGCTAATAGAAAGATAAATAATTATTTCCCCTAATTGTAGATTTTTGTAAAAAAAAAAAAAACCCAGCTACAACAAACTATTCAACAGACTGTTATACAAATTTTAAGGTGCATACTCAGAGCAGGTACACACTCCACAGAAAACCAATCCTTCGCCCTTCAAAAATTAGGGAACATTTCCCCCCAAAATAGACATTTTATTTGAGTTCACTGAGCAATCCCAAAGCCATCTTTACTCTCTTAATGACCCCAAGTTTCATTATTTTTTGCTGCAGAAGGAAGCATGTTGGAAACACCTTTCCCAATAGATTGCCTGAGTTATTTTCACTTGCAAGTCCTTCAAATCCTATAGAGGTTTTCAACCTTTTTGGGTCCATGGCTCCCTTGACCAACTACATTCTTTCTGCAGCATCCCTGTGGTGCTCAGGAGCCAAGTTATGTCACCCCTTGCCTGCAGAGCTGGCAGCCCCTTACTGCTTTTTGAACACCCTCCCTTGTGGAGCGTTCCCTCAGCCTCCTCTCCTCCCCCCAAGAGTCCTCCGGGCAGCCACTGCTGCCACCACTGAGCTGCCTACCCTGCCCCAAAGAGAGGTGCCTCCTCACACTGCCCCACAGGGGCCTGGGAAGCACCCCCTGCCCAGCCCCAGAGGCACCATTCAGAGGAGGAAGGGAAGGTAAGAGGGACAGAGGCCAGTGTTGTCCACAGCACCCCTGAATATCATTCAAGGCACCCCAGGGTGCCACGGCACACTGGTTGAAAACCACTGCTGTAAATAGATAAACATATTTGTATGATTGGACCACTGCTCTACAAAACCAGTCTGGCAAGTATCTGTTAAAAACAGAGCAGACCTGTCAAAAGAGCATATACCTATAAATAGGTGAAAATTCCTATTGGGGCCAGGAGAGACAATTAGGTATTGTCAGGTACCTTGACCAACAGGAGACAAGTCATACTCTCAAATTTCTATTGTAGACCTTTTTCTGTAAAGCATGTATGATGATTTTGGGTGGTCTTTGGCTAAGGGGCTGGGCAATTTCTGTAGTGTCTGTTGTTGTTGTTGATGATGATGATAGACTTAAAGGATACTGGGTCTCTTGATTGGGAGTTGAGCTGCAAAACACCCCATTTATTTGATATAATAACAAGAATTCTCTCCCAGGAAAGATCAGACAGTTCCCTTCCCTGGTCATGTTCAGGAAGAATTTAAATACATTTTATTGTTCAGGCCTTTGGAAGCTGACAGAAACATTTAGGCATTGTAGATTTTAAAACTGTCTTTAGAAATATTTTTGTTATTGTTGGATATGTTGTTTGTTAGTTGTCCTTGCATCTTTGAGAGGGAGGGAGATAAACAAACGTAATAGATAAATATTGAGACTTTACATCAGACAGCATATATATTGCAATTTTACATCAGATAGCACAATAAAGAAATCCACTTATGCACTGCTAATAATAGTGTCTAGGACACATAGTGAAATATTTATACATTGATGAATGAGGAACATCCTAAATAAGATTGCCACATATTAGGTGCATTGTTTTATTAGACAGCTCTCCCGCTCCGCCCACTTTCTAATACAAAAGTTAGTAATCAAATGGGACTTTTTAAAATTGTTTATTTACAAGAAGCCACTGAGGAAGTTTAATATTTTGCAGTTTCTTCCTTCAGAAACTTCCTCTTGCTATTTTATGTAATGGATTTATAGGAGTATTCAACTGACTCTCTTCATTCATTCATTCATTGAAGAAGCACAATTGTAAAAAGAAGAATAAAAGAAGCATAATTGTACCAACCTGGCCACACCCTAAAATACCAGTGTTACTATAGGCTACATGCTGTGGTGGCTGTGTGTTTGGCATTAATGCTAAATGTAAGCATGTACGTCTCTTCAATGTAACCAGAAACCTTGACTGTTCCAGGTTTCTTGATTGTGCAGAAGATCCCTATGGACAGACACACAGTACCATGCACATACAACCAGAAGGGTCTGACCACTGACAGCATTAGATTTGGGGTGTGTCAGTAGCAGGCATCGTCCCACTCTCCTCATGTACTTGGTGAACATGTGAGGGGGATCATCCAAACATTAGACTCTCTCACTATTTTTAAAAGCCATAGAATGTCAGCTCTTGCTCTTAATCTTGACTAATCTAACTAGACTAAACCTGACTAATCTAACTCCCTTTTATATAAACAAAACCCTTTCCTTCAACCATGAGCCAAATGGTTTTAGCATCCTATTCATATTATTGCAGCTGTTTACATGAAAGTAAACTTTAAATATGTAGTGATTTCATTTCTAAAAATTGCTTTCACTTGCTGTGTTTCCCTCATTTTTTCCTTCTAACACTGTGGGCTTGGGTCTGCCTAGAAAGATTTATACCTTGTTCTAACCTGAGGTCTTAAGGCACTTAAAATACACTTTAAAAAGGATATAAAGCGGGGGAGGGGGGGTTAGCCAGAACTCAGTTTTGGCACCTCTCAAGTAGGTGACATTGCCATTAGCAAAAATCAAGTGTATGTTCTGGCACCTCATTTTCTAGAAAAATAGCACTGATATATAGTAATCCATGTCCCCACAGTTCTCATAGTTTAAACATACTGTACCATTGCCATTCTCAGACCCCTTGAAAAGTTAGATAAGACACACTCCTGCCTGATATCTGCATAGCCACCACCAGTCAGTGTAAACAATACTGAGCAAAAGGGTCCGTTGGTCTGACTATATGGTATAAAGCATCTTCCTATGCTCCTACAAGCAGAATTATACCAATCTGGGGTTGAGTTTCCTAGGTTTTACTTTGCATTCACAATGGACTAGAAAGGCTGGAATAAGCATAAAGTGAATCAGAAGTTTTCATTTGAATGAGGCCAAGAGGAGATGCTGGTCATGCTAATTAGTAGACCCAATAAATCTGAGTCTACCCCCCAAACAGACTGAACTTTTGCACTAGGCATAAGCATCACATTGCACAACAGTCTCAAGATGTGCTTTTCCAAGTCCACAAACACAGTATGTTCACACTGCTCTCTCAGCGACATCTATGCTGGCTTAGTCATGAACACAGAATGGAAGATGGCAGGAAACCTGAAGGACGTGCTCTACAGGGAGCTGACTTCAGGTACCAGGCCTGTTGGCAGACCAGCTCTGTTACAAATATGACATGAAGGCAGGCAACACCAGCCCCTCGTGGGAATCCCTTGCAGACGACCACAGTGCTGGAGACAAACAGTCAGGTTGTGCATCCATAGCAGTGACCAGTGGAAGAATGACCGCTGGGAGGAGTGCGGAGAGAAGAAATACCGTGGTGTAGCTGCAGCAGCACAACTGGATACCTTCATCTGCCCCAGCTGCAACACAACATGTCTCTCCTGTATCAGCCTCTACAGCTACAACAGGCACTGTAGCCTTCCAATGGTTTGACTTCACTCCCAAAGGCACACTCCTCCATTGTCTTCTGAGATGCCAACCAACCAACCAACCAACCAACCAACAATATAAAGCAAGGATTAGAATCCACCCCTCCCCTCCCCATTAGCTACCCTCTTGAAATCCCTTTTAACTGCTGATGACCCTTCCTTAAGCTCCTTTCTCCCAACAGAAGCGGAACAAAAATGTATTGCCAACCCAGGCAGCACCAACTTTTGCCACATTCCATGGGAAAGGGAGCCTCTCCCCGCAAAAAAGGATGGGAAAGGAGAAGTACAGAAGCTAGACATAAAGAGTCCCAATTCCCAACTTCTCACCTTGATCTTCCAAAGTAATGGCCAGAAGTTCCATCAAGCCCCATAATAAGGGAAGCATGCATGCAAGCATCATAGCGCTCACTCAGGTCACAGCAATGAATGAGAAGTTGCTGAACCTAATAGGGATATATAAATAAATGCAGAAGAGGAAGCAGCAGCAGCAGGCAAATAAATGGGGCTTTCACAGAAAAAACCCAAAGGAAGCTTGACAGAGAACTACATGAAAGGCTTTCTCAGCACTTAAAAGCATTGTGTAAGCTCCAGGCAGACATTAGCCCAGAGTCTGGTTTTAGTTTGAACATAGAAAATAGAAAGGGTTAAGTTGATGAGATTCTCTTTTGAGAAATTATGCACTGGTTCTGGCCATCCTACCTCCAAACCTATTTTACAGTTACTATAGTGCCACTGCTGAAAACTGTCCTCAGCTCAGCCCCCATTTCTTCCAAGAAGATACAAAAAACTGTATTACATTAAGGCTGAGCTGCTGCCTTTTGACAGCAAAAAGGCTGGCATAGTCCCCGGCTTTTAGAATTAGCACCCCTATTGTCCTGGGAAATACTGAAATTGGAAGATTAGGATGAGTTATGCTAGGATGAAGTTTTACTATTTGGCACCTTAAAATGCACCTCTTACCAACAGCTATGTGATTCCAGGGGCTGGGATTTTTGCCTATTTTCCAAGCTGATTAGTAAGCACTGCATTTTACTGCTTACCATTCAGTTGTTTGTTTTGCACTGCAAATTCTACTCATGGGATTTGCTTGGCAAGTGAGGCACTGAGCTTACTCAAAACAGAAAGACACCAGCAGACAGAAACTGTTCTTAACTAATGGTACATGCCATTTACAATTAAATAATTAAAGGAAAATTAATAGTGGATTCAGACATGAGTTTTCCTTTCGTTTATCCCATTCCTGTGTCCACATTCCAGTTTGGAAAGCTTTAGTCAGTTGTGACTTCCCAGCATATGTTCACACACTCGGATATGTGAGCAAGCAGTTCCCTTCTGCAACCTTTTACAGCATTTCCTGCACTGAAGTGTATGAAATACATAGCACAGAAAGGGATTTGCAGTACCAATGCATATGCAACTGCAGAGTGCACATATAATTGCATCTCCTGCCCACTGCAGAAGACAGGACCCAGTATGGTACACAACACTTTAGTGATTGCAGGGGATAACAGAACTATTATTCCCGCTTTTATTGTAGTAGCAGAGCAAACTAGAGGCTCACAGGCACATGGCATGGACTTACTCTGCATGAAGGACTGGGTGGCCACAGGCAAGCTCAAAGTTAAACATTCATGTTTGTGAGGCTGGTGGGAGTTGTGGTCCAAAATTATCTGGAAAGCTTTAGTTACTTTGAGTTCTAAGGGTTTTTACATAAAAAGCCGCCAACTTAAAATAAATTTCTACAGTCAGCTGCCAATTACATTTCAATTAATGCACATATTAACAAAGCCGCTATACAGATGCCTTTTTCCACAGCAGGGAATATGGAGAAATTAGTTACAAACAATGCAAGTCTCACTATTACAAGGAAAGGCCATGTTTAGTATTGCTCATTGTAGCTACCATAACCAAATGACCTTTTAAAAAAGGTATGTACTTTTATCTCAGCCAGTTAACACATGTCTATCACATTCAACACTCAAAATTAAAGGAGCAACACTGAACAGCACGTGGCCCACTTTGAGATGCTAAGAACACATACTTATAGCCAAGGCACCATCTCATGATACTTTGCGCAAAGTTAAAATGTGTGCACAGAATGCTTGTCTGGGTGCTGTAAAGGAAGTTACCAGGAAGTTTTTGCCGCAAACATCTATTTTCACTGCATTGTGCATCTCTGCATGGTGAGAAACAGATTTGAAACAGCTATGTGCTATTAGCCGTATCAACACAAGCTGCACTGCATCACCAGTTTCCTCTTATCTCTTGGGAGTAGAAAGCTACCAATGATAGAGCCTTTTATTCAATATTTTAGTTTATTTGCACACATTCTAAGAGAAACAATTTCTCTCTCTGTATACATACATACATACATCAATTTAAACAAAAGAAGTGCACAATTCAACATAAAATTTTAAAATAGCATATAACAAACAAGTTACCTTCATGACTGTAACAAGCTATAGTTCAAACCATCAGAAGCACTGCACTTTTCACTCACATTGATCTTAACAGGAGAATCATTTTACTTGTTTCTACTGAAATTAAGCTGTTGTAAACGTGACCCTTGATTTTTTGGTTAAGTACACAGAGTTTTTGTTTGCCTATGAAAATATATAAAAAAGAAAACGAGTATTTTCAATTAGGCACGTGTTACTTTTGTTCACACTTTTTAAGATCATGTAAGGAAATCAAGACAACATTTACAATTCTTCATGAGAAAGGCTTGTGGAAGTCAAATGTTTGGTAAATATTAACAGCTTTACTTGCCCCTCCCCTTCAAGCGATGAACAAGATTCTAGGAAACAAACTGTAATAAGTTCTTCTTGGTTCTGTATTTGATTGAGGCACTTTAAAACACATTCTGCAAAGGAAGTTGCAACCCAGTTCTATTCAAAAACAATAAGTGCAAATGATCAGAGTTTTCTTGGGGCCCAATACTGCTTCATGCTTCAAGTAGCTGAATAACCTGGATGCCCAGTTTTAATGAAAATTGCTTTGGCTTTTTCCATGCAGATCTTTGTTCAATTCTCATTTCCAGTTCTCAAAATAAGAACTGCTGGGAATTAATTGTCAGCTGGAAGCTTACTGGAGCACAGCTCTACTGCAATCAGGAGGCTTTGGGTTCCAATCCCATTTCTGTGTGAGTGGCAACTGCACGGTAAGACTCAGGAGGGCAAGAAGAAGGGTCAGCTTTTCTGTAAAAAAAGTTACAAATATTTTTGATTGATTTTGATATGTTTGAATTACTACATCATTCTGTTTAGTCTTCCTGTCAGGAAGGAAAAAGCAACAAACAAATACATCAGCTTTCCACTGCATGCTATTGACATTTTGAAAGCAATGTAAGTAACTTTTACATTGAAGAAGCGGCCATACTGTTACTTCTTAGGAAAGAAAATTAGTTCTGCAAGCTACAGAAGCAGAAGTAATACACGGACTGTTAACAACTGCAGGATATTAGAAGTAAAACAGATAAAGAGAATTAGGATTATAGAAACACAACAGATATAAGAGAGAGCGAGAGAGAGAGCCTAAGTACAGTATAGAAAAATGGTCACCTAACAGATTCCTTGTAGAATCTGCCAAGGAGTGTGGTGGAGTCTCCTACTTTGGAGGTCTTTAAGCAAAGGCTTGACAACCATATGTCAGGAGTGCTCTGATGGTGTTTCCTGCTTGGCAGGGGGTTGGACTCGATGGCCCTTGTGGTCTCTTCCAACTCTATGATTCTATGATTCTATGAATCTGCCCTTGAATCAACATTCCACAGGCACCATTCCACAATGGGAAACTTGGCCAAGATCAGAAATGGAGCTTCTGTAAGCAAGGTGTACTGCCTTTTGTTTACCAACAAGAATGAATTTACTTTTGTCTACTTCTCTGCATAATGCGATTACAAGTTGATGGGAATAACTGTGTGGATGTCATGTCACCCACAAAATAAAATTTCTCACTGAAATGCTTCCACTAGGAGTGGTTGGTGATGAGGAACAGCACTATACACCTGGCCGCCAGGAGGCCAGGTACATGCACCACCCTTCTCACATACCACTTTATTTTCACTAGTAGAGTATTGGTGGTTTTCTCACACACCTGTAACACTCAAGTATTTAAATGTGACTATTGTTATAATTCATGGCTGGAGTAGCTATTGCTAAATGATGTTTAAGAAGTGTATGTGCCCAGGCAGGGTGCACTATTTGCTACACACTGTGGAAGAAGAGTCCTTTGCTGTCATATAACACCACGATTAACTATTTTAAAATACAGGTTACCGTCTACATGAAAACATTCTTGACTTCAGGACAAAACATGCTAGCAGCTGAAAATATTTGACTGGTTGATCAGTTGAGATAGAAAAGAAAGAGGGTGAGCTGGGGAAAAGGGAACCCATGAGCCGGAATAGTGTCCCTGACACACGCAGGTCATTCCAATGTTCTTCCCATTTCTGTGCTTTAATCAATGCCTGCTCACAGTTTGACATTTAACAATCATGAGAAAGAAACGTAAAGCGCTTTCCCACAAACTCACCAGTTCGCTCTAAAAAGAGAATCTTCAAACACAAAACATGTTATTCAAAGAATAATCTCTAGGTTGTTTGACTAAGATTGAGAAGCTTATTCAGCACATACAGTAGGATGACTACATTTAGCACTGGAAAGGCTTGACAATATTGTACTTTACAATACATTTAAAATGAGGCAGAGATGCTCAATATTCAATAGAAAACTATAAACATGAACAGCTTCAAGCAGGTAAGATGCCATTAATGGGTTTAAACATTCTCAAAGTAAATATATGATTTTTGAGTTGCTCAAAAATCAAACTAAGACCCATTGCAACACAACGCCATGGGTCCCCCCCCCCCAATTCCTTAACAAGTATTTGTGCAGAACTACACACCTAGGCCTTCTACTGGTATGCACATTAAGGTGCAATTAGTTGGCAGTCCCAACAATAGATTATATTTATATTTCCCATAATCATGAGTATGAGGTTATATCAGTGTTGGGGAAACCCACACTGGAAGATGCATTTTGAGGAGGTTGGTTGGTTGGTACAATCATTCCTCCATGCCTGCATTGTTTGCTTTATTGCTTTAACTATTCCAAGGTTAGGTGTCTGCAAAATGGGGCAGGAGTCACTGTCTGAAGGTCAAGCGCCTGCCAGTAGTATTATAGCTACAGCAGGACCCCAAGGTTAATTATGCTGGCGTTGTCCTTTTGCTTATCGTATCCCTCACGCCTTCTAAATAACAACTTCCAAAGCAGGTTTGAGGGCTTTGGACATTATGCCAATAAGTACACAGCTACGAAGAATTTAGAGTACATAAATCTCCCAGATGCAAACATAGGTTTTGAGGTTTGACATAGGCCCAGACCAGCTGGGTCCCGCATGTTGGCCAGAAAGGGTCTCTCCCTGGGGCTCCCGACAAATGAATGGGGAAATATCTGGTCTTGCTTATGTTATATTACTCTGCTGAAAGTCTTTTTCACTGTTTAGTATTTTGTACTTAGCCTGTCACTTAATAAAATCACCAAACTTCTCTCCACTGGTATTGTTACTACCTCTGAATCCAAAAGATCTCTTGCCTTTGACAAAAAAATCAGTATTCTCTAGTATCAAAACTGAATCTCAGAATATCTTAAAGACTTAAAAGACATGTGAACAATCTGTTACAGAAATTATTGCAATGAATATTCAAAACTAATAAAAAATTATTGTATTAATCTACAGAAATACCTTAATTAGTGTTCACAAATTTAAGCGAACCTGTCTGCATACATACATACATACATGCATCATATTAAAATAGTAAAATCATGTATACAATGCTACAAGAAAAATGGACAGTCCTGGACACAAAAATAGAAAGGTCATGCAAGATAAATGTTCGGAATAAATTATTGCTGCAAATTGTTGGCTTAGATTACAGGACCGGCCTTCTTCCAGAAAAAATCTACTGGCTTCAGGCGGGATTGTTCAACAAATCCATTTTCTTACTGTGTCTGAAAGTAAAAATCACAAACAGCAAGTACCCTTGACGGTTCCAACATCTGTAGATTAGAGCAGAGTGTTTGCTGACTTAATTTAATAGTAGATTGCAGGATTTTTAGTGCCAGAATATTCATTGTCAAGTCTGCATTAGGATGGACAGCTTTAGTAAATTGAGACAGAGCATTTCTGTCACTTCAGAACACCAGTGGTGGAAATGGGATAAAATACTGACTAGCCGTTCTAGAAAAATTATTGTGTTTTAGTTGTTACTGTTTATTCTGTGCTGCCATATTAGTGCAACTGTTCACCAAATAAATAAATAATAAAAATACTAAAGCCCTTTCTGAACACCAAGCACATTTATACGGAAAGTGTAAGTGAATAGAAGGCAAAGTGAAGCCAAGAAGCGTATATTAGCTCACACCGCCACAAACGAAGCTACAAAGAATTAGATATGGCTTCTCCTGAGCTGACTCACCCCTTTATAAAGCAAGATCTGTATTTCCAACCTGCAGCAATAAGACAAATCCCCAATAAAACAGCCACCACAGATCCTTGAAGGGAAGAAAAAGAAATCCAGTGATATACTGTAGTAATGATTAACAAGGCAAAGTAATAGTTTTTTTCTGTTGAAGAAAAAACTGCCCCAGTTCTAAATAAAGGCTGAAATGTAATCATATCAGTAACTTCAAAATAGGTTTGAGACAACAACCCCAAAGAGGACCCAAATCCTACTGCAGACTTAACAAAAGATAGACAAACTATTAAAATCAATGAGAAAAACCTGTCAGTTTGTTTTGCACATGAAGAACTAACATAAAAAGCTGTGCTTTCAGTGTGTGACCACTTCCATTTGTTTCCACTATTTGTACTTTGAATCCAATATCAGACTTCATAGTGAAGCCAGGAATCCTAGAAATATGTGGCTTATTAAACTATGTAAGATTTAAACAACTTTAATTAGTCCATGAAATAGTATAAACAAGTCACCAGACAAGTTGCTACCTTATAATGTTCAATGGACATTGAAGCCACTCATGTGGATGAGTTCAAGTGTTACAGGACACAGCAAGTCTCTAGACACATACATACCTTGAGCAGCAAGTCCACTGTACATCTGCACTCACCCTTTTTCGGGCAGATATGCAGTCTTCCTCAGAGATTGGTTTTAGAAACAAGTTCTTCCTGTTCCTAGCAGATGTTAGCTGTGCAAAGTGAATGGCCCTAATGGCAATCAGAGAGCAACTCCTCAACCCAAGCAATGCGTCCAGCTCAAAACACCTTTTCTCTTGAAAAAAATTTAAAGCACCAACCACGCCCAGAAGCTGGAACATTAAAAACCACAACATGGAGGAAATCTGTGCTGGATTTGGAGCCAGCTATGTTCATTACAGAAGCAAAGGTAGTGGAGGAAATGAATAAATAAAATAAATATATCTGAAGAAGTGTGCATGCACACGAAAGCTCATACCAAGAACTAACTTAGTTGGTCTTTAAGGTGCTACCGGAAGGAATTTTTTTATTTAAAATAAATAAAAATACACTAGAACCTGGAAGAAAGTATATTTGTCTGCACCCTAAGAATTCTCGCAAAAGAATCAAATTTTTTATTCAAGTAGGAGTCTTCAACATTTAAACCACAACTGGAGAAAAAAAGGAAGGAACACACATTTCCACCAGGCAATAAAGTACAATGGTTGCTGAACTCCAGGCTTTGGAGAATGAACAGTGGCAAATCAATGAGGGATTGCACCTCATTCTGTAATTACTTACCAATAATAACTCCTGGGGAGTGGTTAGGTGCTAAAATGGAAGAAAAAGAAAGTTAGATGTTATGTGAGGGTGACAGATTCTAGCTCTCTCTCACCGCATTTGCATCTGTCACACACTCTGAATAAAATATAGTACATTAAAGTATTATTAAAGGTTCAACTAATAACTGAAGATAATCTGCTCCAGTAGACAATGGAAGACTGAATGTTCTAATTATTAATTAGAAGCATTTATCTAGCTGATAAATAATTATAATTAATAAGAAATCCAATTGATCCAGCTGAAAACCAAGAAATGGGGTTCTCACTTAAAAGTCCTGGGTGGCAGACCAGCGCAGGGGAGGAGACTACCAGTTTAGGTCACAAGACAGTTATGTAGTTATATACATAAATTTATACACAACATATATATACTATTATATACTATTTTGGTGGTAATAAAACCTTTAAGTGGTTTACCAAAAAAACAACAACATTAAAATTATCAATAAAAGGCAGTTAAAAATAGGTAACATGCCAAATTAATCTTGCCTAAACAAAAGTGTTTTAAGCAGATCCCAAAAGGTGTATAGTGACAGATGTCAATATGCAGGGAGTTCCAAAGTATAGGTGTTGTCATGTTAAAATATTTCTTACAGGTGTGGAATGAATATTATGTGGCACCTGTAACAGTGCCAGTTCCGCAGATTAAAGAGGTTGAGTAGGCATATAAGGGTTAGGTTAGGGCAGCAAGTAGGATTTCTGAGCAGAGATGAGAGTCTCACTTCTGTCAGCAACCATGCTGCAGCACTCTGAACTACCTGTAGTTCCCATATCAAGCACAAGGGAAGACCCATATAGAGTGCATTGCAATAATCCAATTTCAACTCGCCACTGCCTGAATTACTGTGGTCAAGCTCACCAGGGCCACAAATATTCATAGCTGCCATACCGAGTACAGCTGATAAAAAGCACTTCTAGCCACTGAAGCTACCTGGCCCTCCAGTGACAAAGCTGGATCCAGAAGCATCTGCAGAATGCATACCTGCTCCTTCAGGGGGAATGCTACCCCATCAAGGGCAGGCAACTGATCAGTTTCTCAGACAAAGGAACAATTCACTCACAGTACTGAATCTTGCCAGGATTGAACATATGTTTATTATCCCTCACCCATCCCACTACTGCATAAAGGTACTGATTCAGATGTTATAGAGAAACAGAGGTGAGCGTCATGATTATAGTACTGGCACTATAGTGCCTGCTCCAACCCCTAAGGACCACTCCCAGCAGCTTCATATAGATACTGAATAGCATTATGGACGAAATAGGTTCCTGTGGCACCCTATAGCACACGTGGCAGGAAACCCAAAAACACACTTCCAATGCTTCTCTCTGGACTCTGTGACTGCAACCATTAAGCAGTGTTTGGTTAGCTTTGGAGCAAGAATTGCACCACTTGTGCTCTAGTCTTCATCAACCTTGTTCCATAGCCCAAAGTTCCCCAGACTACCAAGGAGCCACCCTGGTTCCACGACGAGGAAATTTGGGGGTGAGCACGTTCACCACCCATTTCATCTCACCATTCTATTGGGAGACCATGGCTTCGGTGGAACTGTCAGCTTTCGGTGGAACTGTCAGCTACAAAATGCCCCAGAGCATTCAGGAAAAAGCTCCAGGTTCCATCACTCTCTGATAGTAGGTCATATGAAAATGGTGTGACCATGACAATGGGGTAATATGAACCCGCTCCCCAAATATTCAGGCCACCCTCATAAAGTAAAGGTAAAGGGACCCCTGACTATTAGGTCCAGTCGTGACCGATTCTGGGGTTGCGGCACTCATCTCGCTTTATTGGCCAAGGCAGCTGGCATACAGCTTCCGGGTCATGTGGCCAGCATGACTAAGCTGCTTCTGGCGAACCAGAGCAGCACACGGAAACGCCGTTTACCTTTCCGCCGGAGCGGTGCCTATTTATCTACTTGCACTTTGACGTGCTTTTGAACTGCTAGGTTGGCAGGAGCAGGGACCGAGCACTTGTACCAGGACAGCACACAAAACCTAGGAAACACATTGCTTGGGCTTTTGGAGTGCAGCCATCATCATGCCTAGCTACAGTGAGTTACAGAACTGAAGAGAACAATTAATGGATTTAATCAAAGTCAAACTTAATTCCAGAACTGCGCTGGGAATTCATGGGACAACAAGCCAACCATGGTGATATATTCAGTTGAGGATTATATGCAAGTTGAACTTTATGGTATGCAAGCCTCAAGAGAAATACTCAGTTTCAGAAAACAAACTATTTTTACCAGCTTAATCCTTTCCACATTATACTAAGGAGAGAAATCTAAAGAGCAAGGGCCACAGTTAAATGGTAGTACACCTGTCCTGCATGCAGAAGGTTCTAGGTTCGATGCCCAGCATCTCTAGCCAGAGCTCAGAATGTCCTGTGTCTGAAAACCTGGAGAACTCCCAGGCAGTGTTGACATTACTGAGCTAGATGGACCAACTGTCTGTGTAGAAGGCAACTTCCTATGTTCTTATGGGTACTTGTTTGCCAAACAGTGTCTCCAGATACTAAGCAGCAAATATGAGCTTTCCCCTCACCTTCAGAACTACAAGGAAGAGACACCAAGGCCACAGAGATTATACAGAGATGTGTCACTGGAGTCTAACACGCAGAATCCTTCCTTCCTCATTCTGCCACCGCCTAACAAGCTGATTAGTAAAGACTGAGTAACAAACATTCCTGGAATATTTCACAAGACTAGAAATCCTCCCCTACATCACCTTGCCTTCTCAAATGGAATGTTCCCATTCTCAGCTCAGAATTTCTTGTGTTAGAAAAGCTGCCACACCCTGCAATAGAAGTGCAATAGCTAATCTAAAAAAAAGCTGATTAATTTGCTGTCACTACCACTACCACCTTTCAGTTTTACCTGTGTCATCTTTGGGCGGCTTTGTCTCTGGACTGTGTGTAGATCCTATGCAAAAGAGGGAGTTTATAAAACACTGGCTTTGGAATTCATGAAAAGCAGTATAGAAAATTTTAAAGAAAAGCAAAGGAAACTGGAAAGCTTTGCCAGAATTTCCTACACAATAAAAGAAATGCCTTGATGCACAGAAAAAACATTCCATAAATTACACAATTCACATAAAGCCAGGCATTCCTAAGGGACCTTCTAGCATGCAAACCAGCAAAAGGCCCCACAAAGAACTAAATGGAAGAAAAAACTCAAAGCATTTACCCCCAAAAAATCCTGAGTGATTGTCTGCTGTTGAAGCTGTCCAAAGGAAAATTCAGCATTTTTAAGAAGTAGTGAACTTGGGAGTTGGATTACATTTGACTAAGCAGTCAGAAGGCATCTGAGCTCCTAAGAAGCATTAAAAGCCTAAGGAACAATTGTTGTCTTTATAAAATTTACATTTAATGATAAAATAGAACAAATGTTTCCACTTCTTCCACAAGACATATTCTCACAATGTCCTGTACATTAGCTTTCCCAATGACATTTTTTCATTTCAGTTTTGCCTAGCACTATCACTGAACTTCTACCACCCTGTTTGCCTTAATCACTCTTAAAAGCAAACTCAGATTATTGAGTGTGGACTGTAACTGCAGTCAGAACATCCATTGAGAAACAACAGAGAGATATTGGCATGCTTGGAGAAAGAAAACCTAAAGAGGAAACCCTTCAAAATAGACTAATGAGAACTGAGGGAGCCAAGTAGCTGTTGAATAGAGTGACTGCTGGAAAAGATAAACATAACATGGGACAGGACAAGGGAAATGGAATGCACTGATTAAGGGAAATAGCTTGCTAAATTCTGAACATGCAGTCTTTTCAGAAGGAAGGCCACAAACCACAACATTCTGTTGCAGGTTCATCTTATGGTGTGCAATTCCAGTGTTTCAAAACGACTACTGCACTACCATGTACCCAAGTCTCCTCATGATATTATTCTGATAAAATTAATCCTCTCTCTGCTGACTTATCAGCAGTAAATATTTTCAAGAGTCCATTTCCTCCACTTTGGTTCTATCCATAAGCTCAATTCTTGCTCACTCCCCACTTTTTAAAATGTACCCACCAATAACAGTGAAAAGCAAACGTTTACCAATTCCAGGGTCCAGGGTGGTACCTCCTCCTCCTGCTCCTCCTCCTCCCCCCGTTCCTGGACCAGCTGTGTAAAGAGACTGATATCAACATTCAAGTACTGACAGCTCTCCATTTATGCCCTTTCAAAATCAGGAGTCAGAAAAATCCATATGGGGTGCCATATGTTCTCAGGACACCAGCTCCTCAATGATCTCAGTCATTGGAATCAGCTTTAGGAAGTTAAAATGTATATATATTTTAAAACTGCTGATGCTACTTCATAATTTGATTTTTTTAAAAAAGCTGGCTTGTTTTTAACATCAGATTTTAAGTAAGCAAAGGAAGCAACTGTTGCTGTTGCAACCACTACTAGCAGTGTGTTGGTGGGGGTGAAAGAATGAAGGCGAGAAACATTTGAGCAGTCCAGCGGAGTAAGAGGAGTGGAGCAAGCAAGCATCCCAGGCAGCAGCCACTGACATGAAGAAGGAGGAGTGGAATGAAAGGGAGAAATTTCCAGATTGCTACCACCACCAATGAAGCCAGCACAGTTCACAAGGATTCATTTACATCAGATTTGGGAAACTGGATCCAATCAGTGGGCCAGATCCTTATCCCCCCCCCCTCAAAGGCCAAGTTTGAAAGGTAGTCAAACTTGCTAATCATTGGGGCTTTAAAGCAATGCACGCTGCTCTCTGCAAGGACCGCTGATCAACTGATTCTCAGGGCTTGCAAAAAGCCACAAGCGATGCTATGCAGGTGCCCAACAGCAGAAGCTTGTCCTGAAGCATGTTAACCTCCAAAGCTGCAAACCCTTTTTTGGCCCAGCTGCATCTTTACTTGCCCCACCCTTCACATCAAATATGATGTGAAGTGTAGGGCAGGAGAGTGTGGCTTGGCCAACAGTGTCTTGTAACCCAATGGAGAGGCCTAGCAGGCCTAATTAGGCCCCTGAGCTGGAGGTTTTACACTGCTAGTTTACAGCAAGAATGTGGAAAATGTGGTCCTTCAACTTCTAACAGCAGTAGCTTGATAAAAGATACTGTATGACTTATGAGCCCAACATCATCTGGAGACTAACAACTCAATATTGTAGAGGACCTGCCATATACCCATTCTCAATTTTACTATTTTAAAATCAAATTTCTGCCTGCAAGCTTTTAACTTTAATGTCTACCAGGCAGCCTACATATTACTGAGAACCTACAGCATCAAAACGTTCAGTTTTGTCTGTTTTTAAGGCCCAGCATAGCCTCCTAACTAAAGGACACTGTGTATCAGGACTGAGAAAAGTATTTGCTCCAAAAAAGCCTTTGAAAAGCTGTTGCTACTCAGAGCACACCAAACCACATAGGTGGAGCAATGATTTAAATTGTATAGGCATTTCTATCTCCCTCTGCATCTTTGCACTTTGAGCTCAAGACACTATGACCAAACACACGAACAGACCTATAAATTTCTCTTGAGGAGCAGTACATAATTTCTATAATAAATATAATTCCATGAGAGTAAAAAGAAATTGTTTACCAGTTTCAAGTTTTCACTTTCACTCCCAGGTGCTGACTACTAATGCATTTATGCCTTCTTTCAAAATTAATAGTCAGAAAATTCTGTATGGGGTGCCATTAATGAGATTCACACAAACAGGTTTTTCTCATGATATTGTCTGTGGAATAAGCTTTAGAAAATTAACATGCATATTTTTTAAACTGCTGATCTTATTTGTATTTTGAATTTTTCATAGACCAATTTGTTTTTAACATCAGATTTTATCTGTACCTTCTCTATAACACTTTATTTGTACTTGTACATCATTTGGCTGGTGTCCAAGTGCATATGAGCAGTCAAGTTTAAACAGGATGGGGAAAGCCTCAAGCGAGCAGAGCACATGACCATTACTACCCTCATCACTAGCAGTGGGCGGAAAGAAATGTCTGAACAGGCTGGTGGAGTGAGCAAAGCAAGCAAGCTGCCCAGGAAGTTGCCACTGCTAGGTCCACATTGCTGCCACTCTGGAGAGAAGGAAACCTGTATTTCAAAACTACAAGCTGGGCTAAGGTGGGGAGGGTGAAGGAGAGAAAATGCTTCTGGCTTTTGACCTTCTGCCCATTGGTGGCAGGCAGCCCAAGCTAGCACAGTGAGTGAGTTGGTCACCCAAGCATGTGGAGTGGGTAGTGAAAGGGGAAAGCCACTTCTCAATACCACGGGCTTACTGGAAAAACAAGCTCCAAAGAGGTTCACCAGACACCTGTGCCTCACTCTACCTGTTCTTGACAAGTGGCTGTGACCTGAGAAGTCAGGAAAGCAACAAAGCCCCACCCATACTGCCTCACCAGATGGCACTGCAGAATGTAAGGAGCTGGGAGCATGCGGGAGATAGGTAGTGTCTGAAAGGTAGGCACACGGGGCTGGCGAGCTACACAAATAAGGGCACAGCCCCAGTTAATGTATATTTTTGGTAAACCACTTACAAAGATTTTAATAATTAAATATTGTTCAATTAAAACATAAAATATAAATGCTTTGGAAATTTTTGAACTCCTGATTTGATCATGCGGGATGGCTTACTTCACTTTGCAGCTGAAGCAGTTGACCCAAGATAAAAAACAAACAAACTGAAAATTGAGAGATTGAAGTCCCATTTTTTCTAATTCACCTGTGTTAGAAGTTGTATTTCCATGACCTGGACCAACAGTGGTGAAAATACCTGCAATAAAAGAGAGGAGGCAAAAAGAAATATGGATGTTCTGCATTAAAGTGCAACACAATACCCCGCTTTTCCACCCAAGGAGCCCTTGTGATACTTACCCTTGAGACATTTTGGAGGAGGGGGATGCCATACGTTGTCAGCCCCACATTTACTACTGTCGCTGCCCACCAGAGTGTATCCACGGTCACAAACATACATTATAATATTATTATATTCATATGTAGGTCGAAATGTAGTTGTCAATCCTCCATTCTCAATAGAGGGTCTACGGCAGCTGACAACTGAAAAGAGATGAGCAGCATTTTAAAAGATACTTGTTAATTAACCTATGGGTTATTAAACCATGCACAATGATTTAACTATGGTTCATTTACTGCCAGCAAACCACAGTCTGAAGTTGTTTGTGTTTAAACTCCAGTTTGTTTTAACTGTGGATTGGCATTACATGTGGGTGCAGCACCCTTTTCTTAACTGTGGTTTGTTTGGCCATCCCATCTCAGACACTCACCAAACTGCAAAGACACAATGGAGGAGAAACTGGAAAAGAAAGCAAACTGGAAAAGTAAGCAGCAGGGACAAAACAGAATCTGCATATTCCAAATTGAAAGTGGACACAAAAGAGGATTCCACTTATTGTGGATTTAAACAACTACAGTGGAACCTTGACTTACATACCTTTCGTCTCAAAGACGTTCCAAGTTGCATCTGCGGCAAACCCAGAAGTACACACCGGATTTGCCGCGATTCGCGCATGCACGGAAGCAGCTTCTGCCACCTGCATGTGCACAGAAGTGGCTGCTGCCGTCTGCGCATGCGCAGAAGCGTGCTACCGCCAAATGCGCATGCGTACAATACGCTTCTTCTAGCGTACCGTTTCGACCAGTGGACAGACCTCCGGAACGGATTATGCCCGTAAGTAGAGGTTCCACTGTAACTGGTTGAATAAAAATATATAATCTTCATTATATTACATTATTCATTTGACAGGTTGCTTCAAAGACAGAAACTATTAAAGTGATAAAATCAGATTAGACTCAAAAGACTAACCTCTAAAAACAGTAACACTGTCCCTGCAATTATACTATTACAATTCCATAAAATAGTCTGGGTCACGGCTTTCTAGAAATTGTTAAGAACTATTTAAAGCCCTCTGTAACTTTGGACCAGGTTACACAGTGCCTCAGATTTGGATGTTAAAGGGTGTGTTTATTTGTTTAGTACATTTATAACCTGCCTTCCTTCCATCTGGGCACTGAACTGACCCAGATCTGACCCAAATCAGCTTAGTTTCAGCAATGTGACTACATCATTGATTGGCTCACAGACCATCTGCTGAAGTGATTTCACCAAGGTATACTTGACAATTTCTACCTACTGAGTATTGTTCTTAAAAAAGCAACTCACATATCCAAGTCATTTTCTATGAAGCTGAAATGCAGCATATAGTGTTATGCCTCTATACTAACAGGTAACATTAGGTTATTACGTATTTTAGTGATTACTGATTTCTTCTCAAAGCATTTTTATTTAGTATAGATAACACACAAAAAGCCCATGGAATGTGGACAGCCAAAAAAAAAAGGAAGAAAACCCAGCAAAGAATAGCAATTACTACTTAATACTCTTCCCTCCATGTACTGCAGGAAATTTATATTATTTTGATTATTCATTGTACTCTGAGCACAACAACCCATTCCTGCTAAAGGTAGTAATGCTTAAGTCCAAATGAAACTAATAGAATAAATTAGGTAAAGGTAAAGGGACCCCTGACCATTAGGTCCAGTTGTGGCTGATTCTGGGGTTGCGGCACTCATCTCGCTTTATTGGCCGAGGGAGCCAGCGTACAGATTCCGGGTCATGTGGCCAGCATGACTAAGCCACTTCTGGCGAACCAGAGCAGCGCACGGAAACGCCATTTACCTTTCCACCAGAGCGGTACCTATTTATCTACTTGCACTCTGACGTGCTTTTGAACTGCTAAGTGGGCAGGAGCAGGGACCAAGCAACGGGAGATCACCCCGTCACGGGGATTCGAATCGCCAACCTTCTGATCAGCAAGTCCTAGACTCTGTGGTTTAACCCACAGCGCCACCCGCGTCCCTCAATGGAATAAATTACTCACAACTAAATCTAAGTTTCTTTGTTTTCAATGTGACTTAATAGTGGCTATCCTTGACTGGATCAGGCCATAAGCTTCCCTCAAAATAACTCAGGTTAAAACAAGCTACTCACTGAGGGGGCAATGCTATTGCACATCTCATACTGCATCTCAATCCCACTGAAAACCTCAGAGGCTGAATAGCAGCAGCAGCTTACAAATATAGTTCATTCTAGCAAGAACTTTATTTACATTAACGTATCACAAGGAAGCTACTAAGCATAAATTTCCATCACCTTTACATTCAGGTGGAGCTGGACGCCACTCTCCATTTATACCATCTGCAGCAGTTGAACATGTAATGGTTGGGCTTCCAATAAGGGAGAAAGTAGGCTTACAGGTATACGTTATTGCTGTGCCATGGTCAAACTCATGGAAACCTCTGCCAGTGTGGTCGCCATTGGCAATGTCAGGAGGGGGGAAACAGGGGATTCCTGGGAAGCAGAAGCAACATTAACAGTTCAGTTAGACTACAATTGCAAGAGCATCCCTATTAGGGGGATATTTGGACTAAATTTATTTTCACTGAAAAGATGTATCATTTTATAAAGTAATCATTTGATACTTATTATAGGCATATGCATCCATTTTGGATGACAGCCAAACATTGAAACAGTGGGCTGTTGTGAAGCTATTTCCACCACCTCCAATGAAACTGGGTCTTCTGTGAAGCAGGTTGCCCCTAAATATACACAGGGGAAGCTACCAAAGCCCCCATGCCAACTTCAGAGCAAAGATTGCTATAGAAAAAAGAGTTATCAAGAAAGCTGTTGAAAGGGGGGGGGGGATAAATAGTACACACACAAGAAGAAGAAGAAGAAGAGGAAGAAGAAGAAGAAGAAGAAAGCCAACCCACAACCAAGAACTCTGTTGCCCCTAGGTTCCTTGATGGAGAAAACTTCCTCCCAGTTTTTATTTTTACAGTAGGCTTTATTTTCTTCACGGAAATTTATGGAGGCAGTAAAACCAGGGAATAAAAGCTGTCCTCTGAAAACAGTTGAGCAGGAACCCCCGCTCCCCAGGATGGTCCTTGTGGCCCCTTGTGTAGGGATTCCACTATCCTCAGCTTCCTCACTATTACCAGGGGTACAGCCTTTATTTCTCCCCGTGTATGTCAATGAAGACAAGGCTGTCTTCACAGCTGAACACAGAGAAATAACAAAGCCTGAACCCCTGAAAACCACTGGAAGGAGGAGAGAACATTCCTACCCGGCAAAGCCACTTGAAAGCTATGCAAAGTTGCCAAGAAGGAACTGTTTCAGCTGAAAAGTTAAATGATGTTTCAGGAGGCTTCCAGTAATCAAGGTTCATAATCCGGCCAATTCCTCCTCAATCCACACACATGTGGAATACTAACTCCAGAAGAAGATAGGTCCCCCAAAATGATATGGGGCAACCAGTGAATGACGCAAATTCAGACTCCTCACAGGCCATTGTTAAGTTTTAAACACCCAAGCAAAAAGGTGAACCCAAGAAAAATAGGTTTAAAAAAATGGAATATGTTAAAGTCTAATAATTTTTTACTTCTTTAATCTGCTTAAAGCAGCCCTGTTCAGGGAAGTTTTTAATATTTAACGCTGTATTGTTTTTAATACTTGATTGGGAGCCGCCCAGAGTGGCTGGGGAAACTCAGTCAGATGGGCGGGGTATAAATAAATAAATTAATAATAATAATAATAATAATAATTTTATCCCACTTTTCCTCCAGGGATGGTTCTCTACCTCCCTATACAAGATCACCACAGAGAAGAGGATCTTCTGGAGGTCCTCAAACTAACCCCTTTCACCAATGTGTGGATGTTCTATATACACTGCTTTATTCCCTCAGATCCTCTCTGAATAATGATACTGAAGCAAAGTTGCTTCCATTACTTCCACTAAAACTTAAATACTAGATTGAGAGGGACAAATCCTTTCTGTTTCTAGGAACACTGAAAAGTTGCTTAATGAACAGGCTGTGTAGGGTTCTTGATGAAATATACCCATTTGCAAGGAATGGCAAAGGTTCCCTGCTCTAATATCTTATGCATCTAAATCCTCTCTCCTCTAATACCAATTTCATGAATTCCCAGTAGCATGTGATTTTGTCAACTAACACATGTTATTTCATTGCACAAATTTCCTGCTCTGGGGAAAGCTAGAAATACAGCCAGCTGGTTGGAAACAACAATTATGGTGAGTATCTGGAACAAGATCAGAAAGTATCCTGAGTTTACATATTGGTTGAGGACACTTGCACACTTGCAATAAACAGAGCCACACTATAACACATTGAGATTAACCTTAATAAGCTAGAATTAACAAATCATCTTACGTTGGCAAAGTGGAAGATCTCTATTCCAAACAACTTTGCTGTCTATAAGGGAACATCGAAGAGTCTTTTGGCCTATTATTCTGTACCTAAAGGGAAAGAGAAACCTTATATTTTAGTGCAAAGGGTGTAGGTGTGCAGATAGAGGATATATCTTAACCAGTACATATACCTTATTTAGACTATACTCTCCCCTACAGTGTCACAATTCTGCTAGTTGACACAAAAAGAAAATAATGGAACCAACCACCACCAGTACAAAAGCAGAAAGAAACAACACAGCAGTACGAATATTAACAGCAGTAGTATTAAAATCTGTTCAAGTAATAAGTCCAAGTAAAAAGTCTCTGTTGTTGCTGAAATGTTACAAAAATATGGTCAGGAGAAGTTTCCTGAAGAGAGGATTCCACAGATGGGGTACTGCAACTGAAAAGTCTTGTCTCTGGTTGCTGAATTATTTCTTGTTTAAAAAAGAGTGCCCAGGTAAAGTCATACCAACATAAAAACCTTGATAGCTTGGATGATAGGCTGTAGTGCTTTCATAAGAGAGCCTGGGCTTTCTAATTTCATTATAGTACACTTCCTCAGGTCAATATGGACTACTTGAAATGCAATTCAGGTATCTAATGAGGGTTTTGCACTGCGCTATGATGGGGAGTGGAATCTCACCTTAAAAACAAAGGGGAGCAGTAAAGGCAGGAATTCATTATCTTTTAAACATGTAGTATTTCATTAAAACTATGCGAGTCCCCACCTTTGATTACCATTTTAAAAAAATCACATTACCAACACAACTATCTGTAAAACCCTTCATTATTTTACCATATTGCAAGGGGCAGGACTGTGACTGCAAAGGTGTGGGTTAAAACAAGCCCTGCAACATATTCTTATATCTATTTTGCTATTTTGCTGGAGAAAGGGAGAAGTTAGAGTAATACATGACAACCCTGAAGTGTAGTCTAATAATAAATTATTATTATTATTATTATTATTATTATTATTATTATTATAGTCTAATGGTAATGGTGCTATTCTGGCATATTGTTTTTCTGTGAAGTGGCTTGTAGCAGCAGTGCAATCACTTAAGGGCTGCAAGGAGCAAATGGAAACAGGGAAAGAATTGAGGATTTCAGTAGTGATTGGAAAGACATTCAGATGCCGTCCAACCATAGAAAGACAGCGGTTCTGCCAAATGAGAATTATGGGCAGCCCTGTTTAACCGGGGTTACGTTCCAAAGCACTGTGCATGCTGGTTAAATCATGTTTAATTAAAACCCATTGGAAAGAACCTGCAAACACCCTGCTCCATCCCATGATGTTTCAGTGACATCTTTATGATGTTTTTGCAGGTCACTTCCAGGTTCGGTGCAATGTGCATATACACAGTTGCTCCCATATTGAATGTGCATAAACAGGGCTGCCTGGAAACAAAATGAAAAATCTGAATACAAATTGCCACTGCTTGGGTAGTAAAATCAACCAGAAACAGTAGATCTGTTCCCTTTATTAATTTATTTGGAGCATTTACTCCCCTCCATACCCATGATTATAATTATAAGATAGAGCAGATTTTTAAGAGTACAGTAATGCTTAATATGGTAGCAGTTAATATGTGTCTGTCACCAACCCCTCCCAGGAGTTTTAAACAAAGCAAGGTGTTACAAACGTTGACTTAAAACTCACCCCTCATTACAGCCTAGAGTTATTTCATCACCTAATCGCAAGTCTTTTGCCTTTACTATTCTGCCATTCTCAAGAGATATAGCAGGACATAGCCTTCCTAAAAGAAAAATCAGAACAAGCATTAGCACATGGAACCTTGATTCATTCATTCATTTTTTTAAAAAGGGTATCCTATAGACAGATTAGGGACAGATGGGGCTCCTCAGCCTTGGAAGGTAGCCCATCTAGGAGAAGGAAAGCTCCGCTGCATTGCAGGATATCTTCAGGAGAAGAAAAGGCTAAGGAGTAAATCCTATATAGAGCAGAGTCCCAAAGACGGTTGGATGGCGCCTTGTAAGCCTCTTGAGGCCAAGCTGGTGCCAAACAAATTGCTCCGCTTTCCTTTCGACCACATTAATGAGGCCAAAAGTGGGCCAATAGAAATAATAATAGTCAAAAAAATAAATAGAGGAAAAAGTCTGGCCTACATATAGAGAGTTGTTAGAGGAGAAAGAAGGAAAATTGAAACTTAAAATTTTTGATGGAATAAGAGAACATGTTCAAGATTGGTTGCAATATCAAAAATTAAATGAGATAGTTAAAGAAGATAATGAGAAAGATTTTTGTTATACAGTATCTAGATTCCAGAATGAAATTGTAGATGAAAATTTTAAACTATTAAAAAAAGATATATAGTACGGCATTTTATTAGAATGGGAGACCAAAGATTAGGAGGTGAAATCCACAATGATTAAGTGGGCAGAAGATACAATTAGAGGACTGGGAGAAATTATGGAGAGTAAATTTGAAATTTACTGACTGTATATTATTAAATTGATGCTTTTGAATTATGGTGCTGGAGGAGACTCTTGAGAGTCCCATGGACTGCAAGAAGATCAAACGCATCCATTCTTAAGGAAATTAGCCCTGAGTGCTCACTGGAAGGACAGATCGTGAAGCTGAGGCTCCAATACTTTGGTCACCTCATGAGAAGAGAAGACTCCCTGGAAAAGACCCTGATGTTGGGAAAGATTGAGGGCACAAGGAGAAGTGGATGACAGAGGACGAGATGGTTGGACAGTGCTCTCGAAGCTACCAGCATGAGTTTGACCAAACTGTGGGAGGCAGAGAAAGACGTGCTCTGGTCCATGGGGTCACGAAGAGTCAGACACGACTAAACAACTAAACAACAACAACAACAACATATTATTATTAAAAGAGAATTATATGAAAATGATTTACCGTTGGTATATTACTCCAATGAAAATGGCAAAAATGTATAGATCAAGCTCCTATAAGTGTTGGAAGTGTAAAGAGAAGTAAGGCACATTTTATCATTTATGGTGGAACTGTAAAATAGTTAAAAATTATTGGGAAATGATATATAATGAAATGAAAAAAATGTTTAAACTAACTTTTGTTAAAATCCCAGAAGCCTTTTTGCTAGGAATTTTAGGTCAAGATTTGCCAAAGGGGAAACATAGACTTTTTATGTATGCTACAACTGCGGCAAGGATGTTATTGGCACAAAGATGGAAAAGCGATAAAATACCAACGAAAGAAGGATGGCAAGAAAGACTTACAGAATATGCTGAAATTGGAAAACTGACAGACTAAGAAATAAGGACAAAAAATCCTTTAAAGAAGATTGGGAACCATTTTCGGTTTATCTACAGAAACAATGCAAAGAATTGGACTCATTAGCAGGTTTTGAGTAAACATTTACAAATAACAAAATTTATATAAATTATAAGATTAAATATAAAAAATGAATGGAAAGGAAATAAGCAGGATTTGATATTGAAAATAAAGTAGAAAAAGGAGGTTGAGGGAAGTCGGGGGGGAGGGGAGGGATAATTTGGGATTGGTGAATTATGATATCTGTTATAATGTAATTTGGGGGGGATGGAAAAATTTTAAACATTTTTTTTACATAAAAAGAGGTGATCTGGGCTCCCCAGCACATCCTTACACACCACCCAAGCTTGCATCCCTAGGAGGTAATTTGGGTGCTGCTCACATCTCTTGAGACTGATGGATGCCAACAACACTACAGGAACCATGGTCATTTCCAGATGACCTGTTAGAGCATTCATGCTTTTTGTGTGTGTAGAGAGGTTATACAACATTGTGTCAAAAAACTGTTATACCACAATCTTCAGTACATTTTCCTGTCACACTTTACTGCAAGAAGCCTATTTTTTAAAAGCAGCAGGTTTGCTGCACAAAGGCACCAAATACACTGTGCTGTCTGAATTTGTGGGTATTAGATTGGATCCCACCTGCAAAATAGAGACAGTCTGGAAACACTCTTGAAAATACTATCTTAGGTATCCAGTTTTTTTGGTTTTTCATAATAAGGTCATCTGTTGGCTGCATCCGGCCTTTAGGGTTGTTTCTTTTCTCCGTCATGAGTCGAAAGCAGCTGAAAGATCATTTCTTCCCTTATTGTACGCTTATCCTTTTGTCACCTCTGGCAAATAGATGTTCTAAGTTTTGTTAGTGCTGACACTGTCTAGTATCAAAAAAGAAGACACCTGAGATAATTAAAAATTCTCTTTTGTTGACTACAAAGTTGTAATACTGCTTCCATACCCTTGTGTTTATCTCAAACAAAACTAAGGCATTTTGTTCAAATAAATTTAACAGTTATACTTTAATTAATTAATTAAATTGATCTACCAGCCTTCATATGAATATGACAGGGCAGTTAAGTACAGTGGTGCCTCGCAAGATGAAATTAATCCGTTCCGCGAGTCTCTTCGTCTTGCGGTTTTTTCGTTTTGCGAAGCACGGCTATTAGCGGCTTACCGGCTTTAAGAAAAAGGAAACAAACTCGCAAGAACTTGCAAGACGTTTCGTCTTGCGAAACAAGCCCATAGGGAAATTCATCTTGCGGATCGACTCAAAAAACGGAAAACTCTTTCGTCTTGCGCGTTTTTCGTCTTGCGAGGCATTCATCTTGCGAGGTACCACTGTACAGTACTTTTAAGTACAGTAGTTTTGTGTGCCTACTAGGCTATTGTGCACTTATATTCTTAAAATAATGAAGTCATATCCAATAAGAAAACATTGTGCATATTTTCCAGTCAGTCCACCTCATGCCTAGAATGTCAGCCCCTCCCCCCCCAATTCCTTCAACTTTTCAGAAATTTTACATCTCCAGCCATGGTGGGGGGGAAATCAGGCTGGGGCAGCATCTAGTCATTATTTTAAGTTGAGGACCTCCAAAATGCTAAATACACAAGATCCTTCCCACCCGCTTAAGGAAAACAGCTGTCATTGCTGACACCTCTCATCATCATGATATCATAAGAATCATAGAATTGTAGAGTTGGAAGGGACTCCAAGGGTCATCTAGTCGAACCTCCTGCAATGCAGGAATCTCAGCTAAAGCATCCAGCTAAAGAAGCTAGTTCAACCTTCAGGTCTAGTTTAAACGTCTCAGGAAAGAGGTTGCTGTAGCAGCTGCCTAATACAATTTCTATTCACTATTTATTTACAGCTAATTGTTGTCCACGGAAGCTTACTATATATTTAATATAAAAACACAATAAAGCAGAGAAGACTCACTAGGACACGGCCAAGAGGTATATCGGTTTTACCGTCATTCTTAGATGTTTTGACAACCACTCTGCTGCTGAATCTCCTGGCCTGGAAATGGGTGCTAAATCAGCCAGATGTAAGTCCCTTATAGGCCAGGCATTCCCACAGGTCTGGCGTTGCTGCCGATGTCTCTCACAGCTTTGGGCTGTGAAACTGAGGTGAACCAACTATTAACTACTGGTTAATTTTTTGCTTTTATGAGGAAAACTCTGGTACTTGGAGAAATTAAATAGGAAAAAAAGGTTTTATTTTACAGAACAAAACTGGTAAAACAAAGGATGTGTAAGGAGATAGAAATCTTTCAAGAAACAGACTATTTATATTATATTAAATTTAGTGGATGTTATAGGCTTCCAAACAAGGTGGCACACACACAGCTTCTTTTCAGTTATTTCACTCCAGTTCCTTAAACTTAATTGTATAGATGTTACAGCTTAGGTCTTAATACTTGGGTTCTTCAACATGGTTTCCCAACCTTTTATAAATCACATTCCTGAGGCTTCTTACTGAATGGAGACCCAAGTAGAGTGTTCCCTAAAAACTCTTTCTCCTGTCCCCTATTCAATTTCCCAGTTTTTCTCTTGTCTGTATACTCCTAAAAAAGGCACTTATCACTATCTTTCAAACTAAGCTCAGAGACTTCCTTCCCTGGCTATAGATATGATCCTCAGAACAGATCCCTCTCACACAGCTCAGGAGTTATGCTCCTATCCAGCAAAACACAAAGAACATCAACTCTCAACTGCCTTTCCTTTTCCCTCCCAAAGTGCTGACTCCCCCTCCCTCAGGCAAGCTGCACCTGCAGCCAGCGCCCTACAAGCTACACCACCCTGGTGGAATTTCGCAGCACTGCATCACCACTCTAGTCTTTCTGAGCTTTACGTCACAGTCGTATACTATAAATACATGACACAGCCTCCTCAAAAATCCAATTAAGGTGTGTTAGGTGGGCAAGATAGGGACTTAAGATCAGATAGAGAAGGAAATGAGCAACAGATACGAGGTACTGGAGAGTAAGAGGTTGTTCAGAACATAACAAGGAGCAATAAATTCCTACTGGTTAATTGTATGTTAATTGAGCAACCTTATAAATTTGAACAGAATTAGTCACATGAACAAAGCTTTGGAAAATAAGATGTTATAGCTAGTAAAAGTTATTTAATATGGCTTAACAATCAGAACAGTATATCAAACATGTTGACATCTCAAGGCCATTTTTAAGCCTTTTTTGGGTCAATCTCATCTTTTATATATTTGGATTGCTTGAAGCAGAACCCTCATCTATGTGTAATCATTGTCAAATTTAAAAGGGAATACTTCAGAGATATGCAAGAAAAATGCATTTGAATGCAGAATGTGGCAATGAATAGAGAACAGGAGCCTACCATTACATCTAATTCTAGAACTAGGAAGGACACATCATGCTTAATGTAACACAGGTTCAGTTTAAACACAAGGAAATACTTTTCTGTGTATGGAACTTTGGAATCAAATTAAATAATGGCCAACAGTGCAAAGGACAAGAAAGAAACCGCATTAGAAAGAACAAATAGGACCAGCCACAACAAAATGCTGTGATATTCCGTCACCTTCCAAGAGAAGGTTTGTAGACAGCCAGTCAGGCCCTTTCTCCACCAAACAAATTCATCCTCTCCATTCAGTTCCAACCCCGGGCTGTTAGCCAACCACCTGATAACCACCTTATCAGCTACTTTAAAATGAGGCTGCATTTTCTCCCCCCCCCTTTCCCCCCTATTATGTTTTTACAGTGATTTTATTGGCATTAGCTGCCCTGAGCTCGGCTCTGGCTGGGGTATAAATAAAATTTATTATTAATATTATTATAGTTCATGTTCCATCTTCATCAGGCTATTTTTGCCTCTTTAGTTTCTTAAAAGTTGTTATTTAGTACTTCTGCAAACTTTGGGGTTCCTCCCAGGATGCTATTTCTCTGTTCTTGTTTCTTAGAAGCACCGCTGTGACTACAGTCCCAAGGGCATCCACCACCTAAGTCCACCACTGGGAGGAGTAATACTTAGAATATTCTAGTTTCCCAATTTAAGCCCTCAACATACTACAATAGAAAACCCTTCTGTGTTATTTCCTAACTTTTTGAAGTGTCTGGATCTCCTCTAATTCACTCTGATCTAAGGTGGCTGTTCGATAATTTTACATATTCTGCAAAGTGAAACTCACCTTGACAAAACTTTGGATTTTCTGTTGACCATCTTGAAGTGGCAAGACACGTAAGAGAAAGAGTCGCTCCAGGAATAGGCTCATAACCTGGAATGCAACGGTACTGCAAAGTAGTCCCAACAGGATAGGTGTCTTTTGGATCGCCCGTCCGTATACTTGCATTAGGTACATTTAGATGGGTGCAATCACCTGGAAATAAAAATTGATAGGAAGCTTAGAAGCTATGGGAGCGAGTCAAGGTTCATTGTAGCATTGAACACTAGATGATTCATAAAGAAATGTCTACGAGATTTTCCTCTAATGGGATCTAATGAGAGCCATGTCCTAATAGATTCCTGGATTTCATTTACAGAGCATTGTTGGAACAAGACTGGCAACAGAAAGACTTACAGAGCAATCATAACCATAGCTACCTGGAAGTAAGCCCTACTGACTTCAGTGGGGCTTGCTTGAAGGTGAGGATAGGACTGCAGCCTTACTGTACTGGGCCAAAATCCTGAAAGATGAAGGGGACTATCCACTGAAGCATGTTTAATATCCCATTGCACACACTGCTTGTGAGTCTAGTGTCAGGTTGCCAAAGAATTACATGCTTTTCAAAAAGGCAGTAGCTAGCTGAAATGCTTTAAGAAAGAAAGAAACGTATTTCATCATACATTAAGAACTATTTTCTTCACAACAAATTTACTAGAGCTGTAAGCAATTAACTATTGCAACATTGGGGTTTTTTTAAGGATCTTGAGTAGATGAAAACATTAATTAATTTTGCAAATTCTTACATCTATGTTTTCTTCCTCCAATCCTGTGATGCAATCATGACAAATCCCCAACAAAATCCTAGTTCATTTGAAACCTTGCCTGTGACCTTTTGGTTGACCCTAAAATACATATATTATTGCCAAAGTATGGCCTTCAGCTTTTCAAGAATTAATACACAATCCTCTTATTGGAAGTGAGGCGATGTACAAAAACATATTTACCTTCAGCGCTTCATACTTGGCTATTCCTGCTTAGGAAGTTTTGGAAGCAACAAGATAATGACACCCTTAAATTTTAGTGACATATAATGCACCAAATAAATTTTTACATGTTTTGTAGTAACTGCAAATGTCATTTGGAATGTTAGGTAGCTGTCTCACTACTACTTCAAGTCCATGCAATAAAAATTGTATTCAAAGAGACAGCAAAAGGAAACAAACACATAGTATTCAAATGCCAGGCCTGTCCAGCACATGTCCAATGTGCTTATAGAGCATGCTGCAGTGTTCAAACCAAGGTATGTTGTGAATACCATGGATGTTCATTTATGACACAAGCTCTTGCATCAGGTAGGCAGGCTGTCACTTTTTTATTAAGAGCCCTCCCCTGCATGCAGTGATCTTATGTGGCTCTGTGTCTAGCACTGCCTGGCTGCCTATCTTAGTACTGACATCATTAGTCAAGGAGGCTCCCTGTTATTTGCTTTTGACTCTTGAAAACAGTACAAGATAAAGGAAGAAGAAAGCAAAAAGGACCCACACCAAGGTCAGGGAAGCTCTGGGCTTGTCCAGAATTGCAACACATTATTCATATGCCCCAGAAGCATGTCAAGAGTACGGCATCCAGTATAGTTAAAGGTCTTATGAAGTAAGGCCTAGAAAAACGGAAGATTTAAGGGGAGACGTGGTGGCTGTTTCCAAATATCTGAAGTGCTGTCACAGCAGAAGGCGGAGCAGATCTTTGTTGCTCCAGAAGGCAGAATATGAACAAACACGTGGGAATAGTAAAAGAGCAAAGTTCAGGTAAACATAGACAGGCTCCTAGTTCCCCCCTGCCCTGGGCGCGGGAATTGCCTTCGCCATCCCCGAGAAAGCCTTGCTTCGCCCTCGGACATGATTCGGCTCTGGAGGGAGGCGGCATCCCGAAGCCCGCCCCCCCCCCCGCCTCACCTTGAACTCTGGACAGCGAGGAAAACAGCAGCAGCAGCGCTAACGGAAACCGCCCCCTGCCTGGGAAGCCGGGAAGAGGCGCCATCGCACGAGAGAGCGAGCCCGGAGTCAGAGAAAGAGAAAGCGCCGCCACAGCTCCCTCCGCAGCTGAAAAGCAAAGCGACGGAGCCGGCCCAGGAAACGACTCGACGGGAAGGGAGAGGCGGCGGCGCGCTTTTCCGGCCAAGGGGCGTGAGCAGCGGCCTCGCCTCAGAGGCTCCGCCGAGAGGAAGGCGGGGGGGGGGGGAGCCACAGGAGGAACCGCCTCCGCCGTTATCGGTTCCCGGCATTAGCTAACGCTCCAAGGCTGCCGCGCGCGTGCTGGTTGGAGGTTGCGGGCAAGAGCGCGCTCGGGATTGGCGGGTGAAAAATGTGGGCGAAACCATAACTGAGGGGAAACAAACTTTCGGATAACAGCCGCGTGATGAGTCTGCTCTCTGACCCCTGAGGAGAAGAGATAACGGGCTCCGTGCATGGCAGCCCAAGCTGGGGCGTGTCCAGCTGCTCCTGGTGTTGGGACTGGGGGACCTCGAGGGACCCGAATTCATTCCCACATAAGCTGTAATTCTCAGAGTGGTTTAACAATCAATCCCACTTCCCAAGAAGCCCTGGAAATTAGCACTAGGAGGGGAATAAGAGCCCCCTAACTCTCAATGCCCTTCCCAACTACATACTGTATCCCATGACTGTTTAAAGTGTTATTGGTTGGCATCCATCTGCCTCAGGTGACAATGGAGGAGTGTGCCCTTAGGGGTGAAGTCAAAGTGCTGGAAGGCTGCACCGCCTGCCTATGCTGGAGTAGAGTATGATGCAGTAGAGACATGTTTTCTTGCATCTGGGGCAGATGAAGGCATCCTACTTTAAATGTATAGTGCAGATAGGACCTAAGTGAACCCCACAGTATTGCACTCTGGTATCATTTCCAAACAGAGTCGCCCTACAGGGCCCACCTGGGCCTGGTACGGCCCGGCTACTGCTATGGTTTCAGTGAAGCAAGTATGTAAAGTTTTTGTAATTCTCCTGTTCTCTTCATTAGTTTGGCTTGGAAGAGGATTGGGCAATTCTGACTGCCACTATCCATCCACAAGCACTACCCCTGCAAACATATGCACACAATCTGGCATCCATCTGTCTCAACAGGCAATGGTGTGTGCCTCCAGGAGTGAAGCCGTCTGCTGCATTAGCAGCACCAAAGTTACCCCCAGGGTGCAAGCTTGGGCAGTGTTTATGGAGGTCCTGTGCTGTCTAGATGATAAGACCCCCATCTTGGTCACGCTGATAATGGTCTAAAGGAAAGCAGAGCAGGGCTTTGTATCAACTTGGCTGCAGGAGTTGTCAGAAGGCGGCGTACAAGGCACCCTCCAACTGTCTTAGGGATTGTACTACATATTTCTGTAGTGTTTACTCCTTAACAGTTGAAGAGTAAACAGTTGGTCCCTTACCTTTCCCGCCCCAACCTGGCCACAGTGATGCATGTGACAGTCACCTCCAGGCTTGACTACTGTAATTTGCTCTACGCGGGGCTGCCCTTGAAGCTGTCCCAGAAACTGCAGCGGGTGCAGAATGCTGCAGCGAGGCTCCTCACGGGTTCTCTGCCATGGGAGCATATTCACCCAGTGCTTTTCCAGCTGCACTGGCTGCTGGTGGAGTACAGGGTCAGATTGAAGGTGCTGGTTTTGACCTTTAAAGCCCTTCATGGCCTAGGACCCTCGTACCTACGGGACCGCCTCTCCCAGTATGCCACATGGAGAGCCTCAAGGTCCATAAATAGCAACACCCTAGTGTCCCGGGCCCTAAGAAAGTTAGATTGGCTTCAACCAGAGCCAGGGTCTTTTCAACTCTGGCTCCGGCCTGGTGGAACGCTCTGCCTCATGAGACCAGGGCCCTGCAGGATTTGATTTCTTTACGCAGGGCCTGTAAGACAGAGTTGTTCCGTCTGGCCTTTGGCTTGGAGCCAATTTGATTCCCTCCCCCTCTTTCTTTTTTCTTTTCCTTTCTCCTCCTGCGATGAGGCTACATTTTACTATTTTAATGTTTCAATATTTTAATATTGTATTTTAATCTTGTTTTTAAGTTGTATTCATTCAACTTGTTTTTATTATTGCTTGTTAGCCGCCCTGAGCCCAGCCTTGGCTGGGGAGGGCGGGGTATAAATAAAAATTATTATTATTATTATTATTATTATTATTATTATGAACCTTTTCTCCCAAATATATTCCATAAGGCAGTGGAGGTTTAGGAACAGAGTTTTCCTTATAGATGGTTGATGAGGTTGATGTGTCTCATCTGCCCCCACTTCCCTCTGAAGCACATGCAGAAACCACCTTCTTGACTGTTGGACCCACCATTGGTGTCATCTTCTCAATCTGCCAGAGCCTGTGTACTTCTGTTTGTCTATCTCAAGTTTCTTGCCAATCCCTGTATGTATAACAGAAGATTCTTTATTCCCTCTTTCCACACTCTGTATACCGCTTTTAGTACCCTTCTTAGCCTTTTGTTGTAAGCTTTCATTTTCTAATACAGAGCTTCTCATTAGTGATGTCTCTGAAACTGGTCAGAATTTTGCTATGGCAGTGGGAGAAAAGCAGGAAGTACAAATGCAACATTGTTCTTCTCATGTGTTTATCTTTCTTATGCATTTATGTTAGCTAACAGATAAGGAGTAATCTGATTAGTTGGATTTGCCTACTTAGGATAGAAAGCAGTAAGTGATGAGGTCAAATTCAATTCCTTGACATAGGGACTGGCATGACAACCACATTCTTGGCAATCCTGCCAAAATAATTGTTGTTACTCCCTTTCTGAAGAACTGTTGCATCATCCAAAGCAAGGCAAGGTATGAAAGCAGGGTATTTTTTTAATTTGTCTTACAGCCTCACCCACTCTCTGCTTTGCATATATTCATGTCTTTCACAATATGAGGAAATGGGGGATAAGTTTTATAAAGCAACATGAGGAAATAATAAAGAGTATAAATATCTCTAGAAAAAAATTACCAGTCTACCTTTATGTCATGGGTGCTGCTTAAACTGTTCTACCCATTCATTTTTCTAAGGCTGATACCTTCAGCTGCTTACCAAACCTTTGGCACTCTCTCTATATATATACAATGCGCAGTTCTTGTTCGCTGTGTGGCATGAAACAGTAAATATAAGTATTGTCATTGGGTTGTATTTAATACTAGTCCTACTCCAAAAATGATGAACATGATTAACTTAGTTAAATGGGTCTGAGTAAAACTTAGTTATCTTTTAACCCTGAGATCAAAAGCACTTAATGAAATAAAACTTATTATCAGTTTACATTGAGCAGCAAGTAATACCTCTTTGTTGTGTAGCCTAATGGACCAATGTTAAGACTTCCTCTGGGATACCAGGCTTCAAACCTCCATTCGGCATGAAGCTCATTCAGTTCCTTTGGGTAAGGCAATGTAACATTACACCAGGTCCAAATCTCATTTAGCAGTGGGGCTGCTGCTGCTTTGCCTATAATAAGCCTTGTAGAAGGAAAACAAGCTTTTAAAATAGTGTCTATGCCAAGTTACCAGGTCACATGACTGAGCTGAACAAGGTAAACAGCCTAAGTCCCCACTCTCTGGTCCTGCCTCAGAATACCCCTTTTGGGGGGACTTACATTGGCTTCAGCGCAGCCAGCTGAACAAGTTACACCAGTGAATCATCTGCTGAACCAACATAGGAGCCTCAATTCTAGTTGAGCCAGGTATCTGTAGCATCCTAAGGTGCTTTTCCCGGCAGACCTTGCCATAGCACTGCCCACTTAAGTCACTCTTTCGCAGCCTAACCTACAGATAATGTGAGATAACCATATATTAGCATCTTGGAAGAAGGATCTTGATTTAATATGCTGTAAACCGCTTTGAGATTTTTCTTAAAAATATAAAGCAGTATAGAAATTAAATAAATAAACTAAAATAAAAAGGGTGGGATAAAGTAATGAGCAATAAATGAATTATCATCCTGAAGGTCTGTTGGGACATCCAGATTTTGTATAATCAAAAGAATTCTTCAGATATTCTGCTCTTTCCTGGAGCGTAACATTTTAGTTCCCTCAAAGCAGAACCATTTCATTGTGTTGTTGTGGTAATTGCTACAAAAGTATTTTAAATAAGATGAAAGCAGCTTTTCATCTTTCTAAATCCATCACCTTTTTTAGAATGCTGAAATTTCATGGTGAAAGGAATTGTTCTGTGCATTATGAAATTAAGTCTAGCATCTTATGGGATTAATGAGTAATTTGTTGACACCATTATAAACTCAGGGAGTTTCCCCACGCTCCTAAATCTAATCCTATATATGTTTTTAAAGGAAAAGTGGAATAAAAATGTAAAAAGCTAAAAAAAATATGGATGGATATGCTCCCCCCACTCAGTTGACTATATATTTTCTCCCCCAGCACACACCCACACCCACCCACACACCCCTGCATAAAAACAGGAAGGCTGAAATTAGGGTGAAGGCTTTATTGTTACTGAATAGTGCAGCGGGCAGACCAGATACACAAAAAATATATTTGAGAGGGAGATTTTTGCCTAAGGAAAATCACTACTGTCAGCTGCCCATAGGCACAAATGAGTAATTTAACTCTTCCATGGTTAATCTATTTCCACATAAACTAGCCCATAATGATTTTTAAAGTAAATATAGTTTATGACTTAAGTGCTGACTTCAGAGAGACTACCTCGTGGCACTGTAGAGGATGTGATTTCCTTTTATAAAACAAACAATCTGATTCTTTTTATTGGACAGACTATTTAAAAAAATGATGTTATCTTTCTGAAATGTTCAGTAGAGATGGGCACAGTACTGATGTAATGAAAATGCTCAGTTCCCACGCCCTTTCCGCTTTCTGACTTCTCCCTGTGGTTGCTGAACAGAGTATAGCTAATAATATATTAGCAACTGAAGAACACAAATGGATGTGTTCACACCTGCCTTTTCAAACAGCTTACTCCTGCATTAAGTTCAGCAGTAAAGTACGGTACTTCACTTCTATAATATTTGTTTGGCTTTCAGTGGAAATCAATAACTTCCTTTTTACTGTAATGCTGTCCCCATGCCAACAATCACAATGACTTTACTTCCTGGTTAGAAGCCTTATTACTTGCTACAAAAATGCAAAGCAATGGAGAGAAGACACTCAAGTGAGGATAAAACACCCCTTTATATCTTGCTTGCGTGGATGGGCAATAAATAAATAAATAAATAAACATGTTGTGGAGCTGTGCATTTGACCCCCACCCCTGATGATGTGCGGTTCCTCCTGGCCCCACTCCAACCTGAAGCAGGGAAGTCCTTATGCCTTTTCTATTCTGAAGAATCAGCCCAGGCCATACCCTCTCCAAAGCTAATGCTTCCTCCCCAGCTCTGCTCTGCGCAATCTGATAGTGCTTTTGCCTGGCTGGAACGTCTTCTTGAACTGTGATAACGCCTCTTGTTTGCCTGGATGGAGAGCAGAGAGATGTCCTCTAACTTTGGCGTGGCCGGAAAGTACCCTATTGTAAAATGTTAGAGATACATCAGCTGCTCCATCTCCTTTCCCTCTTGTCCCACCCACCATTGGCATGTAGCAATTTGTCAGGGCTGAGGCCAATGGCTATTACATTTACCTTTTTACATTGTTGCCTCCTGAATTGGGAAAAGGAAACCTAAAATATCTTGGAGGTATGAAAAAAAGAGGGTTCGGGTTATTCCACCAAGCGGGCTACAGTGGTACCTCTGGTTTTGTACTTAATTCATTCCAGAGGTCCGTTCTTAACCTGAAACTGTTCTTAACCTGAAGCACCACTTAGCTAATGGGGCCTCCCACTGCCGCTGCTGCGCGATTTCTGTTCTCATCCTGAAACAAAGTTCTTAACCCGAGGTACTATTTCTGGGTTAGCGGAGTCTGTAACCTGAAGCATATGTAACCTGAAGCGTATGTAACCCGAGGTACCACTGTATTCCACTATGACAAAGCCTTCCATAAGAGGGCCTCCAGCAATCCCCATGCCATGTGGAATCTGCGTAACAGTGTTTTCTGGTTCAAGCTGGTGGACCCCATATCAGGGAGAGGTCAGAGGGCCTTTAAACAAACAAGCCCTGCTTCCAAGCGGGACCCCTCACGCCATGTTTGCTGAAAGTCTAATCAGGAGGCCTGCCAAAGACCTCAATGTAAGGTCATGCACGTGTGTGAACTTTGCTTCGCTCTCCACTCTCAACCCACTTGCACCTGTACTCATGCCACCCCCGGAGCTTCTTTTGAGGGCCCTGGGGCTATGGACCAAGGAAGGATACTGGCACCCTGCCCCTTCCACTGGTGTGGGAGAGAGGGAGTAATCACCCACCCAAGCCTCAGGTCCTATACTCCCTTGCCCTCTCCCCAGTACACCCTGCTGCCTTGCACTTGCTTCTGTATTTGTTCCCAGACTGCCAAATGGTGGGTTACCTTTGAGAGGGCTTTACCAAGGGTCTTCACATACCAGCCATAGGTGAGTGCAGGTATTGGAAGTGTCAAGCCAGAAAGTGGTTCAAGAGCTACCCAAAATTGCCACAGCAAAAAATAAACAAGGAGCCAGTGGCCAACTGGATTGTGGGCCCCTTCTCTCAACCAGACCTTCAGGTCTCTCCCTAGCTACGGTGCCCAAGAAGGTACCAGGGGAATTCAGGTTAATACACAACCAAAGTTAATACACCACGAGGTTCTGGCAAAAGAAGTGGACTATAGGATAACTGGGCCACAAAAGAAGCCCACTGAACAAGAATCATTCAGAACAAGTGATATGTTAAGCCTAGATCCCTTTAAAAGCTTCTTAGGCCAACAGGGATACCTGGATGCATGTTCCAGATGTACATCACTTCCAGGCCCTGGCTATGCCTATTTGGCCAGAACCAGGTCAGATGCCTAGCAACTTCATTGTAAACAAAACTGTGACCAGCAGGTTTGCCAATTCTTGCGTTAAGACAATGGCTGAGCTTTTATATGCTCTGATGCACAGAGGAAATCTGTAACCTCTGTGCCTCCACCCTCTTCTTCTCCAACCAACCTAAGCGAGGACGGCTAAGTTTGCACCACAGCTGGGGTATGTGGAAGAAGACTGGTGGAGGTACAGCAGCTTCAGCATTACCCAAAGTCCAGTGTCTTAAAAAAGTTTCTCATCTTGGGCAAACGCTTAGCAACTCTGGCCATTTAATATACCCATAAAATTGATCCAACGTTTAAGTTAAATATAAGTCAAATATAGATAAGCTAAATATAGATTCAAAGTGCAAAACTATACACATGCACTCAAAAGTAAGTACAGTGGGCTTTACTTCCAGGTAAAATGGGTATAAGATTGCAGCCTAATGGGTTTTCATTACAACACCATTAAATAGGATGCAGTTTATACTGAATCATTTTCATTGCTTAATCCTGGCACCACAGGGGCAGCAACCACCACCTTGTATATATAATTTGATTTGTTGAGAACTAGTGTCAACCTATATCAAAGACTATCCCAATAAAAATTCTCATTGGAAGAAAATTGCTTATAAACTCTATTAATGAGATATAATGTTCAATTGTTTCCTTTCTTAAGGCAGCAGAAAACAGAGCCAAACGTTATAAGCACTTTTCCAGGAACACAATTTTAAAATACATTTAAGTAATCAGGGGTATGATCAGAGGAGATATAGATATTTAGGTGGTCTTGGTTTGCTTCTCTTCCCAAAAAATCGACTGTAAGCATTACATTGGATACCTACTGTTAGTTCTTAAATTACTGCAATAATGTAATGAGTGAGCTTTTGAATTACTCAGAACTCTTCTTCAAGGTGGATATTCAGTAATGTCAACCAGCCAAAGACCGAGAAGAGAAAAAATATGTTTCATGACATATGCCCATGACACACATTTTCCCTTTTCTTGTTTTTAATGAACATTTAAGCCTGAAGACAGAGTTCTAGTGAACCCAAATGCTTATTCCCTAATTTGTGATGTTTTAGCTGTTCCTTATGGTAGATGTGCAAAAAAATAGAAATAAATCTTAGATGCCAAAAAATAGGATGGGTTCTTTATTTATACAGTACATCCAATTAGATTCTGTCCAAGACAATAAAAGACTTGACTCTCTATGCAAATCTAAGTCAAAGTTATGTAACATTTAATACTGTAAGTAGGCCTTATCAAACATGCCTTCAAAGTTCAGGGAAATGTTTTTCTAGCTAGGGAATATCTACATTTGCATGCAAAACCAGCTGATACAGGGGTAATCTGTTGCTTTTCTCATTTCTCCTCAACTCAACAGCTCCCTACTGTAGTGCAGTCTAAGAAGAAAAAACATAATATGATCCACAAATTGTATGCAGAAAAAGGAAAAATGAAGATTAATCTTAAGTTTTTACTTCCAGTGTTATGCTTGCTAGTTTATTAGTGGTGTACAGATGCAAGATTCAGGATGCAAGATGCAGGATGCAAGATATAGAATCAATCTAGAGTGAAAACATTATGAGGACAAGTATGAATGATTTCGGATTGAAAAAAACATATTTTTTTTGCTACAAACAGGAGATTGTGTATGCAACCTTGGTCTTTTAAAGCATTCTGTAAATAAATGTATAACCTGCAACTATAGAAATTTTTTATATCACCAAAGAAACAGGTTTAATGTAAACAGGCTCGTGCGAAAAATGTGTTATTTATGTGGCAACAAGTTTTCTTTTCTTTTTGCTGAAACAGGCTGCACCAACGGAAACATTAAGTTCCTCATATTTAAAAAGCAGTACAATTAGAGAACATAAAAGGTAGCATGTGCCCTCTATAGGAGGAAACCGGGATTTATTCATTCAACAATGGTCATATCTCACACACTTAGGTAACTTTGTGCTTCTAGTGGTTGGCAAAAAAAAATGCTAGCTAGAACACCTTTCCCTCCATTTAGCCTGGATTACCCCTTCCAGGAAAAAAAGGATTACTTTTTTTAGTACAAATGGGTACTATCTCACGACCATTTGTGCTATCTCACGACCAGTTTTACAATATTAGGTAAGGTAAAAGGTAAAGGACCCCTGGATGGTTAAGTTCAGTCAAAGGTGACTATGGGGTTGTGGCGCTCATCTCACTTTCAGGCCAAGGGAGCTGCCTTTGTCCACAGACAGCTTTCTGGGTCATGTGACCAGCATGACTAAACTGCTTCTGGCACAACGGAACACCGTGACGGAAACCAGAGTACATGGAAACGCCATTTACCTTCCTGTCACAGTGGTACCTATTTATCTACTTGCACTGGCATGCTTTCGAACTGCTAGGTTGGCAGGAGCTGGGACAGAACAATGGGAGCTCATTCCGTTGCAGGGATTTGAACTGCCGACCTTCCAATCGGCAAGCCTTATCTGGAAGCACCCTAAATCAGTTGTGAAGTCTGTATATCAAGTTATAAATATCTGGGAACAACTTTTTACATAACTATTAACAGGCACTGGTTTCAATTTTGTCCCAATCTTTTAAAAATATACTTTTATTGTGCTTTCTTATATATTTTTTAGTTTCTTTTAAATGAAATAAACTCAGCTGAATGAAATCAAATATTTGTTCTTTTAAGATATGTGGACTATTAATGAACTTGACTTGATTTATTCTATGAATGTCTTCTCCAGGAGGCTTGAAATGTTATCAAACGAAAACTCGCCATGCAAGAAAATGTGTGTAAAAAATTTATGCTCTTCAAGCTTCTTTGCTCAGCCATCCATCCCTCATATGTTAAGCAATCATATCTCTTTGTGAAAATCTGCATGAGAATCAGCCAGCTTGCCCAGTATAAAGGCAGCATAGATATACTGTACTGTAATCCCCATAACTATTTTGGGAAGGGTAGAGGTGCAGGAGCATGAATGATTCCAGAGTCAGGAGAACCAAGAGAATCCCTTCTCCCTCCCAAAGTCACAACTGCTACTTAATTTAATTTTCAACATTAAAATGACTTTAAAAATAATACCTTTTGATGCTAAAGTCAGCTGTGCTGTTTCCTATTTCTGCAGACCATATTTCATAAGACTGCATGGTTTAAAGTTCCTTGATTCAAGTGGCTGAACAAGCAAAAGAAAGAGGCAGGCATATAAAGAAGAAGAATGACTAAGAGCACAGCGCTATACATGCTTACTCAGAAGAAAGTTTCACAATCGGCAGTGGTCCTTACTCCCTAAATAAGGTGTTTAGATTGCAGCCTAACCTTTTATTTGCCAGGTTTCAAATACGTACCTCTCTGCTGTGTTGTGTAAACACTATTTTTTGCAGAGGATGAGTTATTCTCATCCCTAGGTCAGGGAATGTATTCCAATGTATCCCGTACAGTATGTTGGATTTAAGAATACTATTACAATGAGTGGCTACAACCTGTTCTCCACCCCCTGCTTTCTACATGCTTGTAAGAAGAAACCCTAAAGCATCTACGAATGCATAAGAACAGATAAAAAAAAGTACGATTGCAACTCCGGGAGAGTCTTGTGAGTTCTTGTGAAAACTCAGATGGCCCCACAAGATTTCACAAAGCACCCCAGAGCCTGGTAAGCAAGGCACAGAGCTTGGACCACTTGCTGCATCAGGTCTAGAAACAGTAAGGATGCTCAGAAGAAGGGGGGAGTCAAGTTTTGTTTTGTTGTACACACCATCCCTCCCCAGATGTGACCCTGACACAAGACATGACTGAACAAAGGTGCTACAGAGAAGAAACTGGCAATGGGTTGGATATGAATATTGTGCTAAACAAGAATTTATGACCAGCTTACCTTCTTCTCTTTTCAAAAACTTTCTTTAGGAAAAAAATACCAACAGTAAGAAGAAATGCCACAACCAGAAGTGCTGAGAGATGGGGGAGAAAAGAAGGTGATGGAAACTATAAATGAAGTATTACCACAATGCAAGTGCTATATAGCACTAATTTAATTAGCAGCACTAATCTCAGGCAACAAATTGGGGAGGAGGAGCATGCAAGCCTGGGCTCACTGCAGCTTGTCCTTCTAATGCTAAACCATGGTTTAATAGTACATACAAAATTAAAGGTAAAGGTAAAGGGACCCCTGACCATTAGGTCCAGTCGCAGATGACTCTGGGGTTGCGGTGCTCATCTCGCTTTACTGGCTGAGGAAGCCGGCATACAGCTTCCGGGTCATGAACCAGAGCAGTGCACGGAAATGCCATTCACCTTCCTGCCAGAGCAGTACCTATTTATCTACTTGCACTTTGATGTGCTTTCAAACTGCTAGGTTGGCAGGAGCAGGGACCAAGCAACGGGAGCTCACCCCGCCGTGGGGATTCAAACTGCCAACCTTTTGATCAGCAAGCGTTAGGTTGTGTGGTTTAACCCACAGCGCCACCCACACCCCATACAAACTTATCCTCTGTTAAAAAGGTGGGGACAAACCTAGAATGCCCAGTCCCTAATCTAAATAGAAAACAATAATATTGAAAAGGAAAATAACCAGAATATTATCATTACTAAGTGGCAAAGTTTACACTTTGCTTTCAATTCAAGCCCCTACAGAGATGAAAGCATTTGTGTGTATGCATTCACTATATAGATCCACAGATTTTCGCTACAAATGTAAATTGTTCACTGTGATATTATGAAAAGTCTGAGATTCTATATCGGGATAGTCAAGGTGATGCCCTCCAGATCTTATTGGACTCTGGCTTCCATCAACCCCAGCCACCATTGCTGCAGCTCATCGACATTTTGAGGGAACCATGGCCTTGCAGGGGTGCCAACTTGAATAATATATTGTGGGGGCCCAGGTAAGCCCTGCCCTGCATAAGTGATCACATGATGCAGTGCGCACACACACCATTTGAATGGGAGTTGACATCAACTTTGCAGGGGCCTGGCCCCATCAAATATTTTATTGTGGGGGCCGAAACTCCCATGGCCCCTAGCAGTTGGCTTCTATGCTGCCTTGGTCTTACTCTACTTTCTTGAGTGACTACATTCACTCATTTCACTATGGCGCAATAGCCACATAATTTGGGAGAGGGAGGGATTATCCACATAATTTATTGGCGGTGGCTACCATATGACTCCTTGTTATGGATTTTCCTCTTATGAAACAGTGTGTTCATACTGTGCTATTCAGTAATGTTTCACTTTCTCACACTAGTGGGAAAAGAAAATCAGAGGAACACATAATAACTTCCAGTACTACTATTTCCAGTAGTATTTCAATCATAGTTAAAGAAATGCCTGATTAGAGTCAAACAAATGCATAATAAGATAACTTACAAATATAAAGTAGAGTTCGAAGTTGTGGTCCTTAAAATAAAATAAAATAAAAAAGAAATGTTTTTCAAAGGCCATGGGTAATGCAGGGACATGTTACTTAAGGAGATATCATTCATTATAGGACCAAATCTGCTATAAGCTGATCCTGACTTACTGGTTCAAAGCAGTAGACATGGGCAGTGTCACTTTAGAGAGAATACACACACATATAATATAGATCTTATATACAAGATCTTATATACATATACACACATACACACTCTCTCTCTCTCTCTCTCTCTCTCTCTCTCTCTCTCTCGGTTGCCGCCTCTGCTCACTCAAACCCTTTGCCAACCCCACTTCCCCCACACCTGACCAACCCCCTTGCTTATACCCTCATAGTGTGCCCGTCCCTCACTCTAAGCCCCACCCCCTTTAAAAAGAGGCGCTTCAGAGAACCATTTGGCAAACCAGTATCTGACATGCCTCCCTTCTCCATTAAACCTCACTGCAGGCGGGTTTAATTGGGGAGGGCACTCCAGAGAGAGGTTTGTCTAACCTTCTCCTCCTCCTTTTGGCGTAAGCAACACCATGATGACAGTGTTCCATTTTTATGTATATAGTAATATATATATACACACACAGAGAGAGAGAGGGGGGGAGAGAGAGAGAGAGAGAGAGAGAGAGAGAGAGAGAGAGAGATTGTTACTGGGGAGAACAAGGATTGCAGGAGTTTGTCAGAGGATCTGGTGTCTGCACATGGAGAAGCCCAATTTAATCCGCATTCCAGACTAAGGAACATCTATCACCATTGATCTCTCTTTAAAACAACTCTCTGTAGTGCCTCAATAGATTGTCCTTCCAAAAGCATTTTAATATATTTAATGATGTGCCAGTTGCGTTCTCTAGTGTAGTACACACACGTACACACACACACACACACACACACACACACAAATGCAAACACAGAAAACAAGTGTATCAAAGTGCTTGGTAACACAGCCTTACTACAAAGTATGATAAGCTGGAAATGAAATTAGTATGCAGCTACAGCCTCTGAACAATACGATCACAGGTATAAAGCTTGTATTTGAAACCACTTTCACTGATATGTCAATGTAAAGGAAACAATGTAAAAGAAACCCCAAAATCAATGCACATTATTGCTTCTGTCATTGGAACACAGTGCAAGGGCAGCCAACCAACCACATTGGAACCAAATAACATGTAGACAAAACCTCAGATTTTGAAAACTTATGAGGCATTGAGTATGGATATTCTCTAACACTACATCCAAACACCAGGTGCAGTTCCCCAATCATTATACGTAGCACTACACATTGAATACACCAGTGAACTACACATCAAAACCTTAATCTATGTTCAGTAGTCTAGTTAATTCATCTCAAGAACTTCACTCTAGTAGATTCAAAGATGTGTGGAAGAATTTTAGCAAAGAGGGTAGCAAATGGGAAACATGAATAAATACTCCTAATAATATACGATACAAGTCAGAAAAGCAACTAAAATACTATGATTTCAAATTATTTCCCTAGCACTTTGACTCCAAAGCCTTCATTTTGCTCCAGAAGGTATACTAAGCAGAGGGTTAGTCACCAAGACAAAGTTGTGGTGTACACTTGGCCTTCATTAATGTAGGCTGGAAGAGTAGCTCCACACTTTATTCAGCAGACCTGGGATCTTGAGAATATGCACATGCACTTGGTTCCTAATATAGTCAAATCACCCAAAGCCCTATTATTTTGCAATGCTGAACCCTGAGGAGAAAAAGCACCATGCATGAAGCCATATGCCACCCACTGGCAAATGCATTAGCACCCAAATGAAATCTCTCTTGCACCCTACATACCTTTACATTCATCACCAACCGTGGGAAAAGGTAATCTCACTAGCTGTGTAAATACTCTTCCACTCCTTTAAAAAAATTTAAAAAAGGAAAAGAAAAGCCCTCGTTGCATAATCAAGCTCTTAAGATGAATCCAAAAGTAAAACTCAGCCTTCTACTTTATTTAATTTATATTCCACCATTCACCCAAGGGTCCCAGGGCTGCACGCAATAGACATTAAATAGACAGGTTAATAAAAACCGAAAACAGAATAAATCAAACAATATCACATGATTACTAACAACTAGCAGCCTCATGCCCAGCATCGCACAGAAATTCTAAGAAACGTAGACACCGCTGTTGCAGCAAGATCAAATGCAGAAGAAGCTTCCCATCCTTCTCACACTGCGGCACAAAGGCATGAGATTTTTTTCACCCTTCTCCCCTCACTCTGGATGCTTTGAGTACTTGGGTTGTGTAAAATGTAGTAGTTTCTAATGTGGCTATAGCTGTAAAGTGTTTTTGTTGGGGATGGACGCCAATGGTGCAAGGGACCCTAGGTACACCTCTGTATAAAGGCTTAGCCTATGCTTGAACCCTCATTACAGCTTCTTTTTTGTTTCTGAGCAACAAGCCACATATTGAGCTGGTTTGCAGGGCGCAGTATGCTAAATCTGATAGATAGATAGACAGACAGATCAGATGCCAACACTACGGACACGGTAAAAATCAAAGTTCTCCAAGGAGTTAACAGGTATTCAAATAATTACATTGCAGGACAAGACAAAAAGAACAGAACATTCTGAAATCCTAATAAAAGCTCTGAATTAACCACTAGTACCACAAGTGATTACAATGCTAGCTATTGAAATGAAAAAAAAGTTTTCCAACCTGTATTATTTGTAGCACTGCCTCCTGATGGTGGCACAGCTTGCCCTGTATAAGAGGCACATGCAGATGGATTTAAAGTTTTTGCTTTAAATGGTAATAATCAAAACTCTCAAATGAATTAACAGCTTTTAGAACAAACTGCAGAAAAAGCAAAAATAACAACATAATCCCAATAAAACCTAATTAAAAAATTCTGTGTTGACCACACAAGCTATTGCAATTAAATAATTTGTTTCTAACCTGTTGTGTTTGTACCATCTTCTGTGGGTTTCTCAATTAGCCCTGTATAAGAGGCACATAGAGGCATATTTAGTTCTCGCTCTTATAAAACATTACAATTTAAAGCTTTTGCTACTCCTTAATCTAGTTTAACGGAGGGCTGTCAGTTTCTATGGCCTATGACATGAGTGATGCAATTAAAACTCTCTGTGGTTATCAAGCATATACAGACGCACACCATATACATAAACAACAACTCTGTACCAGAGAAGATGAGCATGCCAGCTAGAAGGGTTTCCCTCTGCAATACTTCCTGGCATCCTCATATTCTTACTGCAGATATGAAAGTCTATTGGCATTTTTTTCTATGAAGAATAATGGCTTTTCCTTGGCTCCCCTTGGAGACTTTAGTTGCTGTTAGGTGGCACAATATAAGGTGGTCAGTTCTAATTAATCTGGTATCTGTCACAAGAGAATCTTACGTTGACATTCTGGAGGCTTCTGGCTCCATTCAACATGATCATTCTTCCACTGACACTGAGTAGTAGGTGATCCATTTAATGTGTACCTAAATAAAAGGAAAAGTACAAGGTGCACCTTTATACATAATTCTTCAGCGGTTCCTTTAATAACTCTTAATTTTGAAGCATGCACTTTACCGATATCAAGCAAAATTAGAAGTTAGCTGTGCATCCTAACAGAGAGATTTTTATTGTCTCTGCATTGCAGTTTAAATGTTTTTTCCCTATTATTCCCCATAAATGAAGGTTCTATCATCTTTGTTTATAAACGTTATTGTGAGCTACAGTTCCCAGAGTTCCCTAAGGAAGAGGAATTGATTATTAAACCACTCTGAGAATTGTAGCTCTTTGAAAGGCGTCTCCTAACAATGCTCAGAATCCTTAACAAACCATGGTTTCCAGGACTTACACTGCTTTAGATGGACAGTGCAAATGGGCCCATGCATGGTTCATCATAGAATTCCTTATCACAGAGCAAGTGCTTCTGATATCCTGCTTCCCTCTGCTACCCTCTGTATCATCAGGCAATGCTCTGCCACTCCTGGACAGTTACGAGACCTATTAAAGTTGGCTGAAGGTCTCCCAAAACCTGATGCTGTCATACAGTAAATCTTATACAATTTAGCATTAATCATCTGATAATAAATTTGCAAAAGACCCAACACAAGAATAAGGAAGGCCAAGAACCCTTAACTCTGTTAGATTAACAGTTTCTCTTTGGTCTATCTCAAACTCTAGGTGCTTAAATTCTTCAGAATAGCAACTTTTTAAAAAGTGGGTAGAGAAGAGCATTACTTTCCACTTGAAGAATGTAGCATATTCAACACTTGTGGAATGTATTTTATTGCATTCTTCCTGCGAGGTCCTTTGTGAAATAGTTGACAAGGAAGTTCAGAGCTGGTTTATTTTGCAATGCACCACATTTGGTTTGCTTATTCCAGTTTACTGAGGAAAACCTTCGTCCTATCAGAATAAATAGGAACGTATCATACTTACTACCATAACATTTATGGGAGAGAGCTGTGCTTAGCTTCTCTGAAGTTTATTTTAAGAAAGTACTATTGGCATGATTGCCTCAACTCTTAGGTTATTGGTTGTTGGTTTTTTTTTTAAAGGTAAACTATAGATTTGTTCTCCAGAATTCACCCATTAAATTTTATGTATTAATTAAGACTTGCTATCAGAGCCAAGTCAACACGCACCCATCTTCACATGTGAAATTTACTTTTGCCAAATACAGGAGATTAGTTAGAATAACAGCATCACCATGTTCTGGTTTTCCTGGATCACCACATGATTTTCCTACAGAAAGGTGAGAATTAGCATATTAGGATTATATGGATATGGCATTCATTGACAATTTGATTTATCAAATATTCTGCCCCAGGTTCAAAGGGTAACTAAGAAAGCTTATGATCTGCCTATGTTTTCAAGAAGCAGCCCCTTACAGTGTTAGAAAAGTTGCCCTTTATGTGAGAAGAAATTAACAAGAAAGCTGATGCAGGGTTTGGAGGTGGGTGACAAAAAATACACAAGGCTTTTAGATATAAAATGTCCATTGAAATAAATGGCTTTAAGCATGCTCAATTGCTTGACAGATCATGGAATTGCTATTGTTAAAAGGCTGTTGTTGTTCCAACCAAATCAAAAGCAAATTAAATGTATTTCAAGTCTGTGGTTATAGCCATACATCACATTAAGACAGTAAACAATGCTTTAGTGGTGCATGAATATGCTGAAGCAAACAGGCTCACACACTCCACCACCACAACAGCTGGCCTGCAGTCTGCAGTGTCTTGTACCAACTATAGGTTATCCTACCTTGCTGAAAGTAACCATAGTCAAGGTTACATTATGGGTCCTCGTTACATAGTATACTGTGGTTAATTGAAAATTACATGTGAAAAAGATCTAGGATCTAGTATACCACAAGCTTAACACGAGTCAGCAGTGTGATGCAGCAGCAAAAAAAGCTAATGGTATTCTTGGCTGCATCAACAGAAGTAACAGTCTGACCACACCTGGTTGGGTATGTTTAGCCTGGAAAAGAGAGACTGAGAGGAGATATGATAGCTGTATTCAAATATCTAAAGGGCTGTCTTGCCACACAGAGGATGAAGCAAGCTTATTTTCTCCTGCTCTGAGGGCTAGGAGCTTCCTGCAGCCAATCAGAAGCTTCACTTTGGAAGTTGAACGTTTCAGAAGTTGAACGGACTTCCGGAATGTATTCTATTCAAATTCTGAGGTACGGTAGTACAGTATCATACTCTTCTAAACATATTACAGATGAAAACAAGATTTCAACTGTGTGATCTTGAAGTTAACTGCAACAAGATACTGACCTTTACAAAAAGCTGGGATTTCTGTCCAAGTGTAATTCTCACGACAAGTAATAACAGGAGTTATTTCAGGGATAGTGTCGTAACCTTGGCGGCAGATATAGGCCACAGTGGTGTTGGCAATATAGTAATCCTTCCTTTGCCCTTTCTTTACTTGAGCAAATGCGGACCTTGGTGGGCTCATGCAACTGCCTGGCAACAAAAGCAGACAAAAGAATGGGGAAATATGCTGGGAAGGATTTGACAGAGAAAGAGACTTTTCCTTTTGATTTTTGAACCTTTTGATTGCAATACTGCATTACGTGACAAATGCAGGGAACTGGCACTGTCAGCATTTTGCTGCCAGATAAATACCTTCCTGATTACTGAGCCATTTGTGGGCTGCTGGTATCACTCTGCCATTTCAACGAGGAGATGAGAGTCACTCCAAGGAGTTTTAGCTGAATTTTAGGAAAATGTGGTTTTACCTGCCAGTTTTTTTAAAAAATAAATTTTTATTGATTTATTTTTTACATAAAATATAATAATATTCAGCTGCAGTTATTTAAGGCAGTCAGGTCTCAATCTGACAGCTGAACCCCACTCTCTGATTAGGAGGAAGTCAGAGAACAAACTTCAGATGTTCTGAAGAAACCTCCATCCATCATTATCGGGGAAAGCAAACCTCCGGGAAGGCGGATTGCAGAGATCAGCTTGGACACTGCTTAACTGCTTTTTAAAGAGTCCAGGACTGCATATCACATTCCATTTACAGTAATTGTTTCATAATGTTAGGCATATCTGCTCCAGCAAAACCTCATGCAGAATATTTTGGAGGGCATACACAATAAGCGGTTGTATCCAACTAACCTAAGTCCAGGAAATAACCCTAACTTCCTCCCTCCCTGAAAGTGAGGGAGGGTGACAAGAGGAGTCACTTTGGGCCCAATATTGGAGGGGCTCAGTGCCGTGCCACACACCTGTGACATCACAAGCGTGGGGCACGCCTGTGACATCACTTGCACGGGATGTAATGAGCACCTGTGACATCGCAGACGTGCACAACTGGGAGACGCCCAAGCGCCTGGCCCAGCTCACCAAGCTTGGTGGTGGACCAAGCAAATCTCCTGCCAGCCAGGCTGGGGCATGGCTGAGGCTGGCACGGCCAAAGTGGGAGCCACTACTGCGTCTGCCACAGCAGCAGCCGTCAGTGGCAGAGGCAGGGAAACGGCGGCAGCAATGCAATTGTAAGACACCCTGAGAACCTGTAGAACAATGGGATATAAAACATTTGCTTAAAATCCATCAATACATGAATTAAACAAGATGTCACCCTTGATTCTAAAATGAATAGTCATTTAAAAAGCCAAAAACAACCCCCTCTTAACCCCCCATAGCAATATGTCAAGGATAGGTACATTTAAAAAATAAACACTTACCCACACAAAACTGTTCTATGTGTGACCACTTTGAATCTGGAAGACATGTTACAACATCTACTTTTCCATAGACATTAAAAAAGTTGCCCAGACACTTGTAAATTACCGTTGAGCCTGGAGGGAAAGATGCGCCCTCAATATTCTTATGAGGGACTCCATTGCGAATGACAGGTGGAGGGCCACAATCACCTATGATATGCAGAAAATATTGCTTTTAAATCAATGCATTGCTGGTATTGTATTCAAAAAATATTACTATGGATTTACCTTGAGAACTGGCAGAAACACACATCATTACCTTGTTCAGTTTCATTCAGCTTTCATGCAGAATGCTGTATTTTGTTTTAGATGTATATTGCAAGGATGATCAAGCACTTATAAAACACCTTAAATGCACAAACCTTTTAACAACCAGTATCTCACCCATCCATCTTCCCAAACCTGAGACAGTCCCTATTTAGCAAAGGGGAAATGAACTAGCATAGAGTCATTGATCCCAAGACACTCAGCCAATCTAATTCTCTATTTTAGCCTGCAATAGCTGTAAGAATAAAAAAACCAAACAGATCAGGCAAAGCTGACCTTACTATTAGGCAAAGTAAGATAGCTGCTTCCTGTGGTTTTTATTAGTTCCCACCCTCAATACCTACATTTATTTAGCTTTTTCCAATCTCCTGAACTGGCAATGAAACTTGCTTGTTTCTGAGTTGGGCAGGATTAGCCGGTTTTCTCATCTGGTCACCTCCCAATATGTCATAGGCAGTAGTGCTGGGAAAGTCCTCTGTTTGAGTGAGCAGGCAGAATGGCAGCCAGCCCAGGACATGCACTTTAGCAAGCATTACATTTGTGCGCATGTTATTCTGCTGCTATACCGACCTACCATAGTTTCCAGATCTGCCAGGGAAACCTTGCTGGCAGTTCCCATGCCTAATAAGCACTGTGGTGCAGGGGCCCATGGTGGGGCGTTCTCTGCTTTACCCTCTCTTCTGAGGTGTGTCTCACCACCACATTGCTTTCATTTTGATGGCAATACAGCTCTTCGCCTATGTCCTTGAGGAGGGGGAAAGTGTGCAAGGGATTTGTGTATTTTGGTTGGTGCTGCTGCTTTTCAGTCTTTGTTTAGGATTTTGTACTGGGTTGTTCTATGCTTTTTTAGATTTATGGTGAAGTCTGATTTTGAAGTTTTTGATTTTGAAGAGGCCTTTAGGTGAAGGGTGGATTATAAATACTTTTGATAAATAAATAAAATTGCTGCTGCGTTGTATACAGGTGACCATTCTGTGCGCACTTTCAGCCCTGGGGATGGAATGGGCTTACAGTCTTAAAAGTGTTGGAGGAAAGAACTGCCTATGTATGCCTCTGCCCCTCTAAGGCTACCAACTTCCCTCGGCGCTGTGATGGAACCTGTTGAATATCAGCTGCTAGTCCAGTGAGCTTTTGGGCATGGAATAATGTAGGAAGCTAGCCAGATCTTTGCCTCAGACAGCAAAATGCCATGTCAGCTTGTGGTGAGACAAGAATGACAAACCACCAGCGTGCCCAGGAACCAGCTGTTGGCACAATGCCACACTTAACCCACATTTAAGATGCTTGCAAACTGAACTTTAAAAAAGCTGGGAGGGGGAGGAGATGAAAAGAAAACAAGAGTTAGCAAAATCGTGTTTCCTGTGCTCACAATATTTACAGAAAAGCCACGGAGCTTTTTAATAAGTAATTTTGTTATTGCAGCTGGGAGAAACGTGGAGACAAGAGCATTACACTAACATATATGATTGCAGCATTACCAGCCAAGCATCACAGGGCTCACCACAAACCTTATTTATCCAACAGTGCTGCTCTGCCTACACAACAGGCTTCCATGTGCACATCAAAATTAACTCTATTTTCCTGTCACCTCCAGCCCCCTGCATGCCCTCAAAATCAGGTCTGTAGGGATAGGAGACCCTCCAGAGCATACTAGGGCATGCCAAAGGCCAGGGATCAGCATTTGGCAAAAGCTGTAAGAATCTAAAAATCGTCTTGCTGGATCAGCTCAGTGAGACATCTAGTGCAGCATCCTATTATCACAGTGGAAATAGCCACTCCTAACCACCAACTGTTTACAAGTGTTGTCAGCTTTGCAGACGCACAAGAGGCCATTGCCAAGGTTACTCATATTGGCCAAACATTTGTATCCAACTAGAACACTGTCTCAGTGCCACTTCTTCCCTACTCTACATGCTCTCTCTCACACACAGTATCCAAGCATTAGGCATCTTGGCCAATTTTCAATACACCAAATTAGGCATATCAGAACTTTGTTCTCACAGCTTTTGAAGGAGTATTCTTTAAGGATATAAATCACATGATGATGTCACTAGCGGGCTGTGCTTGAGTATGCATAATTACATATACAGGGGTGCCTCGCAAGATGAAATTAATTTGTTCCGCGAGTTTTTTCGTCTAGTGAATTTTTCGTCTTGCGAAGCACGAAATCCCATAGGAATGCATTGAAATTCAATTAATGCGTTCCTATGGTCAAAAAAAGTCCAAACAAAGCCAAATTTGGTACAACAAGGGTTTATTAAGTGCTCTTTAAAGTCACACATACTGTAAAGAGCATTTGAAAAACTGAAGGAACAATAAATTAAGTTTCTAAACATGACAGAAAAACATTTAAAAATCAACAAAGTGTACAGTACATTTTCTAAGACTCTGGGGGACAACTCGAAGAAGGTTCCTCTTCCACTCTTTGCTTCTTGCTGAAGAACCCCCTCCTCAACTGTTCCCCCAGCCACCCACCACACAGAAATTCAAATCCAGATTTTTTTTTAAAAAAACAGCAGAGTGGCCCAATGGTCACAGAAAATCATAAAAATGCAGGAAAAAAACACACAAGCTTCCAGATTCTTACAAACCCCTCCCCAACACCAAGTCCTTGAATTCCAAACACCCCAACCCAAAATCCAAAAAACCCCCAAAAAACTTTTTAAAGTTTAAAAGAAGTTTTGGAAAAGCTTCAAAAATCACCAAGGTCTTCAAAAACCTCAAAAAAGGCTACCACACCGCGTTCTATGAGTTGCTCCTCGAAGTCAAGTCGCAACTGTATTAACGGTGTTAAGAAAAAGGAAACAAACTTGCAAGACGTTTTCGTTTTTCGTCTTGCGAAGCAAGCCCATAGGGAAATTCGTCTTGCAAAGCAGCTCAAAAAACGGAAAACCCTTTCATCTAGCGAGTTTTCCGTCTTGTGAGGCATTCGTCTTGCGGGACACCACTGTACTCTTTCTCCTCAACAGTTATAAAAGTTCTTCAGCTTGCAATGCTGAATCATTGGAAGGATGTGACTAAACATTCAGCAGTAACAAAAATATCTCTAAGTCAACGGGCAGTATCCAATGAAGTCACTCATATTGCGGAACCAGAAGTCCTTCTGCTACCTAACTTCCCCTTTCTCTCTCCCTGCACACCTCCTAAAGTAGTTTAGGGTTCTTCCTTTATGGAGCATATTTAGGGAGCATACAGGGAGAGGAAAAGGAGAGGATGTTCCACTACACCGTGCAAACAGAAATGCTTGGGCTAATGGAACTATTTTGTTGGATACTTCCCATAATTTAAACTCACCACCAGCACACAGCACCGGTACTTGAAAAGTCCCTGCAAGTTCTTTGTGGCAGCTGTTGTAGATGCAACTGTTTTTTAAATTTAATTTTATTTATTTCTAATTTTAACAAAGTAAGAATAATAAACAAATAAAAATAAAAATGTGATAGTCTGACCCCTTTCCTTTTTAACAGTGCAAATTCTACAAAAACCTTCCATATCTCATCAGAACCATTTCTCCTGTATATTTCCTACCTTACCTTAATAGCACATGTTATTTTATCATTAATAGCTATATCCCACACCTCTTTATACCATTCTTCCATTTTATATTCACACAGCACTGGTACTTGAAAAGTCCCTGCAAGTTCTTTGTGGCAGCTGTTGTAGAGGCAACTGCTTTTTCAGCAATTAACTTATCACTGCTTTCTGATAAAAAGCTGATTTCCGGCTGAGCAGTCTCATGCCCATGCTTAGCAAAGCTCAATCCAGATAAGATGGAGTTTGTGGGTGGTTCCCTAGACTGGATGGATGGGGGGGGAAGCCTCCTCTTGATGGCATTACATTCCCTCCAAACAAGCAGGTAGTAGTTTGGGAGTACTTCTGGATCCATCACTGTCGTGGCCCTGGTGGTGCAGAGTGCCCTCCCCTCCATCAGCTTCAGATGGCGGCCCAGGCCCAACTATACTCTTATTTGGACAGGGACAGCCTATCTTCTGTTGTCTACGTTAGATCACTGCACATAGGACTGCAATGGAAGGTGATTCAGAAATCATAGTTGGTGCAGAATTCAGTGGTCAGATTGCTCAATAGGGCAAGATGGCTTGAGCACATAACACCAATCCTGGCCTGACTACACTGGTTACCAGTTAAGTTTCCAAGCCCAATTCAAAGTGTTGCTTTGGATCTATAAAGACTTATGCAGTTCAGGACCCCAATACCTCAAAGACCACCTCTCCCTGTAAAGCACTCTGGACCTGGCTTTCGTCACCTGGAAGATCTGGAGGGTGGCAACGTGAGAATGGACCTTTTCAGTGGTGACTCCCTGTTTGTGGAATGTTCTGGCACCAACATTATATAAACTCATTTTTAATCAGGCTTTTGCCTTTTAATTATCTTTGGCCTTGAGTGGGTGGAATGTTTTAATCCTGCCTTTTAAAAAATAGGATTTTCCTTTAGGGTCTTTATTTTTTCTTTTCTTTTATGCTGGTTTCAATGTATGTGTTTGTATGTACATATATTGAAAGTTGCTTTGAATTACCTTGGTAAAAAAAGATGAATAATTTTAAATAATAATAATTCACTGTCTTTTTGAACAGAATGGTACAGAGCACACTTAAATACTGTGCTAAGCTAACTGCCCCAGAACCATGTACTGCCTCAAACTGGATTATATTAAAATAACCTCTGAACATCACCTCACATAGGCCCTGTTCCAAAAGAGCTGCATTGACTGCCAGTTCATTTCTGGGTTCAATTTACAGTGGTACCTCAGGTTAAGTATTTAATTCGTTCCGGAGGTCCGTTCTTAACCTGAAGCTGTTCTTAACCTGAAGCACCACTTTAGCTAATGGGGCCTCCTGCTGCTGCCGCGCTGCCGGAGCTCGATTTCTGTTCTCATCCTGAAGCAAAGTTCTTAACCTGAAGCACTATTTCTGGGTTAGCGGAGTGTTTAACCTGAAGCGTATGTAACCTGAGGTACCACTGTATAGTACTCACTTTAGTGTTTTAAGCCCTAAATAACTTAGGCCCCACATAGCCTGAAAGACCTTCCCTGCAGAACCTCACAGGTGTTAAGATCAGCAGAGGGGAAGCTCTTGGGAGTTTCACAGCCCTCGGAATTCGGGGTGGGGTGGGGGTCGGCCCAGAAGATTGTATTCTCTGGGGAATCCCCTAAACTGTGGAATTCCCTCCTCACAGATATGTGTCTGGCTTCTTCACTATTCAGCTTTTGGCAAAAGCTGAAGATGAACCTCTCCACCTTTGAGATGTGTGTTTCTGGGGCCCACTCTATTTCTTTGATTGTTAACTGTTTTAACTGTTTTAAATTTTGAATTTTAAATTGTAACCTAACCAGGGACCTGTTGGTAGAGGGTGTGTAATTAATGATGATGAGAACAACAACAACTTGAAATTGTATAAATTGCTTTAGGAATGTGCTTTCTTTTTTGGTCACTAACACTAGTAATCAAGAGGAAAGGAGAGCAAAATTGCCATCATGATTTCCAGCACTTATTTCAGCCCTGATACCTATGGTTGTGGTTGGGGGTTGGGGTTGGGGGGGGAGGCGGGAGGTAGTTTATTCCCATCAAATTAGATGTGCTTCAAGAGTTAAACAACAAACTACTGACAGGTTTTTTTTTTCATTTCCACCATACTTTTCTGCCAAACAGGCTCTCAAAGCAGTTTACAACACAAACAGCAGATTATTTCAATTAAGCTGATTATTTGGATATTGTGTTATTAGAACCAATTACTTGGTGAAAATGTAATACATCATCTTTAAATATCACATTCTAAGAAGGCCCAGTCAATGGGACTTCACCTATTCCTGAGTTGCACCATATACAAAACAACTTAAGAAAATGCCTGTTGCACCAGGCCAGTGATCCACCTAGTCCAGAATCCTGTTCTCACAATGGCCAAGCTCCCCTCCTGCAATTTCCACCAGCTGACCTTCAGAAGCATACTACCAAGAAGTACCACTCCAGTTAGGGTGACTTTAAGTTCTATAAGTATGTAAGTTCTATGAAACAATTTGGTATTTTCTTTCTTTTGTGCTCTTTGGGTGAGGCAAATTATATCAAATAAGAACAAAGGAATGAAATATCAAGGGAGTTAAAAGGTAGAAACAGGCTTGACATCCACTTGGCTGGGAAGCTCTTTTGGTCTCTTTCTCCCTACCCCTCCATTCATACTATTAGTGACTGGATTAACTATAAAGTATTCCATTCTAGATTAAAAATGTGCTTGTTCATTCAAACATCATTCAGAATAATACTTGTTAGTTTCTGCTTGGCATTCCTACTTATGCTGCTGAGTAAGATTTACTCAAATCCACTTACCAATTATATAGTTAAAACAACAGGCATATATGATGAAATACTACCTCCCCCCCACACACACACATACCCACATTGCAGGAGGATGGACTGGATGACCCTCAGGACTCCTCCCAACTCTACCATTCTATGATTCTATATGATGAAATACTATACTACATGTGTGTGTTTATTTTATAAAATTTATACACTGCTTGATTGTAAAAACACCCAAAGTGGTTTACAAAGGACAGTAAAAGCAAGAAAAAAATTACAACCCTACTTTAAAAATGTACAAAAGTTAAAATACTAAAACAGATTAACATTACCTCAACTTTCTGAGCAGCTGGGTAAAGGTAAAGGTAAAGGTACCCCTGCCCGAACGGGCCAGTCTTGACAGACTGTGGGGTTTGTGCGCCCATCTCACATTTATTGGCCGGGGGCCAGCGCTGTCCGGGGACACTTCCGGGTCACGTGGCCAGCGTGACATCGCTGCTCTGGCGAGCCAGAGCCGCACACGGAACGCCGTTTACCTTCCCGCTGGTAAGCGGTACCTATTTATCTACTTGCACCCGGAGGTGCTTTCGAACTGCTAGGTGGGCAGGCGCTGGGACCGAACGATGGGAGCGCACCCCGCCGCGGGGATTCGAACCGCCGACCTTTTGATCGGCAAGCCCTAGGCGTTGAGGCTTTAGCCCACAGCGCCACCCGCGTCCCTTATGAGCAGCTGGGTAGGTCTGTCTAAATAGGAATGTTTTTAAACAGGTGCAGAAAAGTGAGTGTGTGTGTGTGTGTGTGCAGATATGTGCCTTTCTCAAACTCAAATCCCCAGATGTTGCACTACAACTCCCATCCTCCCTAGCTACTAGGACCAGTGGTCAGGGATGATGGGAGTTGTAGCTCTACAACACCTGAAGGCTGAAGCGTGGGGCTGGTGTTTATGTGTGTATATATATATATTTATATATGGGGTGTGGGTGTGTGTACCAAGTTTCCCTGCCCCTTTGAGCCACTGGGAGCTAGGAGCGGCCATCACACACACACACACACACACACACACACACGTAGAGGAAATCCTTCCCTACAGTATAAAGAACCAATATTTGAAGTTGGGCAGGATGGTGGGCGCTCCTAGCTGGCTCCCAGTGGCTCCAAGGGACGGGGGGGGGGGAAATCCCCTCTGTCGAGTCGCGGCTCCCGCTTTCCCCCCAGCTACTCACTCAGGACGCCGGAAAGTAGTGAAGAAAGCACGAGGAGCCCCGGGCCAAGGCTGGGCGGCGAGAGCATCGCAGCGCGCAGCGTCCGCCGCGCCCTCCAAGAAGAGCCTCTTCCAGGGAGCGATTAAGGCTTCCAAGAACGCCGCCGCGAGAGTCGGCGGGGCGGGGCCTCGAGGGGAGGAATCCGTCGAGGCGGAGAGAGCGGGAGGTTCAGGGGGTTGCGGCGGCGCGCGAGGGGGAACCCGCCCGCCGCCTCCTCTTCGCGCTGGGAAGTGCAAAAGCTGCAAGGAAATTATTCTGTCCTCTCTCCTCTCGCACAGTTTTTGTTTTCCCCGCCGTGACGTGAAGCCTGGGAAGTTCAGCAGTTCGTTGTCAGACTTGCCGAGGATGTTGCTACCACAGAATGAAAATAGTTACTCGTTTGGGGAATTGGAAAGTTTAAAGACCCTTAAGGCTCAGCCCAGAATTATCGCCTCGCTCGGTTTTCTAGTTACGCCCCAAAGCGGAATGTTAAGGTGTGGTGGTGATGTTGTTTTTTTGGCAAGGCGTGTGTGGGAATGCCGTCATGTGTCTTTTTTTCAAAGATAAAACTACATAGAGTCGTAGAACTCGCTTCAGAATTGGAAGGGACACTAGGGTCATCTAGTCCACCCCCCTGCAGTCCAGGAGTCTCATATTCACTCGTGCCTGAACAATATTGTATTTCAGATTAGATTAGTGTCAGGCCCTGGGGAATGTACAGAAGGGAACCTCGGGCCCGGGGCCAAATGTGGCCCTCCAGGCCTGGCTGGCTGCTGGCCCTCAGAATTGTCGCTGGGCCATTGGCCCGATAGAGCAGGCTCTTCTTGTGTTCTCAACATTGCAATTACGTTAAACCGTGGAGTTCCTCTTTTTCACAAATAAAAGAAATTTCTCCGGTTACATCCTGTTCTTCTGCCACATCCTGGGTGCTGTGAGCAGTTACAGTTGGTTGCCATGCTGGCAAATGTTGTTGCTACCTGCAAAATAAACATTAATGCAGCAAGTCTGTGAGGTGGGGTAAGCTGAGACTTAAGTCACCCATGGAGATTTGTGGCTGTGTGCTATTTTGAGTGATGATTTGAGCCTAGGTCTTCCAAAATAACCACTGCCCCACACCAACTAAAATCTGGCAGCCATGAATGGAGCCAGGACAGAATGGAATATGCTGACTTTCGGATCTCAGCACTAAGGTACCAAACATAGTATGATTCTGTTAGCACAGTAAAATACTCCCTGACTGTCAGATTTAGCAGCAGTGCTGGGCCATTTCCAGTTTTCACAGAAAAGTCAAAACTATGGTAGCAACGTAATGCCAGTGCTTAGTTTTAATAAACAAATTGGGGATTTATGCATCTTAAGGGCATTTCCAAGCAGACTCTTTTTTTAAACGTCAAGTGTATACTGAGTCATCTGGTCTAGCAGTCAGAAGCAAAACCACATTAATCAGATACTTGTGTGCCCTTGCCAAATGGCTTGCAGAAGCCTTTCTGTGTGTAAGTACACAAATGGGAGGCTAGGGATTCACAGCATCAGCAGAAATCACATAGAACGCCCCCCAAACCCCCTCAAAGTACATTCACACATGAATGCTTATTTATAGTCAAATTCCAAAAAACAAATATTTGATTCTGTGCAATGAAGGGCAAACACACTCAAAAACACAAGCCCACCAATAATACATTTTTCATTATTTAAAATTTTAAACAAGATTAGGAAAAAAATGAAATAACCAATACTGTACTCCTTATCAATTCCATGAACATTGCTTTCAGATCTTTATTGCTTTGACATAGCTTTCAATCACAAGGGGAGACTAACCTATCCAATCCAACATTGGCAGCGAAGAAGTACCTGCTCCTTTGTTTGTGTTTTCTCTTCCCTCCCCATCCTTTTTTCGCTCTTTGTGTTGTGTGGTGGAGGTGGGGGGGGCAGAGGTACTCTTTTAATATTTGTACAGTGCTTTGAAAATGCTAGGTGCTTTTGAAGTGTAATATTACTGTCAACTTTCTGAGGTATAAAAAAGAAGTTCTTATAAAAATAGTGATTATTTTTAATTTTAAAAACACAATGTTAGAAAAAATTAAGTTATAACACAAAAAAAGAAAAGAACATATTACCATTTGTGTTCCAACATTTTATAAATATCTGTTTTTCTGTCTATCTGCAGAGGAGAGCAATCACAGAGGGTTTGATGATGACACATTCTGTCATATGTCAAAAGGCATATTACTATTCCTCTTTTTAGTGTTTACCTAGGGAAAATTTCCTTATAAATTCTAAAGGGGGGGAAAAGGATACTAGCATATTTTGCTGGAACTGTATGAATATTATCATTATTTACAAAAAAAGATAAAGCTCTATTCCTTTATCTCAGTCTTAATCTTGGTTCAAATTTTTCTGCCATTGCAACAGACAGTGCCATTTTTCTGGAAAAAGAGGTGCCGGAACTCACCATGAACACCTCCCTCATTCTCTTAGAATGGCAATAGTGCTCACCTGAGAGGAGCCAGAACTGAGTTCCCGTGAGTTCCCCCTGAAAAAAGCCCAGCAACAGGCCATATTTGATAAACTAAACCTCTTAAGCAAATTGCAATTTTTTTAGCAATAGCTCTTTGAGCCTCAATTAAGAAAAACTCAACCAACTCTTTATCTATTCATTTTTCATATAATCCATCCCAGAAACCTAACAATGCTAGGGAAGGTATTGACATAAGGTCCTATCTAGAGAGTGAATTGATTTCCTGAAGTACCATATCCCATAAATCTGCCAGTAGATGGCACACAAACCAAAGGGGACAAATATTTGTTTACAACACCATCACTGTGGTGAAAAGTGGAGGTTCATATAAGAGAGAGTTGGACTGTACAGCATCATCTCTATATTGTTTTTAGTGCAGGTTTTGGATTCATGCTGAGACCATCTTCTTGGATGCATTAATCAACTCTCTGCTTGCTTGTTGCTTAATGAAAGCTTTTATAATAAAAGAGCTAACTTGTCATGCACTTGTTCTTCTAAAAGTTCACATCCTTATTTTTATTGTAAAAATAATAAAGCCTACATAGCGATTTATCACAAGATACTTTGGGATTGATTTTTTACCATAAAATGTGGACGGTAAAAAGAGAAGTAAGTGGAGATTGGGGCGGGGGACGACGACGACGACGACGGACTAAATGTTTGACCTTTGATTAAATTTCCAAAATTCTGGTTTTTTAATAGGGGCTACAAACTCAGTTTAGGTTCCATGCCCCAAGTTTTTAATGAGAAAAAATAATACCTGTGGTTACAGGTATTCCATCTAGACCATTGTTTTTCAGTACCAACCAGGGTTTTTCCTCATCTTTATTACCCAAAGGCCAAATTTGCCTCCCACTGGTTTGCCTCATAAGTATGTATATGGTCCTTCCTCCCTCTCCCTTTAAGAAATAGCACTTTCTGATTCAAGCCCCGCTCTCAATATAAATCCTATCATTTTGTCAGGTAGTATTTTTTATTCTTTTTATAGCTTAGTTTATTTGTATCCTAGCCACTTTTTTGTACTATTTGCACTATATACGAACCACCAAGGGACCAGATAACATTACAACCATATTGTCAGCAAATAAAATTATTAAATGTTCCTTTCCTTTATTATGGTCCTTTATTATTAAAGTTGGCTCTAGATGCCACCACCAGTGGCTTTGAAGTTCGAACAAATAACAGAGGGAAGGGGGAGCAATCTTGTTCCATTCCTCTGTATATTATAATGCATCAAGAGGCATGCCCATTCATTCTTACTGCTGCCTTTGACAATTGGTAAATCAGTTTAATGGCGTGAATTATTTCATGCCCCAGAAATAAATTAGAAATTACCTGAAGAAGGAGCTTTCTGTACCACCAAAGGCCAGGCTGACACTGAGCATAGTTTTTGTTCTTCACAATGGTGAATTAACATTTAGAAAGCTCCTAACTGGGTTAACTGTGTATCTGTAAAGATCTGTTGGATCCATTTCTGTAAACGATTGGGTCAGAAACTATTTCATCTATGGGTGGATCTAGACACAGGTTAAAAATGCTATAAATAAGTCAGAAATTAAATGGTTACAACAAAAGATAAAAAGGCCTATGTAAAAATCCATATAAATTCCTTTTTGCTCTTTGGTGCCATCTGGTGTTGCATGTTTATAACGCATTCAAAAAGTATTGTGACGAATGTAGCCGAGTCCTATGTGTTGACAATAATGCTATCAGTTTTTTTGATGTAAACAAAAGACGCAATGCCACATGCCCTTAAAAGATACTGTGAGAAATTCAGTGTTGCTCTACAATGCTCATTGTATCTGGGCAAGCATTTTAGCTTGCCAGACAGAAAAACCCCCCTCTCCCTGCTGCATTGTTCTGGAGTCTCTCGTGACACCCCCAAGCCCATTTTGATGGACACAGGGGAAGAGAGGGCAGAAAGCACCACTGCCCAAACCAAAGTCCTTGCACGGGGCTTCTGCTGATGGGATTCATTTGTTGAACTGGGGTTGTTGTCCTTTTTGTTGTCCTTTTGCTATGTTTATTCAATAGGTAAAGTGGACCTGATGGCGGCCTCTGCATCTGTTTTTCAAATGTCTGCTCTGTTCATGTGTACAGCAGGGTGGAGTAGAGGGTGGCTGCAGTTCAATGTCAACATCAAAAACAACATTAATCCTCTTCCTTCTCTGCTCTTCCTCTTTGCATTCCATTGCTTTAGATACTTTTCTCCCTGAGCAGCTCACTTTCACTATTGGAGTCAGGCTGGGAGAAAAATACATAAGACTCTTGCCAGGAATTAAGAAGGCAGGGGTGAAGATATATGAATAAACAACCCCTGGCAGTTCTGTTTTAGCTCGGATATCAGGCTTGAAAACTCACTGCAAAACTTCAGCCTTCCCAATAAAGTTATTCCCTTCCCAGTGGAATTTGAACCTGACGTAAGTTTGAAATATCTTTCTGATTTACCATTGTACGGAAACTCCCTCCATCTGAGGCATTACTCTTGCCACTGCAAAAACGGTGGTCAGTCTGCTGGAAATCTCATGCCTTGTGTTTTATAATATGCATAATGTGCATGTTTACAGATCGAGATGTTATGGCCCATCCAGACTAGTGCTTTAACACATTGTCTTCTATGTATCTTTGCTCTTGACTTGTGGGAAAGTGCATTAGTGGTGTATTTATCCTGCATTAGATTCTTCTGCGATGTTATCCCAATGCTATCCCGCTGTTGCTGTCCAGAAGGGCTACAGCACAACAAAAGCAGGATGAAAATAAACCAGTACATTTGTGGTATAAATATTTACGGGATTTCAGCAGGGAGCTATGGGAGATGCACTGATTGGGAATGAAGCAGTGTGACCACCTCAAAGCTTTTGCAGGATAAAACAGTATTGTTATCTGATGAATGTGAGCACATACACTGTATTAGTCTATCAAATTGCACTGTTTGCAACTGCAGCGAATAAAACCTGAGCACGAATTTTGAGCCAAGCATCAATAGGTTTGTAAAGGAAACTCGTTGATTTGAGAAAGTTAAAATTTAGAACTACCTTCAAAAAAGTTTATAATTGATTTTAATTTTGATTCTGGTTTTATTTTATTTATGGCAAGTATAGTTATGTATCCTTTATTATTGTGTATTTTATTGTATTTGCTACAAGCAATAAATATTTATTGTATTGAAAGCAGAATAAGCACAAAGCATCAGGAATGTGTAATGAATAGGACGTCTGGAGGGGCCATTAGCTCAGCTAGTCACATGCATGCAATCTATATTCTAGACTCAAATATGCCTGGAGTCATCTGATAGTAGCAAAGTCGGCTTATCTCACATTAAAACTGTCTTGCCAAGTACAGAACTTCTTCATGATTGGGTAGCTCAGCAGAAGAGAAGCATACCAAACAGATGGCAAATGAAAGCAAATGCAACTAGAACAAAAATGTGTTTAAAAAGGGCATGCATGATCAAAGCAGCCATTGATTTAATAGGTTGTTGCAGCTTTTATCTTTTGCATGCTTGTGTTGGCTTTCTGCAGTATAGTAACGCTGCAGAGAGCTTGCTGGGGAGACCATGCATTAAAAAGAAAGGACTCAAAAATAACTTAAAGAAGGTTTTAATAAGAAAAACAAAAACTCCATTTACACTAAATATATTAACAAACAAACATGACCCAACCACCAACCCATCCCCCAGGGTAATGGGAGAGCTAGGTGCTGCTCCTTATATACTACACCCAGATACTGACACACCTTAATCAAATACAACTCAGCAGCACCTGCTATGTTTCACAGCTGTAAAGCTGGGTCTCGTTATCCTGCTCTGGCCCTTGCTCTGGCCCCTTAAAGACATACACATGGAGTGGAACAATGATGAACCTTTACATTTAAAGAAACCATTCAACAGCTTGTGCACATGTATTTGTTACTACTGAATATTCATAGTAACAGTGCCATAGTGTCATGGTGGATGAGGTGGCAGACAGCTTATTCTGTACCTGAATATATATATGAATATGAAATTATTATTTACTGGTATGATTCACTTTATATGCTATATTTTTTCTTTACCTATACTATAGCAATTAATAAAAAAATAAAAAATTGTCCAGTAGCACCTTAGAGACCAACTAAGTTTGTTCTTGGTATAAGCTTTCGTATGCATGCACACTTCTTCAGATACCAATTTCGTGCATACAGAGCCCAGAAGACAGATAGAAAACAATAATGATATTGATCTATTACAAGATCATCAACCTCATATCCTTGGTTGGGCTGAGTTAGGTGAACTCAGGGTGTGTTCACATTGCTGCCTTAGAACACAGTCTGTCCCCCGCTTTCCAGTGTGTTTCCCAGCTCTTTCACCTCTAGCTGTTCAGATCAGCACAGCTTCATCGGCGTCAGATTCATTTCTCTGTGTGTATGCACAAGAGAACATTGACAAGGCCCCATGTAGAGCACATTACAGTAATCCAAACAAGATGTAACTAAGGTGTGTCAAATCAACACCTCAAGGAACAGGCATGGCTGGCACACTAGCTTTAACTGTGCAAATACACTTCTGGCCACTGAAGAACATGAGCACCCATCAGGGCTGGGTGCAAGAGAACACCCAAATTGTGGTCCTGTGTATTCAGGGAGAGTGTTACATTCCATCCAGCACCGGCTGAATCCCTATTCCCTGTTCTGCCTCGCAACTGACCAAGAGCACATCTGTCTTGTCTGGATTAAGTTTCCATTTCTTCACCCTCATGCAGTCTGTTACATGTGACAGACACCAGTTTAGAACTGAGGCAACTTCTTTCGATTTAGGTAGAAAGGATTTAAAGCTGGGTGTCATCAGCATACTTGTAACAATGAACCCTGAAACTCTAGACCAGCTCTTCTAGTGGTTTCCTGTAAACAATAAATCGCATGGGAGACAGAACAGAATCCTGAGGAACCCTGCAGGCCAAACATGAGTTCTCCACCACCACTTTCTGGGTTTGTCCCTCCAGGAAGGAACAGTCAGTGAAAAACAGTGTCTCCTTGTCCCATCTCAGTGAGGCAGCCCAGAAGGATACCATGGTTGATGGTATCAAAAGCTGCCAAGAGGTCCAGCAGAACCAATAGAGCCACACTACCCCTGTCCAGTTCCTGACATAAGGAATTCATCAAAGCTACCAAAGCCATCTTTGTCCCATAACTAGGTCTGTAACCAGATTGAAATGGATCTAAATACTCCATCCGCTCCAGAAATTCCTGGAGCTGAGATGCCATTATACCCTGGGATATTAGAAACTGGCCAATAATTAATCAATACGGTGGGATTCAAAGAAGGCCTTTTCAATAGAGGTCTTTCAACTGTCTCCTTAGGCTTGCAGGATCCTTGCCTTGTTGTAAGGTGGCACTGACCACTCTCTTCACACATCCAGGCAGTTCCCCACTGGCTTTTTTGATGAGGCAGGAAGAGCAAGGATCTGGTACACCTGTGGTAGCTCTCACGTTTCCAAGGATCCTGCCCACATTCTCGGGCTATACAAACTGAAAAGTATTCATTAACACTGGACAAGCAGAGGCCAAGGTTACACCCACCTGACACATATCAACTACAGTGTCCAAGTCAGAATGGATCTGAGTGATTTTGTCAGTGAAGTGCTGGGCAGGCTGTTGAGTACTCTAAATTTTCCCATGGGTCAGAGTGTAAAAGATATCTGACCACTCAAAACAGCTCCACTGGATGGCTCCTTGCTGATGCAATGCAGGCAGAGAGAAAAAGAGATTGTTGCTGTGCTCACTGCTACAGAATACAGTAGTTCTTCAAATAGGCTCTAGCCTGTGTTTGGTTGGACTCATTCTGTGTTTTCTGCCAACATCACTAGTTGCTGTCTCGTGTGTTTCGCCATCACGTGTTTCTATTTTTTTATTTTTTATTATAAGATTTTTATTGGTTTTACAAAGTTTTTTTTTAAACAAAGACACACAGAAAAAGACATACAAACACGTATAGTTTCATAACAATTTTTTCATAAACCTCTCTTCTCGGACTTCCCCATACCTCCCCTTTCTGCATCCCAATGTCCATAGTTTTTTAACAACTTCTAAATATTTCTTTCCAACCTCTGTCATGTTAATATTTTCTTTAATCTAATCTTATATCACTGTAACCCTTTCTTTCTGAAAACCTCGACATTCTAGCATTCATCAAGTTTATAGTAGTCCTTAAGATAAATTTTAAATTTCTTCCATTCTTCTTCCGCCGTCTCCTTTCCCTGATCACGGATTCTGCCAGTCATCTCAGCCAATGTCATGTAGTCCATCACTTTGATCTGCCATTCTTCCAGGGTGGGTAGATCTTGTGTTTTCCAATACTTTGCGATAAGTATTCTTGCTGCTGTTGTAGCATACATAAAGAAAGTTCTATCTTTCTTTGACACCAATTGGCCGACAATGCCCAAGAGAAAGGCCTCTGGTTTCTTAGGGAAAGTACATTTAAGTACCTTTTTCATTTCATTATATATCATTTCCCAGAAAGCCTTAATCTTCGGGCATGTCCACCAAAGATGGTAGAAAGTACCTTCAGTTTCTTTACATTTCCAACACTTATTGTCAGGCAAATGATAAATTTTTGCTAGCTTGACTGGGGTCATGTACCACCTGTAAATCATTTTCATAATATTTTCCTTTAAGGCATTACATGCCGTAAATTTAATACCGGTGTTCCACAACCATTCCCAGTCAGCAGACATGATGTCATGACCAATATCCTGTGCCCACTTAATCATAGCCGATTTAACTGTTTCATCTTGTGTATTCCATTTCAGCAGCAGATTATACATTCTTGACAAGTTCTTAGTATTGGGTTCTAACAATTCAGTTTCTATTTTGGATTTCTCCACCTGGAAGCCAATTTTCTTGTCTTGTTTGTAAATCTCCATTATTTGATAATAATGGAGCCAATCTCGTACTATAGGTTTCAATTTCTCATGACTCTGTAATTTCAATTTATCTCCATCTTGTTCCAAAATTTCCCAATACTTTGGCCATCTAGCCTCCATATTGAGCTTTTTCACTGCCTTAGCCTCCAAGGGTGACAGCCATCTAGGGGTTTTGTTTTCCAACAGATCTTTGTATCTTATCCAAACATTATATAAAGCTTTCCTAACAATATGGTTTTTGAAGGCCCTTTGCACCTTGATTTTATCATACCTGTCAGAGCTGCTTCCAGATCCGAGCTCACAGAGGATCACGCTAGCCAGCATTCACTGTATAAAAGTCTTTATTGATTTACAGTTTCCATTTTCAAGCTGTAGCGCGCAACTCTACGTCTTATAAGCTAGACCGGCGAAGCTCCGTCTGAGTCTCCGCCTCCTGTACACCAACTTAATAACCTAGCCTTACTCCACCTTTTCTTCCTGACCGTTCTTCTCTGGGTCCCTCTGCCCCCCGTGGTCTCTTCCTTCCGGGACTCTTCTGACGCTGACCCCCCGGACCCTTCTGTCTCCTTGCGGCGGGCTTTAGGACCTGGCTCCCTTTCCGGGCTGCTTACTGTGCTGCCTTCCTGTGCATTTGAACTTGGCGCGCGCGCCCAACCTCCCACTTTCCGTTTGACCGTTTCTTCTCTCTCCGATGGAGGTGTGGCCACTCCTGACTCATGTCCTCCCCCCTGCGGCGAGCCGCCTGATCCCGATGCCTGGCGCCCTTCCTCCCCACTGCGCTCTGTTGTGGATGTTGGCCCCGATTTCCAACTGCTGCTCTCTGAACCCCCTTTTGTCCCTTCTTCCTGGGGTGTCCCCCTAAGCTCCCCCCTTGCTCTGGTCACTGGCACTCCTTTCTGTGAATCTTCCGATTCACTGGAAAGACTCGGAGATCTCGGGTCGTCGTCATCGCTCATCTTTCCTTCGGACTCCTCCCCTTCACTCTCTGTTTCCTCCCTTGCCCTCGCCTCTGCTCCTGAACCCCTGACAATACCATAAATATGCATGCCAACCAAATTCATTGTTAAAACCTTCCAGATCCAAAATGTCTGTGTTCTCGAGGAGCATCCATTCTTTCAACCAGCAAAACGCTGCTGCTTCATAATACAGTTTTAAGTCCGGCAGGGCAAATCCCCCTCTTTCTTTTGCATCTGTAAGTACTTTAAATTTTATTCTGGGCTTTTTGCCCTGCCAGACAAACTTCGCAATATCTTTCTGCCACCTCTTGAAACAGTCCATCTTGTCAAGAACCTGCAAAGTCTGAAACAAAAATAACATTCTAGGCAATACATTCATCTTAATAACTGCAATTCGGCCTAACATTGACAGTTTCAAATTTGTCCATATTTCTAAATCTTTTTTAATTTCCGACCAACATTTTTCATAGTTGTCTTTATACAGGTTTAAATTTTTAGATGTCAAGTGAACCCCTAGGTATTTGACCTTCTTAACCACTGTCAAACCTGTCTCTTCTTGAAATTTCTCCTTCTCCATGACTGTTAAGTTTTTTTCTAAAACTTTAGTTTTTTGTTTGTTCAATTTAAATCCGGCTACCTGGCCAAATTGTTGGATTATCTCCAACACCCTTTTGGTACTAGTGTTTGGCTCTTGTAAAGTCAGTACTAGGTCATCTGCAAATGCCCTTAACTTGTAATGTTTAGCTCCGACCTGTACACCTTTAACCTGCTGGTCATTTCTAATCATATTCAGCAACACCTCCAGAACAGAAATAAAAAGCAATGAAATTGGGCACCCCTGTCGTGTTCCTTTTTCTATCTTAAGTTCCTCAGTTATCACATTATTTACAATCAGCTTGGCTTTTTGTTCAGAATATATCGCACCCATACCTCGCCATCACGTGTTTCTAGAGAACCAGGGGGCGGGTTTTGCTCCACTCAGTAAGATACTCATGAGCGATCGTGTCCACCACCTTGGTTATTTCTCTGTTCCAGAAGTCCACCAGTGCTTCAACAGAATCACCTTCCAAGGCAACAGGAAACTCCCCAAGAGCCATCAGCCACCTGGGGTGGACCATCTTAGTAGGTCCCCCACCTCTGCAGAAGTTTCAGTAATTCTAAACTCTATCAAGAAGTGGTCTGACCATTAAAATGGAACTATAGAAAGTTTATCCACTCTAAGATCACCGTCATCCAATCCAGCACAGAAAACCTAGCCCAGAATGTGCCCAGCTACATGAGTAGGACCAGAAACAGGGAACAGACTCAGGCTTCTGACAGGGGAGCTTCAAAGTCCCCGAGAACAAGCACCAACCCCAAGACCACCATGGCTGGCTGAGGAAGAGAAACTGTAAAAACCTATTTGACAGTTACTGTAATGCCACATTTGGCTTCCAAATATATTTCAATAAAAGCATCCCATGAGGCTTTGTATAAGATAGAATAGTGCACAGAATGCTTGGCCAGGTGCTGTAAAGGAGAACTTTGAAACTGCTATGTGGTGATAGCTGTATCAACCCAAGCTACACTGCACAATCAGTTTGGGAGTAGAAAAGCTAGTGATAATACTTAGTGTCTTTTATTCAACATTTCAATTTATTTGCACACATTCTAAAATGAACAACTTTTCTTTCCTATAAATATTTAATCAATTCGAATAAAGATGCACAATTTAGATTCTAAAAGCACTGTTAAAAAAATACCTTCATGAATGTAACAAGTTTAATTCAGTACATTTGAAGCACTGCAGTTTTCACTCTAATTGATTTTAATGGGAGAGTTATTTTATTTAACTTTTTGCTACGGAAATTAAGGTGTCTCAAAAGTGTTCCTTGCTTTTTCGGCTAGGCATACAGAACTTTTGTTTGCCTATGATGATTTTTTTTAAAGAATATTTTCTATTAGGCACATATTACTGTTGTTTACACTTTTGAAAATCCTGTAAGGAAATAAAGGCAGCTTTTAAAATTCTGCGTGAGAAAGGCTTGAGGAAGTCAAAAGTTTGGTAAATTTTAACAACTACACTTGCCCCCTCCATTTCATGAGATGAACAAGATTCTAGAAAACAAATGGCAACATTTCACATTTCCTACACAGAACCCATTACATCTTTACAAGGTTTGAAGAAATAGTAAAACACCTTGCCAGTGTAGATACACAGTCAGTTCTGCTTGGCTCTGTATTTGATTAAGGCACTTAAAGATACATTCTTCAAGGGAAGCTGGAACCCAGTTCTACGCAAAGGTAAGAGCAAATGATGAGAGTTGTGTTGGGGCCCAGTACTGCTTCATGCTTCAAGTAGCTGGATGGCCAGTTCTTAATGAAAAAGGCTTTGACTTTTCACATATTCCTTCCCTTAATTCTCATTTCCTGTTATAAAAATTAGAACTGTTAGGATCAACTGGAAGGGTGCTAGATTACAGGTTTACTGAAGAAACCTTGTTCAATTGAGAACCTTTGGCTTCCAATCCAGATTTTGATACCAACTTGTCAAATTGAGCAGGACTAGAAGGAGCTTCGGGTACTCTGTGAAAAATAAAATAAAATATTTAAAATTAATACCTATGTTCCAAACAAAAAAATTCCTTCCAGTAGCACCTTAAAGACCAACTAAGTTAGTTCTTGGTATGAGCTTTCGTGTGCATGCACACTTCTTCAGATACAGTGTATCTGAAGAAGTGTGCATGCACACGAAAGCTCATACCAAGAACTAACTTAGTTGGTCTTTAAGGTGCTACTGGAAGGAATTTTTTTATTTTGACTATGGCAGACCAACACGGCTACCTATCTGTAACTATGTTCCAAACATTACACCATTTTGTTTTGTTTTCCTGTCAGGAAGGAAAAAAGCAACACACAAATACATCTGCGTTCCACTTCATGTTATTCAAATTTTAAAAGTAATGTAAGTAACTTTCACACTGAAGCAGTAGCCATGCTGTTGCTTCTTGGGCAGGAAAAACAATTTCAGAAGTTGCAGAAGCAGAAGTACTGCACAGATTGTTAGCAACTGCAGGATATTAGAAGTAAAGCAGATAAAGTTAATTAGGATTACATAAGCACAATAGATATAAGGGTAGGAGACACATAGCCTAAGCATAGAAAAAATAGTGATTCCTAATAGATTCCTCTTAGAGAGCTTGCCCTTCTCTCCACTGGGGTTGTTATTGCCTCTGCATAAAACAGAACTCTTGCCTCTGACAAAACAATCAGTATGCTTTGGTATCAAATCTAAATTCCACAAAAGACTTAAAAGACCTGTAACCTACCTGGGACAGAAATTATTGCACTGGGTATTCATAATGAGTAAATAATTACTGAATTAATCTATTGAAACAGCTTAATTAGTGCTCACAAACTATGGGAAAATATATGCATGGTATCGAAACAGTAAAATCATGCATACAAAGCTACAACAAAAATGGACAGCCCTGGATAAAAAAATAGAAAGAAAAGCCATGCAAGAGAAATGTGCAGAACAAGTTATTGTTGCAAATTGTTGGTTTAGATTACACCACAGCACTGGCCTAGATTCTTCTAGGGAAAAAACCAAAACAAAACATCACTGCCTTTAGACAGAACTGTTCAACAAATCCATTTTCTTACTATGTCTGAAAGCAAAAATCACAGACCGCAAGTACACATTTGTAAAAGAGACAATAATGTTTTATAACTTTATTTAATAGTAGATTAAAGTGAAGTCAGCATTGGGATAGAAAGCTGATGTAAACTGACAAGGACCATTTCTGTCACATCAGAACACCAATGCTGGAAATGGGATACAATACTGACTAGCCGTTCTAGAATAATTACTGTGCTTTAGTTAGCTTTTATCTGTGCTAGCAGATTAGTGCAACTGTTCAACAAAAAATGTGCAAGCCCTTTCTGAACACTAAGCACATGTATGCGGAAAGTGTGAGCAAAGTAGAAGTCAAGAAGCGTATGGAAGCTCACTAAGCAACCAAGAAGGCTACAGAGAATCAGGGACAGCTTCTCTTGGGCTGACTCACTCAGTTTTCTTGTAAGATCTGTATTTCCGAAGTCCAGCAACTAGAGCAAGCACAACTAAAACAGCCAGGATACATCCTTGAAGGGAAAAAAGAGAAAGATATACCGTAGTACCAATTAATAAGACAAAGTAGTTGTTTTTCTGTTGAGGAAAAGCAATAGTATCAATAAAAGTCACAAGACAAGTTGTTACCTTGCGAAACTCAATGGACATCAAAGCCACTCAGGTGTTACTGGGCAAAGTCTCTAGACAAATACCTTGAGCAGCGACTCCACTGTACATCTGAAGTTACCCCCTTTTGGGGCAGATGTGCAGTTGTCCTCAGAGACTGAGTTCTTCCTGCCCCTAACAGATGTCAACTCTGCAGACTGAGTGGCCCTAATGACAATCAAAGAGCAACTCTCCAACTCAAGCAGTGTGTGAAGCTGAAGCAGAGTCACCAGGTTGCCCCCAAGACTGAGGGGGCCCAGCATGCATGTGATGTCACACGTATCGCGTGTCATGCACGTGCAGCGGAGGAGACCAAGCACTCTGAAGGAGCTGGCCATTAGCCCTGCGATGCGTCTCACACACACAGCCACCTCAACACTAGGCCCCCTGGAGTTGGCATGCCTGAGCTCAAAACACCCTTACTCCTGAGGAATTTTTAAAAGCCCCAGTCCCACCCAGGTGCAAGAACATTAAAAGCCACAGCATGGGGGAAGTCTGTGCTGAATTTGGAGACAGCTATGTCCATTACAGGAGCAAAGATAGGGGAGGAAGCAGAGCTGGCCTCACCAAATAAACAAACAGACAAAGTATATCCGTCTGTACCCTAAGACTATTTGATAAAGAATCATTTTTTCCCTCCAAGTAGGAGTCTTTAACATTTAAACCACAAATTTGAGAAAAAAGTTAGTGAAATGCACAAGGCATTAAAATACAATAGCAGCAATTGTACACTGAAGTAACTAGCTCTGTAATTACTTACCAATAAAAATTGCTGTGATGTTTTTAGATTCTAGAATAGAAGAAAATTAAAAGTGTGAGCTAAAATTTGAAGCAATTTAATTCTGACAGATTGTGGCTCTCTCTCTCTGCTGTATGTATTAATATTTTATTGAAGGAATTCCAGTTATAAAGAAATAAAGTAATACAGACAAAAAAAAGAAAGGTAAGGTGAGATAAGGAAAAAATATGAACAAATATGTGTCGAAAGAATCAATATACAAAGTTGCAATGTAATATACTCCCATGCATACTTATATAAATAAGATATGTTATAATCCTAATAAATATGTGGATATTAATGCTACATTCTGTATAAACTCAGTTCAAATGTTGTCATTTTTTCCAAAACAAAGTCTATGTCTATAAGCAGTCCATTCATAAGTCACGAGTGTTGTCATATTGTCAATCCATTGATTGAAAGGAATCTTATCTTTATTCTTCCAGTTCATCAGTCTCTTGGCCACCATTCAGGCAAATAGAATCCATTTTCATTGTCCGGTTGTTAATTTCCATATAGGTATATAATTCAAAAGAATATTCTTTGCTGAAAGCTTTAGCTTTTTCTGCATAGTCATAGTTATACAGTCCAGCACTTCCTCCCAAAACATAGTGCGTATACAACACTGTACAAACTTATGTTTCAAGTAGGAATTGTCTTTGCCGTATCTCCAGCATAGAGCTTTACCTGTGTCATCTCCAGGAGGCGTCTCTGGATTGTGCGTCGGTCCTATACAAAAGAGGGGGTTGTTATTCTTATATTTATTTATATCCCATCTTTTTTCCAGGGAATCAAGACAGCTTACAGGTAAAATGGAAACAGCTTTTAAAAAATCATGTAAAAACAATTAAACACCAATATTGTGTGTGTGACCTATTAAAAATACAGATAATTACAATAAAAAGCCTCACCAGTTCATAAAAGTAGTATAGGAAATTAAAACAAAGAAAACTGCAAAGCTTATAAATTTGCTGTCACTACAACTTTTCAGCTGTACCTGTATTGTCTCCAGGAGGCACTGTCTCTGGATCTGCTCCTATAAAAAAAGAGGGGGTTGCTATTTTTATATTTATTTATATCATGCCTTTTCCCAGACAGGGAGTAAAGGCAGCTTACAGATAAAATGGAAATGGCTAAAAAAGTCATGTAAAAACAATTAAACACTGGGGGGGGGGGTGAGAGAGAGAGAGAGAGACCGACTTATTCAAATACAGATAATTACAATAAAAAACATCACAGCACCAGCCCAACCTCAGCTTTGGAATTTATGAAAAGCAATTTAGAAAATTTTAAAATAAAGCAAAGTAAACTGGAAAGCTTTGCCTAGATTTTCTATACTATAAAAGAGATGTCTTTGTACAAAGAAAAACATTCCATAAGTTATACAATTTGCAGAAAGCCAGACAGAGCTAAAGGACTCTCTAGCATCTAAAAAGCCCCACAAAGAACTAAAGTGGAAAGGGAAAAACCCTCAGAGCCATTACTGCTCAAAATTTCTGAGTGATTTTTCCATAGACACTAGTGGATTTGGGAGTTGACCAAACTGCCCAAGCAGTCAGAAGGTATCTGAGATACCCAAGAAGCATTAGATAATAGGATAATATTTAAGATACTGTGGTGAGAAAGGATGATGTAGTTCTCTTATTCTTTACTTCCTTTTTAGCTCCTTTTATGTTATTTCTTGTAGATTAGTTTCTCTCAATAAAACTTTGTACCAAAACAAGAACAAAAAAATAAGGAGCATATGTACTATTGATAAAATTTACATCTATTGACACAACAGAACAAATGCTCCCACTTCTCCCTTCCATTTTACCACAAGACAGGTTCTCACAATTTCTGTACATTAGCCTTCCCACTGACATTTTCTCATTTCAGTTTCCCCTGCTATCCTTTTTTATTAAGAGTTTTCAACATAAAATACAATAAAAGCTGAACTAATCTAAAGAAGATAAATAGGAGAGAAGCAAGAATAACCAAAATAAGAAGATAATGAATAATAAAGAAAAGTAGCAGAAGAAAAGAAATACCAGGTTCTCTATCACAATTATACCTTAACCTTTATTCCACACACAGAAGTGAACCCTCGCCCAGCTCTCACGTGGGTGGGACTTTCTTCCTCTTCCCGCAGCCTCCCACCCTGGGAGATCCTCTCCTCTGTCCCTTAAGCAGGGCCCTTCATTTTCCATCCATCACCTTCTTGTGTGTATCTTCATCAATCCAAGATAGGAAACTTCAAAAAGCATATAGCTAGATAGATAAACTTAGCAGAGAGAAAACAAGAATTAAAGATAATAGAGAAGCGAGCTAAGAAGAAAAATAAAGAAAAAGATGGTCTTCCAATTCCTTTCATTTGATTCCGATTCCTTTCTCACACAGACAGAATTCAGTTTTGTTTTCGCAGCAAACACAACATGTGCAAGATGGAGATTTACAGGCAGTATAAACTGAAGGTCCAGAGTTTATCTTATCAGTTGTATTCTTTCGAAGTCAAGTAATTCCTTTAAGCTAGCTAGCTTGCATTTATTTATTTATTTATATTTGTTTGTTTGTTTGTTTGTTTTCTAGCCTGTTAACCAGTGCTTTTTGGGTCCCCAGCAACCTGCCAGCTCTCTGGGTACTAATTAGCTGGCAGATCATGCTATCTTTGAACTTTAACCACCTAGTTTGCCTTAACCTAAATAGATAGATAGATAGATAGATAGATAGATAGATTCTTATTGTCATTACACAAGTGCAACATTGCACAAAGTGCAACGAAATTGGATGCCATCCCTTAAAACAACAAAAGCAAGACAACAACAACAACCAAACAAACCACATTCCAGCCACACCCACACCACACCCATCAAACTCCCAGGTCACACTAACGAGTTACAGCATTCAAAAGGGCCACAGCTCTTGGATAGAAACTGTTTTTCAGTCTATTTGTCTTTGACTTGATGTTTCTATATCTTCTGCCAGAAGGCAGTAGTGCAAACAGACAGTGTCCCGGGTGAGATGAATCCTGCAGGATGTTATTTGCTTTCCTAAGACAACGGGAACCGTACAGTTCTTCCAAAGATGGGAGAGGATGACCAATAATCCTTTGGGCTGTGGTTATGACCTTCTGGAGCACCTTCCTCTCCCTAGCTGTACAACTGGAGAACCAAGCACAAATACAGTATGTAAGAATGCTCTCTATGGAGCCTCGGTAGAAGGACACCAGCAGTCTCTCACTCAGATTGTTCTTCTTTAAAAGTCTGAGGAAATAAATTCTCTGCTGGGCCTTCTTCACCAGAGCAGTGGTATGTGCGCTCCAAGTCATGCCCTGATCGATAGCTACTCCCAAAAACCTGAATTCCGCCACCCTCTCCACCCGTTCCCCGTTGATATACAAGGGCTGAATGTCCGCCTTTTTTTTCCTGTAATCCACCACCAATTCCTTGGTCTTAGCCGTATTAAGAGCCAGATTGTTCTCTCCACACCAAACACAGAGCCGCTCCACCTCATCCCGATAGGCGGACTCATCCCCTCCTGAAATGAGCCCTACCACCGTAGTGTCATCAGCAAACTTGATGATTTTGTTGCTGGAATAGATGGCTGTACAGTCATACGTATAGATAGTGTAGAGCAGGGGACTCAACACACAACCCTGTGGTGAGCCGGTGTTAAGGCTAAGGGCTGTGGACATGCAAACTCGGATGGTTGAGTGCCTATTGAACTGCAGCCAGAATATCAACTGTGAAACAATGAGGAGATTTGCATGCTTGGGAAAAGAAAACCTAAAGAGGCAACCCCTTCAAAACATAGACTAATGAAGAAAGAGCAGACCAAACAGCGGTTGAACAGAGTGACAGCTGGAAAAGAAAAACAGAACATGGGAAGGGACAAGGGAAATGGAATGCACTGACTGGGGTAAATAGCTTGCCAAATTCTGAATAGGCACAGTTCAGAAGGAAGGCCACACAACACAACATTCTGTTGCAGGTTCTTCTTATGGCGTATAATTCCAGTATCTCAAAACTACTGCACTACCATGTACCCAAGTCTCCTCATGATATTCTTCTAATAAAATTAATCCTCTCTCTGCTAACTTATCTCTGTAAATATTGACAAGAGTCCATTTCCTCTACTCTGGTTCTATCCATAAACTCAATTCTTGCTCACTCCCCACTTCTTAAAATGCATCCACCAATAACAGTGAAAAGCAAATGCTTACCATTTCCAGGGCCTGGGTTGTCATCTCCTCCTCCTCCTCCTCCTCCTCCAGGCGTTCCTGCTGTGGCATAAAGAGACTGATATCAACTTCCAAGTGCTGACTGCTCTGCATTAATGCCTTCTTTCAAAATTAGCCCATATAGGGTGCCATATGGTCTCAGGACACCAAGTCCTCTTTGGAATCAGCTTTAGGAAATTAAAATACAGTGGTGCCCCGCAAGACGAAATTAATTTGTTCCGCAATTTTTGTCGTCTAGCGAATTTTTCGTCTTGCGAAGCACGAAATCCCATAGGAATGCATTGAAAATCAATTAATGCGTTCCTATGGTCAAAAAAAGTCCAAACAAAGCCAAATTTGGTACAACAACAGTTTATTAACTGCTCTTTAAAGTCACACATACTGTAAAGAGCAGTTCAAAAATTTAAGGGAAAATAAATTAACTTTATAAACAAAACATGTCTTTGTTTTTAGTCAAAGAAAAAAAGTCGCGAGACGTTTTCGTCTTGCGAAGCAAGCCCATAGGGGAAATTCGTCTTGCGAGGCAAATCGCGAACGGAAAAAACTTGTGTCTAGCGAGTTTTTTGTATTGCGAGGCATTCGTCTTGCGGGGCACCACTGTAATTATAAATAAATAAATAAATCAGATGTTACTTATATTTTCATTTCTTAATAAGCCAACTTTCTTTTTCAGTGTCTGATATTATATGCATTTTTCTCTAATACTATATTGTACTTGTCCATCACGAGGCTGGCAACTGAGAGCACATAGCTAGTCAAGGATGACCTTCTTCTTCTTTGGTGATCACTCATAGCCGAGTAAGATTGTCTTCCATAAACACAGTCTTAACAATGAGTTTGTAAGTGACTGTGGAGGCCAATTCTGGATCCACACATCTTTCCACAGTGGGGACATAGGTTTCTGGATGGGAGTTGATCATGGTGAAGGCTTGCTAAACGTGCCTTCCTCTTAGCACATTTCTCTCTTTCGTCCTGAGTTCAAGTGTCTTCAAAGTCCTTTTCCAACAGCCGTAGCTAAAGGCTGTTCTCCAATTTCAGCGCTCGCAGGCCAGTGTTTCCCAGTTGTCAGTGTTTATACTACATTTTTTTAGATTTGTCTTGAGAGAGTCTTTACACCTTGTTTGTTGACCACTGGCATTACGCATTCAATTTTTAAGTTCTGAATAGAATAGTTGCTTTGGAAGATGATAGTCAGGCATCCACACAACATGACCAGTCCAACAAAGTTGATGCTGAAGAATCATTGCTTCGACACTGGTGATCTTTGCTTCTTCCAGTACACTGACATTTGTTTGCCTGTCTTCCCAAGTGATGTGTAAAATTTTCCGGAAACACAGTGGATGGAATCTTTTGAGGAGTTGGAGATGGCGTTTATAAGTGGTCCATGTTTCACAAGCATGCAGTAAAGTTGGAAGTACAATAATTTTTTAAACAAGAATTTTGGTTTCCCTCAGAATGTCCCAGTCCTCAAACACTGTGCACTTGAATCAGGAGAAAGCTGCACTCGCAGAGTTCAGGCGATGCTAGATTTCAGCATCAATGTTGGCCCTTGTGGAAAGATAACTGCTCAGGTAGGAGAAGTGATCGACACTTTCCAACGTTACACCATTGAGTTGGATTTGTGATGCTGCAGAGGGGTTGTTTTGTGCTTGTTGGTGCAGCACTTTGGTTTTTTTGGATGTTGAGCAACAGGCCAAGCTTTTCATAAGCTCCTGTGAAGACATTTAGGATGGTTTGGAGGTCATCCTCTGAGTGTGCACACACTACGTTGTCATCAGCATGCTGAAGCCATATGACGGAAGTTACGGTAACCTAACTCTTTGCTTTCAGCCTACTCAGATTAAAAAGTTTTCCATCTATTTGATATAAGATTTCTACTTTGCTGGGGGGTTTCCCTTCAAGGATGACCATTACTGCTTCCGCCACTAGCAGGGAGGGTGCAGGAGATGGGACAGAATGAAAGAGAGAAATGTCTGAGTAGGCTGGTGGAGTGAGCAAAGCCAGCAAGTGGCCCAAAGAAGAAATCACTGCCATGCCCACATTGCTGCCACCAACAAAAGAAGGAAGACTGCACTTCAAAACTGCAGGCTTTCTTTTGTGAGTCAAGATGGCAGGGGGTGGGGATGAAGGAGAAAACTCCTTCTGCCCCTTGGTCTTCCTGCCCCCTGGTGGCAGGCGGCCCCAGCAGGAACAATGAGTGAGTCACTGGCCAGGCAGGTGGAGCAGGTGGTGAAAGGGCGAAATCACTAACCAATTCCATGAGCTGTTACTGGAGGAGGAGGAGTGAGGTCCACCAGACACAGTGATCCCCTCTCCTCACTCCTCCCCCTTCTTGGTAAGTGGCTGTGACCCAAGAAGTCAGGAAAACAACAGAGCCCCATCCATGCTGCCACCAAGAGGTTTAATTATGAAATCTTATATATCCCATTAGTGTATATGGGGTAAAATACAGTGGTGCCTCGCAAGACGAAATTAATTCGTTCCGCGAATCTTTTCGTCTTGCGATGTTTTTCGTCTTGCGAAGCACGGTCCGTCGCAACTGCGCCTCTTCAAGCGGCTTTAAGAAAAAAGCAAACAAACTTGCAAGATGTTTTCGTCTTGCGAAGCAAGCCCATAGGGAAATTCGTCTAGCGAAGCAACACAAAAACCGAAAAACCCTTTCGTCTAGCCAGTTTTTCGTTTTGCGAGGCATTCGTCTTGCGGGGCACCACTGTAATCCTGACTTCGATTTGAGATATGAAAGTCATTTATTTTCCAGGGTGGATAAAAATCAATGATTTTTCTTTAAAAAATGGATTTTAAAAAAATTAATTGGATTTTAAAAAATAAAATATTTTGGAGGATAAATCTTTCTAAAGATAGTTTTCTATTTAAGTAACATTATAGTCCAAAGGCTATTCATCAGGAAATAAGGATTTGCTTTTAATTATGTAGCATGAGGCTTTATATGCAATGTTTAAATTTTTTGGTAAATGAATTCCATTAATCCATTCACAATGTCATGCTCTTCGAGAGGTTTCTGTAAGATTATTTGGGGCAGTTTTTCTAATGAGAATATATTATCACAGATGCTTGTTTCTGCAGTTCTCAAAAGTATGAATTTGTGTCTGCAGAGATAACATGCCTTTTCTTCATAGGAAAAATATTATAAAATGAATATACAGAGTTGAGTAAAAACCTTGTTCTTTTGCACATTTATATACACGCAATCAACCTGTTACCTCTTAAATGCTAAGTTCCAAGAGGTTCAATGAGTACATTGTTTGGAATGGAATAGATCTGCACAAGTAGCTAAGTGTGAAACAGTACAAATGAAAGTGCAACCTTGTGAGCAGAATACTCCACAAGTCCTGAGGTGTAATAATTGTGCAAGTCAGTTGCATGTCTGTGCAACTCAGACTTCAGGCAAGTGCTGAAGGCACTTTAGGGATGGCAACCTCTTCTCAATCCCACTGGGTTCCAACAACTGCACTAACACTTAACTGTACAGAATAGGCACCTGAGTGTAGAAGCAAATCCAAAGGGGTGGTGGTGGTGGAAATACTAACTGGATCTGTAATAATAATAATAATAAATTTTATTTATATCCCGCCCTCCCAAGCCGAAGCTGGGCTCAGGGCGGCTAACAACAATCAAATAATCAGTCAAATAATCACACAATCTAAAAATATTTCATTATAAAAATTAATTATAAATTAAGTAAGTCCTTGGCGAGACCTTGAAGTGCTTGCCAGTCAACTAATAAAGAGTTCACTGGTTCCCAGCCCTTCTTCCCAGGGCTCGCCTGACATTGTCCAAACGATAAAGTCTCTAACCATATCAGTTAACAAACATTGGTACATACGCCATAACGTTATTGTTTTAGTTAAAATGTTTAAATTGCTATTAAGGAAATGTTATTTTTTATTTTTCTCCTTCCAATGAAGTACAGCAGAAAAGTTGTCCAAATAGAAACAGCTAACTTATTAAACCTCATAATAATTTTATAATTATCTATGTATTTCTAATAGTATAACCAAATCAGTAATTTTTGATATAATGGTAAAAACTACTCTGAAAATTTATTATTCCAAAAATGAAACCTTCATCTGGTTGTAAATATTAAGATTATACCAGCAAGAATGAGTCTTTCTGTAAAAAAAGAAGAAGAAGAAGATTTAAATCAAGTCTTACTGACTGGTGACTTAAATCAAATCCACCCTGCTTTTTATTAACTCATCTGTGCTAGAAGTTGTTTTTTGGGGACCTCCATCTGGATGGATGGTGGCAACATTGGTGGGAGAAAAGAGAGGGGGCAACGAAATAAGTATGTTCTGCAGTAAAGTGCAACACAATAGCTCTGACATTTATTTATTGAATTTATACTCTATGCTTCCTCCCAAGGAATCCAATTAGGTGTAGTAAGATACTTACCCTTAAAGCATTTTGGAAAAAGAGGAATCCATGCATGGTCAGGCCCGCATGTACAAGTGCTACTCCCCACCATAACGTATCCTGGATTACATTCAAAATCTGCACGATCTCCATATGTGTAAATACGCTGAGGCTCTGTTGTCACTCTTCCATTTTCTATTTCAGGATCACGGCAACGGACCACTGAAAAGAGAAGAGCAATATTTAGAAATCTACCTGTTAATTAAACCATGGCTGATTAAACTCTGCACAAGGACTTAACTATGGTTTATCTACTGCAAATAAACTACAGTCTGATGTTATTAGCATATAAACTTCAGTTTGTTGCAATTGTAGATTGGCATTAGAGGTGCGGCCAGCACCTTTTTATTTAACTGTGGCTTGTTTGTCCATCCCACCTCAGACACTCACCAAGTTGCAAAGGCAAGAAAGAAGAGCAGTGGGAAAACTAAGCAAACTTCAGAAAAACAAGCAAAGGTTTGCTTATTTGTCTGTGGGAGAATTTCAACTTTACTTGTGGTTTGTTAGGAGAAGCTGCCACTGCTTTGGAGAGGCTGCCTTACTGCAGTAGCTCCTCTAACAAACTGGGTCTCTACCAGATGCTGTGCTTGTATAGGTCTCTTGGTTGCATTTTTTTTAAGGTGTTATTCCCACATGTGGGCATGAACCATTAAGAGGTGGTTTGGAAGTAAATTCTTACCACACCGTTTTGGGGGTTTGGGGGAATAAGCTGCTTAGGAGAAATTGGAAGTGGGCACACAAAAACTGATTCAATTCCTGCTGGCTTAAATTAATTAACTGAACCATTTAAGCATACAATCTCAATTAAACTGAATTATTTATTCTACAAGTTTGTAAACCACTTCAGAGATAGGAACTATCAAAGTTATGTACAAGGAGATAAAATCAGGTAAGATACAAAAGACTAACCTCTAGAAACAATAACATCATTCCAGCAAGTATAAAATTAAAATAGGCTGAGTCGGACTTCAGGGGAAGCTTTCTGGAAATTGCTAAGAACTATTTAAAACCCTATACAATTTTTGGATCAGGTTTCCCAATGCCTCAGATTTTGATTTTAAATGGTGTGGATCTACTTAGTACATTCAGAACCTGCCTTCCTAGATCTGCTTAGTTACAGAAAGATGACTGCATCATCTGCCCTCAGACAGTCTGCTGAAGTTATTTCACTAAAGTATTCGTGACCCACTGAATATTTTTCTTAAACAACCACCACATCTATGCAGGCTATTCCTAATGAGGCTGATATATGGCATATAGTATTATGCCAGTATACTATTGGTAAAGTTAGGTCATTATACACTGATTACTTCATCTGAATGCAAGATTTGTTTAGTATAGATACTGCACAGAGAGCCCTTGGCATGTAGAAAGCCAAACCAAGTCCAAATGAAATTAATCAAATAAATTGCTCACAACTAAATTCTAATTTCCTTTCTTCTCAATGAGACACAATAGTGGTTATTTTGATTGGATTAGAGGCCAGGGATGTCCAACCAGTAGATCCCCAGCTGATCCTGGTAGATCACAGGATCCTTATGTACAAAAAGTTATGGGGGGGAGCTACAAAAAACTATGTGCAATCCTCCCCAAAAAAGCTCAGCAACTCTGGGCACTTCCCTCCTAAAAAATGCTCAACAATTCTGGGCAATCCACCCACCCCATGCACGCTCCTCCCTCCAACTGCCAGTTTTTTTATACTGGGAGTAGATCACAGTCTCTTGGGAGTTGGATATGCCTGGATAAACTTTCAAACTGACTCAGATTACAACAAGCAACTCACTGAGGGGGCAATACTATTGCATCTCCTACACTGAACAATTTGCAGTCCCACTGAATATCTCACAGGTTGAACAGCAGCAATACAGTGCTTAGCAGACTGCAAAGTTAGCTCCTTCTAACAAGAATTCCATTCACCAGCCATTGCACACAAATTACATTAACATAGTACATCAAAAATACTAAACATAATCTCCATCACCTTTACATTTAGGCGGAGATGGGCTCCACTCTCCACGAGTACCATCTGCAGAAGTTGAACATGTACTAATCGGGCTTCCAATAAGGGAGAAACCTTGTCTACAAGTGTATGTCACTGATGAGCCATAATGAAACTCTTCAAAAGGTTGACCACTGTGTGAGCCAAAGGGAATGTTTTCAGGGGGGTAACATCGGATTGCTGGGAATCAAAAGAAACATTAACAGTTCAGCAGGACTACAATTGCAAAAGCATCTCTGTTAGGAGTGTATTTGGACTAAAGTTATTTTCACCTAAATGATGTTCCACTTTATGAAGTAATCTTTTGATAATTCAAGGCCCGATCATCCATTTTAACTGTCACCCAAACACTGAACCAAAGTGGACTGCTGTGAAGGTATTGCAACCTCCTCAAAAGCAAACTGGATCTTCTGTGAAGCAAGCTGGACTTGAAACTTCACAGAGGGAGCTGCCAAAGCCCCAGTGCCACCTTCAGAGCAAGGAATGCTCAATGCTCGGCGGGGGGGGGGGGGGTTGAGTATATTCAGCATGATCAGAAAGCATCCTGAACTCTGAATATTGGTTGAGGACACTTACACTTCTGCAATAAATAGAGTCACACAAGAGCACATTGAGTTTATATTAAATTAAATTCAAATTAACAATTCATCTTACGATGGCAAAATGGAGGTCCTGTATGCCACTCCAATTTGTCGCCTACAAGCACACATCGAAGAGTCTTTTCGCCTATCAATCTGTACCTAAAGGGAAAGAGAAATCTTTTATTTTAGTGAATTGGGCATTAAAAAGTATGTGAACACAGCATATTTTTAAATACAGTATACTTGGTTTATTTTGATTATTTATATCCCATCCTACAGAGTCACCACTCTGCTAGCTGACTGAAACGGGGAAAAAAAACAACCAACCACCACCAGTTCAAAAGCAGTTAGAAACAACACAGCAGCAAGAATATAATAAAAGTAGGATTGAAGCCAGTTCAAACAACACTGAATGACACCTGGTAAAGCGGTCTTCACTTGCTGCTAAAACAATGTGAAAATGAGACCAGAGGAAACTTCCTGGGGAGAGGATTCTATAGGTGGGGTAGTGCAACTGAAAAAGCCAGCCCTTTCTCTGGGTGCTGTCAGTCTAGGTTGAGACAAGCTACCTATTTAATTTAATTCCAGATACAGTGGTACCTCAGGTTACAAACTTAATTCATTCCGGAGGTCCGTTCTGAACCTGAAACCGTTCTTAACCTGAGGCACACTTTTGCTAATGGGGCCTCCCGCTGCCGCCGGCGCACAATTTTTGTTCTCATCCTGAGGCAAAGTTTATAACCCGAGGTACTACTTCTGGGTTAGTGGAGTTTGTAACCCGAAGCGTTTGTAACCCGAGGTACCACTGTACAGGAATTGTCTCTTTGTTAAAGAGTGCCCAGAAAAAGTCACACCAACATAAAAACGCCAGTAGCTTGGACATAGTGCCTTTGTAAGCAGCAACCTAGGCTTTCAAATTTCATCATAGTGGACTTCCTCAATTCAGGATGAAGTACTTGAAATACAATTCAGGTATCTAATCCAGGATTGACATTCAGCTATGATGGGGGAGTAGTGTGTCACCTCAAAAACAAAGGGGAGCAGTAAAGGCAGGAATTCATGATCTTCCCAACAGACCTTATTTCATTAAAAATGTCATCCCACCCCACTTGAGTTTATAATGATTTAGAAAATTGCTTTGCCAAAGTGATTGTAGATAAAATCCATGATTATCACACCATATCATAGGGGGCCGAGCTGTAGTTGAGAAAGTGTGGATCACATGAACTCTGCAAAATATTATGATGTTTATTTTGCTGGAGTGAAGGGGAAGTTAGGGGGGCATCTGAAAACCCTCAAGTGTGGTCTAATATCATTATTCTGTCATATTTAATTTATTTTATTTTTAGAGAAACCGTGGACTTGCTTGAAGCAGCAGCACACTTAATTAAGGGCTGCAAGGAGTAAATGTAGCCAGGGAAAGAACTGAGGATTCCATCAGTGAGTGGAAACACATCCAGATACGAGGTCTAGTCATAGAAAGACAGTTTCACCCACTGAGAAATAACCAAATGAAAGACCTGAATACAAGTTTCTCAAAAGCCAGAGCTTGCCACTGTTCAGTTACTAAACCAACTAGTAATGGTAGACCTGTTCTCTGGTGCTGCTTAATTGTTTATTAATTTATTTGGAGTATTTACTCCCCACCTCACCCTTTCCCTGGACAATCATGATTATAACACAGACTAAACAAGAAATAATGTCAAAAATATAGCCCAATATTTTAACAATTAATATGTGTCTGTCATGAGCCCCTCCCAGGAGTTCTAAACAAAGCCAAGTAGGTACAAAAGGTGACCTACAACTCACCCCTCATTACAGCCTAGAGTTATTTCATCACCTAGCCGCATATCACTTGATTTTACTATTCTGCCATTCTCTAAATTTACAGTAGGACATCGACTTCCTAACAGGAAAATCAAAACAAGCATTAGCACACGTAGCCTTGATTTCTTTAAAAATAAAATAAAAAGGGTACAAACCTTTTGTACAAACACCAAGGCCACTTCCAGGTGACCTGTTTGTTTGGGGAGAGGTTATACGGCATTGTGTCAAAAAAATTTATCTTAGTATCTCCTGTGCAATTCCCCGTCACATTCTTTACTGCAAAATGTCCAGATTTTTTATTTATTTTTAAAATCAGATTTGGTGCACACTTCAACTGTGCTATCTGAATTTGTTGGTATTTAATTGACTTCCTCCTGCAATATAGACAGTCTGAAAGTGTCCTTGGAAATACTATATTCACTAAAGGATAATTCAATATCCAGTTTTACTGGTGGTTCACAATAATGTCATCTTTAGGGATGGATGCAGAAGTTAGTGTTCTTTCTTTTCTCCTTCATGAGTTGAAAGCAGTTGAGAGACCATTTCTTGCTTTATGTACACTTATCTCTTTGTTACCTCTGGCATTTAGATGTCCAAAGTTTTTGGATTGCTACTGCTGACACTATCCAGTATCAAAAAGACGACAGCTGAGATAATGAAAAACTCTATTTTGTTTACTACAATGTTGTAATATTTCCTCCAAACATGCTATTACTCTCTTCTTGTTTCTTAAAAGCACCGTGTGTCTACAGACCCAAGGGAATTCACCACTTGAGTTCATCATTAGGAGGAGTGATGTTCAGAATATTACATCTCCCCAAATTAAGTCTCCAATGTTCTATAAAAGAAAAGCCTCCTTTATTATTATTAGTCTCTGGGTCTCTTCCAGTCCTCAAACAAGATATCTGATCTAAGATGGAAGTTCAACAGTTTTAGATATTTAGCTAATTAAGTGAAACTTACCTTGACAAAACCTAGGATTTTCTATTGACCATTTTGAAGTGTCAAGACATGTAAGAGAAATAGACTCATAACCTGCAATGCAACGGTAGGGCAAAACAGTCCCAGCAGGATAACTGTCTTTCGGATCCCCGCTCCTTAGGGTAGCATTGGCTACATGTGGATGGGTGCAATCACTTGGAAATAAAAATTCAGAGGAAGTTCTGAAGCTATAGGAGAGAAGGCAAGGTTCATTGGAGTGTAGTAGATAATTCATAAATCTCTATGACATTTCCTCTACTGGGATCTATAGGACCATGTTCAAATAGACTCTGGGAGTTCATTTGCAGAGCACAGCTGGATCAAGATGGGCAGCAGTAAGACTTATAATCATAACTATGTCTCTTCAGATGTAAGCTCTCTTGAATTTTAAGGGGCTTGTTCACATATAAGTGAGGCTCAGATGGGAGCCTTATCTACCACCTGCTACTCACATAGATTGAGTGGTTGCCTTTTCATCTAAACAAACTTGTGAGAACCACATGGGTGGCACACCTGCTGCCACCATCTAATGACTAACAGGAGACAGAGGGAGAAAGATACAAACAACACCAGCAACTGAAGGATCGTCTCCTTCCCCATGACGGAGCCATTACTTTGAGAAAGAATCTGTGTGGGAGAAACTATGGTTAAAGGTCTTATGAAGCGAAACAGAAAGAGGATGCTTAGCCTTGGAAGATGCAAGATTGAAGAGGAGACGTTAAGGCTGTTTCCAAATATTTGAAGTTCTGTCACAGCCGAAGGCGGAGCAGAATAAGAACGAACACGTGGGAAGGGGAAGAGAGCAAAGTTCAGGTAAACATAGACAGGCTCCTAGTTCCCTCCTGCCCTGGTCGCGGGAACTGCCTTCGCCATCCCCGAGAAAGCCTTGCTTCGCCCTCGGACATGATTCGGCTCTGGAGGGAGGCGGCATCCCGAAGCCCCCCCCGCCTCACCTTGAACTCTGGACAGCGAGGAAAACAGCAGCAGCAGCGCTAACGGAAACCGCCCCCTGCCTGGGAAGCCGGGAAGAGGCGCCATCGCACGAGAGAGAGAGCCCGGAGTCAGAGAAAGAGAAAGCGCCGCCACAGCTCCCTCCGCAGCTGAAAAGCAAAGCGACGGAGCGGGCCCAGGAAACGACTCGACGGGAAGGGAGAGGCGGCGGCGCGCTTTTCCGGCTAAGGGGCGTGAGCAGCGACCTCGCCTCAGAGGCTCCGCCGAGAGGAAGGCGGGGGGGGGGGAGCCACACGTGGAACCCCCTCCGCCGTTATCGGTTCCCGATATTAGCTAACGCCCCAAGGCTGCCGCGCGCGTGCTGGTTGGAGGTTGCGGGCAAGAGCGCGCTCGGGATTGGCGGGTGAAAAATGTGGGCGAAACCATAACTGAGGGGGAAAGGCGCCCTGTTGTTTAGGATAAAAGCCGTGTGGTGGGTCTGCTCTCTGGACCCCTGAGGGAAACAGATAACGGGCTCCGCGCATGGCAGCCCAAGCTGGGGCGTGTCCAGCTGCTCCTGGTGTTGGGACTGGGGGACCTCGAGGGACCCGAATTCATTCCCACAGAAAAAGACCCTTTATTCTGCTCTCAGAACGGTTTAACAACCCATCCCACTTCCTAAGATAATAAATAACCCCTACTATTTTCATCACCATGACCCTACACACTGTAAAAGAGAAACTCCCCACCGGTGTAGAAATCATATATCAAACAGATGGAAAGCTCAAAGCATGTAGTGTGTGCACACTCAGAAGATGACCTCCAAACCATCCTAAATATCTTAACAGAAGCTTATGTAAAGCCTGGCCTATTGCTCAACATCCAAAAAACCAAAGTGCTGTGCCAACAAGCAAGCACAAAACAACCCCCCTCCCCCAGTGCCACAAATCCAACTTAATGATGTTGGCAAATATCAATAATTTTTCCTACCAAGGCAGTTATCTTTCAACAACGGCCAACAGTGATACCGAAACCCAGCATTGCCTGAGGGCTGTGAGTGCAGCTTTCTCTCAATTAAGGACTCAGACATTCACAGCAAGCAAAATGCTTGCTTACAAAACTATTGTACTACTAATTTTATTGCATGCTTGTGAAACATGGACCACTTATAAATGACATCTCCACCTCCTTGAAAGATTCCATCCACGGTGTTTCCAGAAAATTTTACATATCACTTGGGAAGACAGGCGAACAAATGTCAGTATACAGGAAGAAGCAAAGATCACCAGTGTCAAAGTAATGATTCTTCAACATCAGCTTCGTTGGACTGGTCATGTCATTCAGAGATGCTTGATTATCGTTTTCCAAAGCAACTACTGTTCCCAAATTAAGAATGGTAAGATAACGTCAGTGGACAACAAAAGTAGTTTAAAGACACTCTCAATGCAAATTAGCACTGGGAGGGAAATAAGAGCCCCTGAAGTCTCAACACCCTTACCAACTACATATCCCATGACTGTTTGACGTATTATTTGTTGGCATCCATCTGCCTTAGTGGTGAAGTCAAACTGTTGGAAGGTTGCAGCGCCTGCCTAGACTGTAGAGTATGATGCAGTAGAGACATGTTTTGTTGTAGCTGGGGCAGATGAAGGTGATAGGATACTGCTTTAAGTGTACAGTACAGATAGGGATTAAGTAAACAACGCAACATTGGGCATCTGGTATCAATACCAAATAGGCCAAGAAGGTATGCCAAGGTATGCCAAGGTTTTGCAATTCTCCTGTACTCTTCATTAGTTTAGCTTAGAAGATTGGACAGTGCTGACTGCCACCATCCATCCACCAGCACTATCTCTGCAAACACATACACACAAGTTCTGCTGTTGTCTGCACCCATCTGTCTCAAGAGACAATGGCATGTGTCTCCAGGGGTGTAGTCAAACAGCGGTGTTAGCAGCCCCGGTGACCTCCCTGGGGTGCAAGCTTCTACAGCCTAGACAGCAAGACCCCTTTCTCAGCCTCACTGATGTGGCCCAAAGGAAGGCAGGGCACCAATTGGGCTGCAGCAGCTGCTGAAAGGAGCCATCCAACTATCTTAGGGACTACACTCCAGATTTGTGTAGTTACAAATGGCCTTTTCTTCCTAAAGACATTCTATAATGCAGGGGAGGTTTAGGATCAGAGACTTCCTTCTCCGAGATGGGCTACCTTCCCTTCTACAGCAGGTGCAAACTGCCTTATTGATCAATGGACCCACTCTTGGTCTTGTCCAGTCAATCTGCCAGAGCCTGTCTTTGCATGCAAGACAAATCCCTAACACACTGAGGGTTTGAGACTCATCAGCCACCCTCACCTGGTATAGCCATCCAGCTAAATCCATTTCCTGGACTGTGGATGTTGTCACATGCTGATACCTTCTAGGAGCCACAGGTGAGAGCTAAATGCAGAGTGGGGACCAAAGGTGGACAAATACCCCAGAAGGTTCACAACATGTTCCCCACCACAGGTATCAACACTCCCATAACACCCCATACACCCACAAAAGTTCAAGCATGTACAAATTACCCCAATCCTTTACCACCCTGCCTTGGCCCCTAGAGTAATTACAGTACAGCCTCTCCCTCCCAATATTAATCTTGAAGAGGGTCACGCTCCACGCTCCACTTCCTGGCGTAAGTAATCCACACCAAGGCGATCAAAGCCGTCTCTCTCCTATGACCAGGCCTGTAACCTGATTGAAATAGATCTGGGTAACTCTTCCAAAAACTCTTGGAGACAAAATGCCACCACACCTGCGATATTAGAAGCTGGCCAATAATTATCCAATACAAGGACAGCCTTTTCAATAGAGGTCTTTTAACTGTCTCCCTTAGGCATGTTAGAACTTTGTTGTAGGGCGGCACTGACCATTCCCTTCACCCACCCAGCAAGTTCACCCACTGGACTTTTTGATGAGCCAGAAAGAGCAAGGATCTAGTACACATGTGGTGGCTCTCACATTTCCAAGGATTCTGTCCACATCTTTGGGCTGTACAAATTGAAATGTATCCAGTTTCAGCAAGTCTGAACTCCACCAAGTAGTGATCTGACCATGACAATGCAGCTATAGAAAATTCCTCCACTCTAAGATCACCATCATCCAATCCTTCACAGAAAACCAAATCCAGAGTGCGCCCAGATGCATGAGTAGAGCCAGAAATTATTTGGGACAGACTCATGTATCTGACAGGGGAGCCTCAGCATGAATGTTAAAAGTCCACCAGTACAAGCTGGGAGGAGACCAGCACAAACCCCAAGACCTCTTTGGGGCTACAGCAACAGAATCCCTATTTTGTCCCAGTCACCCATCTTCAGATACACAAATTCAAACCCAACAAACTGGGAGAAAGGGCACCTGGTCAGGGGAGATGCAATCATGATAGACCACTGCAGCTCTGCCTCCCCACTGCACTGATCTTGTCTCCTGCTGTACAGATAATTCCAGTGGCCAAAGCTGAGAGGTTACTCACCCGCCAGTTCATCCAACCAGGTCTCTGTAATACAACCCAGGTCAGTATGCTCATCCCAGATCAAGTCTGGGATGGCTGTTGTTTTGCCATTTGTGGACCTGGCATTGATCAGCAGCAACACTTGAGATACTAGGGCCCACCTGAGATACTGAGAACACACACTTCTGTCCAAGGCACCATCTCGTGAGGCTTTGCACAAGATAAAAGAGTACACAGAATGCCTGGCTAGGTGCTCTAATGGAGAAGTTAAGTACCTGCCCACAAGCATCTATCTTCACTGCATCATGCTTCTATGCATCATGCATAGCCAGAAAGCGATTGGAAACAGCTATGTGGCATTAGCTGTATCAACCCAAACTGCAGTGTATAATCAGCTGCTTTGATCATTTGGGAGTAGAAAAACTAGTGATAATACTTAGTGGCTTTTATTCAACATTTCAATTTATTTGCACACATTCTAAGATAAACAACATTTCTTCTCTATACATATTTAATCAATTTAAATAAATAAATATGAACAATTTAGATTCTAAAAACAGTGTATAACAAACAGAATGCCTTCATGAATATAGCAAGCTTTAATTCAAACCATATGAAGCACTGCAGTTTTCACTCTAATTGATTTTAATGCGAGAGTTATTTTACTTAACTTGTTCCCACTGAAATTAAGGTGTTGTAAAAGTGTTCTTGATTTTTTGGTTAAGGATGTAGAGCTTTTGTTTGCCTATGACTCTCATATATATATATATATATATATATATATATATATACACACACATACACATATAATTAGGCATTTTTGAAAATTCTGTAAGTAAATCAAGGCAGTTTTTAGAATTCTGCATTAGAAAGGCTTGAGGAAGTCAAAAGGTTGGTAAATTTTAACAGCTACACTTGCTCCCTCCGTTTCATGAGATGGACAAGATTCTAGGAAACAAATTGTAATATTTCACATTTCCTACACAGAACCCACTACATCTTTCCATGGTTTGAAGGAAGAATAATGCACCTTGCCAGGTAAATATACAATCAGTTCTGCTTGGCTCTGTATTTGATTGCATCACTTAAGAGACATTCTTCAAGGGAAGTTGGAACCCAGTTCTATGCAAAAAAAAAAAGAGCAAATGGAGAGAGTTTTGTTGGGGCCCAGTACTGCTTCATGCTTCAAGTAGTTGGATAGCCTGGATGGCCAGTTTTTAATGAAAATTGCTTTGGCTTTCCACATAGTTCTTCCTTCAATTCTCATTTCCAGTTGTAGAGTAACAGTTCCAAATGAGAACTGTTAGGAAACAATAATCAGCTGGAAGGGTGCTGGAGCACAGCTTTACTGCAGAAGGCTACCCCACGTTGGAACCTTTGGGTTCCAATTCTGACGCGTCAAATTCAGCAGTGCTAGCAGGAGCTGCAGGTTCTCTGTAAAAATAAAATAAAATATTTAAAATTAACACCTATATTTTGACCATTACATCATTTTGTTTACTTTTCCTGTCAGGAAGGAGAAAAGCAACACACAAATACATCTGCATTCCACTTCATGTTATTCATTTTTTAAAAGTAATGCAAGTAACTGTCACACTGAAGCTGTAGCAATGCTGTTGCTTCTTGAGCAGAAAAATCAATTCCAGAAGCTACAGAAAAAGATGTAATGCACTGATTGTTAGCAACTGCAGGATATTAGAAGTGAAGCAGATTATATAAACACAACAGATATAAGAGTGGGAGACTGGCTGATGTTAAGTTTTCAGCATCTCACTATATCACCAGGAAACATCACAGTTTGGTGATACACTGCAATGCTGAAACAAGCTGCACTGCCCCAGCCGGCAAGACGTATGGTGAAACTGAGGCAATTCTCACTGCAGGAGCTGAGGCCCTTTCACCCTAGCGCCTTACAGGCTGGGGTCAATGCAGCTGGCCTCCGCTCCCTGCTTAGTTGAGGGCAGAAGGGCTCCCACCCCCCAACTGAGCGACCACCGATCCCTCAGCAGCATCGGGCTTTGCTCAGTTGCGGGATGGAAGAAGCTCTCTTCCACCTCCCCTCAGCCGAGGGGAGGCAACCATGCGTCCCACAGCCGAGCAGTTAAAGGATCCCCCACCACGTTGCTGGCTTGCAAGAGCCAATGCTGGGCTGGGGGATCCTTTAACTGCTCAGCTGAGGGGAGCGTCAACTGCACTCCGCTGCCAAGCAGTTTCACGGAGTCCCCACCCCCACTGGATAATGTGAGCCAATGGTGGGATCAGATGCTCCATCAAACTGCTCAACTGAGGCAAGGGCAGCCACACACTCCTCAGCCGAGCAGTTTAAAGTTGCAGAGGGAGGAACTAGGCAGCTTGTTTCTCCCTTTGTACCATATGAGGGCAGAGTGGGATGGTGGTTTCACTCAGCGAGCGCTGCTAGCAGAGGGACTCAAGAGCGGTGGCAGTCTCACAAGCGATATACTGCTGAGTGAAGGTGACATTATGGTTCACTCCTGATATCAATATATCACCCAGGCCTATGGGAGACCCACAGCCTAACTATAGAAAAATTGTGACTCCTAACAGATTCCTCTTAGAGAGCCTGCCCTTCTCTCCACTGGGGTTGTTATTGCCCCTGAATCAAACAAAACTCTTGCCTCTGACAAAACAATAAGTATGATTTGGGTATCCAATCTGAATCCCACAAAAGTGTTAAAAGACATGTAACCAAACTGTGACAGAAATCATTGCACTGAATACTGATAACGAGTAATTAATTACTGAATTAATTCATGGAAACAGCTTAATTAGTGTTCACAAACTATGGGAAAATATATGCGTCATATCAAAACAGTAAAATCATGCATACAAAGCTACAACAAAAAATGGAAAGCCCTGGATAAAAAAATAGAAAGAAAAGCCATGCAAGAGAAATGTGCAGAATAAGTTATTGTTGCAAATTGTTGGTTTAGATTACACCACAGCACTGGCCTAGATTCTTCTAGGGAAAAAACCAAAACAAAACATCACTGCCTTTAGACAGAACTGTTCAACAAATCAATTTTCTTACTATGTCTGAAAGCAAAAATCACAGACCGCAAGTACACATTTGTAAAAGGGACAATAATGTTTTATAACTTTATTTAATAGTAGATTTCAAGATTTTCAGGGAAAGAATAGTCATTGTGAAGTCAGCATTGGCATAGACAGCTGATGTAAACTGAGAAATACCATTTCTGTCACATCTGAACACCAATGCTGGAAATGGGATAAAATACTGACTAGCCGTTCTAGAATAATTACTGTGCTTTAGTTAGCTTTTATTCTGTTCTAGCAGATTAGTGCAACTTCAACAAAAAATGTGCAAGCCCTTTCTGAACACTAAGCACATGTATGCGGAAAGTGTGAGCAAACTAGAAGTCAAGAAGCGTATGGAAGCTCACTCAGCAACCAAGAAGGCTACAGAGAATCAGGGACAGCTTCTCTTGGGCTGACTCACCCAGTTTTCACAGAAGATCGGTATTTCCAAAATACAGCAATTAGAGCAAGCACAACTAAAACAGCCAGGATACATCCTTGAAGGGAAAAAAGAGAATGATATACCGTAGTACTAATTAATAAGACAAAGTAATTATTTTTCTGTTGAGGAAAAGCAATAGTATCAATAGAAGTCACAAGACAGGTTGTTACCTTGCAATGCTCTATTGACATTAAAGTCACTCAGGTGGATAAGTTCATGTGCTACTGGGTACTGTAAGTCTCTAGACACATACGTACCTCAAGCAGCAAATCCACTGTACATCTGTAATCACCCCCTTTTGGGGCAGATGTGCCGTTGTCCTCAGAGATTGATTGCAGCAAAGAGTTCTTCCTGCCCCTAACAGATGTCTGCAGACTGAGTGGCCCTAATGACAATCAAAGAGCAACTCTCCAACCCAAGCAGTGTGTGAAGCTGAAGCAGAGTCACCAGATTGCCCCCAAGACTGAGGGGGCCCAGCATGCGTGTGATGTCACACGTATCGCGTGTCATGCACGTGCAGCGGAGGAGACCAAGCACTCTGAAGGAGCTGGTCATTAGCCCTGTGATGTGTCTCTCACACACAGCCACCTCAACACTAGGCCCCCTGGAGTTGGCATGCTTGAGCTCAAGACACCCTTACTCCTGAGGATTTTTTTAAAGCCCCAGTCACACCCAGGTGCAAGAACATTAAAAGTCACACCATGGGGGAAGTCTGTGCTGAATTTGGAGACAGCTATGTACATTACAGGAGCAAAGACAGTGGAGGAAGCAGAGCTGGCCTCACCAAATAAATAAATAAACAGCAGATCTTGGAGAAAAGTTTGCACCCTAAGCAAATTGAAAAAGAATGAACATCACAAGGCATGAAAAGTACAATAGCAGCGATTGTACACTGAAGTAACTTGCTCTGTAATTACTTACCAACAATAATTGCGGTGTTGTCAGATTCTAGAAAAGAAGTAAATAAAAAGTGAGCTAAAATTTGAAGTGATGTACCATAATTGTTACACATCGTAGCATGCTCTCTCTTTCTATGCATGTATGCATTTGTGTGTGTCACACACTGAATAAAATATAGTATAACTAATAACTGGAGTTAATCTACTCCAGTACACAACAGAAGACTGAATTTCACTGGAACCAAGAAATGGGTTTCCCACTTTTTAAAATTTCACATTTAGTGGTACCTCGTTTTGAGTCTGCCTCGTCGAGCGTCCGTTTCATCAAACGTCCGCGGCAAACCCGGAAGTACTGGAATGGGTTACTTCCGGATTTGCCACTCGCGCATTCACAGAAGTACTAAATTGTGCATGCACAGAAGTGCAAACGCTCCCTGTGTGTGTGCAGAGTGGCGCTTTGCCGTGCGTACATTTTGTCTAGCATCCAGGACTCCGGAACAGATCCCAGTCATAAAATAAGGTACAACTGCACATTCCAAATTTGTTCCTCTAAATCACTTACCTTAGTGATTCAAATCATCCCAAAGCAGTTTATGGAAATGTTAGAAACATATCAAGTAATGTAAGTATTAAAATATACATTTATAAAATCAACAGCAAACAATAAACTATGTCAGAGATATACACAGAATCTGAAATAGAGTAATATCTAGTCAGGAAAGCCTACACATACAAATGTATCTTTAAGTGTCTTACAGCCATAAAACAATTGTAAAATATATTCAAAATCAATAGATAAAGTTAATATAGCAACACAGCTGAATCACCTCCCAAGCAAAGGCCAAGTGAATAGGCAAGCTTTAAGCAAGTGCCTAAATGACAAGAAAGCTGGAGCCTGCCTGATGTTCACTTGAAGCAGAATCGAAAGGGCAGGCGCTGCCACACTAAAGTCCCTAGACTTACTGGACGTAAGATGAACCTCAGGAGGACATGGCACTACTGAGAGTGCATCTCCTGAGGGTCAAAATGTCCAGGCAGTAGTATACAAGGTAAGGGTTTTCCTGGTTCCACATTGTTCAGGGCTGTACATGCCAATAACAAGACTTTAAACCTGGCTCAGCAGCATATTGGCAGTCAGTGCAACTTTCAGCACAGATGTTAGGTACTGTCCATGGGCACCTCCTTCAGCAGCTTTATAGCAGCATTGTTTACTAGCTACAGCTTCTAAACCCAATATTAAAGGGACATTGCGCATACCTTTGTAAACCAAGAAAACTTTATTAAAAATATTTTAAAAGGAAACACCATACAGAGCATGTTGCCTGATGTACCATACTAAATTACCCAAGAACTGTATCCAACACACCAGCTGAAGTCAAGAGAAGGGCACTCCTAGCCACCGAACCCATTTGGCCCCCTGGTTACACAAATAGCACCCCTATAGCACCCCAAGCTCCATACCTGCTTCTTTAGAGGGAGTCCAACCCCATTCAGAACAAGCAACTGAACTGTTTCCCAGTCTCAGGATCTGTTCACCTGCAGACTTGCCATCTTACCAGGTTTCATGTTCAGTTTATTAGCCATCGTCGAGTTCACCACTGTGCCAGGCACTGGGGATAAAATCATGCCCCATAAAACTCCACAGGTGCCAGGGGGCTGATGGGTACTTCCCCAGTGCTACTCTTTGGAACAGGCCTGGGAGATAGGATTGGAGCCACTGTAAAACTGTGCCCCATACCCATCCTATGGAACCAATCCAGGAGGATATCAAGTTTGATGGTATCAAACTCAATCCTTTTTTTTTTTTTTTTAGTTTTCAGTTACATCACTTCAATTACATCATTTTCTATTTTTATGCAGTTGTCCTGTTACCAGCACTCCAAGACAGTTCTTTTTACTTCTTGCTTAACTGCATATACATAAATTCCTTTACCTCATTATCCACACTCTCCTATCTTTTATGTTGTCAACTGTTGGTCACAAAGTATCCTCTACCTGAAGAGTTCTGTTGGTTGGTGGCTTGAGTTTGCAGTACATGCAGAAAGTAGGCACAATTATGTGTGGTTACCTGTGCTCAGGAGGACTTGGAGTGAAATTTATCTCCAGTTATTTGCAGTCCTGTTTCCTAGTCCACAGGTCACCACAGTATCAGGGAGCTCCATAGCATTGTTTGGAACACTCCGAAGAGATTGTGTCTACAGCCCCTTGCCTCTTGCCATCCAAGGAGTTGCTAACATAGGTATAACATTTGCACAACAGGCTACTTCACGAAGTGCTCTTGTTGTTGTGTTCCGCACTAGTTGCCACTTCCAGAGCAATCCCAAGGGCAAGCCCACACAAAGCATATGACAGCACTCCAGATGTGAGGTTGCCAATGTACGATCCACAGAGGTGAGATCCTGTCCATGTAAGAGCATAGTTGGGGCACTAGCCAAAACTAGTGAAAGGTGCTGCTAGCAACCAAAGGGTTTTTCTTCTAATGATAATGATAATGCCAAAAGGAGTACTCATTGTCTGGAGGCAGGGATGGGTTGGATGAGGGCAAACTACCTGAATTTGAATCCAGGAATGACTGAGATGTGATACCAGGTCCAGGATTTTCTTAATGGGGTTGCATTACCAGCTTATGCAGAGATGGATTCACCAGGCCCTGAACATACTCTGTTGTACCCCTCAGCTAGCTCAAATAAACCATAATGAGCAAGGGTTGAGAAATCAGGTTGTGAGTTGGACAGCTACCAGTAACTGGTCCATGTCCTCAGGCCACAAAAATAAAACTGGTCCCATAAAACTGGGTTAAGACTGGGCACTGATCACCTCATTTGGTACTTCAGTAATAGTAACATTCAAGGCAGCAAAAATACAGATGGCATAATAATAATAATAATAATAATAATAATAATAATAATAATAATTTATTTGTACCCCGCCCATCTGGTGGCTGGGTTTCCCCAGCCACTCTGGGCGGCTTCCAACAAAGATGAAAAATACACTAAAATGTCACATATTAAAAACTTCCCTGAACAGGGCTGCCTTCAGATGTCTTCTGAATGTCAGGTAGTTGTTTATCACTTTGACATCTGATGGGACGGCATGCCACAGGGCGGGCGCCACTACCGAGAAGGCCCTCTGCCTGGTTCCCTGTAACTTGGCCTCTCGCAGTGAGGGAACCGCCAGAAGGCCCTCGGAGCTGGACCTCAGTGTCCGGGCAGAACGATGGGGGAGGAGACGCTCCTTCAGATATACTGGACCGAGGCCGTTTAGGGCTTTAAAGGTCAGCACCAACACTTTGAATTGTGCTCGGAAACGTACTGGGAGCCAATGTAGGTCTTTCAAGACCGGTGTTGTATGGTCTCGGCAGCCGCTCCCAGTCACCAGTCTAGCTGCCGCGTTCTGGATTAGTTGTAGTTTCCGGGTCACCTTCAAAGGTAGCCCCACGTAGAGCGCATTGCAGTAGTCCAAGCGGGAGATAACTAGAGCATGCACCACTCTGGCGAGACAGTCTGCAGGCAGATATGGTCTCAGCCTACGTACCAGATGGAGCTGGTAAACAGCTGCCCTGGATACAGATTTGACCTGTGCCTCCATGGACAGCTGTGAGTCCAAAATGACTCCCAGGCTGCGCACCTGGTCCTTCAGGGGCACAGTTACCCCATTCAGGACCAGGGAATCCTCCACACCTGCCTGCCTCCTGTCCCCCAAAAACAGTACTTCTGTCTTGTCAGGATTCAACCTCAATCTGTTAGCCGCCATCCATCCTCCAACCGCCTCCAGACACTCACACAAAATGCTTTGCAAATTTGTGTCAGCTGTTCTCCAATTGCAATATATGACAGTTATTCCTACAATACTCCAAAAAGCTCTGAACAATTATTTAAGGATGCCATGGAAACAGCAAAATAAGCCTTTGTAGCTTTCACTGCCATACACTTCAACATGTGTCTCGTTAACTTCATATGGAGCCTTACATCTCTTGCACTCCAGCTTGCTTCAGTGCTGCAAGTACTGCAGAAAACCAGGGAGCAAAGTGGGCTCAACAGTGACAGAGAAGGTATACAGGGGCAATCATGTCAAAAGCCCGCTGCATCTTCCTATTCCAATGTGAGATTAAGGTCTTAGGAGGACTGTTGGCTGCCTACTACGAAATGCCCCAGAGGAATCAATCAAATTCCATTAAGTCTCAGGGGGGACGAATCAGATTAATGAGTCCTCCCCAATGCAGAGGAAGGGTACTCACAAGACAGATAAATACATAAGAATGAATATTTATATATGGAAGGTCCCAGGTTCACTGCCCAGCATTTCCAGGTAGCGCCCAAGATGTCCCCTGTCTGAAAACCTGGAGACTTGCTACCAGTCTGAGTTGACAATAATGAGCAAGCTACCAACTGTCTGGGTGGAAGGCAACTTCCCATTCTCAGCTCAAAACCATTTCCTGTTTTTAAAAAGCTGCCATATTCATTAGAAGTGCAATACCAAATCTAAAAACAAACTTATAAATTTGCTGTCACTACCACTTTTCAACTGTACCTATATCGTCTGGAGGAAGCGTTGTCTGTGAACCTGGTCCTATAAAAAAAGAGGGGGTTGTTATTTTTATATTTATTTATGTCATGCGTTTCCCCCCAGACAGGGAGTCTAGGCAACTTACAGATAAAATAGTAGCAGCTAAACAAAGTCATGTAAAAACAATTAACACTAATATAACTGTCTCAGAGAGAGAGAGAGAGAGAGAGAGAGAGAGAGAGAGTGCTATTGAAATAGAGATAATAATAAAAAAATCACAGCACCAGCCCCACTAGTTCATAAAACATTGCACTGGAATTTATGAAAAGCAGTTTAGAAAAATTTAAAAGAAAGCAAAGAAAACTGGAAACTTGCCTGATTTTCTTATACAGTAAAAGACATGTCTTAGTACAAAGAGTAGCATTCCATAAGTTACACAATTCACAGAAAGCCAGGCAGAGCTAAAGGACTCTCTAGCATCTAAAACAGCAAAAAGCCCCACAAATAGGAAAGTAGTAAGAATAAGCAAATGAAGAAAATTAAGAAAAAGAAGAAGAAAAAGAAAAAGAAAAGAGAATAAAGACCAGACCCTCTATCACAATTATATTTTAAGGATCATTTCATATCAAGTGATCCAACTTTTTTACCTCATGTCATCCAATTTGCTTCATATTTTGTATACTTATTGAATGATCAAAACTAAGTTTAAATCTTTTTTAAAATCTCATCTTATTTTTGAGTTATGAGGGTTTGAAATTTCAATAAATAGACAATTTTGGCGTTGCTGAATAGCTGAACAGCGTGACAGTTCGAAAACAAAAACAGAATGTGGGATCGGGCAAAGGAAATGGAATGCACTGACTGGGGGAAATAGCTTGCTAAATTCTGAATAGGCACAGTTCAGAAGGAAGGCCACACACCACAACATTCTGTTACAGGTTGCTCTTATGGTGTATAATTCCAGTGTCTCAAAACTACTACAGCACTACCATGTACCCAAGTCTCCTGATGCTATTCTTCTAATAAAATCAATCCTCTCTCTGCTGACGTATCTCTGTAAATATTGACAAGAATCCATTTCCTCCACTCTGGTTCTATCCATAAACTCAATTCTTGCTCACCCCCCACTTCTTGAAATGCGTCCACCAATAACAGTGAAAAGCAACTGTTTACCTGGTCCGGGGTCTATGGCGCCCTCTCCTTCATCTTCAGTGGTTGGTTTTGGACCACCTGTGTAAAGAGATTTTGACGTGCTGACTACAACTAGAAAAGTCCATATAAGGTGTCACATGGTCTCAGGACACTGTCTTTGGACTCAGCTTTAGGAAGTTAAAATAGTTTTTAAAATTAAAAATAAATTGCTGTTGCTATTTATATTTTGAATTTTTTATAGTCCAACTTTATTTCAGCATCTGATTTTATCTGTATTTTCTCTCTAATACTATATTGGACTTGACCGTCATCCAGCTGGTGACTAAGTGCACGTGGGCAGTCAAGAATGACCATTACTAGCAGTGTGGATGCAGGAGACGGGACAGAATGAAGGAGAGAAAACTCTGAGTAGGCTGGTGGAGTGAGCAAAGCCAGCAAGTGGCCCAAAGAAGAAATCCACCCCCATTGTTCTGCCCGTACACTGAGGTCCAGCGCCGAGGGCCTTCTGGCGGTTCCCTCATTGCGAGAAGCAAAGCTACAGGGAACCAGGCAGAGGGCCTTCTCGGTAGTGGCGCCCGCCCTGTGGAACGCCCTCCCATCAGATGTCAAAGCAATCAACAATTACCTTACATTCAGAAGACATCTTAAGGCAGCCCTGTTCAGGGAAGTTTTTAATGTGAGATTTTAGTGTATTTTTGGTTTCTGTGGAAGTCGCCCAGAGTGGCTGGGGTACAAATAATAAATTATTATTATTATTATTATTATTATTATGAATCACTGCCATGCCCACATTGCTGCCACCACCAAAAGAAGACTGCACTTCAAAACTGCAGGCTTTCTTTTGTGGGTCAATATGGCAGGGGGTGGGGATGAAGGAGAAAAACAATATGGCAGGCAGCCCCAGCAGGAACAATGAGTGAGTCACTGGCCCAGACAGGTGGAGCAGGTGGTGAAAGGGCGAAATCACTAGCCAGTATCATGGGTTGTTACTGGAGGAGGAGGAGTGAGGTCCACCAGACACAGTGATCCCCTCTCCTCACTCCTCCCCCTTCTTGGTAAGTGGCTGTGACCCAAGAAGTCAGGAAAACAACAGAGCCCCATCCATGCTGCCACCAAGAGGTTTCATTATGAAATCGTATATATCCTATTAGCATACATGGAGTAAGATAATCCTGACTTAAATCTGAGATATTAAAGTCACATTTTTTAACTCACCTGGGGTAAGAGTTGTGTTTCCGGGTTTCATGGTGGGGACAGTTGGTGGGGCAGTTGGTGGGGCAGTTGGTGTGGTAGCTGGCAGAAAAGAGAGCAAAGAAATAAGGATTCTGCAACACAATAGCTCTGACATTTATTTATGAATTTATACCTTGTGCTTCCTCCCAAGGAACCCATTTAAGTGTAGTAAGATACTTACCCTTAACACATTCTGGAGCATGAGGTTGCCAGGCATTGTCAGCCCCACATTTACTACTGCTACTCCCCACCAGAGTGTATGCAGGATCACATACAAACTTTACACAACTGTTATACTGTATGTGTTCACGGGCTGGACCACAGTCACTCTTCCATTTTTTATTTCAGTTCTAAACAAAGCCAAGGGACGCGGGTGGCGCTTTGGTCTAAACCACTGAGCCTCTTGGGCTTGCTGATCAGAAGTTTGGCGGTTCGAATCCCCGCAACGGGGTGAGCTCCTGTTGCTCGGTCCTAGCTCCTGCCAACCTAACAGTTTGAAAGCATGCCAAAAGGTGCAAGTAGATAAATAGGTACCGCTCCAGCAGGAAGGTAAATGGTGTTTCCATGCGCTGCTCTGGTTTCAGTGTTCAGTGCTAGCCACATGACCCAGAAAAACTGTCTGCGGACAAACACCAGCTCCCTCAGCCTGTAAAGTGAGATGAGCGCCGCAACCCCAGAGTCATCTGCAACTGGACTTAACTGTCAGGGGTCCTTTACCTTTATAAACAAAGCCAAGTAGGTCCAAAAGAAGGGGTACAACTCACCCCTTCTTACAGCCTAGAGTTATTTCATCACCTAGCTGTAAGTCCTTTGATTTTACGATTCTGCCATTCTCTAAACGTATTGTAGGACATCACCTTCCTAACAGGAAAGTCAGAACAAGCATTAGCACATGCAGCCTTCATACTTTAAAATGAAAAGAATCGGACACCAAGGCCATTTCCGGCCCTTTTTGAGCATTCATCCTGATTTGTTTGGGGAGAGGCTATACGACACTGTATCAAAGATAATTTCCTATCATGTTCTTTACTGCAAAATGTCCAAGTTGTTTTGTTTTAATCATATTTGGTATACAATATATAAAATTTACAAACATATGTAAAAGGATTTACTTTGGAGAGATTTAGCCAAGGCAGTACAAAACATAAGGGGGAAAACCATAAGGACACAGCTGCCTACCATTACATGTAATTCTATTTTTAAAAAATATTATTTATTAATTTTTCCATTTTAACAATCCAATAAAAACCACATTAAAACATTCCAAATTATAATACAATAAAAAACCCAAATATTCAATGCCAAACTATATCTTTTGGGTGGCTTCCCATGCTCTGAAGTTCAGGGGGTGATGATCTAATCTCATACTGCATTTCTTAATTAGTCCAAATAAAACATTTCCAATGTTAATCCTTTTTTTTTTAACAGCCTCCAAATTAGTTTAGCAAGTGGATTAGTCTATTGTAGTTCTATGTGAATTCTTTATTTTCCTGTTATAATCAAAAGTCCTCAGCTACTCACTTTCGGTTTCTTCACACAACAGCAAATCTCAGCGCATCACATCCAAGACAAAGGGAGGTCTAGCCTTCCACCATTAACACCAGTCAGATATCCGAAATTCCCTTCCATGATCTCGTTCCAGCTGCTAACAAGCTGATGCCTCAGCAAAACACCATAACTCCCATCAATAATTCTTTTTATCATTCCATTGAGGATTGTTGCCAGAATCAAAGTCAAAATTTCACAGACAATTTTGTGGTTAAACCATGACGATGACAATAACAAGATATTCTTTCAATCCCGCTTGCATTTCAAACATCAGTCTTTCAGGAGAGATTTGCTGAATAAAACAGCAAATGTAAAGTACCGGTATATCAAAAGAAGATAATGGAGGCTCACCTCCCTCAGTCTCTGAATTAGTTTAGCAAGTGGGTTAGTCCATTGTGATTCTGTGCGAAATATTTTTAATTTTCTTCTCTTTATTTTCCTGTTGTAATCCAAAATCCTCAACAAAGCAACTTTCAATTTCTGCACACAAAGGCAAATCTTAGTGCGTCACATCCAAGACAAAGGGATATCTAGCCTTCTACCATTAGCGTGGAAAAGATGAAAACCAAAAAAACCAAAAAAAGACATTTTGCTTGAGAATCGTATGTTTCATAGGACATCTATGATGGTTACATTACTCTTCTTTGAGCTGTGTTAGAAACCCAGAAGTGATGAAGAACAAAACTGCATCTCTATCCTTGATTATTATTATTTTTTAATCACACTTTGCAAAAAACAAAAACAAAACAGCAGCTATTCTCTAAGGTATAATTGGTGGAGAAGTACCTACTGAACAGGGGAAAAAACTATTTATGTATGCTACCACAGCTGCCCAAATGATCGTTGCCCAAAAATGGAAGGAACGAACATATGGATGGAACTATCACACAATATTATTATTTGTGATGTAACCAGTTCAAAACTATCTGAATAACTATAAATTTTGAATAAATGTGAGCTCTGTGCAAAGGATGCAAGGAGGGAACAGGTCCAATTAATGGGGGCTATCTTAAATAAATGGGACTTAAAATAGCAGAGTAAGTAAGAGAGCATTCCCAGAAAGATGACATTGCAGAACAGCTTTCTTTGGAAGAATACCATTTTTAAGGACAGTTGTACCCGTTTGCTTAAATGCACCCGAGTAAGGCTGGAAGGTGATCCAACATCCCATGTTATCAAGAGGCAGACCCAAAGTACAAAAATCATAGGAACAGGCAATTTTGGGGCAAAAACCTTGGAAAACGAAGGAGCACTGGCCAGTTCTATCCATTCCTCTGTGTGAGCAGACTGGCCATCTAGTTATAGCAACTACTTTTTATAACTATATCCCCGCAGAGCCTGTTTTGAATGTGTCGTATTCTTGGGGGATCTTGAGTAGATGAAACTAATGTATAATTTTGCAGATTCATATGAAGTCCATGTTTTCTTCCTCCAATCCTGGGTTGCATTCATGACAAATCCCCAACAAATATCCTAGCTCATTTGAAACCTTGCTGGTGACCTTTTGGTTGGCCCTAACAAATGTATATTTTGCCATATTACGGCCTTCAGCTTTTCAAGAATTAAAGTATAATCCTCATATCTGAAGATAGGTGGTATATACAACAACCACATTTACCCTCAGTGCTGCACACTTTACTCTTTTAGGAAGTTTTGAAGGCAACAAGAAAAGGACACCCTTAACTTTTAGTGAATTTTGATGCCCTAAATTTACATGTTTTGAAGCAACTGGCCTCTCAGTCCATACACAGAAAGTGGCTTTCTTGCACTTAAGCTCTCCAAAACAACACAAGAGGTCGGCAGCTCATCTGATAGATAATGCTAGCAGCCGCCAAATTTGACCCGCCAGCTGTTTTGGGACTACAATTCCCATCATCCCTGACCCCTGGGTCCAGTTAGCTAGGATTGATGGGAGTTGTAGTCCCAAAAAGAGTTGGAGGCCCAAGTTTGGCCATCACTGCCCTACACTGAGTGGTGGGAGGAGTTGGACTTCTCCCCATCGCTGAGAAAGCCTTGCTTAGCCCTCAGACAACATTTCAGGTGCCAGATTTTCCGTCTTTTAGGCAAGGCAAGGCATGACCGAAAGGAATTCCAACCTCACACCCCGCCTCACCTCGAACTCTGGGCAACGAGAGAAACAGCAGCAGGAGCAGCAGCGGCGGCGACGGGGACAAAGAAGGCCCGCCAAAGGAGCAGGTGAGAGGGGCCATCGCAGCAGCACAAAAAGGAGGACCCTTTGGGGCAAGTCAGAAAAAAAACAGAAAGCACCACAACGGAAAGGCAAGGCGACGTGGCGGGCCCGGGAAGCAACTCGAGGGGAAGGGAGCGGCGGCGCTTTTTTCAGCCAAGGGGCGTGAGCACTAGCGTGGTTTCAGGTAAGGTACTCTAGGAGGAGGGCGAAGAGAGGGAGCCGTCTCCGCCGTTATCGGTTCCCGGCCTTAACGTCCCAGAGCCGCGCGCATGCCGGTTGGAGGTGGCGGCAAGGGCGCGCGCTCAGGATTGGCGGGTGGGAAACGTGGGGAGAAGAGCCACGTGCTGCCGGGTCTGCTCTCTGCACCGCCCGAGAGATCGCGGGATCTGCGCATGGCAAGACCCCTTTCGGCCACTTTGATGTGGAAAGTAGAGCAATACGTTTGGCTCCACTGCCGAAAGGAGCCATCCAGCCATCTTTGGGACTCTATTCTGAATTTGTGTAGGGTTACAAAAGGCCTTTTCTTCTCCCGAAGAGAAGCGGGAGAGTTAGAATCAGAGAATTAATCATCCTAGATGGGCTACCTACCCAGGTTCCTTCTACAACACGTGGAGAAACTGCTTTATTGATCACTGGACCACTATTAGTCTTGTCCACTCAATCTGCCAGAGCCTGTCTTCGGATGCAGGGCAAGTCCCTAACCACCTGGTTTTGCCAGCTAGCTGAAGCCATTTCCTGGTGTGTAGATGTCATATGCTGATAGCTTCTAGGAACCACAGATGAAAGCTGAGTGCAGAGTGGGAACCAAAGGTAGACAAATATCCCAGAAGGTGCACATGTCCCCCACCACAGGTACATGTGGTAGCTTTCACATTTCCAAGGATCCTGTGTACGTCTCTAGGCTGTACAAATTGAAATGTATCCAGTTTCAGCGAGTCTGAACTCCGTAGTGATCCAACCATGACAATGGAGCTATAGAATGTTCCTGCACTCTAAGACCACCATCATCCAATTCTGCACAGAATACCAAGTCCAGAGTGCGCCCAGATGCATGAGTAGGGCCAGAAATTACTTGGGACAGTCGGGCTTCTGACAGAGATATCTACACATGAATGAAAGTTCCCTAGCACAACCTTGGAGGACTCCAGCACCAACCCCAAGACCTCATTGGCTAGCTGAGGGAGACTGTGAGCCCCAGGGTACAGCAGCAGAATCCCTATTTTGTCCCAGCCACCCATCTTCAGATGCATACAATTAAACCCAACAAACTGGGAGAAAGGGCACCTGGTCAGGGGAGATGCAATCATGATAGACCGTTGCAGCTCTGCTTCCCCACCGCACTGATTTTGCCTCCTGCTGTACAGATAATTCTAGTGGCCAAAGCTGAGAGGTTACTTACCTGCCAGTTCATCCAACCAGGTCTCTGTAACACAAGGCAGGCCAGTATGCTCATCCCAGATCAACTCCTCGATGGCTGTTTTGCCATTCACCGACCTAGCATTGATCAGCAGCAACACTTGAGATACTAGGGCCCACCTGAGATACTGAGAACACTCCCTTCTGTTCAAGGCACCATCTCGTGAGGCTTTGCATAAGAAAAAAGAGTGCACAAAATGCCTGGCTAGGTGCTCTAATGGAGAAGTTAAATACCCGCCCACAAACATCTACAGTGGTACCTCGGGTTAAGAACTTAATTCGTTCTGGAGGTCCATTTTTAACCTGAAACTGTTCTTAACCTGAGTTACCATTTTAGCTAATGGGGCCTCCTACTGCTGCCGCCGCCGCACAATTTCTGTTCTCATCCTGAAGCAAAGTTCTTAACCTGAGGTACGAATTATGGGTTAGCGGAGTCTGTAACATGAAGTGTCTGTAACCTGAGGTACCACTGTATCTTCACTGCATTGTGTATCTATGCGTAGCCAGAAAGTGATTTGAAACAGCTATGTAGCATTAGCTATATCAACCCAAGCTGTACTGCATAATCACATTGGGAGTAGAAAAGCTAGTGATAATACTTAATGTCTTTTATTCAACATTTCAATTTATTTGCACGCATTCTAAGATAAACAACTTTTCTTCTCTATACATATTTAATCAATTTAAATAAATAAAGATGCACAATTAGATTTTAAAAAACAGTGTATAACAAACAAAATACCTTCATGAATATAGCAAGCTTTAATTCAGCTATCTGAAGCACTGCACTTTCACTCTAATTGATTTTAATGGGAGAGTTATATTACTTAACTTGTTCCCACTGAAATTAAGGTGTTGTAAAAGTGTTCCTGGATTTTTCGGTTAAGGATGCAGAGCTTTTGTTTGCCTATGACCATATATATATATGTGTGTGTGTGTGCGTGTATATAGGCGCGCGCGCACACACACACACACACACACACACAGGCACATATCATATTAGGCACATATTACTGTTGTTTACACTTTTGAAAATCCTGTAAGGAAATCAAGGCAGTTTTTAGAATTATGCATGAGGAAGTCAAAAGTTTGGTAAATTTTAACAACTACACTTGCCCCCTCCATTTCATGAGATGAACAAGATTCTAGGAAACAAATGGTAATATTTCACATTTCCTACACAGAACCCATGACATCTTTACAATGTTTGAAGAAATAATAATGCACCTTGCCAGTGTAGATACACAGTCAGTTCTGCTTGGCTATGTATTTGATTAAGGCACTTAAAGAGATGTTCTTCAAGGGAAGCTGGAACCCAGTTCTATGCAAAAGTAAGAGCAAATGATGAGAGTTGTGTTGGGGCCCAGTACTGCTTCATGCTTCAAGTAGCTGGATGGCCAGTTCTTAATGAAAAAGGCTTTGACTTTTCACATAGTCCTTCCCTTAATTCTCATTTCCTGTTATAAAAATTAGAACTGTTAGGATCAACTGGAAGGGTGCTGGATTACTGGTTTACTGAAGAAACCTTGTTCAATTGAGAACCTTTGGCTTCCAATCCAGATTTTGATACCGACTTGTCAAATTGAGCAGGACTAGAAGGAGCTTCGGGTACTCTGTAAAAATAAAATAAAATATTTAAAATTAATACCTATGTTCCAAACATTATATCGTTTTGTTTTGTTTTCCTGTCAGGAAGGAAAAAAGCAACACACAAATACATCTGCATTCCACTTCATGTTATTCAAATTTTAAAAGTATTGTAAGTAACTTTCACACTGAAACAGTAGCCATGCTGTTGCTTCTTGGACAAGAAAATAAATTTCAGAAGTTTCAGAAGTAATGCACTGATTGTTGGCAACTGCAGGATATTAGAAGTAAAGCAGATGATGTGAATTAGGATTATATAAACAAAACAGATATAAGAGTGGGAGACTAACACACTAACTATAGAAAATAGTAACTACTAACAGATTCCTCTTAGATGAGCCTGCCCTTTTCTCTATTGGGGTTGTTATTGCCTCTGCATAAAACAGAACTCTTGCCTTTGACAAAACAATCAGCATGCTTTGGTATCAAATCTGAATCCCACAGAAGACTTAAAAGACATGTAACCTACCTGGGACAGAAATTATTGCACTGGATATTCATAATGAGTAAATAATTTCTGTATTAATCTATGGAAACAGCTTAATTAGCACTCACAAAGCGATGGGAAGATATATGCATCATATCTAAACAGTAAAATCATGCATACAATGCTACAACAAAAATGGAAAGCCCTGGATACAAATAAAGAAAGAAAAGCCATGCGAGAGAAATGTGCAGAATAAGTTATTGCTGCAAATTGTTGGTTTAGAATGATTATAGCATTGGCCTAGATTCTTCTAGGGGGAAAATCAAAACAAAACATTACTGCCTTTAGACAGAACTATTCAACAAATCCATTTTCTTACTATCAGTAGCGGAGAAAGGTGGGTACAGCCCATCCCTGGTGTCATCCCTGAGGGGGGTGACATCGTCCCCATGGGACGCGCACTGCTGCCAGCGTACCCCCCTGGGACGCTTCCTACTGCAGGCGCACCTCCGCGGGCGGCTAGCCCCACCCCTGCGGGCCACTCCGGGTCCTGGAGCGGCTAGCTCCGCCTCTGCTTACTATTTCTGAAAGTAATAACCACAAACTGCAAGTACCCTTGGTGGCCCCAGTATAATACGGAATGTTTTATAACTTTATTTAATAGCAGATTTCAAGATTTTCAGGGCCAGAATAGTCATTGTGAAGTCAGCATTAGGATGGACAGCTGATGTAAATGGAGACAGACCATTTCTGTCACATCAGAACACCAAATGGGATAAAATACTGACTACCCATTCTAGAAAAATTACTGTGCTTTTATTCTGTGGTAGCAGATTAGTGCAACTGTTCAACAAAAAATGTGCAATCCCTTTCTGAACACTAAGCACATGTATGCGGAAAGTGTGAGCAAAGTAGAAGGCAAAGTGAAGTCAAGAAGCATATGGTAGCTCACTCGGCAACCAAGAAGGCAACGGAGAATCAGGGACAGCTGCTCTTGGGCTGGCTCACCTAGTTTTCATGGACGATCTGTATTTCCAAAATGCAACAATTAGACAAGGCACAACTAAAATAGCCAGGACCAATCCTTGAAGGGAAAAAAGAAATAAATCCAGTGATATGCCGTAGTACCAATTAATAAGACAAAGTAATTATTTTTGTGTTGAGGAAAAGCAATAGTATTAATAGAAGTCACAAGACAAGTTGTTGAGAGCCAGTGTGGTGTAGTGGTTAAGAGCGGTAGTCTCGTAATCTGGGGAACCGGGTTCGCTTCCCTGCTCCTCCACATGCAGCTGCTGGGTGACCTTGGGCCAGTCACACTTCTGTGAAGTCTCTCAGCCCCACTCACCTCACAGAGTGTTTGTTGTGGGGGAGGAAGGGAAAGGAGAATATTAGCCGCTTTGAGACTCCTTAAAGGGAGTGAAAGGCGGGATATCAAATCCAAACTCTTCTTCTTCTTCTTACCTTGTAATGCTCAATGGACATTAAAGCCACTCGAGTGGATGAGTTACTTGGCACATATATACCTTGAGCAGCGAGTCCACTGTACATCTGCAGTTACCCCCTTTTGGGGCAGATGTGCAGTTGTCCTCAGAGATTGATTGCAGCAACGAGTTCTTCCTGCCCCTAACAGATGTCTGCAGACTTAGTGGCCCTAATGACATTCAAAGAGCAACTCTCCAACCGAAGCAGTGTGTGAAGCTGAAGCAGAGTCACCAGGTTGCCCCCAAGACTGAGGGGGTCCCGGCATGCGTGTGATGCTGCTGGGTGACCTTGGGCCAGTCACACTTCTGTGAAGTCTCTCAGCCCCACTCACCTCACAGAGTGTTTGTTGTGGGGGAGGAAGGGAAAGGAGAATGTTAGCCGCTTTGAGACTCCTGAAGGGGAGTGAAAGGCGGGATATCAAATCCAAACTCTTCTTCTTCTTCTTCTGATGTCACACGTATCGCATGCCATGCACGAGCAGCGGAGGAGACCAAGCACTCTGAAGGAGCTGGCCATTAGCCCTGCGATGCGTCTCACACACACAGCCACCTCAACACTAGGCCCCCTGGAGTTGGCATGCCTGAGCTCAAAACACCCTCACTCCTGAGGAATTTTTTAAAGCACCAGTAACACCCAGGTGCAAGAACATTAAAAGTCACAGCATGGGGGAAGTCTGTGCTGAATTTGGAGACAGCTATGTACATTACAGGAGCAAAGATAGGGGAGGAAGCAGAGCTGGCCTCACCAAATAAATAAATAAACAGCAGATCTTGGAGAAAAGTTTGCAGCCTAAGCATATTTGAAAAAGAATCAACATCTTCTCCAAGTAGGAGTCTTCAACATTTAAACCAAAACTCGAGTAAAAGGTAAAGGAAACACACATTACTACAAGGCATGAAAGTACAATAGCAGCGAAGTAACTTGCTCTGTAATAGCTTGTAATAGCTTACCAATAATAATTGTTGCGGTGTTGTCAGATTCTAGAAAAGAAGTAAATAAAAAGTGTGAGCTAAAATTTGAAGCAATGTAATTGTGGCAGATCGTAGTGTGCTCTCTCTCTTTCTATGCCTGTATGCATTTGTGTGTGTCACACACTGAATAAAATATAGTACAACTAATAACTGGAAATAATCTACTCCAGTACACAATGGAAGACTGAATTTAGAGGTATTTCGCCGGAACCAAGAAATGGGGTTCCCACGTTTAAATAATTCACACACATTCTAATTACTTATTTAAGCCTCTTCCCTTCTAAACATCCCAAACCAGTTTATAGAATAAAATTCAATACTAAAATGTTAAACATGTTAAACATTTTAGTAGGTATTAAAATATAAACAAACTAAAATAAAATCAGCAGCAAACAATAAACAATGTCAGAGATATATATAGAATTGAAGTAGAATAATATTTAGTCAAAAAAGTCTGAGCATACAAATGTAATTTTAAGTGTCTTACACCCATAAAACAAATACAAAATGTATCACAAATCTGTAGACAAAGTTAATATAGCAACACAGCTGAATCACCTTCCAAGGAAAGGCTGAGTGAATAGGCAAGCTTTAAGCAGCTGCCTAAATGACAAGACGGCTGCCTGATGTTCACTTGAAGCGTAATCCAAAGGGCAGGTGCTGCCACACTAAAGCCCCTGGTCTTATTAGACATAAGATGAACCTCAGCAGAACATGGCACTACTGAGAGTGTATCTCCTGAGGGTCAAAGTGTCCTGGCAGCAGTATACAAGGTAAGGTTTTCCCTGGTTCCAAGTTGTTCAGAGCTGTACATGCCAATAACAAGACAGGAAAATAAGCCTTTGTAGCTTTCACTGCCATACACTCCAACATGTGAATGGTTAACTTCATATGGAGCCTTACATCTCCTGCACTCTAGTTGTCATCCAGCCTGCTTCACTGCTGCAAGTACCGCAGAAAGCCAGGCAGCAAAGTGGGCTCAACAGTGCCAGAGAAAGCATACAGGGGCAATTATGCTGAAAGCCCGCTGTATCTCCCTATTCCAATGTGAGATTAAGGTCTCAGGAGGACTGTTGGCTGCCTACTACAAAATACCCCAGAAGAACCCATCAAATTCCATTAAGTCTCAGGGGGGCGGATCAGATTAATGAGCCCTCGCCAATGCAGAGGAAGGGTACTCACAAGACAGATAAATACATAAGAATGAATATTTATATATGGAAGGTCCCAGGTTCACTGCCCAGCATCTCCAGGTAGCGCCCAGGATGTCCCCTGTCTGAAAACCTGGAGACTTGCTACCAGTCTGAGTTGACAATAATGAGCAAGCTACCAACTGTCTGGGTGGAAGGCAACTTCCCATTCTCAGCTCAAAACCATTTCCTGTTTTTAAAAAGCTACCACACTCATTAGAAGTGTTATACCGAATCTAAAAACAAGCTTATAAATTTGCTGTCACTACCACCTTTCCGCTGTACCTATATCGTCTGGAGGAAGCGTTGTCTGTGGACCTGGTCCTATAAAAAAGAGGGGAGTTGTCAGTGGTTTGTTTGTAGGTCCTATACAAAAGAGGGGGGGGATTGTTATTTTTATATTTATTTATATCATGCTTTTTTCCCAGACAGGGAGTCAAGGCAGCTTATAGATAAAATGGTAACAGCTTTAAAAAGTCATGTAAAAACAATTAAATTCTCTCTCTCTCTCTCTCTCTCTCTCTCTCTCTCTCTGTGTGTGTGTGTGTGAGAGAGAGAGAGAGAGAGAGAGAGAGAGAGAGAGACCTATTAAAAATACAGATCATTACAATAACAAACACCACAGCACCCGCACCCGCCCCCCAGTTCTTGACAAGGGTCCATTTCCTCCACTCTGGTTCTATCCATAAGCTTACTCCTTGGTCACTCTCCACATCAACTCATAACAGTGAAAAGCAATTGTTTACCATTTTCTGGGTTTAGGTCATCGTCTCCTCCTCCTCCATCATAATCTACTCCTCCTCCTCCATCTCCTCCTCCTCCTTCATCTCCTCCTCCTCCTCCTCCTCCTCCTCCTCCATCTCCTTCTCCTCCTCCACCACCACCACCTCCAGTGGTTGGACGAGCTGTGTAAAGAGATTTATATCAACTTTCAAGTGCTGATTGCTCTGCATTTATGTGTTCTTTCAAAATTAGGAGTCAGAAAGGTCCGTATAGGGTGCCATATGGTCTCAGGACACCAGGTCCTCTATGGTCTCAGTCTCTGGAATCAGCTTTAGAAAGTTAAAATAGTTTTTTAAAATAATAATAATAATAATAATAATCTGATGTTACTTATATTTTGAATTTTTTATAGGCCAACTTTTCTTCAACATCTCATTTTATCTGCATTTTTCCTCTAGTACTTGTCCATCATTGGGCAGGTAACAGAGTGCACGTGGGCAGTCAAAGATTACCATTACTGATGCTACCACTGATGCGGAAGACAGGACAGAACAAAAGAGAGAAATGTCTGAGTAGGCTGGTGAAGTGAGCAAAGCAAGCAAGTGGCCCAGGAAGAAGTCACTGCCATGCCCACATTGCTGCCACCACCAAAAGAAGGAAGATTGCACTTCAAAACTTGGGCTTTCTTTTGTGGGTGAATATGGCAGGGGGTGGGGATGAAGGAGAAAACTCCTTCTGCCCCTTGGTCTTCCTGCCCCCTGGTGGCAGGCGGCCCCAGCAGGAACAACGAGTGAGTCACTGGCCCAGACAGATGGAGCAGGTGGTGAAAGAGCGAAATCACTAACCAATATCAGGGATTGTTACTGGATGAGGAGGAGTGAGGTCCACCAGATGCAGTAATCCCCTCTCCTCACTCCTCCCCCTTCTTGGTAAGTGGCTGTGACCCAAGAAGTCAGGAAAACAACAGAGCCCCATCCATGCTGCCACCAAGAGGTTTCATTATGAAATCTTATATATCCTATTAGCATACATGGAGTAAGATAATCCTGACTTTAATATCTCATATTTAAGTCACATTTTTCTAACTCACGTCTGCTAGAAGTTGTTTTTTTGGTACTTCCACTTGGACGGATGGTGGCAACAGTGGTGGTGGTGGATTCTAGCAGAAAAGAGAGGGGGCAAAGAAATAAGGATGATCTGCTTTAAAGTGCAACACAATAGCTCTGACATTTATTTATTGGATTAGATTTTATTACAGTGAAAGACCAGCTCCCGTAACATAACACAATAAAAACAGCGTTCATAAAGATAAAATATACAATCGGAGCAGATTGCAGCAATAACTCATGAGTTAAAATTGAGATATATACATACACCCATACAACTGAGATTTGGGCTACCATAAAAAAATTGACCCAAAGGGCAACTTCAGCATTTCCCTAGTGAGCTATTTTATTCTAGAGGATGATCTGTGCCTACAAATCTGGGCACAGAATCTGGCTACCAGCCAGGTTGTCTTGTGATCTTTGCCTAAGAAGAGAGAATTAAGTTTAGACTTGTCTGAAAGATCGGCAAGCCTGCTCTACAGATCTCAACATAAAAAGGACATCTAAATATATATATATATTCAGGGCTTCCTATTTCCCCTAATGGGCAGGCGCAAAGTCTCTGTGCGTACAGGATTCTTCTATAGAAGCCTTCCAGAACTGGTGAGGGCAAGACCGAGCTTCTAACAAGAGTAAAAGCCCTTCTTGCGTTTCTGGATGTGAGGAAATAGAGATATGTTGCTGGAGCGGCTACGTATCTCCCGTTTTCTATGGACATTTATTTATTGAATTTATACCCTGTGATTCTTCCCAAGGAACCCATTTAAATGTAGGAAGATACTTACGCCTAACACATGTTGGAATAGGAGGTTGCCAGGCATTGTTAGCCTCACATACACTACTGTCATTCCCCACCAGAGTGTATCCACGATTACATGCAGATATTATACGATCTCCATAGGTGTACGCAGGCTTATACGCAGTTGTTATTCTTCCATTTTTTATGTCAGGTCTACGGCATACGACCACTGAAAAGAACAGCATTTAGAAATATACTTGTTATTTAAACTATGGCTTGCTAAAGCTTGCACAAGGACTTAACTATTGCCAATAAACTACAGTCTGATGTTAGCATATAAAATTTAAATTGTGGATTTGCATTACAGGTGCACCCAGCACCCTTTTCTTAACCGTGGCTTGTTTAGCCATCCCACCTCAGACAGTCGCCAAACTGCAAAGATAGGAAGGAAGAGCGCCCGGAAAACAAAACAAAGGTTTGCTTATTTGTCTGTGGAAAAATTCGAATTTTACTTGTGGTTTGTTGTATCATGGGCTGCTGTTCTGTGCGAACCAGTCAAATGGACTTCCAAAACGGATTAAATTAGGTGCTTTTGTTTTTGCTATTTATTTTGTGTTTTTGTTGTGGCTTTTTCGGTTAATTTGTTTTTGTGATTGTGTGGAACCCAGTTTAGCTACTAATTGATTGTATGACTGTGGAAATGGATAACACCTCCCCCCCATCCAAACAATGACTATCATCAGTGCAGGTAAGAATTTTTTTAAAAAAACATTTATTTTTTTTAATCATCTACAATACAGTGGTACCTCAGGTTAAGTACTTAATTCGTTCCGGAGGTTCGTACTTAACTTGAAACTGTTCTTAACCTGAAGCACCACTTTAGCTAATGGGGCCTCCCGCTTCCGCCGGAGCACGATTTCTGTTCTCATCCTGAAGCAAAGGTCTTAACCTGAAGCACTATTTCTGGGTTAGCGGAGTCTGTAACCTGAAGCGTATATAACTTGAAGCGTATGTAACCCGAGGTACCACTGTACTGCCTAATTTATTTTATAGTACAGTACGTTGATTATTGCTTTCATCAATGGATTCGTTAGATAGTAAAATTCATGTTGAAATGCTGTTTTAGGGGTTGTTTTTAAAAGTCTGGAACGGATTAATCCATTTTGCATTACTTTCTATGGGAAAGTGTGCCTTGGTTTTGGAACAGACTTCCAGAACGGATTAAGTTTGAGAACCAAGGTACCACTGTATGTTTATTTTGCATTTATTCTCTATGTAAAAGCTATGTATCAATGAATGGTTCAATTCCTGTATTCTTGATACCTTATGTGAACCTCTGAACTACAAATTTCCTATATATTTCTCTCTCAAAAATTGTTTGCATAGTTTATCAGCACAAATGTTTAGGATGTTTAGAATATAGGCTGCTCTTACCTTGAGTCTTCCAAAACATGGGAAGCTACAGGAATAGTATGTTAAGGACATTTTAATGGTCTGGTTGTCATGGAAGATGGACGATAAGTGGATGAAATATGATTCCTGAGGCTCCAGAGTATGGGGGTACTCAAGATAATGAATGAAAGATAATATAGAGGAGCAAGACCTGTGACCTCTCTTTACGTATGAGTGTTATTGGCTAATAATGTATTGTGTTTGGAAAATCTTGTAAAAGCTTTGGTAGAATGTGCCTTTGAAGCAGTTCTCCTAACTGGTGGTTCTGGTTTAGAGAGGCTTCCCTACTGCAATGGTTCCTCTAATAAACTGGGTCCCTACCAGATGCTGAGCTTGTATAGCTCTCTTGGTTGCATTTTGCTTTAAGGTGTTATTTCTTCACCTAGGCATGAACCATTAAGGGGTGGTTTGGAAGTAAATTCTTAGCACACCTGTTTGGGATTTATTTTATTTTATGAATAGGTGGACACACTTCTGGTGACTTCAAATAACTAATTAAGCCAATTAAAATATATAATTTCAATCCAACTAAATTTCTACAGGTCTATAAACTACTTCAGAGACAGGCATTATCAAAATTCCTGCGCAGATAGATCTTAGAATGTAGAAAGCCAAACAAATCTAAAACTATAAAGGATAACAATTACTACTTAATACTCCTCCATTTGTTGCAGGAAACATTATATTTATATTGTTTTTATTCTTCCTAGCACCCTGAGCAAAGCAACCTAAAGGCAATGATTAAGTCCAAATGAAATTAATCAAATACATAGCTCACAACCAAATCTAGGTTCCTTTGTTCTCAGTGGGACATAATAGTGATTATTTTAATTGGACCAGACCATAAGCTCCTCTGAAAATGACTCAGGTTAAAACAAGCAACTCATTGAGGGGGAACTGCAATGTGGGCATCTCCCACACTGAATCACTTGCAATCCCACTGAAAACCTCACAGGCTGAACAGCAGCAGGACAGTGCTTAGCAGACTGCAAAGTTAGCAAATTCCAAGAAGGATTTACTTTTTCCTGCCCCTGTTCGCCAAAGGACATTAACATAGTACAGGAAAGGTACCAAACATTAGTTTCCATCACCTTTACATTCAGGTGCAGCTGGACGCCACTCTCCGTTTACACCATCTGCAGCCACTAAACATGTAATAGTACGGCTTCCAATAAGTGAGTAATAAGCATTACAAGTGTACGTCACTGTTGCGCCATAGTCATAATGTCCATCGATTGACTCACTGTGTTGACCATTGTCAATCTTAGGAGGGGGGAAACAGGGGATTCCTGGGGATCAAAAGCAACATTAACTGTTCAGTAGGACGACAACTGTAAAAGCATCTCTGTTAGCATTGCATTTGGACTAAAGTTATTTTCATGGAAAAGATGTTCCACTTTATGAAGTAATCTTCTCATAATTCAAGACCTGAGCATCCATTTTAGCTGTCACCCAAACACTGAACTAAAGTGGACTTTATGTATTAGGAGTGTAGGTATTGCAACCTCCTCAAAAGCAAACTAGATCTTCTGTGAAGCAAGCTAGCCTTGAAGCTTCACAGAGGGAGCTGTCAAAGCCCCAGTGCCACCTTCAGAGCAAGGAATGCTCGGCGGGGGGGGGGGGGGCTGTGGCCTCAGCTTCCTTACTATTGGCCTTTATTTCCCCTCATGCATGCCTATGGAGACAGGGCTGCCGTCACAGCTGTGCACAGAAAAATAATAAAGGCTGACCCCAAAATGCAGGGTATCAAATGGGATTTAATGACAATATACATAGTCCATATACAATTTCATATCGCTCTCGAACAAATTCATACATGACATAAAACCAAAATAGATAAACCACAGGTATGTGAATGCATGAAAGGAAGTGACTAAAACTGTATATACCATAGACAGAATGGTCAGACAAGGAAAGGTTACAAAAACAAGGACCCTATTATACCAAGGGAAAGCAATGAGAGTATGTGAATGCCCTAAGTCACTTTATCAACCATATTTGTTTGTAGGTCAAATAAATTTGCTGAATTCCATAGTTTTTTTAATTAATGAAAAGTATTTTTAAATGATGTAATAAAGGATGAACCCCTGAAAACCACTGGGAGCGGGGAGAGAACCTCCGCATGCAGAAAACTACTTGAAAGGTATGTAAAGAGGCCCAGAAGAGACTGCTTTAGATGAAAAGGCAAATGATGTTCCAGGAGGTTTCCAGTAATTCAGGGGGATCTGACCCAATTGCTCCCCAATCCACCCACAGGTGAAACTCTAATTCCAAGAGTATGTAAGTCCCCACAAGTTATATAGGGCAACCAATGGATGATTCAAATTCAGGCTCCTCAGAGGCCATGGTTAAGTGTTAAGCACTCAGGCCAAAAAGTGAGCCCCAAAAAATAGGTAAAAAATGTTGAAGCATTATGGAATCTGCTGTAGCCAAATTAATTTTTAATTTTTTAATTCATTTCATTTCATATTATATTTTTGTCTCACCTTTCCTCCAATGAGTTCAAGGTGGTATACATGATTCTCTCCCCTGCTCCCATATGAAAAACCACAGAGATGATGACCTTCTGGTGCTCCCCAAACTAACCCCTTTCACCAGTGGCTCAGTGAGCACAATGTGGGATTAGTGCAATGCACACGTTCTGTTTGCACTGTTTTACTCCCTTAGATTCTCTTGTCTGAATAAGAACAATGAAGCAAAGATGCTTCCACTAAAACTTAAATGCTAAATTAAACGGAAGAAATCGTTTCTGTTCCAAGAAACGTTGAAAAGTGGCTTAATGGACAGGCTCTGTAGAGTTCCAGATTAACAATATATCCATTTGTAGGGAATGGCAATGGTTTGAATGACTTCAGCAATTCCTTATGCACACGACTTCTCCTTGATCTAATACCAATTCCATCAGTTCCCATTTATGTGTGATTTTGCAAACAAATGGGTTATTTCAGAACACCAATTTCCTGCTCTGGGGAAAGCTGTAGGTGAAGTCAGCTAGTTGGCAACAACCATGACGGTGTGTATATGGTACATGATCAGAAAATATCTTGAACTCTGTATATTGGTTACACTTTTGCAATAAACAAAGTAACACAGTAACACATTGAGCTCACACATAATAAATTCAAACTAGCTCATCTTACGTTGGCAAAGTGGAAGGTCTCTATTCCAATTAACGTTGTTGTTTATAAGGATACATCGAAGAGTATTTAGGCCTACCATTCTGTACCTAAAGAGAAAGACAAATCTTGTATTTTAATGCACGGGACATAAAGTGTGCGGATAGAGCATATTTCTTATCTAGTACACTTGCTTTATTTAGACTATATCCCATTCTACAGAGTCACCACTGCGCTAGTTGACATAAACAGAAAAAAATAAAATCAACCACTACCAGTTCAAAAGCAGTTACAAACAACACAGCAGCAAGAATATAATAACAGTAGGATTGAAGCCAGTTCAAACAACACTGAATGAGACCTGGTAAAGCGGTCTTCACTTGCTGCTAAAACAATGTGAAAATGAGACCAGGGGAAACTTCCTGAGGAGAGGATTCTAAAGGTGGGGCAACTGAAAAAGCCCTTTCTCTGGGTGCTCTCAGTCAAGGTTGAGACAAGCTAGCAGTTTAATTTAATTCCAGATACAGGAATTATCTCTTTGTTAAAGAGTGCCCAGAAAAAGTGATACCAACATAAAAATGCCAGTAGCTTGGACATAGTGCCTTTGTAAGCAGCAACCTAGGCTTTCAAATTTCATCATAGTGGACTTCCTCAATTCAAGGTGAAGTACTTGAAACACAATTCAAGTATCCAATCCAGGATTGACATTCAGCTATGATGGGGGAGTAGTGTGTGACCTCAAAAACAAAAGGGAGCAGTAAAGGCAGGAATTCATTATCTTCCCAACAGACCTTATGTCATTAAAATGCTATCCCACCCCACTTGAGTTTATTGCCATTAAGAAAATTACTTTCCCAAAGCGATTATAAACAAAATCCACTATTATTACACCATATCGCAGGGTGTCTGGCTGAGAGAGTGTGGATTACACAAGATATTATTGTGTCTACTTTGCTGGAGAAGGGATTGTAGAACACCATTGTAGATAAAATCCATGATTATCACACCATATCATAGGGGGCAGAGCTGTGGTTGAGAAAGTGTGGATCACATGAACTCTGCAAAATATTATGATGTCTATTTTGCTGGAGAGAACGGGAAGTTAGAGGGGCATATGAAAACCCTGTAATATAGTTATTCTAGCATATTTATTTTATTTTATTTTTAGAGAAATGAACAGAGAACTGTGAACTTGCTTGAAGCAGCAGTGCACTTAATTAAGGGCTGCAAGGATTAAAAGGAGTCAGGGAAAGAACCGGGGATTTCATCAGTGAGTGGAAACACATCCAGATGCCAGCATTGAAAGACAGTTCTACACACTGAGAAATAACCAAATGAAAGACCTGAATACACATTTCTCAGAAGCCAGAGGTTGCTGTTGCTCAGTTACCAAATCAACCAGAAATGGTAGACCTGTTCTTAAAGGTAAAGGTAAAGGTACCCCTGCCCAAACGGGCCAGTCTTGACAGACTCTGGGGTTTGTGCGCCCATCTCACATCTATTGGCCGGGGGCCAGCGCTGTCCGAAGACACTTCCGGGTCACGTGGCCAGCGTGACAACGCTGCTCTGGCGAGCCAGAGCCGCACACGGAACGCCGTTTACCTTCCCGCTGGTAAGCGGTACCTATTTATCTACTTGCCCCCGGGGGTGCTTTCGAACTGCTAGGTGGGCAGGCGCTGGGACCGAGCAGCGGGAGCGCATCCCGCCGCGGGGATTCGAACCGCCGACCTTTCGATCGGCAAGCCCTAGGCGCTGAGGCTTTAGCCCACAGCGCCACCCGTGTTCTTAGGTGCTGCTTATTTGTGTTTATTAATTTATTTGGAGTATAATAACAACACAACTAGATAAGAATTAATGTCAAAAATCTAGCCTAATATTTTAACAATTAATATATGTGTGTGACGAGCCCCTCCCAGGAGTTCTAAACAAAGCAAAGTAGGTACAAAAGGTGACCTACAACTCACCCCTCATTACAGCCTAGAGTTATTTCATCACCTAGTCGCAAGTCTCTTGATTTTACTATTCTGCCATTCTCTAAATTTATAGTAGGACATCGCCTTCCTAACAGGAAAATCAAAACAAGCATTAGCACATGCAGCCTTGATTTCTTTAAAAATAAAATAAAAAGGGTACACTACAGACACCAAGGCCACTTCCAGATGATCTGTTTGAGCAGTCATCCTGATTTGTTTGGGGAGAGGTTATACGACATTGTATCAAAAAAATTATCTCAGTATCTCCAGTGCAATTCCCTGTCACATTCTTTACTGCAAAATGTCCAATTTTTTTTAAAATCAGATTTGGTGCACAAGAGAACCAAATACATGTCAACTGTGCTACCTGAATTTGTTGGTATTTAATTGAATCCCTCCTACAATATAGAGACAGTCTGAAAGTGTCCTTGGAAATGTTTGGGGAGAGGTTATACGGCATTGTGTCAAAAAAAATTATCTTAGTATCACCTGTGCAATTCCCCGTCACATTCTTTACTGCAAAATGTCCAGATTTTTTATTTATTTTTAAAATCAGATTTGGTGCACACTTCAACTGTGCTATCTGAATTTGTTGGTATTTAATTGACTTCCTCCTGCAATATAGAGACAGTCTGAAAGTGTCCTTGGAAATACTATATTCATTAAAGGATAATTCAATATCCAGTTTTACTGGTGGTTCACAATAATGTGATCTTTAGGGATGGATGCAGACGTTAAGTGTTCTTTCTTTTTTCCTTCATGAGTTGAAAGCAGTTGAGAGACCATTTCTTGCTTTATGTACACTTATTTCTTTGTTGCCTCTGGCATATAGATGTTCAAAGTTTTTGGATTGCTACTGCTGACACTATCCAGTATCAAAAAGTTGACATCTGAGATCATTAAAAACTCTATTTTGTTTACTATAAAGTTGTAATAGTACTCCCACACCCCTGTATTTATGACAATAGGTAAAACAAAGGTATATTTGTTCAAATAATTTTAAGACAGTTATACTTTTAAGTACAGTAGTTTTGTAAGCATACTATTCATCTGCCATGGTGGAGAAAGCTTCAGGCTGGAGCAGCTTCTAGTCATTATTTAAGGTGAGACCTCCAATTCATCCTCCTCACCTACTTTTGGAGAAGAGGTGACAGTGTTGGTACCTCTCACCTTCACAATATTATAGTGTATAGTGTGACTTAGTGATCATCAAGTCCAATACCCAAAAATGCAGGAATCTCAACTATATCATACATGACAGATGGCCATCCAACCTCTGCTTAAAAACCTCCCAGGAAGGACAGCCCATCAGCTATGTTCTGTGAGGAGAATCAGAACTTACAGGGTTAAACAGTTCTGTGTATTGTCTAGCCTACTAAGGTGTGGCTTGGCTGATGAACCGGGAGGATGGCTGCTCGATCTCCCAGCTATGCTGTTCATTAAAGCCTCTTAAGATTAGAAAGAAGCTTGCGTATGTACTGTGATTTATTGCACCTACACAAGGCACACACCACTGCTGCGATACTCTGCTTGGAGCCAGGAAGAAGTCTGAAGGCTCAGAGGCACAGGGAAGTGTGCTGGACGCCACTCTTGCCCAAGAGCTTATGGGAGCTGCCACGTCATGCCTGTGTGTGGGGGGGGGGGGTGTTGCAGCAAGACCAGCTGGAGCTCCTGCCTACGGTTTAAGGCAGCGAAGCTTCACTGGGCTGTTTTTACCCCCTTAGTTCCCTTTTAAATATCTGGTACTTCTGCAAACTTTGGGGTTCATTCAAGCATGCTATTGCTCTTTCTTGTTTCTTAGAAGCACATTGTATCTACAGACCCAAGGGCATTCACCACTTGAGTTCATCATTAGGAGGAGTGATGCTCAGAATATTCCATTTCCCTGATTTAAGTCTCCAATGTTCTACAAAAGAAAAGCCTCCTTTATTATTTCCTAACTTTCTGCAATGTTTGGACCTCCTCCAGTTCATAAGCAAGTTACTGACATAACTGGTCTGATCTAAGGTGGCTGTTCAACAGTTTTAGATATTCAGAAAATTAAGTGAAACTTACCTTGACAAAACCTAGGATTTTCTATTGACCATTTTGAAGTGTCAAGACATGTAATAGAAAGAGTCTGTCCAGGAATAGGCTCATAACCTGGGATACAACGGTACTGCAAAACAGTCCCAGTAGGATAGCTGTCTCTTGGACTCCCAGTCCTTAGGCTAGCATTGGTTACATGCAGATGGGCGCAATCACCTGGAAATAAAAATTCAGAGGAAGTTCTGAAGCTATGGGAGAGAAAACAAGGTTCACTGTAGTGCAGAACTCTGGATAATTCATAAATCTTTATGACATTTTCCTCTACTGGGATCTATAGGACCATGTTCCAATTGATTCTGGGAGTTCATGTGCAGAGGACAGCTGGAAGAAGACTAGTACCATTAAGACTTATAGAGTAATCATAACTATGTCTCACCAGATGTAAGCTCTCTCGAATTTTAAAGGGCTTGCTTGTAGGTAAGTGAGGTTCAGATGGAAGCCTTATTTACCACCTGCTACTCACATGGAAAATACCGCAAGTGGTTGCCTTTTCATCTAAACAGACTTGTGAGAACCATATGGGTGGCACACCTGCTACCACCATCTAATGACTAACAGGAGACAGAGGGAGCTCTGTGCAAAGGATGCAAAGAGGGAACAGGTCCAATTAATGGTGGCTATTTTAAATAAACAGGACTTAAAATAGCAGATTAAGGAGCATTCCCAGAAAGATGACACTGCCGAACTTTCCTTGGAATAATACCATATTTTAGGACAGTTATGTCTATTTACTTAAAGTAAGGCTGGAAAATGAACCAATATGGCATGTTACCAAGAGGCAATATTCTTAAAGTATAAAAATCATAGGGCCATTTGGGGGCAAAAAGCTCAGAAGGCCAAGGAGCAATGTGAATCTTCCATCATTGGCCAGCTCTATCCATTCCTTTGTGTGAGCAGACTGGCCATCTAGTTAGAGCAACTACCTTTTATAATTATATCCCTGCAGAGCCTGTGTGAATGTGTTGTATTCTTGAGGGATCTTGAGTAGATGAAACTAATAAATAATTTTGCAGATTCATACAAAGTCCATGTTGTCTTCCTCCAATCTGGGTTGCATTCATGGCACATCCCCAACAAATATCCTAGCTCATTTGAAACCTTGCCGGTAACCTTTTGGTTGGTCCCAACAACTATTTATTATTGCCATTCCATGACCTTCAGTTTTTCAAGAATTAAAGTATAATCCTCTTATCTGAAGATAGGTTATATGCAACAACCACATTTACCCTCAGCGTTTGACAGTTTGCTGTTTTATGAAGTTTTGAAGGCAACAAGAAAAGGACACCCTTAACTTTTAGCGAAATTTACAGGTTTTGAAGTAACTGGCCTCTCAGTCCATACACAGAAAGTGGCTTTCTTGCGCTTAGCTTTCCAAAACAACACAAGAGGCCGGCAGCTCATCTGGCAGATATGCCAATAGTCTGAACAAGGCGGGGTACTACCGAAATGCATTGAACCCCCTCACCCTACCTCACACCCCACCCCACCTCGAACTCTGGAAAACGAGAGAAACAGCAGCAGCAACAGCATCAGCGGCGACGCCAACAACAAAGGCCCGCTGGAGTAACTTGTAAGAGGCGCCATCGCACAACAAGGAGAACCCAGAGTCAGAAAAACAGAAAGCACCACAACGGAAAAGCAAGGCGACGTGGCGGGCCCGGGAAGCAACTCGAGGGGAAGGGAGCGGCGGCGCTTTTTTCAGCCAAGGGGCGTGAGCACTAGCGTGGTTTCAGGTAAGGTACTCTAGGAGGAGGGCGAAGAGAGGGAGCCGTCTCCGCCGTTATCGGTTCCCGGCCTTACGGCCCCAGAGCCGCGCGCATGCCGGTTGGAGGCGGCGGCAAAGGCGCGCGTTCGGGATTGGCGGGTGGGAAACGTAGGTAGAAGAGCCGCGTAGTGCGCTCGGTATCGCCCGGGGGAAGAGATCGCGAGCCCCCGCTGGGACGCGGTCACCCGCGGGTGGTGTGGGGAGGAGCAGCGCTGACCGACGGTTCTCCACTTAAAATTCTAGCCCGCATCAGAGCAAGTTGCTCACAGGAGCTCTCCTAGCAGTTGCAACAACCAACTTGCCTTGCGCTCTGGCGTCCTGGATGTGCTCAGGGAATGCGATGGATCGCTGAATTCGCCCCACAGTAGGCGAACATGGAATGGCAGCCTTAGTTGCAGGAGTGCCAACATGGCCCGGCAACCTGGGTGCCAGGGGCCGTGGGTGCCATGCAGCGTGAATGGCCCTGGCGCCAAAATTCGTGGATCCCCGGCCCCTTCATGGGGAATTTTGTGGATGCTCAGGCACCCAGGACCTATGCTTAGTTCCAAACACAATACATACTAGGGTTTGGCAGTGCCGGATTTACGTATAAGGTAAGCAAGCTATAGCTTAGGGCCCCACTCTCTAGGGGGCCCCCAAAAAAATTAAAGGGAAAAAAACCTGGATGTACATTTCCAAAATATGAGATAAAAACAATAAAATAAAACCTACATACAGCAACAGTGTTTTGTGTTGTGTAGGCTCCTATTTGTTATGCGCAAATAAAAAATGGCTTTAGATACCTATTAGGTCCATAAATTACCATATAGCATATATTCAACACACACACAAAAGTGACAATTTGTTCTTGACAAAAGACAGCTGGACATATAAAGGGCCCCATTACCTTCAGTAGCTGAGGGCCTCATCAAGCCTAAATCTGGCCCTGGGGCTTGGACATCTTTTTTTTCCATCACAGGACCCCTTTTCTGTCTTATATTCTGCAGTGTAGTTACATACTACTTAGACACGTCATATTGCCTTTCCGGTAGCGTCGTTCCTTTCACCCACCTACGCTATACTATAATGCCTCTTTCTGGCTCACCCACAGGGCTTAACAATCCAGAATTGTTCTTCCCTCTAGTTCTACTTGCAGCCAATCCGGCTTTTCTCCTACTTTCACTGTCATTTTTCCTCCTGTTAAATTTTTCTTCTTTTGATTCCTTCATCCTCTGTTCCCTTTTACTTATTAGTTCCCTGCTACTTTCCCTTCAGCATCCTGCTTTTCATGGAGCTGCTGTCAGCATTTAAGCAGCGCTTCACAACTCCTGCCACTACCTGTGTTTCCATTTGAGCAAGTTTGGAGAAGCGTGGCATGGAAGGCAAACAAAGCAGCAGCTGTTGAATCCTTCTAACAGATCAGTTTGATGAACAATTGCAGGAAAGTAAGAGGGAGAAACAAGGTTACATTAGTGGAATGCTTTTATTATACTTCACAAATCAAAAAACATTGTGCAAATACCTTGGAACATGAGATTCCAGCATTGTACTATTTAACCTGGACAACAACATGAAAGAAATTCTAGGCATTTCCCCCTCAAATATAGAATTTGAAGGTAAATGTGTTGTTTGCCAGTTCTTCACTTAAACCTACCAGTTTAGCCTATTTCACACACTCATGCATGTCCTTTTTTCAGGGTCTGAACTAATTCTGACCTGCTTAACTGAAGATGTATTTAAAAAACAAAACATATCTATGTTCTACTAATAGGAACATGCAAGGACAGGGCATGCTTCTATTTACTTACTAAAGTGCATAACAGTGCAATAATTACTCTTTCATAAAGCATATAGATCAATCAGATTTCATTTTTAAAATTATTGCTATGTGCAGAGCTTTGGGTAATAAAAAGAGAAGATAAGTCACATTTAGCTACTAATCTAATATGGACAAAACTGTGGTATGTATAACCAACTCCTCACTTACTTTGGGCCATTGACAATTACTTTCTATTCTTTGTCATTCCCATATACTACAGCTCCAACATCTGTGCTTTCATGTCTGTTTGGAACTAGTATATTGTATAATATTTGGTGTGCAATCTATGGAATGCTGTGTGGCAAACTCCTAACACTGAAACTGTTACATTCATTCCAGCGTGTATTTGTGTGACCGAATGCCTTATATTCTGTTGTAGCCAATGGTGATCTGTCTGAAGATGAAACTGAACATTTCAGTTACAAACCTGAATTTTGATTGCATTGCCTACTCAGTGGCATTAAAACAGTCCAAGCTGAAGGCAATAAGCCCCATTGAATTGAATTCTCACATATAAAGCTACAATATATTGTTACATCTGCTATAGGCTGCTGTGAAACAAAACCCCTGCTCTGTGTCAGGGCACACTGCTCTGACATTGGCTCCCAGTACGTTTCTAAGCACAATTCAAAGCGGTGGTGCTGATCTTTAAAGTCCTAAACGGCCTCGGCCCAGTATACCTGAAGGAGCATCTCCACCCCCATCGTTCAGCCCAGACACTGAGGTCCAGCGCTGAGGGCCTTCTGGTGGTTCCCTCACTGCAAAAAGTGAGGTTACAGGGAACCAGGCAGAGTGCCTTCTTGGTAGTGGCGCCTGTTCTGTGGAATGCCCTCCCATCAGATGTCAAGGAAATAAACAACTATCTGACATTTAGAAGACATCTGAAGGCAGTTCTGTTTAGGGAAGTTTTTAATGTTTGATGTTTTATCGGTTTTTTAATATTCTGTTGGGAGATGCCCAGAGTGGCCGGGGAAACCCAGCCAGATAGATGGGGTATAAATATTAAATTTATTATTATTATAAATAGTAGTATTATAGTAGTAGTAGTAGGCCCACTTTAAAGCTGGCCAGAGGGGCTAGATAACCAGAGACTCTACTAGATGATAACTGAGCTCCTCCATGAAAGGATCTATTCCTGCATTGGAAGAGTTAAGCTTTCCATGCGCTCAGTCAACTGGTCTCTTCTGACAGAAAAGAACCTTCTCTATCTGGAAAAGTGAATCAGTCAAGAAGCCTGGGGTAGTGCCAAGTTCTCTGACTGAGCCATGCTCATTATCCAACCTATCTTAGAAGCTACTGTTTAAGATAAAATGGGATGTTTTCGTGAGCATGTGTACTAGACTACAGCCTAGTTGTACAGTTAAGGGCACAAAGACAACAACAGCTTTGGTAAGTCATGCAATGGGGTGACAGTATCATACCCTCCAATATTTCTCCGATGAAAATAGGGACACCCTATTCCATGATAATAATAATTTTATTGTTTATACCCCCCTCACCTGACCGGGTTGCCCCAGCCATGATGGGTGGCTTCCAACATATATAAAAACATAATAAAACATTAACAAACCTCCCTATACAGGGCTGCCTTCAGATGTCTTCTAAAGCTTGCAGAGTTACTTATCTGCTTGTCTCCGGGGTCACATAACTCCATACCCTCCAACATTTCTCCGATAAAAATAGGGATGTTCTAAGGGAAAGCGGGACATTCCGGGATCAAATCAGAAACCGGGACGGCCTCTGTAAATCTGGAACTGTCCCTGGAAAATATGGACACTTGGAGGGTCTGCAGTATGTATCTACTGAATGATTATCAGATGTCATAATGATTTGTTTTATTATTGAGGCACTGAGCATGGGTACCATTGTAATGAACCAAAATCAGCATAGGATTGCACTTGAATGATTACCTACTAATGTCTGTGCTTTTAAAACACATATTTGCATTCTGAATCTAAGGCAACAGCACATTACTCACAACACTAGTTTTAGATATACAAAAGGAAATTTCAGACATCCCTGACCAGAAAGCATCTTGGTCAAGACAGGCTGTTTGTGGCAGAAACAACCCCCAGCATTAAGAAGATTATTATATCACAGCAGTGATTTTAGTCAATGAAGATCAAACTGCTCATTAATAAGCAGTCACATTCATATGTCCTGGCATTTAAAACATATTTATTATTTACCTCTTGATGGAAGCAAGGAGTCATTATCAAAAACATTCCCTCATAAAACTGTGCAAAAGATACAGCAGTATATTGTGCATAGAGGCAATAGGTAGTATATTAATTCTATGGCAACATATTTATCCTAATTGTAAGCAGGACTGTGTACTTTGGTAGCATCACATTGGAATGTGGTTATGGTATGCTTAAATATATTCTATGGAAATTGCTTAATTTTGTGAGACTGTCCCCTATATATTTTCTTTATAAACATCAAGAGTAACAGTAACTCTGCAATCCTATGCATACCTACCTGGGAATAACTCCTATTGAATAGGGTACTTTTGAGTAAACAAGGATAAGAATAGGAAAGCAATTCTTATTTTTATCTGTAAGCCACCTTGAGACCCGCCAGGAAAAAAGGCAGAGCATAAATAAATTAATAATATTAATAATAGGAATGATTACACTAAACCCTTTTTAGTGGGCTCAATCAGCAGAAATAAAAAATATGCTATTAATCCATTATGTAACACAGAGCTTTACAAACTTTTCATGTTGGTGACACACTTTTTAGACATGCATCATTTTGAGACACAGTAATTTGCTGGCAAACCGGAGATTAAACTAACTCCTTTCCAGCCCCGAGAGAAGCGCGACACACTAGCACACTAATGTGTCGCGACACACAGTTTGGAAAGCTCAAACTCACTCCATATAGATTTCTCTCTATTCTGTTCAGGATTCAGAAAAAAAGACACACAATAATGCCTGAATGAACTTCTGAACCTACAATGCCCTGCCCTGCAAATTACGCTATGCCAAACTAGGCCTGGGTATGAATGTGTGGGCTCTGAGAGAGATGGTGGCCACTGACTTTGCTCCTCCCTGGCCATTCTGTAGCTATGCCATGACTTAAGAAAAGCCTGCTGCATCAGGCCACTAGCCCATCTACTCCAGTGTCCTGTTCTCACAGTGGCAAAGCAGATGGCTGAAGGCAGGCAGAACACAAGCAGAACAGCAATCTGCTCACTCGCCATTTCCAGCAGCTGACATTTAGAGGCATACTGCATCTGACAGTGCAGATGGAAAATGCCATTGTGCCTAGTAGTCGCTGATCCCCTCCCCATGAATTTGCCCAATCCTCTTCCAAAGCCAAAGTACATTAAAATAAATTATTAGTATTTAATAAGAATCGCCTGACTTTCTTAAGCCAATGGCCCATCTTTAGTAGTATGTCTACCAACAGTGAAAGACAGGTGTTTCAGGATGGTTAGCAAGAAATTCTAGAGTCTGTTAATTTCTATTAATCCAAGCCATGAAAATGGATCTTGCATAGTCAAATGAATCTTGCCTTTGCTCTTGGAAACCTTAATGCTAGCATTTCATTAAGCTGTGTCTATTTTTGGAATGGGCACTGAAAAGCTAAGATATCATATCTCCCCATGATTGAATGTCTATGAAAAAAAGCTCCAGAAACATTTCAGAGTTCCCACAGAACCAAATGAGAAAAACAACTAGATTTTGCTTGGGCTTTGTGGCAGTACTGTCAGTGTTTCAATGTCACATATTTAAGAAAATTCATCATGTCTTCATGCTTCATATTTAGGCAGAAGACTCCTCTCAGGATCTCTTCTACAAGGAAGAATCTTCCTAAGTATTAAAAATGCAATTTAGATTGGGCAGACAAAACACAGGTTGTGGTTGTGATGATAGCAGACAAGAAACATAACACATAAGAACAGCTTCCTGGATCAGGCCAAAGGCCCATCTTGTCCAACATCCTGTGCTCATAGTGACCATCATGAACTACATTTCCCAGAACTACCTTGTCAGGAACTGGGTGATTTAAATAGATTTGAAAGTGATTTAAATTTGAATGGCAAATATGCCTTAAAGATACATGATTTCTCGAAGATCTAAAAGTGCATCACCAGAGCTTGAGAGGTTCAAAATGAGTTTGCTCTAGAGCAGGTATGGTGAGTATCTGACTCTCCAGACATTCCTGAACTACAACTCCCCTTAGCCCCTAGTAAGCATGGCCAATGATCAGGATGATGGGAGTTCAGCAACATCTGGAAAGCCAAAGGTTCCCTGCACCCGCTCTAGTATTTAGATTAGACATAACTAAACTCAGCCCTCCAGATGTTTTGGGACTACAATTCCCATCACCCTTGACCACTGGTCCTGTTAGCTAGGAATGATGGGAGCTGTAGTCCCAAAACATCTGGAGGGCCAAGTTTGCCTATGCCTGATTTAGATGTTGAGTAGCGTGATATTTTTCACAAAGCAAATTTTCAGCACTACCATTTTTAGAGATATTAAGAGAACTTGTCATTGGTCCAGAAAACTAGCTAGTCCACCATGCTTTAGTTTCCTGAGACAACAGCTACATTTAACACTCAGGATGTTGATCAAGGGTTGCAGTCCCAGGTGGCTTATTTTCTGAGGCCTCCGTGACGATTTCCCATCACACAAGCGGAATGCTTCTACAGTGCTATGCCAGCTGTTCTCTGGAAAGGAGAAACCAAATGCAAAAGTCAAAACTATGAACATTTAGATCCTAAAGGAATTCCACATTGCCATTCTCAATATTGCTGATCACTTTTTCATTAACTGTGAGATCATTCAGTTAAATGCATGATGTTGGACCACATAAGATCACTGGAATTAAAGTAATGTTTCACAAACAGTACAAAATTGTGCTCTACTTCTAGAATGATTAAGTCTTCATGGCATCTCCACCTTCAAATCCTCATTCAATATACTCATCTAGCTGCCAAATTCATAGCACCACCCCTTCTCTCAGCATCTGTACGCATGTTTGTTATGCTACTCTAGCCTAACTCAGCCATCTTTAACTTGTAACACATGCCTTTATTTCCTCCCAAAAATGGCTAATTGGTATTGTACATTAAAAAAACTTTAACTTGTCATTTTCCAAACTATGATGTTTTAAAAAACAACAGATCTATTATTTAAAAAGGCACATAAATCCATTTGCAATCATCAATCTGGCTTGAAACACACTGATCTGCAGAAATATTGCAAATGAATTCTACAGTTTTCTTCTCTTTGACTATTACATAATCAGGGAAGCCCACTGTCTGTCCTTGTCACAGCTATATCCTGTCTTATTATCTTTCCATATAATAATTTTAATTAGGGTTCATATGGAATTCAAATAAGTATAACAAGTCTGACTGCAATGAATTCCACACATGCTCAAAAAATAATTTTGCATTGCTCATCACATTTGTTAATTTTGCATTTCGAAGTGCATTCAAACCAATTAAAGCCGCAGTCCACAACACATTTATGAGAGATCCCCACTCAACTCAGATGGATTTACTTTTGAGTAAAACTTGCTCAAAGACAACTTTTGTGGATGTGTCCAATAACTTCATCTGCAAATTCGTTCTTTATAACATGTATTTCATGCATTCATAGTTGGTCATATATGATTATTAAATGCAAATACTTGCAAATACTCACAAAGTTGAGCTTAAGCGACCTGTCACTGGCACATTTTTTTTAAATGGACATTGATGAAATGAACACAGGAATAAAAACAAACAATGCTTGATTCAAGAGTTCCTTAAACCTTATTTTGTATTTCGGGCCTTGACACCAAAAAGAACTTTTATTTCTAGGGCAGCCTTCTCCAATCCTGTGCTGGGACTAGTGGGAATTGTGGCGCAAAACATCTGGAAGACACTAAGCTAGGGGAAGGCTGCTTTAGGGTATGGTTCACATAAGAATATATATATATATATTTGCCTTTCATACACCTCTTTTAAATGCTCAAAGACCTGTCCAGGGTTAAGAGATGCTAGGTTTCAGTCTGAAGTGGCCAGTCATAGCTCTCTGATGATTGTGCAATGCCTGCAAACATATCTGTCACATTTATACAGGTATGTATAAGATGTAGAGTGGGACCCAAAGGTCAGCCTTCCATAAAGCATGGTGATTTCAAGTTCTCCCTTACAATGCTCTCCCAAGAAACTCTTCTAAAGTCTGGAGCCCCACCACTGGCTGGTCCTTCCCCATAGAAGTGCTTTCCACCTGCACATGGATGTGAATGTTTGGATTCCAGCCACGATGTGCAAAGCAACCACTTACCCTTTACATCTGCATGAGCTCCACACAATTGAGAAAGTGCATTTTTGCCTCCAGCTTTAAAAATTGTTACTGATTTTGAAAAGAGTGCCAGCACAAAGTAATGAGAAAGAAAAGCATTGCAGCATGGTGGTTTGCAGTGGGTGAAATTTTATTTACCTGGTCCACAAGAAAGTTCACAATTGCTAATACAATTATTTAAGATGTCTCATTACAATATTGATATTCAGGCTTCCAGTCTAAAACTGTCAACCTTTATGGAAAAAAACCTGCTGGTTTTATGACTTCTACTTATTTCTGCACAGAAAGTTAACAACTGGCAGTTTGATGCTTTTTAGAAGTATACATTCACACAGCATAATTGCACATATACACACCTGCAAATTAAATGAAATAAACCAAGAAGATATGCATACAGAGCAGACATGATTGAGATATAAGATCCAATAAATTTGTCATAGGTAATTGGGCGGTAAATTTTTGCCTAAATGAAACTATTATGTAGAGAAATGAAACACTGTGCAGTATTTTAACTTACAATTATATAGGATGAAAAATATCATTATCTACCTGAGTGCTTTCATTCACATGACATCAACATGAACATAAATATGGCTATAGTTACAAATGCACCACCACATAAAGCCATGGTGCATCTCTCAATTTGAGTTGTTTCCTGGGCAATGCAACTTAATAGTGGTTCTAGGCCTTGGTCTTAATTTAAGCCACAATTAACAGCATTAGTATTTGGATTCCCATGGAGTGTAATAATGGTCTCATTTGTATGTCCCTGCTTAGTCGATAATCTGGAATGATGGGGCAATACAGTAATAATGGAGCCTCCTGCATTTGAGCCAGCATAAGCAATGCATCCTTGATTATCCAGTTGCTCCTGCCTATTGACATGTGTCAAAACCATAAACTGCACAGCAAAACAGTTCTATATGCATTAGCCTTCAATTATACAATTAAAAAAACTTCTACTGAATGTATAACAAAGTTGTTGCAGCAAAAAGTCATCTTGTATATGATAACATCCTTGTTCTGGCACTTGGAAATTTTTGAGGTTTATAAAAGAAACAGATGGGCAAAATGAATTACACGTGTGTGGGGGTGTGCGTGTGCGCATGCACACGTGCTGAGAGAGACCTCCACAGTGCTCTGATGGCATCTTTATAAAGTTACCTTTGACCATATGCAAAACATTCATATTTACACATACAGGAGATCATTATTTAAGCTTGTGCATTATTGCAGCTTTGGTAAAAGTCAAATTGCTTACAGTGTACATATAAATAAACACATAATATTTATTATGATTTCACTATTATTTCAAGTTCACCATTAGAGAGCCAAGGAAAACAAGGCACATTGCCCTCTAACTTGAAACACATTCATTTGTTCTAAGAAACACAGGACGGTGATTCATCTCTGAAAATGCTGACCACAAATTATCAAATGAAGAATAAATCAATCAAACTTACTCCTAATTCCATACTTCCAATAAAGGTTTAAAGAATCATCAGAGATCTCTGAGCAAGAGACTACAGGAAAAAAAGAGATGTCCAAACATGCTAGGAAATGAATTTGCTGAAATGAACTAATTGAAGTCTAATGTGTTTTGGCTTGGGTGTGCAGACTGATGGAGAACCCATCTTAACCAGCCTAGTCTTAAAATTGTCTCTACTATCTTCTACAGCCCTGATTTTCTAGAGGTTAAGCTCGCATCCCACTAACCATGTGCTTTAGCCATGAGCCGCATTCAAAAGACTGGGAAGAGCAAAGTGGCTGTGAGTGTTTCTTCGGTTGCCTGCACATTGATGCGTCCTTACCACAACAAAGTATCACATAGGATTTTTAAAAGAATTAATCTTGGGTCATATGTTGCAGACTAAAACTGCTGAAGTCTAGCATATGAACTTCTAGATTAAGGGTGCAATTCTAACCCCTGATCCATAGAACTAGAGGCGATTAGGATGCCAGAGGTGTCCCTCCATCAGGCTCTGGTGTTGGTGGGGAGGCTCCGCCACCACATAAGACCTCACTGTGCCCGCCAAAGGTGCTGGCTTGTGCTGGTGGTGCTCCTTTTAAAAAAAGTTGGTCTCTCCCCTTTCCTGACTGGTAGGAGCTGATGTGGCTTTGAATGCAGTAGTGGCTCTGACACTCTGAATGCCCCCAGGCCTGGATGACCCAGGGTTGGGGTTGCTCTGTAAGGGTAATACAGAATAAAGTCCTAGATAAGAAGCTAAACTACATAATCACTTTTTGAGGTCATCTCTCAAAGTTTGAGGTCATCTCTCCCAGGGCTAGCGGACTGCTTGCCGGCACCCAGAAGCTTGGGGCGCGCTGAGCTCCGCACGCCCCAAGCTTCGGGATTAGCGCAGCGCACCTGGGGGGGAAATAAATTTTTCCCCCTTTATTTCCCCCCCCCCCCAAAAAAAAACTAGGTGCGTCCTATGGGCCGGTGCGTCTTATGGGGCGAAAAATACAGTACTTCTATGCCTGCTAAGCTTGCATTAGTGTTGAGATAACTGCTCAGGAAAAACCAGAAAAATCACAATGCACGCTTATATTGGTTTTGCTACAGCTTTGTCTTACATGACGATAGAATGCCATTCACAAACCCCCTACCAGTCCATTCTGAACATGGTGTTTCAGTACTAGCAACTAGTTACCTTTCCATTTGTAACGTCTACATGAAAACTGGCTTTGTATGATGAGCTACCAGTAAAAAGAATAATTTAAGGCCACTCAGCTACAGACAACAGCAATTGAATGTATAGCACTAGGGGTAAAAAATTGTGCAAGTGTGGGTGTCTTGGCTCAGATTCTCAAAGAGTATGTGCTCCCCACTCTCTTTTACTTCCTTTATGTGTTCATTAGCCTAAGATGAGCAGGCTAATGCATTTTTGCCTCTGAAAGCAAAACCTAGATATGTTATACAGGGCTTAATTAATTTGGAATTAAGCATGCTGTGATGATAGCATTACATCCAGTTACCCAATTCAAAGTGCTAGTTTGGACTTAAAGGTAAAGGGACTCCTCACCATTAGGTCCAGTCGTGGCCGACTCTGGGGTTGCGGCGCTCATCTCGCTTTATTGGCCGAGGGAGCCGGCGTACAGCTTCCGGGTCATGTGGCCAGCATGACTAAGCTGCTTCTGGTGAACCAGTGCAGTGCAAAGAAATGCCGTTTACCTTCCCGCCGGAGCGGTACCTATTTATCTACTTGCACTATGACGTGCTTTCGAACTGCTAGGTTGGCAGGAGCAGGGACCGAGCAACGGGAGCTCACCCGGTCGAGGGGATTTGAACCGCCAACCTTCTGATCGGCAAGTCCTAGGCTCTGTGGTTTAACCCACAGCGCCACCCGCGTCCCAGTTTGGACTTATAAAGCCTTAAATGACTCAGGACAGCAATACCTCAAGGACAACATTTCCCCATATGAACTGACCTGAACCCTGCACTCATTACGTGAGCTCTTCCTTCATGTACCCCCTCCACAAGTGGCCCAGAGGGTGGCAACATGAGAACGAGCCTTTTCTGCAGTGGCTCCCCATTTGTGGAATGCTCTCCCCAGGGAGGCTTGCCTGGTGCCATCATTATTTAACTTTTGGTGAGAAGCAAAAATGTTTCTCTATAACTAGGCTATTGGCCTTTTACCATCTGTGGCCTTTTACAAATGTTTTTAATGTATTCCTATCACTCTTTGTATTAATGTATCTATGTGGTGTTTATTGTCTGTTTGTTTATAAGTTGTTTTGGGTTGCCTTGGGCAAGATAAAGCAACTAACAAATTTAATAAAAACAACTAATAATAAGTATGGTAACGGGTTCCATACTAAGCATGTACATATCCGTGACTGGGTAAACTGTAAGGTGGCAGTTCGTGGAGATTTCCCTGCAAAAACCATCAAGATACAGTCTAGTACCTTTACTGGGGAATTCCTTAAAGGGTGGTGGTTTTAAAGTTAACAGTATACATCAAAATGTAAGATATCAAACTCCTCACCTATGCCTGTGGTTGCCATATGTCCGGAATTTCCCTGACACAGCCATGATTTGGCTGTTTGAAACTGTGTTTGGACAGAAAATGCAGAAATGGCTTGGAAAATCTGTATGCATATTGGAAGTTTAGTTTTTAAAGAAAATTTTAACTTTTTTTGTTATGAGATTTCAACAATTTTGTGCCACTTTTTGAAATATGGCAATCATACCTTTGCCTCTTAGGGCTGTCCCAAGGCTCTAAAGGGCTTTGTGTAGATCTACAATAACAGGATTTGTATGTTTTAGATGTCTACTATGTAATTATAGGCTTGTGTATTTGGAGAATATAATTTATTCTGAGGGTTTACTCTGAAAGTGACCATCATTCAAGTATGCAGTCCACTAATTCTTTTGTACTAGGAGAGTTTCATCACTCTCTTAGTGGTCCTGTCTTTTTCCAAGTGCTTAAAACTGTAAAAAGCAGGTACAGTGGATGAAAGCACGTCTACGCATCTTGAATGTGTATCAGGAAGCAGAAACCAGGATACATCCACTGTCATTATTCTAACCACAGAAAGTCTGTGGGGTTGGTTGTTGTTTTTAAGTAGATTTGTTGCACCAGGGCAACTTTAATCCACTTTAATTGTGCAAACCTAACTTTAGTATGACCTTGAAGCCCTCCTGCAAAATACTGACAGTCTGGAGGCAAACAAAACCTGTGGGTTTCCCCCCCACTCCAACTCCCATCAGTCTCAGAGCCAGCAGGACCAGGGGTTATAGGAGCTGAAATCCAGTAACATCTGATGGACTACAGCTTGCCCATCCTTACTTTATGTGGCTGGTCTGGGCAGAAGTCTCATGCTCTCATTTTTCCTCATCACTGCCCCACCCTCTTATTCCTTTACTAATCAAGCCATTTAAAAATAATGGAACAAATTTCCAATTTAAAATATTCAGTCATTCATCAAAACCTGGCTGCATTTCACAATCCTTGAACCAAGGAGACCCACCCTGTTGCCTTCTCTTTCCCTCCAGCAAAGTGAATCAAGTTTATCAGGGGGTGGATTATTGAAAGTTCACAAATGTAGCATTTACCAAGATTATTATTACTATTATCATTTTACAAAACATACACCAACAAGATTGCAATTATGGGAAAATGCAAGCACTAGGGTATGGGAACCTATGAAAAGGTTTCCAGGACAGCCAGGGACAAAACTGAAACATTTTCAGCAAACAATAAAGCACATTGTGCAGGCAAATAATCTTTCTTTGGGAGTGTTCCCATTAAGGCAAAGTACGGGAACAGTGCCAAGTATCGAAAGTGCATTCCAGACCCTGAATCACATATCCCTGCATCTATTTCCTAATATGCAGCAAATATTTAACAAAAAAAAAAAATCTCTATTATTAAATAACTCCCATAAAGCAGCTAGGGACCACAAATGGATTGTTGTTTCTAGGAAAAAATGCATTCCATAAATGGCAAGGAAAAGCGACTCCCACATTTGTTGCAAGGCAGCTGTCACAATCACCATCACATGCAGGGCAGAAATCTAACTCCACAAAGCAAAAATACCACAAACAGAAATACACAACCTCCCTCTCTCTCTTCCACACACACACAATTGTACAGGACGATCACAACTATTGGGGAATGTTACAAAAATAACCACAGATTTACAAATATTAATACAGGTGAGGTCCACACACAAAATGGAAAAAGCTAAGATATCAAAGAGAGACTTGCCACAGTTACATTTAGTAATGCTGCAAAGGGGAATGCAGACCAGCATAGTTGCAGAGCAATAGAAGGGGAAGGAAATTTAAGAGACTGGCCATTCTGTGCAGGTTTGCAGCAAATGCCTCCTTCATGGGACAATCTCACTTGGTGGTAGCGAGACCAGGGGCTCACAGATGATTGCGTCTGATTTCTCCCTGTAGAGAGGGAAATAACATGCCATTGACATATCCTCTCACATTATAATGTGAGAAAGAGACAGCATAGTATTTTCCAACTCTTTGTATTCTGCTTCTCAGGGACAACTGACAATGTCTAGGTGTGCTAGACACATCTAGCTGGCACTGTTAAGGCATGACATTTCAGGAGGACTGCAGCACACAAGCACTGCAAGAGCAGAATCAGATCTGATCTGACTACCTTCCTTACCAAGAAAAGACAGAGGATTCTTTACAAAGTGTGTGTGAGAGAGAGCAAATATGCAATAACCAATTCACAATTGCTAGATGATTTGTTAAGCATGTCCAATAGCAATTGGCTGCAGCAATGTGATGTCACAGAATGTTCACAAACTGTTAACAGATGAATTCTTTCATGCAACATTCTATGACAGAAAGTCTGTCTCCTCATATGGCTTATGACTCACATTTACAACACAGTCCTATGCATGTCTGCTCACAAATAAGTCTCATTGAGTGTGACAGAGCTCATACATGGGTATAAGTCAGATACAGGGGTATAGGAGACTCTGTGACTTCCTACCTATCTCTGAACTTCTCCTGTGTTCTTAATTTCCTTTCTTATTTCTTCCACTTATATTTATTCACTCTTCTGTTATCTCTCATTCTCTCATTAATTCATTATCATAACCTACACCTCCTCATTATATTTACTCCTGCGTGAAGGGCTATAACTCGGTGGTGCAGCATCTTGATGAAGGTCTCTGGTCCAATCCCTTGCATCTTCAGGTAGGGCTTGGAAAGTCTCCCATCTGAACCTGGACAGCGGCTGCCAGTCAGTGTGGAAAACTGGTCTATCAGCTTGATGGACCAATGGTCTGATGTTCCTGTATTCATTCCTGTACTCACTCCTGGTAGCATTGTATTAGTTCATATGGCCAGAGAGTGTGAATCATATTACTTAACAGATACTCTCTAAATAGTGCACAGGTTCTAAGAATCTACAGGTACCAAGTCACACTTGGCAATTTCTGCAACGTGGTAGCTTGCTTCCACTATTCTGAACTTCTTCCCACTATTCCTGGTACTGGAATGTGACCAGCAGCTCTCAGCCTTACCCTCTCAACAGTAATCTCTGACTTTTTGTGAGATGCAGAAGTGTCATTTTACAGGGTTATTGGGAAACAAATATATAATTTACAAAATTCCTGTAAACTGAGCCTCGAGAGGAGATTACGTATCAAGGGATTAGAAGATGCCTTTGTCAAAATGCTTTGTCATTAATTTGCTTTTATCCTGTCTCCATGGCAATGCAAGGCATGCCTAGAATACACTGCTGTGAATTTAGCCCAGAATTCATCCCATTGAAGAAACTTACAAATAACTGTAGACTCAATAGGTAACTGCAAACCATCGTGGCTTCCCCATGAGTGCAACGGCATGGAGTCTTGTAGGGACCACAGTTCAATGGCAGAGCTCATGCTTTGTATTCATAATATTTTATTCTGTGTTCAGTGTCTGGCATCTCTAGTTGAAATAGGATCATAAGTAGAAGGACTTGGATGGATCACAGCCTGAGATCAGTGCACACCATAGCAGACAATACTAAGCTAGCTAAACCTGTGGTCTGACTCAGTACATGGCAAACTTTTATATTCATATTTTAAACTCATTTGCAAACACCTGCAGTCATGCTTTTCATTTTTGGCTTAAAACTTAGCACATCTTCGGAGTATGAAAAAGATAAGGCTTGTACAGCTTCAGCAAGCTTACTTAAAGATAGGTTTTATACTTGATTCTTTGTTGTGCTTCATCCATCTTGATCATTTTGAAAGAAAAGTCACTTTTCTATAAATGGATATTGATCTATGAGCTGTAAAATATTCCACCCAACTTAAAGGGGCTGTAATTTGTAGGAGAATTATTTGGTACTTTCTCTCCATGTACATTCCTTTGAAACAGACTTCTAACCATCTCTTGGTATATGTTTATTTATCAAAAACATACAATTACACATGCAAACTGTTCACAACGATACTCACAGGCAAGCACTTCCCACTTGAAGCTGCAAAGAAAGAAAAAAACAGTATAGGAAAGCTCAAGCTGCAGTTCAATGAAGATATAAGAAGCAAGAAAGCAGAACAGCACTTAGAAAGCAGTCTTCACGAGCAAGAAGACCAATATTAACTTGCATCCAAAATTATTGCAAAATGCAAGCCAGTGACTGTTAAATGGCTACCGGCCTAGCATAATTACATATAGCTCTTTCTCTCAAAGCAAGTGAGCAGAAGCTACAAGAACAAATTGTCATCTGCATTTTTTTTTTATCACCATGCCCAAGAAACACATTTCAGTTTTAGCATGAACTACTTATTAGTTGGAGGTGAGGCCTACTATCAATTACTGTTTTTTATACTGAAGTCATTGCCGAAAGGCTCTGCAAAGAACAAGATTTCAGCACCAGTTTTTCCTGTTCTTCCATCAATCTGCTTCTCATATATTACAGTGACAAACCTGGGTATTTTTATTTTTTTTAAAAGATCCTGGACTACCATATCAAATAAAGAGATTGCAAATATTCTGAAATCCTGTTTCATCTACAGCCTCACTCCAGGAACTTGCTCTGGCAGAGACTACTGTCTGACATACACCCTGGAAACTGGGTCTTTGTTTTATTAAGCAACAGAGCACTATGTTGTAGCCTGAGAAATAAGCAGCTGAAGAAAAAGCAAAAAAGCAAAATGCAAATCAGCAAGCAAAATTGCAGTGATATTGGAAATGCTGCTGAAAACTCTATCCAATCTGAGGGATATGCAGCAAATTACTGCATATATAGTACAGTGGTACCTTGGTTGTCAAACTTAATTCATTCTGGGAGTCCGTTCGACTGCCAGAACTGTACAAAAACCAAGGTGCGGCTTCCGATTGGCTGCAGGAGCTTCCTGCACTCAATCAGAAGCCGTGTCAGATGTTTGGCTTCCAAAAAACGTTCGCAAATTGGAACACTTACTTCCAGCTTTGTGGTGTTTGGGAGCCGATTTGTTTGAGAGTAAAGCCGTTTGACAACCAAGGTACCACTGTATAGCAAATATGACTGTCCACTGTAAGAAATTATGTATATGTTGGGTATACTGTGTAGAGCCCATGAACTCAGCTACAAACTACTATGGATCTGACAAATCTGTCTTAAAATGCTCACTTTAGATAACAGCCTTATTCAAGGGGCTTTTGCTTAGCACTAGAAACATATTTTCCTCATAAAAAGGAAAGTTTTGCAGCAACAGAAATAATTATTACTTTTAAGTGTCCACCTATAATTTTCAAACCAGAATACTTCAAAGTACATAGCTATTTGGAGTGGCCTGACATGAACTCTTTGGCAAAAATCTAAAAGGCCATACAGAGTTCTTTGCATCAAGGCCTCCTGAGCTACTCCACTTTTGTGACAGTCACACCCTGAAGGTTAACAAATGTGGTCCAAAGGCTGCAGCTGGAAGGGAAATTATTTAACACCCCCCCCCGGCAATGCACGAACAGAAGCATCTTAATCATGCACAGTAGGTTCTTTGAATCCTGACTTTTGATGGTAGGTTCTGTCCAATAATCTCACGTAAAGCGTCACCAGCTTTCAATTGGCTTGAAAAGGACAATTTCTGAAGTAAGGAGTGACAGGTGAAATAATACTGCACAATTTTTGCTGTGCTTGAAATTGGAATAGAAGATTAGGATAGAGATATTACCACCTGAACACTGTCTTGCAGCTTTTGTTGATCAGCCCCGTCTCGAGCCTCCCGGAACAGAAGAGACCCTGCCGGATTGAGAGGCTGGCTCCCAACACTGTAATTGCGAGGACGTTTTAATGTGTCCGGACTGGCTAGTGGTGTAAAGCTGTTCCTTCTCATCCTTATAGGGGTTTGGCTCTTGGGAATGTTGTTCTGATTGAAAATGGAGGATATTATAAGGGGTGAGAAATCGAATCACAGAATTTTAAACCACAGTTAAAACACCACTGAATATTGTTGATACCAGGCGCATATATATATACTCTGTTCCAGTAACAAGAAGCCGAAAGCACCAGCCTGAAGATGACGAGTGAGACCTCGTCGAAACGTCGCCCAGACACCCCGACTCTTACACGGGAAGACACCCGAAGACACCAAAACCTGCATTCCTGTACCCGTGAAAATCTACGAAAGCAAATATATATATATATATATGCCACTGATATTAATATCTCTGCTTCATATGGTGTGCTCTCCTGTGGTGAAGCACTGAATGTGCCGAAGTACGGGCACATTTCTCTCTTCCTCCAAGTGCTTCTCATAAGTGCAGGGAGACTGCTGCCATGTTATTGTGAACTGTTGTTTTATTTTATATACATCTGGTTTTTTGTACCCTGCCTTGTTATTGCCTATGAAAACAGTATGAATATTGTAAGTAAAACATTAGCAAAATAAACCTAAATAAGGTTCATTTCTACCCAGCTGTATTTTCTTAGAGAAGAAGAGGGAAATACAAATGAATGAGTAGAGTTTTACCAGGTAGGGAATCCTTCAGTACCGCTCGGGCAGGTTAAATATTAAATGCTGCGTGCTCAAGGTCTCCGCATGCAGGATATAATTCTTGCTCACCAATCAGATGACTTCAGCTATTTTTCTTACGTAAGCTGTTTGGAAGTGTGACACTAGGGCAGCCTGATTTTCAGGGTCTACTTTTGGCTACAGCATTTCGAGTGAATATTTTGTTGCTGCAGCTAAAGCAGCACTCTGTGATGCTCAGTTGAAATAGAGCTCATTCAGAGCTCCCTGCAATTCCTGGTTGCAGGGCTGGGCCAACACAAGCCTTCTTGGGCTAGTCTAAGAGCTCTCAGGAAGTCACAGAAATAAGTCTTCACGAACCCTTCCTCTGCTTTAAGCCCATGGTCTCTTTTATAGCACAGCAATGTCACGGAAGAACTGGCACGAAGCAAAAGTTCAGCACTGCCCCTTGCACTTGAACTATAACACCTGTTCCCTTTGGGTGAATCTGTCAACATAGTGACAATGCCAGGCTGTTCAGTTTCATTCATTTATTTTCTATCTTTCATGAAGTTTCCTTGATTAGTCCTGAAATCAAGAGAGAACTCCTGTGAATACAGTAATACTTGTTCCGAATGTTCATATTGAACATACTGGCCAGGGAATTGCCTGAAGGCCCATGAAGCCACCAAAGGAAGTCTGGTCTGTTCAGTGCTTGAATGGGTAACCACCCAGGAACCACATAAATACTGCCTTCTGTTCCATGGATTTAGTGCCTACTAGCGACACAGTATGGCACACCACTTTCCTGGCTTTTGACCCTGGCTTAGAATGGGACAAAAAAAAAAAAAAAGCCTGAAATCAAAACGAAGATGATTTAAACAAAGTCCTAAAAAATCTTGGTTCATGCTTACTTTCACCCTACTGTGGCTACACACTGAAATGTATTTTTCTGCCCTTCAGCGTTTTCATAATTGTTTTGCTTTCTGTGAGTCCCAGAAAAAACAGCAAATCTAATCATTTGAAATCTAGATGGAGTAAGAGAGGTGAGGATGGAGGGTAGGGGTAGAAGGCCTTGCTGCAGAGCAGAGGGCATCTTGTTTCAGAAAAACAGAAGAAAAAATACCTTTGTAATTCAAAAGAACATTCCGGTCATTTATTTTATTCATAGTATAAACTGAGGGCAGCTAAGTTAAAACATCCCAAAAGTGCATTGGTTCACAGTATATTGAAACCACCTAGTATTTTTTGGTCTTAACGATGCCCTGGGACTTATTTTCCTTGTAAAATAAAAACTTCAAACCAGCAAATTCATAGGATATATATGTCATGCTGTAATGTAGTACCAGTTGCATGCAGATTTTGCATATTCAAAGCACTTAATGCTTTTGAACTGAATGAACCATTGCTATAAGATTGCTAAGCAGTATCAATTGCATACTAGCTATTACAGAGCTGAAGGCAAAAGGCCTAACTGAATGCTTAAAAATAAATAAATCTTGAATTGTGAGTAAACAATTTTTAGCAACCTGAATTAGATCTGTTGGTACAACGGCACTAAGCTCACAGCAATCTCATTCTTACAGTAAATTAAGCAACCAAAAAAAAAGGCAAGGTTGGGTTTCAAGCTGTAATAATGTAACTTTATTTCCCCAAATAACTATATCAAATATACTGGCTGCTATTTTGGCACTTCAAGAAGAAGAAGAGTTTGGATTTGATTTCCCACCTTATCACTACCTGAAGGAGTCTCAAAGTGGCTAACATTCTCTTTTCCCTTCCTCACCCACAACAAACACTCTGTGAGGTGAGTGGGGCTGAGAGAAAGAAGTGTGACTAGCCCAAGGTCACCCAGCAGCTGCATGTGAAGGAGCGGAGATGCGAACCTGGTTCACCAGATTACGAGTCTACTGCTCTTAACCACTACAAGATTTCCCTCCACTTATGACAAACTGATATGCAAAGGTCACATTTCAGCCTTTTAATACAGTACAAGAACATACAATGTGTGTACAAGAATTTGGACTCATCCTGTACTTTGGCAACCTCTTAAAGAGGCAATAGATCACCTGTTACATGATGACTGGTGAATGGGTGACGCAAGATTTTACTTCTTTTTCTGCTTCCTCAGATTTCCAATCAGGTTAGACAGACAGGGGAGGTAAAGGTTTTCAAGTGATTATGTCCACAGAGAGTACATTGTGACCTGGTAAATGCTTGCCTGGATTCATCTTACAGTTCACATATCTAGATATGCAGTTCACGTATCTTGCATGCCAAGAGCAACAATACAAAGCCTAGATGTGCCTACTCAGAAGGAAACACCAGCGAGTTCAGTGGAACTTACTCCCAGGCAAGTGAGTACAGGGTTGCAGCCTGAACTACTAAGTCTAAGGACGCATCTTTATATTTTACAACTCAACAAAATGGACCATATCTGGAATGCAGCAGTGCTTTTTACTCCCAAAACCATTAACGATATACTTTAAAGCTCTAAAACATTCAAACTGAAGATCAGACATTTATTTCTGAGGTTTTTTAAGAAATACTATCATGATAGCCCTTTATGCATTTTTAAAATAATAGCCTAAGAAATACATTATTCATCCCTAAACAGTATTTTGAAAGCATTTAAAAAATCAGAATAGGCACACATGCACACATATATGAGAATTCTCCCACTGTAAATTTGATCCCTCAGTTCTAATCTGATAATATATTCCATGACTTATTTTGAAAAAAAACTACAAGAAGGGGACAGTATTTTCTCAGAACCGAGGGTGGGGGGAGCTGAGTGTGCCAGAAAAAGATTACCCTCCTCATGAGTAAAGCACAATGGGCCCCATCTGAAGTGGACTAGGAGCTTCCCATTGATTTCCAAGTGTTTTGTACCCATAGCCCAATGAAACCAAAATACTTGGGCCTAAGTTGTAAAAAGTTAATGAGATTTGACAGCTCAAATCTAGGTACGTCAAGTTAACAGTCGTGGGTCAAACTTTCAGTTCAGAAACAAACAAAACAGAATACACAGGAAAGGGCTGATATATATTTTACATACTGTTGTGGGTGGCTTGTCCCGGTGTGTGTCCACAGCTTCCACATTCAGGGAAATCATTTCCAATTTACAGCCTTCATAAATGTGAAAATGGAATACACTTAAAATCATGCATTACTACATTATTAGACAAGGGGGGGGGACAATAAACACACAGAGAGAAAATCCTGAAGTGTTAATTTTAGCTCCAAAACTGAAATGCAAAGATGCTTCTGAGGAAGAGACGGGGGCTCCACTATATGCACCCAAGTTTCCTCAACATTCGGTCTGGATTGTTTCTTATTTGGGCAAAGAATTCAACAACACAGGGTAGGTTATAGGTGCAATCCAATTGGTGCTTCCTGTTCTTTTGCTAGAAGAAGGGGCGTTTTTGGACCATTCTTGCTTTTTTCTCTCTGCAGCTCCTTCCATGCTCCCTTCCACCTGCTCCAGATGGTCCTCCAACACTCTGGAGCTGATTTTGTGGGCTGCTGGGAGCTGTAGGGGGGAACTTCCTCTTCTGTTAGTACAGTCATACCTTGGTTGTTGAATGGAATCCATTCCGGAAGTCCGTTCAACTTCCGAAAATGTTCAACAACAAAGGCGTAGCTTCTGATTGGCCGCACTCAATCGGAAGCCACGGAAGCCATATTGGATGTTTGGGTTCCAAAAGAACGTTTGCAAACTGGAACACTCACTTCCGGGTTTACAACGTTCGGGAGCCAAAACGTTCGACTCACAAGGCGTTTGGGATCCAAGATACGACTGTATTTGTGTCTGCTATGGCAAAGGCACTTCTGCAGATAAAAGGGCACCAACTGAACACAACCCTATCAGTCGCTCAGTTTACAGGAGGTGGGGGAAAAGATGATTCAGGGTGGTGAAATTACTTTCTGCTAGCTCTGTGAAACAGGTGCAATCTGAACCTTGTCTCAAGTTAACATTCTAAGCACTAGTAAGCACTAGAATCATCGCTTCCTCTCTCCCTGCCCACATTAATAAACCAACAAATACTTACCATAAGCAACTGGTGTGAGTTTAAGGATGGTATGAAGAGGGCACCTCAGGTAGGGCAGCTCATCTATAAGAATACAAGTGGAATCATAGAGTTGGAATCATCTAGTCAAACCCCCTTCAATGCAGGAATCTCAACTAAAATAAGAATTAAAAACTACCAAGCATGGTCCAAAATGTACTTTATGCAACAACTCTCCTTGTTGCCTCAACTCAGAAGGAACTTTGTGGTAAACGTGTGACACTGTGGTAAGACTCTTGGGATCGGAGGGTGTAGTAAATGCTAGATGTGCAAAAGCCAATTAGCAAGAGATAATTTCAATCAGTCTGTGCAATTATATCCCGTATAAATCACTCGCAAAGTGGTTTACAAGAAATAAGATCCTACACTTGTCTACTCAGCAATAAGTCCCATTTGGATAACTCCTAGGTGAAGTGTGTGTATGGAACTATAGCCAAAGCATTTTTAAAAAATAAAAACGGACAGTCATCATGAGAATGAAAATTAAGAACAATGAAATAGGATAATAGGCACAGAGGAGTTGTTAATGCTGGAACTGCAGTGAGGGGAATGAGCTTCGGATGTCATGATAAATCTGGTTCCCATGCACTGAAGTCCTGAAGAAAATATTGCGTTTGTGTGATTTTCATCAGTATGTTTTTAATAGTGATGTGGTTCCTAATAATGCATTTAGGTCATGTGCAGTTTGGCCCCACGCTGTTCCAGATAACAACGTGCTTTGTAATAGTAAAGATGTACAAAAACAGCTCTGCTCCTTACCTGCACTCTTATCAAGGAAATAGGCCAGTAAGCATCTCATAACTGCTTGATGAGAAATAACTAGAACATTGCCCTGACGCTCTAGCTCCATAATCACAGGTTCCAAGCGTTGGACCAAATCTTGGTAAGACTAGGAAACAAAAACAAATATTTACCAGAAACAAAAGGCACTCACCTGATTTTACAACCTCACAAGTTTCAAAGTGATCATAATTTATTTATTTTTTAAACCAGTCGTGGAATTCAATGTAGTACTAAGGAGGTTATTCCATTAGCGCAAGCAGAAATGCTGGCATTAATGGAACAATCTCCCCTCTGCTCCCCTATATACTGTTCCTGGGGTTCTTCTTACCCCCCCCCAGTGCAGATCTGGGGGAAGTGCAGGGGCACCATGGGGGGGGGACAGAGAGAGGGAGGAAGCCCTGTTACACTAGCTGAAGTCCTTGTTCCGGTTTTTGCTACTGGAACTGGGTGTTTGAATCTGCCCCCTAGCTGAGTTTGTTACAATTAGTTAATCAATCAATCAATCAATCAATCAATCAATCAATCACCATCATCTATTAGACTTATTTCTGACTCTTCCTTTAGAAACAACAAATGCCTTAAGTGGACCCTTGTGACAATTCTAAGTTATGACAGAATCACCCACAGTTAGAAGTAATTACTGTTTTAAAGATCAGCAGGTTTTCTTCCAAGTTATGAGAATAATCATAATGCCTGAAATCTATCCGACCATACTTAAGTAGAACTTAAGAGTATGCTGGAATTTTTATTTTTTTAAACTTAAATTTGATGATATGGAAAGAGACTACCTAGGGAAGTCACAATGAATTCAGATATTCACATTACAAAATTGAGTTCTAATAATAGGCCGATTCAGACAATATGGTAAACTATTATGGAAACAAGCTGCAGTGACCATCAGGCTCCCAGGCTCCCCTCTCTCCCTTCATCAGCACAGCTGCAAGGAGGGTTGGGGCAACTAACTAAAATGTTTTAAATGGTTCTAATTTTGGTTCCCCTGTTTCATTTTTGTTGGGTTGGGGTTGGTTGTTACTTTAATTGGGGTATAATTGTAAACTGTTTATTATTACTGTATTGTTGTTATTATTATTATTGGTTTTGATTTATTGGTTTGTTTGTTGCATGTAGAGGATATCTTGTTTTTTTAATGTTTGGCATTTTGTTGTGTTTTATATGCTGTAAACTGCCCAGAGTGGCTGGGGAAACCCAGCCAGATGGGCGGGATATAAACTAGTAGTAGCAGTAGTAGTAGTAGTATCCCTACTGTAACCACGGTTTGAATTTGGCTTGGTTCAAAGAATGTACAGTAAAGATTACCCACATTTTGCTAGTGTGGACAAAACAACAAGAAGCAGTTAATCAAAAACAAAAGCAAGCTTCTGATCTCCTCTTTACTACTGTTCTGGAAGAGAGGTGAGGAGGAGCTCACTTTGACTTGTTCCCATTATGTGATACAATGGTTTGTCTTAGCTTGTGGATCAGCTCAGTAAGAGTCCCTGTTGTAGTTTCCAGTTTTACTGTATTTGCAGTTGTATTAGCAGTTGATCACCGCCTGTCCCTTCAAAACTATAAAGTCAAAAGCAGTAATATTTTATTAATTGATGATAAAAGCTCCATACTTCCCCTCCAGGGTAGCGATAAAGGTATTTATCTTGATCCCGAAGTGCAAATTCTTCTGGATACTTCCTCTGAATTCCTTCATAGGTCATTTCTTCACATACTCCCTAGCAAAATAGGAATTAATTCCAGAAGATAAAAAGAAAATTTATCTGTATTCAGAAATTCCCCCTTTTAACGTATGTGACACCAGTTTGCATTCACTTACAAAAGAGTGAAAATAATTTCAGTGGATTATAGAAGGTTTTATCTCAAAACATGGAGGTTCCATAATTTTGATGACATTTATGATTGTAATCTCATGCCCACTAATTTAGGAGTAAACGCTACTGAATATGCCAGAACTTCCTTTGATTTAAATATTTGTTTGTCTGTTACGTTTTAACTGCACCCTTCCTCCTTGATAGGAGCTCAGGACATCATGCACTCAGACTAATTGTACTTTTTGAAAAATCTGGCTTACTTGCAATTTCTTGAAGTAAGTAAGTAAGTAAGTAAGTTTTATTTAGATTATCCTTACATCAAAACAAATCACTTGCAACACCCACCACTGTCTCCAACCCCCCCCCCCCCCAGTGTGTGGCTTTTCTGTAATTTTACTCACAGCATCAATCTCGTTCAGTATCTTCCACTGCTCATATGGGACTCCCAGGGCCTCTGCTGTCTGGATAGTTCTTTTCAATTGGCTAGTCCAGACCTTCAGATCCACAATCTCCTGTTCCTTGATGAACTTTTTCAATGCTTGTGCAAACTAGGATACAATACAATACAATACAATTGAGGTGCCTATGCAATTTTTGGCTTGTTGTCCTGGGGAAAGATTCCTCTTCTTTTATTAAGAAGATCAGAACACCAATCTAGGTCTGATGCTGCTCATAATGCTAGGGCAGGCAGCTACAAGGGCATGCAGAATCAAGACAGATGATGGGAGTCCTTGGAAAAGCACACTTTCCCAAAAGTATGTAAAAACACAGTTTGGTACAGAATTTGCCATATTTTGTTATATAGGATTGGAGCCAACCTTAATTTCATGCAGCCCACAAGAATGGGGTTTCACAAAAACAAAGAGAGATTTGCAGTGCAGCAAACTCCACCAAGTTTGTTGTGGTTTTTGTCCACCATTGGCTGTGGCAACCAACTGACTTTTCCTATGGGCTAATGACCTTTCATAGGAAAATATTTCCTCACTCCCGTTCTAGAAATAATATATCTGTGAAGACAAGTAAAAGTATACTTTTAACTTAAGTTTAGGAACCTATCCAATATGAATGATCACACACAACTCTATAAAATTAAATTGAAGAATGAGGCCTTCGACTTACAAAAAAATGATTAAATTGATACACACGCAATACAGTTGTAACTTGGATCCTGAATGCCCTGGAACTTGGAGGTTTTGGCTCCCAAATGCCGCAAGTCCAGAAATGATTGTTCTGGTTTCCAAATGTTCTTTTGGAACCTGAAAGGCTGACAGGGCTTCCATGGCTTCTGATTGGCTGCAGGAGCTTCCTGCAGCCAATCAGAAGCCGTGATTTGTAAGTCGAATGGACTTCCGGAACGAATTCCATTCGACTTCCAAGGTACGACTGTAGTTGTGTAACTTTCAGATATGTATGTTATACATGTTTTATCTCTTTTTAGCTACTGTTGATTTTAACCATCTTCTGCATGTTTTTAAATAATGAAGAAAACTGCTTTGAGGTTTCAAATGAATGAATGAAACATCTGCAGGTGTTTTCTCAGAAAGCCATTTAATAAATGGAACAATTTTACCAGCAGGAAACCTAGCAGGGTGATAAATTTAGGATTATGATTCTTTTCTTTGCAATTATTGGCTGCATTGGCACATCATGGTGCACCGTAAATCATGGCTTAACATGCACGAGCAAACTGCACCTTGTCCCCACTCACAGTAGGAGGAAACAAATCAAAATCCCTGGGCTAAGAGTTATGCCCAAAATGAAGGATTGATATTTGTCTAACTCCCAAACTACAACCCTTGGTTTGAAAGAAGGGCTCCTTATTTGATTCCTCCTGGTGCAAGGAAGGAGCATTCACGTTGAACCATTAAGTGTGGCTTACTGTAACTTGTGACTGTGCTTAGCACAAATGAAGGTGAATGTTGGCAGAAAATCTGACCCTCAACTTAGCTCTTAAAATGCCAATACAGAGAGCAACAAAACTTATGCATAGACCATACCTGCTTCCCTCGCGCTGACAGGCCTGAATCCCCACCAATCTTGCTAACCAGGTTGCACTCACTCTCACCATGTCTACAGAGATAGATGGTGCGTGGCTGAACATGGATATTCATAAGGTAATAGACAATTTTACTTTGGATGTAATCTTGGACTCTGTTGACAAGGAAGCGCTGCCCTACGTTGATCACTTTAATGAAAGAACGGTCTCTGGAATTCAGAAAACACCAGAAACATTATCAATATAGTAATTCAATATGTATTTTCTTCCGTATGTACATGTTTCACAACCTATAAGTGAATGTATACATATTAAGAGCTGCAGGTAAAGTTGGATCACTGAACTCATTTACAACAGCATATCCACAGGGATCACAAACTGCTGTGTAAATACAGGATACAGTGTGGTGTGAATTCCCCTCAGCTGGATTTGGAACTGGCTTAAAATTTATAAATTTCATCAGAGATCTGCCAGGGCCTTAAAAATAATCCTTCAGAGGCTTTTGTATAACATAGCCCAGTTTAAACCAAGAAACAGGGTTGGTGATGGAAAATATATAAATATGCATGGGGCAGTTGAAAACTCACTGCTCAGCTCAGAAATGATTTTCCGCATATGTGCAGAGAAATACCTACAGGAAATGATGTCGATTATGAGCTGGATAAATTCGTTTTCCAAACCAGGTAATTATGACACTGCCACTTACAGTAGCGACAGTGCAACTCTGCGAGCCAAACCAGACATGTTTGTGCTAAGGTGATGAATACTTAGTCTCTTAAGAGTGTCAGAAGCATATTTCAATGAAGCTACAAGGGGGAAAAAACACCCTTCTTTCTTTTTCCCCCAAAGTGTTTCCAGTTCTCAGTGATGGAGAACTTCCAACATGCAAGGATAGTGCTTAAAATTCTAAAAAGCAGAGAGGAATCCTAGAACATTCCCGAGAAACAAGAATGGATATTGGTATAAGAGATTGCTGTTTCTGCTACTATGGAGTGTGTTCTCGCATGTACTAAACAAGTGTGGGGAAAGAGGAAGTCAGCTCATTTGAACTTCCTCTCCCTGTTTTGGTTTAGAACAGGCATAGGCAAACTCTGCCCCCCCCCGATATTTTGGAACTACAACTCCCATCATCCCTAGCTAACAGGACCAGTGCTCAGGGATGATGGGAATTGTAGTCTCAAAACATCTGGAGAGCTGGAGTTTGCCTATGCCTGGTTTAGAACAACTGAATTTCTGATGTCTCAAACAATATCCTTGCAGAAATGCTGAAGTGTCACCACATGTAGTTCGCTTCTTGGCTTCATTTCCACCCCAAACACATACAACAACTTGAAAATCTCCCGACTCCTTTGTCCTGCCTCTTACTTGTCATAATTAACTGGATCAAGAGGCTGATAGGTGACTTTATAGCATTCTATTCGCTTTAGGAAATCATCCATCACATTCTCTCGGTTTCTCTCTGGGTAGTCAGGGCTGGAAACCTTCACTTCCTGATCAACAAAGAAAGTTGTTTCAAAAGTTAAGCAAACTTTATACATAAAAAGAAAAGAAAAAACACTAGTGAAACAAGTGTCTGACTGGCTGCTCCTGAAGCAGCATGGCTCCAACACACATGATCCCTAAGCTTCCAAACAAAAAGATACTGTTTAAATGTCTGCCTCATCCTGGCACAGAAACAAAGGACAATACTAAATGAATAGTGCATTATTTGCTTTGGGAATAGATAGACTGGGCTGCCCTTTCTATTACCTTTCCATGCATGCTGTTTGCAAGCTTGTGCCAAAAATATGTTCCAAGGTCAATAATTTGATGACTTAATTTTAGCTTCCAAAGTCTTACATAACTTATGTAAATACATCCATTAGCCTTAAGTTACCATACCTAAACAAACACTATTTTCTTCAAGCTCTGCATATAAGGATGTAGCCATTGCCAAAAGCTAATACTTACACATCCTACCCACCCACCCCATTGGAGTAAAATTATGGAGGGGGGAAGTATATGATACATATAAGCTTGATAAAACTACTTTTGAAATAGAAATAAGCAAACCCAATGATCACTAAGATGTTCTGGATTTATTTACTCACAAAGCCCGGAAATTCTTTAAAAAGTGTCTTATATGGGGTCAAACCACCATTCTGCTGATCTCTAAGGCCAGGCCAAAAATCCCTCCTCTACATTTGCAGGGCCATTTCTCCCAGCTGGGTTTACTTCAGATATTGCAGCCTGGCTGGTGGAAAAATAACCTCAAGTGGGGAAATAACCTCAAGTGTTGAACCCCCTTTTCCAGGTGAGGGAAAGGGGTTTCAACAGTCTACAACTGCAGATAGCTTTTGTCATTAAATCACATGCCATTTGAAAATTGGACTGATGAATCTGTAAAGACACACATTATCTTGTGTAACCTGACATCTAAGCATGACACTAAAATGCAGGTGTGCTGCTAGCAGGAAATGTAACTGCAGTGCTGATAGCCAATTTACATGGTTACTCTGGCAAAGACCAGGGTCACCCCATTGCAACAAGTGTACTACATAACGTGTGAAGGGCAAAATGTGATCATAAACATATGCAGACACATACCAGGGAACTCCAGCCACAGTATAGAGTGGCCCTTTTGAGAACTTGAAACAAGAGTCTTGGAACAGACAGTGTTGGCAACAGAACTGTCTAATACTGCAATATAAAAAACAAAACCACTGAATGGCCTTGGACAGCTCTCATCAGGGCTGGCCCAAAACATTTTGGCACCTGAGGTGAACCACAAAATGGCATCCCCCTCCCCACCAGGGAAGAACAAGGGAGAAAATGTAAAGATCTACATCAAGATCTACTGCCCCTATGGATTCTGCCACCTGAGATGGTAGCCTCGCTTTACCTCATGGATGAGCCAGCCCCAGCTCTCATTGAGAACTAAGAGGAGCTCTTCAATATGTGCCATTATTTTGTTTGATATTTTTCAAGTGGTGTTCAAACTGGACTGAATCCAGATTCAACCCTCAAGACCAGATTTCCAGGGAGCTGCAGGGAGAAGGAAGAACCCATGAAAATTGCTGCCTACACCCTTTTCCCTGGCAGAAGCATTCCCCTGAACAGAGTTCCTCTCACAGGAAGTCTACATCCAATCTGTAGTATGCCTTTTCTGTGATGAATATCCACACAACACCGCCAAACCAGCAGCAAGAACAAATGCTGCATGAAATGTGGAGCTGGTCTAAAACAGTGTTTTTCAACCTTTTTTGGGCAAAGGCACACTTGTTTCATGAAAAAAATCACGAGGCACACCACCACTGTGTGCGGAGAGGGAGATGTCAGAGCCCCGCTGCTCTCTATGGGGAATCGGATGAGAGCAGACCGCCTGTCCGCTCTCATCCGATCCCATCCGATCTGATCCCCACCCAGGACGGATGGGAAATAGGGTGGACACAGTCCGGCGCCCACCTAGTGGGTGAAAATTTGACTTTTTTTAAAAAAAAACCTTAGGCTTATTTTTACTCATGACAATATTTGTTAAAAATATTACATCTGCCTTTGAGAAGAGAGAGTATCATATTTTTATAATGTGGAAAAATAAACTCTACAGACATCCCAAATTGGCACACAGGTGCTTTAAAATAATATCCTCTCACAGGATAATTCCAAAGGGGTGCTTTGCTCCCACCCTGTTTACCCAATTATTCTTTAAACACACTGGACTGCATGAATGGGTATAAGACGAGAATACCTAAAAACAGTAAAATGTTTATTTTCTTAGGGAAAAAAAGAGGGATTCAAACTGATTGTGGTCACAACGTCCATCTGTTTAACCTTGAAGTCCCCCCCCCCCCGCGCGCTCTCCTTCCTCGGCGCCTCTCGCTCCCCGGAGAGGCCGCCCAGCGCGGGGCTCTCGCCGTCTGCCTGCCTGGCTGCCTGCGAGCTCGGCGGGCAGCGCCTCCGTCCGCAGCGCCCGCCTCGCGGCTCTCGAGTGGCGCTCGCCCGGGAGGACACGCCGGAGCCCGGGAGCTTCTTCCTCCGCCCCCCGGAGCCGGAGCGCCGCTTGGAGCGCCGAGGAAGGAGAGCGCGCCGGGGGGGGGGGACTTCAAGGTTAAACAGATGAGAGCCACGAGGCAGGCGCTGCGGATGGAGGCGCTGCCCGCCGAGCTCGCAGGCAGCCAGGCAGGCAGACGGCGAGAGCCCCGCGCTGGGCGGCCTCTACTTGCCGCCGCCGCGGCACACCAGGCAACATCTCGCGGCACACTAGTGTGCCGCGGAACACTGGTTGAAAAACACTGGTCTAAAACATCACAAAATGGTGGTCTCTTTCTAGCAATGCCGAACTAATGCCAGCTAAGTATTCTGTAACAAAGAAAATCTAAGTAGGCCAACCTCTGGAATATGTCAAATACTCACCAATATATTGGCAGCAATGACCTCTGGATCATCACAGACAGACTCCACAAAAAACACCTGCAAAAGGGTTGGGGGTTGGAGGAGGAAAGATGCTTATTAAATTCCAGGTCCTCTACAGGCTGCAGCCCCCTCAGCCTAATTTCAAAATGCCTTGGTATGCAATCAGTTCCCACCGCCCACTGGAATTCTCTGCCACCAGCAGGCAGATCACTAGGTAGAGAGGAAGGTTGGGGAGAGAAAAGGGAGGGTCAGAAAGAGAGGCAGAAAGGACGGTAGCAGAAGAGGAGAGGCAGAGGGAGGAAGTGAAATAAACAATGAAAGAGAGGAGGAGAGAGAAATGGGGTGGTCCAGCCACTTTTGCTCTGGCTTTACCCGATACGGGCCCACCACCTGAATGGGTTTTTACTTTCATTTAGATTTTGTATCTACAGCTGTCATCAGGCCCCTAAAATTTCTATTTCAGTAATAATAATTTAATAATCAGTAAGTCCTAATTTAGAAATTTAGATAATTCCTTCCCAATTAAAAAGAATCCAAAATGAGAGGTAACCTGCTTTGAGAACTTATATACACCCCCCACCCGCACCCACCCCTGCTCTAGCACACAATGATAGACAAGCTCATTTTTTAATTTGAACTGGGAACAAGCTTGTAATGAAGTCATCACCTTAAAAGAATTTTCTTTAGCAAAGGTCAAAATCATGTCCCGCCTCTCCCGAGTTGTGTTAGTTGCATCAAAGACCTTAAAGAGATAGACAAATGTGCCCATCAAACTTAGGTGTCCATGGAACATTAGAAGAATAGGCAGGTAACATACAAATACACACATGCCTAGACAGCTTTAAATCTCAGCTAAACATTTAATAATGGATTGAATTCAAGTCCGCCTCATAACAAAATCTCAAAGAACTCTACTGGACTCCACACCTTATTATTTTTAAATAGATAAGCTGGCAGAATCTCACTGCACATATGAAGCAGAACTTCCAGGTCTTAATTACAACTCAAACCACATACTGAAATCTTTATTACATTTTTATCTGCTGCCTCTCTGAGAGCCTAGGGTGACACAACAAATATAAACAGAGATAAAAACTGAAACTTAGGATAGATTGACATGGGGTAGTAAATGAGATTGGCGGGGACAAACGAGGAAGTTTTTTCCGGCTGTGGCTCCAATCTTTGGAACTTCTCACCTCTTGACACCTACAAGTCCAACACACACCAATCTTTTCAGAAAGCAGTATTTGGAGACAGCCTTAATTTTGAATTCAAACATTTCTTTACTGCCCTTCATTAAATTTGATGCTACGATGATTCACAACAATAAAGCAATGAACACGCTGAAACTGACCGCTAATAAAATATGAGAAACAGTGCTTAAAAAGCCTGGGGGAGTAAAAACATTTTGCCTGGTACCTAAAAGATTATGTTGTGGTTGGACAAGTCCCTATGGAGAGGGAAGTTCCATAACTAGGGCAGTCTAGCCAAGAAAAGTCCTCTCTGTAGTTGAAACAAACTTTACTTCAATTAATCAGTTTCTGATGGGAGAGGTACTCAGAGAAGGGCATTAGCAGATGATCTTTGAGTCCAAGCAAGAACATCAGGAAGAACTTTCTGACAGTAAGAGCTGTTCCACAGTGGAATGACCTCCCATGAGAGGTGGCGGATTTTCTTTCCTTGGAGGTTTTTAAGCAGAGGTTGGATGGCAATCTCTCATGTGTGATCTAGTTGAAATTCCTGCATTGCAGGGGGTTAGACTAAATGACCCTTGGGATCCCTTCCAACTCTACAATTCTATGATTCTATGTGTCTAAGAGCTTTCTCTTTCTTCTTCTTTTGCCGCAACGCTTTCCCCATGAAAACAGTTTTACTGCTGAAAACAGTTCCACAGAAAAACTGAATTGCTGTTTGTTCCAATTCACTGCTAAACAGCGGCTTTTCCTGGAGAAAAAGCCATGAGAAATTACATCCTGTTATTAGATACGAGTAGATGTATTCTGGGCTTGTGCCATAAACTCTAATTCATTTAGGGCCCACCTTGAGATCTTGGACACACCATTAGCCCAGACATACATTGTGAGGCCAATTCTTAATTTCCCCTGTATGTATTTACGTGATGGGAGTGGTGCTCTTGTGTCTCGGTCCCGCCTGTAGTGGGTCCCAAACCACCAGCTGAAGGCCAATAATCTTGTGTGCACTTACAGCTATCTGGCCAGACTCCTCCATGAGATAAACTTTCACATCTTCAAGGGCCACCAAGGCACATTGTCTGCAAGATAATCATCATCATTGAGTAGGATGGTTTAAACCAAAGACAACATCAAACCAAACCAAACTACAGTGGTACCTCTAGTTACGAACTTAATTCGTTCTGGAGGTCCGTTCTTAACCTGAAACTGTTCTTAACTACAGGCGTGCTTTCGCTAATGGGACCTCTTGCTGCTACTGTGCTGCTGGAACACAATTTCCTTTCTCATCCTGGGGCAAAGTTCTCAACTCGAAGTAACTCTTCCAGGTTAGTGGCGTTTGTAACCTGAGGTGTTTGTAACTCCAGGTACTACTGTACTGGATGTAGTGAGTCAGTGGAATATGTTATACAGCAATAGTGCAACCCACTGAATCAGATACTGTATGGGGGTGGCGAAATGGGATGGGCTGCCCCTGGTACAGCAGGATAGTTTCTTCACATGCCCCTCTCTACCCTACTATTCTGCCCTTCCTTTTATTTATTTATTTCCCATAGAGATAACTTACTAAAAGTTGAATGATATCTTGGCTTTTCTATCTTCAAAGGTTTAAAAATAACATCTCCCTGTGTTTTGAGGTTAATTTTAGTGAATTCCAAAACTAGCAACATAAATACTGAATTATGATTATCTGTTATTATTTAACAGTCACCCATATTTTGAGAGATGCTGGCATTAGCTTACTTTCGAATCCTCATGGCTTCTTCATTATCATGCCTGAAGAAATCATATGACTTGTACGATTGTACTGCTTCACGGCGGTAGACTCCTAAGTTAAATACTTCACAAAACGTAAATTCAGTTGTCAACATTCCATAATAAATAGTTTTACAGTACTAATAGCAGATGGAAATCTGGTATCTAAATGCCAGTCATCGAAATACCACTATTCATTCAGATTTTCACTTCACTCCCCTCCCCATGGGCCTCACTTAAAAAAGGAGATTAAGAAATTAAAAACATGGCATCAATGCATCTGCGATCTAAGTACAAATATTGCTGTTCTACATGAATACCTCTGTTAATATTTTTAACCTATAAATGAAGTAAGGAAAGTCTGGTTATTTCCATTTTCCAAATGGGGAAAACTGAGTCACAAACACTATGCTTATAAAGGCCCACCAACTTGTTGGGATTCTCAACCACCTAAAGACACTGGGGATCGTAATAAGAAACTTTTTTCAAAAAAAAAAACAGCTGAAATTAGACTTCTAAAACACCACTGAAACATATTTCTTTGCCTTGTACTGACACTGCCAAAAAGTAGAATACTGTGATACCATTGTTATTTAGCACTTGTTCAGAACAACCTTTCAATTATAGGAAGAAATAAAAAGATAACCGCATCTAGGCATAATCAATCAACCAGGACTGGATTAATGCAAGCTTCTAACTACCAACTTGCCCAGCCACTTGCAGATGATCAGAAACTATTTATTATTTTAACTGCGTAATAACTATTCTATCTCATGCATAGAAATATAGAAAAACCTTTTGTAGGCACTCCAATCCAGTTGAGGTAGCGAGTTAATTTCTTGGACACATAGGTCTTGCCTCTTGCAGGGAGGCCAATCATTACAATCAGAGTAGGGGAATTGGTCATATAAGAGGCCCATGCTGCAAAGAAAGCAAAGACAGAATAGGTGACTTCTACAAGACTGAAAAAGAAAAATGCTGGCAATAAGCCAAAGTAATGATGGCTTCCCACAACTCCTTCTGCCCATACATCTGCCATAGACAAGGACACCGTGTTCTGCTCTCATAATCAATCAGCGGACTATGGCATGGTTGTATCAGGTGTTTGCTAATGAAGAAGGCTAACCAAGCAAAAAATAGCCACTGACTATGTGCCTCAAACTGAGCGTGTCACTCAGTTAAAAATATTTTCCAATTAAGCTGTGGGCTTTTCAAGGTTAACAGAAAAAGGTCACACTCCCTCTTGAGAACACCAATGGAGCCAGCTTCCTTTTTGAACATGATGAATATAGATCTGAAAAAAATTAAACTGGTCTTATATTTGCTTTTTGTCTAAGATGCCGAATTTTCTAACATTCATGCTGCCCTCAAATGAATAGGAGCTGCGTATGATGCTTATCAAGAAATATATTATTTTTCTTCAGTGAAAGAATAGTCTGCAGTTCATGGCAGATACCTGTACATGATTTGTATTCGGTACAGCAATGATCAAAAGCCTAACAAAACAGATGTATGTGGAACCTGCAGACAAACCTTCCCAACACAATACTCTCTAGATGTCATTATTTTTAAATGCAAACTAAATAGAATTTCTCCCCATTTATAGCCCCAGCTTATGGAAGGACTAGTTTGGGGGTGGCTGCTGTAGCTACTACTCCAAGAAATCCTGGCTCCATTTCAGTCAACACCAACATTTTCAATTATTTTAGTGGATCCAGGATTAAATTGCATAACTGAACATTTTACCAATGTGTGGCCATATCCATCTCTGACAGATATGATATGAGAGAAACCTGAAGCTACTTCATTACTGGCTTGCCTGGATCTCTTGAAATAAGATGGAACCCCTAAGCCTACCAATTTTACTAATGAGATAAATTCTCCTCTCAAATGTAATCTGGCAATAACCTAAACAAAATTTCTTTTTTATCCCAAGGTTAAAGGAAGTAGATTGTAACATAAAAATGGGTACAACCCATTCTGCAAGCCGGGCTGAAATAGATGGAAGTTGCAGATGAAGAAATCTCTATTTTTATGCAACTTGCTTTGTTTTCAGTGGGGCATCAGCAAAAGAAGTTCACTGGGTCTAGTGTCAAAAATAAGGAGACATGTAAAGATGAGCTAGGTCTGTCTGAGAGAAAGAACAATTTTAATAGCTTATCTCTACAAGAGTTAAATCACATTTTAGCTTCGGTGTGACAGTCCTGAAAGTACAAAACCACAGACGACAACAATTTTCCAGATCAAAATTTTATGTTGAAGGAATTGGGCAACTTATGCTGAAAAAGCAGCCAGGCTTCCTCAAGCTGCTTTTTCAGCTCCAGATGTTTTTGGCCTACAACTCCCATGATCCCTAGCTAGCAGGACCACTGGTCAGGGATGATGGGAATTGTAGTCTCAAAACATCAGGAGGACTGAGTTTGAGGAAGCCTGCTCTACACTGATGTCTGCTCAAACTGTCAGTCTACCATGACTAAACCCTACTAAGGGCCTGTCTGGCCTTAATTTTCAAAGAATAGCATTGTGAGTTGGGTGTCTGTGTGTCAGTCTGGATTATATCCTTGGATTCCTTCCAGACCTGTGAGTCTATACCCAGTGAGGGTTACAATCTAGGAGAGGCTGCTGAACACGTCAGACAAAATTTCTATGTAAGATAATTGCTTTAGCTGGCTGCTTAAGTACTCTCATTGGCATGTTAAAGAGAATGAACAAGACTGCAATAGCTACAACTAACTGAAGGTGCTGTCCAGGGATGGAGGGTTGGCATTCTCTCCACTCCCCTCATCTGACTGGATGCCACTGTCATCTTAGGATGAAGAACAATAGTATGGTATGAGTGCTGTGTGTGTGTGTGTGTGTGTGTGTGTGTGTGTTTAGCTGGTGCTGAAAGCTAGATGTATCTGTTCTGTCCTGGATCTGAAGCTGAATTTTGGGCTTCCCTGAAAGCCTAATGGAGAAGCAAGATATGGTGTGGTGTTAATGCTATATGAGCCCCTCCATCCTATACTCATATTGTTGTTGTTGTTGTTGTTGTTTAGTCGTTTAGTCGTGTCCGACTCTTCGTGACCCCATGGACCAGAGCACGCCAGGCACTTCTGTCCTCCACTGCCTCCCGCAGTTTGATCAAACTCATGCTAGTGGCTTCAAGAACACCATCCAACCATCTCATTCTCTGTCGTCCCCTTCTCCTTGTGCCCTCCATCTTTCCCAACATCAGGGTCTTTTCCAGGGAGTCCTCTCTTCTCATGAGGTGGCCAAAGTATTGGAGCCTCAGCTTCACGATCTGTCCTTCCAGTGAGCACTCAGGGCTGATTTCCTTCAGAATGGAGAGGTTTGATCTTCTTGCAGTCCATGGGACTCTCAAGAGTCTCCTCCAGCACCATAATTCAAAAGCATCAATTCTTCGGCGATCAGCCTTCTTTATGGTCCAGCTCTCACTTCCATACATCACTACTGGGAAAACCATGGCTTTTACTATACGGACCTTTGTTGGCAAGGTGATGTCTCTGCTTTTTAAGATGTTGTCTAGGCTTGCCATCGCCTTTCTCCCAAGGAGCAGGCGTCTTTTAATTTCGTGACTGCTGTCACCATCTGCACTGATCATGGAGCCCAAGAAAGTAAAATCTCTCACTGCCTCCATTTCTTCCCCATCTATTTGCCAGGAGGTGATGGGCCCCGTGGCCATGATCTTCGTTTTTTTGATGTTGAGCTTCAGACCATATTTTGCGCTCTCCTCTTTCACCCTCATTAAAAGGTTCTTTAATTCCTCTTCACTTTCTGCCATCAAGGTTGTGTCATCTGCATATCTGAGGTTGTTGATATTTCTTCCGGCAATCTTAATTCCGGCTTGGGATTCATCCAGCCCAGCCTTTTGCATGATGAATTCTGCATATAAGTTAAATAAGCAGGGAGACAATATACAGCCTTGCCGTACTCCTTTCCCAATTTGGAACCAATCAGTTGTTCCATATCCAGTTCTAACTGTAGCTTCTTGTCCCACATAGAGATTTCGCAGGAGACAGATGAGGTGATCAGGCACTCCCATTTCTTTAAGAACTTGCCATAGTTTGCTGTGGTCAACACAGTCAAAGGCTTTTGCATAGTCAATGAAGCAGAAGTAGATGTCTTTCTGGAACTCTCTAGCTTTCTCCATAATCCAGCGCATGTTTGCAATTTGGTCTCTGGTTCCTCTGCCTCTTCTAAATCCAGCTTGCACTTCTGGGAGTTCTCGGTCCACATACTGCTTGAGCCTTCCTTGTAGAATTTTAAGCATAACCTTGCTAGCATGTGAAATGAGTGAAATTGTGCGGTAGTTGGAGCATTCTTTGGCACTGCCTTTCTTTGGGATTGGAATGTAGACTGATCTTCTCCAATCCTCTGGCCACTGCTGAGTTTTCCAAACTTGCTGGCATATTGAGTGTAGCACCTTAACAGCATCATCTTTTAAAATTTTAAACAGTTCAGCTGGAATACCATCACTTCCACTGGCTCATATTGTATATACCGGCAAGTGTAAATAAAACTAAAGGCACCACAGTCTGCTGACCTTCATTCCAAGGAAATGAAGCATTGAGTAAAGTGCAGGCACCCCCACAGTCTCTTGCTACTCAGAGACTGGGCTGGTGCACTACAGTAGTATAGGATTCAACCAATAAAGTAAGTCAGTGCCATTACAAAAATTTGAGGGATAGAGTTCAAGACAGAGAGTCCAAAAATTAAAATTAAAAAAAATTGTCATGTCAGCAAAAACAAATTGTATGCAGGCCACTGTACTAGAACTATTACAGGCAGTGCTTTTTTCCTTTAAATATGTTTAGGTGTACTCTCAATTTTGACTCAAGAAAATCACCATTTTATAGTTCAAATAGGGAAAAATAAAAAGAGTAAATGAACAAAAGTACAAAGATTCACAAAATGTTTAGGGTATACGTCCCCCCAGAAAAAAGCACTGATTACAGGAATATTGCAAGGACTACAGTCATACAGCCAGAGAGAAATATTTTGGAATGGGGTGCTGACCAGCAATTTCCTGGTGGTAGAGAGAGACTGGCAGTTGCATGTATATTTTCTGTAATTACAAGACTGCAAAAAGCCCTACCAGCGTAGAAGGAACTGAATGTAAGTTACCCTACTGGACTTCACATTCATTTACTTATCCACCCTCTTCCCAGAGGATCTAAAACAAATAATGAGTTCTAAGAATATAGGTTAAAGGATCCTGGTACTGAGGTTGTTTATTCTTCATTAGCAAACTATCTCATGACTCTGTGACAGTTGTAGGAAGTCTCCTAGAAACTTGGGTCCTACAGCATACAACTAACCCTTTGGCAGACATTCTAAAAGTATACAGCTATTCAAAGTGGGGGAAGTGGTAGTAGTTTAGTCACTTTAACAGAAATGACACAAGTAGCTGTGGGCCAGGCTGACAGTAATTTATATAAGATTAATCCCATTATCAATTCCTTTAAAGTATTTCTATTCCATTTTTTTTTTATTCTGCCTTTCACAGAACTTCACATATCAAAGTAACATGGTTCTCCCGCTTCTCTTTCCAGAGTTTTTCTCCTCCTCAGAACAACCCCTGTGAAACAGGTGAGGCTAAAAGAAAGCTTGTCGCTATATATAATTTAGCTTGGTCTCATAACATCAAGGGGTGTGCCCCAGGGAATAATTCATCCCTATGTTTAGCACTGTGATAAATCTGAAAGTTGGAGCACACCCACACACCACTTTTCTTTCAGTATTTATATATGTGCTGCCCAGCAAAGCAAAGCATCACAGATACTCACAGCACTTTTTCTCCGAGAATCGCTGATTTGAAGGTTTGTTTTCTTGGTTGCAACCGTTGCTGTTTACCTGCTCCGGTACTGGAGCTGCATCCCCTGACATTGCTGCAAGGCACACACTTCCTCACTTTTGATCGCCAGCCTTCTTCTGGAAAACCAAAGGACGAGTATTATGAAATGCCCAGCTCTCTGGCAGTAAAAGAATAACACGCACAAACAGCAATCTGTCCCTGATGTTCCTTCCAAGAGGGACTAAAGTGGGCAGGGAAAAGCAGAAGCTACATTGAAGTTGCTAATCAAGGTCAAGAGATACTCATCGTACTATTTTCAAGGATGGCACAAACCCCATAAAGAAGGAAAGTAGGAAAAGGTGTCATTCTCCCTGAAGAGACCTTTACAACCAGGAAATGGGTATTTGCACCCTATATAATCCTTAGCATCCTTCATTTGACAATTACATCATCTTTCTCTTTCTCTCTTTTTTGCAGAATTCCAGTTGCTAAAGACCTTTCTAGACTAGAGAACATTACAGTGACCAGCCCAAAGCCATCAGCAACACACACCGGCGATCTCAGACATGTAGCCGCGAATAACTGTTGACGAGGATTTATATCTGGAGTTAGAGCCCTCCTGTCAGTTCAGCAGCTGGAGCCTCAGAATCAAGCTCAAAGAGCCTTTCCTCCCGCCGGGCCCAACACACCTGCAGAATTTAGCACGCCGTCGCCGGGGACAGCAAGTCCAGCGTCCTGAGCACAGAACGGGAGCCGGTCCGGCAGCTCCAAAGCAGAAATGCAGATTGAGAAAGAGCCCGCCCCCACCTGCCTGCCCCCAAAGGCCAGTGAAGCCAGGGCACTGCAGTGCATCCGAAACCTCAGCAGCAGGTATCCAGGTGCATCCTATTTTACCTTCCAGACGCCGAGAGGGAAAAGGAGGCCGGCTCTGCGAAGATGCGGAAATGAAAACGGCCAACCGGCAGCGCCGGCTACGAGGTGCAAATTCAGTAAGTGACGCAAAGAAACGCAGAAAGAGGGAAACGGAAAAAAACAGTGGCAAAAGGAGGGTTATGGTACACTTGCGTATGATCACAAGGGTATTTCTCAAGGGTGGTGTTGTATTTAACGATGTGCATGAAATTACATAAGCCCTGTACATCCATCATATTTCTTGGGTGTTGCATCACACTCAATGCGTGCACACGTTCGCGGACTGAGTTTGAAAAGCAACCCGTCCACGACACGTAACCGCGGGCAGGAAACTTATCCAGAGGGCTGGTGGCACTTATAATGGGCCAAATGTAATGCAGCAAACGGTTCGGGACCCACGCCTCAAACGCATGTGCAAAGAGGCTCCGCGTAGCAGCGGCTCCTGTTACAAAACAATGTGAGGGAAAGGGAGCGCAGAAAGCCGCCGCCGCCGCGACTAGGCATCTTAAGCCTCCGGGCTCAGAGCCTCCCCTACCGCGCATGCGCGTGGAAGGAATGGCGTGGGAGTCGCCTCAGCCGGATGTTTTCAAGCGATCTTTGGCTGGGAGCTCGCCCCCGAATCTGATTGGTTGTCCCGGTGCCGTGCACGTTGGTTCGATGGGAGAAAGGTACCAATAGGAAGTCTGAGGAAGGAGACGCGAGGGCTGCCGGTAGCCGCCGCCATTTTGCTGTTGGGGGGCTCTGAAACCCGGCAGCCGCCGCCGGGACAACTCTGGAACATCAGGCGGCGAGATGTTGCGGCTGCGCTGTAAAGCCCGGAGCGGCTCCTATCCGCTGCCCGGACTCACGGCGCACTCCCGCCTGCGCGAGCTCCAGGCCGCGATCGCTACCCTCACCGGGGTCCCCGTCAAGGCCCAGCGCCTGCTGCTCGGTTTCCCCCCGCTCGGCCTCGACCTCAGCGACGAGGAGCGGCGCCTCGGGGAGCTCGGCATCCACTCTGGTAGGCCTCTTCAGATGAGAAATTTTTTTTGGGGGGGTGGGGAGGGGTGTCTTAGCTTCCTCCTGAGAAGCCGGGGGGTGTCTCTCGAAACTCCTCCTGGCCCTGTACGATGTGTGGTAGTGTTGCCTGCTGTTGTGTAGCTGGACGAAGGGTTCAGTTCACGAGAAGCCTTGGGATATGCGTCCTCGCAAAGTGGCATTCAGAGGCATCTCACACCGGAACTGGGAACACAGGGTAGGTAGGCATTGTAACCAACAGTTACTGGTATTATTCTGCTCCGCGAATTTGCCTGTTCCCCTTTTTAAAGGCTTCCAAGTTGGTTGCCATCACCACACTTTTCAAAGGTGAGATCCAAGGTGGTGAGCGGATCCAATTATGTCCAACACTGATTAAAAGCAGCCTGTAATATTAACGTAGGTTGGGATTTTCGTCCAGTTTTTTGGCTAGTTAGAATGGATGTATCTATCCTTCCTCCCCAACCTGGCGCCCTCTTGGGTGTTTCAAGCAGTTCCCTCCAGCCCCAGCCACATGACCAATGGTAAGAGATGATGGAGACATAGTCCAGTAACATCTGGAGGGCACCTGCCATTTCCTTTTCTGCCAGCTGGTAAGGAAGGGAGAAGCCTGATTTCGGATGGTGCAGCTGAATGAGTGTTTTCACAAATGGTTTTAGAATGCAATCCTGTGTTCCTTGGAAGTGTGTCCCATAGGCTATAGGATAGAATGGATCTACGCCTTTAGTGTTGGGAAAGGAGACCTGATGTGAGAGTCTCCTTTTCTGTTTCTTCCTCCTCAGGTGTCTTGGCCCAAACAGTGTTGGAGCTCCAACATGGTGGGGCAAAAAGGGGGTGTTCTAGGAAGCTGCAAGGATCCAAAGCTATCTATGCCCCCCACAAGTCCACATACAGGGAGGAGGAAGTTTAGACACACTCCAAAAATTGCCAAAATACATTGCTTCCCTTTCTTTACTTTTGCTTCTGATTATTACAACTGGAAACTGATAGAGATGCAGGAGTGCCCTTGCTTCTGCTCTGCTGGGTTTACGTCCTATATATCTTAGAATAAAGCAGTTCTATTGTCTTCCACGTTCTCCTCTTACCCACCCCCTTTAGTATTGGCAGTCTAAGAGGAATAGTTCTGTCCAGCAATAATATTAGGCTGTCTTCTTAAAAAAATGTAGTTATCAAAAGATGAGTGGTGCAACATTTCTTTGGAGGGAAACTACACATTGCAAAATATTTCTGAAGCACAGCATGTATTCAATCACATAACAGGAAATATTGAAACAATGACACACATGTTTTGACATCCTATAATTGTCTAAAATTGGCTGGGTGTTGGTTGTTACTACCCAATAATTAAATTTCAGATTTTTGCTATTAGTATTGAATATTCTCAGCCTACCCTGATGCACAAGAGGATTAGTGTAGCTTCTCATCTATTTAAAATGGGGAATATGCTCTCTCTCGCGCTTTCTCTCTCTCTTTGTGTGTATAAATCTTATTCAGCAATAGGTTGTAATTCCAAAAACACACTTAATGTGTCATAAAACTCAGTGAGCTGTAGTTCTGTATGCACAATAATCCTGTTGACATCTGAAGAAAACATTCAGAAATTGTTGACTGTTAAATTTTAAAGCTATTTCTAGAAACCCTACAATGAAATTTTGAGTTTTCTGATTTCTGCATTTAGCCACCAGGAAATCATGCTGGCAGTAAAATCTAAATCTTACCTACATATTCATGACCAGTTTTTAAAATGCTTTACCTGAGTGTCAGAGTACTTAATATATTTTCTCAGTAACCATTTCAGCCTACAGAATATTATTACGCTATTAGATAATGTTGGGGAGGGGGCATCTGAAAGATTAATTCATGGTCGACTGAGACTCAGTAGGGAGGGACTTGTAGTTCATGCTCTTAATTGTTGCAGTAAACTATACCTTTATTTCTTTGTTCTGTTTTTCTTGACAGGTGATACACTAATAGTTGAAGAAGATGCAGCCAAGCCCAAGACTGAGTCACCCATAGTTACAAAACGGACTGTTCCTAATTCAGTCAGGGAAGCACTCCCTGTGCTTGCTCGGAAGGTTGTTCCAGCAGATAACTCATGTCTCTTTACCAGTATATACTATGTGGTAGAAGGTGGGGTTTATGACCCAGGATGTGCCCCAGAGATGAGAAATCTTATAGCTCAGATAGTAGCAAGTGATCCAGAATCCTATAGCGAGGCAGTACTAGGGAAAACTAACCAGGAATACTGTGAATGGATCAGAAGAGAAGATACATGGGGAGGTGCAATTGAGGTTTCCATTTTGTCTAAATTCTATCAATGTGAAATTTGTGTAGTGGACACCCAGACGGTTAGAATTGATCGTTTTGGGGAAGATGCTGGCTATGCCAAACGGGTTCTTTTAATTTATGATGGTATTCACTATGATCCACTTGAGCGTAAAATTCCCAACTCAGATATTCCACCCCAGACAATTTTTTCAGCATCTGATGACATTGTCCTTGCACAGGCTTTGGAGTTAGCAGATGAAGCCAGAAGAAAAAGACAGTTTACTGATGTAAACCGGTTTACATTGAGATGTATGGTGTGTCAGAAAGGATTAACAGGGCAAGTGGAAGCCAGAGAACATGCCAAGGAGACTGGGCACACCAACTTTGGAGAAGTGTGAATTTTCTGTGGGGTTGGTTATATCTACTACCTCATGGAACAAGAACAAGCCTCCAGGTTTTTAAATAAGCTGTATGTAATCAAATGAATCCATTATAAGCTTGAAAGACCTAAATTTAATTATGGCTGATGTGCACAGGTTTGCTGTGGTTAGTTTGAGAGGTTTACAAGCGTGTATGTGTGTCATTTTCCAACTGGCTTGGAGTGTTCTTTTCATGTCTAAGAGAACTAGAGACAACTATTGATACCAACTGCTCTTGAAAGAATCTGAACAGCTGATGCAGGAATTTCTCTGTGACACAACTGGTTATGCACTCACTACTGTAGCTAGCTAGGCTTGCATATAAGATTTTAGAATCACTGATGGAATAAAAATGTCAGCTTGGTTACAGAGTTTTTGATTATACAGTCTACTGAAGAGTTTAAGTTGGTTTCCATTCAAATTTGGTAAGATTACTTGTGTCTCTCAGCTTTGTTCATGCAAAATGTGTGTACAGTGGTGCCCTGCAAGACGAATGCCTCGCAAGACGGAAAACTCGCTAGACGAAAGAGTTTTCCGTTTTGGAGGTGCTTCGCAAAACGAATCTCCTATGGGCTTGCTTCGCAAGACGACAATGTCTTGCAAGTTCCTGTGGGTTTTTTCCCTCCCCCCTTTTGCTAAGCCGCTTATCAGCTGATCCGATAAGTTGATAAGCCGCTAAAAGCCGCTAATAGCGCTAATCCGTCAATGGGCTTGCTTCGCAAGATGAAAAAACCGCTAGATGATGAGAATCACAGAACGGATTCTTTTCGTCTTGCGAGGCACCACTGTATTTGTTTAACTAAAGGCAGATAAGCTACACAGTTGCCTCTTCAATATAGGAATCCCAAAGTTGGTTTATTTCAAATCACTGAACAAGCATACCATGTTTGCTTAAGTGAAGCTGTCATGATAAAGGGCTTCAGCTTGGAGGTTTAGTCTTCAGCTGTCTTAGATAGTGAAAAGCTACCAATAAGACCACATTTCCTTAGTACTTAATATATTGGTGCCCATTAATTACATTTTAAACTGTTGTTGCCTGCTTGGAGGCTTACGTGCATTACGTGCATGGCACGTTCTTCAAAATTACTGAAATTCCAACATTCCAAGCAATACAAATAAAAGTTTTTTAAAACAACAGATAAATCATATACTCAAGGTGCATTGGGAGGGATATTTCATGCCCCTTCCCAAATTGCCACATGTTTATTTGCTTAATGTGGAACGTTTGGGGCCAAATTCCAAGTAAGTCTGCCTCTTTTCTGGTTTCTAAATATGGCAGTGCTGGATTTCGCTAACTGCTGATTGTCTCCTCTTGAAACATGTCCAAGAAAGATGAACCTCAAACATGTACCTGCTTTATGATGTGAACTGAGGGGTTAGCATGTTTATATAATCTGTCAATTGGGATTGGTGCTTCTCACCAATAGTGGTAGTTCTTGATCTATATCCAGTACCACAATTTGGTGACTTGATAGTTATACATTTGTGGTTGCCATTATTAATATGACAGCAAGTGCTCCTATACTGTGATCCAACTCTTATTATATTGCATGGTTAAGTGCCACAGTCTTCTTGCTGCTGAGGCCTTTAAGTGGGTAACGTATCACTGGTTAGTATAAGCTATTTTGTACATGGGCTCTTGGCGTTGGGTCGTGAAACTGCTTCAGTATTTGGGTTGTACCTGGTATCTACAGAACTTTGATCACTTGAATGCTTCTGTCTTCTTTAATTATGAATAATTAATAGTTTGGTTTACATGTACATTTTTTATTTTTAGTAGAAACCAGGTCATTAATAGATTGCAGAACACCCACATTTACCCCTGGGCTAATTTAATTTCAGTTTAAGTTAGAACATTTTTTTTAAGGCAAGGATCTTTTTAAAGGCATTTTTTTTTAGATCCAGTAGGTACACTTGTTAGGACTAAGAATCTTATTTTCCTATAATTAAAGGCCTGCATATTTATAAAAGTCCCCCAACTCATCCATAGTTAAGTGGGAAAATAAATGGTTGGAATGTGGATAGTATCAGTAGACGAGTGTAGCATGAACCATGGAGTTGCAAGGAGTCAGTGCTAGCAGCCTACTATGGGTTTACATTATGCTGGGATCAGCCATAAATGCCAATTTCAGCACAGCATAAAGTTGTCCAACATAAACAGGTTGAGGCTTATTCCATGACAGAGTCAGTGGCATCAATCCCGCCCAGAGTCTAATATTTGATTGGTATTGGAATGAGATTGCAGCTGACATGCACTACTGACGTGTTGCACTACGATGTTGACATGGCTGTTTGTGCTTTCAGCTGTCTGTGCTGTTGGTTTGGGGTGCTAGACCTTAACATTATGCTTTTACCTTTTGAAGGGTTCTTTACAATCACTGCATATGTTTTTTAGCCATTTTGCTATACTTCTACATTATTTCCGTTTGGAAACATTGAAACTTTTGTTTTCATCCAGTTATAGGTGCTCAGAATGGTTGATGAAAACAGATTTGTTCTGGCCAGGTGATGTTAGTTTTAAGTTCCATTTATAGCAAAGGGAAAAGTTAGAATGAAATACTTCCATTGTTTTCAACAAAGCCTGCACTACAATAATGTGCATGGCTACTCAGAATGAAGTCTGTGTCTAGTGGGGCTTTACTCCCAGAAAAATGCATAGGATTGCACCCTAGCTCATAACTAACTAGCTGGGTCGGGCTAGTGCAGATACTACATAGAATTGTCCTGTGATATTTTGACAGAAGCCTTAATTGGACAAGCCAAATACAGTAGGGTTATGCTTCAGGAAGACACTTCCAATTTTTCCTTGGCTGAAGGAGGCAAAGGTGTAAATACAGTCGTACCTCGGAACTTGAACATAATCCATTCTGGAAGTCAGTTTGACTTCCGAAACATTCGTCTTCCAAAGTGCGGCTTCTGATAGGAAGCTCCTGCAGCCAATCAGAAGCCATGGAAGCCCTGTCGGACATTTGGCTTCCAAAAGAACGTTCGAAAACTGGAACACTCACTTCTGGTTTTCAATCATTCGGAAGCCGGAATGTTCGACTCCCAAGACGTTCGGGAGCCGAGGTACAACTGTAATTCCAATTAATGTGTTTTCGGCTTTGCTTGATTGTGTCTTAAGTAGTGCATATGAAGAGTGAAGCCAATGAAACAGATGGATTTTGAATAAGTGATATTGGTACTGATGTTGACTTTCAAGTCAGACTGACTAAGAGTGCAGCACACACATACCTAGGAGTGAGTCTAATTGAACTCGTGGGTTTTACTTCTGAGTAGATATGCCTAGCATTGCACTGTGAAACTAATTTAATTTTTTAAAATAGTTCTAAGTCTCTTCCAGTAACTTTTTACAAGCCTGTGCATATAGGTCTAAAATGTGTGGAAGAATAGAGGAAATAATATGTGACACATTTTACGCAAAATACTTGAGCTGGCCTAACACCAGGCCTAAAGCCATGTACTTTGAAGAAGTTTGCATTAAAATCAGTAGGACCTCCAATTGAATGTACCGTATTTTTCGCTCTATAAGACGCACCAGACCATAAGACGCACCTAGTTTTTGGAGGAGGAAAACAATATTCTGAATCTCAGAAAACAATATTCTGAATCTCAGAAGCCAGAACAGCAAGAGGGATCGCTGCGCAGCGATCCCTCTTGCTGTTCTGGCTTCTGGGATAGCTGTGCAGCCTTTATTCGCTCCATAAGACGCACACACATTTCCCCTTACTTTTTAGGAGGGAAAAAGTGAGTCTTATAGAGCAAAAAATACGGTATTTGAAATAAGATACAAAAGCTGTGATCTGAAAGTACTGATTTGAGTGAAATTCACTTGAATCCCTGTGGTCCTTTAGCTCAGAGTAAATTTATATTCCCGTATTTGTTCACTTAAGGCTCATCCACACTTCTGATTGCCCCAGGAAAACCTGCTGTTTACTGCTGAATTGAACCAAACATCAGTCAGGTTTTCTGCGGATTAACGTTTGCTTCAACTTAGCACTAAAGAGCGGGTTTTCTGTGGGAAAGGGGGGTCAGACAAAGGCAGAACCTCTTGAAGTGAGCCTTGACTATCTCAAACTGTTGGTAGACTATTATTTTGTCCTCAGTTTGCCTGGTTGAGAAATTAGTAATGTTCACAACAGTGGTGTGAAGGTGACCTATTGTTTGCATGGACAAAGATTCCCTAGGTCATTAGTTTTTTATATCTTTTCCTAGTAAATGTTAATTTTGGAAGTATATCTCAAGCTACAGTTTTATGGTTTTGCTGTGGTTTTTCAGGAGGCAACGCTTGATAATGGTTACTATTGAACTAGTAGACTTTAACCCCCCTGCAGCCTATCTTTAAAAAAGTGAAAACAAGTGCAAAAGTGTTATTTTGTCTTCCTGGATTTTACCATCAGTATTATGTATGCACATTACGTTTTAATTCTTTTTGATAAAATATTTTCAAATGTAGATCAGGTTGATTTTGCTGAAACCAGGAGCAGTGTACCTTCAAAGGACCATGAAAGATTGATGCATTTGAGGAGCAAAATGTTTGAAATTATACAAACTGCCTCAGAACAGACTTTTTAAACGGAAAGCCTGTTAAATCTCTCTGGCTGTTTTAATCAACCTCGGCACAAAGATGATGGTTATCTCCCGTTTCTCTTTAACATCTGGTTATCAGAGTCACGCTGCCTCTGAACATGGAGGTGCCATTTGACTTTTGCCAAATAGCCATTGATAGACCAAGCCATTTAAGCTAGCAGCCCTTACCGTATGCTTTAGTAGTAAATTCAAGTGGTTGTCTGTTAAGGTTTTTTGTACTGAATCAATCACAAATCACCAATGGGTGACCCTGAGTAATATTATTATGAAATGAGTGGGGGGAAATACCCTCCCAGCTTCCCCCATGCTTTGTAATCTCATAAATCGCTCATGTTTCCCTTTGCCTCTTCTAGACTAGTCCTAAACAGTTAAGATTTTCCTTGTAGGGATGATACCCCCATTCCTCCAAGCACCAATCAAATAGGACATAAACCTTCCTGCAGGAAATGCTGTTCTTCTGTCAGGATGTCCCATTGCCTTCAGAACTACTTTGCACAAAAAACTCAAGTATGCTGGTAAATCCGAGGCCTAGGTCACAGCCTAGAACACATTTTTAAAAATAAAAACTGTATTTATCAAATAGTCAGTGTTCCCTGTTCCTTTGTGATGTTTTTTGATTATTATTTTTTTTAAAAAAAAATACACCTGCATTGTCTTTAGAAGCTACTGTCTGCGTTCCTCTTATAGATACAGAAATATCAATTAATTCATAGGACTTCCATGTCCTGTGGAAGGAGTTGATATGAAATGTTATTCTGAAAATTATTGGTTGAAAGCATCATTACTGAACACATTCAATCTCTGGTGGAAAAGAATACATGATAGGAATTTCTAAAAATGACTATGTTGACATAGGACAATAGAAAGACAAGTCTCTTCCAGTAGCTTTCTTATTTAATGTTACAATATACTATATCCTTTTATAATAGGGAAAAATGTTTTTCCTGCTGTCGTCTTCAGTCTGGAATGATGAACAGATGCATCTATTCCTAGTCTCTGTTCAGTGCCAGCTTCTATGTACTGCTACATACAACTGCCATATTAATGTTCTGAGTGCTATCATTAAGCTTGAACACTTCAGTAAATGTTGAGAACTGGGTGTGGTATAAATATTGAATGTCTAAATGTTAATGAAACGCAAACCTGTAATGTTACTTGACTGGATTATATGTTGAAGCTCTGTTCTGAGACTTACAGATCTGGCAGCTATCACCAGCACTAACTTCCATAAGGATGAAGGAACTTCACTTACTCTTAAGCATGTGGCCTTTCGCACACTCTTATATGAGATGACTGTCTCAACTAACAGCACTTTAAAAGCTTGTCAATCAAAGTTTACAAGTTTAGTGTTTTTGCCTAGGAGTTAAGTGGTGCAGAAAGTGCATTATTAATTATTTTTCTGATATACAACATTTTAAAACTCCTGGTAACTATTTCCCAATGGCACTGCATCTTGCTGTTTCATACCATTAAAGTATGTTCTGTTGAACATGTGCCCTTGAGTTTAAAGTCGTTATAGCAGCAATAAACTGTAATATTTATGCATGCATATTCAACATTGTGATCACTTGTACTTCTTTCTGCTTTTTATCTTGAATAAACATTGGTATTTGAACATGTGCATAGAGTACAAGGACTGCTGCAAACTCTACTGAAAATATGACTCTTGCCTCTTCTACCAAAAAATACTATTATTTAAATTTGTATACCACTCTTCATCTGTAGATCTCCGAGCAGTTCACAGCATAAAAAGACAAAATAAAAACACAGAATACATAATAAAAACCAAACCAATAAATGTCAGTTTATTTCTTGTAGCGAAATTGATGAACTACAAATGTGTTTAGATTGCCAAAGTACTTAAGTCACTTAAATGAATGTATAAAGCTGCATTTTATTGGGTTTGACTGTTGAACCATCTAGCCTAATACTGTCCATTCATACTTTCAGCAGCTCTCCAGGGTATTGCGCGTACGTCGTGCCTATCACCTGCTACCTCATCCCTTCCTCCTTCAGTGAAATTAATTGAACTTGGCTCTCCTATGTTCAAGACGTGTGCTCTCCATTGGAGCTTTGGCCATCAATGCATTTGATGCCATATGGCTTACTTGTACGGTAGGCATTGATGAGCAACTATGAAGCACTCTTAGAATATTATAAAACATGAGCAACTTATGGGAGGTAATGGTGCTTTATAAAAGGGATGCTTTCCCTTCATTTGAAAAACAACAGAATTGTTCAGTTTCTTTAATCTCATGCTCTGGAAATGACCGTGATTTGGGTCAGAAAACAAAATACATCAATATCTTTTAAACAGTACATCTCACTTGCATGGCATATTGCATGTCTAGAGAGCTTGTAAAAATCGATTGGAACTGATCTCTAGTGTAAAATTAGCAATAATCTGTATTGTTGCTGCAAGGAGCACAAACTCATTCTGGGTCATAGAGTACAGTGTGAAGAAGGTGTACCTGTGCAATCTTTGGCTTGGCATTCTTTCCCTCGACCCCACATTTATTCCCTTAAGAGTGGCTGGTGGGAGAATGAATAATGTTTTATTCTAATGCTCCTTTAGCTGGTCTTGTTGCAATTGTACATCAGAAATACATGATCATTTTTTTTCTTCCCTGGAAGAATTACAAAATTGTAAATCTACAATATGGCAATGAATGTCCCTTAACTTTTTGAAAAACTATATTTTTAAGGTCAATCGAAACATTAATTTGGTGTGTAAAACTTGTAATCACTTGTAGTTATCAAGCCTTCTATCCAGGTTATTAAGAAGAAGAAGAGTTTGGATTTGATATTCCGCTTTATCACTACCCGAAGGAGTCTCAAAGCGGCTAACATTCTCCTTTCCCTTCCTCCCCCACAACAAACACTCTGTGAGGTGAGTGGGGCTGAGAGACCCCAAAGAAGTGTGACTGGCCCAAGGTCACCCAGCAGCTGCAGGTGGAGGAACGGGGAATCGAACCCGGTTCCCCAGATTACGAGACTACCGCTCTTAACCACTACACCACACTGGCTCTCTACTGTACTGATGCTTGGTCTTTACAAATTTAATCATTACTAGAGGCTTGGTTAACTGAAAATGTTTACATTTTAAGCAAGATTAATTGGGATTTTACTATTCTGCTCAGTTAAAGCTAGTCACAAGCTTTTGAATGCTAAGTCTTGTTTCTAGAGACCAAAAGAAATGCTTAGTGGTGCTTAATATGCAGGAGATTTCCAACAGCAGAGGGCGTCTCAATATTCATACTGTACAGTATTTCTGACACCAAAAGAAAGGCAATAAAAGTCTCAAGTTTTCTTTGGAGTGCATTGTTCTAAAGCTTGTATACTGCCATGTGGCTCTCTGCTAGAGCCATCAGGGTAGCTCTCAGCACTCCAAACAGAAATGACAGCTGATTGAAAACAGTAAAAAAGAGCAAAGCAACTCATTGCATGAAGTGATTAAATGCAGATCGGTTGGATGCAGAAGAAACAGCTCTTGGTCGTTTCCTTAAGACTAGAGGGGCTTTGGGCATAAGCCATTCTACAGCTTATGCTCACTTGTGCATGGAAGTATATTAACTCAGCTGCAAGAAGGTGCTCACTTGTGCAAAGGGTCTTCTGCTACTGTAGGTCTTTGCTTTAGCTCAGGAGTTGGCAAAGTTTACCTTGCCTGGGCCGGTTCACTCCAGTGGAGATCCCTTTGTGGGCCAGATTGTGCGTGAGCACACACGTCCGCGATTTCTGGCATCTGTGCAGATGCAATTTTCAGCATTGCGCATGCACAGACGCAATTTCTGGCTCAGCGGAAGTGAGTCCCTGCACTGTGCTGGTTTAGTGCAGCACGTGGGGACTCGCCGAGCAGGCGGCTTGGTTTGGGGGCAGCTTGTGGGCCGGTTAAACGATCCCCCATGGGCTGCTTGTGGCCCATGGGCTTTAGGTTGCCGACCCCTGCTTTAGCTGCTGGCTGGATAAAATCTGTGAGAAGCTAACAGTGAATGTCTGACTGCTGCCATTCTAGTGGGATTCAGCGCTCTGCTCATTATTAACAAAGCCTTTTAATTTAAAATGTTTTTCCACAAAAGCAGTGTAACTTGTTTTCAAAGCTCTAGCTGCTCCCTGTGGGTTAATGTTTGATGCTCGCACTTCAAATGGTGTTAGTCCTATTTTCAGTCTATAGCACATTTTAGCAGCCTTGGGGTTGTATACCTTTGAATCATGAATAATGGAACTTTCCTTCCCCCCCTCCACTTTTCATGTTACTAAAAATGATACATTATGATAAGGAGTACCAATATATGTACAAAAAAATCAGTTGTGGATTTTTGTTCAGTAACCACAATCTGCGCTTCGCTTCTTTAAATGAAGTTTGCTGCTGGAATTAAAGTTAAAACATGGATGAAATCTAGAGTAAAGGCCACAACAAAATTTACCTGCATACTGGTTTGACCAGCAGCTGAGGCGATACCATTATGTATCATTGCAGAGCTGAGTCCTAAAACTGTATTCTTTTTCTTGTATGTCTGTTTATTTTCTCTGTTTCAAATCTCTAGATGCATATGGTATTTAATAATATACAGTTGTACCTCGAGTTACAAATGCCTCAGGTTACAAACACTTCAGGTTACAAACTCCGCTAACCTGGAGGAGTTACCGTATTTTTCGCTCTATAACACGCACCCGACCATAGCACGCACGTAGTTTTTAGAGGAGGAAAATCCGTAGGCATGCCACCCGTAGGCATTCCCTCCATAACACGCACAGACATTTCCCCTTACTTTTTAGGAGGAAAAAAGTGAGTGTTATGGTGCAAAAAATACGGTACCTTGAGTTGAGAACTTTGCCCCAGGATGTGAACGGAAATCGTGTGCCGGTGGCAAATCGGCAGCAGGAGGCCACATTAGCGAAAGCACGCCTCTGGTTAAGAACAGTTTCAGGTTAAGTACGGATCTATGGAACAAATTAAGTTTGTAACTAGAGGTACCACTGTACTGTACATGCTAATTATATTAAGATGACTCATCCATTATGAAAGGACCCTGTGAAAAGCAGACACTGGGCTACTGGTCTCTTTCCAGTGGACTATGGGAATTCTGGCTGTGGGGTTCTTGCAAACAATGCTGAGCAGGGAGACCTTAGTCAGATCCAGCAAGGTACTTCATATGTTGTTAAACAAGGCTTCATGCCTGGAGAATCACTTAACTCAGATAAAACTCTTAGGAGATCCTGTATATGCAGTCTTGTTTCATAAACCATCATTTGAACACAGGAATTCTAGTTAAAAGCCCTGTTCCAATAAACAAACAACTATGACTTCTGGAAGACATCTGAAGGCAGGCCTGTTTAGGGAAGGTTTTATTGTTTGATGTTTTGTGTTTTTAATATTCTGTTGGGAGCCGCCCAGAGTGGCTGGGGAAAGCGAGCCAGATGGGCGAGGTATAAATAAATTAGTAGTAGTTGTATATAAAGTAAAATATGTTAAGGCACTTTTGTGATTTTGGCACTAGATTTACAGAATTTTACTGAGATGACCTGCCAAATCTCTTCTCTCTTGTTCAGAAACCCTTGGGCAAAATGGCATTTGCGGCATTTGATGTTTTCTGTTGCAGTTTTTTATATTTTATGGCTTTTGTTAGTTTTCTTGGCATTTATTTTGAAAAGAAAGGCAGAATGATAATTTTAGAGGTAAAGTGGAATTGTGAGTTGCATTGCTGAGAATATAAGGACCAAGTATTTTGAATCAACTGCCGTATTTTTCGCTCCATAAGACGCACCAGACCATAAGATGCACCTAGTTTTTGGAGGAGGAAAACAAGAAAAAAAATATTCTGAATCCTAGAAGCCAGAACATCAAGAGGGATCGTTGTGCAGCAAAAGCAACAATCCCTCTTGCTGTTCTGGATTCTGGGATAGCTGCGCAGCCTGCATTCGCTCCATAAGACGCACACACATTTCCCCTTACTTTTTAGGAGGGAAAAAGTGAGTCTTATAGAGCAAAAAATACGGCAATACAAAATTAGAACACACTTTAGAAAGTGTCCTGTGCCATTGGAGCTGTGCTGCAGCATTTCAGATCAAACATACTGCTTCTTTTCTGTTGTCTTGAGGAGTTCACCATAGTCTGTTTTATAGAAGGAAAGGAACCAAGTGACACACAGATGTATCTCCAGACACATGGAAATACTTATTGTTAGTGTTAAGCTTAATTTCATAATCCTTTCCTTAGACACATTATGTTTTTTAACCAATCTGAAAGACCTACCACTATGAGCTCCATATTTCCAAAGGACGAGCAAGACAGCTGTAGGCAGAACTTATACAAAAAACAGCAGGCCAGTCCAGTGGCCCATGCACTGGCCATTAATCACAACACAGTGATTCATGTATGACAGCCTTTGGAGCATCCTGAAAGTTATCTATCTAGTCCTTCGACCTCATCAAACTGTTGATGCCAAAATTGGTACCTCTCAAATTCTGAGCTTCTTCAGGACAAATATTGCCTGTTAAGTGGTGGCTTAAAGTAGTTCATTTTGCAGTGCAGTATACCCCGCTGGTCACAGCACTCTAGGGACCATCTCGTCAGGAAGTCCGTTCCATACTATTGCAATGTGGGTCCTAATTCAAATGTTATCTTGCTGGACTAACGGGAAGCAAATTGCTGTTTGATTTTTATTCACTTTCACAACCTACTTCAGGGAGTGTTGTACTGGTTGAGCTGGAATAAATGTTGAGTTTTTCCTCTCCCCTTCCATCAAGTACTTTTTAGTTAATAATTAAGAAAATGGAATGCTGAGCATATGCAGAGGTGACATTTGTGTGCCAACTTAGAATAATACTTCAGTGATGTGGAAAGAAAGAGTAGACAGTGTTGGGCAGAGGAGGGGCCCCCTGTTTGTCCTAACTTCCACATGGTAACATTTATTAAAATTTGTGTTCATCTTTAAAATTAATAATACAGCTCCTCCTCTCCTCTCTCCAGCATTTGCATTTGGACTAGTTTCCATTACTTTTTCAAAAAATTTGAAAACCTAACATCCAGCATGGTGTCCTTTAAAAAGGTAAGGGACCCCTGACAGTGAAGCCAAGTCGCAGACGACTCTGGGGTTGCGGCGCTCATCTCACTTTACAGGCCGAGGGAGCCGGCGTTTGTCTGCATACAGTTTTTCCGGGTCATGTGGCCAGCATGACTAAACCGCTTCTGACACAACAGGACACTGACGAGTGCCAGAGCGCATGGAAACACCATTTACGGTACCTTCCCACCGGAACGGTATCTATTTACTTGCACTTTTTGGCGTGCTTTTGAACTGCTAGGTTGGCAGGAGCTGGGACCGACCAACGGGAGCTCACCCAGTCGCAGGGATTCGGACGACTGTCCTTCTGATTGGCAAGCCCAAGACGCTCAGTGGTTTAGACCACAGCGCCACCTGCATCCCTATGGTGTCCTTTAGCTGTTCCTAATTCTGAATGAAGCTGGTGTGATGTGAACAGCTAGGTAGCAAAGTGCCATGGAACTCACTAAAAAGCCCATTGTGCTGTAAAGCACTAATGTGAACGCACCCGGAATTCAACAAAGAAGAGACCATAAAGTTCAGCACTTAATAGACAGCACATTAAATTCTATGCTGAGAACAAATCTTAGAAGTTGAAGCCCCACTTGAGGAGTGAAGCTGCGTAGCTGTGTAACCATGAAGATGCTCGTGAGCAGGGGTGGAGTCTGGTATTTCGAATTTCAGCATTGTGCTGTGCAAGGCCAAAATTCAGCGCCCGCTGCCCCTCGCCTTCCATTCTGCTCAATTGACCATGTTGTAGTTGCAACACCCCTGCAGTGTTGCATGCAACGCCCATGTCCAGTGCAGTAGAACCGACTGAGCTTCCCTAAATCTGTCTCTGTCATGAGAGGGTCTGAGAAACTGCTGTTACGAGAGTTATTTGCTATGCAGTTTCTTGCTTTTAGGCTTCATTTAACAAATTTGGAAAATACATTCTATACCCATAGTTGAAAATTGGTATATTCAAGGACTGCTATATGTTCTGGATTAAAATGGCGTCCTGGATTAAAATTCTTGTAGCTTTTACTAAAAAGCTCAACAATTTCGGTGGGTTTTCTAAAAGCTCAGCAAACTTTACTTTTTGAAATACGGCATCCCTAGTGTAGACTATATTTTATACCTGTCTGTTAAATAATGAGTTATATATAATTCAGTGAGACTTGGCTGCCTTTTTCCTAGAATTTTTCAAAATTAGACCTTAATCTTCTATTGGGATCTTACCAACATTTCTTTGTTCAAATATCCATTCCCCTTTGCTCTGTTTTATGTTTTAAAGTCTCTTGCCCTTTTCCGAAAAATGTGGAATTGAGAAGAGTAAATGTTGAATTGATAAGTACCATAGCTTATCTTTTCTTCACTCTACTAATCAAATCTTTGTCAATCTGTAAAATTAAATAAATCATAGTTGCTGGGCAATTTGTTCTCATTATTGGACTACAGTAGGCTCCCAGTATTTGTATAGTGGTCATTTGCTACATTTTAGCTGTGTTTTATCTACAATTTTTATTATGTACACCACTGAGAGAGTTCTGTGTTTAAGCAGTCCATAAATCTTTATAAACAGCCAATGGAAGGATGACAATAATTTTTGGATTGTAGATCTCATGCTCAGGTTGAATTCTTGCATATGCCTGGTGCTGGGGAAATGTTTGTAAAGCACAGCCCAAGCTTGATTCATGAGCAATTTGTGAAAGAACCAGCCTCTTCAGCTTTTCCTGTTGCCGATTTGTAAAGCACGCCATGTTAAATCACCTAGGACAATAAATCTGATGAACTAATATATTTTAAGCCACATCCTAGAAGGAACTAATTAATAGGTAGGAACATATTAGAGTCAAAGCTATGAGTTTCGCTTTTGAAGGTGTCACTAGCAAACTATGCAGAAGAGCGACATGCCAAATGAAGGTGGTGCCTCCCAGTGAAATGTATGAGGCAAAAGAAAGGCACTTGTGCATCTGAAAATATAGGCAGCTTATTGCCATCTCTGAAGTAGACCAGCAGCCTTGAGAGCACGACAAAGAAAGGTTGTGTTCCATTCATTAATTGGTTGGTGGGATGGGAGGTTGCAAAGTTGATATTGCCACCATTCTTACTCTCTGATGTGTTCTGAAGTGGGTGGGGTGGGGGAGGGACAGCAAACGAGAGAAGGAGAAACAGAAATAACCTGTAAACTCTCTCTCTCTCTCTCTCTCTCTCTCTCTCTCTCTCTCTCTATATATATATATATATATATATGAACTAATCATAGGACTGCTAAACTGGACTTCATTGAGACTTCATTTGGTTTGTATTTTGGGTTGGAAATACAGTACTTGGTTTCCTAATATTTGCAATACCAGGACTGTTTATGCAGAGGTAAATCCCACATAGTTCAGTGGGTTACTGGGTTTGCTCTCAGCAAAGTGCATATAGGAATGCAAGTCTGGTCATTTTACTCCAATTCTGAAGGCCCACTGGTGCCACTATTTTCTTAAGCCACAAGAATTCTGCCACTGTTGCTGCAATTGGGTTTCCTGCTTCTGCTGCACATATTCATATGTATAAACGGCTATCTCATCACTAGAGACTGGTTCACCAGCCAAGAGCATAGCAGCAGGCACTTTTGCTCACTTAGGATATACATAAAGGTAAAGGGACCCCTGACCATTAGGTCCAGTCGTGGACAACTCTGGGGTTGCGGTGCTTATCTTGCTTTATTGGCCGAGGGAGCCAGCGTACAGCTTCCGGGTCATGTGGCCAGCATGACTAAGCCACTTCTGGCAAACCAGAGCAGTGCACGGAAACACTGTTTACCTTCCCGCTGGAGCGGTACCTATTTATCTACTTGCACTTTGTGCTTTTGAACTGCTAAGTTGGCAGGAGCAGGGACCAAGCAACGGGAGTTCACCCATCGTGGGGATTTGAACCTGCCAACCTTCTGATCAGCAAGCCACCCGCGTCCCTAAGTCTACATAGGGTGTACATAGGATAAGTGTACATAGGGTGTACTTATTCCCATGCTAGGAGCCTATGAACACTTTCTTCCTTGGGAGTAAGACTCCAGTGATGGCTATGTATTTTAGAATGCATACTGGAACTACTGGTATGTCCTTGAATTTTCTGTACTATACAAGGGGTATTCTGGAGATGGATTGATGTAGAAAGTGTTTCCTGAGGGTAGGAAGTTTAAATTCCACTAATCTAGAGCAAGCCTAAAATTTCCCAATTACTATTATTATTTCCCATTTATACGATGCCAGCCTTTCATGGGTTAGGTGTAGGAACAGCCAGGTGTCGCTGCATATAATAGCAACCCATTTATCTGAACAAGTTCTAGCATCAGCCAAGAAACTTCTGATGGATCAGAAATGAAAATAAGACTTCATATCCATGCATATTTACATGGTGATAAGCCTGAGTCTGTTTTGGGCAATGACTCTGGTCAGACCTCACCTGGAGTACTGTGTCCAGTTCTGGGCACCACAGTTCAAGAAGGACACTGACAAACTGAAACGTGTCCAGAGGAGGGCAACCAAAATGGTCAAAGGCCTGGAAATGATGCCTTATGAGGAACGGCTAAGGGAGCTGGGCATGTTTAGCCTGGAGAAGAGGAGGTTAAGGGGTGATATGATAGCCATGTTCAAATGTATAAAAGGATGTCACATAGAGGAGGGAGAAAGGTTGTTTTCTGCTGCTCCAGAGAAGCGGACACGGAGCAATGGATCCAAACTACAAGAAAGAAGATTCCACCTAAAGATTAGGAAGAACTTCCTGACAGTAAGAGCTGTTCGACAGTGGAATTTGCTGCCAAGGAGTGTCGTGGAGTCTCCTCCTTTGGAGGTCTTTAAGCAGAGGCTTGACAACCATATGTCAGGAGTGCTCTGATGGTGTTTCCTGCTTGGCAGGGGGTTGGACTTGATGGCCCTTGTGGTCTCTTCCAACGCTATGATTCTATGATTCTATTCTATGACTATCCACTCTAAGGCCTGCAGATGCACTTCTGTATCCTTCGTTTTTCCCTGCCTCATTCTAGCAGCTGGTACTTGTGGATCACAGATTCAGTTCCCACATCTGCAGTCTGTTCACAGAGGGAGGTCCATTTCTCTTTTCATTAGTTTTCATGGTTGTAAAGGGGTAGCGATGATGCTAACATATAGGTGTAAAGGTCGTGCTCTATGGAAAGCTGGTTTCAGGCACTTGGCCCATTGGCACATTAACTCTGCATTACAAAAATGTCTGTGAGACATGAAGGCTGACAACAACTCCACTGTGTTGGAATTCCTTACAGACAACCATAGTGCTTGGAGACTGATAGGTTGTGAGTGTGTAGCACACACCAGAGGATAAATGAGTACAGAGAGAAGAAATGCCATGGTGCATCTGCAGCAGCACAACCGGATGCCTTCATCTGCCCCAGCTGCAACAAAACATGTCTTGCCTGCATTGGTCTCTACAGCCGCAGCAGGTGCTGTAACTCTCCCAACGGTTTGACTTCACCCCCAAAGGCACACTCCTCCATTGTCTCCCGAGACAGACGGATGCCAACAATGAGATAGGGGAAGCTTGGCTAAACTGAGAACGTTAGAAGAAATAAAACGAATAACACACACTGCTGGATCTAAGCCAGATAGCTGATGGAAAGTGACCCACGTCTACAACTCCATTCTCCAGAGTTATTGACTGTCCTCTGCCTGCATTTTTGAGCAATTGGTAGGGGAAGAAAAGCAGTAGGAATATAGCCTTAACAAAGACGGGAAAGCCAAGGGGCTTCAAAGAATGAAGCAATGCACCCCACGCCATATGTGGGCTTCTGATTTTTTTTTTGCCACCCCCCTTTTTCAGAGGAAGAGAAAACTCATATCCTACAGTTCCCCCTGAATGGGAAATATAACCTGTGACATTTTAGCTGCAAACGATTCATCTTCAGAAAATGCAGATTAAAAATAAACATTTACCTGTTTTGCTTCATTCCTGGCTGCCAAAGTTTAGAACTGGGGAAAAAGTGGTTGGCCGAGAGCTCTGTAATCCCGCCTTCCCCTCCTTTTGGTAACAGCTGGAATGAGGAGTTTGAAGGAGGATGCATGATTGGTTGAGAGTCAGAAGTAGGGTGGAGTGAGGAAGACAGAGGAGGAATTTACCTGTCTAGGTAAGTCAGTAGGAGGTCAAGAAGAGAACAGAGAAGGTGGTATAGCCTGTTTGGTCCTGTCATTTCATAGCAGAGTAGCTGGAATTGTTTTTATTTCCTAGTAAAGGTGAGTTAAACTCTAACTAAACTATGTTTGCTTAGGCGGAAAAGGAGTGTTCCTGGATTTAGATACAAATAGCCGACCAGATAGCTGGCTTGTCCAGTCTTGCTTATACGCTTCCCCTGTTTCGTGCTATCTTTCTTGCCGTTGTTCCTACTGAAATCTTTGGGCTCGTAAAGGATTATGGAAAGTCTCGAGTTTCCTAGTGAAGGTAATCCATGCATGTTGCAAACCTTTCCTGATAGCTTTTAGGGGGAATTCTGTTGGTCGCTTAGTTGCTTTTAAAATGACTTTTAATCTGTAAATCTGTGAATGACAAATGTTTGTCTCTTTCATGGCTTCTGTTCAGGCTTATTAACAATGAAAATATATAGTAAGAAAAGCAGCTTCCTTTCAAAAAATCTGGAAGATGCAACCAAGCATAAATGTTCTCTCTCTATATCATATAATATATATTATATATATAATTATCACACTTATGGGAAAATAAGCTTACTTTAAGTTTTGCAATCATTTAAATTATTTTAATAAATCTTCAGAGACTTGGATGGAAATTGTTTTTAACATGAGATGGGGGTGGAAATGTGCTCCTTATCAGTTAAATGCAGGTAAACATGCAGAACGATGCCTGCTTGTAATTTGAAACTGGAAAACTAGGATTGTGCAGCTCTGGTACTGTAAGGGTAATGATTAAAGAGTCTTTTGTGTAGGTAGAAGTGGATGGGTCTCCAGGGTCAAGGTGCTTGTGCATGTATGTTTGACACGTTCTGTCTCTTATTCTGATGTGGTTTGGCCAATGGGATGCAGAATAGCATTAGTCCATGCAGATGCATTCAAAGTAGCATTTATTTTATTTTTAGTGAACTGGCAACTCTCTTTAATTCTGTTGGTTTTTAATACATAAGAATACATGTCACCAAAGCTTATTTAAAAACAAAATCTAAATTCTTCAATGGAGTCACTGAGTTTCATTTGCAGGGTATTCTTGGGCAATGTATCAGTCAGTCAGCTAAGCTCTGTGTGCTAGATTAAAAACTGGAGCAAGCCTATAACCCCCAAGAAAATACTATAAAAGAAATTAAAGTAACCTCTACTTGAGGGGACCATGAAATGATCTAACAGGGAAAAGAGATAGTAATTGACTCTTGGTATTTGTCCCGATGCATGCTAAATTCCAACAATGTGCACTGCTTCATCTGGCTGATTGATTGATTGTTTAACGTCATTTGTGACAATAAACCATATTTATAATGCCCCTTGGTGGAAGGACTTTACCTTCCAGATTGTAGGACCTAGTACTTAATCTTCTTATAGTTTAAAAAGCAACTAGTTATAGAGGAGACCATCTGATCTTGTAGACCCAAGTATTTTGCCTCTGTCTAAAAAGTAATCAGCAGTACTACATGTACCGAGGGCTCTTTGTTTCTAATGCCTATGATATAAAATAGCAGTGGGGAATGTCTGCTCCATGACATAATTTGGCCCACGAGAGTCCCAGTTTGGCCAGTGAGGACCTTCCCCACAAACGATGTCATAGGTGATGTCAGTGCGGGACAGATGCAGTTGCAGCTACAAAGGCACAATTGAAAACTTGAAGGGATAGATGCTGTCAGGGAGTCCCGCTAGGATCGGATCCAGCAGGTAGTTCCTCATTGGGAACTCCAATGGGGCTTGTCTTCTCAGTTTGCAAGAAGCAATTTGGATTCAAATCCATATTCCTACCCCCTTTAAATTGAGGTGGTAGTGGGTACAGCTGCCTCACTCATTGCTTCCCTTCTGAGAGCTGGCTGTTGCCCATTCCCTCTGCTCCCTCCACAGTGTTGGTACCCGTTTCACTACATGGTGGTAAACATATGTTTTGTGGGCCCAGAGCCTACAGGGACTCCACTGTAGCTGAAGGTCAAGAATCGAAAATGCCTGCCTCCTTCAGTTGGCTCATATATGATATGCGTTGTTGATATTGTTTCACACCACCCTAATCTCCGAGTGGGGCAAGATTACAGGGATTCTAGGTGCTTACCCAGGGGTTATGTTTCCTTTTGGGAATGAGGCATAGCGGAGACTGTGGTGCCTTTATGATATATGGTTTATTTGCACATGTACACAACCTGAGCCTATCATAGCATCAACACCCAAAAGGATCTTGTTTCTCCCATATCCACAGCCTTGGATTCAAACAGACATCAAACATTGCACACACTCTCTCTCTCCTCCCAGCTTGCTGCTTGAAATCTGGCCCACATCACTGCAACTCAACTCTAAACTCAATTGCCCCTTTCCTTTGTTTTCCCCTTAATGGCCCATCACCCAGGCTATCACCTCATCTAGCTGGCCTGGCTTATGTTTTAACACTTGCTGGATCAAGGGGTTACAAGGGGTTACAAGGATCTCACCTACAGCCTATTTCCTCTCCCTCAAACTCATAACAATATCAGGTATTGGGCACACCCTGGTTTCATTTCCTTAAGAATAAGTGGCAATGCAGCAAGAAAACATTTTACTGCTGTGTCCTATGTTCATAATCGCTATCAGTGAACTGTGGCTTCAGGTTGTGAGTTAATATTTAATATCTCAGATTTTAGAGCTTTAACTACACCTTTGTTAGCTTCTAAAGCCTTTTGAATATCTAGGCTCTGGATTACTCAACTGTCCTTCCAGGTTCAGCTGCTTAATTGTGATGCTAGGGATCAAAATTTTAAGTAGTAATATACAGTCTTGGGCAAGTTAGGTTGTAATTTTCTTGGCTGCTTATTCAGTGCACCAAACCCTTTAATATCATATTGGACACATGTTTGTTCCTTTTAGTAACAGAAGTCAGAAGACTGCTTTTTACACATCTTCTTTTGTGATTATTGTTGATCCAATGTGATGAGAGTCTCCCCCCCCCCTACATTTTCTTACTATGAGGCATCCTCCTAATGAAATAACTCTGCAGGACTGGTCCACTCAGGAGGCAAGGTGAGGCAATTGTCTTAGGCGACAGGATCCACAGGGGCAGCAGATCCAGATGTAGATGTTTATTTCCCCCCTTGTTCCTGATGTAGACTTTCACTCACCCATTCTTCCCTGGGGGAAGGGGTGGTGGTGCCATTTTGTAGTTCACCTCAGGTGCTAAAATGTATTGGGCCAGCCCTGTAACTCTCTTGTCATGGTTGCCTCCTTATACACTTGAAAGTAAATGGTATAATTGATGGCTATGAAAAACTGTTTCACAAAACAACAGTGTTCATCCTGTTAAAGCAAAGGTAAGGTGTATGTGTATCTGTGCCTGAGCAACTTTCCTTTTGTCCATACTGAACATTCTGCACTGATGATGGTGGTGTTGCTAAATACCTGTTAGTCACTCTCTTATCCAACTTCGTCACAAATACTGTGTACTGGAACACAAGCAGAGTACCGTATTTTTCCATCTATAAGATTCCCCCATGTATAAGACACCCCCTATTTGGGGGGACTCAGATTGAAGAAAATGGGGGGGGGGAGAAGATGTATCCGTGTATAAGATGCCCCCTAATTTTTGACATTATTTTTAAGGGGAAAAAATCTAGTCTTATACACAGAAAAATACGGTAACTCGAGTGGAGAAATTGCTGTCTTTGATAGGAGGCCGTGGGATTTTGTCTTGATTTAATCTCTGTGTACAATGCCGTGATGTGAATGAACCCTGTTGCTGGATTTTGTAAGACACAAGATAGCTTATTTCCCCCAAGCAGAGTTCATAAAGGTCCTTCCTAACCTAAGGAAGATGAGATGGGAAGTGAGGCAGGGACTGCTCCCTTTCTAGATTGTTGCTTATGTATGTGGCATCAAGGGCATGGCCAAGGCTGAGGAATAATGGAAGGCATTCAGTCTCCCATGTGAAAACTGTAAATATTATGATTGGCACACGTGCACCGCAATCTTTGAGAGTTTCCTGTTTATTATATAAGATGATTCGCTGACGTGATAGCACCCTTGATCACGCTGATTTTTGCAGTTTGAATGAACACACCCTGTGATGTTCTAGCGCCTTTTTACGAATGGAACTGACATGCCTGCATTTTGAAAAGAAGCTTTTCAGTGCTGCTGAGCTTTAAATACTAGTTATCCTTGTTAAGAGGGAGTAGTCTTCCCATCTCTTGCTGGATGACTTTACAGAATGTGACAGGCAGAGGGGTGGAGCTGGAAACATGTCTTTCTGGTTAGAAAGCTTGTGACCACATCCTCACAAGGCAGAATGGCTTCATGTGTACTGAATGAAGCATGGGGAGGGAGTGGTGGGAAAAGATGGGTGACACTCTTGGCTTCTGCCACTGATTTTGTAGCATAGTCTTAGGCAAGTCCAGTAGCTGCTTCAACAGAAGCTGTAGGGTGCCTCTCACATAGCTTGGCTGTTGGATCATGGCTTGGATCTGTAGCTTGAAGATTCAAATCTGACCTTGCGGATCAGCCTGGAGGTTCACACACAAAGAGACTCAGTGTCTATGGACTAGGGCTTATGTCTATTTATTTTGGAAGGACAGAAGGCAGAGGGGATTGGGTGCGAGTCAAGCATCAGGGTGAAACATGAATGGCTTCAGTGTGTAGAGTTGCCTTAGTATGTAACTCTAAACTTTTTGAGGGGGAAGCTGGGGAACATGAGGGCTGTGGCCAGGGCTGTTTGACATAAAACAATATGGGGCAGAGGGCTTCAAGGTTAATCAGAGGTGTGCTTTCCCCTTTCTGTAGGATTTGCATTAGGACCAAACTAGGATTAAAAGGCTTTAAATGTGTTTGGTGAAGGTTTGTAAATCATAGCTTTGAAGCAATTCTGATTAGGTGTAATCACAGTTGGCTCTGTCGCAGCAAACTGTGAAGGAGGAGACAATATATGAGAAGAGGGAGCATACCAGCACGTGGTGAATTCGAGTCTCAAGACTGTGGGAAATATAAGACAGTATGTGACATAGAGGATGATGCCATGAGGCTGTATTGAGGTTGATGTGAATATAGCCATTGTATTTCTATGGTTGTATTATTTCCTGTCCAATCAGGTCTTTGTTAGTATAAGTTAAGCTAAATGACTGGGACTGGAAAGGCATTCACTTAGCTATGAAGCACACTTGGTGGGTGATCTTATCACAGGCTAACGTCACAGGGTTGTTGTGAGGATAAAGTATAGCCAAACCACATACTCAAGCTCCCTGGAGGAAAAGCAGTATATAAGGAAGTGTTTATACACACCATAAAAGAAAAAGTCTATTTAAAAAATGAGGACGTGCACTCGGAAGTGTGGGACAACAATAACTCAAAGTGAAGTTTTATGAACTGCGCAAACAAATTGGAATGAAGGCTCAATAAACAGCGGATGTTGTATCACCTTGAGGCAAACTTTGCACAAATTTCACATGAACCGATGAATGTTCTGATTTGTAAATGCCACCTGTCCATCATACCCCTACCCCCTCAGTTGCCCTTTAATATGATTTTGAAGCTTTAATACGATTTTGAAGCTTAGCTGGGGTGTAGTCAATATTGCCTTTTGTAACCGGTGTAGAATTTCCGGACATGCCCTAAATTCCACACACTGCAGTCAGCTTAATCCCCCACTAGTCCCCTATGTATCAACCTCTGTTTTAAAACAGCTGTAGTTTTCATCCGGGCCTCACATTGGTAGTTCCACCACCCTCAGAAATTTGTGCGTGGTGGCCTGGGAGAGGGCACTTTTGGTGGCCACCACAAAGTTTTGGAATTCCCTCCCCACAGAGGTGTATCTGACACATTCCTTATGTAGTCTCCATTGTACCTTGGCCTCTGGTACGTGACCTGAGATAAATATGAGATATATATTATTAGGATCCACCCTATTATTGTGACTATAATTTGTTTTTAATTGTTTTTAATATTGTATTTTTAAATTGCTGTAATCCTCCCTGGAACCTTACGGTGACAGGTGGGTAAGGAATCAGACATATGTTGTTGCTGTTAATTTTATATCAGTGGCACCAGAGCAGCTGGCCTCTTTCAGTGACCTCTTGTATATGTGTGTAGGGATGAGGGATGGGGAAGAAAGTCATTTCAGTGTACGCTTAAATGTGAATCTAGTTGGTTAGAGTGTGATGCTGATTACATCAAGGTTTCAGCTTTGATCCCCATATGGGACAAGCTGCATGTTCCTCCAGTGCAGGGGGGGTTGGACTAGATGATCCTTGGGGTCCCTTCCAACTCTACAATTCCATAATTGTACCTAATTTATATTTCACCAAAACAAAATGTGAACCAAAAGTCAACTTTCTTTCAAAAGATTCAGAATTTTGCATATATTATGGGGAAATGTACATGAAAACGCTCACAATAATGAAAACAACATACAAAAATACATTCCGTTAGGTAAAATTGCTTACAAAAGTGTGCACATTGGGCAAAATGTGGAATAAAATGCTAATGAATACTTCTAAGATTTTTTTTATTTTTTTTTAATCACAGTCAGGTGTGAAAATGTGATGGACTGAACTTAACACTGGAAAAATGCAAATCTTAAACTGGCAGATTTCTCCATCCCTAGTAGGGGTGAAAGACACCTGCTTAGATTTCCTCCAACTCATCCCACACCACTCATTGTGCACTACAGTGGTGCCCCGCAAGACGAATGCCTCGCAAGACGGAAAACTCGCTAGACGAAAGAGTTTTCCGTTTTGGAGGTGCTTCGCAAAATGAATCTCCTATGGGCTTGCTTCGCAAGACGACAATGTCTTGCGAGTTCCTGCGGTTTTTCCCCTCCCCCCTTTTTCTAAGCCATTAAGCCGCTTATTAGCTGATCCGATAAGCCGATAAGCCGCTAAAAGCCGCTAATAGCGCTAATCCGCTAATCCGTCAATGGGCTTGCTTCGCAAGACGAAAAAACCGCTAGACGAAGAGAATCACAGAACGGATTCTTTTCGTCTTGCGAGGCACCACTGTATAGCTTTAAAGCGGGAACATGGGAAGGGGCTGTCTGGATGGGCCTTTTCTAAAAGACCCCTGTCCTACCATATGTGTGTGGCCTGTCCCTTTAAGGCATTCTCCTTCACATAAGGAATGTGAGGTATGTGCCAGGTAGGGAAATGCACACCCTGGCCTCTGCCCTAAGTAAATAGGCAGGTTGCCCATAGAGCCTGTGACAACCTTGCATTATTTAAAGTTAATCTGTGACTTTGCAGCGTTGCTGGTTCATAGGCAGAGTCAGCATTAGTAGTAATAATAAAGGGATATGATATTGTGAAATGTCATCCTTTGCTCTCCTTGTCATTCCGAAGGAATGTGCTCCTGTGCAAAGAAAGCTGGTGCTTTAATGCAGTGCATTTCCTGCATGCAGGTCTTCTGATGTCCTGAGGCTGAACTTCTATAGGCTTGGAGAAACATAGAGCCTTTCTTTCATTACAAGGGTTACATCCGGTCATAGGGATAGATTCAACGACATAGCTGCGCTAGTGGGAGCAATGAGCTCCACTGATGCAACAGGGATTTCTTCCTCTCCTCCCTCCACTCGCACCCCCAACCCAGTCAGCGGGGGGGGGGGGTGGCATTGGGAGAACATCTAGAACAGCATGTGGTGGTGGATGAAGATAGGAGGAGTGTATTCTGTCTGGCAAGCAAAATGTCTACAGTTTGGTGAAGCATTGGTCTCGGCTAATGCCTTCTCTCTTGACTGAGAGAGGTACCGTAACTCGAAACGGTCTCTTCTACCATTTAAGGCACACAAGCTAGAAGCTGTGTACAGGAGGAAGTGGTCTTAAACTCCAAGATGAGAACTCATTTCAGAGGTAGCTTCTGTGGGGACTTCAGCAGGGTCTTCAACAATCCAGAGTAAGATTCCATCTCTATAGCCAGATATATGTGGGCATGGGCCATTTCTGCAGTGCTTGTTGGGGTTTGAGAACGTGCAGCAAGCCTTAACCAGCAGAGAACAGGAGGGGGATGTGCTGGAAGGGGCAGGACTTGCTAGCCTCCCCGCCCCCTCCTCTTATTACATAAAGAAAGAGAACCCCTTAAAAAGGCTTGGGATTGATCCAATTCTGAACTGAAACAGCAACAGGAATGTATAAAAATCTGCTTAAAAGCAGAAAGAGAAACTGATTTTGTCAACATGGCATTTCCAAATGATGTTGGGATTTGTGACAGCAATGGATGTGCAAGAAGTGCTATAAGAAAAACCTTACGAAAGAGCAAATTGCTTTTAATAGCTATTCTTGTTGTATGAGTCTTGTTTTGTTCCAGCTAGTCTTGTTTTTATACTTTGTTTACCTGCTAGTTTTTTAACATTGTGAGTCACTTTTTGTGAAATATGTGACATGACTTAAAAATACTTACCATGTAGTTTGGAAAAATGTTTGTTCACTGTGTATTTGGACACCTCCTTAAGATATTGTAACCACATTTTGCATAATGATTCCTGAGATCAAAGAGCAGGTTTTCGTCTGTGTTCAAGTACATTTAGATAGCATTTTGAATCAAGATGGTAGACTGAACTGATTTTTTAACCACTGATTTCAAAACCTTTCTGATATGCTAGTTTTATATTGGTGATCACTTTAAGGGTTAAGGTGGACATGGGCCAACTTCTGCATGTGCATGCTTGTTTGTTGTCATCCACACGAGTGCTTTCAAAACCTCTTACTATTTTCTGTCTGCACTAGTAGGTGGTGTTTGATTGGATGTATTCACAATATTGTGTTGGTGTTCCCTGCTCTCAGTTAGTACTTCCTAACTCATCACAGGTTCTGGAAACCTGAGGTCCATTGTGGGCATGTATGCAGGTATTTACTTACCCATGCACACACTTCATAAATTTCTGAAATACAAGTTTTCCAGTGTGCCAAATTTGTACAAAAGGCACTATTTTTTAAATGTATGTGTTGCTCCAAGCCAGGAAACCTGAAGTCTGTTGTGGATATTTGCACAGATATTTGTTACCTGTTGTACATGTGCACGTTTTAATTTTTTATATACAGGTTTTCTGATGTACCAGATGTGCACAAAACAGTGAATGCCACCGCCGCCCCTTCAGTAATGTGTGTGGCTCCAAGTCAAGCAAGGATTTGGAGACAGTGGCATGAAAGATGGTCACTTCCTTGCCTTTATTTCCTTTCCCACCTCTTGTACCTGAAAGGACAAGTTTTATTTTTATTTTTAATACAGCTGTTTCAAGCAAAAGCACTTCTGGCCAAAATAACTGTTTTTTTAAAAAAACATACTGTTAAAATGTGAATGTGCCTTCAGCAGCTTTTCTTTGGGCAGATGGAAACAAAATGGAAGTAGGAAGTGTGGCAGGCAGCACCCAGTGAAATGTCACCAGTCATGTAAAACAACCTGCCCACACAATGCACTTCACTGGATCCACAGTCTGGTCACATACTATTTTAACTTGTATTTTCTTTCTTTACTGGATTATCCATTGATTAGGAAAATTCAAATTTAGTGGGAAAAGGTGTGGGCTGCCATTTGGATAAGGAGGCATCATATAGACAATGCAAAAATAATAATAATTAGAGACAAAATGAGCTGCAAATACACATTAAACACTGGTGTGAACCAATCCTTAGAATTCCCAAGCAATGCTGGGCACAAGGTTGCTAGTAATAAATCACAATTCTGCCCAGAGTATTTATTTTTATTTATTCCTGAAAGGTAGGGTGTGTGAGTGAGAGCTATGCATAGACAGAAGTGGGTTTAAAATGCCTGCAACTTTTATCAGTTGTGCGCAAAACATTTTGCCTTGATTTTTTCAAAAAACTATTATGTTAAAAGTACAGTGTATAGGAATTTTAACCCGCTGCAGTTGTAAGGTGTTTAATTTTGTTTGTTTGCTTTATTTGCTGATTCTTTTTGTATTTTTGTATTAGTATTGTTTATTTTGATTGGCTGCCCTTCAGCAACAGGTCCCAGAACAGGTTACAACAATTTAAAAGTTGATGTTAAAAAAGTTAACATAGATCACTGCCACAGCGATAGGGTAGGTCTTAAAAACACACCTCAGATGTCAAAAGCCAAGGCAAAGATTATTACTGTATATGAATAAAGAACAGCCCAGCGACGACAAGCAGACCAGTAGTGATTGTTTGTGGGGTGTGGAAAAGCAGAGCAGGGTAACAACTGCAATATCACATATCTTTTTCCTCAGTAGGAAGGAAGCCTCATTTATTTCAAGGGAGTTACTTCTAAGTAACATATACTGAACCAAGCCCATTTTGTTTTATTCTATAAAGGCAGCACACTGAATGAATGAAATAATGTGGGCATGGGGAAAGTGCTTTAACAAACACACCCCAGTATCCTCTTCTTCTTAGCTTCTGATTTTTCCTGCTGCTCTAGGAGGGGCCCCTCTTGAGTCCCAGGCGTGGGCATCAATATTTCTTCCTCCAGTTGCTTAGCAACAGTGAAGAAGTGTCCTTAGCAACAGTGCTGCCTGCTGAGTCACATTTTCTGCTCTAATTTTCTTCATAAATGTCTGATTGACATACTTATGCTACTAAAAAAGGATGAAAGCTGGGGTGGGGGGGTTGGCCACCCACAAACTCCTACCCCTTCTACCTGTTTGTTGGTGGCCCTGAGGACACTGCTTCCAATAATTGATTGATTATAGCAATGTATCATAGTGAAGGGAAAGTACCACTAAGTCAAGTGTACTGACTTTATTGGATCCCAAGGCTTGTGAATTTGGGCATTGCTTTATATCTTGTTGTAAGCTGCCATGTGTGTAAAAGCAGCAAGGTATAAATGAGTTGAAATCCTTGAAAAATGATATTCATATGCAGCAACCGGCAGGATTTCTGCAGCAGTAATCTGTTTTTGAGTATGTTCTGAAGTTGTGATATATGTTTATGGCTTCTTCTTATGTTTCCTCTCCAGAGTTCCTCAGTCATACTTACTGCTCCCTTGCCTGACTAGTGATATGCCTAAAAAGGATTTGTGGATAAGGACAGCTGACCCAGAACCCAGAGCAATTGTTCACAGTGCAGGCAGTTGTGACAGTATGATCAGCAACGACTCCAGCTTGTCTGGAAAGGTATATTAATTTAATTCAATTTATTTTTCTGTTCCACATAATTTCAGAACGTTCAGACAGGTCTATGGCCCTAAATAAAATATCCAACTGCTAAAACATTTAAGAAATATAAAAGATAAAGCACCATCTTAACCTTGGGCTAAAGTTTTCAACTAAAATTTTTAAAAAATCAGAATTACTTGCAATCTAGGGCTTTGTATTGTAGAGATGGGGAACCTGTAGTTGCACTACAACTACCATAATCTCTGATACGCTGAATTAGGCTGATGGGATACACAGGGATAAGCATATTGTTTGGGGCAACTAATTTTTGAGGCAAGTGTTTGACTTGATTGTCACTTAGGTCACTTCCTTGTGTGCTGTTTCTAGGCAGGGGTCTGTGCTTTCATGCTCAGTGACCGAGTCCTTTTCTATTTCCCCCAGCACTTTCTCTGTGAAAACCTGTTCTTTACCGCTGAATTGAAGCAAACAGAAATCCACAGAAAACCCAAATTGCCACTTGTTTCAATGCAGCATAAATAGCAGGTTTTCCTTGAGAAAGCAACGGGAGGGGGGCGGAAATTAAAGCGCTCAGACAGAGCTTGCAAGCATGAACATGTACAGTGGTGCCTCGCAAGACGAAAAGAATCTGTTCTGTGATTCTCTTCGTCTAGTGGTTTTTTTCCGTCTTGCGAAGCAAGCCCATTGAAGGATTAGCGGATTAGCGCTATTAGTGGCTTTTAGAGGCTTTTAGCGGCTTATCTGCTGATCGGATCAGCTGATAAGCGGCTTAGCGGCTTAGGAAAAGGGGGGAAGGGAAAAAAACCCAGCAGGAACTCGCAAGACATTGTCGTCTTGCGAAGCAAGCCCATAGGAGATTCGTTTTGCGAAGCACCTCCAAAACGGAAAACCCTTTCTTCTAGCGAGTTTTCCGTCTTGCGAGGCATTCGTCTTGCGGGGCACCACTGTACTTAGAAAGCACTGTGTGGATGAGCCCTTGGTGTTAAATTATTTGAGTGATGGTCATGAATGTATGAACTTGCCCTTAGGATGTGAGGCTTCTCCAAGCACCTATGTGAAGGAGTTTCCCTCAGTCAACCTGCTGAGAATATTAAAATTTGAATGACAACTGAATGGCGGTACTTCCACTAGAAATGTTTTGGAGCTGCTGTAGTTGCAGTTTCCCAATGCCTAGTCCATTGAAGAATAATAATAATGCCATATTGAAGAGATGGTGATGGAGAGTGCACTGTGGTGAGCCTTAGCCAAGTTTGTGTAAATGCAAACTTCTGTGATATGTTTCACTAAAGTTTAACACAGCTTCACTCCAAGTTTAGCACTGTCATTCTGTGGGGTGGAGTGGATTTCTGTCTAGTGAGTGATGAGACCAGGTAAACTATTTCCTGTCTGACTTGAAGCTTACTAGATATTTGCTAACTGTAATTTGTAGAGATTTACTAACCACAAATTACCATAGCTGTCAACATTTCCTTTTTTTTAAGGGAAATTCCCTTATTCCGAATAGGATTCCTTGCAAGAAAAGGGAAAAGTTGACAGCTATGTAAATTACAGTTCTGAATTGAACTTCCATTCCTTCTGTTGCACACTAGAAGTGAACTTGTGCATTTAATTAATAACGATGAGCAGGGTAGTTCAATTATTGTGGGGCCTCTACCTTGTCGTCGTAATAAACCTGTACCTTGCAAAAACTCCCACATGGCCTCATCCTAGAAAAAGCAAGGGAATCCAACTCTTCCTACGTCAGATTTTTATCTTATTACCATTTGGGTATATCAGCTGGGACATTGACATTAAATAATTGACAGTTGGAACTCAACTTGTAATATCTATGCTTGAAAATTACTGAAAGCAGACAAATCCTGTGAATCTTGGAATCTGGCAGATGTAATTTATGCATTCATTTTGGCCATTGGACTATTGACCCAAATATCTTGTGGCCACATTCAGTCTTTCTGTCTGAAGTCTTTGAGAATGGGAGTGGTGGTTGCAGAAAATTCATGGTCTATTTTGATCAGAAGGTTGGTGGTTCGAAACCCCACGATGGGGTGAGCTCCCGTTGTTCAGTCCCTGCTCCTGTCCACCTAGCAGTTCGAAAGCATGTCAAAGTGCAAGTAGATAAATAGGTACCACTGCTGTGGGAAGGTAAATGGCATTTCCGTACGCTGCTCTGGTTCGCCAGAAGCGGCTTAGTTATGCTGTCCACATGACCCGGAAGCTGTACGCCGGCTCCCTCGGCCAGTAAAGCGAGATGAGCGCCACAACCCCAGAGTCGTCCGCGACTGGACCTAATGGTCAGGGGTCCCTTTACCTTTACCTTAAACAGGGCTGCCTTCAGATGTCTCCTAAAAGTCTGGTAGTTGTTTTTTCCTTTGACGTCTGGTGGGTGGGTGTTCCACAGGGTGGGTGCCACTACCGAGAAGACCCTCTGCCTGGTTCCCTGTAACCTCACTTATCGCACTGAGGGAACTGCCAGATGGCCCTCAGTGCTGGATCTCAGGCTATGGGAGTGGGGACGCTCCTTCAGGTATACTGGACTGAGGCCATTTAGGGTTTTAAAGGTCAGCACCAACACTTTGAATTGTGCCTAGAAACATATTGGGAACCAATGTGGGTCTTTCTTATGTGGTCTCAGCGGGAGAACAAAAAAAGGAGAACAATAATGGTGGTGTTGACCTTGGTTATAAAGATTAGGTAGTGCTCCTTTGTAGGCTTACTGACAGACCAAATTCTTGCAAATTCACTGCAGTAATTAAGTCTTTATGGAAGGTAATAAATTTGAGATGAGGATAATTCTTTTTGAGCTTTTATGTCTCCTTGTTCATGTTGCTCAGGGTTTTGTTTTTTGTTTTTTGTCTTGAAGAGTGACAGTGGCTATGACTATCTATCAGTGGCGGAGAAAGAATGTCTTATGTTCCTTGAAGAAACACTAGATTCTCTGGATACTGAAGGAGACAGCGGAGTTTCTACTGATGAGGCAGAGACAGCTGAGTCTTCTAAGCAACCACGGACGTGGCCTATGAGAGATGTTCCTAAAGGTAAGCTGAGTTCTCTTGTGATTCTTTAACAGGAATATTTCAGCTGAAGCATCATTCCTGGCTCAGTCTAGGTGGTGGTGAGGAAACAAAGCACAGAACTAGTTTCAGAACTGTAGAGTTCCGTGTGGAAAAAGTGTTTCACATGCATGTTCTATTAAGAGCACAAAATTTAGGGGTAGATCTAGTAGCTTGGATGCTAAAAAGCACACATTCATTTTAGCTCCTTTGAACAACTAAAAGTAGCCATAATGACCTTGAGTTATCGCTTTAGGTTGGTAACTTAAAGTATTATGGTTCAAGGCAATGCACTTATGCTGTGGAAAAACCAAAGACATTTCCTAACCTCTAAATCCAATTCCAGTTTGGTTACAAGCACACATCCCCACCATAGAAACAGACAGACAGACAGACAGACAGACAGACATATTCTCTGTTACTCCTTGAGCTTTTAATCTAATAAATAACATGTGTGGGATTTGTTAAAATATCACTTTGATACAGTTAGTATTTTGTTTTTAATTCATCCTTTTGTGGTAAGGCAAATAATTTAAGGACTTGGGTTTGCTCTTCTCCTCTTTCTCTTTGTTGAGGTTTTGTGATAGTAAGATTGTAAGAACAATACTTACTTCTCCTTCTTTTGTTCCTTTTTATCCCCACTCCCAATATTGTAGAGCTGGATCATGAAAATCTAGGAAAGCGCAACAAAATTGAACCAAAGAGCAAAAAATGCCTTTCTGGCTCTGTTCCTGTTGTCACCCCAAATCCAGGTCACCATATCTTTCCAAGGAACATCAGCGTAAAAAGTGCTCCCAAGGATTCCCTTGCTGAAGCAACAGGGTCTAATGTTGCTGATTCTCTGAAATGCCAGACTTCATGGGGGTCTCCTAAGCACGAGCCAGCGGACATACCAAATGACAAGCCTAAAATGAGCTCCCAGTTAAGGCCATCTAACTTGGAATCTATAGTCATCCCACCCCCTGAACCTTTCCAGGACCAGCGGAGGAGTCATCCTAGAAGTGGGCAAGAGCCAAGTGGGACACCTCACTATGAAAATAAGAGGAATGTTGATGTAGTGGAGGGATATGGGGCTGCAGCTACCCAGACGGAACTTTCACTAGATAAGATGGGGGTAGCAATTGGGAAAGAAGCCATTCTGAAACCTCTCTCTCCTAAAAGTAGCAAGAAGATTTCTGAACAAATTACTGCTGCTCAAGAAAATTATCAAAAACCTACACTGGAAGAACCTGCCCTAGATCCCAACTTCAAGCAAGGTCCTCCCACTGCCCCCAAACCCAGGAAACTGCCTCCCAATATTATCCTTAAAACCAGCAAAGGTAATGCTGTGTCACTCAATGTGGATCCCAGTCACAAGATAAAGGTTCTGGCTCCATCAAACGGCAGGCCCAGAGCTGCAACTGGTGATTTTTCCATGGAAAAAGTTCATTCAATCCAAAATGAACAGGGGAGAGCCAGGAGAGAAGCTCTTAAGAAACTGGGTCTCCCACTAGATCAAGAAAAAGATCCCGATGATCATGTGATCAAAACCACACCTTACTCAATTCCAAGAGAAACTCCCAGGACAAGCAGCAGGGAGAATGTAAATATGGATAATGTCACCTCTGATAAGAAGTCTGATGAACAGCACAACCAGGTTGGTGGGAAAGAAATCTACCCAGTGGATATCAACCTTGCAGCTGTCAAGCAAGTCAATGTCAAATCCAAAACACTTGAGCGTTCAGGTGTCGGTTTGAGCAGTTGCATCTCTTCTGGGAGCGAGGACCAGAATATTAAGAACAGTGGTTCACTTGGCAAAATGTCGTTTTTTGACAAAATCACTCCAAACTTTCTTCGCAGTAGCCGGCCACGCCCAGCTTCCCTTGGCACGGGGAAAGACTTTGTGGATCTGAAGGAAAACAAAATGCATAATGCTGAGTTGGAAAAAAGCGACAAACGACGATCTTATCCACTTCAGCCCCCCTCTAAGCTGCCCAGGCCACCATGTGTCAGTGTAAAGATCACCCCTAAGGGGGCCACAGAGGAGCATAGAAAGGAGGCTTTGAAAAAACTTGGTCTATTGAAGGAGTAAGCCAAATCATTTGATTAGTACAAAAACTGTGTGTTCAGTTGTGGATAATGAGTAAACTTGCTTGCTCCCTCCGCTTCTTCAGCTAAAATGGGAGGAATTGCAGCATAGGATGAAGGTCTTGTCTAGTCTGTAGACATTCTTGATGGATTAACCAGCACTGGCTTCAGCTGTCTGCACGAGAACTAACACTTCTGTAGAGGAGGATTAATTCTGCCATTTACATCTGCCACCACCTTTATAGGATCTTAGGGTGTTGTATATAGTGTATAAAAGTATGATTATGCATGTATGTATGTATGTATGAATGAATGAATGTATGACTATGTAATAAGTATGTGGTTAACTGGAAGGGGGAACTCTCAAAAATCTAAGTTGTAATTACTATGCCAAACTATGAACTCATGGGTCTTGTAACATGACGACAGCCATATGGCTAGAAATCTTTGGTTAAGATTGAGTTGCAATAATGTTTTTTGGTTCCTTTTTAAAACTCTGGGCCTGATAATCTGCTGCACACAGTGTAGCTGGTGGAATCAGGAGGCCTGTTTATATCCACTGAGATGACGCATGCGCTAGATATTTAATAAACTGGCAAGAATGCATTGGATATGAATCTTAAGTGTCAAGTTCATGAATGATAAGAAGTACTTGCCAATTCACCTCCAACATGTCTTCAAAATGACTGGCTAGAATTTGATTAAAAGCAAACGAATACTAGAACTAGAATTGATCTGGTTGATGGTAGTTTGTTGTATCTGCTTATGTGAACAAATTACTATTGTATGCTCATTGAAAATCATGCGGTATTCTAGAAGGAAAATTGCATTAAAAATTGAAAAATAAACTATTTTATATGGAGGAAACTTTGGATTTTATTTGGTTAGTAAAACATGTTAAAATAGTAAAGTGGAGTAGGGAGAACTGGTCTGTGGGAAACACAAAATTTAACCATAACCTTGAAAGTAAGCATAGTTGCATAAAATCACTGCTATCTCTGGAAAGGTTTGTGGCTCAAACATTACAGGTTCTTTAATAATAATGAGCTGAAGTTAAACCTACTGTATTTAGCACCACAGTATTAGAGCAAGTGACCCTTTCCCACCAACTCATCTGTTGAGGAACCCCAGCATACAGTGGTACCTCAGTTTAAGAACAGCCCTGTTTACGAACTATTCAGTTTATGAACTCCCCAAAACCGGAAGTTGTGTCCTGGTTTGCAAACTTTACCTCAGTCTAAGAACGGAATCTGAATGGTGGAAGGGCACTGGCGGTGGGAGGCCTCATTAGGGAAAGCACGCCTCAGTTTAAGAATGGTTTCGGTTTAAGAACGGACTTCCAGAACGGATTAAGTTCGTAAACTGAGGTACCACTGTATTTGGCAGCTCAGCAGGTCTCCAATCTATAGGGGAAGGATGGATTTTTGGCTTTGAACCAGCTGAACTGTAGTATTTAGGTGGTGGTGGGGAACACAACAAAAGAGCTTGGGAGCCGATCATCCACTATGATTAAAAAAGTGTTCTTTTGTAAAATCCAAGTGCTCTTGTGCAACAGTTCTGTTTTCTTTCCCTCTCTCATGCTTTCCCATCTCAGGAGTTGAATACCATAAGAAATTAGAGAGAAAATGAAAATGTACAGTATCTTAGTTCAACACTAAACATTGTAACATAATTCTTTTTTAATTATTAGAAACTCTCATCCAGATATTACTGAGTGCACACAAAACACCTAACCCATTCATTTTGTTGGCACTGTATGTTGTTGTTCTAGATCAGGGGTTGTCAACCTGGTCCTTACCACCTACTAGTGGGTGTTTCAGGATTCTAGGTGGGCGGTAGGGGGTTCCACGGCACAAGCTGAATCCTCCTTCCCTCGAGCAATGGTGGGCGGTAAGGAAATTTTACCATCAAGGAAGATGCATTAGTGGGCAGTAGGTATAAAAAGGTTTACTATCCCTGTTCTAGATGAAGTTGCATGAAGAAACTAACAGCATACTTGTATTCTAAAAGTTATTCTGTGGCTAACTGATTTAAAGTCTGATCTGTAGCTTGGCTTTATTTTACTGCCACCTGCTACCAGCTCTGCCCCAGGATTTTGAACTGTAGAACCAGAGACTTCATGAACAGATTTCTACTCTCCTATGTTTGTTAAATTGGTGATGCTACAAGACTATAGGCATTAGCAGTCTCCTCAAAGCCAATTCGCATCACTTTGCAGCAGGGAGCCACATTTACCGGTATGTCCAGCTCAATATACCTCTGAACTGCAAGTTGGCAGGACCTCACTCAACCAACTGTGAATAATACAAAGACATGTGAAGAAAGTAAAATGACTAGTCTGAACATATGACAAAGTCAACTTGTTAAAATCACTTCAAAAATATGGGTGAAATGTTTTTATAACTGACTCATGGGGGATGGGGTTAGAGGCAATTCCTGACAGGAACTTGCCAGGGGCATTCTCCTATCTACCCTAAATATGCTTCAAATCTACAAATGTCAACTCAAAATTGCTTGTGTTCCCAGGATAGTAATTTAACTTATGTCAATTTTAATGGTTGGGTGAACTTTTGTATTGGACTTTGATGTCTTCCTGTTGTTGTTTTTAAAGTGCAAATTTTCTCATGCCAATTTGTTTCTGACATTAAAGGAAGTAAAAATCCATTTTAGAGTGGAACTTTGGGTGTGGCTCCTGTTAAATAACTGACACCAAAATCCTTAACTAAACATGTAGAAAGAAGTCTTGTTGATTTTGAAAATGCAACTAATTCCTGCTTACATAACTTTTTTTTTTTTTTGGCTTGGAGTGTAAGCTGGAGCTTTTGTTTCACTTGGCCTTCTATAAATTTTGCAGTTGACTATTACACTTAACCAGAGCTGATATTTGCTATTATATTGGCAAAACCATTCAAACATTCCCAACCTGCCCCCCGCCCGACTTTATGACAGGCTGGAAGGGTTTTTGAATTGAATAGATGTATCCCTCTGCTTAGCTGAGCTGGCCTCTTGCCATCTGCTATAGATGGAGTGGTCCAGAAAGCCGTCCAGCATCCACCTCCCCCTTAGGTCGATTGAATGTACAAGTGGGTGGGAGGCTCACAAGCAGAAAGCCCCGAAATGGGGTTTTGAGGGCAGGGAGAGGCAGGACCAAGACACCTTTGGATCTCCTACAATCCTGACTAGTCTCACTGCCATCACCCAGTGGCATTGGGCCTGCTCCAGACCTGATCTCTGCACCAGCCGGCAGCTGGCACAGGGATCAGATCCAATTGCCCTCTCCCCTTCCCCAGCTCCTGCAATGGCCAATCTGAGCAGCTGGGTTAAAGATGTGGCAGTGGCTCCCCACAGCCATGCCAGCAGTGGGTGAAGTTTTTGATTGTGCCCTGACTTTGGAAGTTTGTTCATCACATTTGTGTGCTAATAAAAGAACTATGTTTATAATGGCCTAGTTCAAAATCATGTATGCAAGTTGCCACATATCCTTTGTACAAAGACTGGTAGTAGCTTGCTGGTGTTTACAATGCTAATTTAAACCAATTATTGTTATGGTTCCAGTAAAGTATATTCTAGCTCTTACATATGCATGTAGATCTGCCATTAAACTGCCTTAAGTAACTTTAAAAGTACTACGACACTAGAGCTGATTAGAAATTGCAGATCATCTTTAATAATCATATTGGAAGTGTCATAGTTGAAAATAAATAGCAGATGAACTTGCAAAGGTAAATGAATGTTAATCGAAATCAGACGATTAATCAGTGGCATACAGACAGGTATGCAATTGGACCATAGGAAGCTGCCCTGTTTGCAGTCAACCCTTAGGGCCTTTTGGCTCAGTATGGCCTACAGGAATTCCCCAGGTTTTTGGGTGGGGATCTTTCATAGCCCTAACAGGAAATGTGCACTGGTCCCTGCCAAAGTGGAAGTGTCTCTAAAATGAATCAGTTATGCCTGCTCCACACACATACCATATTTTTTGCTCTATAAGACTCACTTTTTCCCTCCTAAAAAGTAAGGAGAAATGTGTGTGCGTCTTATGGAGCGAATGCAGGCTGTGCAGCTATCCCAGAAGCCAGAACAGCAAGAGGGATTGCTGCTTTCACTGCGCAGCGATCCCCCTCTTGCTGTTCTGGCTTCTGAGATTCAGAATATTTTTTTTCTTGTTTTCCACCTCCAATAACTAGGTGCGTATTGTGGTCTGGTGCGTCTTACAGAGCGAAAAATACGGTATTTCCCTGCTATAGTAGCCTCTTAAGCTGTGAGCGGTGCTGCCCCTAGTTTAAGAGATTGCAGGGGAGATGAGACAAGTAATGTGTGGGTAGATGGCTGATTCTATTCACAGACATGCAAATCTCTAAAATGAATCTGGTGATGAAGTTTGGGAAAGTTACTTGTGTGTAGTTTCTTTCTCTTCCACATGAATGCCATACTTTCGTATTTAGTGGTGGAAAAGGCAGATGGAGAATGATGGATCAGCTTTGCAAGCAGCAACAGCTCCCTAATCCTGGAGTTTGTATCCTGACAGGCCCATGCATGTGACCTTCTACTACAAGGGATCTATTTAATGTGGCAGGCTTTGTTCTTGGCATAGCTGTGATGTTATGCAACACATGCCTAGTACAAGGCCACTGGAAAGTATGTACCATGCTCAGGGTTCAGGCTGTGCCAAAAAGTTCTGAACCCAATATTTAACAGTCCGTAGAGGCTTGAGTCTCATTCATTTTAAATACTGTATGCAAGTCAAATCAAAATTTCAACAAGCCTGGAACTGGTGAGATTTTAAAAGCAGGTTCTTAAGTTTTATGCAGTTTTGCATTTTAGTATGTTGATTGACCTTATTTGCTTTGATTACTGTAATGCTTTAAATGTTTGTTTATGATAAACCCATTCCGACATTGCCATTTCACACAATGCAGTCAGTACTGGTTCAAAGTTCAAGTTTACAAATTGCAACAACGTAGGATGTGCAATATGTTTTTCATTTTTTTTGTCTTTAACCTTTATGGTTTTATATTGTTGCAAACCACTGTGGCACATTTTTATGATACAGCGGTATATAAATATTTTTCGTAAATAAATAACTTATTCCAACCACCCTGGGTTGGATTAAGCTTTTAGAGGCCCTGTGTGCTGCAAAGATTATGGTGCCACTCATATGTTATTAAAAATAAAACAATACTAAACTCTAAAATAAAACAGTAGGGAAGTCAAACACAATTCTGGCTGTTCCTATGATGTGCTTTTTGGGGGGGATATCAAATGTCAAATTCTTTAGAATTCCTCCACCTTTTTTGTGGCACTAAGCATGTTCTTAGTCTGCCTATTGGATGAGCCAGCGCTGCAGCCATCCTTAGAGTGTATTTGAATCATCACCCTCCTACCGCCACTCACAGATCTTCAGTCTATGAGGAGATGGGAGATTGTTAGGACTGTGGGGAATAAACATTTTTTAACTTAAGCAGCAAGTAACAATGACAAAATGAAAAGGAACTGCAGAGGGAGAAAAACTGTTTATATGTGCACTTTTGTTCCCATGTAGCATGCACACTTGCCCAGTTTGCAAATCTTCCTTCAGGTCTATAATTCTCTTGGAAGAATATTACAAAATATTTTGACTTCTGAGAAAATGGGGAAATGCAATTCTTCACCCATTTAGTTTATTTGTTGATACTGATGTGAGGGGTTCAGCCTGATAATTGTGAACAAGTAGTCAGTAAGATTACAAAAGAATATTTATGTCTAGTGTATTAATATCTGGATTTGTTGTTACTTTGTTTCATGAATGGACAATTTGCCTGCAGGGATTTGATCTCGGACAGGTGCTCTGCAGGTGGTAGGTGTGAGAAATGGCCAGTATTTGCAGTTTGAACTTCAACAGAAAAACTGACAAAAGCAAGTTTCCAACTGGAATTAGCTGGAAAATACTACAGTTCCTGTGTGGAGTTCTTACCAAACCATACTTATTCCCCACCCCCCGCCCCAAGATGTAGTGAAAACACACAAACCTATCCACCTTATCAAAAGCAATTCTGTAGCATTTTCTGACCATGTGTATATACAGTTAAGAATAAAATAAAATATTGTATTTTATAGACTCTGTTGAAGTTGCTTTTGGGAATTATGCGATATTCAACCGCATATTTTGAAAACAAGGGATCACACAGAGCTTTGCCTTGTTATTCCTAGTTTCAAATAGATTTAGGTTCACCTTGGGGCCATCCTTATTATTAGGCAGAGTGAGGCAATCTCCTCAGGTTACAGGTACTGGGGAGGGGGCAGCAGCCTCCCAGGCCTTTCCTCCTGAGCTCTTTGGATTCCCCCTTTCTGTTGGGAATCACAACTGTGTGTGTCACACAGCCTGTCATGCACACCTTAAACTAGCAGGGGCAACTCGTGTAGTGGAGGGTGCTATTCCATTGCCAGTGTTAAAGTAAGATTCAGCCACCGAACCAGTGAGGAGAGCTGTACATGGAGTGGGGAATGGCAAGGGATTTTGTCATTTGCTTCAGGCAGCAAAATATCTTGGATCAGCCCTGGTGTACCAGATTTTCTGTGAATTGTAGTGTGTTTGTGTGTGTGTGTGTGTGTCTGTGTCTCTGTGTGTGTGTTATCCTTAAAGCTTACCATAAACTTGTCTGCTTAATATATTTTGCTTTGTTTTCACAAACAGATTTATACCAGCACATTTATCTGACATCCTCAGGATATTATTCCTGGGGTTTTCCTTTTGTTTGTTCTGTATTTCTCTCCAACGTATCAAATCTGTTTGGAAGATATTTACTATCTATGTTCTGCCTTTCCAGTGGATGCTCAAGGAAGCTAACAATGAAATATAAATACTTCGTTTATTTTAAGGATGCATTCTCTAGATCATATCACAGCTCAGCTGAACACAATGGATGCCTTGTGCTTCACAGAGCGCTGCAGCTGCATGGAGCTCATATAATTGGACACCCTTAATTCACTTGCCAGACAGAGCAGAGGTGATCATTATTTTGGGAAAATGGCTGGAGAACAAAATCAGGAAGCCACCAATAATAGGAGAAAGGAATGAGTATTTTTTGAGCCCAATGCATGTTAGAATTCTTCTTCAGGGATGCTCCTAAACAATCAATTTCAACTGGTATATGCACAATTTGAATTTGTAAAATGCTTTGCAATCTCTGTTTTGTTCCCAGTGGCGTAGCGTGGGTTGTCAGCACCCGGGGCAAGGCAAGTAATTTGCGCCCCCTAACCCGTGGATTTGTGCCCCCTAACCCGTGGATTTGCCCCTCCTAACCCCAACCCCCAGATGTTGCGCCCGGTGCGGCCGGCACCCCCTGCACCCCCCCAGGCTACGCCACTGTTTGTTCCCCCTTTGATTATGCACATTTAGGTTCTGGATGTAAGCTACATCTGGGGGTGCATTTTTCAAAGTTCTTTTTCTCCCCCCAAAAAAATAGCTTCTGTACTTAGATTTTAAAGGGGTTTGTTTGAATAAAATTTGAGAACATCACCATACATCAAAGGGTTAGGCCTAGTAAGAACATATTTATATTGGGAATAAGGTGTGTAGGCAGGTTGGCTCTGGGGGAAGTTACTCCCATTTGCTGGAGTAATATTTTTGAAATGAGCTGGCTTGATTTACAATTTGAAGTCTCCTCCCTTGTAAAGAGGAATTCATCCACCAACACACTTTATGGGGCAGGGCTGGGCTAGGCTGAGCTCAGCCTAAACCTGGTGCACATGTCTTATTTTACCTCACAACACTGGCCTGCACAACCTTGTCATGTGGGTGGACAGAATTCCTGAACATTCCTGTACCTAGTGATTCTTCAGTCTGAACCCTTGAAATTGTTCACATGGGTGCTGTCAGGTTGTTAGGCTGGACTGCAGATACCGAAAACAAACACACCTTTGCCCACACACAAACTTGTTTAGACACCTCTTTGTGTTTTGGAACTCACAGTGTTGTGACAAAAGCCAGCATCATAGTTGGTTCTAGGCAGCTATAATTAATAGTGAGGGTTTATTATCTCAGTAAGTTTGCATATTGTTACTCCCACTTCTTCCCGCTTTTCAAATTACAAAAGTATGTAAAGGAATGTGGCATTTATTTAAATTCCACCTTTCTTTTGTGGAACTCAGACTGTGTTTTAGTCTCACAACAGCTTTATGAGGGCCAGGCTAAGAGAATGTGACTTAATGGATGCACAGGTATTTGAATGTGAATTTTCCTATTGCTTGGAAAGTTCATTTTAAAATGAAACTGTGCGTGTGTGTGTGCTTGCGCGCGCACACGCACGCACACACACACACTTTTATTTCTATGCTGCCTTTCCATAATTCAAAACATGCTCAAGGGGATTCTGCTGCCTGAGGCAGTCGCCTCACCTGGCCTGGGTGGGCCAGCTCTGGCAACACCATGCAAATAAGCTGCTAATGTGTACATAGTCTTAGACTTGTACAAAGTAGCACTGCCACTTCTTTGTCTGTCAAGCTTCTATGTCTTTCACAGTGCATGGCAAAATATGTTTTTTCCTTCACTTCACCTCCATACTTGAACAGCTGTCAAAGGCACAGGAACTATTGCCAGGGGGGAAATAGCAACCCTAAGGTATATGTGGGGGAGAGATCAGAGAAGACATGCCATGACTAGCCTCTCCTTTTATTTCAAGATTGGAGGTGATGGCTAGATTTTCTGCTGGTTTACATAGCTATTTATACATCACACACATCTATATGTCCATTTCCTGGAATAATAAAATTCAGTCTTCAAGGAACCCCATAAAGAAAAAGTGTAACGACGTATGCATGAATGCACGGAACTAGAAACATACACACACCTTGGTTTAAAGTCCAAATATTTATTATTTGTAATCAGTCTGAAAAGAAGTGTTGATGGCGGAGTTAGCTAATACATACTCCTTTTTTGGAAGATTGACTATGTTTAGTATACAGAACAAATATGACAGGAACTGTGAACTAGAAATGTCAATTATTTTTGGGCAACCCCAAGGCCCCTGTCTCCCTTTTTATGGTTCTTTGTCTTCAGACCTCTACTTGTCCTGCACATTTCCCTGAAGAAACCTGCTCTTTACCACTTAATTGGAGCAATCATCAATCAGGGTTTCAGAGGAGTGATGTTTGCTCCAATTCAGTGGACTTTCCTGGGGGAAATGCTGGACAACAGAAAACTGCTCAGACTTGTGCCTGGAAAGCATGGGACAGTTGAAAAAAACAAACTGGTCCATTCAAATATCAATAAAAGACTTTTCTGCCTCATCCATCAACTACATCGAGGGAACCTCATGCAAGTGAGACTGGGCCTTCAAGGCACCCTCTCACAGGTAATTCCAGTTAACAGAGGTGTCAAACAAGGATGTATACTGGCACCCTTCCTATTTAATTGCTATATAAATAATCTCATCCTTGATATGGCATCCCCACCCCTTCTCGCCCCCACCCTTGGGAAGAATAAAGTGCCAATTCTGTTCTATGCTGATGATTTAGTTTTGTTATCTCAGAATAAAAAAGGACTTAGAAGAATGCTGGTCAAATTTGGACAGCTGTGTTAAAAAGAGCATCTAAAAATTAACTACGATAAAACCAAGGTCACTCAGACCTGTGCTTCCTGAGCAAGGGACAAGTAGTGAATGAGCCCTTGGACTGTCTTTCAGACAGAGAATGCCTTCCAATAGAGGGCTGCCCTCTGATAGCCCTTCAAACGCGGGACTCATCTGTGAAGTTGGACAGTGGAGCAGACTATATGGTGAAACATAGTGAAACCGTTGAATCATACTTGCATGAAGCTTTTAAGGGAAAGCAAAATCAGGAATGTATCCTACCCATTTTTAAAAAAATAGACTTTACTAGTTTTAAAATATGTAAAAGAATAAAAAGAGTGAATGGAGAAAATTCTCACCCCCATATAAAAAATCACCTTAACCATCACATATAGGATTTTCCATACTGTTTGAATTACATAAACTAGTTTCAAAACTTCATGTGTAAGAATAGTTAAAAATTGTTCCCTTTCTTTCCCTTCTCAGGATCAGAAATAGTTTCCACTAATTGTTCTTTCGTGGGACCTGTCAGTGCTCTCGGAAACCATGTGAGCTTCGCTGAATGTTAAACATCACTGCTTCAGTTTGTCCTTTCATTTTCTCTGAATAAGTGTTTTCCTTTGCTTTGGAATATTCTTGAGTATTGCAAGTTTTAAAAGCTGTCCTAAGGTGACATGTACATTTACAACTTGATTCTCTTACTACCTAGAAAGGAAGTATTTGTTAGAAGGGTGGAGTGCTTCTTTATAAGAGAAAGGACTACAGAGATTGCACAGTCGTTCCAGGTGCTTTTGCTTGTATTAACCAGGTCTTCTGCACTTGCATAAGAATAAATATGGAGCAAAGTGGAGCGTGATATTCTTAGGCATCGATGCCCCTCATACCAGGGTTGCTTTCAGATGACACCTATATATTGAGTACTCATCCTGATTTGTTGGTGCAAATTTTGCAGGGTGGTTAGACAATATTGGTTATTTATTGAACATTCATTCTGATTTGTTTGTGTGGAGGTTCCTGGAGAGAGCATTTTCTTATCACTTTCCTTATTGCAAAAAAACTTTGCTTTTGAGGGGCAGGGTAGCACCAAATCCACTCTAAGAAAGCCAGTGTGGTGTAGAGGTTAAGAGCGGTAGTCTCGTAATCTGGTGAACCGGGTTCGTGTCTCCGCTCCTCCACATGCAGCTGCTGGGTGACCTTGGGCCAGTCACACTTCTGTGAAGTCTCTCAGCCTCACTCACCTCACAGAGTGTTTGTTGTGGGGGAGGAAGGGAAAGGAGATTGTTAGCTGCTTTGAGATTCCTTAGGGTAGTGATAAAGCGGGATATCAAATCCAAACTCTCTTCTTCTTCTTCTCCTCCTCCTCCTCCTCCTAATTGCAGAACCTGAAATTGCTGCGATGCGACTGGATCCCACCTGACAATAGCAATGGTCTGAAAATGCCCTAAGAACTGGCTCAGTAAGACTGTTCTATAGTCTGTATGGGTCAAATACAATTTGAAATTTCAACTATATCTCCAGATCAAGCAGATCAACAACCCAGGCCTGGTGGTACCATTCAGCATAGTCAGCAATCAAAAATCCTCTGCCATGCCTTTGCTGCTACTGCTGACCTTCATCCTTCATCCGTGGTACCATTTCTGGTTCCTCTGTCCATGGTGTTACACCATGCTCCTCACTCTCCTTGCTCTTTGCAGGGTGGTTCCTCCCATTTGCCCACTTTTAGAGTGTGGAGGAGCAGAGAAATAAGACAGAGATCTGGTGTCACCTGTCACGCTTTGCACGGTAAGAGGTGTGTGTTTGCAAACTTGAAGACAGCCCTGTATTTGCTCTTATCTTTCATGTCACTGCATTTCAGTAATCCTGGATCTGCCATCGGCAATGGAATGTTGTGTGTGTATTTAGCAGGGTGATAAATCTTACCAAAGTCACCCATATATAGAAATCACAAGTCTGAACCAGTTTATTCCTGATGGTGCAGCAGTTACTCCCCAGAGGGCACAGAGATCAAACTGACTGTTCACAGTCATACTTTATTCCCAAAAACATCAACCTGAGATTTCAGAATTACTTTTCTTGTTTCTATGCACAACATATAAAACAGGTAGTGAAGATGTTCTGATTATACTTTATTTACAATGCACTCCCTTGTTACATTGATATCAGCATCTTGGTTTCCTTTGGATCGGTTTCTACACATTGAGGAAGGTAAAAGGAGAACTGCCTGGTTGCTAAGAAGTGAGTAGATCATAGGATCATAGGGTTTCTGCTAAGAACAGTAGACCAAGATCACCTGGCCCATTTAGCTCAATATTTGTTGACTTTGACTGACAGTGGCTCTCCAGCATTTTGAATAGTGCTGCCTTTTCCTCAGTGTTGTCTACAGATGCCAGGGACTGAGCCCTAACTAGTACAGTGTAGACATGGGAAGTCAAAAATAATGCCACAGATCCCTGATCTCTAGTCATATTTTGAATTTAGCAATGTTCACATAAATTTGCCTAGGGTTAAATTTGATGGCTGTCAAATGCCACATTAAATGATTTTAATTTGGAGAGAATATAGAGATTTATTTGACTCCTTGCTGCTGCTGGAAAATACTGTTCTTGTATCTGTTAATTGTTTCTGTTTATTTCAACCATGTATGTTATCTTGAAAGGGAGCTTTAAAATGTTTTCAATCAATAAAGATATAGGAAGTTCCTGATTTTGGCTATTGTTTCTTTTAATAACCAATCTGCAGATTTTGATCACCATTTTGTTTGTCAAGGTGCCTTTACCTGAGTTCCAAACAATGCATGTCAAAAAAAGCAAAGGCGGACACAGACGTAAGCAACCAGTTGGATTGCAACAGCCCAATCCTTAAAGGGCATTGCTGACATAAGCTCCATTATCTTCCACCTAAGGATTCTGAGTTACACAAGAGAAGTGTTTGAATAAAATTAAAAAACAAAACCCTGCCTAGAGCCTACCTCTGTGAACAGGGCTAAACAGAGTTAGGGAACAATGACATTGATGACTGCATATCGTGCATATCGTGTCTGACTTTGCATTCCCTTTCCTCCAGCAGACTCTGTTTTGGGGCTTTGATTGGTTTGTTGAGTTGGCAAGTTAAAACTAGTGTGAGGAATGAGTAGCTGCAGGAAAGGTACTCATCCAGCCACAAACTCTTCAAGCTGCAAATGAAATGAGCAAACACTGTAGTCAGTGTAAGGGGAAGTAATATAAATGAGAGGTCAAAGACCTGGTGAATGTGTGCTAATCTTACATATGAATTCATATCAGCTGTAAATCAGAACTATCCAGATGCACTCTCATTCCTTTGCCTTCATTCTCAGCTCAGTTCCACATTCCCTCCCATGTCTTTAGTTTCTGAATTTTAGCCAAATGATTGTTTCTTCCTCAGTTGTGCTTCAGGACTCCCTGTTAAATCATCTGATGATCCAGATAACTACCTGCCAGCTCATTCTACCACCAGTGGCAATCAAGGTCAGAATTTTAGCAGCAGCTTTGTTGATAGAAAATACAAGGCAGAGAACAACACAGCTCTGCCTCCAGTTACCACATCTGCCTTGCAACGTACTGTTTACAGGTGTGATGGGAAACACCTTAGCTACAGCCTTCAAGTTTAAAAAAACAAACTATCAGGCTTTGCATGTAATCTGATAACCTGCTGGGCACCATCCAAAGTGAAGCATTTGGGTCCCACTAATTATTATTTGAGAGTGCTAAGCGCATGTGCATCCTCAGCAATTCTGTTGAGATACACGGGACTTAAATGTTCCTAATGATGGTTGGATCATGACCCTTGTCTTTGTCTTCTGGACCATGAATGGAGTGCTGCACCCCATTCTGGGTGCCACCAGGTTTTAAGGAGGGGATTTACAAACTACAGTGTGTGTTGAAAGGGGAGCAACCAGAATTATAAGATGTCTGGAAGAAATCTTAATGGGGAAGGGTTTGTTCTGTTTAGCCTGGAGAAGGGAAGGTCAAGAGGAGACATGATAGCTATTTTCAAATATCTGAAGGGGTCTCATGCAAAAGATGGAGCAGGCTTGTTTTCTTTCCCCCCAGTTAGCAGGACAAGAACTAATGGGTGGAAATGGCAAAGAAGAAGTTGTCATTAGGAGAAATTGTGGGACAAGCTGCCTTGGGAAGTGGTGGACTCTTCCTTGCTGGGCATTATGTTGGCAGAGGATTGATGGCCATTCAATGATGTTGTAATTTGTAAGATTCCTGCATCAAACAGGGAGTTGGAGTAGATTACCTCCAATGTCCCTTCTAATTCCTAAATTCTGTGAAGAAGAACATGGTGATGTAGCCTTGAATTATCTAAAAGAGCTAGAATGCAGTTTCATCACCTGTGACTCTGTTGGTTACTCTGACCAGGAGCCTACAATGCCTTACATATTTTGGGGCACTGTATCCCTATCCACAGGGACTGTTTACTAGTTTCCAGGCTCTGTTGTTTTTTAAAAAATCCCATCAACGTAGTTATGTAACTAACTGTTAGGTAATGGTGATTTCCAAGGAAACAACTTTGTGTCTAATGAATACATTTTGCATCATCGTTTACAGGATGCTTCTGGCAAAGTTGGCACTTCGTACAATGGTGCAGAAAAATTCAAGTAGCAACAGCCCTTATGGAAAACACCATGGCACTGTGGCTACTTCACTGCAATTCTGAGACAACATGCCAGAAAGAATTTCCACATGTTGTTGCTTAGCTGAGCAGCAATTAACAGAAGTTTCATAAAGCTATATCACTCTCTGCAGTGTTACTGTTCACCTCCATATACACCAACCAGGCTTGCACCCTTGGGAGCTCACCTGGTACTGCTAACACAGCGGCTTGACTTTACCCCCAGAGGCACACTCCATTGTCAAGACAGACAGATGCCAACAACTAAGTGCTACTGCAGAGAAGTCAATGCATTTTAGGACTTCAAACACCATGACAGTGAAGAATTGTTAGGGAAAGAGATGACAAGAGGTATAGCAATGGAAATTACAGAATCGAAGAAGAAGAAGAAGAAGAGGAGGAGGAGGAGGAGGAGGAGTTTGGATTTGATATCCTGCTTTATCACTACCCTAAGGAGTCTCAAAGCGGCTAACATTCTCCTTTCCCTTCCTTCCCCACAACAAACACTGTTAAGTGAGTGAGGCTGAGACACTTCAGAGAAGTGTGACTAGCCCAAGGTCACCCAGCAGCTGCATGTGGAGGAGTGGAGATGCGAACCAGGTTCCCCAGATTACGAGTCCACCGCTCTTACCCACTAAACCACACTGGCACACTAACATTGAAGGGGAGCTTGTAGACTAACTTTTACAAAACTGACACCCTCCAGATGCTGCTGGACTACAGTTCCCACCAGGGGAGTTGTAGTCCAACAACATCTGGGCGGCGTCAGGTTGGTGAAGGCTGCTGTTGTTGATCATCTCCTGCTCAGTGCAAAAAATTCAGGATCACAGCATCCCCAGCAGAAAACAGTCTCATTTCTTCCTGAAAAAGTTATCATGAGGAAGAGCCCAGCCACGTCACTAGGTAATTAGTTCTATCAATAAGCATTTTTCTTAATGTTCAATTAGAGTCCTTTTGGCGTTTGCCTCCAAGGATGGGTCATAGGAAAGGGTTAAATGAGTGTGATGTGATTTGCCAGTGGGAATGCAAGGGGTGGAGTAAAAGTTAGAGTGGGAGGTTTTGAAAGTTAGTTGAGGTTTGGGAATTGGAGAAGGAAGAGGGAGGAATAGGCAGTGGGTTGGTCAAGTTGTATTGTGAGTGAGTGAGAGGAATTGTTAGGTGGCGTCAGATAGATAGTTGGGGATAATCAGTTTGAACTTGTTAGGAATTAAGATTAAGAAACTGTCAAGAAAAACTAACTGAAACCATAAGGTTGTTCCTGCGTGTAAAAATAAACTTGATATTTGTTTATGTTAATAACTGTCTGGACTCCACGTGTCCCCGTGAGAAACGGGGTGGTGGCAGCGAAGAAAGCAATCACAGTGGTGGCACAGGGTCAATAGACCGTCAAACGTCCGGGGGCCCTGTGTGATCGCCACAGTCCTGTATCTTAAGCCCATTAGATCCTGTTCTCTGTGGTAGCAGAAAACAAGTCTTTGTCGTCTTCTACAGGTATGTGGTATCACCTTTCCCTGTCAAGGTTCTCTTTCCCAGGCAAACTGTACCCATAGGAATCCCTCATAGGATTCTTTTCCTGTGATGCCAATAATCTTTGTTGCTCTTCTCAGAATCTATTGCAATTTGTCTTAAGACACAGTACTTCAGATGAGGTCTGACTAGCACAGAATGAAATGGAACTATTACTGAGAAACTATGCTCCTATTAATGCAGTCTAAAGTGGCATTCACCTTTTCTGTAGCTGTAGGACACAGCTGACTCGTGTTTAGTTTATGAAGATAAAAAGCATCACAAGACTTTAAGCGGAGGCATTTTAAACTGGCTTCTGTCAGGTCATTATACCTGATGCCTATTAAAGTGCCTATTCAGGCCAGTCTCACAATTCCTTGATTTTAGCTTGCCTTCATCTGTGCCGCCTTCCAGGTAGATACCACAGTCAGAAAGTCCCTTTATGTTCCTTCTGATGTCATTTGATTGCAAAATGTCTTCTGACAGTTACTGCATCAAGGAAAATCTGGCCCTGCCCAAGTGATCTTTGTCACTTCATTGCATATGCATTTTTCTTTGGGTACATCACAGTCCAGATTCAGGAGACAGAGATTTGGGAGATATTAGAGTTAATATTTTCCCTAGGGAAAAGTGGGACATTATGGGATCAAATCAGAAACTGGGACAGCCTCTGTAAATCTGGGATTGTCCCTGGAAAAGAAGGGGCACTTATGTTTATCAGACTAATGGAAGCAATTTATCTATGACCAGCTCTTGGACACCTGGGAGATCAGCTAATCAACACAGTTGTGCACTCAGTGGCCAATTGCACGGGTCTTTTCTACAGAATCAGCACTCACTCACAATGGTGGCAGGTCAGGAGCAAGATACATGTAATCAGGCTCAGACCATGTGGATAAGCCGCTACTGTTTGGCTGGGAGAAAGTAAGCAGCACAGTCAGAGGTCCATCTAGTGGAGATATTTTAGAAACAGGTAAAGTAAAATCCTTGAGTCAGGATTTTGCTAAAGTAACTGTGGAATTCTGAAGAGCAACAGTGTAAATGGACAGGAGAAGACAGGTGCAAAATTCTAGAAAAAACTTTCACTGACATCCATTGCTGCTGGGGAGATATTTTGTTAAACTGTTTAGAAGAGTAATTAAATGTTTCAGTTCTGCCTCCAAACTGTTGCTTTTCTGTGAGTGGGATTAGATCATATACTAGCAAATTTAGTTTATGGAATTAAAGTGGATTTGGTGCTCTTGTGCAATAAACCTGCTTCCACAAAACAGAAATAAAAATTGGGCTATTTCTGGTAAGGAAAGTGACAGGGAAACATGGAGTAACAATTGCTTGACACAATGTTGTTGTTGTTTAGTCGTTTAGTTGTGTCAGAGTCTTCGTGACCCCATGGACCACAGCACGCCAGGCACTCCTGTCTTCTACTGCCTCCTGCAATGTTACATAACCTCATAGAATTACAGAGTTGGAAGGGACCTCAAGGGCCATCTAGTCCAACCATATGCAATAACCTCCAAAGGGTGTGCCTTCCACTGTTGAACAGCAAACCAACTGTCATTGCAAATGAATAAGAATGAATGCTCTATAAATAGGTTGCCTGGATGTGCTTTTAGTTAACGCTCACTGATGGTTTTTTAATTTCTGAAATAATCTCACCCGTGATATCTGCACTGGTGGGCCAAATCTGGACCATGGGCTGGAGTCCCCCTCCCTGCTCAGCTTAGCCAAGACCTTGTGAGTATGTGGGCTCCCGGAAAAGACCTAATCATTTTGCTCCTCTTTGCTCCTTTTTACTGCTGTGCTGAGCTAAGCAAAGGTTTGGCATAGCATGTTGTCTGAACCAGGACACATGGTTAAACTAATCAAGAGCTGAAATCACATCACAGTGTAAATTCATGTCACTCATATTAATGATGATGATAATACATTTACTTTAAACAACAGCAAAAGCTATTTAATCACTTGGGAATGCTACAAAATCTTGAAACTCTGCTCTGTGCCAATAGGAAAAACTAGGGAAAGAAGTGTACACACAAACAAACCAGACTTTTAAAATAAAAAAATCAGATGAAAGTTACACACAAAACCTCCTTCATGCTTTTCACATAAAAGCCCACAACAAAACCATTGATTGGAGCACAGGCCATCATAATACCCTTAAGGAAGACCATAGAAAGGCCAGTCAATCAATATATCAATGTAAAATAATGTTTGGTGTCAATGCCTTTGTCTTATGCTCAGCGAGGAAGAAAAAAGAATATTACCTGCAAGTGTGATAATAAATTTTTGCTTATATCATTTCATTATATGCTTATATCATTTCATCATTATTATTCTACTTTGAATGCTGTAGGTTCAGTTTCAAGACGGTGATTGAATTGATGGAGACTGAGAACTTACTTAGGCTTGTAACCCAGATCCGTTCTGTCAGAGCTTTATACCCTTCTAAATAGTTTGCTTCTAAGGATATTAAATTTGTTCAGTTGGGCAAGCTGGCAAGATACACTGAAGAATAGCTTTATAGCTTTATGTAATATGTAAAACAGACAATAAATACCAAAATATGATTTAAAAAATGCAGATCACAGGGAAACAAATCCCATAATGTAGTGGTAACATATGAATTGGACCTAAGGCTATGTGTATTTGGAATAATGTTTACCTTGCAGTGTTAAATTTACACACACTCCCCGTAAAAACAAGACAAAAAAGCTATGGGTGCATCTCTTCAAATGGGCTCTGTTATTCATGGCAGTGTTTTTCCAGAGCCACTTGATGGCAGCATTGTTCTGCACTTGCTGTGTAATAAGAGAAGCAAAATAGTAGACAATTACCACAAATTATGAGGTGCTGAAGTGTCTTGCTGCAAGGTGTTGTCTGATACCAATCTGATTAAAGCACATTGTGTGTGGGGAAAACACCAGGATTGGGTTGAGAAGGCTGGGTAGTAGTAGTAGTACCTACTACTACTACTACTACTATAATAAGAATAATAATAATTTATTATTTATACCCCACCCATCTGGCTGGGTTTCCCCAGCCACTCTGGGCGGCTTCCAAAAGAATATTAAAATACTATGATACACCAAACATTAAAAGCTTCCCTACTAGTAGTTCAGAATGCCCTTCTTCTGGGAGCTGGTACATTACAGGTACAATATCCATAAAGGCACACTTGATAAAAATGGGTCTACATATCACATTAGTTTTATAGTTACCAATATTGCCAAGATGGAAGCAGCAAAATAAGATAAAGAATAAGATAAAGACCTTGTTCACACTGCCTTCTGACGCAGGAAGTTCTTGCATGGTGATGGAAGGGGAGGTACAAAGACTGAGAGTGAGATCGCTATTATTTTTCTTGGCAGCCTTATATCAACCAATTATTAACATTACCAGAGAAACAATTAGGCTTGGTCCTATCAAATCGCACGATATGGTTATTATTTATCTACCAACCTTTGAGCTAGCAAACACACTTTCCAAAGTAGGACAAAATGAAGAAAAACCAAACCAAACCACAAGAGGAGTCTAAAGGGATTAAGTGATTCAGCCCCATTGATAAAGCATCAAGGCAAACAGTTAAGCATATAGGCCAGTTGTATAAATTTAGCAACTAGAACAACTGATTACCAGTAAATCATTTAAAACTAACAAACCACAGTTGCTTTTTATAGATACTTATTATCAATTTGATATGTGGATGTTAAGAAATGAAAAGAAATATGTAGATGTTAACATATGAAGCCCAATAAACAACAATGACCAAAACGAAAGAAAGAATGAAAGAACGAAAGAAAGAAAGATGGTTTTGAAGGTAGAAAACGGATGTACCGTGGTACCTCGGGTTACAGACGCTTCAGGTTACAGACTCCACTAACCCAGAAATAGTACCTTGGGCTAAGAACTTTGCTTCAGGATGAGAACAGAAATAGTGCAGCGGTGGCGTGGTGGCAGAGGGAGGCCCCATTAGCTAAAGCGGTACCTCAGGTTAAGAACAGTTTCAGGTTAGAACGGAGCTCCAGAACTAATTAAGTTCTTAACCTGAGGTACCACTGTATGGGCTATCTAGTGTCACATGCATGACTATTTGACTGCAGGACAGAACCTATGAGCATGTGTTCGGTGCAGTTAGCTCCTGACACAAATACATTCTCCTGAGGCCTAGGGGTACTGAAGGAACTTGTGCATGTAATCTCAGAGCCTCTGTCTACAATCTTTGAGAATTTTTGGAGAACAGATAAGGTCCCTGTGGACTGGAGGCGGGCAAATAACCCTCAGGGTCCCTTCCAGCTGTACAATTCTATGAAAGTGAGCAGGGCGAGAAGCAAAAGTGGGTTAGCAAGAGACAGGACTTTTACCTTTTTACAGCAGCCACGCAAAACCCTGATAGTTCCATACCACCACCCCCACTATCTCCCCATCCTCTGTCCATGCAAGCAAGAGGCATGGTCACAGTCCAAGGACACACACATTCCTGCCAGGTAAAAGTGTTTGAGATTATTATGGAGTAGGTTTGATAAGGTGTGTGGCAAGGGGAAAGGGGTCCTGAGGGCCAGAAAGAGAAGTCTGGAGAGATGCATTAGGAACATTGTTTTATCAGGGCTCCTGTAGGTGCAGAAGGTTCTAATTGTGTTTGAGAGAACATGAGTAAAAGCCCTCTGCAGATCTTCTCCACTCAACATGGGAAGGTTGGGTACTGAGCGGATCATACCAAAGCATACAGGGGACATTGAAGGTGAGGCCTGTATGCATGTCTTGTCTCTCCCATTCAAACATCCTATGTTCAGGTGAATGTCTAAGCATTCTCTTGACTCCTGTAGGGTTTGAGCAAAGAGAGGCCTTTTCTTATTACCCACAAAGTAATTACATGAACTTCAAATTATTATGCCACCTATTTTGAACTGCCTCCTTTTTGCGGATTAGGGGTTCACTTCAAGTTCAAGGTAATGAACCGTTTCTAATTTACTGAATGAAACTCTCCCTGGACTGGCATATGTGAATCAGCCACAGTTCTGTTCTCTAGTGCCCAGAAAGCAGGGGAATTTTTTTTGTTTCGTACTCTGACCATAGATCCTTCCTCTTCTTTTAAATCAAGAACTTCATTATATTACTGACTGCGGTGACCTGCGATGCATTAGACTAGACTTGAGGCTTCCTCTTTTTAACACACAGCTTGTTTCATTTATACTCTACTTATTGAAGATAGCAGAGTGTGAAACAGAAATTTTTAAAAGGTAGGACTGAACTCAACTTGCAGCTTCATGTGTAGTATTTAAATATTTATTCAAAAAACCCAAAATTTTCAGGTAGGTGATGCTATTATCAAACCTGCAGTTTGGAAAATCAACATGCTTTTAATAGTCATCATAAGGTAAGGAAAAGTCATTTTGTCAATGATAAATTAACAGTGTAAAAAGACATTCTTTCAAACCTGTCAAGGTAGCCATTGCTTATACTGGATCCAATGTGTTTTGTTCTCTAATGCTAAATGCTGACTTTGCGATTACAGCTTTTATAACTTGCTAGGTTTGACCAGTTCTCCCAATATAGCATACTGTACAATGAGAAGTTTTAATTGCCAGGATATTTTTGTCTCCACTGAAAGTTACAGGCTGGTTGAATAAATTCTTGCAAATGGTAAAAATGGGAAAAGTGACATTTAATGAATGTAGGGTACTATATAAGGATCTTTTTGAGAATAAGTAGGACTTTGAATTGCTACTATTTGATATATGCTAGAAACCTGCTGAGAATGCATATTACTTTAAAATAATGATAATAGCTTTTTCCAAAACTGCATTCCTAAGCATGCTTACCGTGTTGTCAGCCTGTTGAATGGTAAGACTGATTTCTGAGTAAATGGGCACATCTGCCTGTGAATATTTCTCCTCCAACTTTTGTGGGCAACGAAAGGTCCCATGAAAGTATGGGTGGATATATGGCCCCAGTTTTACCCTGATCCAGCAAGACAGAGCTTTGGGCACAAGCAGGGTTCTGTGCTCCTATTGCATTAAGGTGCTCAGATCTGTGCGGTCAGAAGTTTGCCTTGGCTGGATGTCTGCAGTCAAGAATTGGGACTGAACATGAAGTCCTCAGTGTTGGATTAGGAACCATGCACACAATTGCGCACAACTGTTTCTCTCCCATTTCAAGGGAGTGGGGAGCCTTACTTGGGGAAAAGGAAGAGGGTAGCAAATGGCAGGAACTGAAGCTCCATCACAAACTCCAGAGTTTCTGAAAGGAAATAACACATTTGTGTTGGAAAAGCAGTTCCTGCAGATAGGAGTGCCCTGCCCTGCTGCCATCACCTGTGCACACTAACCTGGGAGTAAGCTGAACTGAAAAGTGGGATTGTGATTTGTGCATCTAAAATAAGCAACAATCAGGCCTGAGTAAATTCGTTGAAGGTTTGGAGTTATACTAATTTGCAGCCCACCCCCCAAAAAAACCCACCCATGATTCTTTATAGTACAATGATGCATCACTCTAGTTAAAGGAAGAACAAATTGGTGCCTGTGGTATAGCCAGTTTATTCTTCCTTCTGTATCTTCACAACAGTTATGTGAGGGAGATTGAGCTGAGAGTTGGTGACTAGCCAAGGCAAGAACTAAGCAAATGTTCAAGAGTATTTTCTTTTTAATCTATCAAGGTTGATAAAATGGTTTTTTTTATTTGTGTGTTTGCTGAGTGTTATAAGACCCCATAGGCTAAGAATATTTATTGTAGTCCATAAAAGCTAATGCCACGATGAAACTGATAGTCTTTAAATTACCACAAAACTTATTTTGTGGTACCATATGTTATGCATCCAGGTAAACATTCATGGGGCAAAAATGTGAACAAACAAGTTTAGTTTGGGCCCCAGAAAGGAAGCTGCGCAAGGAGATGTGCGACTCCATTTGGTTTGGAAGTCATACTTAACCATTGAATTTTGGGGTAACACAGTGCTGATCTGGTGAAATTCTCTGACCCTAGCTTGGGGGACACAATGCACTGTTAGAACTAACTGCTTATTTCCTTTTTGGTCCTATTTTATCCCCTACGTCCTTTGCAGAAGCAAGTAAGCTGACAACCTCATCTATCTTCTTCATCATGGGCATGGATGTGTGTGCTTGTGAAATGTACAAATTCTACTGTCTTCAAGTGAAGACACTTGAAGCAGCAACTTCTTAAAATGAAACACACAAACAAACTAAAAAGGGGATTTTAACATGCATGAGGAAGTTCTCCAACTGTCCAGAGCTTGCAGCAACACACATGAACCTTATCTTTATTCAGAGTCACTGCTGCTGACAAATTTACCCAGAAATTCCAGAAAGAAGCAAAATAGGGAAAGGGAAAGGGAGTTGTCAGCAGGCTTTGGGGGAGAAAACACTTTAGGGGGGCTGCTTTATTCTGCAGAAAACATTTCATTTTTTTCACCTGTAACAGCAATTATGAATGCTAGATATATTTCACAGATGATCGGCCTTCTTGGACTATATAATTGTGTGTGTGTGTGTGTGTGTGTGTGTGTGTGTGTGTGTATATATTTCTCTTTTACACTTCAATATCTTTAATAAATGTAATGATTTTTTAAAAAACCCTTCATATTTCTGCCAGGTTTTGTAGGGGTATTCAGAGCCTGTCCTACTCCTTGCATCCAGTTTAGATGTTTGATTTTGAATAAATCTGAAATCAAGCACAATGATGAATACCTTAATTTTTTTCCTCGTTCTCATACATGGTGAGTAGACAAAAGTTGTGTCATCTTCAATAAGTTTGATAAGTTTGTGTCAGGGTTGTGAAAGAATTGGGGTTCATAACAACTATCCTCCTTCTGGTCTTTCTTTGGCACTTCTGTGTTTTCTGCTTGCTCCTTCAAGAACAAATCTTTAGTCTAATATAATTAGTAAATTGTCATTTCTCCCCTCTTTCACTCTCTTTGCAGCCAGTTTCATATATGCTTAAGATATACTTTGGCTTTTTTTATAAAATCAAAAAATGCAAACACAACAACAAAAATAACAACAACCAGAGTTACTCTATTGGTAACTTGGAAACTTTCTGTACACTTAATAATATTAAAGTTCATATTTAAGTCTCTTTTCCATAGTCTGAGGAAAGGATTAAATAAATTTGCTGCAGGTGCCCCTGATTTACATAGGAGGTTTCCCCAGCCACTCTGGGGGGGCTTACAACATATCTAAAAACATAATAAAAACATTAAAAACTTCCCTAAATAGGGACATCTTCAGATGTCTTCTAAAAGTCAGAAAGCTGTTTATTTCCTTGACATCTGAAGGGAGGGCATTCCACAGGGAGGGTGCCACTACCGAGAAGACCCTCTGCTTGGTTCCCTGTAACTTTGCTTCTTGTAGTGAGGGTACTAGCAGAAGATGTTCAGAGGAGGACCTCAGTGTCCTGGCTGAGAAATAGGAGTGGAGATGCTCCTTCAGGTATACTATGAAATATCTGAGCTTTACTTTGACTTTCACAGATAAATCTGTTAGACTTTTTCTAGGAAACTATTTTTACATTAGAGAAGATCCAGACAAAGCAGGATCTTTCAAAATATATTGGAATGGGATTAGGATTTGAGCTAGAAAGCCTCAAGGTCATCTCTGGTTCATTGACTCTACAGTAATACAGTTCAGTTCTGGTCTGTAGAAGGACTGCTTCAGTGCTCAAGGCTGCCAAACAGGTCTAGCTTTGTTCAGTAGTTGGTTAAGTATAAGCAATTTGTCAACATAGGAATATATATTGTCCAGTAGCACCATAGAGACCAACTAAGTTTGTTCTCGGTATAAACTTTCATGTGCATGCACACTTCTTCAGATAGGAACTCATAGTTTGAGTCCCTTCTGAAAAAAATAATATTTTGTTCCATAGCCACTTGAAGATAACAGGACACAGGTAGTGTCCAGTACAGTCAAATCAAGGCTAGCCAAGGTAGAGAAAGTCAAATCACAGCTGGCAAATCAGATTAAGGTTATTATATACAGAGAGCAGAGAAAAACAGGACCTTGGATAGCTCCAAATGAACTGATGCTACAAAACCCTGCTGAAGCTTTATGTAGAATGGAAAAGTTTGTAGGGTGGTTGGCTCTACTTTCCTGGAGGAACTGGCTAAGTTTTGGATGGACTTTGACCTGATTTTACAGTATTTGGCTCCTACATGCTGGGGAAACCTCCAAGGGTGAGTCCACGCATGGTTGCAGGGCTGTATCCTCTGAGTGGGAGGTTCCCAACAGTTATCCACTTGAATCTCATCCTTATTGGTGTCCTCTGTTGTGCACTGCAAGGGTCAGGGGCCATTTGGTAAACAGGGCTTAGCTTTCTCCCCCATCCCTTCTCTGGGGATGATGTCGTCCAACTGTGTCTGTGTGGCCTGAACCTGAAGTTGGGGTCATACTAAGACTGTCTGAGGAAAAGGTTGGAGTTGGAGGATGTCTTGGGAGCTGTGCAGTACCTGGGTTTCCTCAAAACCAAATACGGAACTAGTATCTATTAGTGTGTGAAAGCTGTGAATCTCCACCCATGCGCTACCTGTATATACGTGTAAATAAACCATGTGTCACAAAACATAGTAAGTCTCCAGTAACCCAACTGCAACTTGGATACATGCTATACCCTTGGAGTTATCTCTGTTCAGAGGATTGTGTAAGAGTATGTTCCTTACTGGGAACCATCAATGCTTCAAATGATTAACCAATTAGCAAAATATAAACATTACCAAAGCTTTGTTGGGATACTAATTCCTTGTTCAGATAGTGAATGAAGTGTGAATTAAATTACACTTTAATAAGCAATCACACCATTCATTGCAGTCCTGAGCTCTTCCCCATTGTGTCCCACCCATTCTAAAAATATACCTGGTAGCAGTGGCAAATTTGACCCTCAGGACTGTAGCAGCATACTGCTTGCAATGATACATGCGAGATACAATTCCCATCGATCCTTAATAGGGTCAGCAGGATGAATGGGAACTGCTTCTCACATGGAGCGACATCTCTTCCCAATCCATTCAAATCACTCCCAGCCTGGTACAAAGGGGGCTTGAATTGCTCCATGACCCTATATAAATTGTCTTATTGCTTGAATAATGTGTTGATAGCTTTTGTACCCTTATTTAAAACAGTCTCAGGAACATTATATGCTCCAAGGCTGCTGATAAGCCATGCTGGAAGGTCAGTGACAATCAAGTGCTACTATGAAACCACATCAGCCAATAGACATGGCAGAAAATACTGGTGCAAGGAGTCAACCAACCGTCACTCTTGCCAGACTATCATTTCAACTAACGATTTCATTCACAAAGACTATGAAGGAAGAGTGTCAATGCATGATAGCCCTCAAAGTGGGATTTTGCAAGTGACAATGACACAGCTGGTGAAGACAGACTCCAGTAATTACAGATGTGGCATTGGCAACAAAAATGCTTATGGTTTTTATGCTGGAGTGAATGTAACCATTTGGGAAGGTAAGCAAGCTGTTGGAATCCAAACAACTTTTTTTCAAAAACTGAAGGGTTATTTTAACAATTTGTTTTGTTTCTGGGGTCTGCTTTTTCAGTTGCCTTGATGGGATAATTTTGCCTGCTTTTTCTTTTTTTGGCTGTGTAGGGTGTGTGTTTTGTTTCTGTTGGTCTGTGTTTTAGTCTGTGTGTATTGGTGCTGTGCATGGGGTTTTTGGGGGTAGGGGGAGGAGAAGGATCTGAGTATTGCTTCTTTGTTTTTCTTTTAAATGGGTATTTTGTGTATCCACAACAGGTTTTTTCCAAAACTCTTAGGAAGGCAGTTGCTTTGCCACCTATTCTCTAAACAAACCAAATCCAAAAGTGCTATTAGGGATATCCTGGTTTAGAAAAAGCAAAACAAATATATATTTGGGTAAAATTCTATGCTAAGAAGTTAGTTCAAAAGACTTCTTGGCAGAAATCTGGGATTCAGATCAATCACTTTCCAGTTCTGCTTTTGCCTCACTTTTCTCTATTAACTTTCAATAATCATGGCTCTTTAAGCTCTCTCATATCTGTACTCTAATGTGGAGCCATTATCTATAGATACAGTTTTCCATTTACGGTTGTTCAAAGGGCTAATAACCCACCTGAAAAATGTAGAGGCAAACAAGGCTTTCAATAAATTGCTAGGTAGATGAGGACAAGCCGAGCTTTTGCATGTATTTGGGTTGCTTAAATGTTTTAAATGAGAAAGTCTGTTTACATTTTGTGCCTGCTTGATTGTTGTTTTATAATTAATAATTTAATTCCTGTCCTGTCCTTTCTTACAAAGGAGTCCAGGGTGGCAAACAACAAACTAGCAAAACAATACAATTACATTAAAAAAATTAAACATTTTAAAACAGGCACATATCCTCACAGCTAATGATCTTAAGGAACAGCGTCTTTCAGTCACCAAATGCCAAGGTGAACTGCAACATTTTAAAATTCTTCCTCAATGTTAATAATGAGAGAGAGAGATATGCTTGACCAGGGAGGGCATTCAGCAAATGGGACTCAGCCTCTGAGGAGACCCTATCATGGGTCTGTGTGAACTGTACATCACCCAACAGAAACACCACCAACCGGGCCTCTCCTGCTGATTGTACCAATGATGTGCCAATATCATTGATATTGGTAGAGGTGCCCTTGATTTCTTCTCTTTCTCTAGTAGAACACCTTTTTATATTTTCATATACATGCACTATTGGCTGTAGTAGGTAGTAATGATTCTTTGAAAAATTGTTTAAGACTGGCGGGGGGGGGGGGGAGATAGTAATAAATGCTTTGATTTGTTTTCTCCAAACAGGTCCAAATATGCCCAAATCACCTGAAATACTTTGGGGTAAAGTGAGAGGGTCAGTGATGATCCAATGCCCAGTGGGAACTGCCAAGTCAAGCATGAGGAGATCCTTTTGTAAGATGAGGAGATCTGGCTGTTCTCTCATAGCAGATACTAGCATGAATAAGGCAAAACAGCAAGAAGGAAGAATTGTTTTTACTGCTGGAAATAGCTCAGAAACTTTCAAAGTCTTCATAAACAAACTGAGAAAAGAAGATTCAGGAATGTATAAATGTGGAACAGGAACGTCTGATGACAATACAAGCTCAAGCATCATACAACTGGAGGTCACAGAAGGTAAGCAGAGAAGTAAAATGACAAAATCACAAATGTCATAATGGCCCTATGAGCTGGTGGGTATGCATATACTCCCTCTGCAAATATGGGAGATAATCCTCTTCAGAGCTTCAATGATCCTTGGGCATGGGATTGGTTTTGGGGGATGCAGAATGCCTTGCTCTTCTCCTTGCTAGCCCCAACCCAAAGCAGCAGGAAGTTCATTTTTCAAATTTGCTTTCCTTCCACCTCCACTTCTAAGCCAGGCTGGCTGAGGGCTTGTTTCTGCTGTCACTTTTCTGGTCCAATTAGTGACACTAAAAGTCTTCTATAAAACCAAGCTGCCCACGAAAGAGTGTGCTGGCAGAACTAGACAAACAGTTTTGCAAAAATGTTTCCTCAAGTATTATTATTTCTAAAAGCATTTCTTTAAAAGCAATTACAAGATTACAGTGCTTCTGGAAACCACCTGCCTAAAGGGGTTGTAAAATGCAAAAGAACATTCCTTGCCAAAACATTTAGCTTTTCCTTATCTTAGCAGCTCATCTGATAAACTCGTCAAGTCTAGACACTTCCACTGTATAGGGAATCACATATTAATCACAGCTTATTAAGTGAAGTCTAGCTTCAATTGACGTATTCTACATGACCTTATATGGAGAGATCTCTTTCTGCTGGTACCCAATACATTTTTGGAAATTGCTAAATTCTTTTTCACAACCTTCTCTCATGGTAAGACGTCCCACAGCATCTGTGCAACCGAAAAGCTAGGGGGTGGGGCAGGCAAGCAAGGAGGCACTGAGCAGGTTGCAGCACTAAAAGTGGTCCAAGACCTACTGTTTAAGACTGCTCTAATCCTATAGGCTTGAAACCACTTCCATGTGTCTGACTGTTGGTAATGTTCCTGCCCTGAGCAGTGTGGATATACCCAGAGGAAGTTGAGGAGTCACATACCTTGCCTGAGCATATACTCTTTTCATGTAAACCCACCACGGGGGGCTCTCAGTTGAAAGAGGCTGCTACTGAATAAAATCCCTTGCCTTTCTGTGTGTGGCTAAATCTGTTAGAACAGGCAGGGCCCTTTCTAAGAGAAGTTGTTCTAAATCCCCCCGGTGAGCTGCTGCCATGATACCTGTGCTCTGCTTTCTCAATCAGGGTTCTATGGGAACATGAGGCATGTATGATAGCACGTGGTTCCTGGCAGGTGTGCAGAGGTGCACTTGAATATAATATGGGGGGAGGGAAGGGCAAGTAAGCCCCACCCCATATAATAGATCACAAGATGCAGTGCTTGCACACCACTTTATCACCTTTTATCCTGGGCTGCTCTATTTTGAATGGGGAATATTTTATTGGGGAGGAGGGGCGAAGGGAACTTGGCCCCTTGGAGTTATTATTATTTATTGAATTTATATACCGCCCTATATCCGGAGGTCTCAGAGCGGTTCACAGAATAAAATCAAAATATGAAACCACAAAATACATAATTGAAATAAAAACAATAGCCCAATAACACCCCTCCCCCAAACCCCCACATTTTAAAAGGGCATAGGATGTTAATCAAATCAGCCAAGATAAAAAGGAACATTTTTGCCTGGCGCCTAAAGGTGTATAATGAAAGTGCCAGGCGAAGAGTTGGCTCTTAGGTAGGGTGCATGTGTGTTGGGCGGGGGACAGTGGGGAGGTGGTGCATTTTAAAAATGAATGTACAAATGATTCCCTGTGCATGGGCGACTAGATTTTAGGAAGGAAGGAAGGCTATAACTTTCTCCATGACCTCCCTTTTTAATGTGGAAGGCTGGGCTGTCCCACCCATGTGGCAGACTGAGGAAACTGTCTTGGGTGGTGGAAATCTAAGTGGCGGCACCCCCACGTCCACCCTGCCACCTCATGAGACCTTTCTGGAACCCGCTGCCACCGCCACTTCACAGGCGCTGCCACGCAACCCAGGTAAGAGAGGATTTGGTGGTTGCAGGCGCCTTTGGTGGCAGGGCAGCGGCGGGATGGGGTGGCAAAATGGGAAAGGAGATTATAGATAGATAGGCAGATCGATACACAATGTGTGATCAGGTGAGATTCCCCACATTCCCTGTAGTCTGAAGTGGTATAGCTTAAACATATATTACTATCTTAATAAGGCAGTATTACTTCACCCTAGGGGTACTTTTTGTAGCATTGCCCTTTATGCCTGCACAGCGAATCACATGCAGACATCCAATCTGGGGTCCCACTATAGCATAAAGCTCAATTCTAAGTGGATTCCAGGTGGTGACATAGGTTGCTATGTGCAGGTCTGGCCCAATACATTTTGCCACATGGGACAAAAGACAAGATGGTTCCTTCACCTTTTGATGCACCGAAGGCAACTTGGCCTGCAGTTGGATGTTATTTCAATTCTGTCAACTGCAGAACATCACTCAGTGCTTCTGAGAGGATTAGGTTGATCATGGGGGTGCAGGATAGGACACACACAACCAGAAGGGTACAGCCAATAGGGTTCAGGAGAAACAGCTAGTGGGTTGCCACTGCTCCCTAGCACCTGCTGCCTGAGGCAGCTGTCTCACTCTGCCTAATAAAGCTGGCCCTGATGAAGTGAAACCACTGACAACTGTTGCAACGTGATAAAGGTGGTGGATATCCCTCTTTCTGGCCAATGCTAGGTGGAATAGGACAGTGCTGCTGCCCCATACAACTGTACAGTTGCTGAGTTGATAGCATCTCTGGAACTGATGCTGCTGGCATCAGAAGGACCAACTAGCCATGTACCAACTGTGAAGCATCTTCCATGGTACTGGTTGCAGAGCCTCCACTTACTCGACTGCCTCCTGGAGTCAAAAGGTAAAGGTGAGAAAGACCCGGTTCCTACATTGCCATGCTGCAGCCTCTTTCAGCTTCATCCAGCAAAGCCTTGGCCATCGTTCTTCTGACAACTCCTTCTGAATTCCAGTTAATAGCAGTGAAATACAGTTCCCATAATCCCCACTCAACATGATCAATGACGAGGCCAGTGGATGGGAGTTGTGGTTCAGCAACATCTGTGGGGCTACAAGTTGGCCACCCCTGGTGTAAGAACATTCAAGAGCATCTTGATTTTCAATGATCCTCAATTACAGAATCTTTTTCCTCCTAACAGAATTGGTTTTCTTCAATATCGTAAATGATGCGGCAACCACATATGAGCCACAAACAATCTGGACATATCCCCAAAGTTATGTGACAGCTACAAATGAAGTTTACAAGCAAAGGTAAAGTTAGAAGATGTCTTGTCTAGTTTAAGCACATTCTCATGCTCCAGCCATTTCCCTAAAATTTAAGTTTTTAAAAATGTCATCCAACCAGTCTGAAAAATAGGCGCCAGCACTTCCAGAGGGTAGTTTAGCAGCTGATGCCACGGAAAGAATGAGAAACTGATCCAAACTAACGTGCTGAATCTTCCAGTTAAAATACTAGCATGTGTAAATAGGGGAGAGCTGCTAGTGTTCTGCACACCGAACTGCAGTTTCCCAGAATAGCCAGTCGAATGCTTAGAAAGGAAACGTTGAAAAAGAATTATGTGTTGCAAGAAATAAGGATGAGCCAGTAGATGGCACTCCTTTCAATGGTGTTAAGATTTATTACACTGCTGCAAATGTTACTTCAAACAAAAAACAAACAAAATGCAAGTCTATAGAAAAATTAGAGACAATTGATGAACTGATGGGTGGGGAGGGTGTGATTTTGTAGACAGGGCAGAAATCAGAGCAATCATCAAAAGGGTGGGGAGGGAGTGGTAAATGTTTGTGTGTCCTGTGCCTGCCTCTCTCTCTCTCTCTCTCTCTCTCTCTCTCTCTGCGTGTGATTGGTGGTTGTACCCACTTTTTGCCCCACCCTCTGCTAGATTGAAGTCTCTGAAGGGTTAGCTAAGGGTGACTGTGGCTCTATTGTAAAGGGCAAAACATGCCAATTCCCACCACAACACAAGGGTATTTTTGAACTCTTTTGCCCCAAGTCCTAAAGGTAACAAGGATCTTTAGAACACCAGACTATCTCTTATCTCCAGTGCTTTTTTCCTGGGGGGACGCAGGGGTATGCATACCCCTAAACATTTTGTGAATCTAAATTTGGTCTCATTGAGGGGCAGTATTTCAATATGAGAAGGAAAATGAGATAACCCCTAAATATTTTTTTAAAGTAAAAAAGCACTCCTTCTCTCCAGAAATAACCTGGTGAGCCCCGCACTCATGCTATGTTTGGGACTCTTGTTATCATGAGATGCCCTCAGAATGCTTTTAACCAAGTATTTTAACTAGCTAGTGTAAGGCATCTGTAGTGTAAGGGCCCTGTCTGTGGACCCCACCACCTTTCTCTCACCAAGGTGAACTCCTGAACTCCTTTTGATCCCACTGGGTCATCCTCCTTTGAGCCATTGCTTGCCAGCTTCTACCACCTTCTGATCTGCCTTTACTTCCTCTCTCCTCTACTTATTCAATCTCCCCTATCTTCTTGTCTCCCTTTTATCCTGGGCTGCTCAACTTCTCCTCCTCTGCCTCTTGTCCTTACTATTTCCTGCTTTTTCTTCACAATTTCCCTTACCTTGGGACCTGCTATTGATATGCTACCATTTACCAATTTATCATCTGGCTTGGGGGGTTTCCATCTTCACCACAGTGTTGCCCCACCCAGTCCTTTACAGTCTGCCTGACTTACCTTCCAGGCGGGCAGCAGAACCATTGGAGTGATGAAGAAACTGGCACTCCCAGCACCAAGGTCTCACCCCAATCAACTCTGCACTTTTTATAAATGATATTGATATCTTTTTCATTGTGATGCTTACAATAAAATAATTTTGCTTGGACCATAAGGAGAAAAAGTAAAATAAATATCCACCCCACCCTGTACAAAAGATGAATGCCATTGCTATTTAGGCCCTCTACTTCTCTCTCACAATTGCTTCCTGAGCCATTCCTGTTTCCCTGTTGACATCCTCATGGTCTGTTACTTGAGATTTTGGCTCCTGTCTTCCATCTGACTCATGATGGCAACTTCGTGGTCTAATGTTTGGGCTGCTAACTTGTATGAGCTGCTCCTGTTCCCTGCACTGGCACCAAAAGAGACAGATGTGTAACAGACATTCACCAGCCACTGGGGAAGTAAAGGTTTACACATGATGACAAGCAAAAAAACCAAAACCAAAAGCAAACCAAAACAAAAAGGTCTTTTTTGTACTATGTCTATTTTTAGATTTTCTGAAACTGAACTAAATCTACTTCCAATTGTGATACCAATTTTGCTTGGATTCCTTGTTCTGGCTGCAGCTGTTATCATTGTATTTCTTAAGATAAGGAAGCGCAAGAAGGATGGTAAGCAAAGCCGTCTATTCTCTTCGTGCTTTTGTGCATTTGGTTCTTGTTGGGGCAGCAAAATATGGCACAAGACAGCCCTTGCTGGCGTCATGTTCAGTTTTCATTCACAATGGATGCAGGTTGGCTAGATCTTGCTGGTCCAAAGTGCGTCTGATTTAAGCTGGAGCATTTGTCCATGTATCCATTATATCAATGCACTTGAATCACCAACAGTACTGTAAGAGCCTATTCTTTCCTTAGAAGTAAGCCCTACTGAGCTCAATGAGGCTTAATCCCAGGTAAGCAGGTATAAGGTTGCAACCTAAGTGCTAAAAACATAATTCCTACAAGGTATATAAGGAAACAGCAGAAGGGCAAGAACATGTTTCTTGAAGGCCTGGCAGCATAAGACTTTAACCTTAGAAAAATGAGGTGAAAGAGCTACAGTAGCAACATGGGCCTTATAAGTGACAGTGTTTTAAAGCTGGGTTGCCACTACCAAAAAGGTCACACTTCTTCTCTCAGCCAGGACAAGCACCTGGAGGAAGCTCTCAGCAAAATGTCCTCAGTTCCTGAGGACATTGGCACAGCAGAATTCATTCTCTAAGGTATCCTGGTCCCAAGCCATGTGGAGCTTTAACAACAGTACCTTGACTTTAGCTCCGGAACAAATGGGCAGGCAGTTCTCTCAATACTGGCACAATATGTGCAGCTGTATATTGGACCTGCTGAATTTTCCAAACCTTGCAGTAGTCTAATCTAGAAGTTACCACCATGGCATCTATGATAGGTGCAATCTCTCCCTTTTCCAGAAGAGGGTGCAGCTGGCAAATCAATAGAAACGGGGGGGGGGGAAGGAATTATCTAGTTATCAAGGAGCAGTACTGGCTTCAAGAATGCTCCTCTGCCCCAAATCTTGTGTACCTGGTTCTTACAGGGAATGTGATCCTATTCAGAAAAGGCAGAGCACCCACCACTCCTGGTTTCTTAGGTCTCCTATCTTCAGTAAGTAGTGTGACTTATCTGGTGAGGGCCTAAGTTGTCCATGATTTTTGCCTCAATAGAGAGGTAGAGAGCCAATCTCAGTTTGTTTCATTGTTAGTGATGGACCCAGAGTACCATCAGTGGTGGTGGTGTGACATTTGCCAGGACAGGATGGGTGTTCAAAGCACAAACTATTTGCACATGAATATTATTTTGCTCACTGGCTTCTCTGGGACAACTCTCACTGCCAAATCTAGTAAACCTGCACAACATATCGAAACACCAATTTATTTTGAGACTAGTGGTATGTCTTCTTAGCCACAGAAGTTACCCCAGTAGTCAATGGATGAAAATGTAATTATCTGTTGGGTTTTTACCAAAAGCTTCAAATGACATTCCTGCAAGAAACCCCGAAGGAGCAATAGCACTGGCTGGCCGACATTGTTCAGGAGAAGGACCCATGGAAGAGCAAATAGGCTCAGCGGACGAACAAGAATCTGCCCTAGACTCTGAAAAAGGTATGCGTTCTTTCTGCTTCTGTGACTTAAATTTCCTTTGTTAGATGAATATCAATAATATTAACCTCCTTCCCAAAATGTTGGCCACAATCCATTACACAATTGTGTGCAATGGGCTTCTCTCTCTCTCTCTCTCTCTCTCTCTCTCTCTCTCTCTCTCTCTCTTTTCTCTCTCTCTCATTGTTTCTGCATGCAAATAAATATGTGAGGGGCAGTGATGGAACACCCCCTCTCAGCACATCTCTTTTATTGTGTTTTATTTATTGAGTCTGAGGGTGAAGGTTTGAAGCAGAGAGTCTTCCCTCCTCTATGCATGGAATTCCCCATGGGATTTAGAACCTTGCAAAATCACAGTTTCATAGTTCTGGTGCATGGCTCCCATCTGTTTAAACCCTTTTGCCCTCATTTTCAATATCTTTTGTAATAAGGAGGTTCTGATATAATTACTGGATGAGTAATTTTTTTAAAAAGAAGAAGCCATGAACAGCAAGCTTTATTATGTTGAACCGACTGATATAGTACAGTTCTTTGGTGCCTTACATTAATTTAAAGCTATTGCTTTGCAAGAGGTTGTTATGATAGGATACCATTAATGCTCAAATGGTATTAATGTTTCTCGTGGCTGTAGAATGTTGAAATCCGGAGTCAGGGTATATTGATCACATGGAAACTACTGAATAAAATAGCAAAAATGAGGCTGAGGTGGTTTTTTTTTTAAAAAAATCTTTGCAGAGTTGGTGGTTGTCAAGCCATCCTGTTTTGGACCATGTTCAAGTACTTTAGAGACAAGGACATAAAAGTAGTTCCAAATAATTTAGTTTCTATGATATAACCTAATTTCTCTCTCTCTCTCTGTTTTAGTTGAGGTCCCAGTTGAAAATGAATATTCCTTGCTCAGCCATGGGGCAAATCCTGAAGACTTGAGAGAAACTGATTGACTGCCTTTTCAATTGAGGTTGCATATAGTTAACAGAGAATTTTCAAAGCTTGCATTATGTAATCTATTCTATGTCTAAGCAGCAGTCATTCTGCATTATATTGTCCCCTTCTGATATTGACATAAAATTATATCAGAAATACAATGTGAGGTACACCTCTTATTAGTTTTAAAGTAGTCACCAGGACCTAGACACCTATAAGGCTTCTAATTCTGTGTTCACCCATTGAGTCTTTGCATTATGTGTGTGCCTTTGGAAATTAGGGGAATTTTCAAAAGCAGTTTGTGCTATGACATGAGATGATGCTCAGAATTGGGGGTTAGTATTAAAATATATATGGTTATGTGCTAGATCTTGGGTGCATCTCAGATCACTCTCTGGATCCTTGCTCTTGTGATCATCTTAGCCATGATTCATATACAGTGGTACCTCGGGCTACATACACTACAGGTTACATACACTTCAGGTTACAGATGCCACTAACCCAGAAATAATACCTTGGGTTAAGAACTTTGCTTCAGGATGAGAACAGAAATCGTGCTCTGGCAGCGCAGCGGCAGCAGGAGGCCCCATGAGCTAAAGTGGTGCTTCAGGTTAAGAACAGTTTCAGGTAAAGAACGGACCTCCGGAACGAATTAAGTACAGTGGTACCTTGGGTTAATTCATTCCGGAGGTCTGTTCTTAACCTGAAGCACTACTTTAGCTAATGGGGCCTCCTGCTGCCGCCACACTGCCGGAGCACGATTTCTGTTCTCATCCTGAAGCAAAGTTCTTAACCCGCGGTACTATTTCTGGGTTAGCGGAGTGTTTAACCTGAAGCGTATGTAACCTGAAGCGTATGTAACCCGAGGTACCACTGTACTTAACCCAAGGTACCACTGTATGAGTTTTGTATTGAGAGAGGTGATGTCAGGAGCCGGAGTCAAACATAGGTCAGCAATAAAAGACATGGTGTCAGTGTTTCTTTGTTCAAAGAAACCAAAACAGCACAGGCCTAGTGACCCCAGCAACTCTTCCCAGTAGCTCTTACTCCGATGAGGCAGTTGTGAGGATTGAAGGTCCCCGCCTTCCCACTGCTCTCAAAGACACCTCCTTTCCAGGGTGTTTCCCAAGCAGTCACAAATGGCACCTGCACACAACCAATCTCTGCTCTTTTCATTTCTCTGTGTGTTCTAGGAGACCAGGGCAGAGGAAAGCTGGTTCCAGCAGGAAAGGGAGACTCCCTGGATTCTTCAGCAGCCTGTCTCAGCTCGGCCTCTTTGGCCAACCTCCTCTCCAGCTTCTGCTTCAGCCTTGGAGTCTGAACCACTCTCTGCCACAGCTTCTTCCTGCTCATTAAACCCAGTTACCTCTTCTGCTTCTGATACTTCCTCCTCCTCCGATTCTGCTCTTTCTTCTGCCTCCAGCCACCCATTGTCATCCCACCCCCACTCCCCTAGCTCTGAGCCTTCTTCCCCTGAGGGTTTCCTTTGGCTTCCCCCCAGCTGGTGCCCCCCCTTGCATCCAGTCAGTCCATCACAAGTGACCACAAAATTATTTGGTTAACTGAGTTTCATGTGGTGGCTTTGTTGCTCAAATGCAAATAGTGAGAACTGATGTAGAAGAGCTGTGCTTCAGTGACAGAGCGCATGCTTTGCATGAAACGGATTTCAAGCCATTTTCCTGGCACTTCCAGATATGATTGGGAGAGACTCCCTGTCTAAAACCGCTTTGAGGTTTTGTTTTTATAATAATATAAAACATGATTTTATATATAAGTATATAATTTTTATGAAATAAATAAATAAAACTCCCGGGAGCCAGTGCTTTCCAGTGGACAATAGTGAGTTAAATGATTTTACTCCAGTGATCTTACGCCAGCAGGGGTCAGCAAACTTTTTCAGCAGGGGCTGGTCCACCGTCCCTCAGACCTTGTGGGGGGGCAGACTATATTTTTTTTTTTGGGGGGGAAATGAACGAATTCCTATGCCCTACAAATAACCCAGAGATGCATGTTAAATAAAAGGACACATTCTACTCATGTAAAAACATGCTGATTCCTGGACCGTCCGCAGGCTGGATTTAGAAGGCAATTGGGCTGGCTCTGGCCCCCGGGCCTTAGTTTCCCTACCCATGCTCCAGAGGATAAGGCAGCTTCCTATGTTCTTATATGGATAAAAGCAATGGAGCTGGATTAGCTCCAGGATGGCAACTAAATACTAGCAGGCAGCATATGAAAGGAATGTGGTGAAATCACCTTTTGACAACTTCAATATATCTAAAAGTAACATATGACTAGGGCCTTAAGCGGAATGGACCAGCGTGTTTTTCTAGGATGCCACAATTTTCTAAAGTTTGCTGATTTTAGAACATTTGACCATCTAAAGCGCATATTTCAGAATTAAACAGACCACAAATAGGCCAGTATCCCCTCCCTTCCAGCAAATGCTCTCTGAAATTGCTAAAAATATTGCAACTGTTCAATAAGTTGTAACAATTTCACATGTACTTATTCCTACTCTATAATAAATAAGCCAGTGACCCAGAATAATATCATGGCAAACTGTTTTTACACTGTTCCTGTTGTTATAATGTGGATTTGTTTTTGTTTTAAAAAACTTGTGCTGGATTTTGATGTTACTGGTTTTTTTTGATGCTATGTGCTTTTCTTTTTTCTTTTAAAGAAATGTTTTAATTTTTGTTTTTAAAAAAATATTCCAGTGTTTATAATACAACAATTGTTGTTTGCCAGCTTATGTGTGAGGGGGTAAGTAATAATGTAAATAAATAACCAATATTGGATTGGAGTCACTCCTTCTGTTGGATGAAGGGAACATTTAGATCAAACCCATGTTTTATTAATTTCATTGTAATCAGAGTGTGCTGGGGAGAAAAAGAATATTCATAGCACATATGTTTTTCAGAAATTTGTTTGTCCCCCCTTTTTCTGTACAAATAATAAAATCTGAGCTATTTACAAAACTTTGGCTATGATTGTCAATAAATGCAGTCAGCAATTGAGCTTCATTCATGATCATTAGGCAGTTAGCACCATGTATAAATCATTGTAATGGTTTGAACTCATTACATAGATAATAGCCGGTGCCTTTGAGTGCATTTCCTTGTTTCTGTGAGGTTGAAGCTTTGTACAGCAATAACCATGATGGAACCGCAGATGAGAAGCAATAGTTAGATAAGCTGTATGCAAACAAGGGAGAATAAAGTAACTTTGGACCTGATACTGTATCCAGTGGTACCTCGGGTTACAGGCGCTTCAGGTTACAGGTGCTTCAGGTTACAGACTCCGCTAACCCAGAAATAGTACCCCGGGTTAAGAACTTTGCTTCAGGATGAGAACGGAAATCGCGCGGTGGCAGCGGACGGCCCCATTAGCTAAAGTGGTTCTTCGGGTTAAGAACAGTTTCAGGTTAAGAACAGACCTCCAGAATTAAGTTTTTAACCCGAGGTACCACAGTATTTTTCATTCAACACTGGATGGATGATGCAAATATTTTGCATCCTTAATAATGACAAGATCTAATTAATAGGAAGTGACTCTTAACAATCAAAAAGGAACCTACATATTCCCTGTGTTGGCACCTCTCCCATCTTCAGAAAAGAGAAGATTGTGTTTATTGTAAGCTGAAACATTGTTTTATTTATTCCGGGGATGAGTACAAACTGAAAATCCTTGTCCATCAGGTTTTGTGCTTTTGTATGGAAAATCAAACAATGAGAGAGGCTGAAGTTCAGGCTTCAAGTTTCCAGAGCCACCTTAGTCAGATGGCTGTAAATCTGGCAGTAGGGATATTTCAGGCTTCTAGGATCTGCTTCGCTTTTGCTAGAACTCCAACAACCATCAAGCAGAGCCTGGTGCAAATGACATAATCTTCGAAGTTAAGGATTCTGAGCCCAGGAATTTCTTTTGAGCTCACAATTCTTCCAAACTAGCACTCCCCCTACTCACAGTTCTGGTCCCCCCTATCCCTGCTTCCTTCAACTGGGATCAAAAAGTTCTTTCTTATCTACTTAATAATACTAAGATCTACTGCTAAATTCTACCTTCTGCCCAGTCCTGCTGTAAATGGCTTTTTAAAATATTTTGAATCCACCCATTGTAATGCACAACCCTGAAGAATAGGTCCACCACTTCTAGTGTAGGGGAACAAAGTTGAATTATTTCACATTTAAATATGAATTTACCTAAGTCACACTTCAAGATGTGACTTGAAATACAACCATCCTTCACACTGTCCCAAATTTTGCAGTGCAGTTCTCCGGCCATGGAATATGCACAAAAAATACACATACTATTGTAAACTGTGCATTTAAATGCATATATTAGAGAAAATAAACTATAAAATGCATTATAGTGGGGAAAATTTAGCTTTTCAAATTTACATACTTTAGGCAAAATTGCATAAACGTGTGTATATTAAGAGAAATATGTACTAAAATGCTGATTAATTTTCATGACATTTTCATGTATTTTCAAGAATCATAGAATTGTAGAGTTGGAAGGGACCCCGAGGGTCATCTAGTCCAGCCCCCTGCACTGCAGGAATCTCAAGTGAAGCATCCATGGCAGATTGCCATCCAGCATCTACTTAAGGAGGATCCATCAACTTCAGAGCGAGTCCTTCCCATGAATTTTCTTTCAAAAATAACAACCACAAACCAATGTGGAATATGGAGAACTAACCTTCAGACTGGGATGTGGGTAGCGCTGTGGACTAAATCACAGAGCCTAGGGCTTGCCAATCAGAAGGTTGGTGGTTCGAATCCCCGCCACGGGGTGAGCTCCCGTTGCTCGGTCCCTGCTCCTGCTAACCTAGCAGTTTGAAAGCATGTCAAAGTAGATAAATAGGGACCGTTCCAGCGGGAAGGTAAATGGCGTTTCCATGCGCTGCTCTGGTTCACCAGAAGCGGCTTAGTCATGCTGGCCACATGACCTGGAAGCTGTATGCCGGCTCCCCAGAGTCGTCCGCTACTGCACCTAACGGTCAGGGGTCCCTAACCTTCAGACTGGAAAAAGAAGAAACTGAAATGGACATATTTACACATCTCTAACCATTTCGTTCTTCAACCTGGATAATTTTTAGGGTCATCTGGAATTGCCTTTAGTTTTGTTGCTGCTGCTCCTTACTGTTCCTTTTGGAAACCCTGAAATTTCAGCAATTTGTGTTGTGCTCCCCCCCCCCTTGCTCACTCTCTGTGTCACCACAGATAGCTTTCCCTGTTCTTAATTTTGCATTCCTGTGTACCATTGCATACACACATGTTAAGGGAGGGGTCCTTTTACCAGTGTGTATCGCCATAGTTGAAACACTTCAGACGAACCCTCTGGTTGTTTCCTTACTTGCCTTCTTGAGAAAAGAGAAAGGAGAAGTTCCGTAATGCAGTCATCGAAGGGTACACTCTGAACTGCGTGTTATTTATCTAAACTGGGTCAGAGCATTACCAAATGAGGAAACACGGGAAATATCATTTTATAATGATCCTTACCAGAACTTGGAAAAGTTATACTTCGCCTGGCCACCTCCACCTGCCCATCTCATTGCAAAGGAATTGATGCTTGTAGGAGAAAGGGGAAACATTGCTTGTGTTTAACTTTTTTAAAATCAAGGAAAGAGCATTTGGACTCTCAAATAATTTGCTAAACCAAACAATCAAACTGTTAAAAATGTGCAGAATGTCATGAGAAGTCCTTATTTATGGTGCCATAAATATTTGCACATGGCAGTTGTATAATAGAATCACAGCACTGAAGAGTTGGAAGAGACCACAAGGGCCACAACCCTGAGAGGCTTTACTGACTATATAATCACATTCCACATAGCATTTGGTATTGTAATTGGCCCCCAGGCTGTGCACCTGGTCCTTTAGGAGCAAATTTACCCCGTTCAGGACCAGAGAGTCCCCTACATTTGCCTGCCCCCTGTCTCCTAGAGGAGGATGAGGAGGAGTTTGGATTTGATATCCCGCTTTATCACTACCCGAAGCTAACAATCTCCTTTCTCTTCCTCCCCCACAACAAACAGTCTGTGAGGTGAGTGAGGCTAAGAGACTTCAGAGAAGTGTGATGAGCCCAAGGTCACCCAGCAGCTGCATGTGGAGGAGCGGAGACGCGAACCCTGTTCCCCAGATTACGAGTCTACCGCTCTTAACCACTACACCACACTGGCCCAGGGAAAAAGTACTTCTGTCTTGTCAGAATTCAACCTCCAACCTCTTCCAGATACAGGACATTCACCGCCCTCACTGGTTCTGGTTTAAACAAGAGGTAGAGCTGAGTATCATCTGTATACTGATGAAGGGTATTTACTAGTGCACTTGCGTGCCTCAATAAATGTAATCATTAGTACACTCTTTGAACATTAAATTGTGCAGCCTCCAAAACACATACGCTTCCAAAACATAGAGTGTGTCATAAACAATGATTGAACACTGGTTCTCAATTAGCTACATATGGCTGACCCCCCGTTTTTCAAAGGCCAAGTCACAGACTCCCTATTTTTGAAATTTTTGATATCTCTGTGGTAGTTTTTGTTACATGAATGGTGTCATGGATCCCCTGGGTAGGTTTTCTGGACCCCAGGGGTCCACAGACCATCAATTGGGAATCACTGGCATGGTACATTTGTGGGATGATATTCCTTTAAGAAGTTTCAACAGGTGGATGGATGTACAGGGCTGGAGTTAAGAGGAGGTCTTATGACACTTTCACTTTTGTCAAATCCAGTGTTGTGCCAGCTGTACTTAGGAAGCCCAGGGACAAACAACCATAAAGAGTGAAGTGACTCAAGGGTCAGATTTTTGACATAGTAGGAGGATAGAACAGAAGAGAAAAGGCGCTTTTTGCCCCAGTGGTCTGCTCTGCACAACTAATCCAGAATGTGAGTAATGCTTCTTTACTATTCTCTAGAAGTGTGAAATTATATTGCTGCATTTGTAACAACAACAACGAATTTTAAAAATGAAAATGTTGATTTCCAGGCTCTGAGACATTAGCCTTCATATTTAGAGGGTCAATCTGTAGAGGTACCAAGGAGATTTAGGACTGCTCCAGAGATGCTTACTACAGTTACTTTGAACATTTTGTTCAGGAGTCATTCCAAATCATGCAATTTATCAATTTATGTGGAGGCTATTTTAATCACTAGGCAGCAGACACATTTTATATAAAGACTTTGATGAGTCTGAACCATGTTTACCTGTGGTAAGTCCCCTTGATAGCCTGCTTATAAATTCAGGCTAGCTGTATATTTTTAAATGGGTACTAAAGAATGGAGGCCTTGTTTGGTAGATAGAGATATTTATGGAAACAATATGGATCCATTTTTTGTTAATTATTTTGGCATCGTGTGTGTGAAGGGGCTGAAAACACCACTCAGAAGCTGCCACTGAGTGACACTTGAAGGGGCCTCTGCTGTTGCCCCAAAGTCTCCCGCTTAGAACACCAGTTGGTGATTGTAGCAGGAAGGGAGCAGGCATTGCATGAGGCTGCATTATGCAGGCATTATTCCTAAAGAGTAGCTGGTAGAGCTACCAGGATGAGGCACAAGGCACAAAAGCACCAGCACATCAAACCAATCAGGTTTGTGCTGCTCGTAGGAGCTGCCCACTTACACAAAGTCCCTATGTACCATCTCACCCAACACAAGGCTGATGCGATGGGCTGTCTTGGGGTGAAAGCCCAGCGGAGCACTACAGTGCCTTTGGAATCCATCAGAAATTCCTTCCCTTGCTCAGTAGGAACCTCCAAATTCACCTCAAATTCTGCCATAGATGGAGTTCAACGACAGTCTAAGGATGTGCGAAATTCGCCTGAGGACTTGCACTAGTCATCAACATTATTTTTGCTACCCTGGAAATTTCTGAGATACTTTGCCATTTCAGGAATCTTCAAATTCACCTCAAAATGTTGCTCAAATTGAAATTCAGTAACAACTCTGGGTGAGATAAGCAACCAAAGGAGCATCTGGTTCTCCTCTTTGTTGTGAAGCAAGATCATGTGCATCTATCTAATCTGAATGATAATGGTCATGAGCAGAATATCAGTGTGTTGCAGAAAGGTGCTTGGCTGAAGGTGCACCATTCAGTAAGTCAAGTCAAAACATAGATCAGGGCCACAGTCATAGAATCATAGAATCCAACCCCTGCAATGCAAGAATATTTTGCCCTACTTGGGGCTTGACCCATGACCCTGGGATTAAGTGTCTCATGCTTTACTGACAGCCAATGTAACTTGGGGGGGGGGGGAAATCAACTGGACCCAAAACAAGTGCATCATTTAATCCCTTAGCATAAGGTAAACCTACCCACCAAGTAATCATAAAGGAGTTTTTGTTAAACACAATTTCCCCAACATGCTGTAGTAATGTATGGCAGAACTGATGTCCTGACAGAAGAAGGGGGAAACTTTCCTATCACTGGATTGCAATTGAGGTCCACAAATTTCATTCAGAGAGCTGCCCTGACAAGTTGAGTTTTAGTGCTTTGGGGACAATATCTGGAAGGTATAGTGTATTACTAACTTTGCCTAACCTTTAAATAGACTAGGTCTGCTGCAGTTCTTTTTGCCCCCAAACCATATATTTATATATTTAAAAAGTGGGATGTCAAATTAATCTGCCTCCAGATTTACTTTTACAGAAGTTTGGAATGAGGTGTTGGCAGGTCCTTGGGGAAGGCAGGGTGTTACATCTCAGAACAAGGAGAGAAGATATGTTTTCCTGTGGAACCATTCCTAGTTTTCTCCTCTCTTCTAAAGTTTGAACCACTTCCTTTTACATCTTAGGGTGTGACAGAAGGCAATCAGTGTTTTAATGTTTGTGCACTAGGTTTTTAAAAATGTAATTTGAGTGGTTAATGTGCATAATAACCAGCCATTGTGCACATTCACCTGCGTACATTCACCACCCAGCTTAAATCGTACCTAACACATATATCAAATTAGATACAAATAAATGAGACTATTATGAAGGAGCGTTCATAAGGTCTGTCCCCCTTTATAAACCATATTTCATTTTTCATTAATGTTTCTTTTTAAGGCCTACGAAAGGTCTCAAGATAGAAGTGAAGTTAAGGTGCAGGTGTGCAGTTCTCTGAATCATCTTTATTCCTTTTCTTGTGAAATTAACTTCACTTCTACCTTAAGAGCTTTCAAGCACACTTCCAATTCTTCTACATTAGTTCTTCAATCAGATGACTTGCCCATAAGCAGGTCATTGCAGCTGTATTATTAACTCAAGAACAAATCCCACTGCATGATGGTCACTGTATTATTTTTCTTCATAACTCTTAAGCAATTCTGTGCTCACTTTTGACTCCTATCATGATTCAGAAACAAAAACCATGACTGTATGCAAGTGATGAGCGGAGGGCACCTTATGATTATTCTAAAAAGTGGTAATGAGTCTGGTTTGCGACTTGAGATTTTTAGTTCATTTTTGCAAAGCTTTATGGCACTTGCATCCAATAAATGCAATATTCTGCCCCTCCTTGTGTGTGCCCAATAAACACAGATTGAAGGTCTGAAAAGGGCTGAATGGAGATAGTTCAGTTGGTGGAGCATGAGACACTTAATCTCAAGATCATGGGATTCATTTCTGCTAGTGTGCTTACACCATGCCAACCTCTCCACCTCCTCAACCCTCCCCATCTGCCTCCTGGTAAGTAGCAGTTATGCAAGCAAATGGAGGTCTGGTGAGCGGCAGCATTTACGTTAGCCCTTTTCAGACCTTCAGTCTGTGTTTATTGGGCACACACGAGGAGGGGCAGAATATGAGCAGCAGGCATTTTTATTTGAAAGCTATTGAGTCTACATACATGCAATTGTAGGTTCGGATCTGCATGGAACGAGGGCCCTATGAGTTGTATGTGTATAAATTCTATGCAGACATAACTGTGGAAAGTGTAGAGTTCAGCAGTGAGGACAGCATACCGAAATCCCATTTCTCCCCTCCTAGAGCTACAATCCCTGAAAAGAGGGACTGGCTGTCAAACCACTCTGTCAAGTATAGCTCTGGGAGGGGAATAGGTGCCTTCTAACAGCACCCAGCACACTTAAGAAGCTACAGCTCCCAGAATTCTTTTGTGGAAGCCGTGACTGTTTTAAAGTGGTATATTGTGGTACATTGCCTAACATTAGTTTTCCAATCTCAAGCCTGGCTGTGGGCCACTTCATTCCCCACAATGCTCAAATTCTGAAGAAAAAGAAGGGAGGGTTAGGGAAATGGTAAGTTTCTCATCCCAGCTCCACCCTCCAATTTTAACTTTCTAACAACAGTAACTGAGGGGGAGGGAGGGAGGGAGGAAGAGGTAGTAATACCCAGCAAACCAGCATTTGAACATGGTTCCAGTTACAGATAGGTAGCCGTGTTGGTCTGCCATAGTCAAAATAAAAAAATTCCTTCCAGTAGCACCTTAAAGACCAACTAAGTTAGTTCTTGGTATGAGCTTTCGTGTGCATGCACACTTCTTCAGATACACTTCTTCAGATACACTTCTTCTTCTTCAGGTATCTGAAGAAGTGTGCATGCACAAGAAAGCTCATACCAAGAACTAACTTAGTTGGTCTTTAAGGTGCTACTGGAAGGAATTTTTTTTATTTTAGCATTTGAACAGTTAGTCTCTTACCAGCACATGTGCATATAAAAAAGGCTCACAATGGTATGGGATCACTTGATTTCTTTTAAACACTTCGTATGCATCAGAATTTTGCAGAATAACCATTTCATAATATGATTAAAGCCACTGTTATCAAATGAAGATTTAACAGTTATAGCTCAATGTGTTATATGTTAACAATATCTTTCACATTACTTCAGCTTGACACTATTAATCTTATATGTATATACAGAGGTAGATAATAGTGCAGATAAGAGGTAGAAAACTGGGTGACTTTGCAGAAGTACTGAAACTGGAAATGTGTGCTTGTGAAACCAGAGTATACGATCTGAGGTGAAAGAAATGTGTGCTTGTGGATAACATGTGAACAACATGTGAACAGGAAGTTATGCATTCCCCACGCATGCAGAGGAGATGCGTGAGTTTCCCTTTCACAAGGGAGAAGTGTGGAGAGTTTAAGCATATTCAGTAATGCTTGCTGCTTGCATAATTCACAAAGCTTCCCATAAACTTAGAATTTCAATTTTGATTCCTGGTCAGCTTGTACAGTGTACCTAAACAACTTTGAAAAGGATAGTTAGCTGTATTGCTTCACTCCTATGAAATTCAGGTTTTCTCTGTATTTTCCCTTGATCAAACACATTATCAGAATAACTCATCTGGGGTAGAATGGATATCCTTAACAGCCAGGACAATTTTGACAGAGATCAAATGAACTGTAGTTTCATAAGGGATGGTACATGGATTTTAAATCGTAGGAACGTATTGGGTTTGTGCTTGATGAACTCTTGAGATATTTAGTTTGATTGTAAGATTGGCAATGGAACCATAATTAATTGATTAATTAATCTTCAAATTTGTGGAATAACTTATTTACCATATTTACTCAATTCTAATGCTTACCTTTTTTGGCCAAACTACGTGGCAAAAATTAAGGTGCACATTAGATTCAATGGCACATTTCACCAGCAAATACTTTTTTGGGTTTCAAGGTTCTGAAAATTGAGGTGTGCATTAGATTCAATGGTGCATTAGATTCGAGTAAATACTGTAGTTGTTTCACTTTTTTAAAGATAAGGTGCTTAAAAAATCTGAATGTTTTTAGAAGGCTTTATGATCAGCCCAGATTCTCAGGGTCACGACTGTAAATGAGAAGTACTTTGTAACTTTCTACTTTATTAGTCTGTGATACTTTCAGTAATGAATTAGCAATTCATTTGGTCCACCTTTGTTCTAAAGCGTATCTTACAGGGGTTTAATTTTGCAACAGCCAAGCCTTTTGAAATCATCCATTTTCACAGTCAGTTTCAATAACAGAAATCAGGGCCATCTTCCAAGCAATTCCCCATTGTGAGGTCATACTGTATTGTTCAGAGTGAAGGAGGTTGCCCGGTCAAAACAATTATTTTCTCCTATGCTTTTGTTAATTGTGGTTTGAGGGTGTCTCTTGCTGATTCACTGCTTCTTTTTTTATAATCAAGACTTTTTGTAATTTTTTTGTGACTTTGTATTTTTTATTATTTCTATACTGCTTTATATTTTTAATAAAAATCTCAAAACAGTTTACAGCATATTAAATCAACAAATCAATAAAATAATAGCCGGATGATGTTTGTATTTCATTTCCCCCTAAACTGCCTGGTGAATATTAACTAATTGTGTGCCGGGAAATAAGAGATTATAGAAACTGCTTAGCTCCGGCTGTGAATGGTTAGGGTATAGTGGAGGCAGTGATTAAGAACTGCCATGGAAAGGCTGATGGAAGCCCTTCCATGTGGTGGCCGTAATGGGTGAATCACCATATAATACAGGTCTGGGTTTAGTGCTGGATTTTGATCTTTGCATCTGGGTTTCAATAATCAACAAACTGTTATAGTTCTGGTATCTGGTTGATGATGATTGTTATGATTATTATTATTTTGCAACCCACAGTGGAAAAGATAGCCATAAGGTGGTTGTGGTAAAGAATGTTACCTTATCTCTTTCCTGACATCTAGTACAAACATATACAGTGGTACCTTGGGTTACATACGCTTCAGGTTACATACGCTTCAGGTTACACACTCCGCTAACCCAGAAATAGTGCTTCAGGTTAAGAGCTTTGCTTCAGGATAAGAACAGAAATCAGGCTCCGGCGGCGTGGCGGCAGCGGGAGGCCCCATTAGCTAAAGTAGTGCTCCAGGTTAAGAACTGTTTCAGGTTAAGAATGGACCTCCGGAACAAATTAAGTACTTAACCTGAGGTACCACTGTATATTGTTACAAAAGTTGGGTGTTTCCCCCTTTCCCCGCCGAGCAGTGGCAAGAGCCTATGGGGTTCCTGGGACTCACCCAGGGTCTGTGGTCCTTTGGAGAATTGAGACACCATGGAGACTGTCATAGCTTTAAGAAATATGATTTATTCACCTATTTACACCTTCAGTCTGCATGGAGGGAGTCCAGATCTTACAGCATGGTCTTTTCAAGAGGGGCTTGTCCAAGGCATCTCTCCCAGCCAGCTCTGCACTCAGCCTGCTAAAGATGAATCCTTCTTCCTCCTTCCTCCTCCCAGCAACCCTTGCTCAAAACTTCTCTTTTCCTGTCACCTCAGATACACCCAGGCAACCTTCCATACGCCGTCTGCTTGCACCTCAGGGAATGGGGAAAGGATAGTTCTCTTCAATGCCAATCACCCTCTATTGTTCCTTAATGGCCCTAGCTTAGCCAGGTTGCTTTGCACAGGCTAGCCCAGGAATTCCTCTGCAGCTTATATTTCTCCCTTCACACCCCAAATAATCAAAATCCTAGCATTTAATAATTTCTAGGGTTTAAGGGGTCCCTCCATCTATAACAATATACATACATACATATCTGAAGGAGCATCTCCACCCCTATCGGTCAGCCCTGAGGTCCTCTTCTGAGGGTCTTCTGATGGTTCCCTCACTGCAAGAAATGAAGTTACAGGGAACCAGGCAGAGGGCCTTCTTGGTAGTGGCGGCCTCCCTGTGGAACATCCTCCTTTCAGATATCAAGGAAATAAATAACTATCTGACTTTTAAAAGACATCTGAAGGCAGCCCTGTATCAAGAAGTTTTTAATGTTTTATGTTTTAGTCTGTTTCAATGTGAGCTGCCCAAAGTGGCTGGGGAAACCCAGCCAGATGGGCAGGGTATGTATGTATAAATAATATATATAGAGAGAGACATATATACACATGACACATCAGAAGTGTGAATACGACTGCAACCTTTGTCACCACAGCAAACATGGAGATTGCATTCCCTAAATGTGGCTTTAGCCCAGCTACATACCAGGAGAAGGACAGTTTACATAGAGTCTTAGAATCAAACATAAGTCTGATAATCTAATCCAGGAACCTCACTAGGTCTTTAAACAATTTAGGACACAGGACCATAAGTGATTTTCTCAAAACATTGCATATGTGAATGTAAATTACGAGAGGCAAATTTTGGCTGACTTTCAAGGTGCAAATTATAAAAGTTACACACCCACCTACACACCAATGTTCCTGAGACTGTGGCTTGGGTGTGTTCCTGGATTCTTGGGAATTTCAGGTAGAAGCAGCAGTCAGGAATGCTTTCTACCAGCCATGGAGAAGAGGAGGTTAAGGGGTGATATGATAGCCATGTTCAAATATATAAAAGGATGTCACATAGAGGAGGGAGAAAGGTTGTTTTCTGCTGCTCCACAGAAGCCGACACGGAGCAATGGATCCAAACTACAAGAAAGAAGATTCCACCTAAACATTAGGAAGAACTTCCTGACAGTAAGAGCTGTTTGACAGTGGAATTTGCTGCCAAGGAGTGTGGTGGAGTCTCCTTTTTGGAGGTCTTTAAGCAGAGGCTTGACAACCATATGTCAGGAGTGCTCTGATGGTGTTTCCTGCTTGGCAGGGGGTTGGACTCGATGGCCCTTGTGGTCTCTTCCAACTCTATGATTCTATGATTCTATTCTATGATTATATGGCCCTATCTAGAGCAATCAGACCTTACCACAGTTATCCAAGCATTAATGAATCTCAGACTCAGCTATACAGCTGCAAATAAAACATTTTGAATGTGTTGTAAAGGGCAATATACAGTTGTGACACTAGATAACTCCAGGTTATCTTAGGGACTGGTTGCCCCTGTATCAACTGATCCTTGCCTTAAGATGTACTTCACAGTCCCTGTTGAGATCATAGAAACGTAGACTTGGAAAGGGCCCTGGTCTGATATGCAGCTGTCCTGTATGGGGATCAAACCTGCAACGTTTGTGATATCAGCACCATGTTCTAACCAACTGAGCTATCCACCTGCAAATACAATCATATTAGCTGTTTAAATGACGAGAAAGGGATGTTTTTTTAAAAAATATTTGAACTAATCTTTTAAACTTTGATGATATTTTACTGAACTTACATTGCATCCATTTTATGCCTTTTGCACAAGCTGCCTGAAGAGGGCTTTTCTCTACAAGGCAGCACAGAAACCTTTTCAATTAAACACACATTCTACCAGGAAGTGGCAGTCAGCTGTTTCGATTACAGAGTCCCTGTCAAAGGGAACGGGGGGGGGGGGAGCAACTTCAATCTTGCCCAAGGCAAACAAAGCATAAAAGGACATATTCTGACTGATCATAAGCACTCTTATGGGCATTAAACAAGAATGTTCTAGAATGTTTGTCCCAGGAGTGATGCTATTTCTTTGACCCACACACTAGATTTCCACAGCAAATGAGGAGGGCAAGACTAGACTCTATTCTTCATATATCGTTGGGACTGATAAGATCAAGGGTCAGCAAGGTTTACCTCACCTGGGCGGTTCACTCGCACGGAGATTGCATCATGGGCCGGATTGCGTCTTCGCAGATGCGATTTCCGGCATCTGTGCAGACGTGATTTCTGGCACCGATTTAGCGCAGCGCATGGGGACTCACCAAGCAGGCGGCTTGGTTCAGGGGTGGCTCATGGGCCATTTAAATGACCCCTCTTGTGGCCCATGGGCTGCAGGTTGCCAACCCCTGGATAAGATGATGCTATCTTCTATAATAAAGCACGCATCGTGGTGTGGGATTACTCTAAGACAGAGCTTTCCAAACTGTGTGTCATGGCATGTTAGTGTGTCAGCTGCAGTGCGTAGGTGTGTTGTGCAAATGCTCCCTGCACTCCTCCTGGAGCTGGAAAGGGGTTAGTTTAAGCTCCGGTTTGCTAGTCAAACTGAATTTCTGTGTCGCGAAATGGTGCATATCTAAAAAGTGTGTCACCAACATTAAATGTTTGGAAAGCTCTGTTCTAAGATCTCCAGCAAATCATAGTTCACAGCCCCTTCACAGAAATAGATAGATAGATTAGATAGTATATAATACAAAAATTTATATAAAATTAATAATTGTTGATACGTTTACTATGACTTAGACTCCCCCTTTGAAGGAAATGAGTCACTAATGAAGTGACAGTAATAAGTGTTTTAAAAATACTCTAAACCACTCTGCAGTCAATCTGTGAGAGAAGAGAAATGCAAATATAGCTGTCTGTCTGTTCAGGATAAAGCTTGTACCACAACTTCCCGCTTCCTGATATGCACCAGTGATTTAAATCTGCTAGTCAAATTTTGTTTGTACTGGCAGCCTCATTTTTTCCTGCTGCCAGAAATGATGATGGATCTTGTGTTACTTTGATTTATATTTTTCTTTTGATGTTTGAGGTCCTGTCACAATAAACCATTCTTTGCAATCCCAAGTCCTAGAAATTTAAAGCAGAATTACAAAATGCACCATATTCTGCTATTTTTATTCCTACATGCAGTGCTTTCTTTTCTGGGGGTACGCATACCCCTAAACATTTTGTGAATCTACGTTTGGCCTCATTGAGGCTCAGTATTTCAATATGAGTAGAGAAATGAGAGTACCCCTAAACATATTTTTTTTAGAAAAAAGCACTGCCTACATGTGTGTGATAACGACTCAACACACTTATGTTGATTTTTAGTGTATATTTCTTATTCCCTTGCAGAAACAAATGTTTGTTGAGATAAGTACCTTTAATAAAATGTTTGGTATGAGATACACCAAAATTTAAATCAATGGAAGTTTACTTTTACTGATAAGTCTTAAAATTTAGGATATCAATGAAAAGTCTCTGAGAATTCTCGCATTTACTGGTAAACCTCAAAGCCAAGCAAATTACTTTTATTAAATTTCATTGCCTTTTCAGTTTACCATGGTATGCTGGACAGCATTCTGCATAAGCATTGTGACACAAACATTTCTGTACATTAAAGAAAACAACTTCATTTCCCTTCAGTAAATAACCCAATTTTATTCACATTTCAGTGATTTAGACTGATGTCCCTCTGCACTGATTGTCTGGGCTAGTGTGACAGTGCAGATAATTCTGAACAGTACAGCTACTCAGAGAACCAACTCACCAATGACTGCAGTTCAATTTTTGTGAGGAAAAGGAACATTGTTGGTTTGATCAGGACTAAAACCTGACATAACCTCTAGGTTGGGGCCAGCATCAGGGGTTGGCAATGTCTGGCACCTGCCAATGCCTACATTAGGGCCCTCACTGCTGATTCCTAGAGCTCCCTGGTCTTGCTCTTCCTTTTCTTCTTTTGTTGCCTGTCCTCTCACATGTCCTCTCCAACCATGCAGACAGCAAAAAGATTAAGAAGGAGCAACAGCCTCCACTTGCCTCTGCTTCTGGTGCTGAATGGGAGGATGAGCAAAAGGGCAGTGGCGACAGTGACAAGGAGGCAGGCCCACTCAGATATAAGGTGCCATTGAAGCATCTTGCACAAGCCCACACATGCCCTAATCTGGAGCCAACAATGATGATGGAAACCGGAAACCAAGGGAATGGTAGGTGTGGGAGGATGAGGCTTGAGGACAAGGGCAGAGGACCTTGAGGCAAGATGGACTAATGATAATGGTGTATCTGAAGAAATCCCTCTGTAGCAATGAGGGCCAAGAAGTAATTGGATATAGCATCATAGAATCATAAAATTGTAGAGTTGGAAGTGCCCCCTAGTCCAATTCCCTGCAATGTGGGAATCTCAATCCAATGAGGACAATGAGGGAATCCCCAATCCAATTAGAAACCATACCAGATCCTGCTTACCTTTGCATATTATGCAGGAGCTGGAGAATGATATGTTCAAGTAAGAGGGCTTTTGTGAGAAAACCTATTTAATCAACTGAGAAAATATTTCAAGCTTCCAAAGAACGAGAGGACCTTGGTTTAAAATATTCTAAAGCCAAGGCCATCTTGTTGATTTTATACCAGCCTCTAGCTGGGAAGTGTTACAGAAGACGGAGGCTCAGAATCTGAAAGGGCATTTTTTTCATTGTCCAGGAGTTAATAAATAGCCTAAGACAAGTAGCCATTGAGCAACACCACAGCAAGAGGAAGAAAGAACAACAAGGCATCTTTTATGCAAAGGAGGAAATAAAATATTTTCACTGCTGGGAATTACCCCTTATAACAAAGTCCATCACCTGATGCCCAGAGAATAAATTCTTCAGGCTATTTGCACACTGCTTACTTGGCATTCGCTATAGTCTCTGCCTGCATGAATGCTGCAAAACACCCCTTCCTGGCTGGTAAGATGACTTGGCTGCCATGACTACATGTGCGCCCCTGCACAATTGCACTCACACAAACACAGCCTATGCCTCTTCCCATGCAATTGTTTTCAAGCCTTGAGGAAATAGATCAGAGCGAAGCTTCAGGCTTCCTCAGGCTATGCCTCAAATTCAGTGTGAAACACTTGCAGTGCAATCCTGTACATGTCTGCTCAGAGGGAAAGGAGGGGCAGGCAGAAATTAGTGGGTTTTCTTGGTTTATTAAAAGCCTTATAGTGGGAGGAAGAGGAAAAAGCAAAGATTTTGGATGTACATTCCATGATGGGAGACTTTGCAGGAGGGTTAGTACCTTACAAGAACTAACTTACTTGCAAACTGAACATGAAGTTGAACTGGAATTGGGGTCAAGACTTGGAATGAAGTGATGTGTTCAGGTAAAGGTTCCAAGAAAAACAGCTGATACCCATACCCTTAGCCTTCTGAGCCTTTGGTGTTGCCACTGATTTTGCTCCTAAATGCATACATTGCGCAGCAGTAGAAGAGCTGCGTGAACCCACCCACCTACCCAAGGCCATTATATATAATGCCAGGTAAGTCTTATTTCCGAAGGTGCCAAGGACTCGCATAGGACCCAGTAGCTATGGAGGAATTATAGAGCTAGTCCAAACCACTGCTTGATGCAGAACATTCAGAGCTACATGAAGAAGAAGAGTTTGGATTTGATATCCCGCTTTATCACTACCCGAAGGAGTCTCAAAGCGGCTAACATTCTCCTTTCCCTTCCTCCCCCACAACAAACACTCTGTGAGGTGAGTGGGGCTGAGAGACTTCAAAGAAGTGTGACTGGCCCAAGGTCACCCTGCAGCTGCATGTGGAAGAGCGGGGACGCGAACCCAGTTCCCCAGATTACAAATCTACCGCTCTTAACCACTACACCACACTGGCTCTCATACTCTCCCAATGGCATACTCTCCTAATGGCAGTGTTACATTTGCCAGGATGGCGGGGGGAGTGCAGGTTGGGGGAACTCTTGAGTTGATGGCGGCTTCATGCCTGTGGAAAGCTGCTGCCATCTACCCAGAACTTTCCCGACTTTGTGGCCACCTCACCCTATCCTTATTTCAGAGAGCAGCAACACCACCACTGCTGAAAGGGTGTCATTCAGCCCCTAAGATCCTGGTGATGATTCCATGATGATCCCATGAATTGCTGTCCATTCTGTGCTTGATAAGCTCTAGCGAGGAAGAGCCAGCCAGCTCTGTAGGTAATAGATTCCATTGTCAAACACCTCTTACCATCAATAAGATTCTCCTCATGTTCAACCAAAATCTACCTCCCCCTAACTGAAGATCATTAGCTCTCATCTTGCCCCTGGGGCAAAGGAGAAAATTCAAGGCAAACACTGCCCTCTAACCTTTGTGTTTCTGACTAAAGGAGAAGAGGTCTAAAGGTCGGATCAGCTGTAAACTTAGAATGTAAACTCTCAGGATTTTAAGGAGTGGTTTTTGGCAGCTCTTGAGTTGCCTAACATGTAGCCTTCTTTCTTCTTAAGTCAGCACATAACAGGGCAGCAAGGCGAGTGCCAGAAACACTATTTAGGGAAGCGAGAGGTAGGTGGCAAAGACCAGTCTTTGGGAGAGTACTGTGTTTGTAAATGTATGTATCACCCTATTAAAATTGGATGTGGTGGAAGAAATCGTCACCCTTTTGCTCTGATCCCTAAAAGGTAGAAGGTAGAGACAGCAAATGCCTACTGGAGGGATTGTTCCCAAATTGGGGTCTAATTTGGCATTGATTCAGATTTCTAGCAATCAAAAGTTGGAACCTTTTGAAAAAGGGAACTGGGTCCCATGTTTTGGTTCAGTCCGTTGCCAAACTTTATCATATCTACTTGATTAACCAGTTTCTATTTAGACTGCCTTGGCTGTGTGTCCCTATGTTGTTCAGCCCTTTTTATTTCTGATTAAATATTTGCAGAAAATTTAAGACAATGTGATGGGCAAGAAGATAGAGACAGGACAGAATGCTTTTCTGCAAGCTGCCTTGGTTGTAAGCTTTACTAAATGTAGGGATTAGAAATTTTGAACAAACACTCTGTGTTAGAAAAACTCTGCGGGAATATTGTGAGTGAATGAGAGCTAAGAGAGCAGTACTGGTTAAACGCTGCTGCCACACACACACACATTCACACCAGTGGCGTAGCGTGGGTTGTCAGCACCCGGGGCAAGGCAAATAATTTGCGCCCCCTAACCCGTGGATTTTAGCACTCGAGTCTCTTCCGCGCCCCCCCCAGATGTTGTGCCCGGTGCGGCCGCCCCCCCTGCACCCCCCACGCTACGCCACTGCATTCACACACAACAATTTCCACCATCACAATCCTCTGCTCGAGTGGAACAGGATAGAACGGCAGGGGATGTAAGGAAGCAAACACTGAAGGTGACTCAAGATGGAACATGCAACTTAATTCTGTGCAGAAATCTCTATCAACAGATGACAGAGCTGCTAAGTTTGGAGGCTCCAAAAACTTCAACATCATGAGATTTTGAATGTTGTCTTCTCAATTTCCAGTCTTTACACCATCTGCACCAGGAGTGATGTTGGGCGGGATGATGGCCAATAATCTGAAGCTGAATTTGGGGAAGGGTCGTAGCACAGTAATAGAACATTTTCCTTGTTTGCAGAAGGTCCCAGGTTCAATCTTCAGCATCTCCAGGTGGGGCTGGGAGGACTATTTACTGTATCTCTGGAGAGCTGCTGCCAGGCAATGTAGACAATACATGAACTCAGTGTAAGGCAGCTTCTTATGTTCCTAATCCTGACAAAATGGAGATAATGTAGGTCAGTAGTTCCTGAGCAGCTTGGATCTCAAGTACTTGAAGGAGCGCCTCCCAAACCAGACTTTGCCAGCAGTGGAAGAGACCCTGTTCGTGGTTCAGGAAACGGTGGCGGTGAGGAGAACAGTCACACAATACGCCAGGGCAGCACCGCACCTATGGAACTTCCTCCTGGGTGAAATCAGGCTGTCTCCTCACTTTGAAAATGCACCTATTTATTCAGCTATGATTTGAGTTTGGGAGGTATTGCCTGTTGCTGTTTTATTGCTGGGGGGGGGCGCTGGTGAATGCTTTTAATGTGTTCTTTGACATTGTGCTATCTGCCTTGTGCTCCCTTTTGGAAAGGAAGGTGTGGCGTGAAAATAACAATGAAATAAATAATTAACAACACACTTTTTAAAGCATTGATATATCCTCTTATTCATAACGCCAGTTAGGAACAAGCATTATTATATTTTTTAAAAGCCCAATGAAATAAAAGCATCGGCTTTGGCTTAGCTCTGCAAGACCCTGGCATTCAACAGCATCAGGCTAGAAGCATCCCTTTCTAGCTCAGTTATACATACTAGAACCTAGTAACCCACTTTGCACAACACACCAGGACAAACTTTCCTGCTTGGCAGGGGGTTGGACTCGATGGCCCTTGTGGTCTCTTCCAACTCTATGATTCTATGATTCTATGAAACAGTGGAGTGGAACTTGCACACACTTTGCTCTTTTTTTGCTGCTGCACTATGCTAAACCAAGTTTTGGCTTTACAGTGTTTTCTTGAACTGGGCCAAGGCTACAGCTCAAGACAGGGGATGAAAGAGCTTAAAGTCCCAGTTTGGATGACATACTAAGCCAGAACATGGCTTAGCTCAGTGTGACATGGCAGAGAAGGGGATGGGAGGTGGGGGGAAGCAAAGCTCTCTTTGGGAGCCTGCGCATTCACACAGTCTCCCTAAGCCCAGGTTTGGCTTAGCATGTTGTGTGAATGAGCTCAGTCTCTTGTTTTTCTTATTATGAACAGCTGCTAGAAGTCTGATGGCACTATAACTATATAATGCTTCCTGACTTTTATATATGTTTACTTGAAATGCAGTTTCGAATCGTGAGAGTTTGAATAGAGCAAACAAAGAGCAAAGACTTGAAGGGACAAAAGGGTATAGAGATAAGGCTTGGAGAGGTGACCCAGCAAACAGTGGGGCAGACCACCTATAAAACTGCCACTCCATGGCATGATGTGAGCATTGCTTCTGTTCTGATGACATATGTAAGCAAGAACATTGTCCCCTAGAAAAGTTTTGATGTTGACGAAGATGATAATGGGGCCTCTAAATATACTGAGATATAGCAATCCCTCCTTGCCTAGGGGTTCTCTCCACACATCCTACTGGAATCAATAGCAAAACTGCCATAGATTTTAATAGAAATAGATTAGGTCCTATTAAAACAGTGGCAAGAGTGTTTTCTGATCTTTGGTGTATGTTGCAGGACACATCTGTACATTGTGACTGCCCTCCAGTGCATCATTTTAGAATTTCATCACACAGTCAAATCTATGTAGTTCATAAATCCTTTGAACTTCTAAAAGTTATTTACAACTTTCAACCTCTCTAACCTTTAATAAATGAACTGGTTAGTCAAGTAGTATAAATATTACTGTATGCAATGAATTTTGAGGATGTTTCTTCGAGCTCACAGTTTCTCTTAGCTAAATAACACAATGTTATGGGGAAATTATCTCAAATTCATTACCCGGATCAAGCGATATTCACAATGCCAGGCTGAACATTGCTAATGATTCTTATTTTTTTATGTTTTAATTTAAGATTCTATGCAGGATTATTTAGTTGATGTACTATTGAAGCCTGTTTAACACACACACACACAATCCCTATCTTAGATGTTGCCTATTTACAGATGTAATCGTTTCTTTTTGAATTTCAGTTTGTATGAGAAACCTGGGATCTCAGGTTTAGGACCCTTGAGTAAAATGGCCGTCCTGGCCTTCATCTTTTTGTTGGCCTTTGTCCAAGCTGAATCTGCAAGCCGTGAGTATTTAACCAACCACCAGGATATTAAGAACACAATTTATACATCTTCATAGGGCAGTAGCCCAAAACATTTGTACCCCTTGATATAGTTTAACCAACAGGCACTTATGAAGAAACAAATACAGTACTTAAGGAATGATCTTGCAAATCCCAGTACATATAAGTCCCATGAATCTTAATGGAGTGATTTAAATTCATAGAACATAAATATGCCTAACTTTGATTGGGATATGTACCTGTATATTTTAGTGTTTGTTCCAGATGGTACTAAAATTAATTCTGCTTATTTTTTAAAAAAATTCTGATAACTTGGGTGATGCCCTGGCTTTTCTAATCATATGTTGATGTTTCTAAAGTGTAAACTGCGAAGAAGTGGCCTTCCTCAGGAATATGTTGCTCAGCCTAAAAAGCAGAGGCAGGCTTTATAGATGGTTATTATATAGATGAAAGTGAGGTGCTGTAAAGGCATTTGATACTGTCCAGCTGTCCTTTCTGTTTGCAACACAACAAACCTGTAATGTTGGAAGAACTTTTAGAATGCAAGGTGTTTAATCAAATCCAAAATAAGAAATCTGTATAAATGGGATTATACCCCTAGCATTCAATTTAACCACTTTCCCTAAAGGGCTGCTTTCCCTCATAGAAATCTGCAGAGATCCTGAGATCATAGACCCTTCTGTGCATGCCACCTCTCAGAAAGGTCTGGAGGATAGTGAGGAGAGTCTTCTCTGTAGTGGCTCCCTGTTTACGGAAGGCTCTCTCTACGAAGGCCTGCATAGCACCAATTTCAGCACCAGACAAAGACATTTCAGACCTTCCAAGGGTCCCTATTTTCCAGGGACAGTCCTGGATTTACAGAAGCCATCCCAGTTTTGGATTTGATCCCAGAATGCCCTGCTTTTCCTTAGGATGTCCCTATTTTCATCGGAAAAATGTTGGCGGGTATGACATGCTTGCTTTCCCAAGCATTTGGGATGCACCAATATGGTATTGTAGCATTAAAACAGTTTTTAGTATGCTTATGTAATTTATTATTACTTACAAAAACGCAGGATCCTCAACCTGTTTGGGGAGAAGCTACAGATATGCAACATATAAGGTGTCGGGGCAGGGCAGAATGGGATTTAAGTTTCATTGGTCAGCAGATCACACAATCTGCATATGGCAGAGGCTCAATCTTATTTAAGGCTTGTAGTTGACACTCTCCATAATTTCAGTTTTTATTTTAGTGATGCCGTGGCAGCTAGTGATGTGCACTGTTTGTTTCCCTTTTCAGTGTTAACTTCAAGTCCCATATTTGGACCGCGGCAGGTGACTGGGTTGCTTGGAGGCTCAGTGACTGTGAAATGCTTTTACCCTCCCACTAGTGTGAATAGACACAGCAGGAAGTACTGGTGCAAGGAATCAACACGGCAATGTTCAACCATCATTTCTAGCAATGGCTATGTCTCCAGAGAGTTCAGAGGCAGAGCCTTAATAACAGACTTTCCAGAGAATGGCATATTCACTATATTAATATCAGAGCTTAGAAGAGGAGACATGGGGATGTACAAATGTGGTGTTTCACTAAATGACAATGGACTGTCTTTCAGAGTGAAGCTGGATGTTTCCGAAGGTAAATATATAATGCTACTTTATTTTCTGTCAGAAGCAAGCTACAAATATCCAACTATCTATGGTTTATTGGAAGATGAGATTTTTAGTTTCCGCTTTTTCCTGCTTCATCCTTTGCGTAACTAAATAATCTTATTGTTTTATTGTTTTATTCTGGGACAAACAAATTCTGAATACATATGAGCTGTGGATGGGAATGCAAGTGAGTGGGAAGGGGGGGGGACATAGTGGTAAAGCGTGTTCTCCAATAAATGAGAGCACGTGTTGCGGTGTGGGCCACCGGGCCAGGCCTCTTGTTGCCAGGCAGGTTAATAGTTGTTGCCTGGCATTGTGATTGGATAACCGGGTTGCTGGGGCAAATTGTATGTTGCAAATTGGGTGGGTGGGACCATAGTCTTTAAATATTGGTGCACTCTGGTTTCTCTTTCTCTTTGCCCGCCCGCCCTCTTTTCTGGTTGACCTTGCTTTGCCTGTCATGGGGTCGTCTGCCTTGGCGCAGGGGCCTAGTAGGAATTTTGCCATTTGGTGATTGGCTGTGCCATTTGGTTTTTGCCTACTACTCAGCAATTTGTCACAACTTGTAAGGTTGTGGTTAGGCATTGGTTATAATATGCTGGTGGTGGAGGGGTCAGGATAGGCTGTGCCTGCCCCTCCTATTGCGCTGAAGGGAATTCTGTTAAAGGAATCCTGGGACTTGCCACGATTTCGTCCAATCCCTGTCATGGGACCAGGGCCGCCCAATCCCTGTCATGGGAATCCTTGTCATAAGACCAGGGTCGGCAAGCTTTCGGGGAGCTGCTGGGGTGAGCGGTGTGGGTCCGACGCTTAGCTCAAATGACCCCCAAGTTTGACTTTCCCTTCTACTGGCTACCAATCGGACCTCAGGATGTCAGTTCTGTCCCAGGCGGGGGGACAGATAGTCATAACCAATGTCTAAACAACCACTCACTGATTTTGTATTTTAATAAAGTTGTGGCCAAAATAGTGCCCAAAAACCAAAACTAAATTACGTGTTATGTGTGAAGTTATTTGAGGGGTGGCCTGGGGACCTACACACGCAACTGTGTCACTTCTTGACATGAACAGTTGTAGATGGGGAGGGAGAAAGTCCTTGAAGTATCCAACTGTTTAATTACTTTTTTTTTGGGGGGGGAGCTAATGGAAGAAATCTAGGAAGTCATAAGATGTAGAACCATGGTGCAATACATAGTGCAGTGCAGAACAACGTAAGATTGTAGAATGGAAGATGGAGAATTGGTAAAGCTATGTCTCCTTACTATAGATTCAACAGTTCCGGATGAAGCTCAACTCATTTATGTTGAGCAGCATGGATCAGTGACTATGAACTGTGACTTGGGTGCGCAATATGCAAGTGCTCGGAAGTACCTGTGCAAGATGTCAAAGAATGATTGCTACACTGTTATTGACTCGTATGGAAAAATTGACCCAGCCTACGAAGGAAGAGTTTTGCTGACCTTTCTCGGGACTCCTGGATCATTCAGTATCTTTATGACCCAGTTAAAGAAGAAAGATTCAGGGTCATATCTCTGTGGAGCTGGGATCTATGGGGCAGGGGGAGAATCCAAGGAACTGGATATACATGTCTATGAAGGTGGGTAATGGGCTGGAAGTTTTTGCAGTCCTAAATGCAAACAATGTGCCCTCTTAATCCTTGCCTATCATGTCTGATAAAATCTAGTAGGAGGGAATTGACTGGATGGCTCTAGGGAGTGGACAATGTCTCACTGTGGGAGGACGTTATGCCCACTGTCTTGAAGGAGGCCCCTCTTGAAGAGGTCCTCTCTGGATCCAGAGGTTTTAGAAAACTACGATCCAGTCTCTAATATTCCTTTACTGGGCAAGGTGATTGAGAAGGTAGTTGCCAGCTAGCTACGGGTATGTCTGGAATCATAGAATCATAGAATCATAGAATCATAGAGTTGGAAGAGACCACAAGGGCCATCGAGTCCAACCCCCTGCCAAGCAGGAAACACCATCAGAGCACTCCTGACATATGGTTGTCAAGCCTCTGCTTAAAGACCTCCAAAGTAGGAGACTCCACCACACTCCTTGACAGCAAATTCCACTGTCGAACAGCTCTTACTGTCAGGAAGTTCTTCCTAATGTTTAGGTGGAATCTTCTTTCTTGTAGTTTGGATCCATTGCTCCGTGTCCGCTTCTCCGGAGCAGCAGAAAACAACCTTTCTCCCTCCTCTATGTGACATCCTTTTATATATTTGAACATGGCTATCATATCCCCCCTTAACCTCCTCTTCTCCAGGCTAAACATGCCCAGCTCCCTTAGCCGTTCCTCATAAGGCATCGTTTCCAGGCCTTTGACCATTTTGGTTGCCCTCCTCTGGACACGTTCCAGTTTGTCAGTGTCCTTCTTGAATTGTGGTGCCCAGAACTGGACACAGTACTCCAGGTGAGGTCTGACCAGAGCAGAATACAGTGGCACTATTACTTCCCTTGATCTAGATGCTATACTCCTATTGATGCAGCCCAGAATTGCATTGGCTTTTTTAGCTGCCGCGTCACACTTTTGGCTCATGTCAAGTTTGTGGTCAACCAAGACTCCTAGATCCTTTTCACATGTACTGCTCTCAAGCCAGGTGTCACCCATCTTGTATTTGTGCCTCTCATTTTTTTTGCCCAAGTGCAATACTTTACATTTCTCCCTGTTAAAATTCATCTTGTTTAGAAGCAGATTATTTAGATACATTCCAGTCCAGTTTCAAACTCAGTTTCAGCACCGAAACAGTGGGAAATGTGATCCTGTTGGTTTCTTTGACATCTCTGTGGCTTCTAATACCACTGTCTATGGAGTTCATCTGGAGCAACTCAAGGAAGTAAGAATTGTATTACAGTGGTTCTACTCCTATCTGCAGTGGTAGTACAGTACTAGGAGAATGTTTCTTGGCTCCATGGCTTTTGGGCTGTGGGATCCCACAAGGGTCCATTCTGTCTACTATATTACACCATCTCTATGAAACCATTCGGAGCTATCATGTGGGGATTTGGAGCATGGTGTTATTAGTATGCTAAATGTTGTTAAATGTGGCTTCTGTAGTTGACCAGTTTTGTAATGTTTTATTTTGAAATCAGTAAGATAATATTTCAGTTTCCCGTTAATGATATTACTTTGAATGTACACTTGACTTTATTCCATAATGTTTTATTCTATATTGTTTTATCTAATATTTTAATGTAAACTGCTTGAAGATTTCCTCCCCTTAAAGGGGTATAGAAATGAAATTAACAACAACAGCAACAATATAATTTCATGCCTTCTCTTTCTCCAGGTACTTTGGTGCCCAAAGGACAACTTGTAGCAAGAGGAGTCCAAGGTGGATCAGTGTCTGTTGAATGCCATTATGATCCAAAAGAGAATTATACACGCAAACAGTGGTGCAAGTTAGAAAAAAACAGGTGCCTTCCATTAATAAATGACTTTGGGTATGTGATGGATTCCTATGAGGGAAGAATAGTGATGCATGATAACCCAAGTAATGGAACATTCACCATCCTGTTGAACCAACTGAATGAGAAGGATGCAGGGTTCTACTGGTGTGTAGTAGATGGAAAAGAGGAAAGAAGGTCAGCAACAGAGCTGAAGATTGTAGAAGGTAAAAGACCATGTTTCTTCTAATGTGCTTCTCAGCAGAACTATATACCTCTTTTGTTCAGTGTTGCAGAGCCTAAGCTGATACAGCACAGCAGGATCAAATAGAATCAGTCCTAAATATTATACTTGTTTTTCAAAGGGACTTTGTTGCAGATAATGAGAATAATCCAGACAGGAGCAAGCTGGATATGACATGAAATGCATTATCACATAAAATATCCAGTCTTGTTTTTGGTTGTAAAAAAAGGGCAATATTCACTTGGGGAGAGAGCAGGATTGGTTCAATGATAGGTAGGGTTTGGGAAGAAGAATGTAACTTCTTCCCTGAGACCCCAGTGAAAACACCCCTCCCCCATTTGCATTAGTGATAATGGGAACTTTCTTGCAGTGGAAATCCTACATAGAGTGTGGGAGGTGGGTAGATGGATAAATTGCAGCGGGTGGGATGGGTTAGACTGTCCTTCCCAACCCACTGGGGTCTTGATCCTTGTCGGATTATTCTCACAATGGTTGTTTACACTAAGAAAAAGTGCATATTAAATGTCTAATTTAATTCCCATTAATTTCAGTAAGAGAGACCAACTTAATTCTAACATTGAGATGAATGGGACTGAAAGAGATTTGCTCTTGCTAGATAATAGTCAGTTGTTTAGAATCACTGCAACTAGTTTCAGACAAACTTGTTTCCGGATCTGGCTGTCTACACATCCTTATTAGGGTACATTCAGAATATCAATTCTTTGCGGATTCTGCTAAAGAAAATAAGGCAAGGATATGCTATTTAATCACTAACTCTACTTCCTGGTTTTATTGTTGCTGTTTACCTCCTTGAAGAGATAGGACTGCTCTGATAACTGCTTGTCCAGAACTGCCATTGTTGTACTCCTCTTCCACATCTTTCTTTTACAGGAAATGTGTACCCAGTGCAGCCATTCCACTAGATAGCTTGTTAATTCCATCTGCTAATTTCTTAAGAAGCTAAAATAGGCTGTCTACACACAGGGGCAGAGGAAGGGGGTGCGGTGGGGGTGGGCCGCCCTGGGTCTCACTACTAAGGGGTGTGTGTTAAAAAATGCCGGGCGGCACTCAGCGCGGGGACTGCAGCGTGCCCTAGCCACGCGTCTCTCCTGGGAGCTCTGCACTGCCCCAAATGGTCTGCCTGCCACCTCCCCCTCAGCTGTAGGGTGGCTGAGTGGGAGGAGGCAGACAGACTCTTTGGAGGCCCCATGGAGCGTCCTGTCCCAGGTCGCCCCACCCTGCGGGCGGCTGGCCCCATCCCACAGTTGGCTAGCCCCGCCCCTGGGTGCGGGGCATGTGCACCACCCCAGGCGCTCGATCGGCTTGCTCCACCACTATCTATACATCATATATTTGAAGCCTATTAAAAACACATTTCCCCCTGTGCAGAATCCTCGGGACAGTAGTTTACCCTTTATAGAGCTACAATTCCTATTCCCATGATCCTATTTGGGGAGTGTGCATGCTTTGAAGGAACTTTAAAGGTATGGCATATACATTGCCCTTGAGCCTAATAATCAGCCAGCAGGCCCTGCCACTTCATAGGCCTATAAACCTAGGGTTGGAGGTTTCATTTCAATTCCTACTATGCCCTTTATCTTTCCGTTGAAAGGGAAAAACCCAAAGTACATTCTACTTGGGTTTTCTGCAGCAAATACTATCTATAATTGCCTAGTTCATGCATTCTATTTGTCACATGACATATTCATCTACTTAGGAAGGTCTGGTCTGGTCCAGTTAGGGGCGTTTGATGTGATATATTGTATACCAGCTATTTCATTTAATAATGCTAAAATTAGGCTCTCTGTCTTTGATTTAAAGTGATTTACTGATTGCCTACTTACTTCTAATGCTTTCCCGCTTTTGAAACAGGGAAACCCAATTTAGTAATAGATAATGAGATCAACGCTGTTGTCGGTGCCCCACTGAAACTATCATGCTCTTACTCATGTGAATATGCTGATTATGAGAAGTATTGGTGCAAGTGGAAGAATACTGGATGTGAACCTCTCGTCTTATCCACCCAAAATGAAAACGGCTTGGTGGTTAACTGTGATGCAACCAACAGAATTTTGTCGCTGAATTTTGATCAAGTGTCACGCACAGATCAAGGATGGTATTGGTGTGGAGTCAGACGTGGAGGTCACTATGCAGAAACAACTGCAATGCATCTGGAAGTGCAAGAAGGTGAGCTTCAGTTCTGATCAGAGGGACAACACAGTAGGTTTCATATTCTGTACTGTCCACATTTTACCAGGCCTATTATGGGTTGCTTCCAAATCTTGACACATTATAATTAGTGAGTACTTCAAGAGCATCTAAAGATGTCCGCTCTCAAGTTATGGAGCAGATTCATGCTTGTGGGTCTTTGCCTTTCATGGATGACATGATTTAGCTATGCTCCTAGTTTGCTAGAGTGCCATAATTCATTTTTAAACCACTCAGTTAAACAATTCAGAAGATACTTTTTCTATAATTTGATTCTGCAAGTAACACAGATTGGCAACAATTAAACACAGGAGCATTTAAAGGCACTTCCACACAACAGATTATTGTGGATTACTGAGGCATGCATGCTCTTTTAGCCTCTGCACAGAGCCATTTGCCCTTCCTGTGCCAATAATTAATGTTAGTTTACAACAGCTTCCCATTTTGTCTAAAGCAGGAATCTATCACCCAGGATGTTAAACCATGGCTTGATTTAATAACCTGGTTTAATATCCGTTTCTATGATAGCAAACCTTTTGTTTGGACAAAACGAGAAACTATAGTTAATTAAAGCCTTCTTGGTTTTATTGTGAATAATAGGGCAGGAATGAAGGGGGTCTGTGTGCAAGCAATAAGCCAAGATACAACCATTATCATAAGGTACTGACTATTTTATTTCTTTTCTGCTTTTTGTTTTCTTATATGTTGCTTGATACCAATTTCCCAAACATGCTTAAAAAGTGTTTCAAAACCCTAAAGAAGATTCCAGTGCCGACAAAGAACCCAGTGATATAATTCCTGAAGTCAACCCTAGAAGCAGGGGCCTTCCCTTAAATGAAGCTAAGGAGGCAACTGGAGTTGAAAGCCCAGTAGACAGGTGAGCGACTGTAAAAGCCTTAAGGATGATGTGTGAGTGCATTGTATAAGAAGAAGCAAGTCACATTTTGTTACTGAATTTATCATTTTGAGCAATCAGATAAACTGACAGTTGGCACTTGCTGAGGGCCAGGCCTGCTCCCCTTTGTGTAAAAATAGAGTCCAATTTGAAATACAAAAAGAACACACAGGGGAAGAGTGCAGAGCCAGTTTTCACCCCCTTCCTGTGATCTACCTCCCTGCAGCTTTTCTCCCCAGACATTTTTCTCCTTGTTGGAGAAAAGGGCTTGAGCTGAGGAATGAGAAGCAGAAGGATAGGAGAAGGGTCCTCTATTTCTCACCTGCATGTCCCTTTGCTTTCAAAATTAGACCTCCCTCCCTCTTTCTGTGTGATTGGGGCTCTTCCATGTTGAAAAACTCATGGAGCTACCATAAGCATGTAAAGTTTGCTCCTAATACTAATAGATTCTGGGAATGTACCTGAAGTCCTTAAAATATCGTAAGAATATAAGTAACGCTTGATCATGTCAACAGAATATTTAGGCAAGTTTATCTGTTTCCTAAAATTTGTATACACTGGTTATGCTTTCTAAAGTTACTACAATGCCAATTCAACTTCTCTTTCAGCCATGAAGATACCAAAAATTCCTCAGTTCTGGTCTCCACTTTAGTCCCCCTTGGAGTTGTGTTTCTGCTTCTTGTCGCAATTGGTATTGTTGTGAAGCGCAAGGTTTTCAAGCATTCAGGTGAATCTATACAAGTTCTAGGCTGTGTGGAATATAATTGTAAATTTATGTACTTTTTGTTATAATTTGAGTTATAATTTTAATTTTGTTATAATTTGAGCACTTGAATTATCACTTCCCAAACAATATATTGTGAACTTTAGCGAGGTGAACTTCAGAAACGTTTTCCTTGGGTTCATGTTGCCTTGGGATCTCTCTTTGTCTCTCAACTCCTGTTAGAAACAACTCACATGCCATGAATTCCCAGATGCACTTGAAGGCTCATATACTCTATGAAGCTATACTGGCGTCCTTTTGTCTTCTGGATCACGGTTAAGAATAAGAGTGTAATGGTCCTGGTATGAAGTATTCACATGGGTGGCACAGCAGCACAATCACTAATTCTGCCTGTTAGCCTGATGAGAGACCCACAAATATTTTCTCTGGCTGAAATCCTATGCTTGCTTTCTTTGTAGCTGCAATGAATGAAGAGGACCTTGTTTCAGAATTTGAGATGGGTGGATATGTCTCAATATTTTGGCTTCTCTCCACATCTCATCCCCCCCCCCCCATCTTAAGTTCAGTTATCCACATTTCTACATCAATTACCTTAAAAAAAAAAAAAGTCCTCATGGAAATCCACCAGCATTTTTGTGCAAATTTCTCCTACTATGTATGTTTTTTATATGCAATTTTACATAAAGTACACATTTTTTGCAAACCATTTTTTTCTGATACAATGCATTATTTTCACCAGCATATGTATTTATATGCACAATTTACCACAGTATTATGGATTTTTGTTCACGTTATGTGGCTGAAGAACTGCATTGCATTTCCCCTCTCCTTTCTACAGATTTGGTCTCAGTTGGAAGCTACAGGACAAACATCAGCATGACAGATTTTGAGAATGTGAGACAGTATGGAGCAAAGGACAATGTATGCATGGAAGATGCTAATGAGACCCAATTAGGGACCATGGATGGTAAGACACTTGTATAACATTTACTCTAGCTACAACTAGGTGTTAATGGGGAGAGACAATGCAATATAGTGATTCATTTAAGAAAGTTGTGTATTCTTGGAAGAGCTTTCTATTCAGCCCCTTAACACCTCTCATTCTTTACAGAGAATATAACCAGTGGCAGTCCTAAGGAGACTGGTAAACCAAAGAAGACAAAGAGGGTAAGAGCGAGCTAGATTAACAGGACTGTAATAGTCCCTTGGTAATCCCAGTTACGAAGCAGGGGGAAAAACACACCTCATTTTAAAAGCTTCTAGTGTTCTTTGCATGTTATTGTATTAAGCAAGGACTTTGGGGGCAGTTCCCCCCTAAACTGTCACACTCCTTCTCTTCCTTTTAGAAGGATGCACAAACCGTCAATTAGTTTAATTTGTTATTTCTCTTCCTTTTTTAAAAAAGTCTACTTTCTTTTCTTTTGTTGTCTGTTGATGGTAGTTTCAGATTAACTGTTGTTTAAATTTACGTTTCAGTTTGCTAGCCCCTTTGTGAACCATCATGGATGAAAAATGGTATAGACTGTTGCAGGCAGTAAACTAGTTAGATCAAACTAGCTGCCTTCATGTGTGCAGCACATGAAAGGGTGCCCCAGGGAATGCTGGGAATGCTGCTGGTTTCACCTCTGGATGGTCACACATTGGTATGGATGCCTGCACTAAAGGAGCGAAGCATGTGAGAATCTGTGTGCATGCGGGCTTCCACATTACTGATCATGCAGGGGTGCAAATCATATGAAAACCTACGCATGAGCAGCTGCTTCCTTGACGCAGACATCTAAGATATCTCTGAGTGCCTCACAAACTGGAGTTCTCTTTCAAGAAGCGGCCATTTTGTCACATGGACCAAGTTAAAATAGTACTGGGGTTTCTGTTTGTTCTTTTAGGGCTCCACGGAGGAAATTGAGATGGCTTATACCACAGTCCTGTTGAATGAAGGCAACAAGACCCCTGCAAGGAGAGACCAGGAACAATAGAGCTTTGCAGATGGCTGAAGAGTTTGATTGCAAATGCTTTGGAAGACTGGTGGAAGCCAATTATGCAAAAATGACTAAAAACAGCCTATGATTAGAATAAGTGAATAGCGAGCTATGCTGAGATACTAAGATTTCCACAAATTGTCTCAGTTTTGCCACATACTATACAATATTTCTTGATCAACATATACTCCTTTAAGGGTCAATAGTTTCATTTCAAAGTTATATAAATCAAATTAATAAAGTTTTGTGATTTAGGAGAAATGTACTGATGGTAAGAGCAGTTAAACAATGGAAGCAATTGCCTAGAGGGGTGGTGGGACTCTTCCCTCACTGGAAGTCCTCAAGCACAAGCTGGACAGTCAACTGTTGGAGGTGCTGTAGCTCTGGATTTTCTGGATGAAGCCTGGTGTTGAATTTGATCCTCTACAAATCTGTGCCTGATTGATCTCCTTTCTCTCATCACATCCACACGAAACATTTAAAGCACTATTATACCACTTTAAAAGTCATGGAAACTGTATTTTGTTATGGGTGCTGACCTTACAGAGCTGCATTTCCCAGCACCCTCAACAAACTGCATTTCCCATGAGTCTTCATGACTGTTCAAATAGTACAATGGTGCTTTAAATGTATGGTGTGGAAGCCCCCCACCCTCTTTCCACTCCACCACATTTTCATTTCATTCAATTTTATTGAGAAAATGTAAAACAAAACAAAATTAAGCAATAATCAGAAAAGAAATGAAACTAGGATACATAATCATGCAATCATGAATAGAAGCAAAGGGATGGGGAGGATGGGGCGGGAACTATGATTCTGTACCTGATCATATTTGTGAAATGCTGAAACATTTTAAACTAATAGGTATTGATTTGGAAACTTTATACAAATGTTGTGTCCATCTGTATACGAAAACAAACAGCTGGATTTCACCATTGATGGACTCTGGATAATGAGAAAAATAATCGCTTAAAAATTAATTCAGTAAACGCAAAACATAAAAAGATTATTTTTTTGTTTATGAGCCTGACTCTGTAGTCTATAATCATCTGGAATCAGTGACTTTATAGTTATTTGTATGCAATGTTTTTGAGCAGTGTGTTCTGACATAAAAAATATCCTGAATGTGAATTTGGAAGTTGAGTTTGTTGCTGATTTTGAGAGAGAACTCATGATTTTGAGAGAGAACCACGTTATCAAGATCTGGATATAGGTATCCATTACTGGATGAGGTGTTCACATTTTACAACAAGGAGACATCCCTGAATAGCAAATGCAACATAGTTCTGTTACACACTTGATAGAGCAAACTGGAGTCAAGTGTTGAGCATCTGGTAACCACTCTTTTGTTCATCATTTTTCATCTGTGACCATTTCAATAGGAACCAAATCACTGTCGGGGGCGGGGGGAAAATAAAATTTGCTTTGGTAAGAATAAAAGGGGTTGGGGGTGCGGACAACCACCTTTGTTTCATGGGCATGCCAGTAACATGATAGTTACAGATACAAAATGGCTCCTTTACTGTGCCTCATATATTACATAGTTACAGAGTTTAAACCTTTGGTCACACTGCAAGGCTATAGTACTATATCTATTTTGTGAAATTGGTTTTGTTCTTCTTCCTTCTACTTGGTTTATTTACACAAATGAGTCAAGTTGCACAACTAGATCTACAAGCTACATGTAAACATAATGAATAGAGCATCATCCCATCTGGGCAAAGGATGCCAATCCCAGCTGAAGTATTCCTATGTGGTTGGCGCTAATGCATCTATTGACCAGAATTTTTATTGCTGCAAGGTAGCTATAGGAGACCAGCACACTCTTTCTCACATATCACACCAACGGTTTGTTTTTAGAAAAGCCATCAAATAATTCAAAATACGTAATCATTTAAATACTAACTTTTGGACAATCTGAATTGCCAAGTCTGCTAATTATATCACATCATATTGTCTGATATAATCAGTAGATACGATGCTACAGTTCCTCCAATTGTATTCATTTGTACAGAATTTCAGTTTCTATGCATTAGAACTAAAAAGAAGTGGGGGGAATTCTCAAGTTATTTTTGCTGACATTTGGTGAATGCATATTCTGTGAGTTCGATTCCCCCCTTTCCTCATTTTATCAATTTTAGATCAAAGCAGATGCTTGCAGAAGCACTTTGGTGGTTGGCTGCTGTGAGAAAAGGACACTGGACTAGATCAGTTATTGGCTGTTCTTATGAAATCCTTTTGGAAAACCATGACAGAGTCTATGCCAAAGTCTCTCATAAAACTTTTTCAATATAAGCCCTTTGTCTACCTCAAATACATCAATGGACCATTCTCAAACCTGCCCCTCTCTTACACTGTCAAGTTTCCAATCATCTCGTTGAATAATTTTCTACCTATAAGCCATGAACCTACTGCTCCAGTTTCTTATTATAATGATGGGATGTGATTTAGCTGACTCACAGACAACATAAGGTCACAGTCTACCGAACTAACTACCAAAGTTGCTATAAAAGATTGAGACAGCATCTCTAATATTTGCACTTGTCAGTTGTAAAGGGGTAATGACAGTTTAAGCCAGGAGGGGGCGCAAGAGGCACACAGACTAAGAATGATTAGAGGTGTTCTCATCCCTCTCTCTCTTCCTGGCACTGGGGGTGCTTTTCTGACCGGGGGGGGGGGGGCTTTTGGTGGGAAGCTGCAGGTGGAAGTGAAAGTGGTCTGCAAGGAGGTGGGGATATTGTGACCTTTTTGTAGGGTTAGAGGCTGAGGAGGAAAGTACACCTTGTGAACTTGCTGAGGGAAACCGAGGCAAGGAGAGGGGAGGTGGTGTGGTCATGAGGGAAACTGAGACAGGCAGAGGAAGTATATTGTGGTCCTGGCAAGGGAGGGAAACTGAGGCAGGGAACCCCTGTTAGGTAATCTGTACAAGTAGCAGCCACCCATCTGGCACCACAGTTGCTGTAGCTTTTGCAGGCAGTGCTGGGGAAGAATAAGGTGGCAATAAGGTTGGGGCTGTCTGGATACACTGGCAGGAGCACCAGATTGGCTCCGACAGTACAGTACAATTGTGTCTTGCACTGGGGTTGCATTCTGGGGATGGCATGTATACACAAAAACATATATGCACAAACAACTCCCTTGGAACCACTGCTTGGTCTTTGGAGGCACTGTTGTTCCTGGGAACTGTTCTGCCTCTTCTTCGGAGGTCAAGGTCCCTTTCTGCAGAATGAGATCCCTGCCTGTCTCCTGGTAGATCCCAAGGTCCCGATTACTACAGAGTTGTTGTTATGGGCTGTTCCTAAGTTTCTGGGATCCCCAGATCCTCCTTGGCAAGCTATTCTGAGGAAAAAGAGTAATTTGGTGAGGGAAGAATATCCTGCTATACTGCATATCACCAGTCAGATGCTTAGGTAAAAGGTAAAGGTAAAGGGACCCCTGACCATTAGGTCCAGTTGTGACCGACTCTGGGGTTGCAGCACTCATCTCGCTTTATTGGCCAAGGGAGCCAGTGTACGGCTTCTGGTTCATGTGGCCAGCATGACTAAGCCACTTCTGGCGAACCAGAGCAGCACACGGAAACGCTGTTTACCTTCCCCCGGAGCGGTACCTATTTATCTACTTGCACTTTGACGTGCTTTCGAACTGCTAGGTTGGCAGGAGCAGGGACCGAGCAACGGGAGCTCACCCGCCACGGGGATTCAAACTGCCGACCTTCTGATTGGCAAGTCCTAGGCTCTGTGGTTTAACCCACAGCACCACCCGCGTCCCCAGATACTTAGGACTAGAAGACAAAAGCTAGATTTATCCATCTTCCCAAGCCTCCACTCCCTGCTTCACAGGTGGTGGTGGGGAGTAGTAAACTGATCATCTAACTCAGGCTAGATGCATGCAATAACAGATGGAGGCCAGCAAGTCCTATATAAATGTTAGTCTTCTTATTACAATATTTGGATGTTTCAAGACATATAATTCCTTCCAAACTATTAGTTTCAAAATAAAAATTGAGTCAATTTATACATCATTTATGAAGTGCACACTTGCTGTGTCTGCTCATCTGAAGACATATCCCAATGCTAGAAGTGCTTAATCCAGATTGCTGACCCAGATGGATATCTGCTTGTGTTTTATGTATGTGTTTACAGTATCAATACACCACCTTTAAACAGTGCTTCTCAAGAGAAGTTGCATGCAAGTATGTTCCCTCCTAATCTCCTTAGGCAAATATCTGCCACAGACAAAGACTACTTAAAGGATTGATTTTAGATTTCAGATTAGCACAGGCTGTAAATTCCACCACTCACCACTGAGAGCTGTAGAATGTTCCCAGCTGCCAAGTCTCCTTATAGTATAGCAGTAACAAGCCAGCAGCATCCTACACAGACCCCCCCCCCCACATTGTATCTGGATCAAAAACATGTGAAAGTCCAGGAACATTCTTTGTCAGAGTGTCACTATTTATAGACTATTATTGGGTTTTCAAACAAATCTGGGTGAATAGGACTATTACTACAAATTGCCCTCAGGCAATAATTGGCCAAAGTCTTGGACCTGATAAGAAGTGTTAATTCTGCAATTTGCGGCAGAGGTAAAAATGGACAAAGAGAGACACCGAGAGAAGTGCTTTTGGGTTCTGTAAACTAATATTCTGGCAGGGTCACTGTCTCTTTCTGGAGAGCTGTGGTGAGATAGAGATGGGCTTTGGCTACTTGGTGGGATTGTTTTTAAAAGCCTATACAGTGGTACCTTGGGTTATGGATGCTTCCGGTTACATACGCTTCAGGTTACAGATTCCGCTAAGCCAGAAATATTACCTTGGGTTAAGAACTTTGCTTCAGGATGAGAACAGAAATCGTGTGACGGCAGTGGGAGGCCCCATTAGCTAAAGTGGTGCTTCAGGTTAAGAACAGTTTCAGGTTAAGAACGGACCTCCGGAACGAATTAAGTATGTAACCAGAGGTACCACTGTATTTCATTTCATGGTGACTATTGGAGTGTTAAGCTGTTCATCCAGCTCTAATTTACCAGCCCCGAGTGACCTCCTCAAACATGGGTGAGCACTATGCCTGGGAACGTCTCACTGCTCAGAGAAGTGTAGCAACTGTAGCAATATGTTCCAAGTCAAAAGCAAAACTTCCTCAACTCAGCAAGCCAAATTTTGTGCACTGTACAGCTCACACAAAGGATTATTGAAATTAGATTTGTTCTGAATAATTAAAACAATATGCTAGAGAAAGGCAGTAAAGCGGAGGTGCATTCTGATCTTTCAGCAGGCAGATTGTACATTGACCATAGCCTCTTAAAACAGTCTGCAGAGACAATTTGTGTAGAGCTGGCTTGAAATGGAACCTGAACAGAGTGGTGTGAGAGCCAGTGTTGTGTAGTGGTTAAGAGTGGTGGACTCATAATCTGGTGAATGGGGTTCGCTTCCCCGCTCCTCCACAAGCAGCTGCTGGGTGACCTTGGGCCAGTCACACTTCTTTGAAGTCTCTCAGCCTCACTCACATCACAGAGTGTTTGTTGTGGGGGAGGAAGGGAAAAGGAGATTGTTAGCTGCTTTGAGACTCCTTAGGGTAGTGATAAAGCGGGATATCAAATCCAAACTACTACTACTACTACTACTACTACTACTACTACTACTTTTCTTCTTCTTCTTCTTCTTCTTCTTCTTCTTCTTCTTCTTCTTCTTCTTCTCAATAAAAGGTGATTCAGGGTGCCAGAAAGATCAGCAATTCTAAATTACACATTAGACAATGAAATCACTTCCTGAGATCCACCCAGGCTTAAGAAAAGTAGCGTGGGTGTACATTCCATTGGGTTTATAAATAGAACAGGAGTATTTTAAGGTACTTCCACATTTCCTTGTATTTTCCTTTCACTCAGAAGTTATCTCTTGAGTATAATTGCCTCATCTTCATGTACGTTAATTGTCAGAGGCCTGATGTTTTCCAGATAGTTCCTGGTTCTTCTCCTTGTGTGGCCTGTTTCCCAACAGGTGTGTACATCTCTCTGCTCACCTCCGGTGTTGCACCACTTTCCGTTAAGGCAGGTGGCAAACCAGGAGACTGCTATACATAGCTGGTGACCTGAATTTGACTTGGTGGTTACAAAGTGTGCCATTGCAATACAGAGAATACCACAGCCAGCTCTGACCATAGTGGTGTTTCAACAGTTGCATCTGAGAATATGAAGCTCAGAGCCTAAAAACCTATTTCGCATCAGTTGTTTGAAGAAGAAGAAGAGTTTGGATTTGATATCCCACTTTATCACTACCCGAAGGAGTCTCAAAGTGGCTAACATTCTCCTTTCCCTTCCTCCCCCACAACAAACACTCTGTGAGGTGAGTGGGGCTGAGAGACTTCAAAGAAGTGTGACTGGCCCAAGGTCACCCAGCAGCTGCATGTGGAGGAGCAGAGATGTGAACCCGGTTCCCCAGATTATGAGTCTATCACTCTTAACCATTACAACACACTGGCTCTTACCTTGGATTGTTGTCATTGTTTAGTCGTTTGGTCGTGTCTGACTCTTTGTGACCCCATGGACCAGAGGATGCCAGGCACTCCTGTCTTCCACTGCCTCCTGCAGTTGGTCAAACTCATATTTGTATCTTTGAGAACACTGTCCAACCATCTCGTCTCTGTTGTCCCCTTCTCCTTGTGCCCTCAAACTTTCCTAACATCAGGGTCTTTTCCAGGGAGTCTTCTCTTCTCATGAGGTGGCCAAAGTATTGGAGTCTCAGCTTCAGGATCTGTGCTTCCAGTGAGCACTCAGGGCTGATTTCCTTTAGAATGGATAGGTTTGATCTTCTTGCAGTCCATGGGACTCTCAAGAGTCTCCTCCAGCACCGTAATTCAAAAGCATAAATTCTTTGGCGATCAGCCTTCTTTATGGTCCACCTCTCACTTCCATACATCACTACTGGGAAAAACATAGCTTTAACTATACGGACCTTTGTTGGCAATGTGATGTCTCTGCTTTTTAAGATGCTGTCTAGGTTTGTCATCGCTTTTCCCCCAAGAAGCAGGTGTCTTTTAATTTCATGACTGCTGTCACCATCTGCAGTGATCATGGAGCCCAAGAAAGTAAAATCTCTCACTGCCTCCATTTCTTCCCCTTCTATTTGCCAGGAGGTGATGGGACCAGTGGCCATGATCTTAGCTTTTTTGATGTTGAGCTTCAGACCATATTTTGCGCTCTCCTCTTTCACCCTCGTTAAGAGGTTCTTTAATTCCTGCTCACTTTCTGCCATCAGAGTTGTCTCATCTGCATATCTGAGGTTCTTGATGTTTCTTCCGGTCATCTTAATTCCAGCTTGGGATTCATCTAGTCCAGCCTTTTGCGTGATGAATTCTGCACATAAGTTAAATAAGCAGGGAGAAAATATACAGCCTTGTCGTACTCCTTTCCCAATATTGAAGCAATCAGTTGTTCCATATCCAGTTCTAACTGTAGCTTCTTGTCTCACATAGAGATTTCTCAGGAGACAGATGAGGTGATCAGGCACTCCCATTTCTTTAAGAACTTGCCATAGTTTTCTGTGGTTGACACAGTCAAAGGCTTTTGCGTAGTCAATGAAGCAGATGTTTTTCTGGAACTCTCTAGCTTTCTCCATAATCCAGTGCATGTTTGCAATTTGGTCTCTGGTTCCTCTGCCCCTTCGAAATCCAGCTTGCACTTCTGGGAGTTCTTGGTCCACATACTGCTTAAGCCTGCCTTGTAGAATTTTAAGCATAACCTTTCTAGCATGTGAAATGAGCTCAATTGTGCAGTAATTGGAGCATTCTTTGGCACTGCCCTTCTTTGGGATTGGGATGTACACTGATCTTCTCCAATCCTCTGGCCACTGCTGAGTTTTCCAAACTTACAATAGGACATGTGAATAAAATTGCATAGGGTTATGTTTGCAAAAGGTGTGCTAAACTACACTGTGTGATTGTGTTGGGCTACTTGGACAATTCCTTCCCAAGGATGCATCAAAATCTGAGTTGAGGGACAGTGAATGAAGTAAATGGCTCAATGCAACCAACTTCACCCTCTTGTTCCTTATGTGCTCCAAAGGTTTGGGGCACCCTTGGAGCACATCGGGAGGACATGGGGGTTGTAACAGGAGGAGAGAAGGGGAAGCCCTGTTGCATCTTCTGGCACAATGTTGGGTCGTGCCCATTCAGTGCAGCCCTAATTTTCACTGATTTAAGTAGTTTTGCATCAGAAGTGAACTCTGAGGGGGTTAGAATGACCAGAATTTGACATCAAATAGGTGAACGGGGAAAGAGAAGCAAAAGGACAAATACAAAATAAAGTTGGCTCCCCCACAAAAAAAGCCACAGTATACTGATATTTACCTATTAAAAATGCCACATGCTTTTAACCTTGAGCAATAGCTTTGAGACACCAAACCCTCATCATATGACACCCAGAAAAGTTCCTGTTTATGCCGCAACAGAAGGAAAAGCTTCCAACCCCCTTCAATTCTTCTGGGGTAAAGATCACTCATGCATGTTTTTCTAAAAGTATAAGAAGAGATTGCTAGGCACAAAATGTGGCAGCCTCAGGGCAAGAGCCAATTATGACAGAATACAACTTGCTTGGGACCTTCCCATAGGAACAAAAGTTTATGGTTGTGCAATCAATTTAACTCTTTAGTACAAGGGATTTCCAGACTTACATGAAACTAAGAACACAAGAATGTTGGAAGTGCTCTGCTGGTTCACACCAAAGGCCTGCCTAGTCTGGTATCCCATTAGCCACTGTGGCCAGCCAGATTCCCTTTCCTACGGTGGTTCCCCAGCACCTGGCATTTGGAAATTTACTGCCTCTGATTTTAGAGGAAGTATAAAGTCATCGTGAACAATTTCCCTTGATATGGGTATAGGTGTATAAGTCTACAAACAAAGGGGGGTATAGATGTTATCAACAAAACAATGAGCTACCCCCACATTGCCTTATTTTTAATACATTTACCATTGCACAATATTCATTAACTTATGTCGACCAAACTGGCCTATTTAAAATGTCGATTTTGCCCTTAGGGCCTGATTTCCATAGTGATCTGAAAATAATTGAAATGTTTTTCACTAGTTCCAATCAATTATCAACTTGTGTTTCAAAAGTCCTGGCCTGCTAAGCAATGGTGGCCGATCCATTAGGATAAAGGTGGGCTGCTCTACCAACCTCAGCCTTCCCTCAGCCAGTCCTCACCTGACCACCTTCTTCTTTACAACCAGTCCAGCGGATAGGACTGCCTGACAGCTTCCTCCCCTTTAGTCTCAGTGTTGCCCTTGTAAAACTCAGTAGGGAGAATGATGGGAACAAAACTAGAAATAGTTGGCCCTGCCTTTCATTGGCTCTAGCTTCAGTTACTGTTTGGCCTTCCTGCCTTCTCCCCCTCTGTTCCAATGGGTCTCAGTCACCACTGCTGCTAAGTTCCCATTGAGGTGGGATAGTGACTATGGCCATCTACTCCTGTTGAATAATCTTGATGACAATGCAATTTTAGAACTTATTTGGGAGGATATTTCTACTAAATATTCTGGGAGATATTTCCATTTGAAGATTGTTGATAACAATGGAATTTTAGAACTTTGGGGGGATATTTTCCACTAACTTTGATAGCTATTCTGTGATGGCAGACCCTCCAAGTGCCCCTATTTCCCAGAGACGTCCCTGATTTAGAGAAGCCGTCCAGGTTTCTGGTTTGATCCTGGAATGTCCCACTTTTCCTTAGGGTGCCCCTATTTTGATTGGAGAAATGTTGGAAGGGATGAAGTTATCTAACCCCAGTGGCGTAGCGTGGGGGGTGCAGGGGGGGCGGCCGCACCGGGCGCAACATCTGGGGGCGCGCGCGCTAATCTAGTGGAAGAGACTCGAGTGCTAAAATCCACGGGTTAGGGGGTGCAAATTACTTGCCTTGCCCCGGGTGCTGACAACCCATGCTACGCCACTGTCTAACCCCGAGCCGTCTGAAGCCAATCCTGTATAGGGAAGTTTATTAACTGGGCAACCCGGTAAGATGTGTGTGTGGGGGGGTATAAATAGTAAAATTATTGTTATGGAATGGGACGTCCTTGTTTTCATTGGAGATATGTTGGAGAGTATGTGATGGCCCGATTGAATTACAGGGTAAAATGGATATGAGTGACCTGGGAGGTGGGTCTGATCCCCAGAGCAATTTTTCCTGGCTCTGGTGGTTCTTCCCTTTTAGCAGAAGGATTTTACCATTTTGCTTTTCAGACGTTTGACCCTCGAAGAAGAAGAAGAGGAGGAGGAGTAGGAGTTTGGATTTGATATCCCGCTTTATCACTACCCGAAGGAGTCTCAAAGCGGCTAACATTCTCCTTTCCCTTCCTCCCCCACAACAAACACTCTGTGAGGTGAGTGTGGCTGAGAGACTTCAAAGAAGTGTGACTAGCCCAAGGTCACCCTGCAGCTGCATGTGGAGGAGCGGAGACGCGAACCCGGTTCACCAGATTACGAGTCTACCACTCTTAACCACTACACCACACTGGCGCTCAGAGGTCCTAGCTGAAAGAAGGAGAAAGTGAAATGCAAGGGAAAGAAGAAGGGGGAAAGAAACCAAAGCAAGTATGAGACTGAAGAAACAGCTTGTTTGTGTCCAAGCTTTTTCTACTGTGTCCCCCTTACATCAAGGCGAGGCAAAAAGATGCCTCTTGGTTTCACATGAAAGCAAAAGGGGAAAATAGGCGACTCTCAAGTTACACAGGGGTTTCATTCTGGGGATAGTGCCTAAAGCCAAAAGTGCATATATTCAAAACACACTGGTGGAGGGATTGCCAAAGACCCCCCCCCCGTTCCTGCCCCAGTTTCCTCCCCTTTTGAATAGCCAAGCATGTAAAGTTGAATACACACAAGTTAAATGCACATAAGTTGCAATTTACCTGTGAGGTGTAAGAGGTGGAGCTCATCCAAACTTTAACACTACATCCCTTTTAGCATCAATCAATCAATCAATCAATCAATCAATCAATCAATCAATCTGCAATGCGCTCCAGCTATACAGGACAGGAGGGCGTAACTTCCTGCCTGATGGCACTAGTTTCATCATAGACCCTGGCATCTCTTGGAGAGGCCAAGGGATTTTTGTCAACTTTGGAAGGGTCCCCCCTACAAGTTGGCACCTCTTTAGTGGCAGTGCACCCTCCTTCAAGTGGGTCCAGTGGAAGCAGCACCCAGTCTCACAGTAAGCCATTACTGCAACAAGCAAAATAATAATAATAATAATAATAATAATAATAATAATAATAATGTAATTATTTATTATTATTATTATTTAAAAAATGCTGGTCTAGCTGGCAAATCCCCACACAGTGCCTCTGGGATTTCAACATAATATGACTTACTAGCCACAGTCATTTCCAGCTATGCGTGGCCCAGCCCAATAACTTTTGCTGCCTGAGGCAAAGGATAAGATTGTGCCTCTTCCCAATCTGTGTACAAAAGCTGACTGGAATGGCAGCTGAATCTTACTTTAACACTGTAAATGAGACAGCATCTGATGGACCACCTGGGGGCAGGAGGCTGGCTTAGGGCAGGTAACACACACAGCGTGGTCTTCCTACAGCTTTTGCTCTCAGACCTGCAGCATTTGCCATCTAAGGTGACTGCCTCACTTTGTCTGATGGTAGGGCCTGGGTTGTTGCAATCAACATTTTGGCTCGGTGGCAGGATTCAAGGTGAGTCCTTCTGAAGGCTCTGGTCACCAACAACTGTCTGATGGTGCTGATCTGTGATGGCAGGCCTGGCCATACCTACAATTTTTTTGTAGTGCAGTGGTTGAATATATTTCTGGACCCAGATTACCGGTACTCTTTTCCCAGCCCTACCTGGGAATGCCAGAAACTGAACAAGGGATTTCTGCATGCAAAACAGGTGATTTAAGCATCCATACTTGCCCAAAATCTATACTGCAACTGAACAAGATCCCTTGTCAATATGTAGCATCCTTAGTGTGTGGCTGGGGCCCCATTGTCTCAGCAGAACCCAAAGCTAATGGGGCCTCTGAACAGTGCTGGCCATAGCAGTATTCTAGGGCTTTGAAAGAAATTTAGAAGGGAGCTTCCAGTCCTCCACTGCGGGGACATCTTAATTTCCACAGTGCCCTGGAACAATGCCATGACTGAGACACTGTGGGAAATTTAAACAGCAGCTCACTGTTCAACATGGATTAGAATACTAAACCTGCCCACTGCTGTCAAGTAAGCCAATGTGGAGATGGGGGCACTTTGTGTATGTTGCAGAAGCATGGAAGCACCTCAGAATCAAATGGGGTCAACCTAACTAGTAACTGCATGGCTTTATTTATTTATTTATTTGATTTCTTATCCAACCTTCACAATAAAATATACAACTATAAAAACAGAGAAGACCAATACAATGATAAAACATGGAAAACTATTTTGGAATGAACACAGACTCTGTAGGCATTTCCAACACGGGTTTACAGGAAATGATTTTCTATTATGCATAATAGCCCCCACTTTACAAAGTGATATTGGCAAGTCACATCATATACCTTGATTTCCTTTCATGCTGCTATGCTTGTATTCAACCCCCTCTGGCTCCTGCAGGTGTCGAGCCTGATAGTGATGTCAAGAGGAAGACCGGGAAAGCTGTGTCCTTGGAAAATACACGCAGCATGCTTAGTGCACTTGAGTCAGCAATTCATTTTTTTCCTGATATTATTTATAATGCTACCAGCTGATCAGATTATCAGAGGCTAGTGACTGCTGGAATTATAAATCCTCCTAGCAGAGACATGTCTTTAGCTAGAGAGTGATGCAAACCCAAGAAATGCTGGTTTTGCCTCCTGGCGTGTTTTATGTAATATATAGCAAGCCGAGTTCCTGGCAGGAAAGAGAGGTTGCTGGTTTATTTTTTCTTCCTTCAGACTTCTTCATACTGTTAGTGGATTTGTCCAAGTTTGCATCATCACAGTTATGCCATATTGTCATCATCAGGGTTTCCTGACAGTTGTGTTGACAAAGGGACAAAAACAGGTGCTCCTGTTTAATATATTGTATTCTATGCATCTTCAGCAAGGCTGTTTTACAGCAATTTAAAGTTGACTGCTGGCTTGCTCCTGACAAAGGCATACCTTGTTTTTATTGCACTTTGATTTATTGTGCTTCACAGATATTGCTCCTTACCAGGATGTGGGTGAAGCTGCAGAAAGTCTTGCTGCTTCTAGGAGAAGGAAGCCCACTGCCACTGCCCCTCTTCTGTCCATAGGAATGAAGTTGGCTAGGGCTTGAGCCATTCCTGCCCCTGCAACCAAGGGGACCTGGCTTAATAGTGTAATCATAACTTTCATATGCACTGGGGAACAATAACAATTGTGTGACTCACTTTATTGTGGTATTTGCTTTATTGCAGTGGTCTGAAACCAAACCTGCAATATCTCCAACAAATGCCTGTACCAAAATCTATTCTTCTCCGTAGATGTTATTGTTGTGGCCATTGGGCCCTTGTGCATGGGACACAATGTTGACAAGCAAAACTCCGATTGCGGAGACTGAAAGAATTATCCCTCAGTGTAGTGTTGGGAGCCTGATGCCACCTACTGGCTTTATCTTTCTCACACAATAACATACCACTTCAGTCAAATCAGCTTTGCATTACCGTAATTGCCAGACAACATCTATCTACCTTCCCCACTTCCATGCATACTGAATCTGTATGTGTGAGAGAAGTGCATTACATTCCACAGCCAGAAACACCACAAACATAGAATACAGAGGATGTCTTTCATTCTCTTTGCTTAAACAGTTTTATGCAGTGCAGTTACTGTGTGTGTGTTAGTGACAGTGCAAAGTGGCAAAGCAGTGGTCAAACATCTGCTGTGACAGCAATTCACTGGGCCAGGGACTGATGGCAACTGTCCTCCTATGGAAAGTGAGGCTGTTAACGTCAGTCATTATGAATTGTTAAGAGTAGCTGATAGGATCAGGCCATTCAGGATAACCCTTGCAAAATTGCTGTCTATTCACCTGGCTCTAGTCTGCTGCAGTGTGGCATTAGTGTTGAATTGCCTAAAGGCCAAATGTAAAGGGAAGATGAGGGCTTTTTTCAGCTTGGAACTCAGTTTTGGCACCTCTCAGGTGGGCACCATTGTCATTATAAGAGAACAAGGGAGACATGGACAATATGGAGAGACATAAAATATGGATTATGAAATAATATGCAGCCGAAAACGTTGACAAGAGGACCCATGGAGGGGATGGTGGGAAGTCTGGAGATTCAGAGAAATCTCTAAATAAGGACATGTATTTTGTATGGTTATAGGTTTGCACTTGTAAAATCAAATAAAAGTTATTTCAAAAAAGGAAAGAGAACAAGGGGGGCATTCATGGTGAATTCTGGAACCTATTTTTCTAGAAAAATAATGCTGGGGAAGATCTTAGATTGAATTGTAGTGGTATTATTCCAAGTGGTATTATTTTACCAGGACGAAGCTGCTTGTAGTATTCTTTGCACCTGCAAAGGTTTTGGGGTGGACATCTTGCTTTGTTTCCAATTGATAGATACCCAATAGCTTCCTACTGAAATTCTGCAATTTTGCATACCACAGTGGACAGGGAGAAAAACAATATCATTTTTGGACGAACTGCAGAGAAACAAAAACCACTCAGTGGATTTGTAACTGGCTGACTGACCGAACCCAAAGGGTGCTCATCAATGGTTCCTCTTCATCCTGGAGAAGAGTGACTAGTGGGGTGCCGCAGGGTTCTGTCTTGGGCCCGGCCTTATTCAACATCTTTATCAACGACTTGGATGATGGACTCAAGGGCATCCTGATCAAATCTGCAGATGACACCAAACTGGGAGGGGTGGCTAACACCCCAGAGGACAGGATCACACTTCAAAACAACCTTGACAGATTAGAGAACTGGGCCAAAACAAACAAGATGAATTTTAACAGGGAGAAATGTAAAGTATTGCACTTGGGCAAAAAAAATGAGAGGCACAAATACAAGATGGGTGACACCTGGCTTGAGAGCAGTACATGTGAAAAGGATCTAGGAGTCTTGGTTGACCACAAACTTGACATGAGCCAACAGTGTGATGCGGCAGCTAAAAAAGCCAATGCAATTCTGGGCTGCATCAATAGGAGTATAGCATCTAGATCAAGGGAAGTAATAGTGCCACTGTATTCTGCTCTGGTCAGACCTCACCTGGAGTACTGTGTCCAGTTCTGGGCACCACAGTTCAAGAAGGACACTGACAAACTGGAACGTGTCCAGAGGAGGGCAACCAAAATGGTCAAAGGCCTGGAAACAATGCCTTATGAGGAACGGCTAAGGGAGCTGGGCATGTTTAGCTTGGAGAAGAGGAGGTTAAGGAGTGATATGATAGTCATGTTCAAATATATAAAAGGATGTCATATAGAGGAGGGAGAAAGGTTGTTTTCTGCTGCTCCAGAGAAGTGGACACGGAGCAATGGATCCAAACTACGAGAAAGAAGATTCCACCTAAACATTAGGAAGAACTTCCTGACAGTAAGAGCTGTTCGACAGTGGAATTTGCTGCCAAGGAGTGTGGTGGAGTCTCCTGCTTTGGAGGTCTTTAATCAGAGGCTTGACAACCATATGTCAGGAGTGCTCTGATGGTGTTTCCTGCTTGGCAGGGGGTTGGACTCGATGGCCCTTGTGGTCTATTCCAACTCTATGATTCTATGGATGGATGGCGGCAAACAGATTGAGATAGAATCCTGACAAGACAGAAGTACTGTTTCTGGGGGACAGGAGGCGGGCAGGTGTGGGGGATTCCCTGGTCCTGAATGGGGTAACCGTGCCCCTGAAGGACTCACAGCTGTCCATGGAGGCACAGGTTAAATCCGTGTCCAGGGCAGCTGTGTACCAGCTCCATCTGGTACGTAGGCTGAGACCCTATCTGCCCGCGGACTGCCTCGCCAGAGTGGTGCATGCTCTGGTTATCTCCCGCTTGGACTACTGCAATGCGCTCTACGTGGGGCTACCTTTGAAGGTGACCCGGAAACTACAACTAATCCAGAATGCAGCAGCCAGACTGGTGACTGGGAACGGCTGTTGAGACCATATAACACCGGTCTTGAAAGACTTACATTGGCTCCCAGTACGTTTCCGAGCACAATTCAAAGTGTTGGTGCTGACCTTTAAAGCCCTAAACGGCCTCGGTCCAGTATACCTGAAGGAGCGTCTCCACCTCCATCGTTCTACCCGGACACTGAGGTCCAGCACCGAGGGCCTTCTGGTGGTTCCCTCACTGCGAGAAGCCAAGTTACAGGGAACCAGGCAGAGGGCCTTCTCGGTAGTGGCGCCCTCTCTGTGGAACGCCCTCCCACCAGATGTCAAAGAGAACAACAACTACCAGACTTTTAGAAGACATCTGAAGGCAGCCCTGTTTAGGAAAGCTTTTAATGTTCGATGTATCATAGTATTTTAATATTCTTTTGGAAGCCGCCCAGAGTGGCTGGGGAAACCCAGCCAGATGGGCGGGGTATAAATAATTTATTATTATTATTATTATTATTATTATTATTATTATTATTATTATTATTATTATTATTATTCTATGAAAAACAGTGCTGCAAGTGACAAATAGAGGGCAGAATGGAAAACGATGCCTTCTCACTACCCTACTTGAGTGCTCTTTTAAGAGAATTACATCCTAAAATCATATATTGTCAGGCTTGGAGGATTCTACCCTCTGCCGGCAGAATCAAGGATCAAGGCAGAAGCAAGAAAGTTCGTATTTATGGTTTTATTCAGTTCTTGTGGTGCGAGACAAAGAATCGAGTCCTTAACTCCATAGGGACATTGCTCACTCAGAGCTCCTCTCCTTCTTTCCCCAGCAACAGCCTGTGGCCCTACGGGTGTGGTGTAGTGGTTAAGAGCGGTAGTCTCATAATCTGGGGAACCGGGTTCGCATCTCTGCTCCTCCACATGCAGCTGCTGGGTGACCTTGGGCTAGTCACACTTCTCTGAAGTCTCTCAGCCCCACTCATCTCACAGAGTGTTTGTTGTGGGGGAGGAAGGGAAAGGAGAATGCTTTGAGACTCCTGAAGGGGAGTGAAAGGCGGGATATCAAATCCAAACTCTTCTTCTCTTCTTCTTCTTGAAATCTAAGTGAGCGATGTGTGTGGGGGGATAGTGGCGCTTCTATACTTTCCAAGGATGTCTCTGCTGGCAATTCTCCCTCTCCTTCTCCTAACACCTCATAACTTGGCAACTCGGAGTTCTGCTGCAAGTCAATCCTGTCTTCCTCTTCTCTTGAAACTGCTGGAGAAGGGGGCCCCAATCCCCCCCACTCCCCTTCCTCCTCCGAGGGAAGCAAAGGAAGAGGCGGCGGCGTTTTCCAGCTTTCCCCCTAACATGTATGTTAATATGGAGATGTGTGTGTGTGTGTGTGTGTGTGTGTGTGTGTATCATGTATTGCTATTATTATCTTATAAAGGGCAGTTATTTGATTTCTAAATGACTTTTCTCTTTGTGGACTGAGATAAACTGGTAATTGTGAAGTTTGAAAAATTTCTAGTGGCTACCATTAAAATAGGGACGCGGGTAGCGCTGTGGGTTAAACCACAGAGCCTAGGACTTGCCAATCAGAAGGTCGGCGGTTCGAATCCCCACGACGGGGTGAGCTCCCGTTGCTCGGTCCCTACTCCTGCCAACCTAGCAGTTCAAAAGCACATGAAAGTGCAAGTAGATAAATAGGTACCGCTGAGGCAGGAAGGTAAACGGCGTTTCCGTGCGCTGCTCTGGGTCGCCAGAAGCGGCTAGTCATGCTGGCCACATGACCCAGAAGCTGTACGCCGGCTCCCTCGGCCAATAAAGCGAGATGAGTGCCGCAACCCCAGAGTCGGTCGCGACTTGACCTAATGGTCAGGGGTCCCTTTACCTTTTACCATTAAAAGAAGGGCTAGTATTTGTAAATGTGTAATTTATGTAATTTGTAATTTGGCAAAAGCTGCTTATGTTCAGTTCTGTTTGCAAATGTTTGATATAAAATGCAGTGGCTGGCGGCTGATCGAGCTTCATTGTAGGGTGGGCATTTTTCAAGTTTCTCAGGCTTGTTGTGATGATAAAATGGGGAGACAGTAAACCATGGACAATGCTCAGAGCTCCTCGGAGGAAAAGTGTGGTGTAATTTTAATAAATGAATAAACAGGTGTCTATTCAGAGACTAAAAAAGCAATACATCTAGATCATTATAAAAATAATATCACATCTTTATTTAGGCAAGATAAAAACATTTACACTGTATATAAAAATAAATTCAGAGTTCCAAACAATGTCAGACATTTAAGATAAAAATAGGTTGGTACCAGTCTTTGTTAATAATTAATAAATACATTATAACTCTTGCATGTTTTAAAAATGAAATAATTAAATATGCTTTTGTATAAATACATTTTAAATAACAAAGTAAGAAAAATAACCACATGAACAATTACCGGTAGTTATAATAACAGTGAAATGCACGAGGACAAATTTTGTTACAGGGTCAAGTAATTGGTTAATGGTAACTCTTTGGGTAAGGCAGATGGAGGCTTATTAGCGCCTCCTCATTCTGAAATATTAATGCTTTATGAATTTTCAAAATTACAAGGATGGCAATTCTAACCCTTCTGGATCTTTGATACTGGAGTTGGTTAGGATATGGTGAAGGCTATTAATGAAGGCAAATGAAGTCTAGTGGAGGAACTTTTCTCCCTTATCCTCTTTCCAGTGGCACAGATCAGGGGCTAGGATTGCACGGTAGGCAGTCCAAATCTTCATTTGCCTTAAATTTGTTTGATTGATTTTGGTCCAGCAGCCTTGAAGCTACATCTTACCAAGGATTTGGACAACTTTTGTTACAAAATGTGTTTTTTTTTTAAAAAAAAAGATGCCAAAATAAATAAATAAATATTATTGTTATATTAATATATATATAGACCATCTTTCATTTTGAGAAGTACCAAATAAATATACATAAATATCAATATTTTTACGTTATTGAAATGAAAAACAACTGTTGCATTTCTTGATGTTCTAAAGCTTGTGTTACGGTGTGGTTAGCTCTTGAATCCTTCCATCCAGGCAAAAAGAAGGTCCATCTCTCCAAGAGCTTTGTTTGCTGCTACATTATTATCAAGCTGCAGAAGAGAAAAGCAATTTCATATGTTCATTACTGAAAAATATATAAGCAAACAGGAGGGTAATGGCTGTAAATGGATTATTTGTTGGCTTCCAAATTGATTTCCCTTTAACGTTGTTTATAGAGTCTTATATTTCCAAATTTTTAATTCGTAATCTATATTAAAAGGTAATAGAGATACCCTTGATAAGAACATATGATCATCTATTAGAAAGGTTGCACAACTGAACAAAGACATTGACAACCGTTAAATATTTAAGTACAGTGTTAACAACACATTTTATATATTTTGGTAAAAATCATTGATAATGCGGTATATTCAGTATATTCACTGGATCACTCTCAATACTGTTCTCACACTATTATTAACTACATGCATTTAAATATTGAATGTTGGCTATTTCTCTCATCATGAGACATTATTAAGTTGTGGTTTTCATGTCATGAAATTGGTCCCAGATTTGTTGTTGTTGCAGGTCATGGTAATATGTGGAAGCAGGAAATGTGAGACGAGATCGGTGGATGTAGGGCAAATGGCCGAACATGCTATTCATCTTATTATTCAGTTCACATTCATAGACCTTACAGTTATAGTTCAGTGTGGTGTTAATTCTGTCCGAAGCACCAAGGAGTAGTATAATGGGGTGATTGCCTTCCTAATTATGGAATATTAAACAGGAATTATCCCCTCCCCCTTCCTCTTGCCTATCTTCTGCCCTCCTCCTACATATCTTTGTGGTTCAGATCACAATAAGTTATCTGAAAAGTCGTCTCAATGTGCTATGGGGGAAACCGGCATTGTACCTTGTGATTGTGGTACGACAACCCCATTCCATGGCGGCCTCACTTGCATGCTTCTCCGATATGTAGAGAAATGAGAGATGCAGAATCTACTTTTGGTCTAGCTCAAAGTAGACCAAATAGACAATATATCTGAGACCCTGCCAAAGTCCAAAAGCTTCCTGACAGATCTGGCTATGTGTATTTATTAATGCAACAACTCAGTCTTAAATAGCAGAGAGGGGAAAACAAGCAAGACAAGTTACCGTTTTGTATTCTTCCAGTATAAGTTTAAATCTTCTATGGGTCTCTTCTCCACAGGAACATTTGTTTTGATCATGCTGATTTCCCAAAAAAGCACAAGAGGAAAAATGATTAGGATAATTACATGTATAATAACAAGGCTGAAAACTATTTATCTTACTTTCATCTTTGAACTTTGCACTGACATTTGGATTTAGAAAGAACCCTGGGTGCAGGTGCCCACCTCTCTTAACTACCAGCACAGCTGTATTGCTTACTTTGTAAAAATGCATCTCTATTCCTGTGACCATTTAGGATTTCTGGAATCAGGGTGCATTGAAAAGCCCACTTTTCAATGACAAGAGTCAGGGTCATGAATCATACTTACACACTTTCTCAGAATTGTCTTGATGCTGAGGAAGGCATTGGCCAAAGTGCTGGTTTTCCTTCTAAGCAAGTTGCTTGTTGGTTCATAGTGTCTGAAAACACTTTCAACATAAAACCTCAGCAGGTGGCGGAGTAAACAACAGCTTTCAGATGTCTAAAACAAGGGGGAAAAAATATGTGGTTTGCATGGTCAAATTCAGATTTCCTTCAGTTGTGGGCTCAAATAGCTAATAAGGCTGTCAAGGGTCTAGTTCACATATATATGTGTAAATATTTGATTCCTGGGCACTGAATCCTCTAAGACAAATGTGTGCGCTTTCAAGACATGACATGACAAAATTCAGGAGGGGAAATACAGATCTAGAACAACCTGGAGTGATTTTAGATTTCTGAATGTAATTTGTCTTAATAGGACTAACTATTCATGAACTAAATATGCATTCTTGACCTTCAGAAATTAGCCACTCAGAGCACTCTTGTGTGCTAAAAAAGCAATATTTACCGGAACATCTTGTAAGACACCTTCCTTCAGCAGTATCACATCAGTCCTGTTATCTTGTGTTTGCTGCAATTACAAAAAGAAGAGAAATCATGTGAGTAGAAGACAAAACTGGAAGGTGGGGGGAGGTAGTGTGAAAGACAGGTATTACAGATGCCACAAATGGGTAGCTGTCATGATCACCTAAAGTAGGCTTCCTCAACCTCGGCCCTCCAGATGTTTTTGGCCTACAACTCCCATGATCCCTAGCTAGCAGGACCAGTGGTCAGGGATGCTGGGAATTGTAGTCTCAAAACATCTGGAGGGCCGAGGTTGAGGAAGCCTGACCTAAAGGAACATGAACTCTTTTACCTAAAGGAACTACTCCTTTACACAGTGTCTTCATATCCAAATTCTGACTAAAATCTCTTCCTCTGTGCTTTAGAATAAAGTTTATTGAATACCACCAGATCCATCTAGGTTATTCAAGGTAGGGATTGCCCATGGGCTAAATTGTTCCAGAATTTGTAGTCAAGAGGGAGGTCTATGACCCAACTTTGTGTGGTCTCAACTTTACCTAGTACCTTCTTCTCTTCTGATCACCACTAATGTTACTTGACTATCTAGGTATATGGTATGTGTCTGAGGAGATTATTGAACTTGGTGAGCTACATCTATTTAGAGTACTTTTAAAAACCATTTTATTGAGAAGCAGAGACAGAAAATTATCAACATATAGATGCAAGTTGACTTTTGACTTTCCAGTGAAGATACTAGCTTTTAAACTGGCTCTTTCAGTTCTCTTATTATTGCAAATAGTGCAAGAAAAGAGATCAGGATGGTGATGTTCCTTAGCAACCTCCACTCAGTTTGTTGCCTCATCAGGCTGGTAGAAAGTGCTATGTAGTTGAAGAAAAAATGGATGTGAGACAGCTGCCTGGGACACACCTTCAGTTTCCTGAAATGCAATGGTGTCATGTTAACTGGAGGTGCTGGGGAATTAACCCAGGGAATTAACCAGGGACCAGGGATGCGGGTGGCGCTGTGGGTTAAACAGGCCAATAAAGCGAGATGAGCGCCGCAACCCCAGAGTCGGTCACGACTGGACCTAATGGTCAGGGGTCCCTTTACTTTTTATCTAAATAATATATGTATATATTTCCATTGGAATTTTCATTTAAATGATTTGGTTAAGTATTATACTAGGAATTCTAAGTAATCAATGTCAAAACATGATGTGTTTCAGACATCAATGCTATTTTCATCTTGGTTTCATTGATCAGGACAATGAATCTCCTATGCACACCAAATTTCAGATCAATGACCAAAAGTCAAATGTAGGTTGTCCTGTGATACTTACCACCGTTTCTCTGATGGCACCAAAATAGTCCTTTAGTTCCCGCAGAGATACGCCACTCAATTCACATTGGCCAAAGTTGAATTGTTGAGCTTCTGTGGTCACACTTTTGCCAAAGAGAAACGAAAGAACAAAGCAAGAGAAAAAACGTATATCCATCTTTGTTTGATAATCCACTCCTGTAAAAAGACAGAGATGGTTTAGTGGTCTGCTGATGAAGAAGTGTAGTCAAACTGCTAAACATTTCTCAAAATCAAGTTTTAAAGAGGAAAATATTATTTGCATCACTGATGCCCACAATGCGGTAAACTGAAACTACTAGGGTTGTACAGATTATTTTATTTTATTTTATTCATTGAACATGCCCTACATGTCACCTTGGATCTAAAGAAGAAGATCATTATGCCTCACTTTCTGCTACTTAAGATGTCTTCTCCATTGATTACAGTGGATGAAAAAACAAATACCTATATCATTTTAATTTTGGGGAAGAATTGGATGACATTTGCAGGCATAATTAATGCCCATCTAAGGGGTGGAGCCTGTTAAATTTCAAAAAGATAAGTGCAGGGCAGTTGTGGTTTTAGGCATTGTGGTCTAAACCACTGAGCCTCAGAAGGTTGGCGGTTTGAATCCCCATGATGGGGTGAGCTCCCGTTGCTCTGTCCCAGCTCCTGCCAACCTAGGAGTTCGAAAGCACACCAGTACAAATAGATAAATAGGTACCGCTGCGGCAGGAAGGTAAATGGCATTTCCATGCGCTCTGGTTTCCATCACAGTGTTCCATTGTGCCAGAAGCGGTTTAGTCATGGTAGCCACATGACCCCAAAAGCTGTGTGGACAAATGCTGGTTCCCTTGGCCTGAAAGCGAGATGACTGCCGCAACCCCATTGTCGCTTTCCACTGGACTTAAGCTTTACATTTTATCTTTTACTAGGCACCTTTACATGTTGAGAGTTATTGGGTTTTTTTTAAGTGTATCCTTCCTAGTGGGTTTTTGTTGTGGTGGGAGGAATTTGCATCAGCATGGCATAAAATGTAAATTGGTTCACAGGTAAGCTCAGTTAATGAAGTGCTTTATCCCATTGATTTCAATGGGACCTAGTTGTGTCTGACCTTTTCTGAACCAAGTATATTATGTGTATGTAATCTCCCATATTAATTCCATATAAAGCCTTCAGTATCAGTATATTAGAAAAAGTTGGTTTAGACATCAGAGTTACTACTACAATCACATATTTTGAATAAAATGATTCTTTTTAAAAAACAACAAAACATCCTAGAGCACAACTCAGAGAGGCTGATGTATTTCAATTCATAGGACTTAATATTACACTCCTAAAACATTAACTTGCAAGGTTGTTGCGTTGACATGAATAGAATTATCTTCTAGTTAAATCTAAATCTAAACCTATATTTAATTTTTTATAATAGTAAAAAAACACCTGAAAATTAACTTAGAACTTGGTACAGATTACTAAAACTCATGTTAATAGAAAAAGAAAAAGAGTAAGACTTGTTCATCCTGTAAACAGTGAAATATATTGTTTATAATCTGTAAAATATCTGCCTTCAGATTTCAAGCTAATATAAGCTACATCTGACACATAAGTACACAGTGCTTACCTTAGTTACCTAGATGCTGTGATTTGCAGTGATGGATAATTGTCTCTACCTGGTTCTGGCCCTTTATATATATGAAGGACTTTACAGGAAATTTCCTTTGACATACCTGTGGGTGGGGACTAGTCTTTACTCTCAATTTCTCTCTGGTGCTTCATTTGCATATTTTTAAAAAAGTTCCCAAAAGAAAAATGAAGAGTCATGAGTAAGTAGCAAGTGATGTCATGAAGATGTCTTAAAATAGCTCTCTATGCCCTGGAGTTCTCAGAGTATACCTGTCAAATTTACAAACAAACAAAACAGAACTTTCCCAATATATTTCTCTGACATTTCACAGTAATTAATATCAAACACTGATATTTAGCTGGGTTTAAAAAGATCTCAACCAATATAGCTTTACTTGTAAAACTTTTATATCCTCAGACATTTTTTCTCTGGAAAAAAGTGTGCTTTACAATGAATGAATTATCCAAGGTGTGTACTGCAGTGAAAAATTCATGTTGGTACACATATTGGAAAAGGAAGATCTCGAGGAGCTTCCTGATATGTATGCCCAGGCAAAGAAAAGAAAAAGAGTGTCATGGATGATATCATTTGAAATGATAGTGTGTGTGGCTTTTCTGACATCACTGGCAGCCTAATTGATGAACTGCTGCAGCTGCTAAAGAATAACTATTGGTTCGTACAGTGCAACAGCATCTTAAGTACAATTAACTTGTTCATTCTCAACCTTGTCTGTTTGAAAGCCGTCTGGCTGAAGTTGTGCAAATTAAACACATGCAAGACGGGGAGCTTAAAAGCTGTTTTGTATCCAGTTTTCCTGGAGTGGAAAGAACTCTTAAGCTCTCTGCTTTGCTTACCGGACAAGTCCTGCTCAGTGTGCAGGCACTGAGATGCTCTTGTAAGATTTCGTGGACACCTGGACAGCCCTACGAGCTGTCACAGCATTATCCCAGAGCTTGTGCACTGAGCAGAACTTGCAGGCGGGCAGGGGGGGGGTAGGGTCCACCTGGCATGCCAGCTCCAGAAGGCAAGGAGGCTAGCACAGGGGCCAGTTCTGGGGAGGAGGATTCTGAGAATAAGCCATCACCCTGATTTGCCTGCATGGTGTTTACATGTCTTCACATTAATCATTTGTTCATCAAACACATTGCAATGCATTTCCCCACTACTCTTCAAACAGAAAAGGTTCATTGTGCTGGAGTGGAAGAGAGCCTTAATCCACTTCAGATGTACAAACCTAAAATAATTCTTCTTCTTCTTCTTCTTCTTCTTCTTCTTCTTCTTCTTCTTCTTCTTCTTCTTCTCCTCCTCCTCCTCCTCCTCCTCCTCCTCCTCCTCCTCCTCCTCCTCCATTGTATACCACCCTTTACCTGCAGATCTCAGGGCGGTTGACAGTTTGGCTATATTCCTGAATCTCTCCCACAAAAATACTGGCAGGCTGGAGGCACCGAATGTTGTCTCATATGCATGACATTCTTTTAGCTATGCGCCTAAAACCTGTGAAAGTGCAAGCACATCTTGGAACAAAAACAGCATTTTGAAAAGTTTCTCAAGCAATTGCAATTTTCCCAAATGCAATTACTTTTTATATTTCACAATAACCAGAGATGTACATGTTCCTGAGTATGGATGTTGGAGAATTTTGATGAAAACAGGAGCATAAATTGCCAGTGTTCACTTATTTGTCCCCTATTTGGAGGAGAAATCAATCCAGCGAATATGACAGGTATTCACTATTGTTTATAATTGTGTGCTTATTTGAATGAAGCAGTTGTACTCTGTGTGTTCATTTGAAGAAGAAAACTTGTGTAGCTTTTAAAACTGTTTATGCATGTTTAAGATAGTCACCTGTTGAACTATGTTTGAACTATGCTGGGATTGATACCAATGAGATCAATACATTTGATTTGTGTGCCTGTTGGGCTTCTGTCCCTCATTCCCACTTTAGAGCAAGCTAGGTTTCAAGAAATGCCCTGAGCCTTCATAATTTCCTGTGTTTCAGATGCCAGGCAATTTCCAACTTGTTGCATCTATTAGACACAATTAGACTACAGCTTCCCTCCCTGAGAGTATGTTGTGACATTCTGACATCATTTAACTCAGCTGCAGGATGTGCTTTTGTCTCCAGGATACTTGGATCCATCATTTCCTCATTATGTCATGCCCATTTACAGAAGAGACATGGGGCTGTATCCAGAATATTGAGAGTAAGCCCTATTGAATTAAACAGGACTTATTTCTGAGTAGAAGTGGTTAGGAGTGTGCTGTAAATTGGTTGACTTTGGGTTCTACTGAAATTGATGGGGCAAGGGAATGATGATATTTTTCCTTTTAATTTATTCATTGTATTTTTTTAATTATTCATTTTTCTTTTTCATTCATTACATACATCTCAAAATTCTTAACATTTACCTATATTCCTCCCTCCCTCCCCTCCAGGGCTTCCCCCAACTTCCACTTCTGGTTTGTTTCTCTTTTCACCCACTTTGCTATTTCCTAACAGAAAAAGTTATTAATAACATAACATCAAGCCTAAAAACATAAAAATAAAAGTAAATACACCATAATATTTCACTATTTTCTAAACATTTTCTAATACTAATAATGTGAATGTTTATTTAAATCCTGCCATCAGGATTTATTCATTATATTATAGTGTTTTTGTTATGTTGACCCTCTCCCCACTTCATATGTCATTTCCTTGATTTTTTTAACCCCCCTTTTTATTTCACTTATTTGTTTGTTTGTTTGCTTGTTGTTACATGAGAAACAAGGATGTTTGCTGTATAATGGTTTTTGCCACATATTGTCACAACATAATATTCATCATAATAATAAAAATCAAAGAGGCAAGTTAACCGTAACTTGTCCCATTGATTTAAGTGGAACCTCAATTCAACTAACTTCATCTGGGTTTTTTGAGGGTGTTACTGAAAGCCGTATTCTCTCACCATGCCTCTGAACAATACATGGAAAGATGCTAGTCGCTAGAGCAGGGGTTGGCAAACTACGCCCCCCCCCCCGGGCTGGATCAGGCCCACCTGGGTCCTGAATCTGGCCTGCACCATGAAGCTGGAACCCGCCGCAAAGACGAGATTCCCAGAGATGGCGACAGGAGGAAGAGGAGCGGCGTTTGATTGGCAGAGACATCCCCACGCCGCACTGAGGTAAACCAGTTGCAGTGTTTGATTGGCAGCCTCTTTCTCTCGCCACCGTAGCCACTGCCCTGGTGCTCCTGTGGGCCAGAGAGCAGAGTGGACAAGCTTGCTCTGCCTAACTGCTTCACGAGAAGAAGCAGCAGCGGTGGTGGTTGTGGTGGTGGCAGCCCCTGGGAAGGTAAGTGCAGCGCCTTCTTTTTCTAGGCAGGGAAGAAGCCCATTTCGTGCCGCCGCCGCCAGCCCTTTGGCGAATGAGGCAGGCTGCAAACCGAGAAGGCAGCTGGGGCTGGGGGATAGGACTACTTGTCCCCTTCTCAGTGTGCATAGGAATTCATAGATAAATAGATAGATGATAGATAGATAGATGATAGATAGATAGATAGATAGATGATAGATAGATAGATAGATAGATAGATAGATAGATAGATAGATAATAGATGATAGATAGATAGATAGATGATAGATAGATAGATAGATAGATAGATAGATAGATAGATGATAGAGATGATAGATAGATAGATAGATAGATAGATAGATAGATAGATAGATAGATGATAGATAGACAGACAGATAGATAGTCTGGCCCCCCACAAGGTCTGAGGGACAGTGCAGTGGACCAGCCCCCTATGGAAAAAGTTTGCTAACCCCTGCTCTAGAGGTTCAGGGTTAGAAGGATGTATTTACAAAAGGGGTGTGCCCAAGTAGTGCATTTCATTTGTTCTATATTCACAGAATTTTTGGAATACAAGCTGTTTCTTTTTTTATGTGGTGGGTGAATGAGATGTGTACAGATCTACCAAATACCTTCTTTTCTCATTTTTGGATGGACTCTGAAGACTGTTCTGGTTTCCAGGATTTTTCTACTGATGTGCTTGTTTTTCTTTTCTTTTCAAATATTCATTATTCTTTCTGATGTCAGCTGCTTTGGCAAGAAATTATTTTTAAAAGCAGGATACAAATGAGATAGGTAGATGACCAAGAGAATTATATTTTTTTACCCACCTCAATCCCAAAGTTTCAAGGCTGGGAATACCTAAAAACAATAAAACAACTCCTGAACAATATAATCAAACTGAAGTATATAGTTATACAGGATCTCAGGAAATAGAAAGAAATAGATGACCTTGGTTAACCCTATGCAGGTATCTTACAAAGTGGACCTTGTCAGCAGTTTTGGCTTTGATTCACTTCAGCACCTCCAACGTTACACTTTGCACTCACTATGTCATATTTGAAATCTGAGTTGAGGATTGATTTTATGTGGAAAAGATGGTACAGGTGTGTTAAAAAACTAAGCAAAACTCTTAGCTCCTGGGCACCTGTTGGAAGCCTGAGTACCTTGCAACTTTTGAGTAGTAGGAGTTGGAAAATGTTCTGCTTCCTCTGTTAGCTCATTGTGAGTTGATGAGAGAGATAAAGAGATACATTTCTTTGACCCATTAAAAGTTAGGAAAGAGTTGTGATGAAACAGTTTCAGTGAAGCAGATGAAGACATGTTTTTCCATTTCAGTGGTCACGGTGAGTGGGATGTGTAGGTGGTAGGAGGCAGGTGAACATTTAGTGGAGATATTTCAGCAAGTAAGGATGACAGTTCAATAATAGCAGTAATACTAAGAACCCTATTTCCCCCTAATCCTGCATATCTCACTTGCGTCTGAATTTTGGTTTTCAATCCTGTTTTGCATAGTCATTCATAGCTTGCTTTATCTAAAGACATAGTAAAGACATGGAGAAAGGGAGGGACTTTGAGATAAAGAAAGAAAACACAGATACATGTCACCTTTGAATTTAACTAAACAGTTAAAAACATTGTAAAAAACATTGATTGAAGTTTTCCAGAAATTTTCTGATACCTTTTATAATAATTTTCTTTTTTGGGGCTCCCCCGGAAATTTTGGAAAATGTCAGCAGTCAGCCCCAAATTGAGTAGTAAGTTGAACTCCCTCTCCACCCAATAGCCTTGGCTCTTTCTGTTTCAGTTCTGTTCTCTTAGCCCATTGCTTATTTCATCCTCTGGTAAGCTAATTTTCATTTAGTATTTACTGGGACAACATGTCTCAAAAGTTTCCAGCGAATTTTGAGTGGTATCCAGCTAAAGAGTTCTGCTAGCACAAATCACTTTCTTCTGCATAACAGAACCTTCACTTCCTCTCCTGTCCCTGCACTTATGGTGCACCCACTAAATCTGCTCTGAAGCCTTGGAAGAAAACCCAGAATATATTTGAGGGGCACTCACTGGGAAAAGAGAATGAGAGGAAGTTTCACTGCACAGTCAAAAGTGTTTGTACTTGTAGAACTAGTTAGATACTGCGGTCTTTTTTTAGGATTCCCAAATTGAGACTACAGTTGTACTTTGGTTTTTCAAAAGCTTAGTTCTCAAATGTTTTGGCTCCTGAATGCCGCAAACCAGGAAGTGAGTGTTCTGGTTTGTTAACTATTTTTGGAAGCCCAACGTCCGATGGGGCTTCCATGGTATCTGATTGGCTGCAGGAGCCACGCTTTGGTTTCCAAACATTTTGGAAGTCGAACGGACTTCCAGAACAGATTTCATTTGACTTCCAAGGGACGACTGTATTTGGCAACATGCCCTCTTCCTGCCAAAAAATTCACCACCTGCAAATAGAATGGAGAGTTTTGGATCCCGTATTTGCTTGGTTCAAAAAGACCTGGTCATAGTTGTAGGCTAGCCCTGCTCCATCCTATGTAGTTGTTTACCTTTGCTGTCCAAATATAATGAAACAGCAATACCAGTGAAAGGGTACTAGGGCAGGAGTTGTTGGTTGGGCATCTTGACCCCAAACTATTTAGACCATGGATGGGGAATCTTTTTAAACTCAGGGCCACATTACCACACAAGCCAGTTTCTGGGGTCTGCATGCCAGTGCTGAGCAGGGCCAGAGGCAATGAATGTAACTCCTGCCTTTGGTACAGAAGGCTGCATCCCAGCCATGCAATAGCCAGAACTGTCTACACATTCCCCAATGTCTCCCTCCTCCACATTAAGGACAAGTTCTTGCCAGACAAAAGACTCAAGGAGGGGATGGAACAGGACTGGCGAGATGGGTTGTCTGTAGGGCTAAACAAAGAGGCCTGGAGGCTCAAAATTTGGCCCCCAGTGTGAGGTTCCCTGCCCCTGGTTTAGGCTTTTATACATTAAAACTGGTACCTAGAATTGTGCTTGGAAAATAAAAGGAAGCTAATGAAGAAGCTAAACCTCTAAGTAGATTGAGCTAAATCCTGAAGTGAATCAGGCTGCTCTGGGGAGATTAGGCCTCAGCTGAGTTGGGTGGTGACAGCTCCAGATTGCCTTACGTTATGTATCATCTAGTTGAGATTCCTGCATTGCAGGGGGTTGGGCTAGATGACCCTCAGTGTCCCTTCCAACCCTACAATTCTATGATTTTATAACATTGATCAGCTCCCCATTGCACCTTGGATGCTATAGTTCTTGCAAATCCACTCAAGGTGTCCAGTATATTTTATTGGACCAGTTTCTGTTTGTGTAGCCTGGTGATATGGAAAGAACCCTTGCAATGATGTGACCAGCTTCTTGCCCTCTTGTTCTTCAGGCTGGTGAAAACCTGTTGGGGAGAGTTGATCGGATGGCGAATGCATTTGTATTAGGCTCCTGCTGCCCTTATTTAGCATACCCTTCAATTGTCCCGATTTTCCTGGGACATCCCGGAATTACAGAAGCCACCTCGGCCTCTGATCCTAGAATGACCTGTTCCCCCCTTTAGCGCTGCCACCACCACACTCAGGAAGAAGAATGAGCTGGCACTTGCAGCCAGTGCTGGCATTTGCATTGGTGCTGCACTCATTCATAAGTCAGCCGGCTCCCGCAAGAGTGTGGCACCAAAAGGTGTGCGTCCCGATTTTTGTCAGAGTAATGTTGGAGGATATGAAATAGGAGGTAGTGTGTCCACTCCTGTAGAAGCCCACCCTGAACACTGTCATTTATGGCAGCCCAATCACAAATTCCCCCTTCTTGGGCAAGGTGGTGGAGAAGGTTGCAGTACAGCCCCTGCCCTCCCTGCAGAGCTTCAAGTACTTGATGCAGGCCTTTCTATTTCAGCAGGCATTTGAAGTAAATTTTCCTTTCTGGTTTTACCAGCATTTTTTGTTTCTTTTAAGCACTGTGTTATTTGATGGGGAGGCTGTTTGATTGATTGCTGTATAAACTGGGAAATGGTTTCTCCATTTGTTTGCTTGCTGTAGGTTCGGCTGCCTCTCAAGATATCATCGTCAAACTTGGCTGGCTACCATTTTGAATCAAGATGGTGGACCAAAACATCACTTCTCCCATTTTTTGGCAAAGGTTCAGCCACCTTTTGAGATAGTGTCACAAAACTCAGCACAAGGGTCCCTGTGATGTGACTTTGCCCATTTTGGGCCATAGCTTTGGCTGCCTCTTGAGATATTGTTTCTAAATTTGGCATGATGGTTCCTGAGGTGGGAGTCTTTGTGGACATTTGGGTGCTGGGCACCATTTTGAATCAAGATAGTGGACCAAAATGTGACTTTACCTGTTTTTTGACATGATAGATCCAAACACACAAACTACACTAGCCATTTAAAAATCACATTAAAAATTCCTGGGTAGTGCCGGGCACTCTTGGATAACTGAAAATAGATATCTGAAGAAGTGTGCATGCACATGAAAGCTCATACCAAGAACTAACTTAGTTGGTCTTTAAGGTGCTACTGGAAGGAATTTTTTTATTTTGAAAATAGATAAAATAACGTGCTGTATGAATGAATGCAGAAATTGGAACAGTTTGTAGCATCTGTCAAAGGAGACATGGGTCTTGATTCAGAAGTTAATTTGCATAGAAGCCTGCTGTCAAGCACATGCCACAACTGCTGAATCAGCATGACAGGCTATTGCAATGTCTAAATCCTGGTTTCCTTCCGTCCTTTATTAATTATTTCAGTCTGTATGGCGTTTTTCCACAGAAATGTGTCCACAACAGGATAACATGACAACAAAAAAACACAAATTAATACATCATTACAATAACAGTCTAAATGCTAATTAATTTCAAAACATAGTATGATCATGCAAATAAATAATTCTCCTTTTTGGATAATATTGATAATTATATCCTAGTAAAAAGGTAAAGGTAAAGGACCGCTGGATGGTTAAGTCCAGTCAAAGTTGACTATGGGGTTGCAACGCTCATCTCACTTTTAGGCCGAGGGAGCCAGCGTTTGTCCACAGACAGCTTTCCAGGTTATGTGGCCAGCACGACTAAGCTGCTTCTGGTGAACCAGAGCAGTGCACGGAAATGCCGTTTACCTTCCCACCGGAGCGGTACCTATTTATCTACTTGCACTTGACATGCTTCTGGCACAATGGGACACTGTGATGGAAATCAGAGTGCACGGAAATGCCATTTACCTTCCTGCCACAGTGGTACCTATTTATCTACTTGCACTGCTGTGCTTTTGAACTGCTAGGTTGGCAGGAGCAGGGACAGAGCAAAGGGAGCTCACCCCATCACACGGATTCGAACTGCCAACCTTCTGATCAACAAGCCCAAGAGGCTCAGTGGTTTAGACCACAGTGCCACCTGCATCCCTATATCCTAGTATCCATTTTGTGGGAAGGAGGAAGCAAGGTCAGATTTTGAGAAACTCAGTTTGCACCTTTGCTTGACACCTGCACTGTATTTCCAATGATACTTAGTCCACCAAATAAAAGAGATGGTGTGTAATTTCCTCTCTGAAGTAAGAGTCTTTCTACCCTTCCTTTCACATTTCACTTGCATTATTTTTTCCCTTTGCACATTACATCATATCTCATCCTGTGTTATCCAGAGATAGATACAGAAGATTCCTTATTCAAGGAAGGATGCTTATTCCTGGGATTTTTTTTAAAATACTCTTTGCTGTGGAATTATCTCCAGCTTCATTTACATCATCACTTTGACGTAGAGGGAAGCATAAAGTACATCAGGAAAAAGGAAAGAACAATGCAAGACATGTTGAAATATGTCATTCTAATCCCCAATAAATTAATTTTCCCCTGCCCTGATGCAAGGCTGGAACATCACAAGCGAGTATGACAGCCAGTATGGTACAGTACCACTGAAAGGTGTTGGGCTAAGGCCATGGAGACCCCAATCAGCAAAGAAGCCCAATGGAGGACTTCTGGCCAATTACTAGTTCTCAGCCTCACCTAGTTCACTGGGTGGTTGTCAGGTTGTCAGGCGGGGTGGAGAACTATGTATGCCACACTGAACTTCTCAGAGGCACCTGGTAGGCCACAGTGCAAACAGGATGCTGGACTAGAAAAGTCTTTTGTCTGATCCAGTAGGGCTCATATTATATTCTTATGTCACCATGTTATATAAGAACAGGATTTCAATATTGCCTTTAACAATTGGCTGCCAGTTTACTTACAGTGTCAACAGTTGCTCATAATAGTTGCATTTCAGGATTTCAGAATGTCATACTGATGTGCAACTGATCTAGAAATGAAATTGCTTTTTTTAAAAAAAAGGCAGTAAAAAATGGCCAGCTTCAGGTATATTGCTGTGCATTGACTTTCAATACTAGGCCCAGATTAATTTCAATAGAGGACCACACTGCAAGTGGAATAAGATGCACTTTTAAGGTTATTTTATGCGATAAATCTGAGACCCCTTAAATTTAGTTTTTCAGGCACTGAAATGTGTTTTATTGCAAAAACAAAAACAAAACACCCACCCAAGAATGCTAATGTGGCATTAGGAAGTGATGCTTCGAAGAACATGTGTGATGAGACGGACTTTCCCTTTTCTTTCTTTTTCTGAAAATGACCTTCCTGACTCCTGACCTTCCTGTCCCTTTAGGACTCTTTCCATGAACACACCTTTTCCCATTGCACCACCGACTGACTACCTGCTCACTTCCAGCAACTTTGTACAGGAGCAGACATGTCCACTTGGCATTCACTCTTACTGCTAGCCAAGCATGGGGGCCATATAGCATTTTGTAGAGGAGTACAAAGTGATGAGTCAAGTAAGAACAATTTCAGAGTACAGAATCCAACACACACACACACACACACACACACACACAGAGAGAGAGAGGCCCTTTCACCCCCCAGCACCTAGTAAATACAACCAGGGTCCTAAAGGTGTCACAATGAACTTCATTTTAAACCAATACAAAAAAACAAAATGTCCCAACATTGTTGGTACCACCATTGTTTTGAAAGGGTTCCCTTATCAAATTAAAGCTGACAGGAATTTATCCCAGAAGGTACAATAATTTTGGATTATAAATCCAAGCATGAGTAACTTGGATTTATAAGAGTAAGAGCTGTTCGACAGTGGAATTTGCTGCCAAGGAGTGTGGTGGAGTCTCCTTCTTTGGAGGTCTTTAAGCAGAGGCTTGACAACCATATGTCAGGAGTGCTCTGATGGTGTTTCCTGCTTGGCAGGGGGTTGGACTCGATGGCCCTTGTGGTCTCTTCCAACTCTATGATTCTATGATTCTATGAATGCACAGTATTAAAGGAATAGCACAAAACAGCTATGTCTATATATGGGAGACATGCACAGGCCTCTTATAGGAGGAAATGTCCAGACACACTGCTGGATACCTAGCACTTAGTGTTTTAATTCAATGTATGATTTTTATTTGTTTCAGTCTATTCTATTGTGCTTTTAACTTTTTGTATGTGTGTGTGGGGGGGGCACAGAAGCAATTGCCCTGGGTGCAAAGTTTCTTTTCTTTTCATAAATTTATTTATTTGGTTTTTCAAATTAACATTTTATACTCACAAATCCAACATACAACATAAAATCAAGACTCCAAAGAATCTTCTGGACTTCTTCCCCTTTGTGGGTCCTGTTGTTAGTCATTTCCTCCTGCATCTTTTATAATAATCCAAATCTTTTACATCTCCATTATATCCGAAATTCACCATTAAACTACCAGTGTTACTCCAATCCTACTAACAACTTTAACTGTTTACAAATCCTGTTTACAAAACTGTTTATTAAAATCCTGGTCTTCCTGGTTTCTGATTCTTCCGGTTATTTTTGCCATATTTGCATAATTCATCAACTTAATCTGCCATTCTTCTCTGGTTGGGACTTTATCTACTTTCCATCTCTGGTCCAAGAACATCTGTGCAGCTGGGTGCAAAGTTTCAAAGCCGAGGAGTGCAGCAGCAGCAGCAGCAAGGCAGAGATTGTGGCTATGCTGGGCTGCTGGGGCTAGGCAGAGAGATCAGGGGGCACAAGCACAAGGGTGCAGTGGCTGAGGAACCCTCTCCAGCACCCAGGGCGGCGCAGCCCACACGGAGTGCGCATGTGCGGCATCCCGTGCGTGCGTACTCTGTATGGAATGCCACACATGCGCAGTCCATACGGAATGCTGTACATGCACACTCTGCATGGGCTGCCACTCGCACAGGGCAGCTGTTTGGGCTGCTGCTTGCACAGCGACCATATGGGCTGCTGCACAAGTGGCATCCTGTACGGAGTGCACATGTGCGGCGACCATACAGGATGTCATGCGAGAGGCAGCCTGTACGGACTGAGCGTGCCCTCGGCTGCTGTACAGCTGGGGGGAGGCAGGGGCCATCTTGTCACCCCTCCCAGAGTGGCACCCGGAGTGGACCGCCCCCTCTACCCCCCTTCCTATGCCCCTGCAAGGGTGCTCTCTGTTCTCTGCCAGGCAAGGGCCCCAGCAGAGAGGAAGGGCTCCCCACGCTCTTGCGGCCCCCCACTCTTATCCTCCAAGCAATGGAGCTGGCTCAGGGTGGTCAAATGGAATGACTAGCAGCAGCAGCAGTGACATAGAGACTTCCTGCCACCCCATTTCCCACCCATCCCACCCCCAGGCAAAAGGGAGAAATGTGCCTCCTCAACCCCTTACTCAGCCACAGCCAGGCTGGGCGAGGGCTCATACCATCTACTCGGTGCACATTCTGAAGGCAAAGCATAAATGTGATGATGGCTTAGGTGAAAATTGCGGGGAGGGGGTTCTCAGCTCTTCTTCCACAAGGTGAGTTTCTTCCATGCATCGGTTTCTTTCTTTCTTTCTTTCTTTCTTTCTTTCTTTCTTTCTTTCTTTCTTTCTTTCTTGTTAAAAGGGTTGGCTGGGCACAAGCTGAGGGGTGCTTGGGAAAGACTGAGGTGACTGGCTCATGCATTCACATGACAAAGAGAAGTGCCACTACCTATTATTTCGTATCCTTTAGGAACAATGCACTTGTTTCATTCACTTCCACTGAACACGCTGAGACAAACCTGTGAAGCTATCTTATTTTCATTTATTCTCGTGTCTCATGTCCCAGCCTGCACAGCGCCAGGTTATGGGGTGCAATACTTGCCTTGCCCCGGGTGCTGGCATTCCCCGCTACGCCACTGAACCTACAGGCAGGACGTAAGAGCAACAGCACTCTTGCTTATGTCCCCCAGCAAACAGTCTTAAGGAGAATATTGCCTCTGATCCGGTAGTACAAGGAGCCATTGGCTGTCTTATTCTCCACGACTTTCATCTAATTCCCTCTTAAAGGCACACCTCGTTGCATCTTAGGGGTGCGAGCGTCCCAAGGGGGAGGTGCTCACTCGCAGCAATGTCACTCCCCCAGGCTGGTATCCAGGGCACTCCCCACCCCATTCCTCTGCCACTGGCTGGGGCAACTATCCAGGCAAGAGCCATATGAATGGATGGTGCTTTAAGGCATGGATGAGATTTCCTCTTCCCAGAGTAGCAGCTGACAGCAGTTTTGCATGAGAATAGGGGAGTGCCAAGCATGCCTATTTTGATCTCTGCAATGTTGGAAGGAGTGTGTAGTAGGATCACGCTTCCCTTGTCCTTGTGCAACAACAACCATCCCTAGAATGTAATGAATAAAGGGATCAGCCTTCGCCGTCAGAGGCCAGGAAGTATTGTACCCTGACACCTCTAATTTTAGACACAGAACATTGTTGGGGAAGTAGTTTTTAGAATGTTGTAAAGTTCTGAGCCTCCAGGGCTGGGGGTAATAAATTGCCTCCACCCCACAGTGCTGTGTCAAGCCATTAACTTTCACATTATATTGCATCACTGAACCACAAGCACCTTGACTCAAAGAGTGCTAGCTGCCTCAGTGCAGAATTACCCATGAAGTTGCAAATCTTACTTCATGTTCCTTTACCTTTTCTGCATGGAAGCAAAGGACTGAGGAGTCAGCACACTCAGCAAGTACAATTACTCAGCATATTCACAATTACTCAGCAGTGTGGTTCCGTAGGAATTTTAAGTGCACTTTTCCTTTCATATGTCAAGACAGAATACTATAGATGTGTAAAGTGACTCTCGTAAAAATGATGTAAAATAAACAATGCATGCCACAACATAAAAATAAAAGCAGAGGTAATTGCAAAACTATCTATTAACATTTAATAATGAAATTATCTGTTAAACATTTAACCCCTAGAAATCCTTCTGTTTTGAGTTGTTTAGCTCAAGGTTAATTAATTTAGTCATGTTAGTGATTTGATAATTTGTTAGAGATGCATTTTCCTTCAAGGAAATGAATATGGAAAGATAAAAATATGTTATCCTGAACAGAGCTGGAAATAGCTATTCTGATCTTACAGCTAAACTAGATGTGATGTGGGAGATCAGATCTGCCCACATATTTCTGGATCTCCTGGCATCTTGCCCAGTATCACAACCCTGGTCAAAACAGCCCTTTCTCCTGTGTGGCGCCAGCCCACCCATGAGGCAAGATGAGGCAATCACCTCAAGTGGCAGAATCTATGGGGGCAGCAGATCCAGCCTCCAAGCAATACACTGCTTGCTGCCACTGCTGTAGTAGCAGTGGCAGCTGTGGCACACTCCTTGGAGGCTGGATCTGCCACCTCCTCGGCAGCCCCACCCCAATGCTGCCTCTACAACAACCTCTTGGTGAATAGGAGGCACTGCTTGTTCCCAAAGTAGATCTTTATATCCCCATTTCCCCCCGATGTAGATGTTTGTTCCCTTCTTGTTCCTGATGTACATCCAGTGGCGTAGCGTGGGGGGTGCAGGGGGGCCCGGCTGCACCAGGCACAACATCTGGGGGTTAGGGTTAGGGGGCGCAAATCCACGGGTTAGGGGGCGCAAATTACTTGCCTTGCCCCGGGTGCTGACAACCCACGCTACGCCACTGTGTACATCTTCACTCACCCATTCTTCCATGGCGGTGGGGAGGCATCATTTTGTGGTTTGCCTCAGGTGCCAAATTCTATTGAGCCAGATCTGCTCCTGTGGCTTCCTTTCAGCTAAGGAAAGATGTTGGGAGAACATAGTCATGGATCTTCCATGTCACATCCATTGAGGGACCATTTCAACATTAGTAAATGCAGGAATAGTTAGCTGTGTGACTCAAGAGGGGATTCAGGCAACCTCCTCATGTATCCAAATGATGTTAACTATTTTCTGCTGTACCTGGTGGCCATGGTCCCATTGCAGGGCTTTCCCTACTCTTGGGCAGAGTGAGCCAGCTGCCTCAGGCTGCAGATGCTGGGCAAGGGACAGTGGTAGTGGCCCTTGTGACAGTTCCTCTCGAGCTCCCTGGTCATTGTCTGGTGAGACAAAACCCACTCACCTAAAAATATACTTTGCCCCGTCTGTGTATCCATTTTTTTCTGGTGTCACCACTGGGGAGGGGGAAGTTTCATTTGAAACCATACCAGACCCTGCTTAGCAAATATGCTAGCAGTTTTTTATTGCCTTCATTCCATTATTTAATTGCATATCAGCCCTGATTGAGGGGAATGCCTTTACAAACAGTTGCATCTTCAAAGCTGAGACCTTTTGTAACACGTTGACATTTCATCAAATACCATAGAATGCAAATTCTCAAATATCACCATCAGTCATGATTCTGCCCTTCATGATTTAATTATTGCAAAACATTTTCAGTTACGTGCAGGATCTCATTTTCCCTCTTCTACAGTGAAACGTATGTGTTAATTTCAGATTACTAATTTTCCCTGATCCTGTTTTTCCATTGCTATTCACTGCCAGAATTTCCCTTGTTTTCCACAATTGTGCAATTAATATCCTAACTGCTGGTAATAGAATAGTATATATCTCCTTTCCATATTTGGATCCAGGTATGGTCACAACCTTTGCCATACTAGTATCTTCCAGACGTTTTGGACTACAACTCTCATCAGCCTAGAAAACTTGAGCCATACTAGTTTGGGGTGATGTGAGTTGTAGTCTAAAATATCTGGGTGGCACCAGGTTGGTGAAGGCTGATGCAACCTAACACCACTATTCAGTGTCTTTTATTTTGGTAAAAAGATGGTGCTGGTACCCATATATTGATCAAAGTGTTGTGGCACAAAATGGCTGCCATGGGCAGCAATAGAGGAGTGGCTGGTACTCCATACCAGTGAGTACTGTCTCAGAAAAGCTCTGCCACTATTATTAAACAAATTGATAGCGTTTATTTGAGAAATCCCCTTCATGGATCACTGCCTTGCCGTGGCGAAGGGGCTTGAAGAACTCAGAGAAGCTATGAACTACGCCGAGCAGGGCACACAAGATGAACAGGTCATAGTGGAGAGTTTTGACCAAACGTGATCCACCTGGAGTAGGAATCGGCAAGCCACTCCAGTATCCCTGCCAAGAAAACTCCATGGACAAAGACAACAGGCATATAAAAGTTATGACACTGGAAGATGAGCCCCTCAGGTCGGAAGGTGTCCAACATGCTACTGGGGAAGAGCGGAGGACAAGTACAAGTAGATCCAGAGCTGATGAAGCGGCTGGGCCAAAGCCGAAAGGACGCTCAGTTGTGGATATGCATGGAAGCGAAAGGAAAGTCCAATGCTGTAAAGAAAAATATTGCATAGGAACCTGGAATGTAAGAACCATGAACCTGGGTAAGTTGGATGTGGTCAAAAATGAGATGGCAAGAATAAATATTGACATCCTGGGCATCAGTGAGCTAAAATGGACGGGAATGGGCGAATTCAGTTCGGATGACTACCATATCTACTACTGTGGGCAAGAAACCCGTAAGAGAAATGGAGTGGCCCTCATAGTCAACAAAAGAGTGGCGAAAGCTGTACTGGGATGCAGTCTCAAAAATGATAGAATGATCTCGATACGAATCCAAGGCAGACCTTTTAACATCACAGTAATCCAAGTTTATGCACCAACTACTGGTGCTGAAGAAACTGAAATTGACCAGTTCTATGAAGACTTACAAAACCTTATCGAAGTGACACCAAAGAAGGATGTTCTGCTCATTATAGGGGATTGGAATGCTAAAGTAGGGAATCAAGAGATAAAAGGAACAACTGGCAAGTTTGGCCTTGGAGATCAAAACGAAGCAGGGCAAAGGCTAATAGAGTTCTGTCAAGAGAACAAGCTGGTCATCACAAACACGCTTTTCCAACAACACAAGAGACGACTCTACACATGGACATCCCCAGATGGGCAACATCGAAATCAGATTGATTATATTCTCTGCAGCCAAAGATGGAGAAGCTCTATACAGTCAGCAAAAACAAGACCTGGAGCTGACTGTGGCTCAGATCATCAGCTCCTTATAGCAAAATTCAAGCTTAAACTGAAGAAAGTAGGAAAAACCACTGGACAGGTAAGATATAATCTAAACCAAATCCCTTATGAATACACAGTGGAAGTGAGGAACAGGTTTAAGGATTTAGATTTGCTGGACAGAGTGCCTGAAGAACTATGGATGGAGGCTCGCAACATTATACAGGAGGCAGCAACTAAAACCATCCCAATGAAAAAGAAATGCAAGAAAGCAAAGTGGCTGTCCAACGAGGCCTTACAAATAGCGGAGGAGAGAAGGCAAGCAAAATGCGAGGGAGATAGTGAAAGATACAGGAAATTGAATGCAGATTTCCAAAGAACAGCAAGGAGAGACAAGAAGGCCTTCTTAAACGAGCAATGCAAAGAAATAGAGGAAAGCAACAGAATGGGAAGAACCAGAGATCTGTTCAAGAAAATCGGAAATATGAAAGGAACATTTCGTACAAAGATTACCATAATAAAGGACAAAAGTGGTAAAGATCTAACTGAAGCAGAAGACATCAAGAAGAGGTGGCAAGAATACACAGAGGAATTATACCAGAAAGATATGGATGTCTCGTACACCCCAGGTAGTGTGGTTGCTGACCTTGAGCCAGACATCCTGGAGAGTGAAGTCAAATGGGCCTTAGAAAGCACTGCAAATAACAAGGCCAGTGGAAGTGATGGTATTCCAGCTGAACTGTTTAAAATTTTAAAAGATGATGCTGTTAAGGTGCTACACTCAATATGCCAGCAAGTTTGGAAAACTCAGCAGTGGCCAGAGGATTGGAGAAGATCAGTCTACATTCCAATCCCAAAGAAAGGCAGTGCCAAAGAATGCTCCAACTACCGCACAATTTCACTCATTTCACATGCTAGCAAGGTTATGCTTAAAATTCTACAAGGAAGGCTCAAGCAGTATGTGGACCGAGAACTCCCAGAAGTGCAAGCTGGATTTAGAAGAGGCAGAGGAACCAGAGACCAGATTGCAAACATGCGCTGGATTATGGAGAAAGCCAGAGAGTTCCAGAAAGACATCTACTTCTGCTTCATTGACTATGCAAAAGCCTTTGACTGTGTTGACCACAGCAAACTATGGCAAGTTCTTAAAGAAATGGGAGTGCCTGATCACCTCATCTGTCTCCTGCGAAATCTCTATGTGGGACAAGAAGCTACAGTTAGAACTGGATATGGAACAACTGATTGGTTCCAAATTGGGAAAGGAGTACGGCAAGGCTGTATATTGTCTCCCTGCTTATTTAACTTATATGCAGAATTCATCATGCAAAAGGCTGGGCTGGATGAATCCCAAGCCGGAATTAAGATTGCCGGAAGAAATATCAACAACCTCAGATATGCAGATGACACAACCTTGATGGCAGAAAGTGAAGAGGAATTAAAGAACCTTTTAATGAGGGTGAAAGAGGAGAGCGCAAAATATGGTCTGAAGCTCAACATCAAAAAAACGAAGATCATGGCCACTGGGCCCATCACCTCCTGGCAAATAGATGGGGAAGAAATGGAGGCAGTGAGAGATTTTACTTTCTTGGGCTCCATGATCACTGCAGATGGTGACAGCAGTTACGAAATTAAAAGACGCCTGCTCCTTGGGAGAAAGGCGATGGCAAACCTAGACAACATCTTAAAAAGCAGAGACATCACCTTGCCAACAAAGGTCCGTATAGTAAAAGCCATGGTTTTCCCAGTAGTGATGTATGGAAGTGAGAGCTGGACCATAAAGAAGGCTGATCGCCGAAGAATTGATGCTTTTGAATTATGGTGCTGGAGGAGACTCTTGAGAGTCCCATGGACTGCAAGAAGATCAAACCTCTCCATTCTGAAGGAAATCAGCCCTGAGTGCTCACTGGAAGGACAGATCGTGAAGCTGAGGCTCCAATACTTTGGCCACCTCATGAGAAGAGAGGACTCCCTGGAAAAGACCCTGATGTTGGGAAAGATGGAGGGCACAAGGAGAAGGGGACGACAGAGAATGAGATGGTTGGATGGTGTTCTTGAAGCTACTAGCATGAGTTTGATCAAACTGCGGGAGGCAGTGGAGGACAGAAGTGCCTGGCGTGCTCTGGTCCATGGGGTCACGAAGAGTCGGACACGACTAAACGACTAAACAACAACAACAACAAAATTTGAGAAATCATTTTTGAATCCAAAATATCTAAATACTAAAACTTTGACACCACACATGTCAACCTTCTCTTGTCCTACTAGTATTCTGATGGCACTTTTTTCAGAGGTGGCAACAAATTTTCCAAGCTTGTCTTGGAGAACTACAGGGCTTTATAAATAAGGTTCTCAAGTCAATGACTTCGCCTCTGGCCAGAAATCCAAGCCAGAGTAGAATCTCCTGCTCCCCTCTCACCTAGAGGTGGAGCTAGCTGCTCCAGCACCTGGAGTGGCTTACATGCTGTGCACCTGGGGGCAGGTCAATCGTTCCAGGGGGCGGCACCCGTGGCTAGCGGCAAGCGTCCCAGGGGAGCACCACAGTGAGCGGTGAGCATCCCAGGGGGCCACTGCCCACGGCGAGCAGCAAGCGTCTTAGGGGAGCGCCGCAGTGAGCATTCCAGGGCGGCGACACAGTGATGTCAACTCCCCTTAGGGATGATACCTGGGCCAGACTGCACCCACCACACCTCCCTTCCTCCGCCACTGCTCCCACCTCCTGCACCAGCCCTATCTGTCACAAAAATTACCTGGGATGAAGGGTGGTATATAAAGTTTATATCTATCTATCTATCTATCTGTCTGTCTGTCTGTCTGTCTATCATCTATATCATCTATCAACTCCAATTGCGATGTTTGACAGCTTTTATTTGATCAGAACCACAGTGGCTACTGGGGAACCCACAAAAGTAAAGTCCACTGGACTATAAATTACACAGTCATATTGTATATAGAGGCATTCTCTCTTCTTAGCTGTACACATGCACAGAAATTGCCATACAGTGGTACCTTGGGTTAAGTACTTAATTCATTCCAGAGGTCCGTTCTTAACCTGAAACTGTTCTTAACCTGAAGCACCACTTTAGCTAATGGGGCCTCCCACCGCTGTGTGATTTCTGTTCTTATCCTGAAGCAAAGTTCTTAACCCGAGGTAATATTTCTTGGTTAGCGGAGTCTGTAACCTGAAGCGTATGTAACCTGAGGTAACAACGCTTGCATTGTTAGAGCTGGATGCATATCTCAGAAGAAAAAGAATTTTTGTGTTATTTTTGCACTTTCCTGGATGGGGAAGGATGTGTGTGTATGAGGGGAGGGGAGACAGGTGGGTGGACATGAGAAAGATGTGTGGTTTTGTTTCAGCCAGAAGTAGTGGAGGAAAAGAGATAGAAAATAAGTTCATTGTTCCAATCCATCTTTCACCCCCTTGCTAAAATGAAATCCGAGCCCCACTTACATGGAAGTGAGTCCTGCTGAATCTGACTTATTATATTTGTCCAGGAGAGCCACTGGAAAATCACAGGGAGGTGGCAGGTCATTGCTGTGGGCCAGCTTTTGCTCCCCTTGCTAAAGCTGAAACACAAATCCCATTTACATGGGAATAAAGTGCAAGTAGATAAATAGGTACCGCTCCGGCGGGAAGGTAAACAGCGTTTCCGTGTGCTGCTCTGGTTTGCCAGAAGCAGCTTAGTCATGCTGGCCACACGACCCGGAAGCTGTACGCCGGCTCCCTCGGCCAATAAAGCGAGATGAGCGCTGCAACCCCAGAGTTGTCCACGACTGGACCTAATGATCAGGGGTCCCTATACCTTTACCTAAGCACCTCTGAATTCAATTTCAGGATCAGTTCTATCTGCCACACATCACATACCTCCCTCTGCCCCAATTGACCACATAGAAATGATGTGGTTTTACCATCACAAAACAGGATTTTTGGAGGCAAGGGGGTGGGAATTTATATGCAGTCATTTATATCTTATTCATTAAAAAAAAAAAAACCCAGATGAAAAGCAGATTCCCTGGTCCTCATAAGGTTGCAAATTTGGAGAGTGATTGTTTTACATGTTTTTAGATTTTTAAATATTATTTAAATATTTTAATGTGCTTTTGCTTATCACTTGTGTTGGCCACCCTGGGCTCCTTTGGGAGGAAGGCTGGGCTGATAGAAAGAAAGAAAAGGAAAGAAAATCATTTTTCATTGGAGAAAGAAATAGAATAATAGGACCAAAAAATTCAAAAGGAGGCCACAGAGGAAATTCAGAACGTCTGAGGGAAAACCAAGGGAAAGAACAAGAAAGAAAGAAAATGTGTTATTTCTAATCCTGCCACCCAAACGAGCAATCGATGTAATGAGCCTGTATAAATCTAGCCAGTTTATAATACCCATATGTTTAACAAGCCCTGATTCTGATGAGCCAAATAGTAATACACTTATAATTGGAACCAATTACAGGCAACATAATTGCTATTAATGAGGATTGGGCATCACTCTGTGGCCAAGTGCATACTTTGCATGCAACAGGCTCCAGTTTCAATCCCTTCCACCTCCAGGCAGGCATGGGAAAATCCTTCATTTGAAACCCTGGAAAATCGCTTCCAGTCGGTGTAGACAATACTGAACTAGATGGGCCAATGGTCTGATTTGGTCTAAGGTAGCTTGCTTGCTTCTGTCTCTGCCTTCGAGTACCAAACCCCAGAAACCTAGAGATGGGCAAATCTATCGATTTTGGTTACTCATTTTCCCACTCTTAAGTTCAGTTTTCCACTTTTTGTATTACTTTGTGTGTCAACTACAAATATTATGGCTCCGATCCAATGAAAAATTGTAGGTGGCCAAGCTGGTCAATTGAGGGGGGGTGCCCAATAAAGATATTGCCTTACTCAGGCAAAGTAGCTTACTCACAATGCCATCGTGCATATATAAGCTGATTGATACAAGGCACACTTGCTTTGAGAATGTATGGGGTGTGCCTCATAGAAGCTGTCATGCATCATGGAGAAGTGGGAGGTTTACCAAATGTCACCTTTCACTTTACAGATGTCACCTTTCACTTTCTTTAAATTTACTTCACAGGTGAAAAAGGGCTGTAAGGCTTGCCTGCCTGTGAGGGGAAACCCACACTTGTTAATACTGTACAACAAGGCTTCCTTCCACTTTCTCTCTATGGGTTCAAATCAGTGGTGCAATTGCCAGGCATAAATGGCATTGAAGAGGTGTTGGAAACCCAGCATAAAGGCAGGGAAACTACAGTATAGAACTGGATACAGGAAAGGGGGGGGTACTGCCAGAGAAGGGGAGGAGGGATAATTCTATAGGGTTATATGGATTGGGCAAAAAAAGGTGTTAGGTGTCGTGGAAAAGATACTGGTCAGAAGACACTAGAAACAGAAAAATTATACTGTACCTAGATGCAGTGATACTTGTCTATAGTTAGGTCTTTGGGACAGGTGGTCACTGTGAGGTCAGAAAGAACAGTCAGTTCCACAATCTTTTCTCTTTTCAGGTTTCCAGCCCAGAGCTACCATTCAGAAAAGCTAGACGGCCAAAATCAGGCAAAGAATGCCATGGTCTCAGATGTGGCGCTGGTTGCTGTCCCATCAGCAGTGCTGACATCAGATTTTATTTATTTATCTACCACTTTTGGGGGGTGTATGGGGTGTCAGGGGAGGACTGCACCTCTGGTGGGGCACACTTTGGATACCCACCCTGCACTCACCTGTGGCTCCTAGAAGCTGTCAGCATGCGGCAGCAGCCTCATGGAAGCGGTTTCGGCTGGCCGGCTAAACCACGTGTGGGTTGGTCTCAAACCCTCGATGTTTCAGGGACTTCCCCTCCGTGAGAAGATAGGCTTCAGTGGATTGAGTGGATGAGACCAATAGTGGGTTCAAAGGTCAAGACCGTTTCTGCATGAGCTGTATAGGGAAGTGAGGGGCAGATGAGACTCATCCACCTGGGAAGGGAGCCCATCTAGGAGAAGGAAAACTCTGATCCTAAACCTCCACTGCTTTGTGGGATATCTTCAGGAAAATAAAGGGCCTTTAAGGAGTAACCCCTATACAAATTAGGAGTGGAGTCCCTAAGATGGTTTGATGGTGCCTTCTTCCGGCAACTCCAGCAGCCAAGCTGGTGCCAAACATATTGCTCTGCTTTCCTTTGGACCACATCAGTGAAGCTGAGAGGAGGGTCTTGTCATCTGGGCAGCCCAGGACCTCCATACACACTGCAGGCTTATGGCCTGGAGAGGTCACTTTGGTGCTACTACTGCAGCAATTTGACTTCACCCCTGGAGGCACACTCCATTGTGTCTTGAGGCAGAGGGATGCCAACAACAACAAACAATGCTTTGAGAGTAATGCTTGTAGCAGTGGCAATGGCCACTAGATGGTAGCATGCCCCAATAGGTGTTCCACCCTGCCTGTCTTGCAATTACGAATTGCAATTGGCAATTTATGACTATGGCCCTTTATTATAATTTTTAAATGAATATATTTATTTTCAAGACTGCTTTTTAGTACAGCTGGTCCAAACATATTCAGACAAAAAAGCTATAATTTTAAAAATTGTTATTTGTATGTGATTTTCTGTATTATCTGTTGAGTGTTTAATGTGCTTAACATAAAAAACATTATTACTTACATAAAATAAAATTGGTTGTAGTTAATGTTTTGTTCTGACATGATCAGCACCAGAATATTTTTCTTCTGAAAGTGCTTTGCAGTTCATAACAACTACTAGAACAAGTTTTTACATTCCTTTTTAAAGTGCACTCTCTTCTCTGAAACTCCAGCATGTCATGCTTTCTGTAAATTTTCTGTAAACAGAATTGAAGACCAATGATTCAAGTTGGTTGCATCTAAAAGTGCCCCTGAAGAAGAGTTTACATTCAAATGTGCTGGTCTCAATAAGTAGCCAAAAAAACTGAGATCAAGTCCTGTGTGACTGGTTCCTGAACCTAGGCTCTAGATTAGTTCCTTGCTCTAGATGGAATTGTACTCCCTCTGAACAAATAGGTTCATAGTCCAGGAGTACTCCTGGATCCATCTTTGTCCTTGTAGGTCCAACTGATATTAGCTGCTGGGGAGACTTTTACCAGCTGCAGAAGGTATGTCAGCTTCAACTGTTCCAGGACAGGGTTAACTTGGCCACAGTTGCTAGTCACTTGAGCCCTTGAAATTGATTGCTGCAATGCTCTGTGTGGGACATCCTTTAAAGCTGGTCTGTAAACTGCAGCTGGTGCAGAATGTAAGTTTTTGAGCAAAGCAACCTATTGCCACCATGTAACATCCCTGTTAAAGGACATGCATTGGCTACTGATATACGACTGAGCCAGGTTTAAAATTTTGTTATTAGTAGTTCTATTTTTTCTAGAAAAATAAAGGTGCTGGAACTCACCCTTGTTCTCTTATAATGGCAATGGAGGCCACCTGAGAGGTGCCAGAATTGAGTTCCGGCCATTTCTGGCTGGAAAAAAGGCCTGGTTATTAGTATATACAGTGCTTTTTTCTACAAAAATGTTTAGGAGTACTCTCATTTTCCTACTCATATTGAAATACTGCCCCTGAATGAGGCCAAACTGAGATTCACATAAGGCCCTAAACTTGGGACAAGGTTACTAAAGAGGGCATTTTCTTCCTTAAAAACATGCCCTGTTGCTGACATCACTTGAAGAGTGCCTCCTAGTTGTGCTGCATTCTCATGAAATCCCTCTTGGAGCAGGGCCTTTAATATGGCAGAACTTGCCACGTGGAATAATAATAATAATTTATTATTTATACCCCGCCCATCTAGCTGAATTTTCCCAGCCACTCTGGGCGGCTCCCAATCAAGTGTTAAAAACAGTACAGCATTAAATATTAAAATATTAAATATTAAAAACTTCCCCGAACAGGGCTGCCTTCAGAAGTCTTTTAAAGATAGGATAGCTGCTTATTTCCTTCACATCTGAAGGGAGGGTGTTCCACAGGGTGCCACTACCGAGAAGGCCCTCTGTCTGGTTCCCTGTAACCTCACTTCTCACAATGAGGGAATCGTCAGAAGGCCCTCGGCGCTGGACGATGGGGGTGGAGACGCTCCTTCAGGTATACAGGACCAAGGCCGTTTAGGGCTTTAAAGGTCAGCACCAACACTTTGAATTGTGCTTGGAAACATACTGGGAGCCAATGCAGATCTCTCAGGACTGGTGTTATGTGGTCCCGGTGGCCACCTCCCAGTCACCAGTCTAGCTGCCACATTCTGGATTAATTGCAGTTTCCGGGTCACCTTCAAAGGTAGCCCCATGTAAAGCGCATTGCAGTAGTCCAAGCAGGAGATAACTAGAGCATGCACCACTCTGGTGAGACAGTCCATGGGAAGGTAGGGTCTCAGCCTGCGAACCAGGTGGAGCTGGTAGACAGCCGCCCTGGGCACAGAATTAACCTGCGTCTCCATGGACAGCTGTGAGTCCAAAATGACTCCCAGGCTGCGCACCTAATCCTTCAGGGGCACAGTTACCCCATTCAGGACCAGGGAATCCCCCACACCCACCCGCCTCCTGTCCCCCCAAAACAGCCAACCTGTCTTGTCTTGTCAGGATTCAGCCTCAATCTGTTAGCCGCCATCCATCCTCCAACCGCCTCCAGACACTCACACAGGACCTTCACCGTCTTCCCCATTTGGAAATAAGGCACACACCAATGATTTTAAGGCTTTGGTGTATGCAAAATGCCTTTTGTTACCCAAGTACATTCAGAGCAGTGATATGCTGCTGGTCACTACGAAG